>NW_026126470.1:10870000-13297500 GCF_943737965.1 Phodopus roborovskii | reverse complement strand
CCCTTAGGATTCCTCAGATGGATGGTACTCATTTGGTCTCATCCTGGGAACCAAAACTCGGGGACAACCCGCGGCCTCCTCCCACCCAAGTGCTTAGCCCGGCGTTTGCCCAGAGTAAGCTGGGCGTGCCCTGAACTTGATGAAAGGCCGGGGTCTAGCAGGAGGTTTGGGGAGGTTTCGGGGGAGTTTGGGGTGATAGGCCAGAGAGACAACCCCAAATGGAAAACTAGAAACCTTTTCCTGTAGAAGTTCTGGAAGGGTCGAGTCCCTCTGGCCTTAGAAGGCAGAGGTCGCCAAGAGTCAGCTGAGGGTTCAGGGTTCGATTATGAAAAGTGGAGTGGGGACAAGCAAAGGAGATCGAGGCTGAAGAAAGAGGGCGCGGGTTACCTGAACAGAGACATATTAATCCAAAGAGGTAAAAGTGAGCAGACTCCGCGATCATTGTCCTCGGGTGGGTCCTGCATACAGTCTCATGCCAAGAGAAGGGAGCAGAAACGGAGATCTCCAAATTTATGGAAGTCACACACTATACACCCTACACACAAAGGCTTAATATAAGCAACGTGAGTCAATCCGCCAAGAGTTCGCAGGGCAGTTTCTCCGGAGGCTTGTCAATCCCTCAGAGCCCTTAAGCAAAGAAAAATTCCAAGGTTTGTCTTCCCTGGCCCCCGGGTTTCGGAGGAGGCTCAGCCACTTCCAAGGATCATCCAACGGGAACAACAAAGAGCCGAAACCGAGGAGCAGTTGTGCGGTTTCCTGCCTCCACAGTCCTGCTGAGCCTCCCGGCGTGCGTCTCCTCAGCGTGTGCCCGGGCGCCGCTGCGCGGCGATTGCAAAGTTGGGGTGTGAGAACAGATGAAGAGCCCCCCAAATAAAAAAGTGCTCCTCCGTCTATAGGAGAGCCAGTCCGTAGCCGGCCACCCCCTCTGGCGGTGATTGCAGTTAAGGTAGCGGCAGCAGCTGCAGAGGACAGTCTCGAGGTTCACGGGGTGCGCCTGGGTGACTCCGTGCGCCAGGAGGGAGCGAAGGGGAGGTACGGCGACAGCGGCTGCCTGGGCGGGCCCTTGTTCCCATCACTCGCGGGATGCGGAGAGCACGGGGGACCGCACCAGGATCGCGGATGCAAGCGCGCCTTCCGGGAGCTCCCAGCCCGGCGCTGCACTCAGCATCGCTCGGGATCCTGCTTCCACAGGGGCGCAATGAACGCACCTCCAAACCAAGCTGCAGTCCAAACTTCCCGGGGTGGCTGCTCTCACCCCCGTTCTCCTGGAAGCTTAGGAGAGGCAGCTCCCGGCGGCCGGGAGTTGGAGGAGAGACAAGCAGGAGGAGGTGAGGAGGATGCTTGCTGCCGAGGCTCGCCCGAGCTCCGCCCGGGGCTGCAGCGTCTGAAGTTTCTGCTCTCACGCTGCCTCCTCTCGGCTCGCCAGCTTGTGGGTTTCCCCCTCAGTCCCAGCCCCGGGTTTCCTCCCTCTCCAGCCCGGCTCCGGAACCTTTAAAGGGGACGCGCGATCTCTGCCATGTCCTCACAGGCGCTGCTCAGACAAGTTCTGCTTGTTAATATTTCCATCCACATGCCAGGTGTGCCCAACTGCGCCCTCAGGTGAGATTTCAACTTCTCAGGAGCAGGAATCTAACCGAAGGAGAACTTGTCTTGGGTCCCTTGCCATCAGAGTCTCCCCTGCACCTTTTTCCAAATGGAACATCCCAAACCAAAGACTTCAAAAATCCTCCAGGTCCCTCTTAACCTCTTCTTTACCGCTCCAGGGGATTGCAGAAAACTTCCAAATAACTTTACTCCTCTCCATTCTCATTAAACAAACAAACAAACAAACAAAAGAAATTGGTTTGCTCTTTAAGAAAAGAGGCTTTAGGACAGAGCGAATGATCTAGACAATTATCAGTACATAGATACTCTCTTTTCCTTGAATTTGCTGAGGGTCCCATAGAAAGGTGAAATTGTAGGCATGAGGGGTTAGGACTTGAACCTTCATTATGTTTACTGGAAAGTCTCTTCAGCTTGGTACCTTGTACATAGTTGAGAATTAACAATTAAAGGAAAGGAACAAATGGAGGAAAGCTACATATAATCTAAACTTTGCAGTGATGGTCTCCTAAATCACAAGGTATCAGGTACCCGTTGGCTATTATTCCTGTGACCATACCAATTTTATCCTCTTTTCTGAAAAAAATGGTGGCTGTGGGGCAACCTCATGATTAATCCAAATAAGCCAAATATGTGTAAAAGATGTCTGGGATAGTTGACAGATATGTTTTCGTGAATTTGTTGTTCCGTTTTTTTATTACATATGACACACCGAAGACCATGTAATGTGTGCTGAAGGCTCCATAGACATAAACAGTAGGTGTTGGCGATTTACAGCTATAGTTTTTATTAATATTACTTTCTTCAACGTTCTGGTATAGGACTCCAAGCTGAATGCTTAGTACCTTGACCTGTGGTGGGTGGCTTAGGGTAGGGGGAAGGTGAGGAGGAATTGAGTCATCTGAGTGTGTGTATGTGTACTGTTGTACTTTTCTAGTTTTCTCTTAAGTGTGCATGCATTCGCTAACTAAAGAATACGTTTAAAAGAAGGCTGTGTGCTCATTTTTGTCATGAACCATGAACTCAGAGCAACTGTCTGTGGAAAGAAACTTGGTTAACAGTGTCCTGACTTTAAAGTGAAAGACAATTTTAGCCTGAGAAAGCTGACTGGAAACCCAGTAAACAAGCTGTGATAAGAACTCAAAGAGTCCAACCAGAATCTTTTCAGCAATGAAAATAGGAACGTGCAGCAAATGGTAAGAGACACACATTGATTTGGTATCTGTGAAAAACAGAAAATGACTTTTTCTTAGAATAAAATGTACTTTTAAGATAAGATAACTCAGGAATAGGAAATAAATAAGCTTGGAGAAAAAAAAAATCCACAAATCCCCCAAGTTATTTAAGTGCACTTCAAATAAAGATTTTGAAGTTCCATCTAGTAAGGGATATAGCCTTTTATTTTCATTTATTTTAGGTTTGTGCACACATGTGTGCGTGTGTGTGTGTGTGTGTGTGTGTGTGTGTGTGTGCATGCACTCCTGTTCAGTGTGGAAGAGACTCATGATGATAAACATAGACTGCCATTACACACTCACTCTGAGAAAGCAGATGCTGTGCAAGAATTCCTATCACACTGTTTCCCAAGTACATCTCTCAGTCTTCACAATTTTATTGAGATCTCTCAAGATCAATTTTACCCGGAGGGCAAGAGAGGTGACTTGGTAGTACATAGTGTTTACTGTTTTTGCAAGACCCTGGTTCTGTTCCTAGTACTAAGATGAGCTGACAACTGTCTGTAATCCCAGTTCTAGGTGATCTGATGCCCTCTGGTGACCTCCACAGGTTGCTATATACATGTACTGCCCATATATTCAACACACACACACACACACACACACACACACACACACACACGCACACACTAAACAAATAAAAGTATCTTTAAAGATCCATTTTGGAAGTAGTTTGGAAAGAACGACGCCCAAATTCCCAAATATTGTCTATAAATGTTTGTTTTCATTTAAATGGACTTGGTTATATAAAATTTAAAAAACAGATCCATTTTAACACCCACAGCATTTCTATTGAATTGAAATTATATCAATACTAACTCCTGCTTCTCAACGTCAGTAACATACACCATTGAACACCTTTGTTCCAGCTTTAAAGATGAAATTATCAAGGGAGACAACAAACAGTAAGTACCCACCAGGAAAGAAACTATTACAGGCCCTCATCTGAAGTGTTTTCTAAAATTGTCCTGTCAAGGATATCAGTAAAATTGACATCTAAATTAAGAGCTTGTATGCAGACGGTATTAGGGACCCATAACAGGTGCAAATCAGAGGGCTAGCCAACTTTCCTAACTCTTTTCTTTCACTCACTCACTCACTCACTCTCCAACTCACTTCTATCCAAACAAGTGCTGAGTGAACATCTACATGCAAATAAAGACTGCTGAAGTGATAATATGTAAATATAAGCCTATTCTCTAGGCCCTAAGATATCTAATGGTTCTTCTTATACAAAGAATGAAACCAAATCTAGAGCAGGGTCTGCCCCAAAATGCAACAAAGAGCCACTGGATGAACTGATAGCTCTGAGTATTCTGGAGATGGATTTTCCACAGCACCTTGTCACCATGTCATCTTTGTTACTGAACATTAAGGTACCCGGAAGAACGCACAAAATGTTCTCAGTGTGTTCTATGAATGAAAGTGTTTGCACATGTCTCATCTACGCATGCATAGGAAACATACTCAAGTCAGGTCCCCTGCAGCTCGGGCACGGATGACAGAACTCTGAACTATCCTAAACTGTCAAGAAAATCAAAATCAAGATAAGAGGGTGTCTTCATTTACATCCAAATATTTAATTTTGATATTTTGATCACCTTAATGAGAATATGGGTGGGGAATACCATAATGAAATTCACTACATTGTAAGCTCTGTTAAAAATTGAAAGAAAAAAGACAGATATGAAGCTTAGGAAATTCAGGATCTCTCAGAGATTCTTCGAAAAGTTTAGAGGAACTTGAGAAATAACGCATTCCAATAATAGTCTCATGACTAGGGACTTCGGACAGGCAAAATGCCAAAGCTACAACGTCCCTCACTTGCTCTCATTTGATTGTATTTTTCCTGGGGGGGGGCAGTTGCAGGAATTCAGAAAATAACAAAAGTCCCGGGGTCTCTCCAGGGATCCCAGATTGCACTTAGTCTGATCGGGAAGGCAGAGTCCTGAGGAACCGACAAACCACAACATCTGTCTGTCTGTCTGCCTGCCTTCCTAGCAAGATGCCTGAGTATCAAACAGCGCCTGGGATGCAAGCCACAACTTCCAGCAGATCTGGTGAGTGAGCAGATCTGGCAAGAGTCACACAGTAAGATTTTGCTGACTACCCAGATAAAGCATCCTGCAAGAAACAGCTGCTTATTTAGCAACGCTTACACAAAATTGCTAGATAACCTATACACTATTTGGTATGTAAAATAATAACCTAAAATGCAGTTTTGACTATTTGTCCCAATTTGGAGACATAGTTCCAATCAGAGTATCACCTTAAGTACTACTAATAAAACAGGAAATACATTTACTTGTAGTTTGAAATATTTGGTCTATTTAGTGTCCAATATGTGTACATATGGCATATTTTAACTGTAATATTTGGTTGTGTCTCTGTCATTTAACACAGGTATGTCATCCAAACCAGATAGGCACTGGAAGAAAAGAATCAGCATAATTCATTTTCATTTACTTTAAAGATTCTTGTCACTGCTAATGAGGACAATGCAACACTTTCAATAGAACTTTTGAGAGGTGGAAGGGATTCCCCACTGAGCCCACAAATATGCCTTCCTCTAGAGATAGTGTTCTAAGGCCTATTGAATATGGATACTATAGTGCACTCTAATGGGCTGTGAAATGATAGGCATTGTGGTTGCCTCTGAGCATCTCTGCGTGCTGGACAGTGCAGATATGCTAACATTAGGTGCCACCATTTGGTAGACTTTACATTCTAGCCACAAGGAATCTCATTAAAACTTACACCTCTAGTGTTCACAGATGGTTAGTTTTCAAGGAATATAAATAAAACGACACAGGAAAGTAGCATTCATTGAGGGAATGGTTTGCGGCACTTTACAAACATTATCTGATCTAATTCTCACCCTGTGATGTGTTATTACTCTCTCCATTTAGAGATGAGGTTAGGAGAGTGAAAGATTAACTCAGAGTTCAATGGCCCAGAAGCCGAAGGCTTCTATTTGAACCTAGCCTTTAGAAGCAAAGCGCATGGGAAAAGAGGAACATGGTGGTAGGATAGGCTTGGGAGACTTGGGATTTGACACATTCTGAGATTCCTTGGTGCCTTTAACGTGCAAATAAGCATTGTGAGGAAACTTGGGTCTTGGGTCAACATCATGTAGTCATTGCAGTACTGTCCCACACCTGAAAATTAATATTGTCCGCCTTCCTTTAGAAAATGGGGATGTTCGGCAGGAAACATGTTAAAGTGAGCATGCAATCATCCTTCCTGGTCAGCCGACCTAACTGTAATTGTACTTCTGGGCCATTCTTCATGAAGCTGCCAGAGGAACCCTGTTCAGTCTCCAGACACACCACGTCTGTGCTCAGATCTCCTGTGGTTTCCCACCCCACATCCAATTAGGGGTAGGAGTCACTCAGGAAGTACCCAAGGCTGGTCCTGGCGTATGTGTAGATGTGGGCGTAGGCATGTGGCCCAAGTCTTTCAGTCTTTCTCCTTTCCCACTTTTACAAGCCTCTGCTTACTTTGCTTTACCACCATGCTATTGCTAAAATGAGTCAGACAACCTCCAGCATCAGAGGTTTTTCATTGCCCTATGTGGAATATTCACCTTCATAAATCTATACATTAATATTCTCCTTCCTTTCTTTTAGGTTTCAGTGGTATGAAGATTGCTCATGTCTTTTTTTTTAAACTGATGCCTTATACTTACACCTTTACAGAATACTTACCATACAATGTCATGCCATACTAAAGCCTTTGTTATTTTATTTCAGAGCACTTATCCCCATCTAAGATACTACATATTCCTTTTGGGTGTTTGGCTAGCCCTCTCAACATGGGCAGGGAGTCTTGACTATTTTCTCCACTTAGATTCCCAGCATCTAGACAATGCCTAACCCTGAACAGATGCACAAATGTTTATCAAATGCATGCACGAATGGTTTTATTTCACAGTGTATAGCTTGATTCCAAAATGCATCTTTGATGAACTTATTTTTGTATTTCTAAACTTTTTTCTCCAATATATAGTTTAATAATTTATCTAGTTCAACTTACCACTCAATGGCTGCAGAAGGATTTGCATATTTGGAAGCAAAGAATGTAGAACTAATCGCCAAACTTAAAGCATGTTTGAAGTGGCCTCCAAGGTAAGCTTTCTCATAAACAAGAGTTCTGAAGCTGAGAGTAACATTCCCAAGGACATACATCATCCACCCTGGACAGGTGGTCCTGAATTCCATAAGAAAGCATGCTGAACAAGCCACGAAGACCAAGCCAGTACACAGCATCCCTCCACAGTCTCTGCGTCAGTCCCTGCTTCCATGTTCCTGTCCTCTTTAGTTCCTGCCTTGACTTCCTTCAGTGATGAACAGTGATATGGAATAAACAAAAGAAACCTTTTCTTCTCCAACATCCTTTGGTAGTGGTGTTTCACTATAACAATAGTAACCCTAAGTAAGAACAAGTAGTCTGGTCAGAAATTGCTGATCAAACTTGTGCACATTCAGAAGAATAAATCATTAGACATTGCATCATATGTATGATAGAATGAGTTCTCCATACCTCTTAACTTTCTCCAGTTATCTAGGGAATAGTTTGGGTTGGACGACTAGTTGGTTTGGGTATTAACTGCTCCAAAAATAAAAGAAAAAAAAATAAAGACCTGCATTTAGGTAGCACTATTAGCTTGTGATAGATAGCTCTCTAGGCACTTTCTGCATCTAAACGCGTTTAATCTTCAGCCAGATAGCATTATTGGGTCAGCTCCTGCTATCATGCATCCCCCTTTGTGTTGGAAGGGACAGAGAATGCTCAGTTATGTGGCTGAGCTCAGGTTCGAAGCCTCATTGTCTGAACTGATAGCCCGGCCTTTTACTCTCACGCCAGTCTTTGAGATCCAAATAAAAGTTATTGATTAAGGGGCCACTATTTGTCAGGTCTGGTTGTAGGACAATGCTATCAGCCTAGAACTTTTTTTTCTAAAGATGTAGTTTTGTTTGGGGACTCAGTAAGAGAAACTGACTCAAGTTCATGCATCTGTATTTCTGCTCCATGTGGAAGAAGTTTAATTTTCAACTTCATAATAGAGTCTTTGAAGTGATTTAATGTTTCTGTTGAACATAGTGAGATAGCATAAAAACATGTATTGATTGTGTGTGAATACATTCACAGAATATTGGAAAACATGAAGATATACATACATACATACATACATACATACATATTGCTATCTGTGCACAAGATTTTGCTGTCTTTTGGTTTCATACTCCCAGATATATCTGGAGCTGAGCATATACTATTCTAATCATGAGTTAAAATTCTCTACAATTGGGATCATAGTTAACAGCTGCACAGCTGACTGCCATACTCCCTAGTGTTGCGACTTGAACACTATTTTTTAAGTAACTTACATTATGTGTAATTCTGCAGATGCGTTTTTACAGAACTGTTTCACATTTTTAAGTTTTCATTGCTTAAACAGAAATCTTCTCAGGAAATGTTTCTAGGATTGAGGTGCATATGTTGGAGTTTAGGTCTTGTTTCCTGCATTTGGTCCCACCTGCTGCTTTGTTTATTCTGAATATTTTAACTAGATCTGAACAGTTATTTCAATGACTTTCCTTAAGGAAGTGTTATGGTAACTAGAAAAACATCTTGAGATGCAGTAGAGTTTTCTATTTAGAGGTTATTTTCCAGCTTACTAAACAAACAAACGAACAAAATAGGTCTAAATATTTAATGGAACAATAGCTTTGGAAAAGAGGTGTATCTAAGTTTATCATAAATAACAGTAACAACAGTGTTTAATAATTCATTAAATTGTAGTATCAGGATAATTTGAAAGTTATTGATTTTATAGCGTGTTAGCCCGTTCTCTCCCACGGTTTATGGAAAAAACGTTAGAAAGCGTTAGAAAGCGAACCTGGGTTTGGGGATTTAACAGCCGCCTGGTGAGATTGAGAACTGAGGTTCTAAATATGGACGCGCTCATTCTTGTGGATAAATACTGAATCCACATCCCACAATTGTCGCAGAGAAACCAACTGCTGCTAAAAACCCACATGAAATGTCAACCTACAGTCTTAACAACATGGATAATTATATATTTCCCCTAGAGTTTAATCACCCCCTCTCCAGTATCCTGGCTCTATTCCAAGAGAAATCATCCAACTCCATTATTGTAACCAAAAAAAAAGTCTTTGTTGATTTGATCTAATCTCATCTTCTCAGTTTCCTATGGTTATATATTGCTTTGGAGCTGCTTTAATTTACCTAAAAGATAGGATTTCCCTGGTATAGTACATCTCTTATTACCTTTCTTTCTTTTTTTTTTTTTTTTTTTTTTTTTTTTTTTTTTTTGTATCACATGTGTATTTTAGAAACATAAGAGAATTCTGTTGCAGCTAGCAAAGCAACTTCGTCACCATAATCATCACACAATATATTCTTACAGAGAAAATTTCTAAATAGTACTCCCTACTTATAATGTTCTAATACTGAGACCATACCTACATTTTGACAAAACTATTTGAAGAACTTTTTGCTTTCCTTCTTTGAGGTGACAGGGGGTCCCAGTGAGATTTTTAATTCTTTTGCTTCCCAACACAAAACTAGTGCACTTTAGAACACTTGGAAAACAAAAGTAATCATCATGATTACTTCACATACAATCAGGTATGCAATTAGCATTTTATTGTCTATCCTTTTTTTTTTTCTGTTTCTATATATAAGGTGCAGTTTTCTTCTTACAGTGTGGATAGACTACAAACTGCTGTGAACAGATTGGAGTCTGAACAGTAGTAGAGTTCTTGCCTAAAAATAAACAATGCTCTGACTATCACCACCTACAAACACAGACATACATGCACAAAGGCCACATACAGTGCTAATATGAAATCAATCTTTTCTAACGCATATGATAATTTTCATGTTACAATACAGTCTGCAAACACATTTTTAAAAGTTTGAAATAATTCAATAACATAAATGTGTTACATATAACTGATCATCATTGCTAGATATTTACTTTGCTTCAGTTGATTGTAAGACACACAGAATCTGGTATTGAAAGTCATGTAAGGATGTTGTTTGGCCAGCTAAATTGTCAGTGAACATCATTTTACTTGCAGATACTATATTAATGAAGCATGCTTACTAACATGCCAAAAACTGACCAATTTATTCCAATGTTTGGAGCAAATGTTGCAATCATCAATTTAAAATGAAGTCTTGGATGCAATATACATGAAGTAAGATAACAGAGAACTACAAAAAATTATTAGAACTCTGAGCTGCAAAACGTTTTCTTTTCTCTTGGGATTATCACGTGTTTGTTCAAGGGAAGGCATTTGTTTTCATTACAAGCAATTAATAAAGCAAAATATTTGTATTTCACAAGTATGCTTGAATTTCACGGTTCTTGCTATTTAACACCAGAAAGTAAACTATTATTTTAGAAGGGACAATAAATCATGATGCCAGGTTTTTTCTAAACTGATACCTTTGGAGAAGCTAAAAATTTAAAAACAATTCACCTTTCTCTGCTATTTGTTTCTTTTTGTTAGGTCATATATTGTTTAATACATGGCCATAATAATTACTGACAGAACATTATATAACCACACATAAACATAATAGTTGAAAAGAAATCAGTCTGGAAGCATATGTGCTTGTAGTTTACCCAAACCATGTGACTTTAGCTAACTAACATTCCTTCTTTTTCTTTTTTCTAACTGCAACATGTGGCTTGCCATACAATAGAAATTAAAAAGATTTTGTTATCTTCCCTTTCTCATTGAACTATGAGCCACACACTTAGAGAAATTAAAGTTTATCAACTCCCATATTCAATACTTCAGTGACTGAAGAACAATGCTGTCAATTCTTGAGGTGAATCTTTCCGCCACTTTTTAAAGATCAGATCTTTGTCTGGAAAATCCATCTGTTTTAAATATTGGTGGGTTCTTGTCAGTTCTGCTTAACTCATGCTGAAATGTAAAGAGCACCGAGCAAAATCTAATAAGCCAGATTATCCACTACACTAACATTTTATATCTTGCTCCACTTACTGTTTCCAAACCATTAGAATTCTTTAAAAGGCACTAATGAATGGAAAGCTTTTGTGACATATGTCCTTTGCTTTCAGCATCATTTAAATGTGCTTTTCAGGTGGGAGCCGTGTGATTAACGCAGGATATTGAACCAGTAAGTAGTCTTACTACACAGTCTTTGCTCTTGAAGTGTATTCATCCTCTAACTCTCAGATCAAAGCCTTTTCCTCAGAAAAGCCCATCTAGCCTTGCCTGTTTCAGCTTGGCCTGGTAGGTCAAGGTTCTGTGTGATATGACTGACCCTGAACATTTTGGACCATCAGTGCACAGCACTAGTCACAAATAAATGCTCTTTTAATCTTGTCTTTTATGGAACCCTTGTAGAGACCATTGTGACAGTGAGAGACTTCCAAATACCATTTCCAAAGTGACTGTAAGCATGGCTTTGTTTACAGTTCTGCATAGCAAACCAGGTTTGGGGCAGAGGTGAAGACTATGCTAAAAGGCAGAAATTAAGAAGTCTTCATGATGACTTTTTATACTTAGCTGTTCACAGTTTCTGAGGGAATCTAACTTTGCAACTCCTAACTGCATATGAGGCTACTTTATTCCAGTATCCTCTCTTGTGGGTGAGTCCACACCAACCAGTACCCCGCTGGCATCCTGCAGTACCTAGACATGTTGGTCATAGTCACAACTATGGCTAAGCTACTTAGTGTGAAGGCAAGGGACATTGTTAAACTGTTATCTTGTATTGTGCAACATAGCTCCCACCCACCACAAATAACCATCTCCCCCAATGTCAATAAGTGTTCAGGTTGAGCAACGATACTCTTGTCTAACAAGCATACCTGTTGGAGACTGTTTTCCTTCTCATGAAGATTAATCATTTAATTGTTGGCATACATCTTAAGAGTGACTTACAGTTAGACTCTGCAGGTATTTGTGCCTCCTGAACTGGACACTGTAAATAATACACATGGATTTCAACAAACTATCAAAAGCTAATGCATCTTAAAAATGAATTTTTTCCCTAATGAAATATGATATAGGGATTTCAAAAAGAGGGATTTCTTCTTAGTAAGTATTTATTATTATTATGTATGCATGGATTTGGAAAAGTAAGTAAGGTTGTATATCAAAGGAAGACCAGAAGCATAGCTGAGTTAGTGCAGACTTAGTTGATCAGAATATTTTTGTGGTTATTTTCCTTTACATACTATTCCAGTTACTTGACAGAATGGAGTCTAAAAAAATGTTCTTGTGTAGATGATGATTTGAATGTGTGTGTGTGTGTGTGTGTGTGTGTGTGTGTGTGCAGCAAATGTGATATGGAGACATTGCCTTTTGCAACCTGTCTTCTAGTCTATTACAGAATAAAGGATTGTGCAAGGTAACTTAAATTTGCAGTGTTGAGTGTTTACTTAAACTTGACTCTTTGGAGAAAAGATAAGATTGGGCACATAAGTAAAACAAGGATGAGGTACAGTGTCTGTTTCTAAGATGTGCAAATGAATAAGAACAGAAGTACCCATTTTATCACTAGCTAGTTAGTTGACAATGGAAAAGCCTCTTCGTATCTCCAAGACCTGTTCTTTTTAGATGAAATGAAGAGAGTAATAATAGACCTTACCCTATAGGATTCTCACAGGAGTTAAAACAAATAATTAATACATATAGAGCTCTACATTGGGTTTGGAATAGCAAAACCTATAGTTAACATTAATTATTATTATTGTGATTTTGTTACAAAAAGATCCTTATTCTGAAAGCATTAAGATATTGGTTATAGTTGGCAGTAGAAGACTGAAACTTTTCTAATCAGTAGAGGAAACTATGTAATAGCTACTGCTTGCAATATTGTCTAGAAAACTGTGAATATAATTTAAAAGATATCTACATAAATGACTTATAGAATAAATTACCTTTTGCATTTAACAAGGAAATATGCAATTAAATTAATATAGGTTTTAGAACACAACATTCTTAAATACTAGATTATTGTAAACCTGAGGTTTCATTGGGTTGGTTTTTTTGAACTCCTGGGTGATCTGATTTTGAATACCATGAGTGTAGAGAATAACTAAAGTTGTAATGACATTCCACTTATGTTGAGATGGTGTTCATGCAATATTGTCAAAGTCAATTCCCTCTGAAATGTAATGACAAGCAAATGCGATTCTGATTTAAATGAGATATGTAATTATATTTTTTCAGTTTTTAAACAGGAAGGTAGGTCCTGATTGACATCAAAATAATGACCATATAAATAACAGATGTGTGAGAAAGAGGTTCCAAGTATTTTGAAACCAACCAACTATTAAGTTTCCTAAATCAGCAATTTTTATGTTATTTCATTGAATAAATGAGAAAATCCACTTACAATCTATCTTATTACAAGTTCAGAGATAATAATCCATTTACATAGTGTACAGAGAAAAAAGAAAGGATTTATCAAGGAGTGTCAGAAAATGAACTTCCTAAATGTTTACCGATTTGTGAGAACATGATACTTAAGGAGGGAAAACATTACCTTCTGGAAAGAAAGATTCATGCTCTACTCCGTGTGGCTAACAGCTGAACAACAGGGAATTCAGAGGCTCATGGCCGCCCATGATTTGGAGAATAAGTGAAGAATGGGTACTCAGCCCTAAAGGCATCTAGACTGCTCTTGCTATGGCTTAGGGAACACTGTGGAAGGGGCCTGTGTGTGAGAGCAGATGTAGGGGCTTGAAGACAGGGAGAAGGCTGGAGAAACCCCATCCTCCAAGCACAGCTAATGCAATAAAGAACTCACAGCAGCTGCGATTGCTTGCACGGGACCTGTACGTGACAGGCCCTCTCAACAGTCAGTCACAGGTGGGTGATGGGGTCATGGGTCCCTGCTGAACGAGGCTCCTTTTGGAAAGGACAGGCCACCATCTTCTTCGGGTGTGTGCCCACTAGGCTTTAATGGATCAATTTAATCCCAGAGCCACACAGATGGCCCTGGTCGAACTCAGAGGGGCACAAACAAAGCAGAAAGACACGGATGTGGAAGAGATTAGTAGGGAGCAGAGGTGGACAAAGGAAGGAGAGAAATAAGAGAAGATGGGGGAGGGCACACGCAGAATGTGCTGTCTACGTGTACAAAGTTGTCAAAGAGCACATTGCATTAGTAAAATATGCATAAAGAGGGAAGAAAATAATTGGTTGTTTAGATCTGAGAAGACAAGAGAGTCTCTGGCTTTATAACAACCTGGCTCGTAAATAAACAGTAAGGAAATATGAGAGGAAATATATTGCTTGGTAAATAAAGTTTAAATCAAGAGTTTCCCCAAATTATTAAAAGTTATTTCTCATTTTGGGGGGGGGGGTCAATTTCATTCATCCATCACAAAATCATGATAAAAATAAAGTATTAAAGTGGATCCATACATGAATGTATACTTTGTATAAATGAAAAACATCTATTTACAAAAATGTAATTAAGAGGGGTTCTTCTTGATTGAAAATAATTCTCTCCCTACCTGACTATGAGAGGGGCATATATATAACAACTGCTTACCAATATTGACTATTTGTTCTTCTTGAAATTTCCTTTAAAGTCGGAAGCATTTTTCATTTTGCTCTGCCTTACTTTTTCAAGCATGTTCCAAAGGGCTAACAACAGATAATGAAATTGTAGTTGCGATAAAGTAATAAAATTGTAATTCCAAACTCAACGTACCTATACACAGTATAGAGAAACAATAGGAGATAGTGTGTTTTATTAAAGTCTGCATTTTTGTTCACAAAGAGACTTCCTCTGTGAAATGCTCCATTCAGCGAGGGTGGTTTAGTATACAATGCACTGTTGCCCTCTGCTGGCTAGGGCTTGAGAAATACAAACTTTCCTTAACTCTAGGGAATGAAATTGACTGGGGGGTGGGTGGGTGGGGGGGAGTAATCATCAGAGAAAATGATAATAAGACAACATGTGGTAGGGAATTAAAATCTGAAGCTATAAAACTTATTAACACATTTCACAATTAAAACTTTGTTATTCAAATTTTATTAAAACTGAAAATCTGATTGTTTTACATTAAGCCAATGGAATAGTGTCTTACAGTGTTAATTGTATGATGTCTTTGAACAGGGTATCTATTACCCCTTTTTAATAGTCAACACATTGTTGGAATGCCTTAATATGAATATATGAATATGAGATTTGTAAACATAATCTTACTAAGCAATTAAAATTTTTTAGTAAAAAATTGGGATTTTTTTTATCAATTAAGTGAAAAATGTATCTTACAGTTTTAGGCATTTTTAAAGCAGTCTTCCTGTGCTATTCATATTTCAATGAGGAAAGCCCAATACTGGTTTATAACAGTTATAAATATATATAATTAGCTTATAAATTCTTCCATAAAAACCGTGATAATGGTCCAAGTAACATAAAATGCATAGACTGATGAGGCTACCTGGTTTTATTGCAACACTACATGCTGCTCTAATGGTTGGTTACATTTCTTTCAGAAGTTCTTTAAAGGCTGCAGTTCTGCTAACCATGGTAGGAGACAGTCTCCACAAAGATAGACCGACCTGTTGCTTCTCTAAAAAGCATACTTGGGTTGAAAGTTTAAGAAAAAGCTGCCTTTGTTGTCTGCTGTTTTGAATCTGGAACTTT
Organism: Phodopus roborovskii; assembly: GCF_943737965.1. Classification (NCBI taxonomy): domain Eukaryota; kingdom Metazoa; phylum Chordata; class Mammalia; order Rodentia; family Cricetidae; genus Phodopus; species Phodopus roborovskii. The sequence continues at coordinate 13,281,982 of NW_026126470.1, read as the reverse complement.
ATATTTTAGGTACTTTCTATAGCTATTCTATGTATTAAAATAACCTGCTTTGCATTTCTCAGCATAAATTTGCTTGGAACACTCATACAACTTGGGTCATGGTTCTTTGTAATGAGGTTGTAGTCCAAGGCTCTGTGTTCCCTTTCAACCCTTAGAAGCCGAATGCATGAAGAATCAAGAGGCCAGTTCTTCTCCTGGCTCCTCTGCCCTACCAACTGCCAATCATTTAAGGAATTCTTCCGGATGAAACAGTACCTCGGAATTTATTTTGTGTATTCATATCTATCTCAAATTTTTGCAAGAATATGCTTTCGGTCTAAGTCTCTTACAGTCTTTGGAAAATGACTCATTTTATAATATATCATTATTATAGAAACTAGGTATTTTCTTCTCCACTACACAAGTGAATTAACAAAAGCACACTTTGCAATTCTTGAAATTTACTCTTCAGAAAAAAACTCTAGCAAGAATTTTAAAGTTTCAGTGGGGCGTTGGTGGCGCACGCCTTGAATCCCAGCCCTCGGGAGGCAGAGGCAGGCAGATCTGTGAGTTTGAGGCCAGCCTGGTCTACAGAGCGAGTTCCAGGACAGGGTCCACAAAACCAAAAAGAAAAAAAAAAAAAAAAAAAAAAGAATTTTAAAGTTTCTACCTGGGACCCAGAAACAAGGGGACATTAGGTTTAGAGAAATGGGTGACTTGCATAAATTCCCCTACCTGTCTACCAGGAGTAATCTCCTCTCTCTCTCTCTGTGTGTGTGTTGGAGAGAGAGAGACAGAGACAGACAGAGAGAGCGAGAGATAGATAGATGATAGATAGATAAATAGATAGATAGACAAACAGACAAATAGATAGATAGATAGATAGATAGATAGATAGATAGATGGAATACAGAAAACAATGAAAGCTGTTTCCAATTGCTTGTCTGTTTGTGATGAGGTCTTGTTACTTAATAGCCCAGGTTGGCCTCAAATTCATGATCCTTCTGCCTTAGTGTTCTGAACTACTCATTTCTAAATACTCAATAATTTACTTTCTATTTCTCAATCTTTGCTAAATACCATTATTTTTCCTTTCTGTTCTTTACATAGTTAACAATTTCTTTTAATAAATCATTCCCTAATTGGTTCGAGTGTTAGTTCGGACAATTTTACTTGGATAATTTCTGTGGAGATATTATGACTGGAAGCCAGCTTGTCTGTGTTAATGCTGATGTCATTGAAGAATAAAGTATTGCAAGTATTCTATTAGTTGGCAGTTAGTGAAAGTAGTATGCTGAAATGTTAAGTAGCTTGAATAATATAAATGAAGGCAAGGAGATCACTAAAGCACTGGACAGAGGTGCCATAGGTTTTAAGAATCTCAGATACTCTAGAGATCAACTCATTTGTAACTACAATATTTTTTCAAAAATGATTTTTAAATAGAGAATAACCATTCTCTGTAAAAGCAGGGAGTCTGTGTTTTCTAGAAATTTCGGCTAGTTTTGACTATGACTATTAAATCTCTCTAACACAATAGGGGTTTCTTATGAACTTGAGAGTAAGATACTCATGAAGTTGTTTTCGTCATGTTTCCAAAAGGACTCAGTTTCCAAACATAATTAAAGTGAAAGTGTGGGAGCTGGATTGACGGTTCGGTGGTTACAAGTGCTTGTCCCATGGAGGACCCAAATGTCATTCCAGGGACCTACGTACTGGCTCACAATTGTCCAGTTCTAGATGATGCAATACCCAATTTTGTCCTCTGCAGGCATAATCATGCATCACATATAAAAATGCAGTCACTTACACATAGATCTAAAATAAAAATCATTTTTTAAAAAAGGAAGTTGAAAATACTGGCCCTTTTATTTTGTTGAAAATAGATTTCTTTCATACAATATATTCTAATTATGATTACCCCTCCCCAACTCTTCCCACACCCTCCCAACCTTCTGGCCCACTCAATTCCATTCCCTGTCTTTTGTCTTACTTCTCTATTTGCTGCACTATAGGAATACAGGTAAGTCATTATTTATACTATGAATATGCATTTGCTTTAGTCTTAGTCACTGATGCTTTGAAAACAAACTATTGCTATGAGTTGATCATTCCTACTCATTCTTTCTATTTGACTGATATTCCATCGAGTTTTTTGTGTCAGAAAGGGCTACACATTAACTACTTTTTACTTATAACATAACATAAGGTGTTCATGTACAAAAATCTTAAAAATATCACATCCCACAAAATAGTTCACTATAAAAGGATACTTTATGTCTATAAATAAAACAAGCATATTTTCCTTAGGTTTTAGACTCCTTTCAGTAGATGGTCTCATATAAGATTTAAAAAGCTTAAAACAATTTATGATCAAAACATGCATCAGGTGATGATGACAGTATGTTACTGAAAAATATGGGTACAACAAAATGATCAGCTTCCTTTGTTTTTCCTTTTTGAAAAAGTGACATTGCCTAGGAGTTTTATAACTTTTATAATGGTCTGAAGGAAAGAAGGGGTTTTTTTTGAAGGTTTTTTTTTTTTTTTTTTTTTTTTTTTTGTGCCTTAAACTCAATATTGTGAGTTGGAGTCAGCTGTTAAGAATTACTGAATTATCCAGGGCAAAATCTGGGCTATGGCTCACGTTACAGTGCACTGGATATGAAAAGGGGTGAAAACTTTTCAGTGATTAAAAAGGCCTGTGGGATTGAACTTCTGCATTCCAGAGCAACCCATCAAGAGAGATGCTGCAGGTTCTCGAGTTCTCGCAGCAAACTGTGCCTGTAAATAGATGAAGTGTTTGTGAAGAAACATCCCAGGACGGCTCGAAAAGAATATAAAAAAAAAGTTCTCTATGGCCCCAGGGGAATGAGAATTAGATCTGATGCAGGAGACAAGTACCTACCAGTGTCAAGAATTTAAAGAGAGTGAGATTTCAGCCCAGGTCAGGGAGGAGAGTGGACACAGCTGACTCTCTGTCTTTTTAGTTTTTTTATTTTAATTTTTTCTCTTTTACTATCTTTTGAAATAAGATTTTCTGATGCTTCAGAAACAATTTCAATGAACCTTTATTGTGTTTTTAGGTGTGTGCAGTAGTCTGTGGCCTACAGTGGCGGTCATCAAAGGCCATTCCACATGAATATTGTGAATATTGTATAATGTATTCAGCCTTCTTTCTTCTCAACAATTTGCTCTTCAGTTTCACATCCGTTCTCCCCCGAACCCATTTTTCTTCATAAAAGCAACTGACATCTAATTAAACATAATCAGTCAGTCGATAATTTAGGCTATGTGGGTATTGTCAATTTAAATATGTTACCCAAGGTCAGTGTGATGAGGAGATTACCCTGTTCACTCAAGCAAAATATTATTCTTTAGTGCCAGATGGAATAAAGGTTGATAAAAGTTGTTACAGAATTTGTTTATATTACAAGAAGGTGTTATATTTACCAGGGAAATTGTTTAGAAACTGGAGTCTGTCTTTGTTCTGCCAATACATGAGGAAGTGTGTTTGTGTATGTTTAACTCCGAGAAAAATGCAGGGAGCAAGATCCTGGTTTCTTTTGTCAAGCTGTTGGAAGTGAACTGAAAAATCTGTACATCCTTATATTTTTGCTTTGTGCTAGGATTTAACTTTCAGCTAAGAAGCTTGGTTGCGAAGGGGAACTAGATGCTTTCCATAACAGTGATTTTTATGATATCTAACCATACCAAGAGTGACAGTGATAATTTCTCTTAAACATTAACTTGAAGAGATAAAAGCAGTGATAAGCTCAATTATTTGTCGATGCACTATTTATTTTCCAGTTCAAATGACCTCTTTGGGAAAAATGACATCAGTTGAGATTTGAAACTGCAATGTTATTTGTATGCAGATTGTTTTCTTAAATTTTATAGCTATTGATGCTCTTAAAGTGTGTGTCTAATAAAACAATCAGATGTAATACAGTTGTATGGCAGAGTCAAAATTTAAGTCGTGTCATGAAACACCAACTTTCTTAGAGACTTCGGTGGTTTTTCAACACAATCAGAAGAAAGCACAAACTCTGCAGATGCTTAAAAAACATATTTACTAATAATGAGGAAGCCTTGAAATATGTTAGCTGCTTACACTGAATTTGTTGTTGTTGTTGTCATTTGGGTTTTTTTCTGACACCTTTTAAAAATGATTTGAGTGGCTTTTGATGGAATCTCTATTTGTGAGTGGTGTCCAGTCCTCATCTGTTTTTTGAATAGTGACTTTCTTTATCTTAATGGTTTCTTTTAATAGCATTTATTGAAGAATTTGTTTTACCTAACAGTATTTACTGGTTTGCCAACATTATGAATTAGAAAGAGTAGCTATTGATGGCCAGAGCACACACATAAACGACATAATTTTATTGCATCACAGTTACCGGGTCTGAAAGCCTGATATCAATGCATCAATAGAGCAGGTTGCTGATGTGGGTACAGCCTGTTCCATGCCACTTTCTGGAACCCGTAGTTACCCTTAGCTTCTGCTGCAACATTCTGATTTCTACCCTCACCATCATCTTCAGTTATGTAGGGTTAGAAGCTTACAGTAGTCTCTAATCTCAACAAATGCAAGGACTTTACTTTCAAATAAAGTCATCCTGTACATAAAGTCATACTGTACAACATTGGGGGGTTTAGACACCAAAGGACACAATTTTTATAGGTTAGAACAGAAGCATTTCTATGGAGGACTGACTTTAATATCCATTTCAATGATAGAGAAAATAGCTCTTTGTAGAACAGTGGGGCACACGCTCATTTGTATTTCTTTTTCTTGTTGGAATTCAATTCTCTCATGTTTTTCTGATAATCTCCCCCTTAAAATCTCCTATATTTTTCTGCATTGTTATTATAACTGACAAATTTGGTTGTGTTACCCACTTTCATAACCTGGTGTTTCCCTCAGGTCAGAGATTGAGGAAGTACTATTATGTCTCATTCAGAAGAAAAGATGCTGGACACAGCTGTGGCCTTGGCCTGAGTCTGAACTGGGTGCGGGATTCTGCCCATGCCTTTAAGGGCCACAGGACTCTAGGCGCCTTTCCAAATGTCACTCTCAGTTTTCTTATCTGTGACCTAGGGATAATCAGGGCTTCCTCTCCAGATGACGTGGGATACTTAAACCATGTAGAATGTCTGATAGACTGTAGGTGCTTGCATGTGCATGTGATGTGTAAGATTTACATCATGCTGGGGAATATAATAGTATTATAGTCCTATGGTTATCTCTATGAGCTCGATATCTGATAATAAGCAGCTAGAGTGTGTGTGTGGGGGGGGAGTTTTTACTTCCAATACAGACTCAAAGAGGACTTCTGTTTTCAAAGGATATTCCGGAGTACCCCCGAGGAGTGCTAATGTGGGTGAGTAGGCACTGGGCTGAGCTCCCAGAGTCCAGCTGAAGAGAGGGAGGAGCGATTATGTGAGCAAAGCAGTCCGGACCATTTTTGAGGACACCTACAGAGACAGCTGACCTGAGCTAGTGGGAGCTCACTGACTCCAGACTGACATCAGGGAAGCCTGCATAGGACCAAACTAAGCCCTCTGAATGTGGGTGATTTTTGCGTGGCTTGTGCAGTTTGTGGGGCCGCGGGCAGTGGAACTGAGATTTATCCCTAGTGCTTGAACTGGCTTTTTGGAGCCCATTCTCTTTGGAGGGATACCATGCTCAGCCTAGATATGGCGGGGGGCTTTGGTCCTGCCACAAAATGATGTGTCAGACTTTGTTGACTCCTCATGGGAGGCCTTACCCTCTCTGATGAGTGGACGAGGTGGGGTGGGGGAAAGGTGGGGAGAACAGGAGGAGGGGAGGGTGTGGGAACTGGAATTGGTTAGTGAAACGAAGAAAAAATGTTTTAAAATAAAAAGAGATTAAAAAAAAAAAAAAACCCATAGTGTCAGGATTCTCTGTGTTCTTCCTCAGCATCTCCAGAAAGTCTTGCTTGTAGTGGCATCTCCGTGGTGGGATGCAACTCAAACTAGCAGTGTGCAGATGAAATGTGATGATAGCTCAAGTGCGCTTCATAAACTCTCACATAACTATATATATATATATATATATATATATATATATATATATATCATCCTCAAACTTTAAGTTATTGATTACGTTTCAGGATCCTAATGTCACAAAGATGCTAGACTATCTTATTAGTTCTGTTTCAAGAACTGTAAACTAAAATCTTCAATTTTGTAAATTAAAAAAAATGTCAGCTAATAACCTTAAAACTAAGAACAATTTTTTATAAATGATTAAAATACATATCTATAATCTAGTCATTCCTTTGCCTCAAAACCAAATGCCTAACTTCATTTTTTAGCTCTTTGCCTTTTCAGTGTAAGCACTTAAGTCGTTCTGATTATTATTCTTTTGTCATACCATAACTTTTCAACTCATTTCCTGATGTAAAGTTCAAGCACATACTGACTGTTGTTACTAGAATACGACTCTACGCCCCTCCCCATTTTGGAAGTAGCGTACTAAAATCATGGTAGTTTTATAGCTTTGATGGTGTCATTCCAGTGCTCCACACAATTCCTAGTCTGTCATTGCCTGCTCCAGAGATATCTGTCACAGCACAAAACATTCAATTATGTGATACTTCCCTTAAACTCAGACATCTCATGACTGCTTACAAGAAACATTCCAGACACTTTACAATAGGGCACTTCTCAGTCTAGCACATTCCTTAACCCTTTGCATCCTCTGGCTTTATTAAGTGACTTGGCAGTGCTACCAGGTTCTGTAACTCTATCATATGCCTCCCCACACCAGGCTTCAGACAGGTCATCTCCGAGCGCTTCTCTGTCTATTGCTCCTGGGGCATTAGATATCAACCAAGATTCCACATCCACTGTCTCTACCGTTGCTTCTAGGAGGAGCTCATCTGTTTGGGAAAGTCCAGATTTTATAGTCCAGGAACGCTTGTACATTCTTTTATATAGTATGACTCATGTTTGTCTAGACATTTCTTGGACTGTTGTTACATCTGTGTTTGTTTCCTTTGTAGCGCCCCATTTCCAGAGTCTTATATCCTATGCATCCTAGGCTAATGGACATATAGAACTAGTTATGCAGCTGAGGATGACTTTGAAGTTCCTTCAGTGATGGAATTACAAATACATAACACCATGCTCAGGAGATCAGGTGCTGGTTATCAAACTCAGTGCTCTAGGCTTATGTGTATTTAAGAAAGCACTCTACTTCCAGGCATGGAGCACATACCTTTGCTCCCTGCACTTGGAGGCAGGGGTAGGTGGACTTCTGTGAGTTCTACGCCAGCCCAGAGTACAAAGTGAGATCCATGACAACCAGGACTGTTAAACAGAGAAACCCTGTCCAACCCTTCCCCAACCAAGGGGGGATGTGGGGTGGGAGATAAAGCCCTCTACCAAATGAGCTATATCCTGTCCTGCCCTGCACCTTTTCTTTTCTTTCTCTTTCTTCCTCCCTCCCTCTACCTGACTGCAGAATAAGTCTGGAATGACTTGTCAGAGTGTCTTGCTCAGTTTTTGTCATCGAGTCATAAAGATTTCTCTTCCTAAACCTTTAAGGACTCAAATATTTTGGAGCCACTGTTTATATATCAACAACCACATAAACTAGCATCCAAAATTGTTACTCTTAGCTTAATGGAACATTATTTCAACCTTTCTTATAGTGTGTTTTTTGCAGTGTCTATACATATTAAATTCTTTCCTGAAAATAGAAAATATGAATCAAATTGCAATTAGACTCTAACCAAAAGGCAGACGCCGCCATTTGTATGAGAATGCCTCCCAGAGTGCATTGTTTGCTCATAGCTTTTAAGAACTTCATGGGCCAGATGTTCATGTCCAAGTACAGCTTGGCTAAAGTCTGCAAGGACAGATTTGCTTTTTCCAAAAGGATATATTCTGTGCTGTTCAGGTGGCTAGCCCACACAGGAAGTCTTTAACATTTAACTGTCTGTGAATAGTAGGCTATGAAGCTACCACACTTTACTGGTCTCTGAGCCAATCATTCATGCCACTAGCCTACTACAAACAGTGATAGCAAGCCCTAACACCATTCAACTGTTTTGCCTAATGCATCTTCTTGTGGTTTTAGAAATGAAGAAGGAATGAAGTTATTCTCAGTTCTTTTTTTCATATCTATGACATGAATAAACCCTGACAAAGTGAGACTGTGGCAGAGACTTTTTCTCCCCATTGTATCTCTTTGGTAGCACCCTAGACAGGCAGTTGTCAGTTAGCTGAGAAAAACTTGTAATAATTTCAATTCAAACATATATTAGTTTTCAAAGTCATGACAAAGATACCATTTATAAGCACTTCTGTTACCCAAGCACTAAACACACAATTCTCAGATACATGTAAATGTACACACATACACACACACACACACACACATTCTCTCTCTCCCTCTCTCATCCTATTATCCATTTGTTTATTCAACCATAGTTTGCACATCTAAATTACTCTGGTGCTACAGAGTTACAGAAACAACTGCCTCAGACACATATTTTAATATTAAAATACTCTTACTCCATTTATTCTCTTAAAGATAAAACCCTGAAATGAGAGAACACAGACTCAGAAAGATACACGTTTTGGTTATGATTGCACAACTATCGAAGAGGAAGCACCGTGTTCCAATTCATACATAGCATGAATATGTCCTGTCGTCACCATAGGAAAATAATAAAATTGTAATTTATGAAAATCAAGCATAATAATTGATAGTATGATAGCCCCAAATCTCTGGAGTTAACAACAGATTACACCACATTTCTAAAAAATAAATCTGCAAGGAGTTCCAACCATACAGAAGGATTATTGAATCAAAACTTTCGGTATGTGCTAATGAGAGATTTGTCATTGAGTCTCAGGACAAATGTGCATTAAAATGATCACATATGCCAGGTAATTTATATGATAGATGATTCCTCAAATGAGAAAATCAGCACACATTTTAGAGGCACCAGGTAAGTACTACCGAAATAAAGTTCTGTACAGAAATATGAACCTGCAATAATTGCTTCCCAGAGCTCCATTTAATGCAAATTTTAGATTCTTGCGCCCCCAATTATGTTTCCCCATTCTCTTAATAAACAAACTCCAGCCATGAAGTTGTGTTTCACTCTATTTTTAGTTCTTACCTCATTATATACAAGCTGCCTGATGTAATTCTATTCTGTCTTTTAGCTTCTGTCTTTTCTTGAGATTCTCAAGCAAAGAGATCCAAAATTATGCTAATGTAAACCTTTCTCTCAGACAAAATAAACACAATTGCCTCATCCTCAGAAAAATGGTCAATGAGCAACACTAAATACAGCTCATCAAATGTTCCCAAGAAACTTGCCATTGAGATAGATATGTACAAGACAAATCACATGAAATAAGAGACACCTACATTAATATAGAAAAACATTTTATATCTCAAATGGTATAGAGATTGGAACTTCCTAATTTGTTATTATCTGGATCCAAAGTAATTTGTGGATCTTCAATACTATTTTTAATTTAAGAAAATTTCTCTTACAAAAACGATCCATCTGTTTATTGAAATAATTCCTTGCAAATCCAAGGAGATCACATCGGGTCAAAACCCATATCTAAGTTGGTTTAAACTTAGAGTAACCTAAATAGTGTGTCAAATTGGACTACTATAGCTGTAAAACAACATCATATAAGTTTACAAAAAAAAACTCTTCTCAGATTTTACATTTTTTTATGAAGCATTGGTTTTAAAGGCAAGATTTGTAGGGTAGGGCAACCTAATGGAATTCCAAAATGCATTCAACATTTGTTTATAATCCATATCATTATGCTAGATTTAAGTTGTCAAACTAAGTTGATAACAAACATTAAGTAAAAGAAATGTATACAGCAACAGGCCCGCTGCCAAATGAAGCAAACAAAGAACTCTTGTTTGAAGAATTACAAATTTGAAAGTTAAAGTCATGGTAATATTTTGAGGGACAAGCTTGCTCTTTGCAATGAAATAATTTTTTTAAGTGCCTTGTGCTTTCACAATGCGACAGGATGGGTACATCTTGCCATGGGTTTCTGCATAATACCAGCACTGCAAACATGCCTACATTGAACATACCTAGAGGAAGTCATTCTTTGCATAAAGTGTGAGTGTGGGTCTATTTTTTTTCTTTTTACACAGCTACACAGCTTATCTTTCTGCTGCTGAATATGCAGGAAACTATTTGCACCTTTTTCCTCACTCTTGGTTAAAGAAATGAATTGAAGGCAAAGACATGTGTAACAGTATCTTATTTATAGTCCTCAGGGTATTTCTCTCATTTACTTTAATAGCCAGGGATAAGTTAGTTGGCTTTATGAAAGCATATGCCATATGACTAGCATCCTAGAGTACAAAAATACAACAATGGCCTCAGAGATAATTCATGAAACAGTCATGAAAAAGTTGGAACAATGAATACAAGAACAATGAAGAGCAGTGGGCAGAGTGAAGGAAGAGGCTTTGTGGGATCTTTTGATGCCTAATGCTTGTCAGTGGTGTGGAATTTGTGCTAATATAAACTGTCTCCACTGAGACAGACTGAGATTTTAATCCCACAAGTTATTTACCACCACCCTGAAGAAATAATTAATTCCTAGTTTTCTTTCTCTCTCTTTTTTTCCTTAAAAGTTTAGGATAACAACATTCAAAAACTATAGCATGTAACAAATGGAAAAGACACGCATAGATTGCAGAAGTCTCTTAGACTTAAATATAAAATATTTTCTAATATCTTTATGTATTTCATGTGGCTCTGTAACCAAATATATTATAGCCATAGGCTCATTGGCCAACTCATCTAGCTAAAATGGAAAGCTCAAAGTTGAGTGAGAAATCCTTTCTAAAAAACAAAATTAAAAAGATGGGAGTCTCTGACCTCTATATCTAAATATACAAATGAACCCTCAAACAAACATGCAGGAATATACACCACACACACACACACACACACACACACACACACACACACACACTTAACCAAAGAACAGATATGTTTTCACCGATTTCTATTTTGAAGACAGGCTTTATAGTAGTGTGACAACCCTGCTTTATTGTAGGTTGGCTCTTGCTACCCTCTTCTTGTGAACAGAATGCAATAAAATGGTGTCATTTATGCTGGGTAAATGCCCCATACTGCACCATACCTCCAGCTCCATCTTGCACTTCTTATTTTGAGGTATTGCTAAAGTCCCCAAGCTGAGGGACTTTGAACTCTCTCCGTAGCCCAGACAGGTCCTGAATATCTGAGATTCCCGGCTTGCATTTGTTGCTCTGAGGAGCAACTTGTGAACAAAGTTCTAATGAAAATAGGCAGTAAAGTCTTAAGAGCTGCTAACAACTGAGGAAGCATACAATAGAATCTTTTGACACCTACAGGTCAGCCAGTACTGCTGTTTCAGGGTTATAGGAGACTCTTGGACAGGGACACTCTGCTAAACTACACCCAGATTTTCTATTCATAAAAATGCGAGATAATAAATATCTGTCCAAAGATTTAAGATCATGACTTCATTTGTTGTTTGGCAGTAGATAACTACTATAGATTTCAGTAAATGGGTGTAGGATGCATCCCTACTTTTGAATCTTCGTTGCTGTGTTAAAACACTATGAACAAAAAATACCCTGGGAAGGAAAGGGTTTATTTCATTTTACATTTCCAGATCACATTCCATCATTGAAGAAAGCCAGGGCAGAAACTCAAGGCAGGAACTCAAGAGGAAAATTGCTTGCTAGTCCACACAGTGTAATCAATAAATTCATAGCCAAAGGGGTGTCCAGGAAGCCAGGGCTATTGTTTGCTAGCTGGCTTGCTCTGAGTTTCTCAGCTAGTCTCTTAGTTTCTCAGCTAGTTTTCTTAGACATTCCAGGCCCACATGCCTAGGGATGGCTTGGTCCACAGTGAACCAGGAAACCCCCAACCAATCATTATTTAAGATAATCTCATAAACATGGCCACGGGCCAAATTGATCTCCGAAATCCCTTAATTGATGCTCTCTCCCATGACACTAGGCACTGTCAAGTTGACAATTGAGACTAACCGGGACACCTACCAACCAATTGAAAGTGTGGAAGTAGCTCTAAAGCTAGGAAGTGAGAAGAGGTGGAAAGAATTCCTGGAGATCAAGGGGGCACTCCTGAATGGCCCTGAATATATCTTTAGCAATCTGGACCCTGAGGATGTTGCTAGTGAGGATTCAGGAGGAAATGAGAATGCATTATTGGAAAAAGGGGAAGGGAGATGGTATGCAGAGGCTGAGTGTAGCAACAGTACCCCACTGTCCCCTGCAATAATGAGAAAGTCAAGCGTGTGTCTTATGAACTGTGCGAGATAGCTAAGATTTCCAAGGCAAGTGTTCATATGCTGCTTGCTGTTGTTTTTTGTTCGTTTGTTTCTGTCTTGATGTTTGTAGTGAAAATATGGGGAAAAGAATTGAAAGAGGAATAGTTAGAAACGGTGCTGGAAGTTTTAGAAATCCTCAACCTTTCCTTATAGCAAATGATGTTGGAGTAGCTTCTGATTACCGAAGATAACTAGGGCATGGGGAGGAAATGTGGTCTAGAGATAAGAGATGTGACTGTATTTCTCTTGTTAAGATCTGAGAAGAGTCAAAGCTACAGAAGGCACATGTTAGAAGTGTTCCTTGTTTTAATCCCCCAAACTCTGGAGCAGTTTGTCATACAGCAACAGATAATCAATCAGTCTAGTAATAAACACAGAGAACTGGCAGCACTGACACAATGTCACCATAAAAGCAACAGGTGACATTATGGTACCTGCCTACCTACTGTACCTCCCTCCCTTACAGTACCTGCCTTGTCAATAGCTGGGGGAAATCACTCACAGTCACACAGTCAGAACACAGGGTTTCTTATGCTCTCTTCTTTTTCTCTAACAGTCATTGCCCAAATAATTCTCAGAGCATTTTATATTCTCTTGTCATGTGCTCCTCATGGAGTTTTAAATGAACACCACAGGGACCTAAGAATTTTACCTGAGCATTTGAGGGACCTGGAGACTTATATATCACCATGCTGACAGGTCACTTTCCATCTATAGCCATTACGTTTCTTTCTTTCTTTATTTGTGTGCATGTATCAGACAGACAGACAGATACATGAGATAGATAGATAGATAAGATAGATAGATAGATACATAGATGCATAGATAGGTAAAGACTGCCAGCAGATGGAGACCATTACAAAAATCCACAACTAGGTCAAAATCCAGACAGACTCTAGGTGCATATCTCCAAGCGATAATTTATAATGCAAGCTTTACACCTAAGCCTTAGGGAGCATCTCAGAAGAGGGAATAGAAAGACCGTAAGAGTTGGAGAGCCAGGACATCTGTTGTGAGACAGTGTCTTCTGTATATGGCAATGAAGATGCATCCATAAAATCGCAATGCTATTATCTAAGCCTGACTTGTGCAACGACAGCATCAGTTGACATACCAATGTGGACTGGGGAGATCTCATGAAGAACTACCCTTCAATGGAGAGCTACATGCAAGCAATGGCTATTGAGAGAGCAAGCGTTAGTCTTTTGTAATAAAGAGCCCTGAGAGGTCATCCAATCCTAAATGGTCAAATCTAAATACATACACATAAGGACAACATTAAGTAGACTCAGTATGTTGTATTTATATAGATATTATCTATACATATATATATATGTATAGATATGTAACAATAATCAAAGATGAGGTCATGAATTTCAAAGGCAGTTATGGGGGCATGGGAGAAGTTGGAACAGGGAGAAGGTGAGGTGGAAATAATCTAAATATAGAACTTACGTAGGAAATTCTAAAAACAAAAACAAAAAACAAAACAATATACAAAATTCTCAAAGAACCACTGAAAAAAGAAAACAACATAACTAAGCCAATGTATCCATAAATTCATACTTAAATATTAAAATAATAAAAAAAGCTTAGAAGCAATTTCTGTGCATGTCAAAAAAGCACTTGGTATAGCTGACTGGAGATAGCTGAGATTCTAAAGGGATATGGAAGAACTCTGAAAATGAACTCAACATCCTATTTTTTCACTGAGCCACGGGGTTGTTCTTATACTTAATAAACTGTGTGTGGTTTTCTGTATCTACATTTTAGCTTAAGGGGACAGAGTATGAACACTATTCTGGGACTTTGAATCAAATTATGAAAAGCAAATAGGAAATAGAACATTCCCAATGCCATCGATATTTAAAATAGAGATATGACTATTTAAAGTTGTGCAAATATTCCTTTTTTTTTTGACATAAGAAGAGTGGCTTGCGGTTAACCATTCTGTAGAGATTGGCTTTATTAGTGGAATTGCAAGCAGGAGTTTCCCATCATGCCCCCCTCTCTTTGTTCCCTTTACCATGATAATGAGCTCTTGGGAGACACTTGAAGCTTACAGTAGATTACACTTGAAGGAATATTTTTCAAGAAGATGTAAGGCAGAAGGGCTATTTAAAAGGGAGTGCCAGCATGCCTAGAAAGCCTGTAATCATTCTCAGCAGAGAGCTGATTGTTAGACACATTTCTCCAATGTTGCACGGTGAAGACGGACTTGAAGCATGACAAAGAACTGCAAGCCGTAGGGAAACAGTTAATTCTAGAACTTTCGGGATTACTTTAATATCACACAGGAAGCACATGAAAGTCTCCCAGAGCTGACTAGATATTCTAGAAAGGAAAAAAAAATCCTGCTTTCACTGATGTAAATTACAAGTCTTTCATCAGTGGGAAAAAATAGGTGAGCACGAAAGACAAGATAATACAATTAATTTTCATTTCAAATTCTCTGGGACAGAGTGCCATTTTCTTGATTACAAAGATACATAGTCATGATTTTTAAGGCACCAACAGAGTACACATACTTGAATAGGTAAATGCAAATTATTCTGTCACAAGGGGGTCCCTTAGTGAGTGCTAAACTCTACTGTCCTCAGGCTGATGAAAACCAGTCACTGCTATAACACTGGGTTTGGTTTTACAGTTGGTATTTTTTTCCCACAAGGAAATTTAAATCTTATGATTTAATGATGCCTTTAATGAGCAATTATTTGCAAAGTTTGTTTCATCCTTATTTCACAGAATAGCAAAATTGTACTTCATTTAAAACAGAGTAAGAATGACGGCCAATTGCAAAGTGATGACAGTAGGAAATTTACTCAGCTGCATGTAATGTAATCACACTCACCTGCCACAAAAGTTCTGATTTCTTAAGGAAGTGAGTTAGCCAACACAGATGTTAGTTCAAAAATTGTGTTTAAAAACAATGAGGAAGTTGTTGTCAACATTTACTAATAAATATGTTTGAAATATTAATACTTAACTATTTTGGTGTGTGTGTTTGTTGGTGTGAAAAATCAAGTAATTGTGCCATGATAGCCCATTGAGTTTACTTACGGTCTGATCCTTGCTGAAAATCTAGTTGTAGTGGCTGAAGTGGAAGCTTAGTGATTAAGAGCACTAGCTGCTAAGTTCCGTTCCCCACAACTACATTGGATGGCTTACAACTGCCTGTAATCCAGTGCTTGGGAATCAATATCCTTTTCTGGCTTCCCAGGGCACTTGTACACCTGAGGTCATGTGTACATTCAGACATGTACACATACACACACAATTAAGAATACATCTTTAAAACTACCTCAGTACCCACACTTCTTTGTGACAGAGACCATAAGCATTGTTCAGTTATATTTCTGTGTGGCTCCTGGAAATATCTACAGTTTGGGGATGTGGATGAGGAACAGTATCCAAAGCTCAGTGCTGCCAATCTTTGCTGGCTGAGGTCACAGAATGAAATGCTTATGTATCTCTATCCACTTGAAGTCATCAGTTCACCAGAAGTGCAAGAACTAATAAAAGATAAGATATGGGCAGCTACATTTTAACTGAATCACATTGTTAACCTGAGCTAGTAGCAATTTTATAACCCATGAAAACATGGAGTTACAGAAATGTATGATGTAACAGACATATTTAAATATAATGAAATTGATCAAAATCTGCCTTGCATACGACTATATGTATTTGTTAACATAGTAATGACTTATATATTACAATTTGATATGATGAATGTCTGTGGAAAGTGTGATGAAAACTGAATGTCTATCAAACAATTGAAAACTGAAAATGTGAACCTAGAATATTGCTAAAGTCATTACCCTGTGATGGCTTTGGGCCAGGTAGGCAATAAGCTATACTTAAAGGATGCTGATTAAGTAGTATAATTCCCAGTCTCGTTTGTTTTAAGGAAGAAGAATACAATTAGTTTTCATGTAATTTAAAATTATTAGTGTTTATGTACTTAGTATTTGCCATTTAATTAAAAGCAAAGCAATAGAAATTAATTGTAGGTTACTAGAATATGATATTCATTATTTGCTTAGCTTTTATTTCCTAGTTAGTGATCTTATTTGCATGAATTCACAGTGTTTATAATGGATGATTGGCTTAGAAGTATGGGAACACCCTAAATGTCTATGTGAGCCATCAAGAAAAATAATAGATGAAATCTTACAACCCAGGTCTCAGGACCTCTCCAGTTTCATTTCCCAATTAGATGGAGACAGTGCCTGTTCCTCAGGACAGTGCCATAGGGAGCCTTTTATCCCCCACACAAACTTTGATACTGGCTGAGATTAGGGATAACACCGAAAGAATGTAATCAATATGCAGACAGAACATACATTTAAAAAATATGATCTCAGTTGATGCGGCCACTCTCTAGAGAGCTTTATAAAGGAGAACAAAGAGAATAGTTCTTAGCATTCAAAAGGACATTTCACTTTCTCTAGGCTGACCCTGCCTGAACACATTTTTTGCTTTGAATGCTGCTCACAGGATGAGCTTCCAAACGTGACAGAGAGACAGTGGATGTGACAATGACAATATGTGTGCTCCTGGTCAGTGCATGATTATGCTCTGTGAGAGTCTGCTGTGAATACCATGCTGCTCTTTGCTTCAGCAGAATGGTAGATACACAGGAGCAATAAGAATAAGGACAATGGTAAATAGTTCTCATCTCTCAAACAGATGGATTTTGTGCAAACGGTTCGAACCAGCATTGCACAGAGATCCTTGTTTCAAATATAGATGCGTTGTTCTTTGTGTCTATTTTGTCTTTTAGAACAAAGGTTGTCTTTTAGGATAAAGGATGACAAAACTTGTTTGGGGGATCTTTATCAGGTTAATAAATGAAAAGCAATATACTCTTTCTTTTCATCTTGAAATGATAGTCCTTAATTCACCCATCCACCACCCTTACTTTTGTTTCAAAGTGTCTTAGTTCCCTGCATTGATCTTGACAAAAAAAATTACTGAACATTTTATATAATATGCCCTGTTTTGACCCTGGGTCTTTCAATCTGAAGCCCAGGTGAGCTAGATAAGCACTTACACTATATCCAAGACTTTCCCTGAATTCCCAACAAGTCTCCTGCAATATCTACCAAAGGTTTGGATTACAGATGTAGTAATCATGCTGAGGTGAACAAGGGTAGTTTTTGAAGTTTAAAACTTGTACTCTTCTGTTTTAGGCTGACACTTAAAAAAGTGTGGGTTTTGTTACTTTCTAATTATCTATTGAATAATGCAAAGATAGGTTAGTTCAAATAATAAAAACATTTGTTTTCAAGTATAAAAATGACATTTTAACATTTCATAATCTTTTTGTCCCAAGTAAAGTCACACATGTTAAAATACAACTGTTAGTTTTGAACTTTCTTCTGGCAATACAAATAGATGTTATTATTGGAAGCAATGAAAAACTTACAAACATTCAGAAAGTTTGCTAGTAACCAAGTAGGTGTACTCTGCTTTGGAAGGAACACTCTGTTTCATTTTACTGGTTTGAATAAGGTTTTTTTGGTCAATTTTACATCCATATTCACAGTCAGCATGGTGTCCTGTTTGTGCAGGAAGATCTCCCTAGTAAGGAAGTCTATGGCTGAAGGGCATTACAGATAACTTGGAAGAGAATTTAGGAGTAAAAAAAAGATTTCTCCAAGAATTCTTGCATTATCTAAAGCCATATTGCAGGTTAGAAGGTTTTACTCCATTGCATTGTTCCAGGACTACAGTATGAAGAACAAGGCAGTGTCTCCAGAATTTTCATGATTCTCTCATACCCTAAAATCATAAATCCAAGGCATCACTCTACATGTTGGGGGGGAATGGGATTGGAGTGTGGTCTGAAGGCATGGGAGGGAGAGACAGAGGGACCGAGAGGGAACTGGGATCGATATGTAAAATAAGAAAAATAAATAAATAAAAATAAAAATAAATCATAAATCCAAGATGAGAAAATAAAAAAGGAGTTTTGAACAAGCAGCATCATTAGGAACCTTTGTTTTGTTATTTGTTCTGCACAAGGGGCAGGATGTACAATGTCAGGTTTACCCTTGGTTAGTCTTTCTGATGTAGCCACTCCATGCCTTAACTTCCTATGTTTACAGTTGGATAATAATGCCAACTTAATCAAGTTAGTTTGAGAACAAATACATTTCTATTAATAAAGAATGTATATCTGGGGTGTGGTGGTGGAATATGCTTGTAATCTCAGAACTCTGCAATCTGAGGCAGGAGGAATAAGGAGTTTGAGTCTAGCCTGTATTACAGGATACGCAGGACTACAGGGCTAAACCTTGTCTCAAAATATCAAAAACAACAGTAGCAGCTACAAATATCTTACAATTGTGCTTAGATTATGTAAATATTAGTTAAGTAAAATAAATGAATGATCCTATGAAATTCATATGCAAATATTTAAAAAGTACATTATAACCTGCATTGCTTTCCTTTATATTTTAGATAATAGGCTATAAGTGCAAACTTTTGTCATTAAGAAAGCATAGAAGAGACATTATTATAATAAATGAAATGAATTATTAAGACAATAAATACCATTCATATTTCCACATGAATATCAATCTCCCCGGTGCATTTACTAAACAAAGGAAGATCCACATTTATTATGGAATGGTAAATTACTGATGTAAGGGTACACTTGTGTTTATAGAACACTTTAAATGTAGTGTAAATTTTAGTTTTATATGCATCAGGGGTTATTGATTGCACAGAAGTGAAGTAAACACGGGATGCTTTGTAGCATGCAATGCTGACAGGACACTTGCACAGACGGAAAAATGGAGGAGCAAATGATAGAATGTCTGCGAAAGAAAAGTTTGTGACATGTGTGGAAGGATATTCGAGCACTAGGGTACCTGACACAGGACAGGCTGCAGGGATAACAGGAATTCCTTTGCCCCCAAAAGCATCCAAACAAATGGCTTCATTAGGTAACATAGTGAAGAAAGATTCAGATTTTGGAGAGATTATTGGAAAAGGTGATTTGAAAATATTTTTAAATTATTTAAAATCATGGAATTCATGAATGGATGTGATATACATATTTATACTATACACAGGAAAGTGTTTTTTTTTAAATCTGTTTCTGTTATTAAAATACTTGATTGACAAAGGGTGAGCATATTCAAAGTAGAACATGTGATAATTTGGTTAGTTTCTAAACTGTGTACTGATTACTATAATCAAATTGATTCACATGGCCTCCAATCCTGGCTGCATGTTGAGTTTCTCAGAACTTTTTCGTCTTCCAACTGAAGTAACTTCTTCCCCAGCCCCTGTCACCATTCACTGTAGTTAAACAGTGAACTTCTAAGATGGCTGATTTTTAAAGCTCTTCTCAAGTCAGGATTCCACGAAACACAAAAAGATCACAGTGAAGTCATTAAAGAAAAAGTGGAGGACTAATTTTCACACAGTTGCTAAAAACAATTTCTAACAACAAGGACCTGGAGAAGGGAAAGAGACAGGATCTCCCAAGCAAATTGGGACATGGGGGGGAGGGGAGAGGAAGTTAGGAGGAAGAAGAGGGGAGAGGTGGGTATGAGGGAAAAGGAAGATTGAGTCAGGGAAAGAATAGAGGAGAGCAAGAAAAGAGATACCATAATAAGAGGATGTCATTATAGGTTTTAAGAGAAATCTGGCACTAGGAAATGTCCAGAGACCTACAAATGACCCCAACTAACAACTAAGCAATATTGGAGAGGCTACCTTAAATGCCTTTCCCTGAAAATGAGATTGATGACTACCTTATATGCCATCCTTGGAGCCTTCATCCAGTAACTGATGGAAGCAGAAACAGACACCCACAGCTAAACACTGAGCCAAATTCTTAGAATCCAGTTGCAGACAGAGAGGAATGATGAGCAAAGGGGTCAAGACCAGGCTGGATAAACCCATAGAAACTGCTGACCTAAACAAGGGGGAGCTCATGGACTCCATTCTGATAGCTGGAAAACCAGCATAGGACTGACCCAGATTCCCTGAATGTGGTGTTAGTTGGGAGGACTGGGCAGTCTATGGGGCCTCTGGTATTGGATCAGTATTTATCCCTAGTATATGAATGGAATTTGGGAGCCCATTGTACATAGAGGGATACTCTCTCAGCCTAGACACATGGCGGGGGGGAGGGCCTGGGTCCTGTTCCAAATAATGTGACAGACTTTGAAGATCCCTTGTGGAAGGCCTCACCCTCCCTGGGGAGCAGAAAGGGGATGGGATGGAGGTTGGTGGGGGGAACAAGGGAGGTAGTGGGAACTGGGATTGACATCTAAAACAAGCTTGTTTCAAATTTAAATAAAAATTACATATATTTAAAAAGAAACAATCTCTAATGGACACAAATATTTGCACATGTAGAACCTAGGCAAATACATACATGTGTATGTATGTATGTGTATATATATATATATATGGTTATGCATACATATTATATTATTAATGAATGCAATGTTATATTTAAGGAAAAGGTACTTTAGTAATTAGCGTGCACATTTTTGTTATATTTCTAATCTGTAAAGGAAACTTTGAAAAGTAAAGAAGAATATGACTAATTGACCAACCAATTAATAAAAGGTGTGTCTTAAGTTTGAAGACATATTTCATTTGTTATGTGTCATGGAGGGTTGGAATTTAAAGACAAAATTCAGAAGGCTTAAAGTGGCAAGTAGAAAGTATGTCAGATACTGAAAACTTTGTCTTTTCTAAGGGTCCTACAGTCTGTATTACTGTATGCACTGTTTACTGACCCCAGATGGCCCAGAGAAGTAGATGAGGTGTAAAACTCTAGAGTTCATTGTTTGGCAAGTGGTACATATGTAGTGTTGGTGGTTATTAGTGGTGAACTGCAAGTACTGGGTATCTAATGGAATGAAGACTACAAATTTATATATATATATATATAAAATTGCTGCTTCTACAAATCACAAAAACAAAGAAAAAGTGTGTGTTATAATCAGCTTGTATTATATACTTATTGAATAGACCAATGCATTTTATTTAAAGATGTTAACTCTAGGTGTTAATAAATTTCTTCATTTAAAATATTGATGCTGGAAACAAGTGCATTAGATTAAAGAACTGACTGTGCTGTTAAGTCTGCTTGGGCATGAGACAGACACTAACTATGTAGGTGGTACCCTCTAGTGGCTACAACAAACACTGTTCTTTAAATAGGCTAAACTGTGCAATGCGTATTTGTTATGAATGTACACATTTTAGGGACTACGGTGGCTGAGTTTCTAGACATTTACATTTTTGTTAACTACGAATAAAAGCTGGAGAGTTGCACATGAATATTACACATTCCACCCGACAGAGAATGAAGGGATTGGCCAATGTTTACTAATGCCACAGGCATTCTAGGTTATCACAGCTTCTGTATCCAACAATTGAACAACTGAACAATTGAACATTAAGAAATATCCTGGGTGCATGAATTGGCTTTTTGGAGTCAATTCCCTATGGTGGGATACCTTGCTCAGCCTTGATATGGGGTGGGAGGGGCTTGGTCCTGCCTCAACTTGGTATGCCACACTTTGCTGATTCCCCAAGGAAAGCCTTACTCCCTCTGAGGAGTGGATGGGCAGTAGGAAGGGGGCAGTGAGAGGGTAGAAGAAGGGGAGGAAGAGGGAATTGGGGTTGGTATTTAAAATGAAAAATTTAAATCAAAAGATAAATAATCAATATAAAACATTCTAAACTAGGTTTGAAATGCCATGTTAAAATTGTCTTGTTAAAATAATAGTGTACACTTGTAAAATGTAAGAGATGGTTCTAAATTATTTCTTCATGTGTCATCACATTTCATCCTAACAATAACCCTAAGATACTAGACAGAATTGAAATGAGTACCTTACAGAAAGGAAACTGCCAATCCTTGAATGCGATTCCAGAACAACCATTCAATAGAGACCCATCCTGATGTTTGGGTATCTAGTGCACAGTTTTCCTGCCCACCAATGTTTTAAGTCTCTTCTTACACGAATCTATCATACTGAATTGTTACTGTCATCTGGGTGTGGATTCTTTGAGCTAGAAATAGTATAATGTTCATAAATACACAACATAAAGAAAAGAATGTACTTATATTCTTATATAATGTAGTAACTGCATACTGTAAGCTAATATTTAGCAAATAGCAGAAGACAACATTTACTCTGTGTTATCTGCTTGGTATTTCATTTTGAAAGCAGGGCCCCTTCCAGGTCAGTCTGGCCTTGAATATACTATACAGCTTAAGATGGCCTTGAACTCCTTACTTTCAGTGTCGTCATGGTCATCTTTTTCTTTTTCAGGCAGGGTTTGTTGGTGTAGCCTTGGTGTCTTAGAACTAACTCTGTAGACCAGGCAAGCCTTGAACTCACAGAGATCTATAGCGGAATTTCTTTAGGGCCACCAACCAGCTCCCAAATCATGACAAGGAGACTTCTTATTAGTTATGAATGCCCAGCCTTATCTTGTGCTTGTCTCACTAGGTCTTATAACTTATTTTAACCAGTTTCTCTTCATCTATGTTTTTCCTTGGGGTTTTCTACCTTTCTTTCATTCTGTATGTCCTACTCTGTGTCTGGCTGGCTGCTGGTGGGCTGGCTAGCTAGCCAAGGGCGAGTTCCTCTCTTTCTTCCTCATTCTCTTCTCTCCTTGAGACTAAATTCCTTCTCTTTTACTTATTCTTTCTGCCTACAAGCCCCAATATCTTTCTACTGCCTAGCTATTGGCAATTCAGCTTTTTATTAGGCCAATCAAATGCCTTAGACAGTAAAGATGTGACACATCTTTACATAGTTAAACGAATGCAGCATAAACAAATGTAACATACCTGTGCATGGTTAAAGTAATAGCCCACAAGAAAAAAATGCAACACATCTTTACAAAATTAAAGTACTATTCCACAACAGAGAACCATCTGCCTCCCTAGTACTGGGATTAAGGCCTGTGTCTACTTCTTGATAGGAAGAACTGGGCGCATGAACTACACTTTTTGTCCTAACATTTAACCTGGGGGTTCTCAATGCTGGCCCACTATCACAGTACAAAGGTTACATATCACAGTGCAGAGATTATAATTTAAAAAAAAAAAAACAGGTGGGGCTTAGCAATACATGATTTCTTCAAAAACATTATTCTTAATAACCATCATCCTAAATTTTAAAACTGACTAGATGGCATAGGCTCTCAAGAATCATTATATTTTAAAGGAGAACCACAAAACTTCCCAAGAGGATGATGATTGCAAACTATGATCAGTTTCATTAAATTGTCCCCAAAGTTTAAATGAAAAAAATTAAAAGCTATAAGTCACAGCAGGGGGCAGGGGTTGATTTGAGGCTACTGACGACCAACAGGAAGCTTTTGATCTTTGTAAAATGGAAACATTCTGGATTAATACTGTTAATGGGATTTCAACTGGTTTAATGAGATATGTCTGATATCCATTTGATTTCCGGTTTAGTGAAAAATAAAGCTTCACCAACAGCATTACTCTAAATTTAGAAGAAGTGTTTGATCTTAGGAAGAAAATACTCATCATGTTTAAATTAATCAGGATATAATTTGGGACAGAAATGCGTATGAGAAAGCTGAGTCTGGTGTCGTTTAACAGACACCAGAGTCCTTACTATGTTTAAAAGATTCTCCAAACTCTGGAGTCTACTTTCAAAAATCTAAAACAACTGCATGAAATTCTCACAATGTAAAGTCTCCTTGTGGAAAAAGCCTCACTCTAGATGATAATTTTAGTGGTGTGCACTTTCAATAAAATTGTATGTAAATATATATTTATGTATATGAAAAAATTGGAAGACTACTAGCACAATGGCGACGTTAGTGATGTGTACATGAAAGTGTGACAGGTTTGGTAGAGTGTGTGGTCAAAGGTGGAAAATGAATGCTAATTATTTGTATGGTTCATATGCATTGTCCTGGCTAGTTATTGTGTCAAGTTGACACAAGGTCATCCTGTTGAATGAGGAAACTTCAGTTGTTGAGATGCTCCCACCAGATGGGCAGTGGGTTAAGCCTGTGATGTTTTTCTTCATGGATGATAGCTGTGGGAGTGCCTACTTTTCTGTGGGCAGGAGGATGCCTGGTCTCCTGGTCTTGGGTGCTCTAAGAAAGCAAACTAAGCAAGCTAGGAGGAGCAAGCCAATAAACAGTACTCCTCCATGGTCTCTGCATTGCCTGTTGCCTCCAGGTTCCTGCCCTATTGAGTTTCTGCCCTGAATTCTTTCAATGATGGACTATGTGTGGAAGTGGAAGCCAAATAAACCCTTTTCTTTCCAAGTAGCTTTTGGTTCATGGTGTTTCATCACAGCAATTTCAACTATAACTAAGAAATGCATTATTGAAACTACCATGCAACTTACCATTCCTTCCTGTTTTTCACCATTATGAAAACTGTTTCCTGAAAGCTTTTCTATCCCCAAAACTAACTTCAGTCAAGCTGTTCTAGTTCTGATAGTTTAGAAGTCCACCAACTGTGATGATCTGAAATGTCCTCTAAATTACATATTTATACCCTCAATCAATAAAGCATTTACCTTCATATTTATAATTTACACTGAGTTTAGGTGTTCTAATAATACTCCATAAAAAAAAAAAAAAAAGACTTTGTGCTTTGGATCCTTTGGATAAGCAAAACCAGATTATTTTTTTGGCTTGTAAGTTCTCAACATTGAAAACCTTACCTTAATGCATTTCAGCTAAAATTAATATTTAAACAGGAAAAATGCACAAAAATAGAAAGAGGTATGATAAACAACATTTGCATAAAGTCTCATTACTATTAATGCTTGTTAAAACATGTTTGATCCTTCAATGAAATGAATGAGTAATATGCTAACTTCGGGAAAGGTCATGGGTATGCTAATTCATGCTGGATTTACATTTGCAAAGCAGTGTATTAAAAGGCTTTAAAACTAAACACTGTCTAACCAAAATAAGTATAATTTCTTTCCAGTCATTCAGAACATTTGCTTTTAATTACTTATTCACCTTTTCTGTAAGCTTCCCAGAAAACTGTACTTGAACTGGCTATTTACCTAGAAAAGTATTTTAGTGTAACACCTCTAAAATGTATTTTGAGATAGAAGAGACTTCCAGATACAGTGGGTCATATCAGGGGCCATGACTGAGTGCGTGTTTCTTATTTTATGTGAAAATCATCTTAAATCAGGACAGTTAGAAATTTCCATAAAAGAAAAATTTACTCTGCATAGCCCTAAAAATAATCAAACATCTGTAAGTATTTCAAATGAAATAACTGTATAGCTTTTAAAATATACATAGGGGTGCATGGGAAATCCTTTTTATTTTTTTATTTTTGGTCTTAATTTATATTCTTGTGAGGAAAGAGGCTGCTTTGGATAATTGGTGCAAACATCTCCAGCCTCCTCCTGGCTAAGATGTTGCCACTGCATAATATAACAGGTCAATCATCTGGTGGGCATCATGTCT
Organism: Phodopus roborovskii; assembly: GCF_943737965.1. Taxonomy (NCBI): domain Eukaryota; kingdom Metazoa; phylum Chordata; class Mammalia; order Rodentia; family Cricetidae; genus Phodopus; species Phodopus roborovskii. The sequence continues at coordinate 13,256,146 of NW_026126470.1, read as the reverse complement.
TCTCTGCAGAATTCCCACACTCAGATGGCTGTCAAAGGGGGTGCCAGTGGAGTGTTATGCAAAGTCCCCCAAACACTTTGTAAACTTGAATCTTTGAGCACAATGGTAAAGTTCAGTTCTGGAAAAAGATAGTGTACTGAATACACAATAAGGAGCTTTGTCTGTTGGGGCTTCTGTAGAGGGAGAAGGCTACTTAATCTCCCCATTTACCCTGGGGATTCTAACTGTTTTAATGTGTCTTTTTTGAGAGTCTCTGAACTGTAGAATATATGCTGGTAACAACTTTGTTTGGGGCTTTCCTCCAAAAAGCCCAAAGCTGCCAACACAAGAAAGCTGAACCAGTGGCGCTAACAAACACAAAGGGGACCTTGAGCTGTTTGTGCAAACTGCCTGGCTAGGGTTTCATGTCATGCCTTGACGAAGAACCTAATTCTTTGGCTCACTTCTTAGGAATCTAGCTTTTGTGGCTGTATGGGAAGGATAGCTTCTTTGTCAAATTAGGAAAGAACAGGAAGATTTGATATAAAAAAAAATTCATGATTCTTAAAACAGAAAAGGAATGACACTATATAATTCAATGAAAAACAATGGCATTTACTACTGCTCCTATAGATCATTCACTCTTCATTAGGATCTATTAATACCACATTTTACAATGAGATCATGTGATGAAGAATATTATTTTCTATTATCATTCATTACCATAAATATATAGAATAAGATATTACATAGAAAACTAACTTCAATTAGCCCCTTTAGAATCCACATGCCTTTAAATAATCATATTTAAAATATCCTTCAAAATTTTGGAAAATTAGGCATGTTATTCAAACACATAAAAAAATACTAGAAAGAAATTTTACAGGCAGGTGAATTAATTACTTGAGTTAAGTAGTATTTCTGATTCCATCTTGACTAAATGCCTATGAGTAGATCTGTTTCTGGAAATGTCTTATATTAAGTACTGATACTCATTTGTGGTCATGTAAATCATTAGAACCCAAGTAGAAACTTTAACAAACTAAAAGATGTTATTTCTAGTTCAAACACATTCTAAATCTCATTTATTAAATATAACTCAACATGTGATTAAAAATGTATATGTTGCTGCGTGAGCAGCAGTGGTGCACGCTTTTAATCCCAGCACTTGGGAGGCAGAGACAGGCCAGTCTGGTCTACAGAGCTAGTTCCAGTACAGCCAGGGCTACCTAGAGAAACCCTGGCTCAAAAAACTAACAAACAAATATGTGCATTGCCTTAGAAGGACAATGTTAAAAGTTATGAAGAGTTTTGGATTAATGCAAGTCAAGAGAAAAATCTGAATGTAGAAATGTTCACAGTGACTAAACTAAAACCGCAGATCACCCAATGTCATACTCCAGAGTGTTTTCCTACTCCCGAGTTACTCAAAATCCCACCATGGTGCCTGCAGTATTTCCCTCACCACTTTCTCACACCCATGCCTCTCGACTCATTGCGCGCTGAGGTCTACAGTCTGGAGAAAGACAGAATGAGCTTACAATGGGGATGAAACTCCCTTTATTTGACATACTCCTTATTTCTACTGTTAAATAGTTTGGGAAGTCTGGCAAGGCATTCAGAAATGCCCTATGTACAAATGGGGGGGGGTTCCACTAGCTTATTTTAAACTATCACAAAATTTTATTTGTGCATATGATGGAGAATGTCCTTCTGTATATAAGATTCTCTTACTGGTTGATAAATAAAACACTGATTGGTCAGTAGCAAGGCAGGAAACATAGGCGGGGATACCAGATCAGGAGAATTCTGGGGAGAGAAGGCAGAGAGTGAACCTCTAGAGAGACTCCATGTAGCTGCCTAAGGAGCAACAGGTCCGGGCATTCTCTGGTAAGATAAGGCCATGTAGAAATCATACATTAATAGTTACGGGTTAATAATTAAGAGAGAGCTAACCAATAAGAAGCCTGAGCCATTAGCCAAACAATTTCTAATTAATATAAGCCTCAGTGTATTTATTTGGGACTGAAAGGCAGGGGGAGCAGGCACAACAGAACAGAAACTCCTTCTACATACATAATGACCAAGAAAAAGTATTCAAGGCAAAGAAAAAGTAGAAATATTAAGATATTTGGCTTTGCAGAAGCAGACACTCACAGATAAACACTAGCTAAACAAATTCCTGGAATCGAGTTACAGAGAGGAAGGAGTGATGAACAAAGAGGTCAAGATTAGGCTGGAGAAATCCACAGAATCAGCTGACCTGAACAAGGGGGAGCTCACTGGCTCCAGTCTGATAGCTGGGAAACCAGCATAGGACCCACCCAGACTCCCTGAATATGGGGTGTTAGGAGGACTGGGCCTCTAGTAATAGATCAGTATTTATCCCTATATATGAATGGACTTTGCGAGTCCATTCCACATAGATGGGTACTTTTTCAGCCTAGAGATATGGGCAAAATGATATGACAGACTTTGCAGGCCTCACCCTCCCTGGGGTGCAGAAATGGGATGGGTTGGGGTTTTGTGAAGGTGCTAGAGAAGGATGGGAGGGTGACAGAACTGGAATTGACATGTAAAACAACCTTGTTTCAAATTTAAATTAAAAAAGAAAACTATATATATATGTACTTGGTTTTGGAGTATGAAATAGAAATATTGAAAATGGCATGATACATTTGGTAATTACCTTCAAATATGGCATGTTATGAATATTTGAAAAAATAATTTATGTTTCTCTATCATCTATTACTACATACATCAACCCATCCATCTATCCATTCATCTACCCTAGCTGTTGGTAAATTCTATATTCATATACCTATGGTCAACCATTATTTTCTACATAGAAATAAGAAAAAAATATCTGTGAAGCAGTTTATATCTGAAAAGGTAATTATCAGGGAAAACCAAACATCCAACCACAATATTTTTCAGTTCTTTACTGAAATACTTGTGCACGAAACAGAAAATTAAGATAACAATTCTTGCTGAGAAACAGTAGCTAGCAATTTAACATTACTAACTCTGGCTTCTTCTTCACAGGCCAACAGAGACAAAGGAAGTCACTGTACAAGCAAAGAAGAATTCACCAGTTCCAACTGAAAGACCCTTTTACTCAAGAGTACTAATTCAATCTACGATGGACAATTTCTCCTGGATTTTTGTAGGACTGACAGATACTTTTGGAGGGAGCCTACAAACTTGAAGAGAGGTAAAAACTCATTTCAGCAGTGGTCTGTGCTACGCTCTGAGAATGTGTTTAACCTTACAGAATACTATTCTTATGCTGTGAGTTACACCCCATTTTATTCTACTCTCTAGATGAGAATCTCTAAACATGTACCCTAATTTTGGATGGCTTCAGAATCACTAGTTAAAATCTCAGCATTTGTGATCTTGGACAAGGTAATATAGTTTAGTGTCTGAAAGTGTAATTACAAAGTTACTGGGTTTAAATTCTGATGTTTTCATGAATTTGTCAGCTGACAATGTGAAAGACATTTAATACATGTTTCAGCTTCTTCATCTGAAAGTGATGACAAATAAAAACTCAGATTTTGTGAATGTTAACACTACTTACAAGTCAATGAGTGCTTTCTATTTGTTGGGAACTAAAAAAAAAAAAACCCTTTTATGTATTTTATAAGACATTTGTGAGTTAGGCTTATTATTATATTTTAAACAATTAGCCCAAAGGAATATAACTTTTTAAAATGTATAGTAGGATTGCTCAGCACAGGAATGTGTGTTTTAGAGACTACATTCTTAGCCAGTACCTAAGATCTCATAGAGTTTGAATTCTCATAGAGTGTTCTGTCCACAGCAGTTATCTGTAAAGGGCAGCTAATGTAATTTTAGGCAGCGGAGTCTGAGAAACCTACAGTCCTGCTGGCCGGAGAGAGAAACTGTATATATTTATTAATGTATTTTCTCATAACAGAAAATGTCAATGTTGAACATTGTAAACTTTATAAATTACATTTAATATAAAATTACTTTCCTAGTATCACAAGTCCTAATTTATAGCAAATATTATCAGCGGCCAATATTTTAAATCTCTTCTTAGAAATAGTATTTCTAGCTATATATTCTGGGAAAAACCAATACTCATTACTTTAGCTATGAGTTCCTTGAGTCTATAAACACTAGTTAAAAAAAAAAATCCTTCTACACGTGAGAGAGCTGTCCCTGCAAGGGTAGGAGAGCCAGCCCTGACCCTTGAGGGCTTTAGCACAGGCAGAGGAAAGCTTCTGCTGCCAGTCTGGGCAGGACACTAGAGCTGACCCTGCTGTCAGCAGGTGGGGCAGCCCTGAGGGCAGGAGAGCAACCGAGCTTACACCCCCCCACCCCACCCCCCTGCCAGCCATGCAGTGAGGGAAAGATGCCTCCCCCTCCGCCCCTGGAGAAAGCTCAGGGTCACAAGAGTGAGAGATCTAGTCCTGCCCCATACCAGCTGCAGAACACAGGAGAGGGGGCCCTGCACACCGCTCTGCCTGGGTAGCACACTACAGCTGACCCTGTGGTTGGGGTGGCAGGTGAGCCAACACTAAGGTTGTGAGAGCAGAGGGCTAACCGCCGCCTCCCTCCTATGTCCCTGAAAGCAATTGGGAGAGAGGGCCCTACACCTTGCCTGGGCAAAAGACTAGAGCTGGCCCCGGGTTTGAGTATGGGTGACCTGGATCTGAGGACTGAGAGCAGAAGGAGTCACCCGCGCCTCGTTGCAGGATGCACTGGGTGAGCTAGCTGTGGAAGTGTGGGAGAGCTTTCTAGTGAAGACTATGGGAAGCTGGCAGGCTGACCAAACCAGGATCAGAAGTAGGGCTATGGATTGGCTCATCCCAACATCCACCTCATCTATGAACTCTGGGAGCACGTGAAGGGGCTGGTCCTACAGATCCAAAACAGCAGGATCTCCATGACACAGGGCAACAGGGTATCCAAGAGGAGCCCCAGTGAGAGCCCATTATCAGTGATGCAGCAGAAACCAGAGGCCTCCAGCCAGATCAATGACTCGTGGTAATGAACACTTGCAAACAATTATGAGCAGACTAAGGCGTAGTAAAGTATGTGTCTCAACCGGCCGCATTGCAGCCCCCAAGACAAGATGACAAGATTCCTCCTTTTTCTGCTTTTGCTTTTTATTTTTGTTTTGTTTTGATTTTGGCTTTTCCTTTAAAATTGGTTTAAATGTCTTTCAGATTTGGTTTGGGATGGAGGTGCAAGGGCAGAAGGAGGACAGGGAGATAAGTGGGATCAGAATACATGATGAGAAATCCACAAAGAATCAATACAAGTAAAAAAAAAAAAAACTCCCAAATTCAATGTCCTAAAAATTGTGCATTTAATAAAGTAGTCATTTAAGTTCTGATACATTTTAAGGTGCTTAGAACTAAATTACCATTTTTCTGCTTAGCAGCTCTGAATATTCTACTGAAGGTATTTATAACCAAATTATTGTCACAGGGTATCTTGATCTACAAAAGTACTAATATTCATGACTGGAACACAATGAGTCATGCTAATTTAATGTACCTTGTTTGAATTAGAGTTCAGTTTTATTTTTAGGTGGCTAAATGACAGAGACTTGATCTGAAAGAATTTATAGGCAGCTTGGAAAAAAAAGATGCTTTTCAATATCCAACCAAATTGGAGGTACAGGGAAGAGTGAGGACCCACTCTTGTATGAGCCTGTTCTAGCCGCATTTATTCATTCCAGTAGCATCTAAACAGTCTATCTTGCTTTCTTTTGGAGTCAGATGATGAAGGGAATTCTGTTCCCGTGTTTTAAAATACAGTAATTTTTATCAAAAAAAGAAGATAAGAGAAAGCATGCTTAGTTATATGCTAAGGAAGGATGCCACACGTAACTTAGTCTATGGGGGGGGCCCACTTAATTACCACGAGTTTCTTAATATTCGTGAGAAGTGAATGTAGTATAAGTTCTTCATAACCATGTCAAGCCTGTAACTTCAAATAAAGTAAGAAGTGCAGTGTGTTTTCTAGCACTGTGAAATAAAACATATTAAGAGGAGAGAGAGCGAGAGAGAGAGAGCGCAGTTGGATTTGTTCTTGTGGGAACTGCTGGGTAAAATTTTATCCAGGTAGATTTGACTAAGATTTTACACTTGAGGCTTCTCAGTGACAACTAATTAACTAATTAAAGCCAGATGCTAATGTGTGCAGTGAGCTCCTGTGGTAGCTTGGTGATCATCCTGAAGGATAAATATTTTATTTAATTCAAAATGAAAATCCTCTTGGCATTCTCTTTTAGAGTGTGTAAGGATGAAGATCGAATTCCTCACAACTTTCTGGAAGGCACCAAAATTCCTAAAGTTAATTTGTCATCTGGATCCTAAGAACAAAACTTACGAATTTTAAAACACTAGTGAAGGAACAATGTGATGTTGAGATCCCTAAACCAGCAAGTGTTTTCATTAGTCTAACAGGATTTATTTTTTTGCAATGTATAAATTGTCTCAAAATACCTTATATATGTGGTCCATGAAAATATCATTAAACTAATTCTTAGATGAAAGACAGAAGGCCTTGCATAAAGAACCCATAATATTCTCATGGAAACGAGAGATTACAGTTTGGTATGTCAGCACAATGGGTAAGTTTAAAGTGATTTGCTGTATACCTTCCAAGTGGGATTTTCATAATATGTATTCAAAGTTTTGACAACTTGAAAACTTCAATAGTCTTTTAGTTACATATGAAAATCAAAATGAATATTACATACGGAGATGTTATCTCTTTAAAAACAACTTAAAACTTTTCTATAGGGAATGTATACTTTCATCAGAACCAAATGGTTATTAGTAGAAATAGTTTATTATTAATGTAGTGCAAGAAATAGGCTATCGTGGTTTATAAAAAGCTTGCTGAGTTTACACTGGGCATAATAATGTACCTGGAGTAATATCTGTTCAGAGAGAAAAGCTAGTCACACTGCTTGGATGCAAACAGTCCCTTAGCAGTTTTAGCTGCAGACGGTAGGCTTTCCACTAGAGGGCAGTCATTTGGACAATCAGAGCTCTTTCCATATATACCAGTGAAAAACAAGTTATACAAATGTCATGCCCAAGAATCAGGACTTCCTCTCCTTTTTCTAATATACACTTTTATGTGTAAGGATGCAGTCCCTGATTTTCTACTTACATGCATGCATGCATATATGTGTAACACCCACAGATCTCTAGACTATTTAAGGGAGAGTTTTTCCATGGGCCAACAACTAACAACAAATGCAATGGGTGTTAAAGAATGACTCCATGAGATTTTTCTTTCTTCTACTCTTCATAAGGGTGTTTTCCTGAAACTGCCTATGGATTTGCAAGAATTTACAAATACCTGAATCACTCACAACATCATCAAAAAAATGTTGATGTGGCCCTTTAATATTTTCTAGTAACTATTAGACATTTTAAAGAATTTAAATAAAAAAAAATTAAGGTCAGTTCTCATCAAGAAGTGTAACCATTGCCAGCAATGGGAAAGCTGACTCCCGTGGAAACAGAGGGTTTTCCAGGCATGTGTCTGTCTCAGGACACAGACACACAGCTTACTTTGTAAAAGGGAAAGCAGAAATCATGTTTTTAAAGGCGTTTAAAGGATTTTGCTAATTTTGAAGCTAATTCCATGTTGATTTAATATAAACAACGCTATTTCAAAATTGTATCTGTTAATTATTCTAAAAATAGTACTGTTGACACAGATTTCCCAGCCTCTTTTGATATCTTTGATGCAATACAGTGATACTAAGCCATCCTTTGCTCTGAAATAGAATAACAGGAATGGCTTTAATGTGCACCTTGTCTCCGGGCCTTCCTTTCACAGACATTCTTCCCTCCTTACTTCCCTCCTCTCGCTCTATCTCCTTCCCTTCTTTTCTCCTCTCTATCCTCTAATTAGGAAGAGCAAGTGGGTGCTAAAGTAAATGTGTGATTTTTGAAATGTGAGTGAATAATGATGAAAACATCAGAGGTAAATTCAGAGGACATAATAGGGGGAAAAATCCCAAAAACCATTTTCACAGGAGGGAGGAGGAAGTAATAAAGGGGATTCGAGTAACAACTGATTTTAATCCGGCTCAGACACACTGATAACCGTGTTTATCAAGTGTTGATATACTGCCTAAAGAGACCTTTCTCAAGACTTGTTAAGTGGACAGTTTGTGATTTCCTGGTGTCAAGGGAACCTCCATTTGCATGTGTTTAAGATTTACTTAGATTGTTGGTGGGAGTGCAACAATTTTGGAAAGGAAAAAGGTTCTCTCTGTCGCCTTCTGTCATGGTCAACAATGGTCTCACAATGCTCTGCTCAAGGAGTGGCCCTGACTGTTGTATTCAATTTCACACTAAATTTCATCAGTTTCCCATGGGACCATGCTCTAAATCTGCTGGTTGGTTGATAGGAGAAAGTGTTCTGTTACTAGAATATCTGTTATATGGGTCAAGAAAAATAGAACGATTGTTGAATTGATTTAGAGTTATTTATTATAAACATGTACCATCTTGTTAAATTGTATGAGATTAGTTTTACTTACAAAAATGTTGTAGAGCTTAAGCTACTGTCTTAAAAGTGCTCCAGATAGGAATTGTGGGTATGAAGGATCAGAATATAGGAAGACTTGAAACTTGTTTTATTTAATAATCCATGCAGGGGCCAACCCTCAGTCCCTTGAGTTTATATTTTTTCAAAATATACAAATTCTTATCAATGTTGTAAAAATACACAGGTTTAAATTGTATATACTCGATTGCTAGATTTAATTGCTTTTTAAATAAACACAGCCGGAACCTTTGCAGAGAGTAGCAGGAAGGCAGGAGACAAACTTTCATCCGATGGGCTCGATTTACTTAACAGCAGTAGTTTTCTGTTGCCATGAGTAGAATACTAATTATTGGTTTTAAATTTAACAATCATTAGATTTTGGAGATTTTTTATCAGGATGATTAGTAATAATAGCTGGTTGCAAATGGAAACAAATTATACTAGCACCCAACAATTTGTAGGGTGCTAAAATTTGACTTCCAAAATCATTTGATGCATGTGTTCACGTGTATAGTTTGTAGTGATAAAATCTGCTCATTTAAGAAATTTAAGTGGAGCTGTCTCTTACCTGTCACCTCAGGATTCTGGAGACAGGGGAAGATGGGTCCAAGTTGGAGATCAGCCTGGTCTACATAATGAGCTAGGAAATGCTAGAAAAGATCCTGTCTTAAAACAGAGCAAACCAAACCAAAACAAACACATGAACACAAAAATATTAAAGTGGAACAAAACTGAATAATCACTATGACAAGATTAAGAAAAAGTTTGAGAGAAAATACAACTTGTAATGGTTTGGATGAGAATGACCCCCATAGATTTGCATGTTTGAATACGTAATCTGCAGATGATGAACTGTTTGGGAATGATTAGGGGGTGTGTCCTTGTTGGAGGAGGTGTGTTGGTATATGTGGGCTTGTTGATGTAAAAGGCCATCTCAGATCTGGTCCCTCCCTCCCCACCCCTCACTCTCAGCCTGCTGCCTATGGATTAGACATACAGCTCTCAGCTATTGCATCAGTACCATGCCTGTCTGCTTCTCACCATTCAAATAGTAGAATAATCTCCGAATCTGTAAGCATCTTCCAATTAGATGCTTTCCTTCATAACAGTTGCTTTGGTCATGGTGTCTCTTCACAGGAGTAGAACAGTAAGTTACAAACAGTAACTAAGATACAATTAAATAGGCATTATGGTATGGTATATTTAATTTCCAAAGTACAATTTTAGGAAAATAGATTTTATGTTTGATATACTAATTATTTTCCATAGTTGCCAGTTAGTAAAAGAAAACTCAATGCCAGAAAAATTGTAAGACACAAATTGGCCAGTCATAATCTCTACACTCACTGCCAGGCAGGGTTACACTGTTAGGGTTTCTATTGCTGTTATAAGACACCATGACCAAGGAAATTTAGAATGGGAAAGGGTTTATTTCATCTTGCAACTAAAGACATGCTTAGTGGCATACATCTTTAATCCCTCCACTCAAGAGGCAGAGGCAGGTGGAGCTCTGTGTGTTCAAGGCCAGCCTGGTCTACATGGTGTAGGGACTTGTAAGTTGTCCTCTGACCTCCACATACCTACTGTGGCACACACCCATGACACCTACATACAGATATACACACACATGCCTATGCACACACAGCACAAACTTATGCATATCACCCCATAGGTTTAAAAGTGAAATTAAGGAGAAGAGAATCACTAACTTGTATTAAGAGAGCAGCTATTCACCTATATTCACAGTCTGTCATTAGGCTGACTCAATCATCTGGATGTAAGTGATCTTGCCTCAGTTTATAGAGTAGTTGCAACTACAGACATATATCACTGTGCCTGGCTTAATTCTGTTATTTTCTCTAAAAATAGCACTTTCCATGTCAATGAGTAAAAATGTCAACTCTTTAAATTGTTGAGTAATCAATTTTGTTGTTCTACCATCATTTGTTTAATTACATCCTCAAAGTAATTTAGTTCGTTCTGGTTTATAAATATCGCAAACAACATTCCAAATAAACCATGTAGTACAAAGTTTTTTTTGTGCTATAATATGTTGAGAATAAGTTCTAGAAATGAAATTTGCCGAATCCAAAGGAAAAATACTTCAAAATTGGAAAATATTACCAGGCCTTTTACACCCAAATGTTCCCAAACTTACATTTTCATAAACAGACAACATATTCTCAAGATTACTCACTACAGTATTTGCTACCATGGAACACTGTTTCTATGTGTTTAAACTGTGTGTACATAGATGCTAGCTGCTGCTCTATTTGTACTGTGAGGGACAAATAACACCAAGGATACTTGATAAAGCTGAAGGAATTGTATTATTTCATATCTACATATAATTATACATAATACACATGAGTATATATGTACATATCTATATCTAGCTTTCTCTCTATATAGAAGTCTATGCCAACATATATATGAAGTTAAGGAATAATTTGTCCAAATTAAAGAAGTATATTTTGTAATATTCTAAGGCTAAGGAGTTGTTAAGATATATCATATCATTTCTTCTCTTTTGAAAAGTAAATGGAAGAATCAGAAAGCATAGTCTATGTTTTCAGAAAAATATTCTCTCTCCCACACACTGGCTAGTGTGTGTGTGTGTGTGTGTGTGTGTGTGTGTTTCCATTAAATAAATACTTTCAATGCCATTATATTTTAAAATTACTATGTAGGTAACATGGGCATATAGGATCCTCTAGATTTTTCCTTGAATTGCTGAAGAGCCAATCAGTTAAATGAAGGGGGTACTTACATAACCTTTTCTATTGAGAATTCAAAGCAGAAATCTGTGCTGTCATAGCCTGCAGAAATACTTTAGTATTCCTTTGAAAACATCTGTTACATGTGTGGTCTTGACTACACAAAAGAACAGAACAAAATGAAACAAAACAACACTTAAAAAAAAATCAAAACAACTAGTTTTAGTGGAAAAGGTATAAAATATTCCCCGAGAGGGCAAAATGGCAAAGCGCAAGAAGGCATGGCATATATGCTCTTGGTTTAGTCAGAGTGTATGGTTTGATATTTTAGTAGTTACCGACAGAAGTGTATTTCTAGTGTTTCTGTGGAATTAGTCTTAGCCTATCCCGTCTGAATAAATTCAGAACATTGAGGCATATCCTCGATCCTGTACCTTAAAGAATGAGTCATGCTTTAGCTTTTTTTTAAAAACATTATTCTTATTTTCACCCTGGTGCTGGTCCCTCATTAAATTCCACCTGTCACTGTGGAGTGGAGATTAAAGAAGTACTGTGATCAAAGCACGAGTTCATCACGATGACAAACAATTGAGATGTTACTCTGATAATTAAAGAGAGGGGTGGTAACAGGCTTATCAGAGAAGCAAAAACAAGAGTGGATGTTGAAGCTTGTATGCACGCCACAGGTAAAGTCCAAGTCGTTAAGGTGGTGGATGTGGAAAAGAACAGAAGGCATATAGAAGTAAGTCAGCCATGCATCTGAAGGGCTTTGGTTTTAAATTTTGTCTGCTTTCTTTTGTAATTGCTTGTTCTAAGAAACTGAAACATTGGCATTGCCATTTGTTGAGATGGGAAAGGCATTCTATAATTTAATGTATAAATAATTTATACATACATATATATATATACATTTTCAAATTAATAATATAGTAAAGCAATATCTTAGTCCATAATTTTGTTTGCTTATACTTTAAATTTTTTTCTTTAATTACAGGTTTAATTAATACATGCAAACACATGTAGATTTTAGAGTATATTCTATGTAGATACTATGTTTTACTCAGTGATTTAACCATTTAATCAAGGATTTGTTTTCAGTCTTTTTCTTATTAAAATAATACGCATGCATATACATAGACACATAAATGCAGTCTACAGAGTCATTTTAGCATGGCTTCAGTATATTTACTTTCAGGGCTAATCATTCCACATTGTATTGGATATTAGGGCTTATCTGTGGGGGGGAGTCTAATTCACCCTCTCTCAGGAGTCTTTAGTTGCCTATAATTCTTTGTCTAGGAGTGAGACTGCACAAGATTTACCCCTTCCACATTAGCATGTCTACTGATACTTTCTTTGTGTCTTGTTTAGGTAGCCATATTGTTGAGTTATAGGGGAATAGCTTCCCTGTCACTTCTATGAGAAATAATCTTATTTAAACTTCCTGATTCTATAGAATTTACAATCTTTCTACTCTCTCTTCCATAATGTTCTCTGAGCCTTATGTGCAATAGTAGTATTGTAGATGGACTGGCCTTCCCACAATCCATTCTCTGCATAGCGCTGTGTCGTGATTTTCTATAAGGGTTTACAATTTCCATAAAAAGTTTCTTTAATGAGCTGTGAGAGATACACTTATCTGTGGGTTTAAAGAAAAGTTTCAGAATGTAGTTAGAAATTACACTGGTCTAGTGGTAATGTTACATGTTCTCTTCTAAGATTCACAAACTCACTAGTCACTCATAGATGGTGATGTTTTCAGTATCAGACAGGATTTTTCCTCCTGTCTATAATACCTTCAGACAATCAGACAGCTGTTGGCTACTTCTAGGATGTGTCACTATTGCCTCCTTAGGGATAGCGTACTATATATTTCATAGGACTATTGATTGCTCCTTTACTTTAGCAGCTTGTATAGTAATTTCTGCTACGATGAAAACTAGACCATAGGAAGAATGTTTTAAGATGATCCAGCTTGAATCTTCTAAGTCTTACATATGAAGTATGTGGTATCTGTAGTAATAGGGACTTATCTTCCATTTCTGAGATACTACCATGGGCAACAGAAATAGCCCATACTATTGGATTGTCACTTGGACTATCCTGGCTAGCAACTATAATGGATGTTTCTCATGCCTGGGACTGGGATTTTATTAGATAATCTATGGTTGTTGTTGAGGGCATGTCAGTCCAAGTGGTATGACTTCATTCCAAATACATGTGTATATAAATACACTTACATATATTTTATATAATTGTAGGTACATATAAAATAAGACAATTCTTTAACCCTCTAACAAGCAACCTTGTTGCTATTTGCCCATCACATTACAGAATAGCTAGATTTAGCATGTGTGTATACCTTTTTTGAACACTTGTAATCTGAATTTGTAGTATGAATTCTTACTGCCAGAAATTTTGGGCCCATGTTTTATTCATTTACATAAATATAGAAATATTTTGTTTGAAAGGTTTCTGTGAATTTATACAATCTATTTTCATACACTTTTATCAAGATGAAGTCACTTCCCTTGAAATGAACACTGTAACTGATTCTAACTTGTATAAACATATGGTACTAGCTTGAGGAGACAAACCCATAATGTGAAGAGTATTTCACATCTCCTGGGATAAAGGTACAATCACAGGTAAAACAATAAGGGAGACAGATAAGAAAATGAAATGCAGGGTTGCTAGCTACTGGCTATATTATTACAACATATAGACATGCAATTGCTATATTTCCTAATTTTATCTACATATGTGTCCAGGTAGAGTAACTCAATGTAATATTAGAATTCTAACAAAGGCATGAAAAAGCTTCCAAAGAATCAAGGAAAAGTGAATACAAATTGTGTATAGAAAAGTGCATATAAAACTAATGAATTAGAAATTCCAGGATGTTACAAAATTGTTAACGAACCATCATCTGAGGTGATTCAAAATGGAAAATTTCTGTCACTTCTTTGTTAAGATGTTTTATTGACAAAATTTTAAAGTTGAGTGTGAAAGGCATATTTTAAAACATACTGTAATAAATCTATTCCATAGAATTTGTTAGAGGGAAGAAAATCAGTAGTGAATACTCAGAGCAAGAGGAAATTTCCTTTTTTCTTGATTGCTAATGACTAGACCCAGTAAAATTCACTTTTAGTCTAAGGTTACTATCCAAAAGAAATACACTGCTATTAAAATTATTCATGTAGATATTTATGGATAGTCTATAAATTTATATGACTATATTATGTAGTAAGTAGGACTGAGTGCTTAATAAAATATTGCCTTTAATATTAAGGACCCCATATTTACTTTAAAGATGCAAAAATTAAAATTAATTAGAGGTGAAATTATGGGCGTTTGTATCTTCAGTTCCTGAGTGCATTGAGGATGTATTGTTCTCATAGGCCACTGAGCTTATTGTTGGCATTGTGTTTTTTTCTGTTTTCTACAATTCTCAAATTTGATTAAGATTCAGAGGGAAAAGTAAGGTAATTTTTAACATCTTGTCCATCCCCCTGATCTCATCTGCTCCTTCTTGGTAACATTTATAGTCTGGATAATCAGAAGGCTTTTGGAAAGGCAAATATCGACTATCTTGCAGGAAGACTTGACAATACTATAATACATATTTTTGAGCCCAGAGAAGTTGCAAAAAGAAAAGGCAAGAATAGGAAAGCAACTGCAATTTCAGGAAAAGGATGAGGTTTGAACTTGACACTGCAAGATATAAGGAGTCAAAATGGCAAGGGGAAGGCTGGGGATACAGATTGCTTTGTTCCTCTATTTCCCTTCATAATACAGGACACAAACATAGAAAGCTATTAGTCTCAGAAATATTTACAATATTAGTCTTTGAAAATTGATCATAATTAAACAAATCTGATCCTAAAGAGATGAATGTGGCAAACATTATTATGATAGACCCAGTCAACATGAAGATGTGCTATCATGGGACATTCTGCTGTCAGAATCTACACATGGGTTTGTTTATAAATAAACATACAAAAATCTCTTAAAAACTTCAAAGTGGACTCAACTTGCAAATGAGTGATTCCTAAAACATCCTCAGTGACAAGCATTTTGTCTATAGTAAAGGCATTATTATCTGAGTGTAAGTCGCCTGTATTCTTCTTGGGTGCCTACCTCCAGGCTCTCATTCTGATTTAGAAAATGGAACTAAGGTGCTGGGTTTTTCATTAAGAGCTGCACATGTGTGCTTGGTTTCAAGTAATTTAATGAATGTGCTTGTTAAAATACGAAGAAAGAAACTGCCCAGCTAAGACCAGTTTGAGATGACTATGCGACATGTGGTGTTTTGTATATGGAAAACCAAAGCTACTTCCACCCTCAGCATTAAAACTCTGGAATAAAACTGATATTGTGCTCAGGCAATTTAAAGTTACATCTTAGAGTTAAAAAAAAAAAACAGTTCATCAATCCAGCAGTCAATGAATTTTTAACAGCATTGTCTATTATTTTTTTAAGTTTCCCCTCAAACCAGTGAGGAAAACACTACTAAGCAAGAAGGCAACATGGAATCCTAATTCATTTTATGAGAAGTTCTTTTCTCACATGATTCTAAACCCTTAATATTGGATTATCCAAGTTGTGTGATAACTACCAATTTTACAGGCACTGAATTACTTAAATTCAGAGTTTTCTCAACTAGGTTCGGCTTGTGGGATAAAAAGCAGAGTTTTAAACTGTGGGAGATATTATTAAAATAAAGCACTTTTTATCTTGAATTTCTGTACAAATCACCAATAAAGCAAGACAAGTTAATTTACACATTGTCCAAAAAGCAGAGAGTAATTTCTTTCCCTCAGTATATTTAAAAGAGTCATACCCATACAAATGATGACAATAAAGCAGGAAAGAGGGAAAAAAAGGGTTGATGACCGAGAATGAGAAGGGAGGCCTGTTCATTCTCATGTACATTTGTGACTATGCAGATAAGATTTATAGGCCTAGGACTTATCCATATGTCTTCTCACTCTCCAACAGACTTACAATTGTAGACAAGGCAATATGTAAATACCTTACTTTGTGTTGTCCTTATGCTGACCTGGAGTTTCTGATGCGGTTTTATTAGAGATATAATCTTGGCACAGAATTTTAATAGCTAGACAGTTGTATCGGATCCTAAGAGGAATCTTAAGACCAATAGATCCAAAACTGGGTTATCATCTCCATTGTCTCGCTGTGACCTTGATGATGACATGATATATTAGGCATGCTGCAAAAAGAACCATGGTATTGACATATGGGAGGAATATTCTCGTGGGTTGTCTGCCTCAATGCAGATTATTTGCGCTTAAAGCAAAACACACATGGTCCTGTCCTGGGCCTGTTAAGCATTTACTGAGTCTGGATGACAAAGGTTACACCCTTTGGGAATAAATTTCTAAACTATGTAGCATGACTATATATAGGAAACAGATGAAATATTTTATGTGGCCTTAAGTGTAGATTTCAGAGTTGTATCTAGTTATTAATTTATAGTAATACAGAACAAGACAAGAGGTTCCGTTTAAAAATACTATAGAAGGGCTCTTTTAGCTTCCTTTTGAGTTAACTTGTCTTTTGTACTTTCACATTTTGGTTTCATATTTATTTACTTTTTATTTTGTATACAAATGTGTATATGTATGTATGTATGCATGCATGCATGCACATGTATGTATGTGTTATGTGTGTATGTGTATATGTCAAGGACCCTGTGGAGATCAGGGGACAACTCTTTGGAGTTGGTTCCTTCCTTCTACGAGGTGGGCTCCAGGGATCAAACTCAGGTCATCAGCCTTGGCACAAAGTGCCCTTGCCTACTGACTCTCATAAATAATGCCCCTGACCACAATGGCAAGTAAATATGAATGATGATACTTTTAAGGATCTGGACTCACAATGTCCTCCTTCAGAAATGTTTTCTGACAACCATGAGTTTCCTCAGGATAATGGACAATACATTGGATTTTCCCCACATAGATGAAAATGTATTACACCACAGGGAAAAGAATAATAGAATTCTCCAAAGCCTTGGTCAACTTTTATGTTTTTTATGGCCAAAGAAAATGAAGACATTCAAAAATTCTTTTTTTTTTCTCATTGATGACCTTGATCTTCACCTTAAATGAGAATTTTAAAACAATATTTGGTATTTGTCTAAAAATATTTTTGTTACAGCTGCAAATGAGCCTTGTTTTCCCTTCCTTTGAATTGTTTTTCTTCTATCAAACTATATTTACACACTAAAACTTACATTCATTGAAAAAAAATGCTCCACAAATATGTTGTACATATGAAGTGGACACAGTGAAGAGTGTAAGAAACTATTAATTAAGAGGAACAAATATAAGATCTTAGCAGGGATGTAGTGACTGTCACAGGCAAGAGAAGAGATGCCCCTGCACCAAAATAAGATCTTTTGGAGCAGTTAAAGTCATCTCAAAAGGGTAGCATTGAGAAATTAAACAGCAAATGATCTTTTAGCTAAGAAAACAGAAGAAGAATAGCAAATTGAAAGTAAGAAATTGAGTTTCTACCTTAAAAAAAACTCAGGTTTTATTTTGACTAAAAAAGACAACTATACATTGGACTATTTGTACATTATTTTTATAAATAATTTTGAAGAAGACAGACTTATCTCTATCAATTAAACAAGGGAGTTAACCACTCTTTTATCATCAGACTTAAGCAAAGCCTGTTAAGAACTAGGATTTGATTGAATTAATAATGGACTAGAAGTTTGTTGAATGAATTTGATGAATATAATAAGGAAATATATCTCTCTTTGTATACTAATGAATCTATTCTTTGAAAACTCAAGTACTATGTTAGGCAGTTTTTAAGGATGTTCTGAAGATCAGTTTAAAGAGACATCATGTTTTTGGAGAGGGGGAGGGGGATTTTATTCGTGTATATTATTTAGTCCTCTTCTCAGAGGATGTGGAATGAATTACAGAGACCAATGCATCCGTTAGCAGGTGGCCCCTGATCCTACAATAAACCATAAGATGCCATGTTCCTGTAAGAAGTCTCAGTAACTTGGGGAAGAAATGAGGAAGAAGTTTCATCAATAATGAAATGAAGAAGTCTTAATTTACTCCATGCTGAGTAGTTTTGCTTTTTACAGTGTTGAGAAATGGATAATGAATATCTCAGTATAAAAATTTAAATAACAACAATACACATTTGTGTATGTTGACTTTTAAAATCTGAACCTGGCATATATAAACTAATATTTATACTCTACTATTGGCCATAGGATGACGTAAGAAGTAAGATTATATTTAATGTCCTCTCACGAAGGGGTTCAGCAATTTCCTCAGGTTTTCATCCATTGGTACTGTGTGACTAAGGTCTATCTAGCTCACGACCTACTTTTTCTTTTCTTACTTATGCTGCGATCCTGGTTTTTCCTACATTGCTTTCATCAGCACACATAGAAGAGGAAACAATTTGGGGAGCTGAATTTAAGGACATAATCATGGGTCCCAAAAATTTACATTAAAAAAATCTGCAAACAAAGGAAGACTCTGATTTGCGGAAACCATAACACACATTCCAACCATTCAAGCTCAGTTAAGCCATCCAAATAGTAAGGTAACCTGGCTTTTATTTATAAAGTTAATTTATGTTAATTAACAAATAATAATAGGTTTCCACTAATTCTTCAAGCATCCATTTGTGACCATGTTGAGAACATCCTGCCTTTGTGTCTATCAGATCCTCCTGTGTTGTAAGAAAGTCTATAATGAAGACTTTGGCTAGATTTAAGCAGAAAGGCAGTTTAAAGGGAAGACTTCAAGACAAGGTGATTTGAACTCTTAATTAGCAGATGGGTCCTTTTGAAAAGAAGCCTGAGGCACCACTGTTCTGTTCTTGAAGTGAAGAGATTGCTTCCAGGATGATCTATAACTGATGGGACTTAGAAAGCTGCATGGATAAATGGAAGGTTATTAGCACCTATGGCAAAGAAAAGACAGTAGCCTACTCCTTTTCCTTTTATTTCTTTCTCATTTATTTTCTTTTTGTAACTAGGCACTGTGCCAATGAAGCAGATGGTCAGAGGTACATACTGAGGACTGTGTGTAATGCGAGGATGGAGGTAGTTTCCAGGGGCAATGGAAGAAGCAGCTTTCTTGTGACTGGGAAAACAAAAACATCATTTTAAACATTACGGACATGGCCACTCTAGCACCTGAGAATGCTCAGGGGAATTGAGATCAATAGTCCATATAAGACGGAGATCTAATTCATGAGTTTAAAGACAAATTTGGTGATTTGAGCCATATTTGGGGATGAATGCAGCAACAAATGAGTCCTGCCAAATCCCTTGGGGTGGGAACCACAAACCCTATTAGCAATTCATGGCTTAATGCTGGTGTTGTTATGGGAGTCACTGTAAACAAAAATTTACATTTATGTACGTGGTCCTGGATAATGGTATCTAAGAAAGGTACTGGATAAGGATATGATCCTTTTGGAATGAATAAAAAACACATCTGCCACTTACATCGAGGTTGCCCCTCTACCCACAGTCTCTGAGTTCCTCACTCTTCCTCTGCCTGGTTCTTCTGGTTATCCCACACTCTTCTGCTTATGGCTCTGATTCTGAGCTATGCTTTGGCATTTAACTATGTTTCTGTTAATATGAAAGCCACAGGGTTCCAAAAGGAAAGATGTCGTTTTCCCATGTGTGCCTTCGGCATTTCCAGAGCTGCATGCACTACAACACAATCGGCAAATGTCCCCACAACGAAGGCCATAGAACTATCAAACATATTTCGAGGCAGTAACTTAGTAGGATTCTCTTTTAAAATCTATTTGCACTCATCTAAACAGTTATGAGAAGTGCAGAGACTTGCGTTAGGGTTTAAGTTTTAAAGTGTGATTGGACAAAATGTCAATAAATGCAAATGAGTTTTGTAGAACAAGTTTCATGTGAACCAATATATTGTTCTGCTCACAGAGACTGGGTTTAATTGAAGCTGATCTCATTATACTCTGGGGGGATGTAGTCAGAGGTTTGACTTGCCTTACTTCAGCGGCATTATTGAATTGTGTTCTCAGTATTAATGTTGATCACGAGTTGTATGCATGCACACGAATAATGCCTTTGTTGTAACTCTTGGTAAAAATGAATATAAAGTATACACTTCAGTATTGACTGCACACAAGGTATGCTTTCCATTTAGATATTATCTAATGCCAATAAAAACTGGACCATTTTCAGATTCAAAGAACATACAGTTTTATGTCATATATAACGTTTTCCTCTTTTAGTTATTTTTAAAACCATCCGTTATCAGCTAGGAGGTCATTTTTTACCTGCAATACTGAAGACACATAATGTGATTCTCACCATATCATCCTCATCATGTGATGTTCAAGATGTTAGCAAGAAACTCTTAGAAAGCTAAGATTTTCTGTCGTTAGTGTAAAGTCTAACTTACCCAGCACAACAGGATTCAGCAAAAAAAAAAAAAAAAAAAAAAAAAAAAATGATGAGGCAGGACTATCATTCAACCTTTCTAGGGAGAAATAAGTAGGTATCCCAAAATATTCACTTTGCCAATTTTCATGAATGAGTTTTATTTGTATTACTTCTAAGATTAAAATCCAAAGTTATTGAACACACACTCATTATATGTTTGTTTCAGTGATTGGTTGAAAAAAATAATGAAAGTTGAGGTAGGGTTTGTCAAGGTCGTTAGTAATGCTTTACTTTAATACAGCCTTTACAGCCTTTGTGATCCTTAGGATTTATTACTGAACAAAAGCCACTGAAGAGAAGTATACATCTAAAGAGAATCGCATAGAAATTATTTGTGCTTTTTTCTCTTGATAAATTAATAAAAGGAGTTAATTATTTATGATAAGTATTATTTTCAGCTTTTCTTTCATAGAACACTTAATGAATCCTATAATTGAGTGAAGTTAACTACATGTGTATATAAAAATTGCTGCAAGTTCTTAATGGATTGAGATAACATGTACATTTAATTATCAAACCATAGGTAAATTTAGAATAAAGTTATCAAAATTTGGCCTAATGTAAGACCAAAAATAGCTAAAAGTGCAAAATTCTGTCAAAATATTTGTGTTGTCAGGAATCCATCAGGCACGAATTTATTCAATTTAAAAAACAAATGCAGTTGTGGTGATATATAGTTTCCATGTCCTTGTTTGTTTCTCAGACTTTATAATTTTAGGTTCCTATACTTAGCTTTGCATTTTAATTGAACAGTAAAGATGAAAAGAAAAATAATACAGTTGAAGAGCTCACGTGAACTAATACCTACAAACAGGAGTGACCTACTGCTACATTCATAAATGGATTTAAGACCTTGGTGTTAGGTCAATTTTTGCATTATTGACCGAGTCTCAGTGACTCTTAAGAGATAGCGTTCACACACACTTGGAAAATCAAGCACATTATCTCTAGTTGAAGGCAATAATTACCGTGATAAAGGAAGGATGACCTTAGTTTGAACAAATGTAGGCTTTTTGTTAAGTAAGCAGTTTACAACAGCAAACGGCCTTACAACTGTCATATCCTGAAAAACAATGAATTGAATGAGATCATTATTTCTCCTGGAAGTACAAAATGTCTAGAATTATTATGCATAAATTCTAGTTTTTAAATCACAGCTTGTTTCCTATAAAACATGAACAAAAATAATGAAGAGAGACACACACAAATTTGTGTGTATACATGCAAGTTATGTGATTAAAATTATAGTCAGAAAATTTGAGTAAAATTGAGAGTCAAGCTTCTTTTATTGTTAAAGCAAGTCATTATTAGACTTTGTCTAAGGCATTCCAAATTAATGAAATTAAAATGAAGGACATGAGTAAGAAAATTCATATTAATTGAGCAAATGTTCCATTTTGTCACAAATTCACAATGGCTGGAAGAGTAAGGCGACCCCTGAGACAGGGTTGTCGTCCTGATGCTTCTCTGAAGCAGTAATCTCTACTTTGTCAGCACATTTGAACATTTAGCAGAGATGTGAAAACAAAACAAAACAAAAAAATTCCCATTTCGGTTTGCTGTGCCTTGGGACTCTGACACACTGGTGAGGAACATGTCCTGAGATTGAAACCATGCCAAAAATGAATCATTTGAAAAGAAGAGTGAACTCCATGGAAAAGAAGGTAGAGGGAGTATGGGAGCCAAAGAGGATGGAGGACACCAGGAGAACAAGATCCTTTAAATCAACTGAGCAAAACTCAGATGAGCTCAGACTGAAGCAGCAAGCACAGGGCCCATACTGGTGTGCACAATGTCCTTTGTGAACGTATTGTAGCTTCCAGCTTAGTATTTTTTATTGGACTCCAGAGTGTGTGAACGAGTGTGTCTCTGATTCCTGTGACTTCTCTTGGGGCTCTTTTCCTTCTGTTGGTTTGCCTTGTCCAACTTTTATGTGATGGTTTTTGTTCTATCTTGTTTTATTTTATTGTGTTATGTTTTGTTTTTATCTCATAGAAGCCTGTTCTTTTCTAATGAGACACAAAAAGGGAGTAGATCCAGAAAGGATGGGAAAGGTAGGGAGGAACTAGAGGAGTAGAGGGAGGATAACCTGTAACCAGGGTATATTGCATGAGAAAAGAATCTATTTTTAAGTAAAGGGGGAAATAAAAGGAAGAATAGGAAAAGTCATGTAGAATAACCTCACACTTTTATGTAAAATTGGGTTTCTTCCTGAAATACATGATGTAAAAATGGATGATTATTTAATTTTGTCAAATTATTATTTTGTGTATCAATATAAACCCAATGTATATAGTAGATACTAGAGTCAAACATATTTATAATACTGTGTAGGTTGTCTTCATTCTGTTAAAAAAGCAATAACTTCTAATCAGTTTTCTTATGGATGCATATTGAGTTACTATTAATGAATACTTAAGATGCATTGATCAAATTGTTCTTCATTTCTTTCCATTTTTTTTCTTTAATTCCTGTCCAGCTATATAAGTTAGGTATTATGGATATTATTCTAAGCATAGAGATTTATAAACTCAAGGCAATATTATTAGATTATTTCAGGTAATGTACATACCATCCATGTTATGTGGATGGAACTGTTGACAGAATAGCCATGCTCATCCCCTTATGTGAAAACAGAGCATAGCCACATCCATGAAAACAGGACCATTGTTACAAAGACTGACACATGAATTAGAATTGAATAGTGCACATTGGAGTATCACTCTGAAAAGTTCCTTCTAGCAGGAAAAGAGGAGATATTTATTGTGGATTAAGTGGAGAGCTGATTTATACAAGGAAAATCCAAGTTGTTCCTAGATGCATTAAAACCAGAGATGTGAATGATGAGACTGTCAAGTATATAACAAAATGAAATACAGTAACTCAAAAGCAAACTCATAAGCAAAATATGAATTATGACTTGCATGAAAGGAAGAATGTGGTGCATTTACAAAATGGAGTATTACTCAGCCATAAAAGAACAATGGCATCATGAAATTTGCAGGCAAATGGATGGAACTAGAAGCTAGGTAACAAGGAGAACCCTAAGAGAGCCACCTGGGAAGAGGAAATAGACAAGATCTCCTGAGAAAATGGATGGGGGGGGGGGAAAGTTGAGAAGAAGAGGAGGGGAGATGAGAACCTGAGGAAATGGGATGGTCAAGATGGGAAAGGACAGAGAGGGAGAGCAAGGAAAGTGTTATTTTGATTGAGGGAGTCATTATGGGGCTAGTGAGAAACCTGACACTAGAGAAATTTCCAGAAATCCATAAGGATGACCCTAGCTAAGACCCTAAGCATTAGTGGAGAGGGTATCTGAACTGGCCTTCCCCTGTAATCAGATTGATGACTACCTGAATTATCATCATAGAACCTTTATCCAGAAACTGATGGAGGCAGATGCAGAGATCCACAGCTAAGCACTGGACCAAGCTCCCAGAGTCCAGCTGAAGAGAGGGAGGAGTGGTAATATGAGCAAAGGGATCAAGACCATTTTGGGGTTATCTACAGAAATAGCTGATCTGAGCTCATGTGGGCTCGCTGACTCTGGAACCTGCATAGGACCAAACTGGGCCCTCTGAATGTGAATGGCAATTCTGTGACTTGGGCAGCCCGTGAGACCACTGGCAGTGGGACCAAGATTGATCCCTAGTGCTTGAACTGGATTTTTGGAGCCTATTCTCTTTGGAGGGATAACTTGCTCAGTCTATCTATAGGGGGAAGGTCTTGGTCCTGCCTCAAAGAGATGTGCCAGGCTTCATTGACTTCCCATGGCAAGTCTTACCCTCTCTGAGGAGTGGATGGAGGTGGGGTTGGGGGAAGGTGGAGAGAGCAGGAGGAGGAGAGGGAGTGGGAACTGGGATTTGTATGTAAAATGAGAAAAGATAGTTTTAAAATAAAAAAGTGATAAAAACGAATGTGTTCCCTTCAAATATCCTTCCCCAGTTAGACCTAGCATTGGTCTCTACTCATTGAGTCAGCTTTGCTGGATAGACCTCAACTAACAATAACCTCAAGCCAACACAAAGCATATTACGTATACATGAAAATTGCAAGTGATAGAATAAGCATATGATTTTGTCAAAGAGAATTTAAACAGGAAACAGATGTCAGAGAAATGCTAATATCTTAGGCATAGTAATAAGAATACCTGGGTGATTCTAGTAAAGAACCAATTCTCAATGCATCATTGGAGTCAGCAGAGAAAGTAATTGTTAAAAATTGCTCAATATTCAAGAATTAGATGACTATCAATTAACACACACCTAGTGCTCCAAAAGA
This sequence comes from Phodopus roborovskii, assembly GCF_943737965.1. Classification (NCBI taxonomy): domain Eukaryota; kingdom Metazoa; phylum Chordata; class Mammalia; order Rodentia; family Cricetidae; genus Phodopus; species Phodopus roborovskii. The sequence continues at coordinate 13,231,114 of NW_026126470.1, read as the reverse complement.
TTTTAAATATTAGATCTACCTATATTATCACTTGGCTAAAATGAAGTAAGGCAGTTTTAGAACCAAGCAACAGTTTCCCTCTGTACTTGACAAATTTTATCAGCTGTAGTAGGCTATGTATGTTCAGTATAAAAGGTAGGCGACCTGTCCCTATAAATGATCATACAATTCCTTACTGTGTGATAGAATGTCTGCAGAATACCAAGAATGTACTATACAACATTTAAAACGTTTACTTATTTTTATTTTATATGCATTGGTGTTTTGCCATGGGTGCTGGGTCCCTGAGAACTAGAATTAGAGACACTTGTGAGCTACATGTGAGTGCCAGGTATTGAACTCAGGTCCTCTGGAAGAGCAGACAGTTCTCATAACTACTGCGTGATCTCTCCAGATTCCATAAAACTTTTGTGTTCGCTTTAACTAATCACTAATACACTGTTGATATTTGTATTTTGTCTGTATTTTAATTGATTGATTCTCAGTAAAATGAATTTAAGTGAATATAATTAGTGGCTAAAAAGATTGATATTGGTCAATTATTGTTTCTACTTCTTTGATACTATTATGAGTGTACTCCAAAATACAACTGAATAAATATCCATCTCATGAGAGCTAATGGGGGCAGTGGAGAGTAACATCACTCACATGAGTACCACTTTTCCACTACTGAAATTAAGTTGAATTTCAGCCTTTTCTTGCTCACCTGTCTAGTCATCTGTGGACATCAATGACAAAGCCTTAAAGCCCATCCACTTGCTTTTACAAAGTTAACACATTTCTACTAATACTCCTATCCAAATCAAATTTTAGACTAATGTATTACATTAGGGTAGAGTGGCAATAACAAATTTTTGCCAGTAAGTTTTCCTTTATTTCATTTAGAGTTGAAAGGAAAGCATTATCTAATTATGGGATATAATTCTGAACTTCTGTTTGTACAGCTATTGTCATTTATGGACATAGAAGCTGGAAGCAGACACAGGAGAAAAATAAAAGCAAAAGGAATATCATGTGGATTATTAGAGGTTGGGGTGAGTACGGTGCCCTGGGTCAGGTTGTTTCAGAGTGAAAAACACCAGGCTGAAACCAGAGAGTGAATAGTCTGACTGACTTTGTTCAGAGCATGCTCATTAATGAATGTTTCTTTGACTATCCCCTTCTCAAAATGGTAACTGAACTTTGTGAATTCTCTGTGAAATGATTTTGCGGGTTCCTATTAGTTCCCTCAGCACTGAAAAGCAGTTAAAAAAATTCCTGGTTTATTTACTCACAAAATCACAATAGCCTATATATTTTCAAGCATCGTGTGGATAATGTAGCATTTGATGCATTTCTCTATATTCTTGAATCACCTATATCAGAGCTCGTTTTTGTTTCTTTAAAAAATAGGCTTCAACTGATCCTACATTCCAAACAGCTGGACAAAACAGCCCTACAGACTACAGCTAGGATATCTGAATCTTCTTCGAATCCCCCAAGACAGCGCCCCTTACCAGCAGGAAGTAGTTTGGAAAGAACGACGCCCAAATTCCCAAATATTGTGTATAAATGTTTGTTTTCATTTAATTGGACTTTGTTATATAAAATTAAATAAAAAATACTCTATATGCAAAAAAAAAAAAAAAAAAAAAAATAGGCTTCAAGAATGGCTCCTATAAAGATCTCTAAAAAAATTGCATAAGGGCATGTCTGACTTGAATGCACATTAAAGTCACAGTACATCAGAAGCCTGTTTCCTAGGATTTAGATTTTAGGAAAATACTTTTTCTTTTTTCTTTTGATTTTAGTTTAATAGTGCTGTGCCAATTTTGAATACTTGTTCTACTCTGTTATATGTTAGTTTTCAAATGAGGACACTAAAAGGACACACAGAATGCTAAGTATTCTGTATTACATAATGGTAGCTGCTAGCTCCATGATTTTCCTATTGTTGTTAATTTCTTAAAACACTATAATTTTAATTTATGAAACATTTTACATGCAAAGAAAATTAATCACATGCATAAAGCAATCTTCATTACACAGATAAAATGTAATTATTTTGTCACATTTATGTAATATTCTTTCTTAGTAGAAAAAAAATATAGATTCTGCTGTTTCTCAATACTTACTACTTTCCCAGAGGTGTTTAGCATCCTGAGTTGAAGAGCATCATTCCTTTGCACGTTTTATATTTTAACTATCTCTATATAGTTGCCTTATTTCATCTATATAATTAAAATGTTTTAGTTAAGAAGTTGATATATCATTAATAGCATGTTTTAATTTTTTTTTATTAGAACAAACTGAAAAGCTCTGGAATTAAAACTCACTCAATTGATCTGTGAGTTCAATCTTTAAAATTGATTTGGGGGAAATAAAAAGCCCTTTATGTAGCAGTTGTTATGGAGTGTTCCATTTTTTTTCATGACCTTTGTTTCCCACTTGTACAATCATTTATACTGAAATTCATTAGCTGGATCCTGAAATGGAACTCCAAAGGCGGTGTAAGTAACCACAGGTTAATTGGAGAACTGTGGTAATTTGCAAGCTTAAACATGCTGACTTTGCAATTATTAATAATACATGAAGCTTACTACAGATAAGCCCTCCATGGGTATAAGAAGCAACTGAGAATACAGGCTAGTTAGTGTTCCTGGATTTGGTAGAGTGTCACGTCAGGAAAATTGCCTTAATTTCTCTCTTATTCAGTGTCATCAAGCACAGAGTGGAGATAATACAACCCAATTTGCCAAGCTGTTGTGAAGCTATTGTGAAATGGTATGAGTGTTATATGCCAAGTAGATAGAAATTACCAGAGTGAATAGGAATTGGGGACATTTTGAACTTTCAGAGCCACTGGTTCATCGATTCACTAAGAAATCATGATCGAAAGAGATTTCGTATCTGTGCTTTTACCTGAAATTCTTTTTTTTTTTTTTTTTTTTTTTTTTTTTTGATACAGTGTTTTGCTGTGTAGTCCAGGTTGGCATGGAATTGCTGACTCTATTAACGATTTAAAATTGTTTGTTCAACTGATAAGCAATGAAAATATACATATTAGTGGAATGCTATATGACTTTGGTACCTGCAGACACTATGCAATATTCAAATCTCATCAGTTACATATCTTCTCAAACAGTTGTCATACCTTGATGTTGAAAACATTCAGAGTCCTGTCTCCCAGATTTGTGGAATGTGTGATATACAACTAGTTTGTATATCACTTTTAAATAAAAAATAACTGGAGTAACTCCTGGCTTCTTCAACTCACTTCTCCATGAGCCATACAGATTTTCAGGAGAGAGGCCCTTTGTGCACCTGAGCTAATTGCTGGCCATTGTATGTTAATCAGGGAACCTAAGATTTTTTTTTTTAGTCTCACCTGCAAAATTTGAAATGAGTGAACCATGAATAACAAGGCCCTGGTAGCGACACAGTGTCACTATGTGTCACCTGTGCTGAAGTACCAATTAAGAAAGGCTTTAGCTGACTTTCTGGCCTCTATAATAAAACTATGAAAAGGCGTAAAGATCTGCATTTTGGGTTCCCTGCTTCTGTAGCTGTATGGCTGTGGTAGTTGAAAATATGAGTCAGTACGAAAGACAAAGTGAAATTAGCCTTTAGGTTAGAGAAACGGATCAGGTGGTGGTGGCACATGCCTTTAATCCCGGCACTTGGGAGGCAAAGGCAGGTAGATCTCTGTGAGTTCAAGACCGGCCTGGTCTACAAAAGGAGTTCCAGGACAGTTAGAACTACACACAGAGAAACTCTGTCTGGAACACTGGAAATGAAAATACAGTTGCATGAATGAGTTCAGGTAGATTTGAACACTCATCCTGCACGAACTCAATCATTCCTCCATTCCCTCGGCAGAAGGAAGGACTATTCCATAGTGACCTGCTGGTCCTGACTTGCTGGCAGGTCTGACTGTAGTGAATGTATTCAAGAAGACTCATTCACTGTACACCAAGCTCTACGTGTCTGTCACCTCTAGGGCAACAATCAGACTCAGTTTCCTATGAGAGACACCCAACTAAAAGAAAAAGTGTACGAAAGTTAGATAATTATATTAGCAGAAACCTGAGGAGTGTCAATGGGATAGCCTTCTACATACGTTAGAGCGTTAGAGCGTTAGTGGGATTCACTAAGGTTACTGCATGCAGAAGAGAGTAGGAGTCAAGAATCGCTTCGAGCAGCTGGAAATGGTTCTGACTGTGTACTTGGTATCAACTGAAACTAAGACCCAAATGATGTTTTTAGTAAATAAAGTTTAGATGCCAGAAATTCTTTGGCATCGAGGAAGGGACGAATTCATGTGGTATCAGGCACTTGACATGTGGCAAATCCAAAATAAGCTGTTTTTAAGTGTAAAATTGTGCAGAAAGGAAGAGTGAAGCATCTCAACCCTACCTTTTTTATTGATTCCATGCTGAAAGAATGACATCTTGGCTACATTAAGTTAAACAAAATGTAAGTTTTCAAAGCCCCTTTACTCGTTTCCTTTTCCTTTGTTTTAAAATATGGCTGCTAGAAAATGTAAAATTATACATGTGGCTTGCATCTGGCCTTACACTTCTGCTGGTCAGCGCTGATGTAGAAGGATAGAAATGTTGAGTGAATTTATCATTTGTGACACAGTGACCCATTCTCTAACTCTCTACAGAGGGAGGACTCGGGAAGCATTGCCTTCTGCAGAGAGGTGGAGACACGGGTCTTCCTGGTGAAGTACTGTTATACCCAGGAAAAGTAAGTTAGCTATAGTTTTGGTGCATGTAATCAAGGCCAAATGGTAGCACATAATGTACACTCAAGATGGGAATTGTCTTTTTATCATTCAGTAGGGTTCCAAGAACATTTTGCTGTGGTTGAATGCTCATGTTTCCCTACAACTGAAACAGTTGCGGTTTATACTGCTCTAATTGCATTTCAACCAAAAATTCTTTTGAAGCCTGGTGCATAAATATCTGATGTCAATTATGCATTGAAAAGTAATGGTCTTTCTACAAATTGCTGGAGTATGAGTCCTCACCCACTGCCAGGCCTGAAGGAGCCTTATAATAAAGGACAGGATTGGTGCTTTTACTAAAACTATAGAATGTCATCATAATAAACGCCATCATTTTCTTTCTTTCTTTTCCATTGGAATCCAATTTATTAGAATTTCTAGTGAAAGGAAGAGAAATAGCATCATGATTGTTGTTACATACATCTCTAGAGCACTACTGGTTTTCACCTGTAAAACTAGTTTGCTCTTAAGTTCACCTGCTAGTGTCCCTGAAAATCTTTATTATGAACATTTTCTAACTCTTATGCTCACTGAGTCAGCAATCAGCGCAATGTACTGTCCCTGACCCAAATTTTATTAGTAGACAGTCCTTAGAATTGCTGTTCTGCATGAAATATAAACTAGGAGTAAAAGAAATTCTACATCTCTGTGAAAATATGAGCCAACAGTGGCAACATCAAATAGTGAAATGCAGAGTCCATACAAATTCTATTTTAGCTCCACTGAACTTTCTGTCTGAGAAGGGAGAGAGTTCTCAGAGAATGACAATGACTGTTGCTCATAAGACTGGGCAGAGTTTTCATTGCAAAAGACTCGAACTCCATTAAATTCTATCTACTCTAAATCCCCAGATCTGATCACCCTGGAATTGTATGTCTTCATCATGGCTCATTTTTTTCGATGTGTTCATATTTCATATGTCTTGGTCAGCAGGTACCAACATTCACTTGGCTTACATTGAGAAGGTACAAGAATATCAGGCAAACCTCACAAAATTCTAGTGTACTGCCTACTGTAGTTCTGAGTGCAAGATATTTTCCACCAAGACAAGTGGTTGCTTCTGGACCTTCACTTACCAGTGAATAGGCCTGTTAGTTACTTCTGGGTTTAGGAGGAAGTATACACTCTAAGAGGATGAATTGTTCTTTCATTTTCAGAAACTGAACAATTAGGCTTTAACTTGTGCATGTGACCCAGATCAAAGAAAGCTATCTTGCAGATCCAATTTGCATAACAAGACAATTCTGCTCTTGGGCTACATGTTTTTGTACATCTAATTGTGTTAGTATTGGATATAGCCTTTCTGTCAGTCTGTGTTCAAGTCATTGCACAGATCCCTAAGGCTTTGTAGAAGAGCAAGATTATGTCTTTGCAATATATAGCCTTTTAAAATACTGCTTACATCTTGTAATTTGGGAATGAGAGCAGACAGTCCCACTCATGATGGGAAGTCTAGCAATCAAATGGGTCTTGTTTGGGTGGTGTCAGGCCTTTTATAAAGTTAGGTCTGCAAGGTAACTTGACAATGTATAGGTAAATTAAGGCCAACCTTTAGAAAGTTCTGGAAATGTAAAAATGTTGCACTAAGGACCATAGATACATTGATTGCTATAATTAACTGGTTCCACTTGACACTGCAGAGATGACCAAAAACAAGAAACTAGATAGACACCCCAGGAATATTGGGGAAAACTAACTATTACTGCTCTAAAAACAAACAAACTAATAAATAAACAATCAAAAGCACAGTAATAAAATGACTCCGAATGACATCAACTCTGCTTATACATCAGTGCCTTGCTCATCTATCATTAGAGAAGCTTCCTCCTGTAGCAGATGGGAACACATAGAGAGATCCACAGTCAAACATTATGCATAGAGGGAGAGACCTTGGAATACTAAGCCATAAATAGAATGACTCCATCAACCCCCCCCCCCCAGGACTTAGGGAAGAGGAGGCAGGGAGAGCCAGAGGGGATGAAGTATACCAAGGATCTCCAACTCAACAGCATCAATGCACATATTAATCAACAAAGACTGAGGCAGCATACAGAAGGCCTGCATGAGTCTGCACTAGATGGGGCCCTACAGCTGAAATGAGAAATGGACACACACACCCATCACGAATGCTGGAGCTATCTCCAATTGGTAACCACTTGCAAATGATGGAGACTCACTGGGGAAACTCTTAAGTGTGGGCTGTATGTGCAGCAGTGGATGGCCAACAGAAAATAAACTCAGTGGTATAACTCATTGGAGGTTCCTTGTCTTATAATGTGAAATGGCTTTACATATATATATATGTGTGTGTGTGTGTGTGTGTGTGTGTGTGTGTATTATATTATGACTTCAGCTTAGTGTTTTTATGGAATTGCTGAGTGGGCAAATGGATAAGTCCTATTCTGATGTGTTACTTTTGTCTTATTATTATTATCATCCCTTAGGAGCCGGTTTGTTCTATAAAGGTAGGTTCTGATGGGAAGGGAAAAAGGAAGGGCTTTAAGGAGTAGAAGGAGGGGGAACATTATCAGGATATATTATGTGGAGTAAAAAGCTTTCTTCAGTAAGAGGAAAAAAAATAAACTGGTCACAAACTTTTCCTGGAACTATTCTAATATTCTAGATTGGTTCAGTGGTAGTAGGCATGGAGTTTCTTCCTTCCTTCTTTCTTTCTTTTTTTCCTTCCTTCCTTCCTTCCTTCCTTCCTTCCTTCCTTCCTTCCTTCCTTCCTTCCTTTCTTTTGAGGCAGTTTCTCTGTATTGTTTTGGAGCCTGTCCTGGAACTAGCTCTGTAGACCAGGCTGGCCTCAAACTCACAGAGATCCGTCTGCCTCTGCCTCCCAAGTGCTGGGACTAATGCCGTGCACTGCCAATGACAGTCAATTCATATTTTTAATCTCAATTACTTATAGTATTGTGTGTTTGGATATGTTCACATAAAGGGTACATGCATATTTTACCCTTTTGAAGATGTTATTTATACGTGAAAGCATTGTAGCATTTGAATACAATTTTTAAAATTAATAGCAAATTTCAGAAGTTCAAATCAAAGTCCCCCTCCCCCACTTGTTTTGAAGGAGACCTTACAGAAGACTTTCCAAAATCAAGTTTTTATGACTTCTCTTTTCAAGATTTATTTTCTTTGTTGTATTATTTGTATGGACACTAGTCTGTATGTGAACTGGATGCAGGCAGAAGTCAGTGGAGATCAGGAGGGTGTTGGCTCCTCTGCAAATGAAGCTATAGGAGGCTGCAAGTTACCTAAATTGGGTTTTGGGTGTCTACTATAGCATGGCTGGGCTGTTTCATTTTTACCTAAATCCTCAAATGTAGCTAAAATACCCAACCTTATGTCCTGTGAAGTTTATATGTAGTTAATTCTAAAGTATTGAAGCAGGCCTGACACATTATTTGTATGAGTAATCTCATCTTCCTGGGAGGAAAGATTATAAGGAGTCAGGAATTGCTGCCTGTAAAGTACTCCTATAACTCTTCAGTGCACAGAAAACAATGATAAATTCTGGTTATTTTTATCAGTGCATAAATAATAAATTCATATAAAAAGCAGAGTTCTTACTTGATTTTACCTGTGAAGTTTGGATGAGAAGGTATGAAGACAGGAACTGGGTAAGCCCCTTGTACTGCAAGTAAACCCAAGTAAACTTGGTCATAGTGGCATGTGTCTGTAACCCAGCACTACTCCTGTAAGGCAGGCAGGAAGTAGAGACAAGGAAAACCCTGGAAATTTGTAAGTCAGCTATGTTGGCATACAGAAGGGCAAACAAATAACTCTGTTTGAACAAGGCAAGGGCCCATACTGAACTTGTTGTCTAACCTTCAGATGCCCACTGTGGTTCATATGCACATACACACACACACACACACACACACACACACGAATGTAGGGACACCTAAGAATCAACACCACTATCATGTAATAGCTAACAGCTGAGATTCCAGAATACAGTTTGGGGATCCCATTTGTGTTTTTTCAGGCAAACACATAATTTGACAAGGATATTGCTTTTCTATATAAGGCAATATGTATTTTGTTTTCCTTCTAAAGAAACTATAAACAAAATTTACATGGATATTAAGGGGTGGAAAACTTGGATTTCATTTGAAATTACTTGGGCATTCCTGGCAATTTTCCATTAGATTTTACTTTGACATTGACATAATCCTGATTTTATTTAAATATGCAACTTTACATTTATTTTTTCCAATATACTATTATAAAAGCAGCATGACTCTCTTTTCTGTTTTCTTTGTTTTCTTGTGCTGAGATGGAGATAAAAATATATACTTTTTTACACTATTATATCAAATTTTAGACCCTTTTCTTATGCAAAATGTGGTTAAAATTTGATTTCTTTTCTAATTACCACTTTGTAACCACATTACAAATGCTATTAGGGATGATTAGCTCCCACTTATTTTTTAATTTTTACTTGTGGATAAGCTTTAATTTATTTATGGTTGCAATTTTCATAAATGATGGTATAAATTTCACATGAAGTATATGCTTATTTCATAAATGTAAATAATCTTACACATATCACATTTTTTCCTATTTTCAGCAAGGTTCAGATTTTGGGTAATTGGGTAACAATATGCTCTTCTGAGAAATCCTGATAAAGTCATTGGTGGTTATATAGTCAACCTCTTTAGGCTTGTGAATGATCCCACAAAGTGCTAATTTGAAATCCTAGCTACCTTGTTCTTGTGACAAAGGCTATATGCTGTGAACTGTTAAATAACCCCTAATATTTATGCCATGCTTGGTTAAACAGGAAATGGGCTATCTCGCTATAAATAATGCACAAGTCTACTTTAATAACCTACCACGATGCCATCTTAGAAACTGCTTTGCATTTATTGATCACTGAGAAAAACTGAAATATTTGAAAACATTATGTGGCCTTACATCACCAGCTACAGATAGGGAGAAGGGCAATCAATATATTCCTGCTCCTAAACTCCACATTGCTAATCGTCCCAATTCTCTCAAGTAAACAACTTCCATAATGTAGATAAGCATAGCAGATGATATAAAAGGCAACTAGTAAAGGAGATTAATATTTGTTAACTAGGTTACTAATGAAAACATAAATTCATGTGTATGGCATGAGATCCACAGAGTCTAAGACAGGTCGGTTTGACAATCTAAGATGGTCCCAAATGAGTTGAATGTCAGAGCTAGCATTAATGAGACAAACTAGGGGCAGTGCAGATTATACTCCTAAAAAATTATTGAGAACTAAATAGATAAAAGGGAGTGGGTGTGGATTTGAGGTGCATGGCCATTTTAAGGGATTGTTTTGCGTTCCTTAAAACTGTCATTCAAATTTGTACATATTGCCTGTAAAATATTGGGGGTATCCTCACTTGCCATCTGGGTGAAAATGAACAAACATTAAACACCTGACATATTTTCCCTGCCATTTAGAAATGCTGTGCAAACTGTGGCTCTGACACACAACTCCTGGTACTTTTTCTGGTTAAGTTTAAAGGAAGTTTGCTTTAAAACTAATTCAAGCAAATGACTCATTTTCTATGCTCCTTAATATGTATGTTTTGTTTCTTGAATTGTTCTTACTAATACAGCCAGGGCTACTGAACCCTGGGTGTTCAAAACTACAGGTAATGTACATTAAGTATGCAAAGTTCTTCCTGAACAAATAGGACATTGCACTTTCTTGTAATATATAATGATTTCAGCAACTCCTATGTGAGGTTGAAGGAATATCTCATACATGCTTACGCATACATAGCCACACACAAAAGAAAAAGTAGCCTGCAGCTAACTTCAAGCCATGCCTTGAATAAAACCCATTGAGATCTTTCTTAATATGTGGCCAAAACATTCTTTTTACTTTGTTTTACTTATCAATTTTAGTAGCAGCTCTAATGAGTAAAAAAAGAAAATAACGAACCAATCAAATAAAAGAGGCACACTGTATGTGTTTAATCCACAGAGCATAAGAGAGTTCCTGAATTATCAAGAATTTCCTATAACATAGAATATGAGTAAATTTTTCTTCATAAGTGAGGGATTCTGTTAATAGTCTCAAGGAAAAGATGATTCAGGTGATCAACTTTTACTCATTTGGCAATAATTTTATTGCTTTATTCATTCCCTTGTAGAAAATAAATATAACTCTATAAGTTTATTACTCCCCATTAATTTATCTACAATAATCCCTCAAGGGGGCAAATGAATGGAAACAAAAATATTTAAATGCAGCATTTGGCATTCAGTGCATTGTTATGTAAGCACTTTTAAATCAGTGCTGCAAAATGATTTATATGTAACATTCAGGAAATCTATGAAAGACAAAGAGCAAACCCCATTAGTTCATCTAAACAATGCACTTTATCCAGATAGAGCAATACAAAGGGAAGAGCTATGCTGAGGAGAACACCCCGAAAGGAATGCTATCTTTGATTCTTCCTGTCACAAACACAAACTCTCCCGATTTGTGTGTGATATTAACGGTGCAATCTATAGCTCTTTCTCTCACTGCATTCCTGGGAAAGCATCACAAACTTGCCATCACCATAAACTTTGGTGAGTTAGCCATCTGCTCTCTATGCTTAGGATGAAAATGAGAATGAGGAAACCTCACGAACAGAGACACACAAGCATGTCAGATTGTTAATAAAGGTGCTGTTAATTTCTGTGTTCATTACCGGCGTCTAAACCCAGAAATTGGGGTAAAGGATGAAAATAATATTTCTACGAAGACACCTAAGATGCTTCTAAAGTAAACTGTCATCTTATTGTCTTACATCAAAGGGAAATTCGACCCTGGCTCATTCTGTTCAGCATAGTCATGCGCAAAATCATGAAGATGCAGAAGAATCCTGCCTTATCTCTCACCTCCTCTCTCCTCCTCCTCTCTACATCCTACCCTAGCACACAGCCCAGCAGTGTCTGTGAAGGACCCCGTCTGCAAGTATGGCAGAAAGGACATGATAAAGACCTCTACTATATTATTATCTGATCCAATAAGATTTAAGCGGAGTCTTTTATTCTTTGTTCATGTCTAAAGTTTCAGTCAAATTATCTCAGAGTGAGCGGTCATAATCGTTCGTTTACACCTTTAGACTTCTCACTCCACTCAGAAATTATGCCAGGAATATTCTTGTGTTTTAAGACTGATCTTTCTTAGATTTTCATATGTAAATTACTCCCAACACATTAACTTAACCTGTACTTTCTTGCTGATATATACATGTATGGACTTCAGAAGTAATTGCTTGTCAAGATAACCATGCTTCCCGCACACAAAACCCAGAGAGGCGAGTTCGTCACTATGAATTGTGTCCCATTTAAGGGTTTGCTTAAAAGTACAGTTAAGTTTGAAATGTAACCACTCGCAGGTTTTCTTACCTTTTGCTGAAGTTAATTTAATAAAATATTAAATGTTTTTTTTAAAGTGTCCTTTTGAATTGGCTATAGCATCCAATTTTCAGAACAATAAACTTTCTAGTAAAAAAAATAAACAACCACTATAATATGTTCAGTTTTCATGCACAGCGCTGTTCTCCAATGTATTCACATTTGCAGCCAGCCTTTGCGAGGGCAGAAGTCTGGGGAATGGAGAGGAGAAGGTTCTGTGGCTGGGGACAGGGAGCAGAAATGGTTAGACATTTTGCACAGGTGGCTGATGAGAGAGATGTAGGTGGAAACAGGTCAGGAAGTTAGTATTTGGGAAGGAGACACTCTACCTGTGTAGCCCAGCGAATTGTCATCATTGTCAGAGGTGGGGGCTGGCGTCCCATTGTCGTTGCCCCTCTCTAGGTCCTCAGGGTCTGTCGGAAACAACACCAGAGTGGCTGATGGGGTCACAGAAGTAACAGTAGTTGCCATTTCGATCGCAGCGTGTCCAGACACAAGTAAATCCACATGTGACAGAAAAACACACAAGGCCAACACACAGCACACGTCTCCCTTGCCTTTCCTACAGCACACTGAGCCCTGTGCAGGTCTCGGCACCATGCTTACACTTTCCCCTTAATTCCCCTAATTCCCCACTCTGCCTGCACCTCTTACTGCACTTCAAAGCTGGCGAAGGGCTCCGACTGCCCTCTGTGAGGCCGCCAGCATGACTGACTGAGCATATGGAGGAGGGAGAGGGCAGGGTGGCTGAATGCTAGCATTGCTAATTTTCTACCTTATTGTTAATCAAAGCTATTGACTGTGATCACTCCCCATCATCGCTTCATCTCCTGGCAATTACAGACTCCAGGGACTGTACTTCAGACGAGAGCAGCAGGGCGCGGGTAAGGGTCTTGTGGCAGCAGAAGGAGAATGATATTATAAAAATGCTTCACCTTTTTTTTTCCCCCCTTAGAAAAGAGTACAGGAAGCAGTGCACGTCCTATGTCTTTGGAAGGCAACAATTTCTGCTGGAATAGGATTGAGGAAAATTGAGTGTCTGGGTAAAATAGTACCTAACTTGGAGTATTTTTTTTTCTTTGACTACTTAAAGGCATTTCAGATTGCTTGCTAGTCTTATTGCGACCATCTATGTATTATCATCCATGTGTTATCACCCATGTATTCTTAGTTTTCTCAAGGAAAACAATGCTTTCTAATGTTTTTGAAGCTGGACATTCACTTTCCTACGCAGAGTTTTTGAGATGAAGCTCGGTCTGTGATTGACAGCAGTCTAGTGATGCTGTTGCTATGTGACATATCTATATGTGCTAGAGCATTTCGACCATCACCTACTGCTCTGCTGCTGATAACTAGACACAGAAACAATAAAGGCCACGAGTATAAATAAAACAATGTGGAGTCATAGGTCACTAGACTCACAACGTTCTATTAGCTTTTATCCCCTTAAACAGCATCGGCAGAACATTCTTCTGTGTTTCATGAGGAAGATTCCCTGCTTGTTTAGGAAAGAGAGTGAGTCACTTAGAAATGAGGCAGTAAGCACACATAGGTAGTGTCCCTCTAGAAACACCACAGGCATCATTAAGTTTTTGTGTCTCGGCTTGTTTTCCACTAGGGCAACACATTTTGTCTCAGGCAAAACTACTAAGGAGTGACTTAGGAATTTTTAACAAGAAATAAGAAGTCTATCACAAGTCGACAAAGAGGTTTTGCCAGCTACCTGATATTCACTCTTACATCCTTGCTCTCTGTATTTCCTACCACACAGTCAAAGGTTAATGTGGGAAGACGAGGGTTTGCATCTGTGCAGACAAAAGGGGCACACTCATTTAACTTTATCCTTATCTCTCTAGGGATGGCTTGGTCATGTTTATCCTCCAAAGTGATTTTGGAAATGGCCAGGCAGTGAATGTGTCTACTCTCTAGTCCTGCAACTTGTTAACTTGCTAGATGCATACCTGTTTAGGTCAGAGTTGTGTTTTCCATCCATCAGAGCGTCTGGGAAAGTGAATCTCATTGTGTAATCTGGGGCAGCGTTAGTTACTACGGTGCTGGACTGCACCAAATAGCCTCATTTAAGGGATTAAACACAGGAGAGGCGGACACAGAGAGAAACAACAGTTTGTTGCTCATGTGTATTCAAAGGCCTTTAAGGGAGGGTAAAAATCCTGCTTCTTTAAATATTGTTTTAAAAAAAATCCCACTGTGTGTGTGTGTGTGGGGGGTCACTTTAGTTTTATGACTTATTAGTTTTAGTAACATGCGCAGACAGTCAAGGCGAACCTTGAACCTAATTATGAAGGTGTAGTTTATTTATTGGGGCTGCACTATTTCTAACCACTTTGTTTAAAACATGGTAACATTCTTCCAGATCTATGACTCAATTAAATGGGCTTGCTTCTGCAGAGTCATGAAGCTGGGGCATAAAGTTTGTACATTTTGGTTAGTGAGACCTTCTGAGAAATGTGGATATTTTCCTAAAGTTCGTGGAAATAAGGGAAGTGAGTTCATTATCACTGAAATGAGCTGCCTAAATCTACTTAAAGGAAAAAAAGAAAAACTTCACATAACTCTTAACTTATCCTTACTTTCCTGTAAACTTACCTCCTCATGTCTACTCACCATGCTAGGGCCTCCTTTTTAGGCTTAGGGAAGATTAGACTGTGCATTAATCAATCAATCAATTTTTTTTTTTTTTTTTTTTTTTTTTTTTTTTTTCCGTATCTGCAAAGCCCACCCTGTGTATCTAACACGCCCTTTAATTAAAGACATGCTGGGTCTAAAGGCAACAGAAGGTGCCATTTTCACTAACTTCACTAATTTTTCTTCTTCCTCCTCCTTCTTGTCAAAAGATAACGATAATAGAATATGCCCCTTGGCTTCACACTGTGTGAGCTGGAGGCTGAATTTTGACTCCAAAAGATAGATAGTTATTTTTTTTTTTTTTTTGTGTATGTGCGTGTGTGTGTTGTTGCTAAGTAGTATTGATTACTGAGCCACCGGGCAGAAGACAAAGAGGTGAGAGGTTATTGTGTTTGAGCATATTTTAAGGAGGACTTCTTTCCAGTCTCTGAATTTGGGGTCCTATGGGTCTGAATGGAAGGTAGTAAAGCTACTGTTTGTCGATTTAACCCTTCATGTTACCTACACACGCATTGGCACTGGGAGCTTTGGATCTCATGGCTGTGTTCCTCTGATGAAAATGTAAACCGGCTGGGTTAGGTACTTTATTTCTTAGTTTTACACAGAACTGAATTGAAGGTAACAGATGAATTAATGAAAGCGAATTTTACAAGTGGAAAATGCAAAAAGGAAAAAAAATGTGTTTTCTCCTTTAGTATCATGTATTAGAGGGAAATTACTATATATGAACTCTGATGTTTTTGTGTCTTCTGTTTCCCTGGTAAGCCAATATGGGACCCAGAGTATTCTATCAATTATAAAAAGGACATCTGATCCATAAAATTATATAAATCCAAGGCTGGAAAAAAAATTCCCATCAGAGACACACGTCCTGAGTAGTTGGTTCCTATTTGGTGCTCACTGTCTTCCAAGGATGCCAGTCTCATAGTTCTGAAATCCTGTTTTTAATTTGTATGTTTATCAGGAACAAATCCACTTCTTACATCTCTGTCCCTCAACTTCATTTCTAATCTGCAGGGGCAGACCACTCTAGTGCTCACTGAATGGCAGCCTTTTCACTATCAACATTCTTAAAACCTTATGATTTATAGTTCTCTAGACTTCAACTGCTTTCTCTATGATGCCACCACCCAACCTGAAGGCTCCTAGTGGTTTTTATAAGTCAAAGCAACTTCCATATTGCTCAAGTGTATTCTCCACCTACAGCCTAATCATAGCCATGGCCAATTTCACTTTGTGTCTACACCAACAAATTTCACACTTTCACTTAGTAAACATGACACTTATCAGCTACCATTTCAATGTAATCTTTTTCTAGTGTCCCTGATTGTGTTGCCTATTTTACACAAATGTGCATAATATTTTCATTGTTTTACATTTCAGTAAATGCTGTTGTCTGTGATAAAAACAACTATATACTTAATAAAAATTAACTTTACTTGGCTTTATCTTATGGATATAGGGATGTTTATTATACTTGAACTAATAATATGTAAGATTTATATATATATGTAGTAATAGCTTTGCAATGTATATATATGTATATTATTTATTTCATATAAAATATGGAAACATGAACTATCCTATAAGTCTTTCACATTTAATAAAAATAAAAACTAGAAATGTTTTAACACCAGAAACCATTATTTTCTAGGAAACTTTGTATTTAAATACAACACATTCAACATTTGTCTTTCATATTTAATAAAAATAAAAACTACAAATGTATTAAAAACCAGAAACCATTATTTTCTAGGAAACTTTATATTTAAATACAACACATTCAACATTTTGACTGATGGAATATTTTATGTATATCTCATTTATTATGTGCTACATAATGTAAACTATGTCTACATTTTAGAATCACTTGGTAGGGCAAATGAATATATTCATTTTAAAAACAGATCCAGTCTGCCTTCCATGGTTACCAAGCACACATACCTTGTTGCTAGTCCTTCATTTCCTTGCAGAGCAGAGCAGAGCAGAGCAGAGCAGAGCAGAGCAGAGCAGAGCAGAGCAGAGCAGAGTTTTTGAATATACTCTTCTTGTCTAACTGGAACTTTGTGTCATTTAACTAGCTAGCCCTGAGTCTTTTGTGTGGAACGAAGTTAAAGAACTGTAGACTCCCCACTATCAAAATATTACCTCAGGAGTCACTTGCTGTCAGGTGGGAATGAACTTTGATAATGGCTACCTCAGATCATCACCACTTTAACTCAATAATCAAAGTGAGCATCTCCATATCAGGAGTCTAAGAATGGAAAGACATCTGCATGGTTTCACTTTTCTACAAATCATGGATGACTTGCACGCAATCAAACTTAAGGCGCAACATAAAATGTACAGAGAACATGATCTATCATTATCAGACTATGCAGGTAGAATAATTATATGGCCAGGCATGAAATGGTGAAAAATACCATGTGAGAAAGAGCTCAGGAAGGAACACAGCAAATGTTGGCAATTAATTTACGATGGGAACATCAAATGTGAAGGTGTGGGAAGATCATGTAGCCTAGGCAAGTTTGGAACATGCTGGAAATGATTCTCTTCCCCCTCCCACAGGAAGATGGTTATTTTCATAGAACAAAAGCTCATGAGTCTTGGCATACCACAGTGTTACAGTATAGAAATATAGAACTCCAAGAGAAAAAACTCCAATCTTCAATTTAGGCTTTCAAAGGTGGCCTTGGTAGTTCATCTCTTTATTTTAGCACTTGCTTGCTAGGCAGAGACTGGGATATCTCTACGAGTTTGAGGCTATCCTGGTGTACATGGGAAGTTCTAGTACAACCAGACTATATAGTGAGAAGCCAGATACCCAGGAGGTAGAGGCATGAAGATCTCTAAGTTCGAGGCCAGCCTGGTCTATAGAGTGAGTTCTAGGACAGGCAGAACCACACAGAGAAACCCTGCCTCAAAAACAAACAAATAAACACAACACAAAACCAAATAATAAGATAAATAAATTAATTCTGTGCCTTATTTGTTTATACCAACAATTTCAGTTGATTTTGCAATTTATCATACATTAGGATTTCATACTCATCATGTCTTTCTGATGCCATGTTCCATTCAGTCTGATTCACCACCCAGAATTTACATTAAGCATAAAAGTCTCCCTTTTGGTCTACTGTACAGTGTCAAACCGGTTTCTTTATAGATCTGAATTATCACTGTACCACACTTTGGCATTATTTGACATTTTGAAGATGACCATTAATAAAAGATTAGGGGAAAGCAAATGAATACAAACTACTATCAATATGAGAATTGTGTTCTACAAATTGGATCAATTCTCATTGATTCTTTCCTACTAATCAAGAGGAATGCAGGGAATGGGTCCTCTAAATGAAGTACTGAAAACATTTAATTAGAAACCTAGGCATTGAATTACAAAATTAAGTATGGAATTATGAAGATTTAATCAGCATCAGAATCCTACAGGATCAAATCAATTTTAGATTTTAACTTCTGCCTTTGTCATGTATGGTCAAATGATGATTGAGTACACATTATCATTTACTCTGTTCTTTTGAACTGGAATGTAAGGGTGATATATGAAGATTGTTATAGAGACTTTAGGGGAAATTGAACATGAGAAGTAAATTTTCCATAGTATCCATTTCAAAAGTCCAGAGAACGAAATAACTATTTTAGTGCACAATGCAACCTAAATCCACTACCATGTTCTAGATCATCAAACATGATAGATGTCATCGAAATTGTGCTAATACACATTTTTCTGTTTCTCGTGTTGTGTATGCATGTATGTGCATATCTGTGGGCTGGCAATCACACCTACATGTGGAGGGCGGTAGAGGATGTGGGAGTCATGCTCTATTACTCTCCTTGTTCCCTCAGTCTTTCAACGAAACTTGCCACTTGGTTAGTCTTGCTGCCAGGTGTTGGGGTTACTGTCAAACACAGTAATAAATGTGCAGGTGGTGGGCTTTCATACCTAGATCCTTATGTTTGCACAACAAAGGTATCTTTCCCACTGAGTTATTTCCCAGCCCCCACTACATTTTCATAAACTATTATTTTCAAAGTAACAACATGATCGCCATCAAAGTCTGCAAATCTTTATGTTTACTATCATTGGAAAAACATTTAAAGAATTTCTTTCTATTTTTCTAAATTTAAAAGACCTATGTGTTAATTCTTGTGGACAGCAGTTAACAGAAAACTTGGTTTAGTGAAATTAACCACAAATGTTTGCAAACTTTTGTTACTATCTCTCCCAAAATTTGAAAAAAAAAATCTTATCTTGTCGAGGAAAGATAAATTCAGAAATGCTTGCTATTTGCCTAAAGTAAAATAGCCTTAATGAAGGATAGATAATCTTAGCCTATGACTTTAGATGGCAATTATACGTAAAAGTACAAGGTTCATACAATGACCTAAACTGACTATTCACATTTTTATCTATGTGATGGGGTTACTGAATCAATCAAAATGAAGTAAAATATGTAAAATCTGCACTGACTGGTGTAATGTATATTATTTTCAAAGATTCTTTAGCATATGAATGTCCACTTATACTCCTAAATATTTTTTACATTCTATCATGAACAGAGTAGTGTCAATTGTCACCATGTTCTTCTATATAAGACACAGACACTAAATAGCAAAGAGAGTCCCCGGCCTTACAGAAGTAGCAAACTGCAGATTGGAAATTTGATTACAAATGACTTCATACTCCAATCACTGCTCTTTGGGCTATGTCTCAAGGCCCCTTTACTCATTCTCTAGGTACTAGATGGAATTCCAATACCGCATAAACAATGGGACACCGTGTTATTAGCTTTTCTCCCAACACTAAGGTCAGATAGTTTAATGAATCTATTTCTTAGTCCCTTGGAGTACACTGGAGGCTTCTTTCATCATCTTTATTCACACAGTAAAATATTTAATGAGGTATTCAGTTGACATAAGTAAGAAATATACAAAATTGCTATTAAAGTAGAGATTTCACACAATATTTCTAGATAGGTTGTTTTGGAATTAAACTATTGTATAATATAATATAATATATCCAGATTCTTTACAATAATTACTTTTAAAAATATTTCTTAATGACAGGCATATTATTGATTTAAGTTTAAGGGTTGTTAAGACATGTCCATGAACCATTTCCCATACCTACTTCTAATGCTAGGTTTAAGAATAGGTGGACATTGATAGAACAGTATTGTATCATCGCAGGAAACATTGGGGAGGCCCTGTAGTGAAGAATTCAAGACAGAGGAAACTTTTCTCAGTGAATAGATGGGCATTATTTCCTTACTTGAGATAGTTTTACTCGCCCATCTAAAATACTGTAATCGTTATAAATCTAATTTATAACTACATGCAGTAAGTTACTATTTCTGACAGAGTGCAGTATTTCTCTCCCAAATTTGTATGTTCTAGAGAAATAGCTATTTTACTTACAGTTAATATTTTACTTGTATTTTCCTAGTTGCCTGTTACATCGGGATATGTCTAACAATATATGTCAAAGAGGATGTAACAAATAGCAGTAAACTCAAAATAGAAAGAAGCTCTTATATCAATGAACCATGCTGTAAATATGGTTATTAAATTTAAATATCTTCAGGTTAGGTGAGTAAGCTGGAGTTTTGTTCTGAAAACCCCCTTTGATTTAGGTAGCCTTCATTGTAGCTGTATAGATAAAATACAGACATACTCTAATTTGAATTGTTGCATTTTTCCTCGAGTCTTCTCTTGAATCGGAAATGATATGATACCAATTAGGAATTAATGCTTGGTCTGTTGACAATAAATTCACGGTTTGAATATTAAAAAATACTAAAATTCTGAAATAACATGTTAGAGTACACAAAAATGTTAAAATGTCATTTTGTTTACATGAGTTAGACACACATCCTGCTACAATGCAATAGTAAATAGAAGACATCTAACACATATTTAGGTACAACATCAATATGAGATGTAAGTGTAACAATTCTTCTAGCACAAAGCCTTCCAGTGAAATGTTAGGAAAGCACAGGCATTCAGGAATATGACTGTGACAGAATATCAAATGCAGGAAAGAAGCTTTTTAACTCATTTAAATGCAACTTAATTCAACAAAACATGACAGAGTGCTTTAGGATGGAAATTGTTCAATTGATGGAGAAATGCTTACAATTTTAAAACCATTTGTTGCCAGATCTCTTCTCACAGAAACACTGACAGAGGCGAGCTCTTAAAAGTAATTGGGAAAATTATTCTTCAACATGACAACATGCTCTTTTTCTTTGATGCGTGCATGTTTGGTGTAAGAATGTCACAGGAGTTTTCATGGAAACAGTGAGTGATGACTACCCTCTGTATAATTAGAAACTGAGCCAATTGTCCAGTTGATTCCTGTATTTATTCACAATCCTCAGATCAAATCCTCAGTAACATGCGATGTGACAGATACCTTGCTGGGGTGGAATTTAATCTTCAGAGATTTGCTGTCTTGAACTTTATCTGTGAGAGTTAATTTCCGGTTCATTTTACTTAGTATCTCTGGCCAGCTCCATCTGCTGGCTTGGTTTTTTTGTTATTCTCTCCACCCACTTTGCCCTGGTACTCAAAGACTTTTCTTTATTGAGCTTAGCATCTGCTACCATTCCCCTCCCTTCCAGTCAAAGCATAAGGTAACTTCACCACGGGCTAATTAAATAGTGCTTGAACTCAGTTAACAGGTGGTGTCCCAGCTGCCCTCAAAGCATCTCAAATACAGTTAAGTGGCAAGAATGGCATAATAGTAATATCTAAATTAAGAAAATGTCCCTTCTCTACCAAAAAAAATGGTGCTAGTAAGTCGGGAACAAATCGTCTTAAGTGAGTGAAGGTTGTTAAGATTTTTATCACAGTCCCAAAAACCTAGTTGGAAATCAGAGGGTTATTTATTTAATAGTGTAAGTTTTTCAAATTACAGGTTTCTTTCAAAAGTCATTGTAGGGCAGGAGAGGTTGCTCTGCTCGAAGAAGTCTGGTATTCTCTTCTCAACAATCACACGTAGAGGTTCCAGATCTGATATCTTTTTGGGGGACACCGTGGGCAATGGTACCATTGACACCCAGGCATAAACACCTTAAAAATTTCAGAATCTTTCAATAAGTAAAATAGATCTTACATGTTAACTTTTTTTTTAACTTTAAAAATATGATTCCTGTCTTTTTAAATTGAATATATATATCTTTTTTCCCCCAAACAATATATTCTGATTATGGTTTTGCCATTCTCCCAGGTCCAGTAACTTCCATCTCTGCACCTCTCTATGCACTTAAATGTACACCCCTGCTTGCTTTCAGCATCTCTTAGCCACATTTCCTGTGTGCTCAGCATGGCTCTTTCTTGGAGCCTTTTGCACAGGATAGCCCACTTCAACATCAGGAAGACTCCAGACCTTAGGGGAGTGAGTACACTTAATTGCCTGGTTGGTTTATGTGCACAGAGATAGATGGATTTCCTGAAATGTATCTCCTAAGGCAGGGGTGTGGGATGGTGTGGGGTGGTGGTGGTTGGCAGAGCACGGCACAGTAGGTGCTCTACAGATTTCTTCACTAGTAAAAGAGCATTTCCCTAAGCCAGAGATGCTTCGGCACCTATCTTCTTCTGCTACAACCTTCAGGCAGGGGCCTGGATGCAAAGTGGTCCAGGACTGAAACAACTGAGAGAGCCTCTCCTCACCTACCTTGCCTGTGGAGTTGGGGAAGTCATGGTAGCCTTTCCTCTGAGACAATCAAGACCACTTCAAGGCTGCTTTCCCTTAACTGCTGAGGGGACAAACTTCCCCCAAAGTCCCTTCATTGTCTGTCTTTTCTAACCACAGTCATGGTTTTGCCCTCTTCATTCTAATTGTGCTTTTGATTATTGGGGTCATTTTATGCCTTCAGCTTGCCCTAAGGTCACTGGGTTTAGCCGTGTGGGATAGAATACCAGAGAGAGAGAGAGAGAGAGAGAGAGAGAGAGAGAGAGAGTGAGAGAGAGAGAGAGAGGGAGGGAGGGAGGGAGGGAGGGAGGGAGGGAAGGAGAGAGAGGGGGGAGGGAGGGAGGCCTCCTTCCCATTCATCCAGCTGCATTGATTTCCCCCCAGTGTGAGTCCACAGAGGCGCTGGTTACTTTCCTTTCTAAAGGCCCATTTGTTATTTCCCTTGCATCCCTCCCATGCTTCCCTGGAGAAAGCTGTGGGTAGCAATGGCTAGGTTTTTACAGAACACAAGTCACAGATGATCTGACCAATTTGCCCCAGAGTCTGACTCTAGTATTTCAGTCTAGGTAGGTCACAGCATGTTTCTACTTCATGACATCAAACTGGGATGTAAATATTCTCCTTTTCTCTTGATAGTCTATAGGTTACGCAAATATGCTGCATACGTGTAATTACACAGAGACCTTTAACTCAGTTATACGCTGTATGTGGCAGGTTTGTTTTCATCCTCTTTGTTTTGTTTGCTTTTTCACGCTTGACTTGCAATCTCTAACTTGTATTTCAGTGGAAAATGTCATCATCACAGGCATTAATATGACAGACATTTTTTATAGTAAGATATGATTCGTTTTGGGATAATTTTCATGTCATCAATATAGTAAATCATGGAAACGTGTAAAGACAAAGGCTATTAAAGTAGTTATTTTTATGTAATTTGAATGCATGTACACACTAACAGCCATGCTCTTGAGTCACTACTCCCCCAAATCAAACACCCAAAAGTCTGTTAGGCTATCCATACTATTTACATTCAAGTAACGGGGGGGGGGGGTTAGTATGCACAGGCCTTCTCTGGGCTGCAGTGTTCCTGGCTAGTGAAGTCACTTCGTTTACTGAGGGTCTGCAGGAATCAATTCTCAGTAAATTTACCTTCTAGGAGGCAACTGAGAAATCTGCAGTTTGTATGATTATCCGTGTAGCTCAGACAAAAGGGTATGACAAATTATGGCTTATGTGCCCCAAATCATGGCCTTCTAGGCAAGAATGTGTTCATGTCCTCTTTGAGCAGTCTTTGAGATACAGTCTCATTCTGTAGCTCAAGCTGGCCTAAATTAAGTGTTCAAGCTATGCTTGAACTTGCAGTAATCTTCTAGCTACAGACTTCCAAGTGCTGGGATCTCAGGCTATGTCACTACACTGAGCAAGGAATGTATTTCAAGCACTACATTGCATACTCTGATTTGAAAACACTGCGGCATTTCTTTTTATTCTTCCATAGTACAGTCATTAGAGCATTAGGGAATGTGTTCATTTGTAAATCCAGAGGCTCTGAACTGCCCCCCCCCTTGTAGAATGATTGTTTAAGTCTTTTCCTAAAACACCCAGAATGCTGACAGCACTAATAAACAAATACCTGATTTTGTTTCAAAATATGTAGCTATAGGGTGAGCACTATTTGTCAGCACATGTTTGAAAAGTAGGTAAAAAGCTCAATATCGTAATTTATACTTTTACCAGAGGGTTTTGTGACTTCTTTTTAATAGAGGTCTTAATTGTGAAGAAATATGTTTTCCTACAACATAAATAGAACTGTTTATAGATGTGGTGATGTGAGATGCCATCATGAATATATGTTTCTCATACTGGTTAATGAATAAAGCACTGTTGGCCTATAGGAAAGCAAGATAGGAGGGACTAGGAGACAAGGAGGAAAGGGGACGTAGTAAGGAGGAGTCAAGATGGAGAGTCTGGAAGAAAGCAGAATGCTGGACGGCTCCCCGGTAAGAGAAGACCACGTGGAAATACTACATTAACAGAAATGGATTAATTAAGACAGAGCTAGCTGATAAGAAACTAGTACCTGGCCAACAGAATTATATCTAATACAGAGTCTCAGTGTGTTATTTGGGGCTGGTGTGGCGGCGGGACAAGACCGGCGGCGGGAGGAAAAACCCTACTCCTTACAATGTGGAATAAATGTTGCTGAATTGTATTTAGTTCCAGAATTAAGGTAACTATTTATGAATATTTTAGGGAAATATAGAATTCATACATACACACTATTAGCTTTTATAGCTGGAGAAATATAACTGAAGAAAATCTCTATCATCTTTAATAAAAAAAAAAAGAAAATTACTTTATAATTCAAAGCAAAACTTAGGATTTCAATAGTGACTTCAGAAGTGCCCTAAGATTGACAAGTTTCATTTAGGAATGGATGGTCAGAATTCAATTAGTAGTAAGTTAATGTGAATAGATTAAGTACCTAAGAATGCATATCTTTATTATGTTTTTCTGGGACATGATGATGCTTTGTGTTGATGTTAAAACATTTCTACAGAGGGTATATTTGAATATTTAAATATGAGCCTAAAAATTACCTGACACCCTAGCACCTGGCAACTGAAATTGCCAAAAAGTATAAACCTTTCATTGACTAACTATAAATTATATGCTTATCTATGATTCCATGGCTCTTAGTTTAAAAATATTTCATAATTGTACATAATCCTGGCAATGACTAATAGTAATAAAATATAATTGTGTAGGAGAGAACATAAAGAGTGGAAAAGATTCCAAAGCAATCACAATGTGGGTATTTCACTACTCACTATAAATGTAAAACAAGATAATATATTGTATTTAATTGTAAGAGAAAAATACATCATTGTCAATTTTCTTATCAATTACATAAGCAACATATAATGCTGTTAAGAATTCTGCTCTCTATCTCACAAAAATATATTGCCCCTAGAAGGCTTTTAGATCTTAACACGATACCTCCTGATGTTCTTGCAAGCACTTAAAGCTGCACACCACATGGTGTGGAAAAGTGGAAGCTCTCATTTGGTGTTTAGTCAATTTAAACACATATTTAAAAAACATTTTGAGATACTTGTAGGCTCAGTAAGGAATACAAGAAGACCTATTGTTATTTGCGCCTAATTTTCCTAAGTGGTAACACCTTGAAAAAATTAAAAGCATTATCTTAGATACAACATCAGAGTCATTACAAGCTTTATGTCACCAGTGCTCTATTTCTAGACACATTCTTCCTTTCCACTCATCTCTTGTATTCTGGAAATACTAGTTTGTTCTCACTGTATATGGCTTTGTCATTCTGAGACATCTTCTTCATCAAAACTATACAGTATGAAGCTTTCTGAGAAAGCTGTCTTTACTCAGTGAAATTCCCCAAAGATTCTTCTATGTTTCTACATGTTTCAAGAGTTTAGATTTGTTTTCATTGCTGTTTAGTTTTCTGATATTGGATTTACTGAAGTTTGTTGACCTGTTGAGGTGTATCTTGGTTGTTTTTAGATTTACTTATTATGAATGAAGATGCCACAAATATCTGTGTGCAGGGCTCAGTGTTAAACATAATTTTTCATCTCTCTGGGATAGAAGCCCAGAAGTACAATTAGTAGAACATATGATAGTTGATTCATCTTTTGACAAAGTGCCAATTTGCTGACTGCTTTTTAATCAGCCAATCAGATTTTGAAAGGCACTCATGGGTTTATTTGAAAAGCTACCTTTGCCATGTTAGGAGTAAATGCTAGTAACATTCCAAGAGCTCTTCATTCTCCTTTCTTCCCTTGTCGTCTTCTCCTCTCCCTCAAGCATCCCCTTGCCTTCCTTACCTCTCCAACACTTCTCTTTAGATATAGGTATGAAAGTTGGGTAGAAAGCATAGACTTTGAGAGGCTAATCCAAAGGAAGAAAGGCAAGTGATATCATTGCACCTTAGCTCCTCTGCGGACACAGAAATTGGTTTTGTAAACTTTTATATACCTAATAACATCACCCCACTCTTCTCATAACAAAAGAGGGAAAAGCTGCACAATGTGGACTAAGTTGAAGATGAACTTGAAATAACTTTTGGTATCTTTTCTACTTTGATAGTAACATCCTGAAAGACAATTAAAAACAAACAAACAACAAAATCTTGAGGTAGAAATTTGTTCTGTTCTTATCTTCAACTGTAAACTATCTTCTTAAGTAAAAATCTATTCCATTCTAGACTCTTACCATAACAATAAGTTGTTTCAGTCTTTACTGGTGCTTATTTATAGAGAGAACTGAACAAAAATATGTGTAAGAGAATATTTTTCTGATTTTTTTGTTTATGTAAATCCTCAATATTTTCAAGAATCCAAAATTTAGAATCATCTCAGTTTTATACAAATGTTCAAGTTGGTTTGTTTTTTCTTCATGAACTTATATTACCATTTTTTAGTACTGAAAAAAACAATTGAAATGTCTTGATAATTTTTTGACAAGGACAGTAAAGTATCTCATATAAGAACCATTAAAAAAGAATGGATAGTCTTAGAGCATGGAATAAAACACTTATATCCTGCATTGTCAGTTTTAGAACTTCAGCAGGTATTGAAAATATTTCTGATCTCCCCATCACAAATAATCTTCTTACTTAAAGCTGCCATGCTTTTCTCAATATAAAAGTATACATATTGTAGAATTGCTATCACATAAAAGTCTGTCTTTAAAGAAATATATTTGACATACTTAGAAAATCTTACAAGATTTTACAACAGATTTTTTTTTGCCAGCAAATAAGTAGAACAACAGACTATACCCATAAAAATAAAAAAGTAAGAAAAAATTGCCAAAGACGTAATCAAGTTCTTTGAAAAGCACTGAAAGTACATTGATGGGGGTCAGGAAGTGGATTGTTGAGGATCTCAATCAAAACCTTTTATTTGATAAATTCTGACAGCCTGAGAAAGAATGTTCAGGTCACACTTGTGTTATTTCTCTTGCAGGATGATAAAGTAAAACAAAACAAAATACAGTAGACCAAGAAAAGAATGATCAACACCACACTGTTCTTTGGGGGATGTGGATGAGGACTGATGTATATACAACAAAATTAGAGATCATTTTCTTGGTAGTCAGTAAAAGTTGGTGTGTTGTGTGCTCAATCTATGAAACCATCGAGATCAATCTAAATGAAAAATTTATATTAAAAACAAATGCAGAAGAAAAGTCCTACTTAATAGAATTGCCTAAGGAGTTTTCACGTTACTTATATTCATGGAAGAATTAAATGAAAACAAACAAACAGAAGCCTTTATTTAAAAATAGTTTTAAAGTAATGGTATCACCAGAGTTGGGAATTATCCCTACCCCGTCTCCTGTAATCCATGCAACATCAACCACCTTTCAGGAATGCCCTGTGAAGAGATGTGCAGGGCCTCAGTGTGGGTCCCAAGGAAACAGAGATGGGGACAAAGGAACCATGGAGAACTTCCTGAAACAAAATTGTCTTACAATGGTTCTCTGTGCTATAATGATTTTTTGTCATTTTTGTAAACACAATCATTGCAAAATGTTTATCATTGCATCTGCAGGGCTGAGTGCATTAGATATAATTAGATATCAAAATACAAAATGTATATGGATATGTGTATATGCTCAACCCTCACTTTGGACTGACCTGGAATATTCAGAAATAATGACAGGAGAAGTATCTTTCCTTTAAGATGAATTGTCTCTTATCGTTTTTATAATGGTATTAGTCATTTTAAGAATTAAGTATATATTACTTCTTAAACAATTAAAAGTTAAAACAGAAACAATATGAAGATGAATAAAAGAGTAAAGAACATTGGAAGAGAGGTAAAAACGACAGTCTTACACACCTGAAAAAAAGGGGGATGGATTTTTAATGACTTCCGATTGTTTAATGGCTGAAAGTCTGAAATTGTTTGTTTCCCTGAATTCAAGCAGAAAGCAGAACTAGCATAAAGAAGTAGTGAAAAAATACATGTTAAAACAAACAAAAATGGTCTTTAGCTCTATACCAACAGTGGTAGAGCTATTTTTAAAGAACAGGGAAAAGCATAGGAAACGGTTTTGTAACTAAAGGTAGACCAGTGTTCACATCTCTATAAGACAGTATAGAGCACTGTGGATCAAAACTAGATGGATACATAATAAAATGTCTAAATTTAATTTTCAAATTGCAAGGAAAGACAGAACTGAAAATTTGAGTTTAAATTCCAATTTAGCCATTCTTTAGAGTGTAACTCTGCCATCTGCCAGGCAGTGACTAGAAATGTATGCAGTAGACAGATAATAGTTGGTTCTACAATGATGTACAGGCTGATTTTTTTTTCCTCTGTGCCTGCTGTAGAGATCACAAAGTTCAGAAAGTATTCCTGTGTAGCAAAACCAAAGATGGGCAGTCTGTAACAAAGGTTGCGTTTTTCCTCAAGAAGATACATAATCTGAGTGTGTGGGATGGGGTGGGCATTTTGTTTTTCTTTGCAGTCACTGAATCTTATTTCACGAGATCAAAGGGGCTGGAGATAAGATCCCCAATATGCAGGGAACTAGCTCCCTGGGCAACTCTGTTTCTTACACAGCTGTTGTCTCAGGTTCCAATTAGTTCCTTAGAATATAAACTGAATAACCCCATCCTTGAAATGGGTTTAGGAAATTGGGTGTTAGGGAGATCTGCAGCACTCAATCAAGTGGCCCTTGAATAGGAAAGTGCCTTCCTTTGAATGGGGAAAGTTTGATGCCTCTGAAGGTAATCTGTCATTTATCACAGCCTGTGGATGAGATGGTTAATGACTCTATTGATCCTTTTTCCTGCTGTTTTATAATCAGTCTTTAAACAATGTGAGGCTGAAGATGGGGTCAGCATTCCAGTTGCTATTGATGCACCAAAATGATTTTTATTCATCACTGTAATTATTCAAAAGGAAATATTTAATGTCTGTAGGTAGAACTGCATTTTAATTCCTGGCTTCCCCCTCTTCTTTATCCTCTCTTCCTCCTCTCTGTCCTTCCTCCACCTCTTCCTGTGCTTTCTCCGTCTCTCCTTTTTGAACGTTAGGCATTCCCTATACCTACAGTTACTAGGGAAAATAAGAAAAACAAATACTGATTTTTACAAGAAAGCCTGTCGTACACATTTCAGAAATAACCCTTCTCTGCTCCTCTTTCCTCATCCTCCTGTCCCATACCTCACTGCTTATTTTTGTAGGTTCTATAGTTTTTAAATTCCTGCACCTTATTTATGGTTTATATGGACCAGTTCTAGAAGGCAATCTATATATAAGAATAGGTGGCAAATGTCAGAATAAAGGTGCCTACTGTCAGAATAAAGAAGGGGATTCAATATGAATGAGAAGAAGGCTGTAATCTTGCACACAGAATGATTACTGTAATGCATAAGCGTTTGAAAATTGAAAGTAAAAAAAGATAGAAGCCTGTGTCAACTTGACACAAACCTAGACATATCTGGAAGAGAGACATTAAAATGAGAAAAAAAGCCTCCTTAAGATTGTCCTGAAGTCCAATCTGTGGGGCATTATCTGCACTAATGATTGATGTGGGAGGGCCCCACCCACTGTGGGTGGTGCCTGTCTTGGGCAGTTCTTAGTTGTATAAGAAAACAGGCTGAGCAAGCTGTGGGGAGTTAACAGCAGTCCTCCATGGCCTCTGTTTCAGTTCCTACATTCTGGGTCTTTCCTCAGGTTACCGCCCTGGTTTCCCTATGTGATGTAGTGTAACCTAAGAGTTGTAAGCTGACATAAAGCCTTTCTTCCCTAAGATGCTTGTGATAATGCTGTTTTGGCATAGCAATAGAAACCCTAACCAAGACAGCCTGGGATACAAGGGCAAGGGCTAAAGTAATACTTCATACACTGACAAAACAGAACAAATGAGGTATGTAACGGATTAGAAATACACAAATCCCTTTCTTTGCAGCAGTCTGTCTGTGAGTATTTCCCCTATACATGCCTGCTGTGTTAGTAAAGCATAGAGTAAGTTGTTAAGGCCTAGAGCTATCTGAATCATTGTAATAAAAAACAAAGCTTAATAATTCTACGAAATCAGTTCTTAACATTCACACTCTTTCCTAAGAACCATTCTCTGAAATGCTGAATTTTTAATATATGTTGTCTAATAAGAATGATGGATTAGAGTCATAGCTCATGTTGATATCATTAACATTAAAGAGCTAGATATGATATGAATATGACTTTAGAACTAAGGTGCCCAGATCTGTAAAAACAAATCTGGGGCCCCAGCTTCAAAAGGATTATTGTTTCCTAAGAATTGGAATGACATAATTGTAAATCCATATTTTCCCCAACAATCTGTTAACTTCATATTCACATTGGTAGTTTGATACCCTCGATGATGGGAGTAATTATATCATGAACACTCCGTAATTTTGAATCCTTGGTTTAGAAAGTCAGTTAGCCACTGTACAACCCCCAATTTCCTTCAGAAAATTTTATTATTGAAGGATTTATTAAAAATTAATATTTTTGATAAACTGTATACTTAAACTTTATAGCTAAAATATGTCTTTGGTTTCTTAAACATTGTGAAACAGGTCCTCAAAATATGCTTTACTATTTAATGCTTGCACAGTAGCCTATTTTCATTGTTGTTTCATCCTTTCAATTCTACATTTAAAGCAACTGTTTTATTTTCTTTCTTAGAATATCATATTACTATACAATATTATACATATATATATATACACACATTGTGGATTTTTTGTGGGGGAAATTTTACTAGAAGAAGGGAAGGGAATGAGGAAAAGGAATGCAGAAGGGGGAGAAAGAGAGAGAGAGAAAGAGAAAGAGAGAAAGAGAGAGAGGGGAAAAGACTTGCTGCCTCTTCAGAGAAATAGCCATGAAGAGACAATGTGGAATATGTAAACTACCATCACACATTTATTTCTTATGCATATTTAGTTTTTGTGAGAGCACATAGAATTATTCTTTTGAAATTTTAGTTGGAGCAGCAATTGAACTCTGTCCTTTATACATGCTACCATATACATGCCTCCATACACATTCTTCCACACACATGCTCCCACACAAATGCTTCTACACATGCTCCCACACACATGCTGCCACATACATGCTTCTACACAATATTTCAATACAATGCTTCAACACACATTCTTCTTCTATACACATACTTCCATACACATGTCTCTACACACATGCTTACATGCTTCCATACACATGCTTCCACACAGATGCTTGCACACACCTGCTTCCACACACATGCTTCTACACACATGCTACAATACACAGACATTGACCCATTGAAGAGCTGGACAAAGTTTTCAATTGCAGGTCATGCTTTCCTGGCTTAAACAGAAGGTTTCGGTCTGGAAAGTATGATTTTTTTTTTTAAATTTCTATGTGTCTTTCAAATTTTGGGGGCAGTGGCTTGTCCATGTTCTTCTGTTTCAGAACCAAGAAAAGTCAATTTTCTAATTTGTCCCTCTTTGTGCTTATGGCTATGGCATGGTGGTGATTTCAATGTTGATGGTTGTTGATGTCTCAGGATGATAGTCACTGAAGTGTGACGATTTCAAACAAGATGACAGTGATGTATACTCAATTCCAGATATTTTTTTCCATGAAACATTTCTCCATGTTCTACTATGCTGTCTAATACCATTTTACTTGCAACAGAACCTACCTTTTCCAAATTTTGCATCAAATCTTGCCAACACCATAACTGTTCATTCAACTAAGTAGAATTTTATCAATTTACTCTCAGACCTACCAGATGAAAAGCAACACTATGTGCGGAAGCTATGACCTTATATTAGTAAGTACAACTTGACAGTTGAGTTTTTTTTTTTTTTTGTGACATAGGAACTTCAGAATAAATCCTTTATTAGAAAGCATTAAACACCATTGATCTAATTGTACATTTATATTATAACGCTTGGGCAGCAGAGACTGAAGTAAATCAGTCGCAAATATTTTGGTTTTTGTGGGAGTGGTGAGGGAGCAACATGTATATATAAATAAGATTTTTTTTCTGGGTACTAAGTATCAATAATGAATGTAAAATACTCATTAAGTCATGGAATTATGTTGGAGAAACCACATGTAGGTAGACTTAGTAGACTTCTTCCTTCCTCCCCCCTTTCTTCCTTTCTCCTTTTCTTTTTCAAGATAGGGTCCCTGCGTGTAGCCATAACTGACCTAGAACTGTCTTTATAGACAGGCTGTCCTTGAACTCACAGTGATCCACCTGTCTCTGTCCCCAAAGTGCTGGGATTAAAGTGTGCGCCCCCTAGCAGCAGATTTAGTAGAATTCCTATAAGAACACTAGAAGCTTTGTAATGGGAGACATAAGCTTATTGACTTCCGTTAAAGACAGCAACCATATTATATTCAAATTGAATAACAATAAAAAGAGTTACGGCTATAGCAAATGCCAATAGTGACATTTCAAAGACAACAGTTAGGCTAGTAGGACTCATGTAGGAGTATTCTGATATCTAATTCTCAATAAATAATGATTTGAGTTATAACACATAGTATTTATCCTTAGTGAATCTTAGAGCATATTGATGATTCAAAGATATGGACACAAATATTCTTCAACACTGAGAAGAACCTGAAGTCCAAGGCAAGTGTTTTATCCACCAAGCCTTCTCTTGTCATAGTCTACAGTATATTCAACTCCTTTATATTCGAGCATAATTTGCAATGATCTTGACTGTGTTCACTATAACCAAACATTGGCCATTCCCATCAAACATTTATAATTGTATTTTAAGAGTTTAGTATTTGGAATTTACTTCTGCCCTGGTGAATTGATTTCTGTTCTTAATTTAGAATTCAAATTCTCCCTCCTTCCCAGAGGTCTTTGCTCACACTCCTGCCTGACCTTTGCAATAAAAATGTGGCCTTCTTTTCCTCACACCCTTCCCTTTTGTTTGAATGCACCTTGCACCAACTGATCTTGCTTTGCAGATGTTTGCCTGGATACAGGCAGAATGTTGTCATGTTCCCATTGAATTCACAGTTCATGAGAAAAGGGGCTTCCATAATTTAGTTTTAAAAGTAATTGTCATTTCTTAGTACACTGTTCCAAAAATGTTTAATAAACATGTTTAATAAATGTATTACATTTTTGAAACAATTAACAGATGCTATAAACTCCAATATGTAACAAATGTAGGTACTCATGGAGAAACATATTTTCCGCATGATTAAGAGGAGGAGAATAGCCTAAATTGATGAAATCCCTAATTCTTCTCCCAAATACTACATAGAAAGAGGAGCCATTTCTGCAGTGCTCAAACTAAGAACGTTAGTAAATAAAAAAGTTTTAAAAAGGAAGGAGAAATCTGTACAGGCCATGTCTTAAAGCATAGCTTTGTAGATGACACCAGTGAATTTCAACATTTGTACTTTTGTCTCTAAAACTAATGACAATATTGTTTTAAGAATATAACTTGTCTACCATTAAGATGGAAATGATGTATATTAAACCAATCTGGATGATTGTTCTTTGAGAAAATTGCTTAGTCTGAAATTTTAGTCTTTGAAACATTCTTAATCTTCCTAGTTGGTCCAGGCTACTGCTTCACACACCTACACTGATTTATTTTGATAAATTACTTTGATGCCTTGTAATTGTGACAAAACACAGTGAAGCCTCACTGGGACAGGGATTTCTCTATCTGATATTTCATTTATACTTTAAGATAAAGAAAAAAAAAGTATCACCATGTTTCAACGGTCTGGCAAATAAAGGAGCATATTTTCATTGTCTATATTCCAGTACAGAGAGGAAGTAGTGCTAGGTGTCTCTGTAATCTGATGAGGAGTCACCTACCTGAGTATTTTGGCAGAAGATCCACTATGTACAAAGGTTCATAGGTAGGGAACAGACCCAGGTATTTGCTTTCATGTAAGCAAGAAAAAAATAGCTTCTTTTGAAAAGTGAAGAAAATTCAAGCATGGAAGGTTCAAGAGGAAATTGCAGCAGACAGGCTTTGGAAGACATACAGTGGGACACAATCCAACATTTGTTCTTAAAATGCTAGACTGACATGTAGGACAAAAGATGTGAGTGCATGAATGTGGGAGTGGGGTGACGAAGGATGTTCTTGTACATGACACTACAATTTTGGAAAGCAAAACACAGGTTAGTTAGAACTGAAGGCTCTATGACACTCTGCCTTTTCACCTTTATCAGGGAGCAGAAAAGTAGGTCTCCATAGATAAAGACAGTAACAAAAGCAATCATTCTTACTTAGTGCTTTCTGAGCGTCCTTGAGAGCAGAGCAAGTTGAATGACAACTTTATACCTTAAGCTTTCTTAAAAATCCAAAGTAAAAGTTGTTACAGGGAGAGGTTAACTTGCCCAAGCCTGCATGGCTATTACTCAGCAAATCTTTAATTTTAGTTCTTGTTCTCAGGATCTAGAGCTTATATTTGAAGCCAAGACTAGAGAGAGACAATTGCTAAGTGATAATGAACATGTTGGTCTGGATGGCTTAATATGGACAAATGGCAGGAAGAACAACTATCCAATAAATATCAGTTTCTCTTAAAATATGCCTACCTGCTTAAGCAGGTCTCTGCTGTCTATCTACAAAATATTATGTTGATGGGGCTGGAGTGATAGACCCAGGTTCAATTCCCAGCACCCAAATGGCAGCTCATAACTTCCTGAAATCAAGTTCCAGTGATCTGACTCCCTCATGCAGACATACATGCAAGACAAATGCCAACACGTATAAAAATTAAATTAATTAAAAAACAAAAAAGTCATATGTTGTAGTTTTACATGTAAATAACTCACAACCAAAACATGTTAAGCTAGGTTTTAGCAAATATTTCATAATTCTTTATCCTTAAAAATATTCTATAAGTGTTGCAATTGTGATTTTGTTGATTTTACCCCATAAGAAACAGTTGCAATGGTTATTAATATGTAATTGAACACCTGCTCCCTGACCAAGCTATCTCTACATGCCACCTACCTGTAAGTTCTTATTTTGAGGCCTTCACAGAATTTCTTTCTCTCTCTCTCTCTCTATATATATATATATGCATATCATTAAAATTCCAGACCAATGGGATGGAGAACTTGTTTTGTTCTCTAGTGTTGACAGCTTGTCTTCACATAGCAGGTTTAGATTATGCATTTGTTGAATTTTTTTTTTAAAGCAGCAAAATTTGGTTTAACTTGCAAAGCCAAGACATTCATATGTTGATGAATTTACATATGTTCCTTCCCTCACCTGGGCCCATCACCTCAGGTCACCATTATTGGGGAGGGGGGCTGAAAGATCAGTAGTCAATGACGTGGCATTTTACATTTCAAAAGAAGTTTCAGATAGACCCATTGTTTTTTGTTTGTTTTTGTTTTTGTTTTTTACATTTCAAATTAAACACAGCTACATGTTTTTGCTGCAGCTCTTATTTTTATTTTGTTGATGTTTCCTGGACTTCATGTGACATGAGGGAGATGAGATCAGTCAACACAGCCACTTGAGACTGATCAAAGCATAAAGTATTGCATAAAACAACTCACATTTAACCTTTGCAAATGAATAAGTAAAAGGAAATTCATGAATTCTTAAAATATGGCCCCTTGCTGCAGATAGCAGCTTCTTTTAGCTTTAGGATTAATTCCCATCAACATTTTCTTTTTCATAGATAGTTTTAGTTTTCCCTAGTCAGCCTCAGTTTCTATTGAATTTTACAGAAAGAATAAAAATGGAAAAACGTAAGCCTTAATTTTTTTTATCAGTTCTCGGTGCAGGATAATAACATTTAGGATAGATATTCTATTTCACTTTTTTGAAATTAAGCTTTTAATAGTCAACCCTGTGAACATTGTTGTGAAAGCTAAAATTTGTTTGTGATTAACAGTTGACACTTGTGATCAGTTTCTTAGCACAAATGCAAAAAGAATCAAATATAAACACCCATCTCTTTTTATCTACTTCCTTTGTGTGTGTGTGTGTGTGTGTGTGTTGGTTATATTCTGTAACAGCTATTCTGAAAACAGACTTCAGGACAGCTCTCTCTGTGTATACACATGAGCGCCTCTCAAAGGACATATTGGCCTCCACTGCCCACGATTCATGTGGTTCACAAACAAAGACAGAAGGAAGACTACACATTTCTCTATCACTGAGGGCAACAGGTCACTGTGAACATCACAGAAGGCAGAGTTTTTAAGATCCATTTTGTTACAGTTTGCTTTATTGCTTGCTAAGTCACCTTCTGCAAACAAAGGAAAATAGGACACCTTTTGAAGAAAGAGGGATGAGAAGTGTGTGTCAAAGTTCATGCACGTACCTAGGAGGTAAAGTGACTACTCCTTTCTTGAATGAATTGTACTTACATGTCAAAACTAAACCCAATGACAAGCAAATACAAAAATCTTAGAAGTCAAGTATGCAGGTATTGGAAACATTTTCCAATGATGCATTTCTTCTCATTTTCTTTTCTTTTTTTTTTTTTTGCCTACAACTAACTGTTTGGTGAAATCAAGATCTTTTAAAAATAGGATGCATTTATAAGATGGAGACTGGTCTTTTGTATTTCCCAAGGGCCAATAATTCTTGGAAAGGCCGATTTCATTTCTGCCATGGTGTACTTAATGCCTGTGCTGAGAGCTGCCTTAGCACTGGGCATTATTTCATCTACTCCTAACAGCCGTAAAAGGCAGGACCAGATGTGCCTCCCGTTTTATGAAAGAAGAGTCATAGTCTCCACGACGTTAGAAACCTATCAGGTTTACATAGTTAAAAAATGGTAGAATCAGAACTTGAACCAGAATCCCAAGAGTTAGCCAAATCACTCTACAAAAGTACCTTCAGAAAATAAAATTTACTTTAGAGCTGCAAATGAAGGTCAGGTTTCCACCTCACTCTAATCCTCCAAGCACGAGCTATCACTCATTGGCTCTTAGAACGAAGAATGCCCCAAACAGTGCACTCAATTTACCGGCCGGAACGTCTGCTAAACTAACTTGAAATTTCTCAGTAAAGTCTGAATAGATCTTGATTGCTGGTGACCAGGTACCTTTCCACTCCACCACTGACTGCTGAAGACCCTGAATTTGAGCTAAATGCAGATTTCAATTAAAAAGCCTTTCCACTTCTGTCACTGGCCGAAGTCCCTTTAGCAGGCTCAGCTCTGTCTAACTGTGACAGTGAATATATAAAGCATTCTATATGCTGCAATTCTGTAAAAATGACAGGAGTCATAAGTTTTGAAAAGATAAATATCTATTTATTTTTAACAGAATTCGTTAAGTCCAGAAATGTCCAGACATCCTTTTAGATTTTTACATCATTACCAGCAATGTTGGATTATATATATATATATTTTCCATGTATTTGAAATATCTAATTTTAAGGAGAATTAGGGATGACACGATGGCTCAGTGGATAAACTGCTTGCCAAACATTGGTGTGGACCTGACTTTAGATCCCCAGTGTTCATACATGAATAGGGCATTCACCTTGGCTGCCTATAGTTCCTAGTGCTCTGTGGGAAGGAAAAACATATCCTCAGACTTAGCTGGCTATCTAGACAGAAAAGTCAACAAACACACACACACACACATTCACATCCACAAAAATGTTTAATTTTTCACATGATCACTTCATTTAGTACAATTTATTATCTGTTAGTAACTTTATTTAGTCATGGGGTAGAGCATTCATATATGAAATTTCATATATGATTATATGAAATAATTTTCAATATTTAAAATTTTATTGTGTGTGCATGGGTGTGTTGCCTGCACACATTTCTGTGCAAAATCTGCATGCCTAACACTCACAGAGGCCATAAGAGGGGGTTGGATTTCCCAAC
This sequence comes from Phodopus roborovskii, assembly GCF_943737965.1. Taxonomy (NCBI): domain Eukaryota; kingdom Metazoa; phylum Chordata; class Mammalia; order Rodentia; family Cricetidae; genus Phodopus; species Phodopus roborovskii. Next base: position 13,192,701 of record NW_026126470.1, on the reverse strand, counting down.
GTGGAGGTAGATGACTGTGGGCAGCAGTGAGTACTGGGAACAGAACCCAGGTCCTCTGGAAGAGCAGTGGGTGATCTTAGCTTTGGAGCCATCTCTCCAGTCCCAGAAAATATTTCCTAACTCCCTTTAGAGCAATACCTTAGAGATAGTGTGGGCAAAAGATACTATGATATAATAGCAAGACAGCAGAAGTATTGTCACATTGAATTCATAATGAAATTAGCCTCTAACTATATGATTTCTAAATTTTAATGGCAACATAAAATTATGTCCATAGTTTTACTTGACTTTCTTGATTAATAAGGACTAAAGCATAGGAAAACATAAACAGGCCCCTGCTGGGGAAAATATGTCAACTTTTAGGTTGCTTTTGAAGCCTCTAACAGCTACATAGTCCTGATGGTAAGAGGGTCATAACCTTAGACACAGAAATCAGCCTCTTGTTGTGGGTTCATTCAAAGAGCACTTTAGATTGTGCTGTTCAACCTTTGTTCTCCTAAGGCTGGAAAATGCATTAAATGGCACACAGACTTCAAAGTCATGTTCATTATTACCACTTAAATTTGTTTATATGACTGGACAAACACACACACACACACACACACACACACACACAATTCTTTGCATGTGGTGTTGACTTCCATCTCCCAATTTTTCTTCTCCCTCCATCATCCCCTTCTCCTTTCCTGCTGTTGTTTTTAAATTGGGAATAGCTCTTTGGGGGATTTTTTTGAGCTTTGTTCCTGCAGTGATTCAGCGAACACATATAATTTTTTATTGTCCACCATCACTGACAGGCTGCCCCCAAGGCACAGGGGTTGTGTGCAGAGTGTAATGGTTTATTGATGAGCAGTGGGAGCTGAAGCAGAGGTGGGAACTGGCACACTAGGTACAGATCCTTGTTTAGAAACCAACTGAGCATTAGGTAATGAGACCACACAGTCTTGTTTGCAGATCTCAGTTCTGGCCACTAGCCCATCTAAGGGTGTAGGAGAGGGAAAACAGCTCAAACACCTGTCCATTTCCAGCCGCTGTGGCATCAGCATCTGAAACAGTATCAATTCCTTACCCCACAGATAAAATTATTCAAAAGCGATGACTAGGGAGAAATCACGAGTAATCTAGGCATTCAGGCAAGTATTTTGAATGTACATTGAAAGGGAGAGTCTTGCCCCTCCCTCAAGAATAACTTGTTTCAGGAGAAGTTATTTGACAAAAATAATATGTGCATGCAGTAAAACTTTTTTACAAAAAGAGTTTGACGATGTGGAAAAATAATCTAAGTAGGCACAAATGTACTTTTGAAAGCAAATGGAAGCAATCATTTTATTTATTTTTCTTTTCTTATTTAAGTGTTGCAGTGCAGCTTATGGCCTGTAGGAGCTCATGTATTTATTTATATTTATAGTGATTCACTGCATGCTATCCTATTTTATTAAATTAATTCTTACTTTTGTGGACACAGTGTGTTTTAGAACATTAGCAGTTTTCAATTATGTGAGTATTTCTTAACAGTTTAATTTTAAGGGAAGGGCATATTCAGACATGTTTTAATTAAAACTTTGGGAACTATCTCTCAACATTCTGGCCCTTAAAATATTTCCCTTACTGTATCGTTGAAAAATTGAGTGGCATTGATGATGCAATGTTGTAGACTATAATAAAAATCAGGCACTTCTCTCTCTGTGCTTCCTCATAAATTTTTTACTAAAGTTATTCATATATATGTATGGACAAATTACAAAACATATTATATGGTGTTAAAATATCCACATATAGTACAATGCCACACCTATCATAATTTTATGTAATATGTTACAAATATGCTTGTATCTGGACTTTGTATTTTCTCAGTGAATTTCTTTGCAGAAAATTCTTTTATTTTTTTCACACATCTTAATAATGTCTTTTGGTACTTCTGTGGATTTTGTGTCTCAGAAATACAATCCCACTCTATGCTATCAAATATCCTCTTCCATTTCCTCAAGATAGTTAACTGTTTCATGGAGACTATATTTTTTACCCTCTGGCAATTCATTTTGTTATAAAGAAGAATATGAGAGAAGATTAAGTCTTTCCTTTTTCTGGAATCTCAACAATGCACTACAGCATGATATGAGAATTCCTACCTTTAACCAGTACTACAAATGTGTCTGTCGCCATGTATAGACTCTCTAACCCAGGCTTTCATAGACTCACTCATCCATTGCTGATACTTTGTTCACTGTGTGGGATTTTGCCTAAACATATTTACTAATAACAGTTTCTTCTGGCATTTTATATTTAAACCTGCTTTTTGGGGTTGTGAATATAATTTAGAAAGTAGTCTCCACATACAAGCAGCTTTCTTACCTTTTCATAAATAGGTTATTAAATACAGATTATTTAGCAAATCAGGAAAGAATGAAGGAAAACATGCATGACTAAATTGGAGTTGAAATATATAAGGAATATTTACAAAGGCAGTGGTATCACACATTACTAAAAAAATGCAACACCATTATAAAGAAGTAAGTAGAGAACTGGCCAAAGTACTTGATTTTGTGCTTGAAGATGAAATGTGTAGTCCATGTTCTGGAATCTGTGTGTTTCTACCCAGTTTTCATTTACTGTTTGCCTTCTATGATCCCTAATATATTTACTCCATTTTTAAGAACTGTTATCAAGGCCATGAATAATGTAGTTTTATTCCAAATGGGTACATTACCATTGGGGTGATTTCAAATATTCTTAGGGTCATGCAGTTTGAGTGGCCTATCAAATGAATGTTGCCGCATCAGGTGAACTATATTGTAGAATATGCACTTATTATCACCCAGGATAATGATACACTTGAGGAACTCAGGCCTCAAGATCCACTCTTCTTAACAGTGCTATAAAAGATGCACAGGGGCCTACTATATCATCATAGTTGTCTTAATTCAGTCCCAACATTTGAAGAGAGTTCTCATTTAGACTTGGTACTAAGAAATTCCAGATGTACAGGCAACCAAGTCTACTAAGCTATTAGATTTATTACTGGACCAGTTGCCAACTTGAAGTCAATATCTCTTATGAAACCCGTGGCAAGATTTTAAAATGCGTTATGAAAATGATTCCTACGTTATCAGCTTGTACTATATCCATTCTTTCTACTTATTCTAATGATTTTCATGCTTCTATGTCCCCTGTTGGACATTTCATTCAGGTCTGGTTATTAGAGTTTCACTCTCTGGCCACAATGAGTAGTTTACAGATGGCGTGAGTTGCTAACAAAAACACAGGAAGCATGATGGGGCCTTTACTGCAAAAGAGAAATCTTTCCTGTGTCACTTGAATCTGAGTGGATGTGATGGCCAGATCTACTTCAGCAACTCCATATGTTTGAGGAAAAATAGGCATATGGAAAGATTCCAAGACACAGTGGCATTCCTATATATTTTATTATATAAAAAGCATGCTCAAGTATTCATTTTCCTCAAGTTAGTATGTACATAATTTTAGAATTTAAAAGAAGAATGCATAAAATGTAATTAAATATTGAAATAGATTTTTATTAAGGTCTTTTGGTATATCAATGCTTATTTTAGTACAGTAGGACTTTCTTTAAAATGTACCTTCAAAATAAAGGATTTCTGGTATTTCAAAGATTTTTTATTTGAAGTTAAATAATACAATCTCTTGAATTTCACTATTCTATGATACTGCTTTTGTAATGGAAGTGTTTAGAAGTTGGATGTAAATTGACAGCGTAATGTGGATTCTTTTTGCATTTCAGAAATGTTGTGAGGACCAGTTCATAAAGGCATCTACTGCCTGACTCAAATTATCAATGTAGTAGAATATGAATTTCTAAAGTTTTAGTTTGAACCTTAGCATTTCTTGAGTGTTCACATAAGTGGCTGCTCTGAGATGTCATGCAACTGGTTCTCCAGATAAACTTGTGTGTTCTGAACCCTGATATGATCACACTAAGATTTGACAGGACGATCAGCGAAAAACGCTAGAAAGATCCCACAATAGATTCTTCAAATAAGGGGAAAATTAAGAGCATTTGCTGATAATAAACTATCTAATAGCTCCACGATTTTAATTAAAAGCCATTAGCTGGGCATGAGTGTCCCAAACCACAATTGTAAACACAATCTTCTCTTCATACACAACACCACACATAATTCTGTCATTTTAACTGCACACACATACAGGGTATTAATGCTGGAGACAGTTAAATATATTTTACTCTTGAGATTCTTCTTCAAGTTTGGTAATCACATAACACACTGATAGATACGGCTTGCCTTTATCCTCCTCATTAGAATGGCAGAGCTATATTTTGGCAATCAAGTGGGAAAGTGGCATGAAACTATAATAAGGGAAAGCCAGCTGAGGATCCTACTATAAGACAATGCCATGTATAATTGCACTTTAATTATGCAAATTTGACAAATGGTAGAAGGATGGTGGGTTGCTATATTCCTTGACCAAAGATGCCTGCCAAGTCCCCAAGCCTGCATGAATGTGCAAAGGAGTCTTCCCTGTGACTCCCACTGCTGTGTGTCTTCTACCATGTCAAAATACTGTTATTATTCTTTTGAGAAAAAGGAATACATTGATTTGCTAAAACAAGCTAAATTTATGTTTTAAGTATGAGTGAACAATCTCCGTAATAAGTCATTTTCTTGAGGATATAATCAACTGTGTTTATACCACAAGCCTAAACACAAATCCTAAACAAGAACAGACCTTTACATTTGTGACAGAAGTTCACTGCATTGCTCCTTATCAAAATAATCTCTGCATACAGACAAATGGTGTTGCAAGAGAAAAAGGAAACAGTATTGAAAAATAAAAAAAAATGAGGTTTTACAATTATTGGTTGAAACAATGTATACAGAAAAATCAACTATTCTTGCATTTACATACATACCACAATTTTGTGTACACTTAAAATTAGTTTGAAACACTTTGGAATAACTAATTTCATTAGTTTCACCTGATTACATGTTTGTTGCCTGCTATGAACCTGAGCTAGTTATGCCTCTCATGCTTCAACTCTGAGAAGTTCACTGTTCTCCCCACTGCTTATGAACCATCTATTCCAACTTGATGCATAAACGCGTAGGATGCGCTCTAGAACTGGCAGGAACACTCTGTACCGAGTTTATGATTCCTACAATTCCAAAAATGCAAGATTTGGCTTCTGATGAATCCTATTCAGATATGTTTTCTCGAATTCCTTTGTGGAGGTGATATAAATGGTGGAAGAGTAAAATTATTTGCATTAACTATTTCTTTTATTTGAAATTGATACATGTTACTACCACTTTCAATGGAAAAACAAGTACCATGTTCCACCTCTGTTCTATGCTAGGCAATGAAATTCTCCTGCTCTGTAACCAACATTAGAGACATTCTCTGCTCTTTAGTAGTAAGACTGGTACAGAGTTCTCTGGCTAATCAGAACTTCACACTTCCCAGATGATTCTGGAAAGAATTTAGAATAGTTTGTAATAGATTTTTCAGGTGGATTCACCTACTAAGTTTTCCCTATTGTTACAATTGGTGTTATGCTAACTATTGAGCTAGGACCAGATGTTGGCCAGTAAACTGTTATTTAGTACAGGTCTAAGAAACATATACATCAAAGGATTTAAGCTACTGGATTCATTAACAGCCTTCTTTGATTTGAAGGGAGAACCACATCAGTCAGTGTGTGGTTGGTCAACAACACAGAGAGTGGGTGTGTATCCAATCAGAGGAAATACTCTCACCACTGGACCAAAAGAAGTAGTCCCTGCCCAGCTGCATCCTCTGGAACTATATAACACATGGTGGTTCTTTTCGGTATGCTGATTTGTAGTCTCAGGAATCTTTGTGTATTTAAATAAATAAGGACAGAAAACAAATGACAGAAATCAGAAATGAGGCTACTAGGGTGGGGGGTTACAAAAGGAAGTAGAGAGATGGGTGAGATGTGGAGAAAACCATCCAAGAACATAATGAAATTTTCTACAGTGAATAATGCAGTGTGAAAAAAAAAGACTGCAATGTGTTCATTGAAAACTAATTATTGAAATATATAATATTATGGACCTCAAACTAAATTTGTCAGGGACTTCTTTCCTTTCTGAAAATGGATTCTACACTGACATGGTATATTGGTTGTTCTTTTGACCTTTACCCTCTGAGTTCTGTTTACTATATTCAAAATTCTGAAGTAACTCCTCTCTCTCTCCATTGTATATGCTGTTCTTCCCTTATAGAAGTCTTTCTTACTTTTAAACATAGAGGCCAAGTTAATATACTGCAAAATTTTCAGCTACTGTCAACCTATCCCCAGATGATTATCCAGTCACTCATTTATTTAGCCCCTGAGTTAATCACTGTGTTAGAAGTTGAAGATAAGAAATCTGCATTGTATCCACTATGCTAGTGGAGTGTTGAAAAAGTATAAATAAAGAACACCTTTATCCTAATGACAATGGGGGGTGTATAATGTCCCAAGAATGTGAGTGCAGGAAATTTGGCCCTGCCCCTCATCTTCCACAAGTGGTGTGTGCTGGGGAGAGATGCCCACCCCCCATTCACATCCCTTCTTGCCCTGTGGAAGGTGGGAGAGCTCATGCTGAGGTCATAAGAGCAGGAGATCTGGCTCTTCCCCTCACCGCTGAAGCACTCAGGAGAGTGGTCCCTGCAGTTCTCCTGGTGTGTGTATGGGAGACATGAGCCTGAGGGCATCTGTCTCTTTCAGTTGCTGCAAGGGGTGAACTAGCTAGGCAATGATGGAACACTCACCCTGGTGGTGAGGACAAGAAAGAGCTGGTGGGCTGACAAAATATGATAGGATTCCAGAATTACATTCCAGGCAACACACAGGCACCATACTCTCCTAAGGACTAGAGAGACAAACAGAAACCAAAGAACAAAATTCCCACCCAAGAAAGACAAGAGCAGATATAAGCATTTAGAATTTCAACCACTCCAAACTGAGATGCCTAGATGCCATCACAAAAAACAATCACTAACAGCCAGGACAACATATCTCCACTAGAGCCCAGCAACTCTGCTATAGTAGTAAGCCTTGAGAAATGCAACGTAGCTGAAGGACAAAACAATGACTTTAAAAAAGACCTTTACAAATATGATAGCAGTCCTTGAAGAGAAAATGAATAAATCACCTAAAGAAATTTATGGAAATACAAGTAGTGGAAAGAAATAAATAAAACATTTCAAGACCTGAAAATGGAAACAGAATCAATAAAGAAAACCCAAACTGGAAAAAAAAATCTGTAAGGGCAAAATTTAAGAAATCGAATAAGAAACACAGAGGCAAACCTCAATCAGAATATAAGGCATGGAAAAGAAAATCTCAGGTATTGAAGACACAATAGAAGATTATATATATATATATATATATATATATATATATATATATATACATACATACATACATACATATATATATATATATATATATATATATATATATATACCTTAGTCAAAGAAAATGTTAAATATAAAAGAATTGTGGCACAAAACATTCAGGAAATCTGGGACACAATGAAAAGACCAAATCTATGAATAATAGGAATAGAAGACGGAAAAGAAATGCTGGTGAAAGGCACAAAAAATATTTTCAATAAAATCATAGAGGAAAAGTTTTCTAGTCTAAAGAAGGACATGCCTACCAAGATACAAGACTCCCACAAACAAAAAATAGAACCAGAAAGGAAGATACTCTCAGCACATAATCAAAACACGAAACATACAGAGCAAAGAAGAAATATTAAACTCTTCAAGGGAAGAAGACCAACTAACTTCGAAATACCCAACTTCTCAATGGAGGATCTAAAATAAGGAGGCCTGGATAGATGTCCTACAGACTCTAAGAGACTACAGATGCCAGAAAAGACTACTATACCCAGAAAAACTTTCAATCACAATAGATGGAGGAAAAGAAGACATTCCATGATAAACCCAAATTTAAATAGTATCTGTGTATAAATCTAGATCTACAGAAGGAGCTAGAAGGATAATTGTATCCTAAGGAGATTAACCACACCCCAAACCTCACAAGGAATAACTAATCCTAACCAGCTAAACAAACACACACACACACACACACACACACACACACACACACACACACGCATGCACACACACATGCACACACACACATGTATAGAAGTCACAACAAAATAACAGGAATCAACAAACAATGCTGGCTGATACCTCTCAACATCAGTGGTGTCCATTCCACATTAAAAAGACACAGACTAAAAAAATTCATGGGAAAACAGTGTCCATCCTTCTGCTGAATCTAGGAAACACATCTTCACATTAAGGATAGACATCACCTCAGAGAGAAAGGATGGAAACAGATATTCCAAGCAAATGGACCCAGAAAGCAAAGTGTTGTAACCATTTTAATATTTGACAAAGATTTCAAACCAAAACAAATCAGAAGAGATAGAGAAGGACACTACGTACTCATCAAAGGAAAAATCCACCATGAGGATATTGTAATTCTTAACATATATGCACCAAGCACAAGGGCATCCAAGTTTATAAAAAACCAAAACACTATTACAGCTTAAATCTTATATTGACCCCCATACACCCCATGGGTGACTTTAATACCCCAGTAGCCAACTCTTGCCAACAGACAACAATGTGATTTGCATGTTGTACATGGAGATGATGCAAGAATTTGTTTTTCATACTTGTGTTCATGTATGAATAGTTCATATGGAAAAGATTCCTCTCAGGGTATGTGTCATTACTAATTCACAAGAATAATGACACATTTTTTTTCAGAGAGTTTGTGAAGTGCTTATAACAAAGAAACCCAATTTTATATGAAATTAAACCATAGTAATATAAATATAAACCTCAAGGTTCTAATTTTTCTAGGTTTATATTATTATCTATGCATTTAATACTAATCACATGTGTTTTGTTTGTCTGTTTTTCTTTTCTTTTCTTTTTTTTTTTTTAAAGACAGGGACTCAGTACATAGCCCTGGCTTGTGTGGAAACACCTATGTAGACCAGACTGGCCTAAAAACTCATGTGGAGTTCTACCCATCTTTGACTCTGGAATGCTGATAACAAGTGTTGTGTTATGATAGAAATGAAATTAAATGTACAATATTTTCAAGCATCTTTTTTCCAATTATTTGAGTAGTTCACATTAGTAGCAAGAGGTTATTGTGCCATAGAAATAGGAGAACAAAGCTACAAATTGAGATTTGATGATGTTGTTGATCCTTCAATTTTAAATAGTGATGAAGAAAATATTAATAATAAAGATTCAAGACCAAACTAAAATGTATTACATCAGTAGCCATTACACTGAGAGTAAAATGAGCACACACACACACACACACACACTTCAAAACGAATAATTTCCTCATTCTTCAAAATCTATTAGTGACTTCAATAACTAAGCCATTCAGATTATTGATGGATTTTTAAAATCTGACACAGGTTTTTATTATTACAGCTTTTGTTTTTGACATTATATTACAGGTGCTCATGCCAAACACACATTCTACCACTGAAGACACATGGGTTCTACTTCTCTTTTTTCTTACTTGTAAGTGTGAATGAAAGCACAGCCAACATTCATGTGAATACTACATATGAAGTTCATGGAACATATAACTTCTCTTAGGAGAGCCCATTAAAATCATATCACTGGTCATATAGATGTACAAAAATGTAGCAAATCAATGTGTAAATAAAAACTTAATGATAAAAACCAAGTAAATGAAAATTCAGGCAAATGGAGACATTAACACATGAACAGGATCCCACCCCATTTTCAGGAGTTGCTTACATTTGATTAAGCTCTATAGTAACAACTCTGATTAAAAATTCTGAATTTATTGGATACAAACACATGTTTTCAGCAATTTTCAATGCTGTCTTTGTTTCTAAGAGCTTGGATAAAATTCAGTTATTATAAATTTATTATTGATAATGAAAATATCCAAACAAATAAACAAACAGAACAAAAATCACCTTCCTTTGCTAAAGTAAGACATCTTTTTTGCATTAACTAAATCACTAAAAAATCTCCCCAATTTTCTGCACTAAATGATGCCCTTGAGCATAGCATTCCTGGAAAGGAGTTCCTTTGTAACTTCCCCGAAGGAAGGAACGTACTTAGTAAAGAGTGAACTTAAAAACCATCTGAAGGCAGAATTGTTCCATGCTGTCTTCTCTTTTGTTAGTTTGGAGCTGTCCCAGAAACTTTATAAAGAGATATATTCAAACAGAAATAAAGAAATGCTTTGTTTGCAGTTACAAACTTGGATCTGTTGTTTTTATTTTCTGTATTAAACCATCTTTCGAGCTACCAGGTCTACTAAGATCTACCTATTGAGCTCTTTTGCTAACTATGTTGAAATGCTTACTAAGTCTGATGTGTCATAATCAAAAACATTTCTTTTGTGATCACACTTATTCTAGTTCCAAATACTGTCTATTTGTATCTCCAAATATGAAAGTGCTATTTCTTTTCTCTGATTCTAAAATGGTTGTGTGTGTTTATGTATATTATGTGTGTGCATTTTGTGTGTGCATTGTGTGTGTCTGTGTGTGTGTGTGTGTGTGTGTGTGTGTGTGAGAGAGAGAGAGAGAGAGAGAGAGAGAGAGAGAGAGAGAGAGAGAGGAGAGAGAGAGAGAGAGAGCACATGCCAGGGTGGAAGGCAGAGGACAACTTCAGTATTTTTCCCTCATTGTTTCATTTGAGACACTATCTCTCAGATGTTTGGCACTGCAAATGCCAAGAAGCTGGCCTGTCAGCTTCCCATGATTTTCTTGTTTTTGACTCTCATCTCACCATGAGAACACTGGGTAATTTATATATATATATATATCATGTTGCTCAGTTGTCCATGGATTCTAGTGATTCAAGCTCAGTTCTTCATGATTTACCAGAAAGTCCTTTATCTACTAGGTATCTCTCCCCTCATTTTAAAAGACCGCCTTTCCCCTAAGATGAGATTGATGACTACCTTAATTGTCATCTATCAGCCTTCATCCAGTAGCTGATGGAAGCAGTTGCAGATATCCACAGCTAAGCACTGGGCCAAACTCCTGGAGTCCAATTGTAGAAAGGGAGGAGTGATAATATGAGCAAAGGGGTCAAGACCATGTTGGGGAAACCTACAGAAACAGCTGACTTGAGCAGGCGGGGGTCTCAATGACTCCAGTCGCACACATGGGGAACCTGCAGAAGACTGAACTAGGCCTTGTGAATGTGGGTGTCAGATGAGGGTCATGGGCAGTCTATGGGGCCTCTGGCAGTGGAACCAGTATTTATACCTAGTGCATGAACTGGTATTTTGGAGCCCATTCCCTATGGAGGGGTATCTTTCTCAACTTAGATACAGCAGGGAGGGAGGGCTTTGGTCCTGTCCCAAATGGTGTGACTGACTTTGATGATTCCCCATGGGAGGCCTTACCCTATCTGAGGAGTGGATTGGGTTGGGATGGGGAGATGATGGGGGGCAGGGAGAGTGGGAGGGCAGGAGGGAGAGGGAACTGGGATTGGTATGTAAAATAAGATTATTTTAAAAATAGAAAGAAATTAAAAATGAAAAGATATTATTTATATATTTAAGTTATTTGTATTTCCTTAAGCTCAAGATTTTATGTCATGTTCATATTGCCTGACCAAAGTGAAGGCATGCGGGCAGACATCTATGCTTTTGTATCTGACACTGAAAGTAGGAGCAATACTTTGCATGGATGAGAAGCTTGCAGATGAATGCTAGTATCATACCAGAGCACAATGATTGATGAAGATGATCCTCACCTTTAAAATGTCTTGACATTTTGTAGCCAGTCATTAATAGTGAACTGTAATAGGCTGGGGGAATAACAACACATGTATGTGTCTCCCAAATGATGACAAGTAGTGGGTAAACTTGAGGAAGATCAGATTTAAGGTAGTCTCCTCAGTGCCTCTTTAGAAGCAATAATTCAGTTTTATGAAAGTCTTTCCATTGCTAATTTAAGAAGACTAAAGCAAAATGTTACTAATCAGTTTATAAGAACAAGTCAGATGATAACTATTTGCTTCACAGGCAAGGAAGGGAAGAATTAAGAAACGCTTTTATTCTTTCATTTAAACTTGCTCTTACTTTTTACTTTAAAGACAGAATATAGTTCAGGCAATATAATCACATTACATACATGTTTCTCTCTCACCTTTAGCTAAAACATGGGTGTAGGCATCTTAATTTCTCAAAGTTATAATAAAATTATAATAGCATTTATAAATGACTTTATAGACACTTTTGTGTCTTTGCATTATTTAATATAGCACCGAGTTTTAGCAATCCAAAACTGATTTTTGATTTACCCAGATTTTATACTCCATCTCTGTGGTTCATGCCACACAATTTATCCATACTATCTTTCTACCCTCCTTTAAAACACTGAAGAAAAATTCTCCAGAATTTATCTTGTTGATCATTGTTCACAAATGAGAATTCACACTACATGAAATGTTTGAGTCTTGCAAAAGGATTTCCAGTTATTTTCATAATTGGAAAAGTATCCCATAATGTATATAATAGAAATTCATCCATATGATTAGAGATATTCTCCAAAGGCATTCTCTTGATATCTGACCTTGTGACAAAATGGTTTTCAATCAAAACAGTTAACGAAGACGATCATTATTGGTATTATAAATGTTGACGACAAGTGGTTCTTTTTCATTATTATGTGAGCCCTTCTAAGCCACAGATGAAATGTTACAGTGCTGAATCCACACAGTGTGAATTGCATGGGTATTCTGACTTACAAAATAATAAACACAGGAAGGTCTGGCTATGCTCTGGCTATCCTCTTTCCCTTCCTCCATCTTCAAACTGAGTCACTTGAAGGCGAGGTTAATCCACTGGCTACCCCAGGGTAGGGTTCATTCTGGTTTTTATCTAAACACCAGTGAAAAAAATGGAACTGAGCCATAGCTAAGCCCAAAGGATCTCTACCTGTTTAAAGTCTTCCAGGCAATGAAGTTGTCAAGGAAATTCAATTTGTGTGATCAAATGACATGCTGCTGAGAAGCACACTGATCTTCTGCCTTAATGCTCCCCAATGCATACTATTTCACCCCTAAATGTATGCAAGTAAAGCTACATTTGGAACATTTCTCCAGTTAAAGTCACAACCTGAATAGGAAAATCCTCAACTACCTAAGTAATAAGAGATAGCCAGTTATAGTGTTTTGATATCAAAGGTATTTATACCAGCAATTTTCACCAAAAATATATTTAAAATAGTTTGTAGGCTTAGGTAGATTTGAAGGACACTGTTTTAATGAGAATCTTCTCTCATCCAAGAATATTACAATAAATGTTTTGTCATTCACCTAAAAACGATAGCTTTTATTTTCCATCTTGTAATTAGTATATTTAAACCTTATATTCTGCAAAGTGTTAGCTTGTACTAACCCTACTACTTATGGAGGCAGTTAATGTGTATTAAGTGTTTCTGTCCCAACACAGAATAAACTAAAATAATCTGGAAAAGCTGAATGACATGTTTTGTAATATTTTGAAATTTTAGGTGTAATTTCTACACACATTTCAATTTTCAATTCCAATGATTGTTTTCATGAAAGCCTATGCCTAGAAAGGTTCATGTAACCAGGCTCAGCTTCTCTATGTGGATCACAAAATGAGAAAGGGAAGTTTAAATTCTTGTTCAAACCATGACAATGGCAGCAAAAGCAACATAATGTTGTATCTGTGGTGAATAGTAATGATATACAATAATATGTTCTTAAAACCTCATTGCTGATCTGGTACTGTTCGGCTGTATCATTTTCTTGCATATTACAGGCAACTTCAGTGACTTTTCTTTGCCTGAAATTTCATGGCCTCCTCTAAGCTGCTTCCCTCACAGACCAGGCCTCTATTAATAACCTTCTGTTCCCTATAAGGTCAAGGGGTTGGGAATATGTAGGATGGACAGACAGTCCTACCCAGACGTTTCCCCTACTACCTTTCATTTCTGTTATTCAAGGGATCAAATTCCTTTCTTGCCCTACTTAATGAAAGCACAAATAATGTCTTGGGGTTTCTATTGGTGTGATAAAACACCATCACCAAAAACAACTTGGAAGAAATGGATTTATTTGCTGATACTTCTGAATCACACTCCTACATGGGGGAAGCCAGGGCAGGAGCTGAAGCAGAAGCCTTGGAGGATTGTGGCTTTAAAGCTTGCTCTTTATGGCCTATTCCGCCTGCTTTCCTGTAGCACCCAGGACCACCAGTCCAGCAGTGGTAGTGCCCATAGTGAGCTGGCCCCTCCCACACCAAGCATCAATCAAGAAATTGCCTTATATGCTTACAGGCCAATCTTACAGAAGCAGTTTCTCATTTTTTTTTCTTCCCAGATTATCCTGTGTCAAGTTGACATAAAAACTGGCCAACCCTGATAGAGACTGCCTTGTGTGCACCAAAGGGCACCATTAGAGGACTACCATATCTTACATTTAAAATTAATCTAAGATTTCAGGAAGATCGTCTTGTATTGTAGCTATTCATTCTTTCAAAATTGAACATGACTTCCCTGGATTCCTGTACTAACTTGAGCGTCTACTATCATTGCTTTTCTTTCTCTTCTTTTTTCAATGAAGGAGTACTGACTTTTGCTTAGAGTTCCCCTTAATTACATTCTTTTTAATCTTCACAAGTTGATGCTTATTGTTTCAGGCTTTATGTTAACAGAAGATTATTTTACTTTAGCTTTGATCTCATTACAGAAATGGTACACTGGTTTGCTTTTAGAAATTGATTCTCATTGCAAAAGCTATGAGATGAAAAAAAGAGCTTTTCTTACTACACTATAAGTTGCTGTGATTAACTAGCAGACCCCTTTGAAAGAATTAGAGGGATTTGAAGAACCAAAGAAAATCATTACTAAAATTACCTACAATTTTAACAGTTTATGTATTTACATATCTATTTATCTAAAGATAAAAGAGCCTGGTAGAAAATGTTAATGCAATAAAAATTATATATATTACATATATCATTCATTTGTTCAGTAGAGTCAATGTATTATTTAAAATACAAAATATAATGGAAAAAGTAATGATGAAGACATGTTCATATAAGAAATTTTGAAGCATGTTTAAAACCTCATTAAGTGAAGTTTATGAAATTATTTTGGTAAAGCATCATCACAAATTTAATCGCACCTATGCCTATGAATTCCCCACTGTGTACAAACATCTCCATTATGAAATGAGAATTGGTAACCTGGACTCAATTGACGGGGAACAAATGGTGAAAGGTATGCTGTGTGGTGAAAGGGTGTGTGTTGTGTGTGTGGGGGGGGCGTAATGTCACAGATGGCTGTCAGGATGAGGTGAAGCATGGCTCTGTTGAGGGAATCGACCATCAGTGTGAAATCCATACAGAAAGGAACCGAGCAGAAGGCAACATTTCAAAGGCATTTGGCACCCAGCGGCATTGTGAGGGTTAATTTACTGCCAGGAACTGCTGGGGCCTTTCATTCTCCAAAGGCACACAATAGACAGATCCCTGAAGTGCCCATCATAATCACAGATGCTCGGGGACTGATGCAAGGATGAAAGCTTCATGAATATTAAAAAAAATATCTAACCTGCTAATGATGCAGCAGAGTTGGGAACAATGTTCAATCTCGAAATCTGAGAGCAAGGCACACAGGCATAGTAAGACACTGTCTTTTAAAAACTGATTAAAACCTACTCAATTTGTAACAGAAAGAGGCTTATGCATATTAGGACCTGAATTGGCTGCCAAACTTTACAAATTGCACAGGCTAATTACCATAATTAAGCCCTGGATTGAAGAAGAAAATTCCATTTATCTCCGGCTGACTCTGGAACTTCAATAAAGAAAGAACTGACATCAGATGGGCTTTCCCCTAAAATGATATTTCAAAGCCCACTAAAAAAATAAACAAATACACAAAGAGGGGTCATCCCCTAAAGAAGCAGGAACCGTAACCATAGAGTTTTAAGTGGAGTTGAAAGATTTCCCCAAAGCTAGAAATGCTACATTAGATAGTTTTAGAATGTACTTCACACGAGAAGTCGCACATTTAAAGACGTAGAACTATTTAGTTAAATCTGGAATATATATACTTAGGTAATAAAATTGGGGGATGTAGAGGATTTTAATTTACTGAATTGTTTTGGTAAATTATCCTGGGAGGCCAACACTATTTAGAATTTTGTTGACTTAATTTCTGTAAAGATAACAACAGAATAACTTGCTTAATGAATAATAATTAAGATGATAGTGAATGATTTTAACTTTGTGCTCCTATTAAAATAATTAGTGACCCAAGGACACTGTGTTCTACCATGTGATAATTTGCTTATTTTTGGACTTTCTTAAAATCTTTTATTAAAACCAAAATGTCTGATGTGAAGGTTGTTTCCATCATATTAGTAATCTGTTTAAGATGTAAACCTCTAAGTTTTTAAAGAAAAAAATCTAGTCATGATAATTGACTCCACTAGGAATATTAAAGTTGCTACAATTAAGAATATTTTGTACACTTGGTTCTAATATTGAGTATGACAGAAAAATAAAGTCAAGAAACTGTCTGGTTAGGAAAATAGTGTGAAAACACTGATTTTTAGACAGTGATGAGCATTTGGTTTTATAATAACATGGACTAATCTTAAATTCTGTGAATCGTTTGTACTTTTGGTTCACAATAGCTGCATGTAACACTGAAAAACCATCCAGATGCTGATTTTATTGGTTGGGAGGGTGAAAAGCTTTTGGGTGTGACCTGTTTTATACTGTAATCATTATAAAAACAACCCTGGAAGCAAATTTTAAGTTTCCTTCTTTGTCTTTCACAAAATGAACTCCACTTGTATTTCCTGCGCTTTGGGCTTACCTAGGACACAAGCAATGTCATGGTTTGTCCTTTTCTTCCTTAGTGACTAGCACTGAGAATGACTTTCAACTTCCTTGTACAGCTTACAGGACCATTTGATCTGATCATTGAGTTTCTTAGTCTCTGAAATCTGGGGTTCTCTCTTGTGTAGTATTGATCCTGACAATAAAGTTGTTTAATATGAAAGACAGAGTTAGAACTTCTTACTTTTTTCACATTTTCTGTCTCTCTGTATGTTATCTACCTATAGCACACAGTCAACCAACCAACTAACCAACCAATCAATCAATGTATCTATCATCTATCTATTTACTATTTGTCTGTCCATCCATCCATCATGTATCTAATCTCTCTCTCTCTGTAGGTCAGATGGCATATTTCAGGCATCAGTTATCTTCTTCTATCATGTGGTTTCCAGTAGCTTCTGGAGACTCACAGCCAGGGCCTTTCCCTCTTGAGCCATCTCCCCAGATCAAAAAGTGCTACATATTAATGAAGATAAAGGAGAAGACAGTCAGGAACACACCTTAGATTCAGATCCATAGTGGAGAAAGGGGTTTACTATATACAATGACTGACTTTGCTCCTTAGCATTAGTAAGCCCCTGCTTGCAAGGGACAGGACTGTGGCAGACCATTTAAACTCGCCATTCCACCTGGATAGGACCTGAGGAGACTGAGTAGGTTCTCTTGGTCTTGTGAGCCCTAGTCATATGTTTTGTCCTATAAATTTGAAAAACCATGATTTTTAATTAAAAGATATTTTTTTTTTGGTGTGTGTGTGTGTGTGTGTTTCCATGTGTACACAGGTGTTTGTGGAAGTCAAAAGAGAGCTTTGGTTTCCTGAAGCTGGAGCTACAGGTGGTTGTTAGTCACTTGAAGTGGATTCTGAGAACTGATCCTGGGTCCCCTGGATGATCAGAAAGTGCTCTTAAATCCAGAGTCATATTTTTAGTCCCCTAAAATTTTATTTTAATTAGGAAAAAATGTTTTATTTTATAGCATTTCATTATTCTCATAAGTAAATTTCTATATGCTTATAATATTTGCATCTGTGGAATACTGGATCCAGCATTCAAAACAGAGTGAAAAGATGTTTTGGCATTAGGAGGGTCTTATATTTCCTCTGGAACTCATGAAAGGGGAAGCTGGAGCATGGGAAAAGTGTCCATGGGGCTGGAGAGCTAATTCGAGAGTGAATGAGTATCTTGACTCAAGTGCCTGTCTAGGTCTCTACATCCTCTTGTCAAAAGGCAAACACAAGGTTGAGAATATGTACTTTGTGAGAACCTAAACAAGTAAGGACATAGACTGATTCTTGTTGCTGAGAAACGTTCTCCAGTCTAGTGGGCAGCTATGGAGGAACAAAGGAGAAAGGCTGGGGGATGTGTGGTTAGTAGGGACTGTCACTGTAGGATAAAGTAAGAAAAGGGATCTCCTTTGGGTACTGCAATGCCTTGTCACCAAAGCAGGGTTATACTCTAGGTATCACTCCAGAATAATCCAGAAATGAAGGGGATTACAGAGCTAACTTGCCTGGGAATGAGTTCCTTGAAGTTACTGTAACTGTGACTTTTAGTTCATTTTCTAAGTTTTGACTGTCTGTGAAAGAACAATGAAATTGTAAAGAACTAAGCAATGATTCAAGAATGATAAGGAAGGAAAGTCTGTTTTAAAGTTTCTCTTCAGCTTTACTTTCTTTATTCATAGTTTCTTGTGAGGGTCTTGTTTCCCTTCTTCGTTGTTTACTCTGGAGTTAGTCAGGACACCCTCTTTTCTTAAGGGACATTTCGTTTCAAATCTCTAAGTTCTCACGTTCTGAAAA
Organism: Phodopus roborovskii; assembly: GCF_943737965.1. NCBI lineage: Eukaryota > Metazoa > Chordata > Mammalia > Rodentia > Cricetidae > Phodopus > Phodopus roborovskii. Next base: position 13,173,964 of record NW_026126470.1, on the reverse strand, counting down.
TACTGCCATGTAGCTCTTCAAAACTAAGAAGGCAGTATTTGAGTAAACTAAGTCCATATCTTGCAAATCATATTGCAATTTATTTTTATATCCCTTTATTGATAGAGGAAGTCACTGGACACCATAGCAACAATGCATATTTGCTAAAGGCTTTCAAAAAATCCCATTCACTTTTAAGCACTGAAGACTCTAATAAGACTCTGGATCCCTTTAATTTTAAGTGCAGTTATTAGCTAAAAATAAATGCCAAATACTTATATTATTTTTTTTCTTGTAGCTTGGCAAAGTTTAACTAGAGAAAAACGAACTCCATTATTTGTGAGCACACACACACACACACACACACACACACCACAGGGGAAGGAGAGATCCAATCAGTTCTATTGTGTATGAGTACAAAATGGAAAAATATTGTTATACCTTCCCTCCTTCATTTGACTCTGGTGGAAGGTGATGGGTACTAACGGCAGTTGAGACAGAGTGAGAAATAATCTAATACCATATAATTTCTAGTTTAAGATTGTTCTAGGAACCTAGCAAATCCTTTATATGTTCCATTAAGTAAGAAAATCCCAATAGCTATAAGAGAGGGAAGTCCAGTGTTTGTCACGTCATACTAACACTAGACAGAAGTTAGGAATCACAGATATCGCTTCATCACAAAGTTTGTCTATGACGTTCTGGATACACTTACCCGTAATAATAGTAGGACAAAAATAGCTACATAAGGGGAGAAAAATCTAACATATTAAAACTTTTTTGTGATGTTGGTAAGGAGGGCTATCCTAACTTTGTGGGGGAGATTATGCATTTTTATTCAATAGGTCCTCTACTCATACCAGCACAGCTTTTGAATGACTCTTTGAAGTATAACATAATTTTACAGCATATTTAAGAGGGCAGACCATGACTAGAAAAGAAGGTGTTTAAAGATACTGGCATGCTGTAGACAGTGAGTTGCTCTGCATTCACAGACAAATGGTAACTGGGGGAAACTTTTTTTTTGGTAGGTCAGGGAGTGAGAATTTCTCTTCTGTCAATGGTCTAAGAGTATATTTGCATAATACTTTAAAAGGTTCTAAAATGTTAACATTCTTGCTCATAAATATGAGGATAATGTCAACTAATTTTCTGATAGCAGATTGTATGTTCACTTGGTAGTTTTCATGTGTTTGAATTGTTACAGTAAAAATTAGCAGGATTAAACTTCTCTTTTGCTTCTTACTTTTTACACACCACTTGGCTGAATATTTTTAAAGAATTACTAGTCATTTGTCTTGTTTTGTTTCTGAGTAGGAGGTAATGGGATTTGTAGGAAAAAAAAAACCAGCATCTAAGGCAATTCCTGGAGCAGTTGACTTGATGGGATATTAAAACATCTGTTGCCAATAAGCAGACACATTTTTGGTATTGCCACCAATGAACTTGTTATTCCGTTATTGCCAGCAAAACAGTTAATATGTAATGCCATGGTTCAAGTTAAATAGAATGTATTGTTTGACTTCTGTAACCTTTCTGTGTCCTCCAGAATTTAGCTCTTTTCTATAGTTGTTGTTCTTACACAGTCACTAGTCATGTCAAAGGGAAAAAATTAAAGTAAAAGAAGTGGTAGGATGTGGGGTGCTGAGTAAATACATGACTTTTAAAGGCCTCAAATGAGAAAAAATTAAGCTGCCCATGACTGAAAAGATACTGCACAGATTCTCAATTCTCAGCTATATACTTACATTTGTTCCCCCAACAGGACCTATTTTTAAAAGACTATAATCCTATTAGCATTGTCTAGCATTGGTGGTGCATGCTTTTAATGCCAACACTTGGGAGGCAGAGGCAGGTAGATATCTATGAGTCTGAGGCCAGCCTGGTCTACAGAGCCAGTTCCAGAACAGGCTCCAAAATAATACAGAGAAACCCTGTCTTGAAAAACAAACAACAAACAAACAAATAAATTTAGGTTTTCCTGGGATTTGGAAAAAGATGTACTCTTAGTTAAGACAGTGTATTATGTCTAGAGCAGCATGATTGCACAAGAGTTGGGAGAGTAAAGGTTAAGAATTTTATAGGTGTGACTTGAGGATAGCACTTTAGTGGCTGGTGATTTAAAGAAGCAAGGATGCAGTCTGCATCTGGGTAAGGTCACTCTATTTCCTTTCGCCAGTGGACTACAGCTAGGATTTAGGCGAGGTGGATAAGCCTAAAAGATCAAGGCTGGGGAATGTCTGCTTTCACAAGAAAAGATTTAGGCCAAGCTTATTGTTTTAAGAAAGACCACTATCTGGTCTTGTAAAAGTTTCTGAACAGATTATCTCACTCAAGTGCCAGGGCCTGGGCCCCATGGATTCTATGTCTTCTTTCCAAGAGAATTGAGAATCCCAGGAGCTAGACTGGTTTTCAGTAGAGTTCACAGCATGTAACTCACCCAGAACAAAAGTAGGAGCCTGCATCATCCCCTCACAGAGCATAGGTTTGAGAGTCAGCTTGATTTTCACTCGATAATATTCCAACCATGTTCATTCGGCAAGCTACCCAACTGCAACAGAACTTACTTTCCCCTCTGTGCACCATGTGGCGATGATTTCTCCCTCATAGGCTTACTGTGAAAAATCACAGTGGGTGCCAGAAGAGGCACATGTACAACTGTGTTAACTTAGTAATTGAGATTGTGAGAGTATCAACTAATTTCCCTTACATAGCACTCTGAGAACAGAAAGACATTTGAGATCCAAACTCTCTGATTGTTCTATGTATGCACATGTCTTGGGAACCTTTATGTTCACAATCATTTATTTTTGTGCAGTGTTTACTTTTATGAAAACATTAATAAATAAAAAGCACCTGTTTATTACAAAATTTTAGGCAGTAGACACTTAAAGCAGCAAGTATCTTAGTTGGTCTTGTGTGGGTCTTGCGCATGAAGTTATAGTTGCTGTGAGTTCATATGTGTACAACAGCCATGCCGTGTTGTTTCACAACACCATTAGTAGGTCCCTCATACCTTACTGGGATGACTCCAGACTCATCTGCAATGGGCAGCATTGTAAAAAATATATAAAAGAAGATGAAGTTTACAAAGAGATGTGATATGTTGTAAGAGGGGGTTTTCATGGCTTGATATAACCATGTGACTTGATATCAATGAAACATTAGCAAATTTAATAGGCAGGGTTCATTGTCATGCAAGTTTCCAAGTGGAAAGTCATGCCTGGAGAACACACCAAGTAACTATCCAATACCAAATTGTCAGTCCTCAAATCATACAAATATGAGTAAACATTATGGGGATATGAGCAGGATATATTTACATACTTAAGAACATCTATGACTGTCTACATGTACATATTAACAATTAAAGAAAAAAGGAGTCATGAATTTGAGAGAGAGTAAGGTGGTAGGTATATGAGAGGGATTACAGGGCAGACAGGGAGAGGAAACACATTGTAATTGTTTTCAATTAATAAAACAACATGGTTGGTCAGTTAGCTCATTTGGTTAGAGCATGGTGCTGATAACAAATAAAATTACATAAAATAACATAAAGATAGTATGTGATTCATCAGCATCTGTTGTCATAGTTAAGAAGAACTAAAGAAAAATGCCCCATCATTCTCTTCAAGATTGATTTTTAAGTCTCTAAGAAACAACACCACCTTAGGTAAAGGCATACTGTTGTATTTCAGAGACATGAAGAGAAGATGCAAGACCTCGAGGAATGTTTTTGTCATTAGACTTATGCTCAGAAGAGCTTGATTCTGTTATGACAAGCCAGATCATCACTAGCAAGAGATATGGAAGGGAAATTTCTAGGCAATCTCTAAATTTCCTTCACATGTCAAGATTCTGTTATCTTCTCTCCCCCTTACACAAGATTTTCTCTGAAACTTAAAAGTCACATTCATATGAGCATTCTTAAATATTATACAATAGTGAGAATCACTATGTAGAGAGAATCATCTCAAATTGGATGTCTACTCAATCAATTACTGTAAGAATTTAAACCTGGTGCTGAGAATAATTTTTGTCCAACACTGAATAATTCAGTCACTCAGAGAGGAGCCAGTGACATGAAAAGGGTTGGCAGAATTCCTCTGAAGAAAAATTCCAAGAGCCATCCAAAAAACAGATGGTCCCAAGATTAGCTCATTCTGCCAGGGTTTCTGAGACGCTTTTAATCTGGCTAGGATATAATCTGATCTGTAAACTAAAAATCTGGTTTCAGGCACAACTATAGGCAAAATCCATCAAAATAATTAAATTCATTCTGGCAAATTCACAGACAAACATGTATTTATTTTAAGCGATCCTTATGTACAGTTTTGAACTTAATTTAGTTCTTGGGATTTAAGTGAGGCATTAAGAAAACTGTTGAAGGAGCAGTAGACCCAGTTCACAACACGGGTTCTGCCACTAATTTCCTGTATGATCTCAGGCAAATATTAGGCATCGCTGAGCTTAAAGTTTGAGTCAAACACTAGTATTCAAGTAGTGTGCTTTCTTTTAGTAAGAACAAGGTTGGTCTTGTCCCCACTTTGATTCTGATTTCAGAAGTACAGATTATAAGAGAAAATAGACAGTTTTAAACTACTTACTCTGTAACAGGTATGGATGATCAAAGACAGAAGTGTGTGTATATATAAATAATTAATATTTTATCCACCAACGTGATTAATCTTTGATCTTTCCATCTTTGGCACCAACATCTAGACAGTTAGAGACATCTATTTGCACTGTTTTCTTTTTTTACAACTGTGTTTGTACTGTTTCTCATGTGAGTAACTTTAAGTATATGTATGGATTTTGAATGTAGAGGAGGGTTCTCTTGCCTTTTTGATTTATGGCATAATGAGGAAGTTAGCATTCATTTAACTAATTTTGCAGGGAGACCATGGAATATAATTTTGTTACTCTAGCAACACAACGCTACAAGAAATACAAATATTTGGTAAGCCCATTGTATATATTCACCTATAATCTCCAAGATAGATACATATACTATGCATGAATGTATACAACTATCTATTTAGTGTATACTTGGTATATGGATAGACACATATAATAACATTTCTGTTTGTATGTAAAAATGCAAGGCTTCATTTTATTATATTTTTGAAGTAAGACCTCAAACTTAAGATCCTCTATCGTACCCAGCCTCCCAAATGTTTGGCTTTCTGGATTACTGATCACACTCAGCTCTTTCAATGATTGGTGACACTAATTTTTACTTGACTATGAAGATGCCCTTTTAACTGAACTATATATTTCATAGAAGCTGAGCACACTTTTATTTATTCATTTTTTTTGGTTATTCTTTCAAGTCTTTTGTACTTGAGAGCTAATACCCCATATGGTCAGTTTTTCACTTTATCACTAATCTGAAGTCATCCACATCAAAATCCAAGTCTGTTATAAACTGAATGTTTGTCTTCTGGAAAACTCATAGTTGGAAAGACAACACACAAGGCAAAGATACCAGGATATGAAGGCATATACCCCCTTAGCCTAGAGGCAGGAGGGAAGGGTATAGTCCCTACTCCAAATGACCTGAAAAATTTTGTTGACCCCTCCTGGAAGGCATCACCTTCCCTGTGGAGTGGGGGTAATAGGAGGGTGGTCAGGGCAAATGGGAGGGAGGGAGAGAGGGAGGGAGGAAGAGAGGGCCAGATATGTAAAATAAGAAAAAAATATAAATAAAAAAGAAAATGTTCCTTGATATCTCTCTACATAACTATGACATGAACAAAATAGGACAAGGATAGGGAAATTATAACATTGTAAATAATGGCCATGTAGCATGCTATGTAATTTGATCTTACTTGTCCAAAAAATAAAGAAGGTGTGTGCATGCCTGTGTGTGCCTGTTTGCATGGCGGTACTTTGGAATAACTATAGAACTCATTTAACAAAGATGCTCTCACTCTTCAGCTTACAAGATCTATATTCATGTTACTAAGACAGTAAATATATTAGTTCAATAAGTGTGTCTTTTCACTATAAAATATAATATGCCAGAGTGGCAATCTGATGGAGTAAGTAGTGAATGATGTTGATTCAGGGGAAAGAGAATAGCAATATAATGTATTTGCAATCCTGATCCTGGTGTTGAGGCTCAATTTGAAATCTTTTAATGACCAGGAACACAGATTCATATAATGCATATAATATGTATGGGACAGACTTATTACAAAGTGAAGGGAGTGTATAAAAATTGCTAAAGCAATTCAGTGCCACCCTTAAAATTCACTGATAAACAAAATCAGAACTATATTTTTCTTTTAATAAACTGTGATACACAACCTTACACATTTACTATTTGTTTTAGTTGGGCTATTTCCATAGGAGAACATTTTAAATTATCTCTCCCTTTCTAGAGCACCTAAATAACTTCTGATATATTTTGAAATCGCACCTATAACTATTTGAACTAAAACTCAGCCCTATTTACACACTTTAAAAAATGCATTAAAATTCCATATAGATAACTAGAAATGCTTTTTCAAGGAAAAAAGAAACAAGACTGTGATATGTCATTGTCCAGTAGAACATTAGTGTTGACAGAAATGTTATGTACATCCCATGTGTAATTAGAATGTGACTAGTCCTAATGAAGACTGAATTATTCATTTCCAGGAGGTTTACTTAACTACAAATACATATGGGTAGGAACTACTTTATTGCATAGCATGTGTCTGGCTTCTGCATTGGAGTTTTTGTTGAAACATGGAAAGCTCACACTTTCCATGTGTGAGCTTATCCTACTTGCTACCATAGAAGAACATGGGACAATGTAGGATGACTTTCAAGGTCTTACAAATGAATTAGTGCTATTGGATGGCTTTATCTGGGTGCCTTGCTTTCTCTTCCTCCCTCCTTCAGAGATAAGTTTTCCTGTCATTAAAGTCAAACTTGAATGTATCCTTTAAATGATAGTCTTGAATTAGTTGCTGTGTTCCTTGTAAAAATAGAGTTTTTTGGAACTCTATGTAGTTCCAAACAGCTGGACAAAACAGCCCTACAGACTACAGCTAGGATATCTGAATCTTCTTCGAATCCCCCAAGACAGCGTCCCTTACCAGCAGGAAGTAGTTTGGAAAGAACGACGCCCAAATTCCCAAATATTGTGTACAAATGTTTGTTTTCATTTAATTGGACTTTGTTATATAAAATTAAATAAAAAAAAAGACCTCTATGTAGTGTCTTTTGTCCCCAATGATTTTAAAAGAATGCCATTTCACAACACTTATATTATATTATGGAGATTTAATTATTTGTCATATCATTTGTAATATAACAAAAATTAGTAATTATTTATAGGAGTGAATAAATAAACAAACAAAGAACTCTCTTTTAGATTTAGCCTTTTCTGGAGGGAAAATTCCTCCTAATTTTCCTGTGATCTTCCCACGGATACAATCTTATAACATGTTATATTAAGCAAACCAGTGTAAAGATCTGATCAAGCTAACCTCTGCCGGAAACAGTTTTAAAGTGTAGCAAACATAACTAAATATTGGTTCAGTCTTGTTTTTCAATATGAGGAATTCTCCAAGAATACCATGTTATTATTATTTTTTTAGCTGAGTTGAAGATTTATTGCTGTTTTTCTAAGGAAGTAACTTGCTATGTGGTAACTTTCCCTCTTTAACTTGTCTTTATAAATTGTGATAAAATTGAATATGATTTATTGAGTTTGCTCTTATGTAGGGCACAGCATCAGATTGTAATGAATGAAAGTAATATGAAAAGTAGAGAAGAAATAAGTAACTTAGTATTCTAACACCAAATTCCCTATGACATCAAAGACTATAATAGAAAAAAGTACTAATTCTTCAGGGAAATGAATGATTTCCTTTTACAGAACAATTTACAAGCTTTTAATACTTCATTATTTAGATTGTATTTCACATTTGAGAATAGATAACTACATGTAGGTAATTAACTTCATGCAGCCCACATCAATGTTTCAGGAATAAAATATTAATATAAACATAAATTATTAATATACTTCTCATATTGTATGAGTGGATTCTGAGCACAAGGATATGTTTATGTATATATACAAATTTCCCATAGAAAGTAATGCTCAAAGAAGGACCTACGATAGCTTTGCTTCACCCAGAACCATCACTTCAGAAAAATTTGATTAATAGAAGCAATTACAGTCGTTCAATTTCTAAAATAAAAAGTCTTTGTGCTATATTCAACAATAAAATGAATATATTCTTTAAACCACCTCAGTCGTTAGTTGTAAGTTCTCTTTATACAATAATTTTGGAAATATAGAGTAACTTATAGTTGAATAAAGTATACAGAGCTGAGAACTGTTTTATTTTTAAAGTGTCTTCAATAATTTGTATTTTCATGGAAGAAGAGTTCTTTATGAAGCTGGATTTGGTTTTAGTATCAAAAGCGGGAAAATGTGTGATTTCTCTGTCTCTTCTGCTTCTTGTAAAAAAATTATTTTTGAGAGTTTCATTCTATTTATTTTGAGTAGTTTTATCCCCTCCTTCAACTACTGCCAGATCCTCCCTACCTACCCATGTTTGTGTCCTTTGTCTTTCTGCATAAACAAAGAAAGAGAGAAAGAAAGAAAAACCCAAACAAAGCCAAAATGGCATCCCCATTCTTCCATTTACAGATAGGAATCATGCTCTTGCCACAGCTGACTTCTGTTTGAGTGTAGAAACATGCTCCTTACATTCACACCAGATCAATCTTCTCATTTCTGTCAGTAGTAACCTTTATTCTGCCATAGCTATGAATCATATCCTCTTCCTTATCAATGAGTTTTTAGAAAGTGTACCATTATTCAATAGCAAAGAATACTTGTTTCTTTACTGGATGATAACACAGCATGGATGGATAGTTTAAGGAAGATTTTTCTTTCTTTTACCAATATGATATTCTCAATGAAACAATAGAGCTTAAATCAACACAGAGGTGGTATGAAATTCAGTAATTATAATAAGGGATGGAGGAAAGTAATGATGGAAGTAATTTAGATTGATGTGAGATGTATCAGGAAGGCTGCTCTCAAGAAATGATGCAGGAACTGAGACGTAAAGGATTAGTAGGAGACCTTCATAGGGTGTGGGGAGGTCAAGGGTGATATACAGGTGGTTGATGTCAGAGAATAGCAGAGAGAATAATAACCCTAAAAACCAGAACGCAGTAGAGACTCTCAGAGGTCAGTGGCTCATATGTAATGAAAGACAAGGTAAGGAAAGTTCAGGGAATTGACTTACATATTTATGGTCATATGGGTACAGCAAAATAACTTTGTTTTTGACTCAATAGCAATAGGCCACTAACCTAGAAGTGCTAGATATATGTGGATATTTTCTAGTTACTGTAGGATGGCTTGTATGTAGGCAAAAGTTCACTGAGAGTTGAGACTTTCACCTTATTACAGAAGACAGATGATGGGTTATTCAAGTAAGATGGTGGTAAAATATACATGCTCAAAAAATATACATGGGTGCATGTGGGAAGTTCAAAGAAAGCTCTAAGATAATTGCGACATTCTGTCTTGCAGATACTGGTGGTGGCGGAAGAGCTGCCAATTGGTAGACGTTGCTTCAAGCTAAATCCAAGTAGCGATAGTCTGAGACCCTTCAGGTTTGATATGTGCATCCCTACATCAGAGAGTTGAGTATAAAACATGAAGCACCAGTCACAAATGGGACATCTATCTCACCCCTCACAAGACACAGGATCAATCACAGAAAAGAGGAGGAAAGACTGTAAAATTCAGACATTGGGGAGTAGCCATTGGAAATAATGTCTTTTGGGTTGTCATGAACTCTCAATAGCTGTAGCTACCTGTGCAAGACCTGTATAAAATCAAGTCAGTCAACATCCTAGCATGGGTGGAGAAGGTGTTCATGAGTTCTCACCCCAAACAGAACAATGGAAAGTTGATGGTTTCTGAAGAGAGGAAGAATTACTTCTTTAAAGGACGTAACTCCTGATAAACCTCACTACAGTGGATGTTCCCATAACCAATAGTATGTAAGCAGCACATATGACTTACAAAAGAATAAAAAGGAGAATATAGAGGTTAAAATAGTAACACACGTCATAGAGCCTTAAGTTTGCTCTTATAATTCTAGATAGAACAGACAACTGTGTGAGTGGGCATAAGAGAAGAAAAATAAACTATACATTGTAATTAGAAAATCGCTGCCAGGCCATACAAGAACGAATGATGTTAGCTTGAGATTTTGAGAGTGGATAGGACTGAGCAAATTTTTTGTTCTAGAATACACACAAGAAATCAAATAAAGTTGTAGACATGAAACGTACAGTAGCATGCAAACCACATATAACCAAACAACTGATGAGCATGTTGTCAAATATATAAAACAAAGAGGAAAACACTTTTTAGAAAAGCATGCTTCAAATTGGTTTCAAAAAAGTTGTTACTGAAACATTTGTCTTCAGGAACACAATGCTTTATATTTTAAAATGGACTATTGAACACTGACTTTTGTTAGCATGTGCCTGGTGATACACATTAGCTCATTCTTTAGGTTCAAGAAAGGTGAGGTTTTTCTTGGCAAAAAAAGCAGCGCATTCTGGATCCTGTAGAGAGTGTGATGCATTGAAGAGCTGTGTGACTACCAGCACGGCCACAGAAGACATACATCCAATAGACCTGTTTATTGTCATGGAAGTCATCTGACATGCCTGCATTTTGTCATCATGCCTGTGCTGTATGTGGTCTGTGACAGCTGACAAACTCTTAGTGAGAGAAGCCAAATGAAATCATTTTGTCTGGAAAAGTAACTTGAAAGTGAACATAGGTAATATGACCAAAATTTTAAAGGTGTTTTGATTAGAAGAATATTTAGTGATATAAAATACTCTGTTTTAACTTCATATTAGTAACATTATCAAAAGCCATATATTACTCTAATGTTAATATTTATGTTAACATTGTAATAATATTACAATAACATTAATAAAGCAATCTAATATAAAAGTAAGTGATTATTACATATGTAAAAGGTTTAGCATTTTATGCAAATACTAAAATTGGAGGGAAAATTCTATTCATAATACTACTCTTAGAGGAAAGAGTATTAAACACTAAACCCTGGATGTATTTATTAATAAAAGGCATTCCCAATTTTTAAAATATTTACAAGAATACAATTGCAATGTACTGAGTACATATAATGTACTATTTTGATATAACTGTCAAAGCATAATATGGAAACCATATTATTATGAAACATGGCTTCTTATAAATGCCTCTAAGTAGGTATTTAGTTTTGTAAGTAGCTTTTTATTTGCTTATATATTTATATATATATATATGTACATATTTATGCAATTATTTTAAAGTCCTTTATTTGCATCATGTTCTTAACTGAGCTATCCTAGATGCTATATAGCATAGTGTTATCAATTCTGCAGTAACCAGCACAATCTCCTAAGTGTTCAGTCTGTTCTGTGTGTCTCTAGGGAGGTAAGTCATTGAAAGTACAGTCCCCTTGATAAAAGGAAGGGTTCATAGTCATTGCAAAGAACCTGTCCACTGGATGTTATATTATTAACCATATTTACAAGCTGCCCATGACAGAGCTAGAAAACTCTTTTAAGCTGCATGGAAATCAAAAGTGAACGTGAAGTCAACCAAGGGAAAAAAAACTAGAAGTGGTAACAGAAGCAAAAATGTTACCCCTGGTCTCTAGAGCATGCTTTGAGCCAAGTTATCTCGCCATCCATAGGCAAATATCACCATGCTTCACACGTTTTTAGACTTCTAGTGTCAAATCACTGGTGGTTTGCTCTAACATTAAACTAAATAAATGGGAATATGTAGTAATATCTCAAAGTCATATTTGTCAGTGTCAGATTTTATATTTTTAGTTCCTTAAGTCTCTATTAATTTTAATCTATAAAAAACTCATTCTATACTCAGGAACTATAAAGTTTCATTGAAAATTTGTGTAATGAGCGTGTCAGTTGTGTTCAGCACGTAACAGGATTGGCTGCTGTCCTAACTGCAGAAGACTTCCTCTTGCTTGTCCAAATGCCTGGCCTCGCTCAGTTCTCATTTCAACCTTCGAGTTCATTTGTTGCTCCTGGGAAAACAATCTGCCTACCTTATATAGGTGTTGCAAGGATTAATAAATTGCAAAGCACACTGAAAACTTTGGATAAAATATATTCTGACAGACAGAAGTATTACCATGGCCACAAGTATCATTTCCAGATGCTGCAGATCCCAGGACAAGAGAGGAGGTCTGGAAATCTCATCCAGCTCGCCCACATGGAGGGTTATTGCCTGGCCAAAGAGTTATGTTTTGATATTTAAATATCAGTGGGTTTATATCAAAGCCATCTTTCTGAGAGAGATTTTGTTTAGACTTAATAACACACCTAAAATGGCTAAACAAAACACCATAACTCTGAATCTTCAAGACTATTTCCAGAAAGAACTGATCTCTACAAAGAATCACACGGGGAGTTTGTCTTTCGAACAGCTAACTCAAAATAATAAATGGCCAGCTTCAGTTGATGGAATCTTTATGTAGACAAGTAGGTTACAAATGCCTTGAAACTGGAGAAGTCCAACTGGAAGGGTATTGAAGCTTGGGTTCCTGTTCTCTAGGTAAATGCTGGCCAGAGTTTTGTCTTGAAATTTCTGTTTTAGTGGTGAGCAAACATTGTCTTCAAGGAATTCAGTTTAAGAAACATGGTGATATAAGAACATGTTAAATGACTTGAATATCAGTAAAGATGTAGGGGGCCCCAAACTGTGACTCACTCCCTTGTGCTTACACAATTGTATGTGTAGCTGCTTGTGATTATTTTTATATTACAATGGCAACGCTAGTTCAATCATAGCTTCAGAGTTAGTGTTATTTCATAGTATTCAGGATTGCTAATACGTGCCAAGATTACTTGGCTTATTCAATTGCTTCTTTCTATTCTTACTCTACTCTCATTCTTCCATTCCATTGTTACTTTCCAGCCAGCCCTCAGGAAGGCATCCCAATGTGTATAATTAGTGATCTTTAATTTCAATTCGTTCTCATAAAACCTTACAGTATTGTGGGCATGTATTTTAAGGATCAAGTAAATATTCATAGCTGCGTTTTTCTTATTTTTTTCACAGAGCATAACACTTTAAGTATCTTTTGTATTGTTATATGCATATCTTGCCCGTGCCTCTAACTTCTTTGTAGTAAGCTGTAGTACATAGTGTGCACCGTACACAATATCCCATAGCTTCTATTACTTTTTAAAAATTACCTTATTTTTATTGTATGCACATTGGTGGTTTGCCTGCATGAATATCTGTGTAAGGTGTGCCAGATCCCCTAGAACTGGAGTTATAGACGATTGTGAGCTGCCAAATGGGTGTGAGGAATTGAACTCAGGTCCTCTAGAAGAGCAGCCAGTGCTCCCAACCACTGAGCTCCCAAGCTTCCATTTCTTATTCATCTGATTCCCTAAGCAAAGGCATCTACATCCCCCAACCTATTGCTAGTACAATCCTTCTGAGAGCACATACTTATTTGAGTTTCATCATAGCCTGCATGAGGAAATTTCCATGCTGAGCTTTGGGATGAGTTGCGGGGATATAGATGGTATGTGAGCTTAATTGGATTAAGAACTGCCTTAGATTGTTTTCCAGGGTGGCTGGCTGTATGGCTGTATGCTCCATGAAGGAGCTTTCTTACTCCCCACTTCTTCTAGTATTTGGCATTGTCCAGCCTTCTAGAATTTGTCACTCTTCTGGGTGTAAAGTGATATGTTATTGTTGTTTTAATTAGCATGTCTCTTAATCCTAATAGACTGAGACACCTGCTGTGTTGAGTTTGTTAGTCCTTTAGATTTCCTACACTTTGAATTGTGTTTTAGAACTCTGCCTTTATTATTTTTGTGGGTACTCTTCCTCCACACCCAGCTCCCCTGACTTTGTAATTTAAGAAATGGTTTTTATACCCAATGTATAAATCCCTTTTGGGTTTCAGAGTTTCAGGTGTGTCTTTTAGGAATTCCCTATCTATCACTTTCTCCATAGCATCCTTCCTTCGTCAGCACCGCTGGATGACAGTTCTTTCCTTAAGTGAATACAATCTCTTGAAACAAAGAGAAAATGTGTATACTGTACTCTCTAGGATATTCCTACACTAAGTATTGAAAACTAGAATGTTCTTAGAATATTTCAGTGTAAATTCATTACAAGACATACATTATCAGCGCAGCAGTGGGTGATACTATTTGAAATTTGACATGTATAGAACTTATTACAATGGATATTGTTTTATAAGACCAAATTCTAGCCTGAAGGCAATATTTTATACTACTATCTTTTCCCAGTCACAAAGCATTGTGACGACAGCATTCCAGAGAATAAAAATCCCTAAAAAGATCATTGGGTAGCACTTTCAAGAGGTGGAACATTATCTTGTTTTAAGACCATAAGAGACTGGGTGTAACTGAAAGTGATAAGTTGTCACGATGCAGACAGAGTCAGCAGGTGGAAGAAAAGCTCTCCACCTCTCCCTAAAAACAGCATCTACTCCTCGTCTACTGACTGAGCAAACTTTGACTTGCGTCCACAAACTTAAGGAGTGATTCAGTTGGTGTCTTCAGAATATATGATTTAGAGAGCCTGGATCCTAGAAACCATCCAATCCTCTCACTAATAACTTCCCTGAATGGTCTTATCATGCTCTCCTTTTTCTGGCCCTAATGGTCTGTGAAGTACTCATTCACATAGCTCAGATAAAATGCCTTCAACTGATATGCTACTGGTACACTCCCCGAAAGCCCTACATACTTAGAATTTATGCATTATTATCTGTGGCAACAATACACTCAGTTTCTCAAACACCTCTGTCTTTTTTTTTTTCTCCAAATCCAGCCCAGAAAAGATCTTTCCCCCGTAGTAACCCACGGACAGAGCACCTCTACAAGCTCTATCAATGTGCATTTATGACCATGAGATAGTTTGAAATTAAAGAACAAGTGTCTTCATTAAAATTTAAAAATATATTTTCCGTGTGTGTGTGTGTGTGTGTGTGTGTATAACCACATCCATGCATAAGCCTGCAGAAGATAGGGTTAAATCACATGAAACTAGAGTTCCAGGTAGTTGTTGTCAGTGCCTATGTTGGTGCTAGGCACTAAACACAGGTATTCTTTAAGAGCAGTGAGCTCTCAATCATGCTCATTCATTTCTTCAGCCTCTTTGTTGAATTTTAAGCTGGATCTCACTCTTCATTCTTTAAAAACATTTAGCCCGCTGCTGCCATCCCTAACTCACAAGCACCAGCAAAGCACTGCAGTATTTCTTATTAGATAAAGGTACGCACCTGCCTTGGTTTTTTCCTTGGTTAGGTGACATACAACACTTAATTAAACAGTTTTACAACATAATCAAACAATGTAACTACTTCATCTTACCCATATTATACCCTGTTCCACAGTTATCCAGGCAAAAATTGTCATTCTAGAACTGCCGCGGGAATGGACAACAGCAATGTGTGAGATGCAATCATGTTAGCCCTTCAATTCCCCCATGAGCTGAAGTTCTTACACTAAATCAAAACATCAGGACATTTTATTGCTTATGTCTACTTTTCCCCCTAAAGTGAAGTTTAAGTATAATGTGACAATTTAAAGTTGCATCTTGAGATATGAGGCAATCCAATTTTTGACACCCTTAAGTACCAGCAGAAATACCTGGCTGGCCTTCACATGCACCATGTTAAGATATAAGGGATAGAAAATATGAGTTATCTCTGTTTTAATTGTATCCTGAAATAGATTTGTGTAATCTACCCGTTGCCCTGTTGGGGATACAACCTGAAACTTGTCTCAACAGTGACTAGTCTTGCTTTTCTGTGGCATGTATTGCTTGCCCAAGAATGAAGTTTTGTATCATACCCAGGAGAAATCTTAGCTATCCCTGGTGCATCGTGATTGATAGAACATTGAATAAAAGCCCTGCAAAGGCCCCTAGGAGCCCAGCTTAGCTGCTTTTGCGTGTATTCTTGTGAATTTGACCCCCTACTGGCTCCTATAATTCTTCTATCTCATACCTGTACACATATCAATATGCACACAGAGAGAGACACAGACACACACAGAGATTTGCCAAAAGGAATGGAAGGAAGGAAGGAAATAGAGAAAGGGAGGAAGAAAGCAAAAAGCCCTGAGAAGCCAAGGTACTGGTTTCTGACACACTGGCTGGTGCTCCCACGGAAGTAGATGCAGTGATGGGAGAGAAGCAACTGTGTTCCTTTCAACAAAACAAGAAGAGAATTCTTGATAAATTATCAGGAAAAAGTTGGATTACTATGATAAAATCGAGCTATTGTATAATTAAATATTGTATCAGTTTCATGGATGGTTTCCTACTATACAAGCTATTAAAATTTTATTTTGGGTTATTCTTATTTAGACTTTTTTATGGTACTTGAAACTAGCAGGAGTCTCAATAAAACAGCAACAAACAGAAAATACTGAAACTTTTCCTTTCCATTAGGAAGTAGTTAAAATATTATTGATTCCCTAGGGAGACAGTGACAATAATGATAAATGGCCATGATCTCCAAGAAAAAGAGCAGTCCTTCCAGGAGGTAAATTAGTTTTGAGGAAATAATTTAATCTTAACTCTGTTATTTTAGAGATAATTCTATTAGCTGAATATCAAAGAGTACTTGATTCATAAAGTATGTTACAAGCTAGAGTCACGAGAAATCATGCAGTAATATTTTTCCAAGCGACACTCTTTTATAAATGCAATTTACAGAAGCATTTAAAAATCAGAAATGGATTTAGGGGAAGTGTATTTACATGGTGATATTTGGTGAGATTGAATGGGAGTCACTTGTAACTTTAGATTATTGCATTGCATTTAAACCTTTCTTGACCAAATGGACCATAAGAAAATGAATTACAGTTGTTGTAGGTATAGAATCCTGAACCAAAGAATGCGAGGCAGGAGGAAATACTATGTAAGGAGCTGGTTTTATTGGAAGAAATAAGCTGTCTTTTTATAGAATGAGAAAGTCTGATTTTCCAAGATCATTAGGAAAAAAGAAAGTTTTCTCTAATTTTATTAAAAGCTAGGCGACTCTTTTTTGCCCTCTTTGGACAGAAAGCGGTCATGGTAAGTCAGAAAATCAATTCTTCCAGTTTGTTTTGGACCCAGTGGGAAAGTCTTATGGTCCCAGCGAGGCAGAGACTTAATTTCTCAATTTCTTACTCCCTATCTCAGACTTTCAGTTTATGTTAGGTTTGCAGGAGTAAAGTATATTGCCTGAGTCTATACTATTTCTTCTATTAAGAAAAGGGGGTGTTGATAATCAGAAATAAATATCAGGTAGAGAACAACTGAATGCTTGATTTTCAAGTAGGAGTGCAATAGCCCTCCTCAGATTGACTGACTGATGATATTTATTTAGTTGACATGATTGAATTATTTCTGTTTTCTGAAAATAGGCAAGTCTTATGTGAGGCTTTGAAACAACCCACAAAACATGTTTTATTAGAACATAGTTATCTAATCTCTAAATAATAGCTGTATATTTTCAGAAACTGCCTGTAACACTTGTCATCCTTTATGTATACACGCACGCACACACACACACACACACACACACACACACATCCATGTATGTATGTATGTAAGTCATGCAATCATTTAAGATGAGGTTATCTGTGTTTCTTAGTCATTTTCATTTCTTTCCTTATAGGACACTAAGTGCCAGCCTACCCTGTGTGACCCTCTTCTTTGTTTCCTTCTCTCCCCTCTTACTGAAACGGTTCTTATGATTCCACAATATAAACAGACAATAGTCTACAAGCAGAGGGCAGTACTATGAGAACCTTATGTGGAAGTCAGCTAAAGAGGTGTATTCACGTGGTTGAAATAGGCTAGAAACTTGGGCAATGTTGGAACACCACAGCACTAAAGAGAGTTTATAGGAGGGAATTCTGGAGGTGATAGCTGCTCACTTGGATATGAAAGAAGCTGAAGGAGGTGAAGCAAGGAAATCGAGTCAGTGAATGCTAGTGGGCACTTGACTAAGAAGAGAGTATTGTGGAATATGGTCAGAGCAAAGTTAAAACTGTCAAAACGCTGTTACACTAATGATAGGCTTCTATTAAAAACACCCATTTTAAGATTTAGTTTTTTCCTTAAAATAATCTAAATTATGGTCTATGTCATTTTATTTCTAGTTTGGTAATTGCTAACCCTGATAATTTGGTTGAAGGGCTGTCAATGAGATAGCCCTTGTATTGCAGTCAGCCACATTGTCATAATGATGGTCTATCTCCCTTGAACTCTTCATAAATGTCTTGAGAAAGCTACATTGCAATGACAGCTACTTGCTGCTGAAAGTACTTCTTGGGCACCAGAAGGCACTATTCCAGTCATATTAATTTTAAGCAAGTTAAGACGGACTTTTCACCACCAACCTTGATGATCTCTTACACCAGTTGTCATCCAGGTGTCACTGGTGACACAGCAGAAGGCTTACTGTTGCTACAAACACACAAATTGGTCCTTTATTTTCACAAAGAAATATGACATGATTAGTACAAGCACCCTTTTCACCCCTTTGCTCCCTTTCAGGCTACATAGCGATGCTATTATTTGACTCTGTTTTTTTTTTTGCTTAAGCTAGAAGGTACCCTCTAGTGTTGCCATTTAATGTTGCAATAATAGTCGCACCGAAGGGCTTCTAGAGTAAGATCTTCCTTCCTTATTATCTTTATCGTCAGTACAGTGCATTGAGCTGGAAAACAAGGAAGTAACCAGAGTGACAACAGTGACTATTACCTTATGGAGGCAAAGGTAATGGTGTCAGCAGTAGTGGTAGAGTCTGTAAGAGGCAGAAGCAATAGTGAGTAGAAGAGTAGGATGGATAGGAGACAGTGTGGTCCAAGTCACCTAAGTGTTCTGGGATGCCTTCAGGCCTTAAAGAGCCAAAGGTCCTGTGATACCTGTGCATCCTGAGCTGTAATACTGGTCAACCAGAAGAGCTAAGAAGAAAGATGTAGAAGACCAGCTTAGGAGCAGAGACGTTAGCAGGTGCTATAACCTCTGCTGATGGAAAGTCAGGATTACGCTAGCTGTCAAGTTCCAGGACATCTGGTAGCTAAAGCTCAAGAGTAGTTAGGGTCCACGCTGGGTGACTTGAATCACAAGTCTATGGCATCTATGCAGCAATAAGAGCCCTGCTCCCAAGACACAGAAGAGCACTCAAAGGCCCGGAATTTAGATGGGCTGTTCTACATTTATTCAGGATAGTAGTAATCCTGAATCGTTAGTGTAGTTAGTATCAAGCCAAAACAGCCTACCCTACCCAGATCATCAGTAGCAGGGGAGGCAACCATGAAAGAGCGCAGAAGTAAAGCAAACATTTTTCAGTGCTTTCAAAGGTAATACAGGTGGGGATGTGTACATGTCTATGAAGGAATGTGTGGTTGTGGGAGTGACATACCGAAGGTCAGGTGAAGGAGGAGGGGGATGAGAGATAACGTTTAGACCGGGGACAAAGACAGCTTTTGAGGTACCTTGCTAGCTTTTCTATGGAGGTTTAGCCATTCTGGGAGGTCAAAGGAACTTGTTGGATGTTCTGAAGCATGGGAATCACAAAGACTGTTTATTAACGCTGAGGTGAACTGAGCTCCAATTACTGGGTTTTTTATACTGTTATTTTAAGATACCCTACAAATGCAGATATCCAAGTCCTTCTGGGTAGTGTGGCTAAAGGATAGAAGAGTTTCCTCAGATACACGCTCATCAGATTAATCACTTCATATGAGAAAAAGAAGACTCAGAGATTAATTTATACACTGCAGATGACAATCTAAATTAGCATGATGGATATAAGCTGCTGATCCTAGGAAAAACCATCACAAAGACATTTATGTGAGGCTGTAGCCAGTGAAGCTTCGTAAGACATAGAGAATGTCAATAGAGCAATAAAAAAACAAACCAAACCAACAAAAGACATTCTGTTAATAGAAATAATAATTCATACTAAAACTAAATGTACACTATTCATTACTCACTACTCAGTTCAATTGTTTCCAGTATTATTAAGTATTCATTTCATATTCAAGTAAAGTAATTGAAGAACAGTGTTTTTGTTGTTTTGTTTTATACAAAGGAATTGACATTTGTTTTGTATTCTGACAAACACAGTAAGTTCAGTCAAGCTATATAAGCCATGTGGCACTGGAAAACCATATCATGGTCTAGGTGGTTGGTGTTTCTCAAAGTTCTATAGTCGGCCACCAGACTTGAACATGTTGCTACATGGTGGCATCTACAAGTAGAATGTAATTGCCTCTTTAATTACTAAATGAACATTAGTTCTATTTTATGGTTAATACAATTTCAACTTGTGTTCTATGTAGGAAAGCTATAATCAAAACCTTTTTTCTTCATCACTCTCAGAGCTGAGAGCACTGAGCTCTCCAATGGACTAAGAACCTCCTGTCCACCCTGCAGAAAGGCGACTGTCAACTTGAACATGTTTCTTTTTGATTCTGCGGGAAGGAAGGCACTGTTTTCTCTGTAGACACTGTCTGGGCATCAACATCTTAGTGTAGGGAGGGCGCTTGTTGAGAGGAGGTGCTAGATTAGGAAATGAGATGAAAAGCATTTTGAGCTGTTCAGAAAGCCCTAGGGTTATTCACTTGATTATGATCAGCTTCATGCTTTTCTTGTTTGACAGTTTATATACCACTCTCTCAACTCTGTCTGTTCAGTTTGCAGTTAAGCAGAGGCATAGCTAGGTGCATATGTGAAATAAACACACAACTTACATAGTTATGTCTATGTTATATATGCAAATTTATGTGTATTTCACATATGCAAAAGAAGCTTTCTGACAAATCTAAATCAACTAGAATGTGTGTGTGTGTTTAAGCGTTCAAAGAGAAAACTATCCTAATTGTGTATAGAAAGAATGGTAGTGGTTATAGGTGCAGGAACAGATGTTAGAATATGTGTTAAAATTTATTAATATTATCTATGTCATTAATATTGGTAAATTGCAAAGTCTGGAGAAGATAAGTGGTTGTAGATGTACACATGACTAATATAGTTAGTTACATTTGAGATAAACAAAACCTGAAACTTATTTGTGCATTTTTAACAGCTATTACTGACAAAAACTTGGCCTACAGGTTATCAAAGCCCATTGCACAGGCTTTATGTATTGTAGTTATTTCTCAGGGAACTTATGAAGAAATTCATCTTTGCTACTGTTCACCCTCATGGTGGTTTGAGTGAAAATAGCTCCCCAAAGCTCATGGGTTTTCACACTTGGTCTTCAGCGGGTGATCTGTTTGGGAAGGTTTAGATGGTGTTCCCTTGGTGGAGTAGGTGTGTCCTTGTTGGAGAAAGTATGTTGCTGGGAGAGGGCTTTGAGATTTCAAAAGTCCATACCAGGCCCAGTTCTTTCTCTATTCCTGCTGGCTATGGACCAGTGAATTTCAGACTACTACTCCAGCACTATACCTATCTGCTTCCCACAGTGATGATAATGTATTAATTCTCTAAAACTGTAAAGAAGCCCTAAATTAAATCCTTTCCGTCATAAGAGTGGCTTATAGTCATGATGTCTTCTCATAGCAACTAAAGCAACCTGATGATTATGAAAAATACCACTATTTACATTCTCTGACTACTTCTAGCATAAGCTTGTATTTGGTAGACTTAGTCAGTTTGGCCTATACCTGGATTTTCCCATATCATTTAGCATTTTAATTCTATTTATAGTCTTCTATCTTAGTAAAGTCTCTGTTATATCAGAACCTTTTTTATTGTTTACATTCACTCAGAAAGCAAATGGGACATAAAATAAACAAACCTAAACAGATAAAAGTTAAATATGATATTCTATAGAACCTTAAAGACTAGGTCTCAAGTGGGGTTCAGCACATCCATAAATTTTTAAAAATTTTGCATGTGTGCAATAAAACTCAGCATTGAACAAATTCAGGCTTGGAAAGTACTACTACCAATGTATTTTATTCAAGTAAACCTAAGTTGAACAGACCTAGTTTAAATATGCCCCTTGAATTGAACTTTTCCTAATCAATGGGGAACTATCTCAGATGAACACATTCATTATGAAATACTGATTCGAATTTCCTTTCCTGTTACAAAATAAAGTTTAAAATTAAACAAATGAAAACACTGATGTAAGACTTACATGTTTTCTATATTTCTGCTCTTTTTATTTGCTAATTTCCTAATTTCCTAATTTATTTGCTAATTTCCACCTGTCTTCCAGGGTATTTTCATTTTATCATTTTTCTTCCAGGGTATTTTCATTTTATCATTTTACTTAATTCATATATATGAAAACACACACATATAATATGTTAAATGGTAGTAAATGTATATATGAACCTGTATGAATATAAGGCGCATATATACATACACATATAGAAAATTTGTTGATTAATTGTGCCTTTCTTGAGTCTTTTATGGACCTCCTCCAAACCTTTTCCTGCTGCTAAGAGCTACCATTCATTCAAACTTTGCTAGATGTTATGAACTATACTAATTACTTTATCACATTTTGATACAAGGGAAGTTCCTACTGGGTTTCTTAGCCTTATTAGTAAATATAAAAAAGGAAGTTTGAGGATACTATAAGCAGAGGAGGCAAGCAGGAGATCTTGGCATCTGCCTGGAGACGGAGAACAGGCAGAAGGAAGAAGGCATGCTATTTAAGCTGCTATGGGAAGCAGAATCATAAGCAGGTTGTGTGGCTATACCTTTCGTGATTTCTCTCAGAAATAAGGACTTTGGCAAGTCTTATTTCTAATGAAGTCTAGCTATATCTCTCTCAGCAGTCTACTGCTGTGAAGAGATGCCATGACCATGGCAATGCTTACATGTGAAAGTACTTAACTTCGACTAGCTTACAGTTCAGAGTTTTAGTCTATTATCTTCCCGGCTGGAAGAAGCGTGGCTGCACGCAGATAGACATGGTGCTGGAGTTGTAGCTGAGAGTCTATGTTCAGACCTATAGACAGCATTGGGCTTTTGAAACCTCAAAGCCCACCCCCAGAGACTTACTTCCTTCAACAAGGCCATACCTCCAACTCCTTCTCAGATTGTACTATGCCCTGATGACTAAGTGTCAAAATACATGAGCCCATGGGGACCAGGATTACTCCAACTATCACACTCTCAATCAGTTTTCTCCAGTGTTATTAAATCATATATATATATATATATATATATATATATATATATATATATATCATAGGACTCACTCTTTGAACTGAGATGCTCAAAATCACATGATGGAAAATGGAGATCACATTTATAAAAGCCTTTCCTTCTCCTGAAACACACACACACACTCATTCCCCCCACCCCACCTTTTATGAGCCCCTGATTTGTATCTAGTTCATCATTAGATGGATCACTGAATGCATCTGTCTCTAGAAACAGCACGGTGTGAAGTCACCCAAGAGTACTGTTTGGTAGAATGTGGAATTGGTTCTGAGGTATTTGGTACAACGTGGTATTATACCCTGAGCACTTATACGAAGCTAGCACAAAGTCTGTGTTGAATCATTGCTCTTGTATTGCATAGGGCTAGAACTCACTGCAGGTTCGTTTTGGATAGAGCAAGAGACTTCCCTCTGGAACAACCTTTGTTCTCTCTAGCCTGTTCATTTGCAGAAGGCACACTCTACATGAAAGCAGACATAACACAACTGTGGGGAAGGAGTTGATTATGTATCTCTTCTTCCTGACCCCCCAAACAATTTACATGTAAATGCACAGACCTAAGGCAGACACTAACTTGCCTAAATTAAATGACAGTCACTCCCGGAGGACCTGCAAACATTCTCCAGGACACTAAGGATTAAGGTCTTTCTCTTTCACTGCCTGACATGACAAAGGATTGTTTGGGTAATAGAGGTGTAGTCTCTGCTCACCCGTTTACACGCAAAGCAATTAGTTTGATTGGTGCATATGCCTGTGATTACAGTACGGATAGAAGTCTTTTCGTTTTTTTTTTTTTTTTTTTTTTTTTTTTTTTTCCTGTTTTGGCAACACTTGTTAAATTGTTTTTTTTCCTTTGGACAGCTTAATTTGCAATCTTTCCATAACTAAATGCCTTAAACAGTGAAGGATACCAGGTATTCCCATATCATTATTTGTGTATGTTTCCTATAAGAAAGAATTGTTTCCTATGAGGATGTATGTTTCCTATAATGAATGAATTGAAATCTGAACACTTTTTAAGGAGGAAAATGTTGTTTTGCTGATTAAGAAAAAAAATACACTAATGGCTACAAAATGTACGATTTTTTTAATATGCAAATATCCTTGGGAAGCAAACTGCTTTTTTTCTTCTATTTTTTTCTCTTCTTGTAACTCTTTAGTCAAAATTTTCATAAACTCTCTTAGAGGTGTTTGCTAACTTTATGATTCTTTTTTAATAAAACAAGCATTGGTTTTGATACACATGCTGTTGTAGACTTCCCTCGAACTGACTTTGTTTGTCTGAGGACCTTACCACACTGGCCAAAGGTTCACTATGCAGTCTTAAATTTGTCACTGTCCTCTTTGCCTTGGCCTCTCAAGTGCCGGATTCCAGGCATAAAGCACCACATCTGGCTAATCAAGCAGATTTAAAAGCAAATTTTATTGTCTAGCAGCGAAGACAATGTCCTCTAAAAGCTAATTAGAAACCTAATTATCAGAATGGAAATGATTCATATCTATCTGGGGGCAATTTAGGTCAGAGATATACTTCAGGGCCAGGAAGAGGTGGCCATTACTCATCTTTCCTTTTATGTTGAATCCATGCTCAATATTCCCATACAGGAGTGTAAATTATGCATGCATGATTTTTTCCTTTGAATTTTCTTAATATATTTGGCTTGCTTTTTGTGTTTTGTTTGAAGAGACGGTATTGAAAGTATACATTGAATTAGGCACATCACCCGATCACAGGTCTGTGATTTCTCATGGTGGAAAATGATAACACATAATTTTCCATTTCTTTTAGGGAATTCTCTCCTCCCCATTTCTTTGAGCATTTCCAAAGCATGTTTTGGTTTTCTTTTTCTTTTCTTTAAGTCCTTCTAATGACTTTTTTTCTCAAGATATTAAAAACAAAATTAAACAGTTTTCCATCCCTAAAATATTGAGTTAGGAAAATGTGATTTATAAGTCACTCTCCATTATTTTCCTCTGCTCTAAGGTGAAAATGTGGGGACATTTTATCCACCAACCATATTTCCCCTTCTGAAAGGCCTGTGATAGAAATTCACTTTGAAAATGCAAAAGCTACGAAAATGATCATTTCAAAAGGAGCTTCGTCTAATGGCTTCATCCTATGTTTTTGGAGAAATCATTAAAATAAGTCAATGCTTATCAAATTAAACAGAAACAATCACACATTTTAGCTACTAAATTATTAATGTAACATAGACCATTTGTCAGCAGAAAACACTATCCAATCTTTTCATTTTCTTCATTAACAGTGAATGGTCTGATGAACTGTCAGTTACATTCATAATTCTTGTACAATTTGTTTACTACTTTTCAGCAGCCCCCATAATCCTCATGGATGAAAATATTTTTCATTTGTCACAGTGACACGTGCTACGAAGTGAAAATATGAACAGCTGCAAGATTCTCAAACTGATATGAGGTAGTATATTTTTTCTTAAATTCCAATTCATTTTTTAAACTCCCCAATTTAGCTAAAATTAACTAAAGGATTAGCATCTGATTTCAGATATTCTTTACTGTATGACAAGTACAATTTTAGAAAAATAATTCAACAAAGGCTTTGACCATCACACTTTGGATGTGACATGTTAACGGTCTTCTAGGGAAATTAGCCTCTGCCACATTCTTGGATCAGCTTTGCTTTATCCCTGACTCTTAGGGAGTCCTTAATTATTCTCTGTTTTGCCAACAGAGTCCTTTTCAGCCTCCTCTTGGCCAGCTTCTTCGGTGTTAAGTTACACTATTTCACACTTGGAGTATTTCTGTATTGTACATTCTTTCTTGATCCATGTGGTTGCCATTGAAAAAGTGGCAAAAATGAAAAAAAAATAAACATATAAAATCCTCTTTACCAAAGGTTATCTTTAGTGGGTGTGGGATTTTATTTTTATCCTGGGATGCTTAAAATTTAAACACTGTTTCTGTTGCTTTTCTAATTATATTTACCAAAAAAAAAAAAACTGTTTTGCATAAGAACTTATTACACAATCACATTCAACAGAATAAAAAAAAATCAGTTCTAAAAAGAATCATATGAAACCTGATAATGATGTCACATGGGATTAACTGAAGATTTAGAGATTACTAACAGTTGGAAATTCTCACTTATGTGTCCTAGACAAACCCAAGAATAATGAGCACATGCAGATAAGTACTCAGTAGGTACTGAAAGCTTGATACACAATTTCAGTTTCATTTTCTTCAATTATTACAAGTAAATGTAAACTGGTGTCTTGCATATGACCTCTGAGCATATTCGTGTCTATTCTGTGATAAATAATCCAATGATCCACCATTTGGAGAGTATATTTAAAATATAAACATTATTTATTGTTGTTCTTTGAAAAAATCGAAAGCTCCAGAAACAATATGCTGCTATTCCCATATGGAAAGGCTTTGTGTTTGGGAGCATGCGCAAACCACTATCAGCCGTTTCCTAGTTCCGGACACCAAGGCCGTTCCATGCATGGACCTGCCTGGACCCTGTAGGCAATGGTATTTCAAACTCTTCCTAACTACAATAAATATAGTCTTGTTTGGATACAGTCCAAAATGCATCTTTCTTACACTGAATCCCACTTTATTGCAAAGGATACGATAAATTTATAGTATGTAATTAAATATCCATGCTGTAACATGATGGAAAATAAATTATTTCATGAGAGAATTCTAGAGTATCAGAATAAGACTGATCATCTAGTTTATAAGAAGTATGATTGAAAGTGTTTTTAAAATAAGAATGATTCTTTTACTTTTAGAAAGTAGTATAAAAAAGGTCATCCTCAATTACTCTCTAGGTATACATCCAAGTGGTGTTAGAGGGGAGAGAGGGATGTATTCCAATTTCAATTAAAAATAATAAAAAAATAAAAATAAAGATATTATAAAACAGAATATTCTGGACCTATATGAATTTCCACTAACACAATTATTACTATTTTTTGTCAGTGTGGAAAGATATAAACTCATTTTTGATATTATAGATATTAGGGGAAAATTATCCATAGAAATCATATTACATATTAATAAATCAAGATGTCAAACTTTATAGGACATTTTAAATGTAAGATTGTGAGTTTCTCACAGAAAGAAAAACAATAATCCATTGAGCTGCTTAAAAATTATTAAAAGGATATAACATTTATGTATTATATTTCCCATATATTTTTCTTGATTATTTTTGTTCATATGGGATCTATACTTAAAGATACTTTGATGTATTGTTTTTGTATTTTTCAATTACTATTTTTTTTTGTGGGGGGTATATCTAGTACTAGGTTTTACCAGAGAGGTAACAATACAAAATTACATAAATTAAGATAAACTTGCTGCCATAATATTCAAAACATGACAAATGCCATGTAGCATGTGTGAGTTATGTATCAAAAGTGAAGGATGAGCCTATAGTGTTAATGTCAGCTTGTAATATGTAAATGGGCTGTCTAGTTATCTCATGCCATTTTGAATGCTAACAGGATTAGGTTGTATTAATCCTCCATCCACTAGAAGTGTGATATGCAGTGTGACCTGTAAATCTCTCCTGGGATTCAACAGGGCTAAGTTGAACCATGCATGGTTTCAAAGCAATTCTCAGAACAATTATATGCTTGACCTGCAAGATGAACAAGCATATCATTTAATTAATTGCCCAGCTCTTGTGAACAGTGCTGCTCATTTTTCTAGTAATTGCACAATGATACTCTCTTGCTGGTTCTTAGGAATGACAGAACTTGTTCATCTACTGGTTAGATGACCACTTTCTACATTGCCATCAAACATGACTTACAATCTCACCAGAAATGTCTTTTTAGCTGGTGCATTATAAAAGCACCTAAAATACTGGGGATGGCAGCTTTGGCCTTACAAATGTGGTAAATATGTCATAAGACAAATATACATATTTTTCTTTACTTGTTTATGAAGTGCAAGTAGGGATATCATTCTCTAAAAATGTAGATGTCTTTAGCAATATAAAAGTTTATTCAAATGGGTGGTGTGGTAAAGACTCAGCCAAGGAAATGTTTGGTTCATCTAATTCATTCCTTAATTCGGCTACATGAAGGTAAAATATAGAACAGAATATAAATTTGCAGGGAAATGATTTGGAATAAGAGTTGCAATAGACTATTGTATATGCATTTTGGTGGAAACTTAATAAGAATTTGCATTATAAGTAAAACTTAAAAAATGAAGGTTCAATAACCCTTGTAACAGAAGACAAAATTCCCAAAATATTTGGCCCCAGAATTTTCCTATTGCATATTTTCTTCTCTTCTCTTCTCCTCTCCTCTCCTCTCCTCTCCTCTCCTCTATTCTCCTCTCCCCTCCCCTCCCCTTCTCCCCTCCTCTCCCATTTCTCCTCTCCTCTCCTCTCTTCTCCTCAATCCCCTCTCCTCCTCTCTCCCCTATTCCCCTTCCTCCTCCAGCTTCCTGCTTTCAAACTTTACCCCAGGCTCCTGGAGTGTGGGGCAAATCAATCTAGCCAAGAAACAGAGCTCTACTTATAAGTTTGGATAAGAAACTATGGCCCACTTCCTGCTCCTAAAACACAGAATTATATGTGGCTTATATTATTTTCTTGGGCTAGCAAATTTTAATGTCCATCTGACCAAGTAATTAGAAAAAAACAAAACAAAACAAAACAAAAAAAACTATACAGCTTTAGATATACTACATATGCAATCATTGCCAGAATACAGATTTCACCCCTGGATGAGGGAAGGAGATTATCTGGGTTAGTAATTAGGAAAGATACAACCTCACAGAATATTAATAGCATCCAGACATTGATGAGAAGCAAACACAGTTCTCCTTTTCCTTCTTCTCCTCCTCTGCTCCCCTTCCATTCCCTCTCTATCCTAAGTGTCTATGTATCAATTTGAATTTTGACTTTGTTGTTTTTCCACTAAGAGATTAGATTACAATGTTTAGAAAGGTTTCTAATGTTTTAAAAAATTATCAATGAATGAAATGGGAAATAACCATTTCTTTTTCTGTTTGATTTGTCATAGTCAATTCTTTATTACCTACAATTCCTGATCTACACTGAGACAAAGTCAATTAGCCAGTGATGGCCACCTGTTGAACAAACTGGTACAGGCTTCTCTTCTACTTGCCTCAGTGTGCATGCGTGTGTGTGCACATGTCAAGGTGCACATGTTTGTATGAGTGTGTGTGTGTGTGTGTGTGTGTGTGTTTGTGTGTGTTTCTCTAGGAAAGTAGATGATTTAGACTCAGCTTTGTGTCTTGAAGTAAGAATGGATGATGATTTATCTTTGGATGTAAGTCAATGATTCAGGTGTACATACAAATCTTGACAGATTCTTCTTGGCCTTTTCATAAGAATTTATTTTCAGATGAAGCTAGGTAGTTAATGGGGTTTCAAATAGCTTTTTCAGATTTTCTTCATAGCAGACCAGCCTTTCTCAGCTTGGCAGTACTCTCATTTGGCACTGAACATTATCTTTCTTTCAGGGACCCTCTATTCTGCAATGTGCCTAGCGACTGCCCAGTGGATCATGGAAACAATCCCACCCATGACTGGTGTCAAACAAAGCACACTTTCAGACATTAACACAGATCTCTGGAGTGTGGGGGGAAATCAACCCAACCAAGAACCATAGCTTCACCATGCCCCACTGCCTGTTCCTAAAATACAAAATTAAGTGTGTCATATTTTATCTACTTGAGCTAGCATACTATAATGTCCTTCTGGCCAGATAATCAGAAAAAATAGTATACAGCTCTGGACACACTATGCACATCATCATTTAAAAAATCATTCCCAGGATACAAATGCCTCCAGGGTAGGGGAAAGGGGAGACCCTCAATTGGTAATTAGAAAAAGATGCAATTTCCAGAAAATTATGTGACATTTTTGACATTGATGAGAAGCAAACCCAGTTCTATGTTTGAAGTGTTGACTCAAATAAGCCCAACCATACGGGACATACTGCCACACTCAATGTGTCTGTAATATTCACAGGGAGGCTTACTTATATATTTTAAGTTAGTCAATTAATTTTGAAATTAATATAGCTACTAGTTCAAAGATTAGTATCTGGGTAAAATAATGCAATTTTTGAATAACTGAACTCATGAGCTTTGTTTTTAATTCCAAAAATTACATAATTAGCCACTATAATATCTTACATAAAAATCAACAGATAAAAGTGATGAATAGTCTTTATGCCTCTCAGGAATGTATTTACAATAACATTGTCCAATCAGAGTGAAAAACTGTAAGAACCCACAATTTCAATAACAATTCATAGTTCTCTTGATTATTTTGGCTATGTTAATT
Organism: Phodopus roborovskii; assembly: GCF_943737965.1. NCBI lineage: Eukaryota > Metazoa > Chordata > Mammalia > Rodentia > Cricetidae > Phodopus > Phodopus roborovskii. Next base: position 13,143,401 of record NW_026126470.1, on the reverse strand, counting down.
TTACTGTGTCTTTGTGTGGATCTAATCTGGATCTCATTGAATCAGAAACGGTTAACAAACTAGTTTTTATGTATATGAGTACTGTTCAAATATGTAGAATTATATATATTTAATCTAACTTATGTTTAAAAAGCTTATAAAATGAAGTTGACAAAAATGTCAGGCCCTTTCATAGTGGAAAGTTCTGAGTTTGCATTGTCTGCTGATTTCTTGCCTCTCTTACAGACATTGTTTTTTTGTTTTTTATTTTTTTTTGTTGGCATGGCTGTTCTGGGAATTGAACACTCATATAAACACAATATAAAATATAAATGTCTCTTTTAAATTTTGCACCATTCAGTTTTATTGGGACCTTAATTTTTCTCCAGCCCTTTGTCTTTTCAAACAATTATATTTGTGAACTGTAAAAGACTTTTTAATAAGACACAAAAGCACACATTCTTGTCTCTTTAGTATCAACATAACACATAGATTTAGTTTTGAAACGCAAGACATATATATATATATATGTACATATACATTAGACATATTTCTAAGTCCAATATTATTACATACCACATGTGAATAGAGTTGTTACCATTATACATATAACAAAAGCATTTGGGTATAACTGTTAATAACTTTTCAGAAGTCAAACTAAATTGTTATACTCAGTGAGAAAAACGAGAGCTGCCTTAAATCAGATAGGATCCTCTAAGTCTTGGAAGCTATTGCTGTTACTCAGATTTACCTTCTGCTCTTCACATGTATTGCAGCTATTACCTATAAATAGACTAACACAAGAATCAGAGATGTTTTTTATAAGTGGCAAACTGAACATAAGTTCTCCTGTCCATAATCAAAGGAAGGAGAACAAAAACACCAAGAAGAAAAAAAAATTGTCTATTTTAAAGCTGCCTCCCACTACTCCTGTGGATCTTGCTGGATAGGTCAGTTTTTTTAAAACTTCAAATACTTTCCTTGGAGCAACTAGGAAGCAAGTGACACAAAAGGAATAGAAGAGATTTCTGGGTAGAAAGCACCCATCTGAATGCAGGAAAGATAAAAGTTTCAAGGACCCAAAGTTCATCCCCAAATCCACCTTTCTCTTTTCTTACTGCTTGCAGATTTTATAAACGCGTTTTCTGTGTTTTGATCATATGGACTCCTCTCCCTTCCCTTCAGTTCCTCCCTTACTTCTCCACCATTATTCCCTGCCAAACATATGTTTATTTTTTTTCAACACATAATTCCTTCAATTCCTCTTAATGCTACTAGACTTTCCATAGATAGGGCCATCTGCTGGAAATGTGGGTACCTTCTTAGGAATTGTATCTGTCAAGAAAACTATCTCCCAGCAGCCCTTAATGCCCATGGCTCCATACTGGGGGAGAAGTCACTATCATTACTCTGTTAAATGGCCATTATATTAAAATGCCCCTTCAATGCTTGTCTTTATACCTATAGATGAGTGCATCTCTCAGTCATCAACAGAAAACATTTTTAAGTAGAGAGTGATCAACATGCATAGAATAAGAGAATGCTCCCCCCTTAAGGAGACATTTATGTAATCTTTCCTTTATAGTTCTTCCTAACTTCTTTTCCCTCTCCAACTTGGCAATCTAATTGTTGGTGGTGACTACTCTAGTAAAAGCTGGAGGAAACTGTCCAGCTATACTTATAGTCTTTCCATAGGCAAATTTGTCCACTATGATCTATCCCTTGACACATGAGAAGTAAAGACAACAGAATGTTTATTTTAAGACTAATCCTCCCACCAGGCCTTTGCCACCAAAACTTGTAAGTCCACATATTTATAATATCAGCTGCCAAATGATTGATGGCTGTGGACTCATCCACACTTATCTTCCCAGGATTCGATCAGACATCATATTGATTCACACACAATGTATTAACAATCAAGTACCATCCGTTTTAATGGAAAATTTGAAATTGGTGGTGGATATTCTGTCAGGTATGCGACTAAAACATAAGATAAGTAGCCAAACATTACTGTGTGACCATCACCATGCTCTCTCCACCTTTAACATCTCCAAAAGGATGTGAAGTACAGGGATTTTCTGTTTACAGGAACACTATGAAACCTGTCAGCAATTTCATAAGGCCCAATGATTTTTGATAGAGAATAGTTACTCGGATAATTCAAAATAGTGTATGACCTTGTTTTATTCTAGGACAAATGTGGTATGCATGCATGTTACATACAAACAACATGAATAATGTGAGTATTTTACTGATCTAATTTTCAAAACAAACAAGAAACGAGAGAGTAAGGTTAGCAGAAGTGATCACTGGGCAAAGGGACCTGTGTGAGTTTGAGCTCCAGGAACTACAGGAGAGAACCAAATCTCACAAGAGGTCCTCTGATCTCCACACCTGTGCCTTGGCTTATGGGTCACCCCCTAAACATGTAAACTACATGTAGTAAAAATGAAAAAACAAAGAAGAAAAAAAGAAAACAAACTCAATACTGATAATAAATATAAAAAGCAGAATCTGTAACTATGAGCACTGAGGTGGAAATACCTTGACCATAAAGTTGATAAATTAAAAAATAATTTTTAAAAAAATCTGTGTAGTTGGTACTATTATTTAATCAATGGAATTTTAATTGCCTTCCAGGTGGGATGTTGAAGTATTTCAGTGAAAGAGAGCCTTGCTTTCTTCAATCCTCAGGCTTTCAAAGTTCCTGTCTGTCGTTTAGTTTTTTCAGTTGCAGAATCTGGCAGTTAAGCTGAGGCCAGGCCTTGACACGCCTTGAGGCACCCAGCTGCAGCTAGGCTCATGCAGGGAAACAACACTGCACTTTATTTGGTTTTTGAAAATTAAACCAAAAGGAGACTGTTCAGGGGGCTACTTGATCGGGAATTAAGTTCTCAAGTGACATTAAAATCATCCTATGATCCGGAGGTGACTGAAATAAAGAACACACTTTAAACTGCCCGTAGCACAATTTATTCATCCACATATGAACTGAACCCTCTTACCCTGGAGGGTCCCGCATTTATTTCAACAATGTATTCATTGATCCAGATATTTTTATAACTTCTCTTTGGAGTTGTCCTTAGACTCAATTACATCTCTCTGCTTATTAATTTGCCCATATACTAACTCTGTCATTCTGCAATTATTTATTGACCCCACAATGTTTTAGGTGTTTCTCTGGCTGACGATAATAATTCCGAGAATGAGAGATGGATACAAAATTAGGTACTTGGGATCTTGCACCTCAGTGTGAGAACAGAGCTGAAGCAAGAATAGAAGGAACAAAAGTTCTCTCTCCCCATCACATTAGCAGTATCTATCTAAAAGCAGAAGTCAAAACTCACCTTTCTCCTCTTAAAGTTCCCCCATATGAGAACTCGTTCATCTAATGAGAACAATGTCTGTTTTATTTCACTCAAGTCCCTGTCCCTAGCCATTCATTTCCCTTAGTCTTCAGCCTGCCTTTAGACATTCATCATTCCAAAACTGTTAGGCTATTGAAACCCACATTCTTTGTATCACAACAGCTTAGTAAAACTGATGGAAGATGTCATTCTGTAAATATGTTTCTCATATTGGTTAATGAATAAAGCACTGTTGGCCAATAGGAAAACAAGACAGGCGGGACTGGGAGACTTGGAGGAGAGAGGGAGTACTAGGGAGGAGTCAACATGTAGAGTTTTGAGAGAGCAGAGGTCCAGGCCCTTTCTCAGGTAAGATAAGACCACATGGAAGTACTTAGATTAATAGAAATAGGTTAATATTTAAGACAGAGCTAGCCAATAAGAAATGCTAGTAACAGGCCAACAGTGCTTTATTAATTAAGCAATACGAGAAACATATTTACAGAATGACATCTCCTATCATAAAACTTTATATTTTGTAAATTATCTCCATTTTCAAGCTTGCTTGGAACAGTCATGTGGTGCTGAAAAGCACAACATTTGATATAAATATGTACACTTTCCCTCAAAAGACACTGTTCATGGTTATGGAGATGTCTTAGTCAGTAAAACACTTTGCTTCCCTAATCATGAGACCTGACCTTTGTGCTTGGTAGGACCAGGCCTGGAATCCTTGTGAAGGCAAGATAGGTAGCTCTCAGGGGCTTTTTGTTCAGCCTGTCTAAGTGATTCAGTGAGCTCAGGTTCAGTGAGAGGCCTTGCTTCAAAAAATAAGGTGGAGTATGAGGGAGGGAGATGCCGGGCATGGACCTCTGGCCTCCCCATGCCCCATGCACATGCACACCATTGCAGTACTCCGCTGTACATGCCCACACAGGCACATTCATACCATTGCAACATGCCAAGGTACATGCTCATGTATGCATATTCATGCCATTGCAGTACGCTGCTGTACAATATGTACACTAAATGCACTCTACAGTGTTGGAAAGAAATTCCTCTCCCATTCATGACTATAAGATATCAAACTTCGCTGAGCTCTTGTGACAATCCCAGATGATCAATTAAATATAAAATAGTCTATTTTACTAGGATATTTAAAGAGTAACAATTTTTCAACCTTCTGCCCCCAAAATGAAGCTCCACACTCAGGATTCTTGGTTCTCTTCCTCAAAGCTACAGCATGAGGCTGATTCCTACCCGAGGTCAAACCTGTCTTCTTAGTGTGCATTATGAACACATCTCCTTTTTCTTGGTGAACATGTACTTTAGTCTTTCATGCATGAGTCCATTCGAACACAGCTGCTCAACTTGATTCCTTCCATGGGCTGTTAAAGCGGTTCAATGGCATGTTTTAAATTCAACTAAAGCTTCTCTCAACATCACTTGCCACTCATTCACCACTTCTCTTCAGTCATTAGTTAAAACACTTCTCTGTGTTTTCTTTTCCTCACTATTAGTCACCTCATGACAACTCTCCAGTCTACCGTCTACATTCATTTTAACATTAAAAAAGTGGCAAATAATAAAAACAGGCCTCCAAAATATTATAACACAGGGTCATTCTCATACTCAACTGCCTTGTCTTAACCTATGGAAGTATTGAATATATCCCAATTTTGTAAAGTATGTTCTTTCCCATACTCTGTGACACCTCTGTGCTTTTACACCAATCTGTCTTGCAGTTCCCTGTAAGTGTCTTGCAGTCCCCAAACCATCTATGCTTCCCCTTGGTGGCAGGTAGTCAAAGCCTGGTATCCTGATCTATTATTGCACCCAAATCTCTCAAGAATCTTTTTTTTTTTTAAATTTGTTCCACATTCAAGATTTTTTATATCATCATATAAATAACACCTAGAATGTCATATTTACATCAGCCTTTTTGAAGCAAATGTTTCCATTTTTAATGTAGTACCACATTCCATATATTTAGGAAGAAAATATGTCATAGCACAACTCTTGACCCTCTCCCACACTACATGGTCTTTTATCCTTGGCTGGTTTAGTCAATGACATCATGAAGTGAGAGGCGCATGCCTGGACATTAGCAGTCACTTGGTTCTGACCTCCTGCTCACCTCCTATGTTCAGTTCATCACAGAATCTTGTCAACTTGAATTCCCAAATTGCACTCATATTAATTACATCAGACATTGAAACATAATAAACATAGAATGTAGATTATGTGCATGCAATTTGTGATAAAATGATATTATTATTATAATGTTATCACTAATTAATATTACGTGCTACATCTTAAAGAACATAGAGGAAAAACAAAATAGGTTTTTATTTCCCTGCTGAAAGTATTCTATCTCTATAGATTCTTTTACTTGACATTAATGCTAAATTCAAAGAACATTTTCTAGTGATGAGGTTTTTACTTTTTTGAATTTCAAATTGTTTAGACAAGGATTCAATATGTAGTGCCTGGTCTGGAGATTTTTAATGTAGATGAGGTTGGCTTTGAATGTGAGGTGATTTTCCTATTTTTTCTTGCCAAATGATGGGATTATGGCATGGGCCAACAGCTCAAAATTCACTTATTTTTAACTAATACATAATAACACAAGGATCTTGTATGTTTGCATTTTAATATTTGGTATGTATATTGTATATGTCAGTGTTCAAGTAAACATATGTAAACATATACATATATCAACCGATTCTTTATTATAAGGATATAGTATATTGGTCTCTATATGGATGATATTTTACACAAAGTTCTTTAGTTTTATGTAGACAAAGATCATCTTATCATACAATCAAATGCTAGTTTTCTAAATCTTAATAGATTTAAATTGAGTTGTTTGTGAGCCATTTGTCTAATTTTGCTTCCATTTCAACAACTGAAAGCCATTATTATTAATTAGCAGAAATCTCTGTGTGTCCCATGTGCTTTTTTGTGTGAGTGTTTGAGAAGGAGGATGGAGGAGAGAGGCAGACTGAATGACAAGAGAAAGATGGGAAGTGGGAAGAAAGATGTAGAAAAGAGAAATGGGTCAGTAGCTGGTCAAATGGGTGATTTTTAATGATGTTGTAGTAGATGCTATATGTTGAAGGGTGAATTTGAGTTATCCAAGTGAAGACGAGGATGAAAGGCCCTTCAGAACTGTGGGAAAGAGCAGCACCCTAAATGGTTTAGAGTAATGCAAATGTTGAGTGTCCTGTGCTTTTCTTCCTAAAAAGGACAGGGAAAAATGAAAAGGCCCTTGGGGGTGTATGTGGAGTTTTCAGACTGTGAGATGGGACTGTGATATGCTTCACGATGAATTGCAAGAGATCTCTAGAACTTGCTGTTGTCATCATGACTGAAAATAATCTGTTCATACACAGGTTAAGGTTTCACAAAATTGGCATGAGTTTTCTGCCTGCAGATTGACTGTAGTTCATATTGTATAAGCTATATGATTTGCCAATACATAGACTCAAGAGAAACACAGGGGGTTCTCTAAGTGTGCATTTCATGTACTACACATCCTTTCAAAGACCAGTTTCACCAAGGGGCAAAAGACAAATTTCTCAGGGAGTTGAGTATAAGCAGAAAAGATTATACTAAGCAGGAAATAAATTGGTTAATAAATATAACAGTTTGGAGATTAATCCCTGCAACCCTCCAAACCAATGGGTTTCTTGTAATTCAGAACAATTTTAATGCCAATAATTTAATGCCAATACATTTTCAAAACTCTAAATTAATTCTCAAATAGTCATAAAATAGCTAAAACATGATAAATCCAATCTCTATATAATAAATTAATTTATAACATATCATGTTTTACATTTATCTTTCTTAATAATATCATTATGAACTTATTGTTTTACGGTGAAATAATTGTTTTAGTCATTAAAAATTAATCACATCAATAATTTTTGATAGATTATATTAAGTCTTGTATTTGATTTTTATTTTGTTTTTTGTCTCAATAATTGTTCTATGACTATGTTTCGTACATTCATGAAACTAACTGAATGGTTATTTTTAAAATTATAACATAATTACGGTATTTAACCCCTTCCCTCCCACAAACCTCTCCCATATACTCCTTTCTGGTCTATTTCAAATTCATTGCCTCTTTTTTTTTTTTTTTATCACTCACTAATTTTATCACATGCACACACATATGTTATTAAATATAAGCTGTTCAGTCAATATACTATTACATGTATGTATGTATTCAAGGTTAACTGTTGGGCACTGGACAGCCAGTTTGTATGTTCTTTCCTGGGGAAGACCATCTATTCAGCTTGCGGCTTTCCTCATGTGCTTCCCAGTGTCCACTTCAGCATTGCTGTTATCCTTGTTCAGCTCATGTTATAGCAGTTATATGGGTAAAACTTCCTGGGTTTAGCTTCTCAAGTCAATAGGAGACACAATCTCACAGTGAACTCCCTGACCCTCTGGTTCTTACAATCTTCCCACCCATCTTCTGTAATGTTTCTTGAGCCTTAGGTGCTCATATTTTAAATCTACCTAGACTCCTGCACATGTCTACCGACACTCCTACATAGGCTTTTCTCTATTCACCTACTATTTTAATGGCCATGCTAAAACCTGATCTCCCATACAAAGCTTTGCCAAGGATTTCTTACTCATTATTTCTTGCACTGTAGTCTTTAAGCACATACTAAATCTTATACAGATTTCCCTGAATTTATATACATCTTACAGCACTTCTATTATCTGGTCTCTTATACAAGAAAGATATTTATGTTCTTATATAGCTTTCCAGTAGATTCTTTGAGTGAAAGCACTATAAGCCTTGGTGTCCCCATATCTCTCTGTCTATTCAGGTCTTTGTTCAGTCCCTTCCATGCTAATCCTGGGTTTGCCCATGTGACTTCCTTTGGTGAATGTGACAATAGAACATATTCAGTAAATTAAGGATGAAAAAGTGCTTACTCAGTGGGTTAAGCCTTTCTAGATATACTTGGAACCCAGCCCACATATCTCAATAAGCCAAGGCAGTCGGTAGAATGATGAAGGAGCTGATGGATAAAAGCTTCTGCTTTCACTACTACTGTAACAGCGCTAGAGAAAGTTATCAGACACCAGCAACATCCCACTAAACCCTAACCTAAACGACGATGCTCTAGTGATCCCAGTTAAGACCCATTGAGTCTTATCCAGGCCAGTAACACAGCCTAGAGCACATTTATAACTGCACAGACACAAACTAGGAAAAGTTTGTTGTTTAAAGTCATTAAGTTTTGATGAATTAGCTGACTTACCATGATAACCGACAGATTTTTTTTTCCTAATAAATATTGAGTTGCAGATATTATCCCCCCTGACACTTTTCAGTGAAAGAAAGACACTCGGAGAATAAAAGAAACTCAGAGGCATTAATAGAGTAATGTCTCCTCCTTTCTACCACACAGAGAAGAGACAGAGAGTTAATGAAATTGTCTACATTTTGAAATAAAAATCATAAAGAGGTTAAGCAAAGACAGAGTTGAGGCACCATCTTAGCTATAGAAAGTGCTAATCAAGAAGTATGATGGTAAACATAGGGGACTGAGGAGACACTGTTTCTGACTAAGATTTCTTTTTTACAAATCAGAGGAAACACTCCTGGAAAGAAACATGAAAAAGCATTGCAGTCAAAGTTCTTAGGGTTGAGAAAATCTTACTCTTCAGAGTGGCTGAAAGTGTTGCGGGGTACCTACCCTGCAGGATTTAAGTAGCGAACCAACAATACAAACTCTACAGGAGACTTTACAAACATCTGAGGATGGGGCGTGTATAAACAAAAGGTAGTTGGATTTCAAGCAGTAAATTTCATCGCAGATGCCAATAGAACAATGTCTTCTGGAAAAAATTTAATACTTATAAAGCATCAATCAACTGCATTAAACATTTTAAGATAAAAGGCTCTTGAACATTTGCCCCATTTATCTCTGTGTAAAGTTACTTGACGGAACAAAGACGCCAAAAATAAAGGAACAGATTAAGAAATGGGAAGATAATAAGAGACAAGAAAAGAAGGTCCATTGATGAATTTTGCTAAGATAGCTCAACAAAATGGGGAATAAATATAAGTCAAAAAGAGGAAAGCTGAGTTCAGAAGTCAGCCTGAATTTGGCAGTGGTATTACAAGAATTTAATACCAGAACTCAAGAGGCAGAGGCAGATGGATTTCTGTGAGTTTGAGGCCAGCCTGGTCTACAGGATGAGTTGCAGGACAGCCAAAGCTACACAGAGAATCCCTGACTCACAAAGCAATAGCAAGGCATCCTATAGCAAAGCAGAATATAGTTAAGTAGGAAATCCAAGCGGAGCTTCAGGGAATTGAAGGGCTGAATCAGGACAGATGCCAGCCAGCTACAGAACAAGCAGGCAGTGTAGAAAATGAGCTAACAAGCCTTAAAATATAGGTTAACCTAAATGTAACAATTAGCAATAAGCCAAGCTATTGGTTGAGCATTAATGTAAGCCTCTAAGTCATTATTTTGGAAGCGGCTATGTGGTAGGGAGGGGCAGAGAAACCTCCATTTTCAACTTTGGGTACTGGTAAGTTGAAACAGGTAACTACCTCATGTTCACCTTAGCTGCTTCCAGTATTCCCCATTCTCTTCTAAACTCTGATACCCTGTCAGACTATTTCTGCTCAATTTATAGCTACAAGCAGAAGCTTTCATTCAGAGATAATAGAAGGCACTGTCACATTATTAACCCCAAAACTACAAATTTGTCATTTTGACGAGGAGTCCTCTTCCTTCCCCCTTATCATGGCACAATCACCCCTTCCTCCCCATATATGAGGCCTTTGCTTCAAAGCCTATTTAACTACTTGATTATTTGTTATGGAGAAACCTTTCTGTTAGGTTTCATCCTTTTCCAAATTGAAGGTCTTTTCTAAAAGTATCTGCATGCATCTATGATGGTTAATTTCAATTGTCAAAATTATGGAGAAAAGAGTTATCTAGGGCATTTTTGTATCTTGGAGGGTATTTCCACAGAAGATTAACTTTATGTAGAAGACCTGACTTGAATATGGGTGGTACCATCTTGTGGGGCAGATTCCTGAACTGAATAAAGAGAAAGGAAAGGAGAAAGGCAAACAAATGGTGTTATTTCCTTTGGCTGCCTCCTGTTCCACTGAGTTATTAGCAAGAAGCCTCTTGAACCAAAAGCCAATGTAAAATCTTCCTTCCTTAAGTTACTTTGTATAACTTAAGGAAAACAGTTAACACACTAATTAATAAAAATAAAAGTTAATAATAAAAACCAATATCAGTCATTTCCATACTTGAAAGATAAAAACAATTCCCAGCAAATCATGACTATTTAATGATTTGCATCTGTTTCAAAGTATGCCTAAAGCATAAACATTATCTCTATTTGACTCCTTGTTGTCTTGAACTTTTTGCATTTAGTGCATCATGGAAATCCTGGTTCATGTCCACAGTTTAGTACCACAGTGTGTGCCGATCCCCCAACAGCTTTGCGCTAAACCTCAAAGGGACATGGGTATTTGGTAATTTTCATTGTCATTCCTCCTAGACTCCTAACTCACTGACTTCAATCGCCATTAGATTAAGGTCTTCTAAGAGGATTCTTTTTTGCTCAACAACACATTAAATCGCCCTTAGACAAATAATATTTGAATGAGATCACTTTGCTATTAGTCTTTTAGATAATATTTAGAGAAATTATTTCTGTAATAAGGATTGGGATGTACCTCTGGAACAGAATCTACTGGTTGTATTAGCAAAGAGATATTCCTGTAAAGAAAATACAACATAACTTCAATGCCATGTAGAAACTCAATTCTTTGCAAAAATAGTAATACTAAGAGAATAGAGAAATTTACACTTTATAAATTATTTGAAAGTAAAGACAGGGTTCATAAAGATTTAATTGGCTTACACTGTAAGTAAAACCAAGACAGATGAGGTAAGAATACTGGATAAATGCTGAATTTTACTATAGTTAGAGGAATACTCCTTTGCTTCAGCATGATTATAAAAAACACGAGTTTTAAGACTATCAAAAAGTGCTTGAAAAGAAAACAAGGTTAGAAGGCAAACACAACTAATACTAAACCTGCAGCCTTCTTGAAGAAGTAAGAGGAGCAGGAGAGATGAAATGTGGAAAGTCTAAACTGGAAATACGGTGTTATTTATTTATGATAATGTTTTTGAAAATGAACTGAAAAATAAGAAACACCCTCAGGGAAGCAGAAACCATTGAAAATAAAAATGCCTTAAGAGAAAGAGTATTATGCTTGATGAAAATTACTTTTGTCTTTGTGCTTAGACATTACGGAAAGTGCTAAAGTCAAGTTTGCAAGTGCTCATTCTGTCTGAACCACACACTTCACTCTTGCCAAATACACTACCAGATGAGGTTAAAAAGTCGGATGTTCTTGAGTAGTCTGTTGCTACTTTTAACTGCAAAGATCAAAAAGTGAAAAAAAAATGTTACCAAGAATAAGGTTATCAATTACAGTCCTTATATCTAAAGGAAGCCTTTATCATTTTTACTGATTACCACCAGAGGAGCAGGTATTAGAATGATAGACACACTTGCTGTGAGATAGTACATCACTAAGACCTTAGCCAAGAACATGCTGTGTGGCTCTGCATACCATACGTCTCAGCACAGTAAATCCGATTCCTCTCCATGTTTGCATCATTGGCTCTTCCCTTCCCCCCAGAATTACTATTTGCTATATATCTGAAAATAGACACATTAAATATAGAAACAAAATGACAGAGACAATTAAAAATACATCTCAGTAGTAAATTTTCTAGTATATTTGAGGTTGTCCCAATTTGAGATATAACAATATCTGATCTAAGCAACTTATGTGCATTTTACTTTGAATATTGGTTAATGTGTGATTTTTTTGTTTTAGATACTTCATATGAAATGTATTGAATACAGTTCATCATGCCTTTGCGATCCTGAATTTTAATCTGAAAACTCTGTATGAATGCAAAATTTATAGAAATTCATGTTCCTTCATTTGAAATCCCCTGTGTATGGTTGGCAAAGTGATGATTCTAGAGTCTTATTTTCACAAGATCACCCTGGGTCTTGCAGGTACAATGATGAGCCCTTGAGTTGGATTCAATATGCCATCTGTTGGCTTTTTCTTACCTCCCAACCTTTTTGGATCAGGGAAATTACTTAAAATATTTCACTATCGGTTTCCCAAATATGATTTGAACCATGAATCCCCTGAAATCCCCTGCATTGCCACTTAATGGACTATATGAAATTAAAGAATACAAGAAGGTATCAAAGGGAGTTTCACTCTGGAATCCTTACTGGAAAGAATACTGTTGCAGAGAGAATTCTCTCTAGAGCAATCCATTTTAATGTCCATCCTTAGGAAGGTCTTTAGAAAATAGGGGTCTACAGCAACATCCTTCATCTGTCAGTAAAGTTACTATGCTCTGATTACATTTAAAAATGTGTTGTCAAATGTGCTTTTGGTAAAATAAATATGACTTCAGTGCTGGCATAGTTTAAGCTTTAGACCTGTGGTCAAAGTAGATCAGAGCCAGGCATGATTAGAACAACTATTGGAGAGACTTTGGTACCTAACCTAAAAGTTTATATATGAAATTAATGTCCTAAAATTTTATATATGAAATTAATGTTTGCTATATTCTGTAACTGAATAAAGCATTATATATTTACATATGTGCACATACATATAAATGCATATGCATTATAGAAAAGATTAAAGTTAATGTGCTTTTCCCATTTCTTGTTTGTTCTATGATATCATTTTTAAAATATTTCACTCTATTCCTTTAAGAAATAATGCCATCCTGATTCTCAGTGTTGACAGTGCTCACAGTCTGGTTACAGCAAATAATGAGTGGCAGAAAAGAATATCAAGAGATTTGCCCATCAGATGAATTTTACATTAACTACCAGGCAAGATGAAAATGTTTGAATTTTGGTTTAATATGCAAAATTTTCAACTAGTCATAACATATATATTTTTAAAGCCACTGGATCTATTTAACATAGCTTCCAAAAGATCATATACTCTGTTATTCTTTAGTAAGAAAATTTGGTTTTAAATTCATTCATCTGGACAGAATAAATTTTTCTTTTTATTAACTCCAGATAGTCTTTAGTACTGAATTTCAAACAAAATATTTTCACATGGAAAACTACTGGGAGACATCTACATATTCTTTTGAATTTATACTTTATATAGGATTTGTAATGGATCATTTTAAATTATACTTGGGTTATGTGAACGTGACCAAAAATGTAAAGTTCTTGGTGTCATTCCCAGAGCCCACTTATTCATTTGTCTACTTGTGTGAAGGGGATGTGTCAGCTAGCATGGTCTCTTATTTGACTCTGCAATCAATGGGCTAGCTTTGGGGTCTTGTCAGACATGCAATTGGAATAGGTTGGGTGAAGTAATCCTGAGAAAGATAGTATGCAGGAAAATGAAGTTGAAAACAAATCAACAATAAGGAAAAACTATGTCATGACTCCAATCACTTGGGGGGAGGGAGATGCAAAGGGAAAAGGTACAGTGTAGAAGGCACAGACAACAGGGAGATTCATTAGGAAAACTGCCATTTCCTTGCCCTGGAGACCTTGGGGAAGCACTTTATCATTCCAAAAGACAGGCAACCTACACAGGAGCAAAAGGAAATGAGATCAGTTTATCCTAAATTGATTGAAACAATAATGAAGGAATCTTGTATTTTATTAGTAGATAATATGCTCCCTCTAGAAGGTGGACTCAGCCACAGAATTGTAATCCCTCCAGGGATAACATCTGATGTATTCTCCATCTTCAGTATGGTCTGGCTGTGTCTTTGATTCAGTCTCTGCTAGGTTAACTGAAGCTCAGAGATGAGTTTAATGAAACTATCTTCATAACTCCAGATACTGGAAATACATGTGGGGACTATGATTTTTAAACAGCATGATGAAAGTCGTTGATGCTCACGTATGAGGACAAGTGTCAGACTTAATTCAAATTTTTGCACTTGGAAATAGGAGCATCTAGAAGAAAGGTATCTATCCCACTGATAACAAGTTTGAGGTGTCATTCAGTGTCCTGTGTTTCTTAGCCTACCACTGTGAGAGAGACTGATTTGCTTCCAGTTTACAAATACGAAAACTGAGGCTAATCAAGAGAGTGTGGCTTATTAGCTGTGGTGTTTGCTAACAGGATAGGTACAATGTTCCTCCTGTATCCAAATTAATAATGATAATAAAAACTATGTTGCCCTTAGAAATACTTGTTTTTATACTGATGGATTTGAGAGAATTGACCACACTTGACCAATCCTCCTGGCCTGCAAATCTCCTCAAAACTTCCCTCACAATGTTTTGAAGAAGTTTTCTGTTTCTGAGTCTAAGTATATGAAGTGGAAAGCTCCAGAAGTGTTTAGAGACATATACATTATCAGCTGTGTACTATTCCACGTGTTGAAAGCTCATGTTGTTGACCTCATTCTGTCCTCTCCAGGACACAAATAAACTCTTCACTCGTATCCAGGTTGTGTATGCTCTCTGTCTTGCTAGCCACCAGCTGACGTCTTAGGAATTCTGCCCCATTATATAACACATTTATTTATACTGTTTGCTTCCATTGGAAGACCAGGCATTCACAAGACACTTTAGAACAGGATGACTGTATTTCTATTAGTAACTCATCTATTGTCTCAATCGGCCAATGGTTTAATACCACTAAGACCTTCATCTTTAAAGTCAAGACTATCTGTATACTCAAAGCCTGGCTTTGTTCCTCATAATCTGCTTGATTTCGAGCTATTGATTAGGCTATGTGTGTCTCATTTAATCTTGCAGAATCAACAGTGACATATAGAGTTAATCCCAGAGAGACCCAGTGGGAATGAAACCAGCATTTCCATATAGAGCACTTAGAATACTATCCTGCAGAAAGTAGTAAGTTAAAGCCAATTATTGTTGGCCGGCCCTCAGTTCATTTATTCCTTTTTATTCTGTAATGTGGGTGGATCTTGCACATAATACTATTGTGGAACATTTTACAAACACAACACACACACACACACACACACACACACACACACACACACACACAAACAAACAGTGCCCTGTTTAGCTTTTTCAAGAATCAGGACAGAATTTTGAACACATTACAGTATAAATTTGACAAGACATTTCCCTCTCTATAAGCAGGGAAATTGTTCCAAGGTGCATTTGCTCTAAAATATTCAGTATTAAAAGGCTAACAGCTTTCCGCAGTTCTGCTCGCTGAGCTCCATACCCGAGTCATCTGTAGCAGTTAATTAACTGCCTCCTTTTCAGAGGGCTTGAAAGATTTAAGAAGAAAGGAGACGCCAGTGTATTTTGAAGGGAAAGATCTGGGGCTTGGCAGTCCCTGCATTTGAAGAAGTCTGTGGGGGAAGACATTTACTAAGTGAACCCTGCTTCAAGCAACACAAAATAAACACTTTCTATATGTGGCCAGAGGAAGAAAAGCAACAAGAGGATTTCACCAACTTGCATTTGCTGCACACAAAAGCTTGTCAGCTGCTCATCATCCGTAGCTTAAATCGTACTGTAAGCTCCAGTCCGAAGCAGGAAACTTAAATTAGTCTTCCATGCTGCAGTGCTCACAAACACCTCCAAACTTCTGCAAGCTGCAAGGCTTACTCCTCAAGTAACATACCACGGCATGCAATCAATGAGAAAATAATTCGTACACCAAATACAAGTGGGCATAAGAGTGAAGCAGAAGGACTTATTTAAACTAGAAAAGCCCAGACGTAGAATAAATACGCATCTTGGCAATGGAGCCAGAGACAAACATGAGTGCATGTGGGATTGGGAATGCGTTTCCCTGCCGGAAATCATTCAATTATCAAAATGCTTTCCTCCTGAGAGTTACAAACAGAAACCCTGGCTCATGCTCAAATATTAAACATTAATGACGTTCTCCTGATGTTTTGAAAGAGAGGGTCCATCTTAGCTGCTGAAGCTGTGATCTGCTTTGTGATAAAGAAATGGCAATGAGGGAACTTTGGAGAGATTTTTGGAGAAAATGATACTGACATAAGCTCTCAGGTTTGATTTTCCAAATAAGATAGAAAGACTTTTTGGTCTGTTTTCAGACAGGTGACCCTGTGCTTGCTTTTATGGGCTTAGGAGTTTTATTCATTGATAAATTTCATGGGATCAGTTTAGTTCCAAGTTTGTAATATCATAGAGAGGACAAGAAGCAAGAAAGAACGAAACATAAAAATAACTTCATTTTCTTCTGTAAGAAATGAGACTAGATTGAATAGAAAGTTGACAGAAAGTATATCGAATAATGCTGTGTGTAGCTCTGCCGGGGAGAGTTTCAATTTTATTTTAGGCCAGATAGAGAGTTATCAGGAGGACTGGAAAGGGAAATATTGTGATTCAATAAATAAAGATCACTTTGGCGAAGACGAACAGTAGAGCTTAGGAGGTGCAGTCGAAGTGTGGAGACGAGTTAATCTTTTGGTTCAGTGAACTGAACCAAAAGTTGAGGGTGGCTGGCCCTAGGGAGATGGAAAAATAGAAGTAGATAAACCTTATACTCAAGAACATTTCAGAGGATCAGTAGGACTTGCTGAAATGATAGGAATTGGGACTGATGGAAAGGCATGAATTGCAACCACTCCTAGCTTTCTACAATGCCTAATGTTATAACTATGTCTAAGGAAGAGTTTGAGTTTCAAGGGGGTCATATATGGGAGAAAGTAGAAGGTACATGATTCCACCTAAATATATATTGCACTCCAGACACAGAATATTCCACATCAAGAAACTTCATCTGTACACTCAGATTTTCTAATCTTATTTTCTTATTGGCAGAATTTATTTGGAGGCCAGAAAGAAGGGCATACATATGGTTGCTGCACTGCCTGTTGGCTTGAGTACAATCCTTGGGACCCAAATGGTGGCAGAACGTATTTGGGGTATGGACATACAGAACAATTGGTAAGTGTTTGCGTAACATGCCTGAAGCCTTAGGTTAGTTTCTCAGCAATGTACAGAACAGACATGGCGGCACAGGTAGGATTTGCACAAGTTCCCTCAGCTGCCCAGTGATTTAGAGTCCAATCTGGGTAGTGTGTACCAACTTCCTCTGAGATACAACTTCCATCTTAGAGGAAGCTCCTTGATAATACACAGGATGTTAAAATAAAGGTGGCATGGTGCATCTTGCAAGGAAACCCCTAAAGGTCAGAAAGTCAACACCTAAGTACCTTCAAGATGTACCAGACTCACTAGGGCTCTTCCTATCTAAGGAAGGACTGCTGAGAGACACTCATAGACTAGCTGAACTGTTTGGGAGAGGTAGAGAACGCCCAAGCTTCCTGAAAAAGATAGTTTCCATCTTGCTGGTTGGCCTGGAGATGATGCAGTGTCCTCCAGGTTTTCATCCTTCATGGACCATTGTCCATGATGGATAGGTACAGCTGTCTTGCAATCATTTTTGCTACTGTAAGTAACCTCTCCCTTCATTGTTGTAAGCAAGTCCAATAAACCCCATTGATTCATCAAGTTGGACCTTGGTGGTATAGCTAATCTGGTCTGCCAACAGTCGCCTAACTGGGGTGAATAGTCATTTATTCATTTCTCCCCAGGAAGGGAGTAAAACAAGAGAGGGTTATATGGAAAGTGTAACATCAACAACCACAACAATAGCATAAGGAACATATTTTCTTGTAGTTGAAATGTGCTCAACTTTTTAAAAATTGTTTTTATAATTTTTTTTTCATTTAACATTTTTCTTATTTTACATATAGATATCAGCTCCCTCTCCCTCCCATCATCCCATGCTCCCCACAGACCCTCCCATCTCACCCCCATCTACTCCCCAGGGAGGGTGGGGTCATCCATGAGGGGTCATCAAAATCTGTCAAGTTATTTGGGGTAGGGCACAGGTCCTCCCCCCTTGTATTTAGGCTAAGGGAGTAGTATCCTTCCATGGGTAATGGGCTCCTGAAGTCTGTTCACGCACTAGGGATACATCCTGGTTCTATTGTCCGAGATCCCATAGACTGCTAGTCCTCTTAACTGAGACTCACATTCAGGGAGCCTGGGTGGGTCCTATGCTGGTTTCCCAGCTATCAGTCTGGGGTTCATGAGCTCCCCCTTGTTCAGATCAGCTGTTTCTGAGGGTTTCTCCAGCCTGGTCTTGATCCCCTTGCCCATTACTTCTCCCTCTCTGCAACTGGATTCCAGGAGTTCAGTTCAATGTTTAGCTTGTGGTGTCTGCTTCTGCTTCAGATGGCTACTGGATAAAGGCTCTAGGATGGCATATAGGGTAGTCACCGATCTCACAGAAGAGGCTTGGCACAGTATCTTACACCTCTAGGACAGCAACTGCATAGACTAAGACAGGAGGGTTGCTTGAGTCAAGGAGTTCCAGGCTGTAGTATGGTATACTTATTGGGTATCCACACTAAGTTTGGCATCAATATGATAACCTCCCAGAAGTGTGAACCGGCCCAGATCAGAAATCGAACATGTCAAAGACAGGAAAGACTAGCATTCTTCAGGATAGCAATTTTGTGAGCATCCTGCATCTCAGCATGGAGACTTACATGGAAAATAATCCTTCAGATCACACACCTACACCTGTTACATTATTTATGGTCATATCTTTAAAATCATTAGAAATCATTAGAAATAATAGAATCATACAGTTTATTATATATACTGGGTTGAATCGAAGTTATTTTCCAAATTGAAGTCTACTAGGAAATTGTGAACGTGACCTCATTAGGAGAGATCCATGAAAATTTAATTAAGATGAAGTCACTCTGAATAAAGACGTATGTCTTTTTAAGAACTAGGAAGTTTAAAGAGGCAAGACATGCAGGGGAGAACTCTACATGAAGAAGGAAGCAGAGACTTACATTGTCACAAACAAAGCAACATCAAGGACTGACATCAGCTTTTAGTGTCTAGAAAGGAACTATTAGGATGATGGCAGGGCTGGGCTATAACATTTCTAATGCCTTGAATTAGAGCATCTATCTATAGCACCTGTGTGAAAAACAATTTTGCTTCGCCTTTCCTCTGCCATCCAACAGTACACGCCTAACTCAGATTCTCGCCATGTCTTCTCACAAGACTTTCAGAATCAAGCGATTCCTGGCCAAGAAACAAAAGCAAAATCTTCCTATTCCTCAGAGGATTCGGATGAAAACCGGCAACAAAGTCAGGTACAACTCCAAGAGAAGACACTGGAGGAGAACCAAGCTGGGCCTGTAAGGAAGGAGTCACACAATGGCAAGACTGAGAGTTTGTACTGAATCATGGGCAACATGATCTATCTGCCAGATGGATGGAGATCAAGATTATTAACCTGCAGATTTGGTCATGTTTAAATTGGGAATGATTTGTCCAGTAATAAAAAATATAATATGGAGTCTAAAAAAAAGAAAAAGAAAAACAATTTCAATCATGTAAATCACCAAACTTGTAATGACAGTCTCAAGAAATTCATACAGCCTATGACAATAATGGAAATGAGATTTGTATGAAGTCATCATACTGTATAAAGTATTATGTTGAGAACAAATGTGTAAAATTCTTATTGTGATTATGGCTGTTTTCATATCCTAAATGTAGCACAAATGTCTGTCCCATTTGAATTTTGATTGTCAGTGGATACATCATAAAATCTACCTGGTGCAGATGTAAATAGTCACACAGGCAAAACCACCCCACTAACTTATAATTATTCACATTTTCTCTCCAGGAACATGTTTTACATTACATTGTCATATTCTCAAACTTAGTGGCTCAAGAAACTGGTCTACAACATTCAGCTGACCTTAAAAATATGATCTAACTTAATTATGGTGCCTGTAGTTATGGGCATGGTATATGCTTTACAAACTGCCAAGTACATTAATTTTCTGTGTACAAAAATGAATATTATGTATTTCTATGAATGATGCCTGAAAATGAGCAATGACTCAACACAAAATTATATTCAATTTGTAGTTCAAGAAGAAATTACTTGGATTAATTTCATAGGTATTTAAGTGATCCATATGGTGTCCAAGTACACAGCTTGAAAAATAATGTGAGATGTTTGTATGACACCATCATTAGCAACAATCTCCAATATTATCACTGGAAAAAACTTTAGGGAAGTTCTTGCTAGCATGGATATCTGGAAGGTTCTAATTATCTCTGGCAGGAAAGGGAGGACTTTGCTCTCCTAAGATCATATTTAATCTTCATGAGAATATATTCTGACTCATCATTCAATGTTTTTAGGAAAATGTTATCAAAGGTATGGAAGGAGGTATTGTCCAGCCCCTACAGGTTGGATTTGTTGTAAACACAAAAGTTTCCTACTTATGTTCCTTTAATTTAAGGTAGCCTCAAAGTTAAAATCTTCCATGTTGGCTGTCATGATGTCATGTTGATGAAAACAACATTAAAACTAAAAATCCTAAGGTAAACCAGGGACCACACGGACATAGTTTGGGGAATAGAGTTGCCTGAGATTCGACACCTCTGCAAGTGCTAAATCTTAGTGAATGTGATAGGAAGAAGGCATAATTAAAGAGCACACTTGAGATTCTAAAATCTAGAGCTCATTCCATCCTCATAACCAGTCTAAGAATGACTGAAAACACACATGTGTGAGCCATCTGGATTGTTTTCCAAGCGATTAAAGCCAAGTGTGACTAGTTAGCAATTCCAGCTCAGCCATTTGTCTCATTACATGGTTTGGGTTGCCACATGGTTTAACATCCCTGCGATTTTCCAGTGCACCTTGTGGAGGAATCCCCCCAACTTTCTGTTGCCCCTTGTGGAGGAATTTTTGCCTGGTTTGGAAACTCTGGACAATTGCAAAACATTATTGGTTTCCTTAGAATGCCTTCCTTGACTTGATAAGGACACCATTGTTTTCTGGCAACCCACTCTATGGGCTCAGGATGGTTTTGTGTGCTCTATGTGTGGAACCCATTATTCCAGACATGTCTGAATACTCAGTTAGCCATGTCTGTTTTTTTTTTTTTACATAGTTTTCCCTTATTGTTTCACTGAAAGATGTATTTCATTCTTTCATTTTCAAGTGGACACTGTGTAAATGAATATAATGACATTTTACCTGTTTACTCAGTTCTTTCTCTGTGTTTTTATATATCTGCTTACACATGGCATAGATACCTAAATGATAATCAAATGATCTGTGAAAACAGAGAAATAATTTGAGTATAGAAAACAGGTAAAATATCATTATATTCACTTAAAGAGAAACCACGAAACAGAGTATACTGTGCAGAGGTATTATTGTCTTTTTCCCACACCAAAAAGATATCACAGTTCCTGGAGTCATTCGCCCCTCACCCACGTGATGCCACAATGCGAATGCAGTCTTTCCTATCTTAGCCTCCTTTCCACAGTCCTAGATGCAGTTTAGCCTTCAGAAAAAATGACACTGTTCTTTTCAGTTGATTATACTGCTGAACTAAGTAGTTTTTGGACTCTATACATAATGGCTACATTAGGCAATCTATTTGTATTGTCAATTAACTTGTGTTTATATAAGCAAGACAACATTCCTCGGCATCTTAATCGTTAGTGTCCTTGTGTTTTCCTAGTTATGAAGTGGAAGCAAATTACTACTTTTGAAATGGAGGTAAGTACACACACAGGCTCTCAGACCCACACCCACTCGTGAGTGCTGGAAGCCTTTGAAGGATTTCAGTAGTCTGAACTTAGACTCAAAATTGCATAATGTCAAAAATTAATCATTCCTCAGCTTCCTCCCTTCCCTTCCCACTCCCTATAACATTCTGACAGCAGGAAGAAGTGCATTAAGAGAAAGATCTCCCTGTAAGTGAGGTAACATCTGCCCAAAAGCTGGGTTAGGAAGGAGTCTGCACCATTTCTTCAGCAAGAGCCACTCATGGGGAATAGAAGAGAGGCGTATAGTTTAGCCTGAGGGCTTTTTCAGGATTTGAGATGTATACTCTGGTAGAAATGGCAATAAAACAAGCATCCTTTGGCATACCATTTGTCTGCATTGAGTAAAGTCTTCTAAGAAGCACATACAATTCCCATTGTCATAGATTTTCCTTTCAACTCCATGAGCAATGATAATATCATACGTTTTAAAACAAGATGCTTCTATCCACACATTTAAATAATGACTTTCTGGTTTTTTTTTTTTTTTTTTAAACAAAACTTTATGTTTCTTCCTCTTTGGTCCTAATTGGAAAGAGTCACCCTGCCTCTCAGCCTGCAGATGTATGGCACATGTGTCCATTACTAACCTCCCAGTTTGAAGCAGCTGAGGAGACAGGGCTGGGGATTAAAATTAATGGGAACAGGCTGACCATGTTAATGCAATTGATTAAAACCACCAAGAACTGGTTACAAGATGGTACTAACAAACACTGCATAATATGTGAATGAAAGGAGTGGATCCTCCATAGGTCCAGAAAGAGATCTCCTTTGTTATGTTTTAGAATGTGGGAAAGAGAAGGCAGCAATCCGTCCTTAACTGAATTGGAATGTGCATGACTGAGGCAGCAGCTATCACAATGAACATCAACAAAGTCTCAGCACATTCACTCACTCCATTTTTTATTTCACTGAGTAATTCTATGACTTGAACTTTCAAAATCACTTTTTGTGGTCTTTAAAAAAAATATGATAATTTAGTTAAGGAGGTATCAGTATCTTTTTTTGCTTTGTTTTGTTTCGTTTTCAAGATATGGTTTCTCTATGTAGCACTGGCTGCCCTGGAACTCAATCACTAGCTTAGTCTAGCAACAAACGCATAGAGATCTGCCTGTCTCTGCCTCCACAGTGCATGCACCACCTCTGCACAGCCAATATCATGGTTTTTGTTTGTATTTCTTCTTGTTCTGTATTTTTGAGGTAATATCTCCAAGCCCATGCTGACCTAGAACTTATAACTCTTCTGCCTCATCTTCCTTAGTTCTAGGATTATAAGTACTTGACACCATATCCAGATAGCATCATATTAAAAAAAAAAGTATCAAAGAAAGAGGTGATGAATAATCTCTATTGTCAACTGAACTGAATTTTAGATTGTAATAAATATGCCACGGGGGGTATTCTTGAGGGTTTTTTTTCTGGCAAGGTTTAGCTGAGTAGGTAAGTTCTATGCTGAACGTAGGCGTTATCAACTGGTGAACAGGGTCGAAGACTGAAAATGGAGAAAATTAGGTGAGAAGTAATTTTCATGTCTCTCTGGTTTCTGTTTATAATCACAATGCGACTGGTCACTTCGTAATGCTTCTGTAATACCTCCCCAACTTTGATTGACTGGACTATCCAATTGTGAGCTGAGACAAATCCTTGATTCCAAAAGTTACTTTTGCTAGGTATTTTTCTCAGACCAACAAGAAATGTAACTAATAAAAGGAAATGCACCATTTTTTTTATATTTTAATTGTTTGACATTATAATAAAAGTATATCATTTTCCCCATTTCTTTCCCTACCTCCAATGTCGTCCATACATCACTTCTTATTCTAATTCGTGTGTGTGTGTGTGTGTGTGTGTGTTTGAGTACTCCTAAATATAGAAATACAGCCTGCATAGGCCTTATAATGTTATTTGTATGTTTGCTTCCAGGACTAACAATCTGGTATTGGATAACTGGTAGGTGAGCTCATTCCTCAGGAAGACTATTTCTCTTGCTCTCAGCATTCCTCAGGTACCTGCCATTCTTTTTCTAGGATGGAAACTTCATGAACATTCCTCATTCCATGTTGGCAGGTCTATTAGTGTCATTCTAGTTCAAGGCATCTTTAGACAGACATATTGGTTAGACTTATGGATGTAGATTATCTGACTTTTCTGGGCTATATGATCTCACATCGAATATCTTGTTTCTCTGACTTTTAAAATCTCTCTACCATCATCTTCCACAATGGTCTCCAAGGTTTCATGAAGAAGTTATATAATAAACATATCAATTGGGACCAGGCTCTTCAACATTATATTTTGACTGATTATTATTATTATTATTTTAGAATGGACTGTTGCCAAGAGAAGTTTCCTTGATACAAGATGAAGACTATAGTTAATCTGTGTTAAGGGCAAATAACCAAAATTTAGTTAGTGATTATTATGGTTTAGTAAATTGGCTGTTGCAGGTTCTTCTCCAAGATCAATGAGTCACTAGTCCTAGTCCTGGGTAATTGTCTAGGTTGTTGAGTTTGCCTTAAGTCCAAGTAGGAAGATATTGGTTACCTCCAAGTTATGTGTGCTGCTATTGCATCTTTAGGATTATTGTGGAATATTGTCTTTGTTGTGGGTCTGTTGGTTGCTTTCCTCCATGGAAGCATGAGTGGTACATTCTGGTATCAAAGCTAGCTTTTTTTTTTGTTTGTTTGTTTTTGTTAGTTTCCAAAACAAGATTTGTTGATTTAGCCCTGGCTGTCTTGAAAATTTCCCTCTATACCAGACTGTCCTCAAACTCAGAGATCCATCTGCCTCTACCTCCTGAGTTCTGGGATTAAGAAGGAGTTCATTTTAAATGTAAATTCAGATTATTCTGACTAAGTAGGTCAAGTTTTACCTATGTTAGGCAATGTTGTCAGCAACCAGTCCAAATGTAATAGAATGTATCAAAATAAAATAGACTTTTCTAGATCTTAACTTGAAGTTTGTTATTTGGAATTAATTAGTTTTAGCTAAATCATTCTTTCTTTCTTTCTTTCTTTCTTTCTTTTTTTTTTTTTCTAGAGACATTCTTTGCAGGCACATATGGTGCTTGAGCTAAATAGCTTATGCCTTTTCAAATTATAATTTCCAAGGCTGAAGGAGTTTAGAAATGCTTCCATGTTCCAAAAAACCAGCTTCAAGTTGCGATCTTTTTATAATGGTCCTGGGGGAGTGATACATTAATAAACAAATGCTAAAAGCAACTTGAAGTAATTTGTGTTTATTTAAAAATACTTCAAAACCTTTGTTTTGGAGATTTTGGCAAAAGGTGAATTACTATGTAACTTGATTTTTAGATTTATGATTGATTTCTAGTAAATCTTGTGCACAGCAGAGAACGTTGGAATTTATATTTCCAGGGAAAGAAAATCCTTAAAGGCCTTCTTACTTGTTAAAAAATATCCTGTGGAACTCAAAAGTACAAATTGAAGTTGACTCGGGGGCAGGGATGGGAGTATATGTGCAGGCCCTGAAATAAAATAGTCATATAAATTGCAATCTGCCACTCTATCTGCCAGGCTGATTACAGGCCTGCAGGGGATTCTTGGTCCATACCACTTTATCATGTAACCCTCTCTACCTCTGGTCCAAGTTAAATTAGTCTGGTCTAGAGCAATACTTTTTCTTTGTTGAATGGCTGGCTTCTAGTTCACAGAAGTTTTTCAAAATCTGTTCAATGGTTTGATTCCATAATGATCTTTAGACATAAGCTAGAAAGGTAATGCATCCTTTACTGCATTGCAATAAGAAAAGAGCTTATGATAAGGTAATCTTCCACAAGGTCATTTGACAAGGTACAGATACAACTGACACCAGAATCCTGGTTCTTTTTTTTTTTTTTTTTTCTTTTGATATGTTCCATTGCTCCTTTTCTACTTCAGATGACTTACAGACTAACTCTTCTAAGCCACCAATGATGACTGGAATGAGAGTCCAGGATACAGATGCAGCCACATTATCTTGAGACTGTTAACTTGTTAAAGGCATAAGGTTAAAGTTCACATTAATTTTCATGTTGGTTTGCAATAAGGACAGAATCAGGACTCTGGTAGATACTAGTTCATTTTCAGCCTGTTTCTCTCACTCTGATTTTTTTTCTTTCTTTCTTAAAATGTGCTTACCATCTTTAAACATTTAGCTGCAACAACTGCAACCAGATGCCAAATTAAATTGTAAAAGTTTCCTCTGAATATCTAATTTTATACCCTTACTGTATTTCTTATACATACAATTGACTTCCTTTTATCTTTGTTGTTGCTATTTCAAACATTTGATGTTTGACTTACATGCTGTCAAATATTTTCTCAGAAAGAATGTAGTGTGCATATGTGAAATATGCTTTACTTCATAAACACAAGCAAATATCTATTTACATTCTAGAATTAGGACCAGGTATGCAAATATGAGGCAGACATATATAGACTTACTGTGTTGCTTCTCCATTTAAAAAGTTAAAATGTAATTTATTTCATATTGTTTTTCCCTGTTACCTCATCTTGAACTGATTTAGGCATATTGTAAACATCTCAGTTAGACTTTGAATACCAAATTTTTCACAAACATTTTAATTTAATGCTGTCCATACTAACATTAATATTTTGTGTCATGTCACAGCAGTACAGAGGGAGACACAGAGCTTCAGTGTGAATTCCTCCACAAATTAATCACTACCTTGGCTTGAAGTACAGTTTGGGATTCAATTACTCAGCTCCCCAGGCTAGTGTTTTTATATATTAAATATTCAGTTTCCACAGGGAGATGCAAACACAGACAAGCACAGAATTTGCCATTGCAAAATTTCAAGACCAGCCCCAATCCAATATTCCACAGGGGCTGTAGAGAAATGCCTAGACTTAGGACAGGACTACAGCCTGATGAAAACATAGAAAGTTGGAAACATGGCAAATTAAAATGTATTTAGTATGCCTTGCCTATTGAACATAATGGTTTAGCAACATAGAAGAGAATGTTGGTTGCCTACTCATCAGGGGCTTCTCAGACATTCCTAACACATGAATCAGAGGTAGCCCACTGGGATCAGCCATCACTTAAAACACTACAGACTCATTCTGCCTTCTGTTAACAGTGAGCAAAGTTACTGAAATGTTACATATCATTTCAACCTTTCACAAAACTGCCTTTTCATTTAAAATCATTCCTTGAATTATCTGGAACCCTAAATCATGAACTTCATCTTCAAAGTCAATCATATCTCCATCTGAGTTGAGTGATACAGTTGAGTGATAGGTTTGTAAAATTAAGTAGCATTAAAATTTTAAGAGGGAACATAGAAATTCAATATATTTTTATAAACATATTACGAATACATGTTTTTTCTTTTCCATTCTGCATTTTGAAGACCATTTTCTAGAGTTTGTATAAAATATTTTGGAAATAGATGCCATCTCACCATATCTGTACAGATATCATCTATCTATATCCATATCTATATATAATCAATCTACTTAAATATATGTAGCTATATATGAGGCTTCCTGACATGAGTTGTTTATATGATTGACTAGGCTGCTGTGGTAATTTATGGTTGTATCTTGTTTATACTCTAACAAATAAAGCTTTCCTGAAGATCAGAGTGCAGAACTAGTCACCAGTTAACTATAGAGGTCTGGCTTCCTCCTTCATCTCTCTGATATTTTAGCACTTCACCCTATATCTAACTCTAGACTTTTAGAATTAAGACATATTAGGACTAACTTATATGCTGTCCTAGAGCCTTCATCCAGTAGCTGATGGAAGCAGAAGCAGACAGCCACAGCTAAACACTGAGCTAAACTCCTGGAATCCAGTTACAGAGAGGGAGGAGTGATGAGGAAAGGGGACAAGACCAGGCTGGAGAAATACACAGAATCAGATAATCTGAACAATGGGGAGCTTATCCACCCCAGTCTGATAGCTGGGTAACCAGCATAGGACCGACCCAGAACTCATAAATGTGGGTTAGTTAGGAGTACTGAGCAGTCTATGGGGCCTCTAGTAATGAATCAGTATTTGTCCCTAGTATAAGAGTGGAATTTGGGAGCCCATTCCCCATAGAGGGATACTCTCTCAGCCTAGACACATGGGGGTGGGTCTAGGCCCTGCTCCAAATGATATGACAGACTTAGAATACTCCCCATGGAAGGCCTCACCCTCCCTGGGGAACACAAAGGGGATGGGCTGGGGTTTGGTGGGGGTGATGAGGGAGGATGGGAGAGTGAGGGAACTGGGATAGACAAGTAAAACAACCTTGTTTCAAATTTAAATACAAAAAGGAAAAAAAAAAAAAAAAAAAAAAAAAAGATGAGGTCAGCTATTGCCATAGATTTACTATACTCTTCTTTCAGTGACTCCAATAAAAGAGTGTAGTTACTCAATTTAGGAAAAATAAATTAAGACATATTAGAACTCATGTTACAATAATTCTTTCACAAATGTCACTCATGATTTTTCCCTTTGTATATGAGAAGAGGCACTTTATTTCAGATCCCAAAGCGAGTCAATGCAAGGTGGTTGGAATACCACCTAAGTTCAAAAATGTGTACCTACTCTGATTGTGAGTTGAGTATAATTTCCCAGAGTTATTTTATATTGGAGTCGACTCCTGGAGATTAGTGATAATGCTACTGAGGATTAGAAAGAATTGTCTGGACAAATGTGAAATTTTCGTGTCAGGAAAAATAAGATTTTATTTAATTATGTGGGACTTGCATATTTTAAGAAAAGTGCCTCTTTTGTTGAAATGCCACATTGTTCCTGACCTGAGTGAGAATAAAACAATCCCAATATGTTAAATGAAGCAAACAATAGAAATGTCCTGAAAAATAACATCCTTTGGTAACACATAGACAGTCTCCAAATAATGGGACCTTTGGCATTTTTCCCCATGGAGATTTTTTTCTTTCAAATTATTGTTCTATAAGTTCTATAAAATCATCAGGGACCAGGGTTGGTACAAATTAAACCCACATAAGTAGAGTTTGAATGCAACAATGGGAAAGAAAAGAATCTTGGTAGACGAGTTAAACTTTCCTAACATTAGAGCTTGACTCTCATTTTCTAAGAAATGTAAATGTTCAGCATAAAAATGCTGACAAGGATTTGACATGTACAAAAAAGCGATAAATTCACATTGTTTAAAATTTTTGAGGCAATATGTTGATGTTTAATTAAGAAACTTGTCCTTAAAAAGAAAACTGTTTCATAAGAGAAAGTGTTGATGGAATAAAAAAGATTTAAAATGTAACATATACATATACTATCTCTATACAGATGTATATGTATGTAATATAAATAGCATAATAGGATTTACTATTAAAAGTTGGCCTTTAAAAACTGCAGAACCAGTTCCTATAAAATGGTCTTATGTGCAAATGTTTTCTCTATACAAATAATATTCTTTACACTTGATGAATAAATGGTAAAGGAATGTTAATATAATTTAATAAGATATAAATTTATTTGATCTCTTGAGAATTTGAAGAGGGAAGCCTTGAAATTCAACCTCAGATGTTAAAGGTGGGGAAATCCATCAAATTAAACGTCACCAGTCATGGTAAAAGTCATAGTTCCAGTCCAAATGATCAGTGACAACGTAAAAGATTTTCCAGGTTAAGTGAATGGTAGTTCTTAATACTCAAGATTCCAGACAGACATTCCATGCTGAGAAGCAACTTTAGACCACTTTCTCAATAGGAATTCATCAATACCCTTCAACAGTATTGATTCCAAGTCACCAACATCTTCCATTTTCTTATAACTATTTTTAATCTATATTCTCAACTTAGGAGTTTTACTTAAACTTTTGTAGAAAATTAAGTTCAAAGATTGAAAATACTTTTATTTTCTTGAAACCAATTCCACAAGACTCTATATTCCTGTATTTTCCACTTTTTCCTGTTATAACCAAGAGGCTATATTTTATTTATTTTAAAAGTTTTTATTCACTTTACATACCAACCACAGTGCCCACTCCCCAACCCCCCCCCCAGTCCAAGTTTTTGCCACCTCCTTGAAACCCACCCCCATCCTCTCCTCAGAAAGGGTAAGGCCTCCCATGGTGAGTCAACAGCAAAGCCTGGCACATTCAGTAGAGACAGGACCAAGCCAGGCTATGCAAGTCATCCTTCCAAATGGAATGGGCTGCAAAAAGCCAGCTCATGTACCAGAGGTAGACCTGATCCCACTGCTGGGAGACCCACAAACAGACCAGGTTTCCCAACAATGAAGAACAGTTTCTCCGCCTGTGTACCCCATGCCATTCTTATTTTTCTTAAAGACTTTGTCTTCTGGCATTTCATACCGTACTCTCCTTTATCATCCTCACTGTCTAGTACCTCCTTTCTTATCATATTGTCTGTTTCAATTCTGTTTTCTTTGACCTCTTAACTAAAACGTTACAAATAAATGTACCAACATTATCTAATAGCTAATGCAAACAACAGCTACCGATATCACATACATGCACTTGTGATAGCCAAACAAACATGGAAGCCAACAAACAGAACAAAGCACAAAACCAAAAATCCACCAGTACCACTAGTAAAAAACAAAAGAAAAACCTGTTATTCATCTTTAATCACTTAAATTCTCTGACTCCCTATATCCTGTTTGTTATGAAGTTATTGGACTTCTACTTTCAAAATCTAAGCACTTCTTCCCCATTTCAAACCATCTTTTGTCCAGATGACAACCACAAAAACTAAGTAATCCCAGGCTTCCATACATGCCATACAAGCAATAATGGTTTGAAATTCCACAGCGACAAAGCTGGCATCTTGTAACTTTAAGCTTTGTACCAAGCTTTGATTACAGAAGTTTTACAGTATTTTTTTTTCCAGCTCATTGTATTACAGCCACATTCCATTAGTTGGAAACAGTTTAACATGATAAATATTTCTCACTGCAGGACCTTTGCACATATGTTCCTTTGTATGTCAAATGAAATACCCCACCTCAATTTAGACTTGTAAAATTTAAATGTATGCTTTAAGCTTCTTTGGGGAAGGATTTGTCCTATTTTCTGTTCATATCCTCATTATAATGCATTGTTTGGTTGTTTTTATTATATTTCTGTCATATCTTTGTCTTTCTCTTTTTCCATTTAATTGTCTTCATATCAACTTTGGATTATTTATTCTCAGGATATTTAAGGTCCCAATAAGAAAGACACTATATCTTTTCAAATAAACCTAGTATTCTATATTCAATACTATTATGAGGTTTGAGATACAGGTGCTTAAGTGTTTTGAAATAGCCTCTCTTTCCCACAGGATGTGCCTCTACAAAGGAACATGTGCTTTGCAAGGATAAGACATGCTGTTGTAGTGTAGACTATAAGTTTTACTTTCTATTATAAATAGGTGCCTGTCTTAAATCTAACAGCATCATAGTGCTTCAGATACAGAAACAGAATTACAGCTTTTCTTGCTAAGTACAGTGCCAACAATGAGATATAGGATTTATTGTTACACACAAAAAATAAATACATAAATAAAATAAAAGACATTTTAGAGACAGAAAATAATCAGTACTCAGTAATAATTACATTATATTGTAACTTTTTTTGGTCATATTTTCCCTAGGAACCTTGGTTTTCATGGTAGGATGATGAAAATGGCTTGAAGCTGCAGGTATCCTAGCAACAGTGACATATGAGTACCAAGAGCACACCTTAAAAGGAGAAAGCTTTAGCTGAGCTATGGGGTATTGGCTTTTAAACTATGAGGCATAAAGTAGTTATTTTTGATTAGAAGTACTTGAACCAAAGTATCATTGGAAGGATGTCAGTTTGGTTGGATATCTGGGAACTTTGGGCGAAACAGCTTAGTATAACAGAGACATCAAGAGGTTTTGTAATCAGAATTTTGATTAATTGTATAATTCTAAATTCACTGGTCAAGTATAGTTGTTTAAGAGAGGAGCAATTTTAACATTCAAAAAATACACTTGGGGACATTTTATTATCTTCTTAGGTCATATTATATGTCTAGGATAGCTAAGATATAATGACAAGTTGTAAAAATTATATGAGATTAACAAACATTAAATTTGAGATACATTTGTAGACATTAATTTATTTTATATACCTATAACATACTCAATTTATTAAAATACTGTTTTAAGTGTTAAAAAAGGGAACTATAAAGATCTGCAGTCCTATCAAAAGAAAATAATCCCACAGAAGTTTTGAGATTATGAAATAAGATATTATCTTTTCAATCAAGCAATGTAAATGGAACACATCCATTTGGAATTATGTTTTCACTAGAATAGAGTTATGCCTATTCTCTTATGGAGAAATGAGTTGAACTCAGTTTCAAATTTGAGAACCATGCTTTCAGTCAGCTTTCTCTACCAGATTTTAGCAAAAAATACATTTATAAATTCTGTAATGCCATGTCCGGGGTGAAGCAGAATTATATAACATTACTGAAGCAAGCCTAGCTCCTACTTTAGTGGTTTAATATCTAGAGGGGAGATAGAAATTAAATATATGAAATCATATATAAACAATTATTTGTAATTGTCCTAAGCTGTATTAAGGATATTGTAATGCATTTTAGTGATAACAGAAAAATAGAAGAGATTTTAGAATAATTAGTTGTTTTGTGATAATAATAATAATAAAATATATCAATGCCCATTCAAATAGTCTCTTCAAATGCAGAACCAATATGTAAATGGCTTGGTAATACATATGTTATGACACAGAATAACTATCACCTTTTAGAAAAATTATCTCATACTTTTTAAAAATTTCCTGTAGTAAGTAATTTTTTTGAAGACAAGGACTCTCTATTTAATGCTGGCTGGTCTGGAACTATCTATGTAGAACAGCCTGGCCTTGAACTTACAGAGATACATCCTTCTCTACTTCTGGATGCAAACATTAAAATAATGTGCTACCATGCCTGGCCTGTAAATAAAGTATTTTAATGTCATTGTTTCTGTATAAGTTTACTGAATTCAAAACCTCATAACTCAATGGTACTATGAATAGCTCTCATGACACTCATATTTTATGATACAACAAAATGTGCCTTTACATTAATCAATGACAAAAGAAGAAAATATCAAAAATATGTAATTTGAAAATGTGTGTAAGGATTGTGATAAACATATAAAATGTTACTTTTTTTCCTCTTGATGTTTAGAATGCCCTTATCTATAGTGCAGCTTTGTAAATCAATGTATGTATGTATGTATATATATATATATAAACAAACTTTTCTCTTAGCTTGGAAGCTCGCCTCACACATCTGTTTCCTGTTACAGATATATTTCTTTAAAATGATGGATGATTGAAGTTGCATGTGAAGTAGAATGGAAGCTAGTGAATGCTCAAACACATGCAATTTGTATCTATGAGTATTCTGCTTAGACTAGAGCAAATGAAAGGAAGTCATGATCACATCCTATTCTGCAGTGTGATAATTATGAAACTCAGTTGTTAGCAATTCCATGTGGGAATAAACCTTCAGCTGACAGAAAAAAATCACTTCAGCTACTAAATAATGATGTGAGCATCCCTTTTCTCCTCTGTGGATGGTGGCTATTTTAGCTAGCTGGTTCAAGAATTCTAAGTATTTCACAGTGTATGAGAACAGAGACCCTGCATTTAGTCATGGGCATTACAATCAAGGCTAAGGACCATTTTCTACTAATGATATGTTAGTATTAATATGAACTGTACAGCAGACTATGACGCGCAATAGAATAAATCACTTCCCCAAACCGAGTTGCTCTGTTTGGTTGGTGTTCAACAGCCATGAATGACTACAGCAGTGTGAAGTCAGTTTACCCATAGCCTTCTGTCAAAATGATGCTCCAAGCGTAGCACCCTAATCTAAGTCAATATAAACGTTGCATTCACTTAGCCAAACATTTCAACTTCAAATCTCTTATTTACACACTGCCATAATGAATAACTATTTAGACCTTACCTACCCATATTATACAGAATTAATGTACTCTTAATGTGTTTTCAAGTTTCTTCCATAACACGGTCTTTCATGTCCACTTTTTTGTTTGTTTCTATGGTTCTTCATGGTATCGGAGAAGGAAGTGAACTCTGCATATTCAACCTCACCCAGCCTGGCAGCCACTATCCACATATGCTTCATTCAGTTACAAAGGCATGATATAAATTTTTCATTTTACTACATTGTAGCAGCCTATTTCAAATAGTTTTGTGGCGTGACAGAAGTTTCCCG
The DNA here is from genome assembly GCF_943737965.1 of Phodopus roborovskii. Classification (NCBI taxonomy): domain Eukaryota; kingdom Metazoa; phylum Chordata; class Mammalia; order Rodentia; family Cricetidae; genus Phodopus; species Phodopus roborovskii. The sequence continues at coordinate 13,109,107 of NW_026126470.1, read as the reverse complement.
TCACTATAAAACACTCTACAGAACTTTCTTCTGAGAGGCTACACATGAAACGGAGGAACACAAATCTGTGTGCTGTCCTGCTGGTGGCTGTGGACTCATCCTGGGATGCTTTTTCACTTAGTCTTGCCATGGGGTTCTGAGTTGAGCTTATTTTTAAGCAGAAATCCAGAAGAATCTTCAGTCAATAAAGTGAACTAGAGCAGGCAAGGAGCTGCATCGAGTTAACAGAGTTATACATTGACCCAAGCTGTGATTGACTTCACTGCCTTATTATAGCAAACATCATTAACATCATGGAAGAATATGGAGGCTGCTGAACAGGCCAGACTGCTCAGGGTGTGGCAGGCAATAGAGGGAATCTCATGTACAAAATAACTCACTTTGAGTTTTGTCTTGTGTTTGTTGAAACAACCATTTCTTTTGTTGCTGTTTGAAATCACCCATTTCAGATATTAATATTAGAAGTATTTATTTCCCCCTTCACACAGCCCTGAAAGAAATTGTCAAGGTGCCTACACGTTGCATGATTTTGGGATCTTCTAGTATTTCTTTACTTTGATGTTATTATGTCTTAATTTTTTTAACTTGAATATTCACATTATTCTGAAATTACCCATAACTCACATATGCATTGCATTGCATGTAATGCTACTTATAGCATCTCCTGTAACTACATCATCCTTCACATCTGGTTATTATTTGGAGCATGATTTTTTTAATTTGATATGACCTAATGTTTTCTTATTTGACATGACGTAAGATTGCAAGCCTTAACAAAACAGAATTTATTTAGTGCCATCTAGTCATTTAAGAATGCAAGCAAATTAAAGATTCACATGTCACACTTGCTAAAATCATATTTAGGCTGAATTAAGAGAGTGATAGTAATTGACTGTGAAATAAATATGAAAACGAGTTTTTGATAGTTTAAAAAATATTCTTGTGCAAAGAAAAATAATCATGGGTAAACAGTAGCAAAGCCGCTTCCTAGTGCCTCTCAGTTTGGAGATGATTGACATCTTTCACTCAGTTGTAAGGGAATCATGAACAAATATGAAAATTTTTATTATGCTCAGGTTCTATTTTCAATATTAATGTACTTATATATGGATTTTGAGATACTAGAGCTCCAGTCCTTAAATTCGAATTTGCATACAAAATGATATTCAAGGGTCCTTGACTACTGTAAATTTTAGTTTTCAAAACTGGCTGGAGAGATGTTTCAGTGGTTAAGAGCACTGACTGCTCTTCCAGAGGACCATAGTTCAATTCTTAGCACCCATATAGTGGTTCACAACTTCCTGTAAGTCCTGTTACAGGAGATCACACTTCCTTGTCTGACCTTTACAGATGCATGAAACATGCATGCAGACAAACATTCAATCTTATATTATATAAAATAAGTAAATCTGAAAAAGACTTTGACCCATTTAAAATATATTTAAGTATTTGTGATGTCTGAAGGAATGTCTCAGTAGTATAGAACTTGTTTACCATGTGCAAGATCCTGGATTTAACCACAAACACGCACACATGCACACACAGATTGACTTTGCTTTTTTCTGTAGTTTTCATTTTACTGCTACTTAATGAAGATATTCACTGGGATTTGGTCAAAACATCTTCCCGGATGGTTTGAACTTCTGTATTTCTTAGCACATCATCTTTGGTTTCAAGTTACTCTTCGTTCTCAGCTCATGTCTGTGTTAAGTGAAACATAAGTTCTTTATTTGGTTGAAGTCAATGCATTCTTATTGGACATTTAACATATTTTTTCTCTACCTCTTTGTGTGTGTTTAGAGAATCATACAGCTGAATTATCCTGGCAACATGCTCCGGTCACTAGTGTTGTATCTAACCACTTGGTAACTATTCCAAGTGTCTTAATAAAGCCACATTTGCATGGGGGGAAGTTAAATGATGTAAATATAGACTAATGGAATACTATTATTATTCCAAAATAGCTATTTTGCCAATATAAATATCTGCTCTCTAACTTTTTGAGTATTCTTACATATTGTAAAGTACAGTGTAGCATTTCATTAACTCTTATTCTCTTAAGTATGAACTATAGTATATTAAGCCTCATTTTCCTATAATGCTGACCACTTTCAAAACAACTGCATTTATTTAGTAATATTCAAGATTGTCATAAGGATACAGGTTTTCCTTCCAAATAGATAAACCAAATATGTGCAGAAATGGCATCTAAAATAAGTGTTAAATAATGTATATTTATATTGTTTAAGTGTTTTGGATTTTACACTCAACCACAAGGTTTTAACATAAATGAAACAAAGCTAGGAGCAGTTCAGTATTATAACTTTCCCCAGGAGGACAGTATTAATTCCATGTTTATCTTGGTATTTTAAGCATTTAGTATGCTACCTGTATCAGAGTACATGTAATATCTTAGTGAACAAATGGTTATCATTGTACTTATGTAGCAAATTGGTAGTTCTTTTAAATTCATTTATGTAGTGCAACAAAATAATAAACAAGCATGGGTTATTATTGTTTTGAGATCATTTAAGAATATGTTGAGTTAAGCTAACTCAGAACAATATCATTATGAGAAATTAATATTAATATAAAAGCTCTGAGGACATTGGATCCTTAGGACATTTTGGGGACATTTTGTGTGTGTGTGTGTGTGTGTGTGTGTGTATGTGTGGGTATGAGTTTACAGATTTCTGTGTGTGAATGACCTTTGGGGAAGAGATAAGATGTGGCACATTTACACAGTGAATTACTACTCAGTGGAAAAATTAATGTAATCTTAAAATTCGCAGGCAAATGAATGGAACTTGAAGAAACCATACTGAGTGAGGTAACCCAGTCACAAAAAGATGAACACGGTATGTACTCGTTCATATATGGATTTTAGACATAGAGGAAAGGATCACCAACTTATAATTCACCCCACCAGAGAAACTAGGATACAAGGAGGAACCTAAGAGATTCATATATGGTCCCTCACAGAAGGAGAAAGGGACAAGATCTCCTGAGCATAATGGGGGGGGGCGATGTGAGTGGAGAGGGAATTAGGAGAAAGAAAAGGGGAGGAGAAAAGAACACCTGGGACCAGGAAGACTGAGTCGGGGGATGAATAGAGGACAGCAAACAAAACAAAATGAAAGAAACAAACAAACAACAACATAAAAGCGATACCAATAATATAGGGAGCTATTACAAGGCTGAAGAGAAAATTGACTCTAGAAAAATGTTCAGAGACCAATAGGGATGACCCCAACTAACAATCTGAGCAACAGTGGAGGCTACCTTAAATGCTCTTCCCTGATAATTAGATTGAAAACTAACTTATATGCCATCCTAGAACCTTCATGTAGTAGCTGTTGGAAACAGAAGTAGATACCCACAACTAAACACTGAGCCGAACCTCTGGAATCCAGTGGCAGAGAGGGAGGCGTGATTAGAAAAGGAGTCAAGACCAGGCTACAGAATCCTACAGAGACAGCTGACCTGAACATGGGGGAGCTCATAGACCCCAGACTGATAGCTGGGAAACCAGCATTGAACCAACTCAGACCCCCTGAACATGAGTCTCAGTTAGAAGGTCTGGGCAGTCTAAGGAACTCTGACAATAGAACCAGGATGTATAATTAACGGACTTAGGGAGCACATTCCCCATGGAGGGATACTCTCTTAGCCTAGAGGCAGGAGGGAGAGCCTATACCCTATTTCAAATGACTTGACAGATTTTGATGAGCCCTCCTGGAAGGCTTCACCCTCCCTGTGGGGTGGGGGGGGGTGTCAGGGGACATGGGAGGGAGGGAGGGAGGGAGAGAGGGAGAGGGAACTAGGATCAATATGTAAAGTAAGAATAAGAAAAAGCAAAAAAAAAAGTTTCTCACTGAATCCAATGCTTGTCACTTTGAATAGATTGTCCAACAGTCTCCTGAGATCTGTTTTTCTCCATACTCCATTACTGAATGATGCTGCAGCTGCCACCCCACATGGCATGTTAACTTCGGTACTGGGTATCTAAGCTCAGGCCCTCATGTATGTTTATCAGGCTCTTTACCTACTGAGAAGACTGTCCAGCTCCACTCTGTTTCATTTTATTAGAAGCAGGCTTGAAGATTTACTGAAAATTAAAAATATATCTGTGAAGTCTCAAGGGAATCCATGGAAGAAAAAAAATGTCAGTATTCCTGCATTTTAACAAAATTTGAGGTGATTCTTCCCTGAGATGCTTGCTGTTGACTATAAGCTGCATATGTGTTTACTCTGGCAAGAGACACAGTTCCAAATAACTTCCATAAACATAGTGAAAGCTCCATCCCCACTTACATTTCTATATTCAAAATAGCATAGTTACCAAGGAATACTTCAGTTCCACACTGTTGGGTAGGTGTTTATGGAGTGTTTTCAGTAATACAGATATAAATATATCCAAACAGTTTTAGAAAAGTGTGGTTATCTGAACGTTACTGGCTTTAAAATTTTCAGGGAATGAACAATTCATTATGACACAGGCAGTGTCTGATGATGTCTATGTAACAGTATGGCACCCTTTGCTCTGTTTTACTTCCCTAAAGGATAACAAACAACTGAGAAATTGCATGCAAGGGCCCTTAATGTCCACTAACAAATTTGTATAGGTTATATATTTCCTCCTCCTTTCACCCTCTATCTCTGTTTCTCTGTCTGTCTCTGTCTCTGTCTCTCTCTCTCTCACACACACACACACTCTCTCTCTTATACACAATGCTCACTCATAGCTGATACTGGCCCAGAGTTGGCTACGTGAAATATTCCAACTTGGAGTAGAAATTTCTTGTCATCTAATACAGTTTGCATAAACATACATACATACATACATATGAAATACCAAGAGGCAAAATAAAGCTATTATTAAAAATGTCTTAAAGTTACACTACTCTTTTTCTGCATAGGATTGCTTTTCCCCCTTCCCTCCTCATAAAACTCCTATGAATAGTTATTTAAGATCTCTTGTATAAATTCCTTACTAACAATCAGAAGGAACCAGTTCCTCCTTCCACTGTTACACCATAAAGCAGGAATGCATGCATATACTTTCTTCCAGTAGTTACTTCTAAACATGGAAAGAAATGCCAATTATATAATAACTAAGTCATTAGTATTAATAAATTAAAATTTTTTGAATACAAATGGTTGCATAAGGGTACCTCCCTCTTTCTCTTCTAAGAGGTTCAGTGTGGCTGGATTTATGTTGAGGTCTTTGATCCATTTGAACTTCAGCCTAAAATCCATACTGTCAGAAAAGCTAGGAAACAATGAGGACCCTAAGAGAGACATTCATGCCTCTCCTGAGTAGGGGAAAGGGACAAGATCTCCTGAGTATATTGGGAGAGTGGGGGAAGGGGAGAGGGGATTAGGAGAGAGAGAAGGGGAGAAGAGGAGAGGAGAGGAGGAAATGAGGGAGCAGGAAGATTGAGTCATGGGAAGAATAGAGGAGAGCAAGAAAAGAGGGAACCATTACTGATTTAAGGAAAAATCTGGCCAAACTCCTGGAATCCAGTTGCAGACAGGGAGGAGTGATAGGCAAAGGGGTCAAGACCAGGCTGGAGAAACCCACAGTCGGCTGACCTAAACAGTGGGGAGTTCATGGACCCTAGTCTAATAGCTGGGAAACCAGCATAAGACCGACCCAGATTCCCTGAATGTGGGTGTTAGGAGGCCTGAGCAGTCTATGAGGCTTCTAGTGATGGATCAGTATTTATCCTTAGTGTACAAATGGACTTTGTGAGCCCATTCCATATAGAGGGATACTTTTTCCGCCTAGACTGAGGAGGGCCTGGGACCTGCCCCAAATGATATGACCGACTTTGAAACTTCCCCATGGAAGGCCTTACCCTCCCTGGGGAGCAGATAGTGGATGGGATGGGGTTTGGTGGGGGGGGGGGAAGCAGGGGTGATGGGAAGCTGAGGGAACTGGGATTGACATATAAAGCAAGCTTGCTTCAAATTTAAATAAAAATATTATCATAAAATTGGTTGCATAAACAATAGTGAATGCTTACTTAATCACATGAATTCTAAAATATATTATCAAAATCATTACATGGAAAGTATATTAAAGAGAGGATAGGCTAGCATATTTTATAACAACTATCAAGATATTAAGCAATGTATCGCAAATACATTTTATCAATTTCTAATGGCAACCCTGGATTTAAAAAAAAATCACTTTTTGGAACCTCTAATGTACTCTACATGTATAGCATGGGCTATCACAATTCAGACATTTAGTGTAGCAGAAATACTCAGAGAGGAATTTGTGTGGGTGGCAAAATCTTGTTTTGAAGGTATGTTGATGGTGAAGAATAAAGGGACATTCAAGATAACACTTACAGAATAACCAAGTTGAGTGCAGGCACCCGAAATAGAAGCATCCTCATTATCAATCCAACTTTTCATTCAATCAGAATGTTTTCTGAGCATCTAGTATGTACTCAGGCCTAATTTGAGTGAATGAGACCGATAAGAGTCTGCTCTTGAAGAGCTTTCCTGATAGGAAATGTTGAGAGCAATGTCCAAGAAAGATTCAACGAGAACATGGAGAGGAGAAGTGACAGCAGAGTGGAAGATAAGGAATGTTTCAAAAGTAAGATGTGTAGAGCCTTTGACTGATTCGGTCTGTTGTGCATTGGGAAAAACAGGAAGCCTAATGAGATCCAGGGCCTTTGCTTCTCACAGAAATGGATGGATGTTAATGAATAAGTTGTGGCATAAGAAATGTGAAATTACCAGGTGTTTAGGCACATGCCTTTAATCTAAATCCTTGTGAGACAGAGGCAGACTGATCCCTGTGATTTTGAAACCAACCTGGTTTACATAACAAGTTCCATAACAGCTACAGCTAAGAGTTACATAATAGGAAAAAGAGGAGAAAACAATTTTTGAGGTTTTGAGTTTTTGCTATCCTTTGAGAATGTATGTCAGGTGTACACACACACACACACACACACAAACACAAACACCCACACACACACACACACACACACACACTCACACACATTCCAGGTAGTATGGAGACAGCAGCTAAAATACAGTTATCGGCACACTACAGTGAATGACCTTTCCACAGAAAGAATCTTAGGTTCTCTATAATAAATTCATTAGTGAAGAAGGAAGCATGGTAAAGGATAATTAAAAGGCTCAATATTTTAATTACATATGTATGAAAGGATCTAAGTTAACTTAAATGTTCTAGTATTTTTCTTTTGATGTCATTTCTTACAGCCCAAGCTGACCTTGAAGATAGCATGGAGCCAGAGAGTATCCCGGCTACACTGCCAAGTACTGGTGTTGCAGACAGGTGACACCATGTCCAGTTGTACTAATGCACTCACAGGGAAACTGATACACAGTTAACAAACTACATAATCAACATTATAGTGTGAAACTAAGAAATTCTGAATATTTATAAATTTATTTCTATGAAAACTAAGTGACATTTGAATACATTCAGGGAAAAGGCAAAGCAAATTTTATACCCAATTAACAGTTGCACTCTTCCATCATCCATTCCGTGTTTTCATTTCAGATTTAAGAATGCCACTGTATTCAGTGGAATTTAAGAATTGTAGGACTGAACCAGGCCTATGCACTTGGCTGTCAGTGTGAAGCCTGGGCAGTCTATGGGGCCTCGGGTAGTGGATCAGTATTTATCCCTAGTGTACAAATGGACTTTGGGAGCCCATTGCATATAGAGAGATACTCCCTCAGCCTAGACACTGGGGGAGGACCTAGGCCCTGCCTCATATGATGTGACAGACATTGATGATCGCCCATGGAAGGCCTCACCTGTTCTATGGAACAGAAGAGAGATGGGATGGGGTTCTGGAGGGTGCATGGGAGAGACAGGAACCTGGTATTGATATATAAAATAAGATTGTTTCTAATTAAAAAAAAGTAAAACCAATGGAAGGAAAAAAAAGAATTGTTGTCTTGTTTACATATTTTTACTTTAGAGTGTTTACAATATTAATGAAATGGAACACAAATTTGCCATGTTAAAATAAAAATTTCAAAATTTCTCATTTCGATTTCTCTGTTCCATCTAATTTTGTTAACTCTGAGAAGGAACTTTATATGCTTTCCAAGGATGGATATCAAAGGGTCACTGTTAATTAGTGAGTTATTAAAAAGTTATATTTTTCTTGCATTCTGAGCATTGGTGGGATATATATGTGTCAATATATTTTGATATATATGCATATAAAATTAAACCTGAAACAAACATTTATAACCTAAGCATAAACCATCCTAACCAGAAATCAACATTTACTTTACATTTATCCAACTTGTTGCTCTAGAGAGATGTGTGGGTTTTTCTTCTTGATTTATGATCAATTAAGAATCTGACCACAGTGGAAAATCATGACATTTTAAAATCAATATTTAACATATGTCTACTTTCCCTTGGCATATAGTATAGACTCATTGGTAGAATTTTATGCAGTGACACATCTTTCATAAATTTTTTATTTAAAATGTGCATAAATCTATTAGATGGGAATTATTCTTCATGATTTAAAAATTACATATTTATAGTGAAAACACTTTGTTATATGTAATACTAACCTACCTCTCATGTAGTTTGGTAATTTGAACATATTAATCTGTAAAGGTGTGTTAAAAATGGTAGTAATTTTCAAAGTATAATCTTATTTAGAATTGTTGCAAAAATAATGTGAAGCTTTGTGTTTAATTAGTAAAGCTCAACCAGGAAGACTTTTGTATCACGAGAGAAGACTGTACCTAATATCAGCACAATGACACAACGATTGATTCATCATCCTGAACAGCGAATTCTCATTTGTAACAGAAATAAAATGATGAACAACACTCTGAATAAGAGTGATGAAATGGTGCTTTTATGTAAATTTAACTATTAAAAAACATTTAGAACAGGTGAAAAAACATGACTGTGAAAGGGGGGATCATATATTTTGTTTTATTAATGTTATTTCCATTTAAAACATTTTCGATAAAAAAATTCATGTGTTAACAAGCTTGAGTAGATTTTTTGAGTTTTTACATCACTATTTTATTATATTAGGTACTACTGATAAATGAACACATAAAGTTATATTTTAATATTCACAATGATTTATATATATGGGCATATTATTCAAAAACACTCTCAAAACTCAATAGGGCTAGCTATTCAATGGCAATGTTTTACTTGTAAGAGAGTATAAAGGACAGAGTTATTAAATATCACACTCACTTGACTTAAAATCTATAGCCCCCATGGAAGAACGTGAAATCATGGAAAGCAAACCAATGTCTGCAATGTTTTTCTTAACATATTGCCTGCACCTGTAGATAATTGTAATTTCCCAAAGCATTACTGAATAGGTCAAAGGTTGTAGAGTTACTGCACATAGAATTCCTTTAAATCCACAATGCTAGTGTCTCATTTTAAGCATACCCCAAATCTGTGCCTAAAATTAGCAATGCAAGGAATGCTGTCTGGTCTGTCATGGTCATGAATTGCCTGCTACCCAGAGGCACAAAAGAAGTTAAAGAAGACCATTCAGGAAGCTGTGAGGCAGAGAGGAAGCAGTACCAACGAGACATATCAAAGTTCCAGTTTTCTCCTTAGCTCTGCAAAACTTTTTGAAATTCATCCTAAGGGAGAGGATACAGGAAATTGTGCAATATATTGAAAAAAAAAAAAAACCATTAAACTCTTGTGTCTCCCAACAACAGAACACATTTGAGTCCTAGCATTCCAAAGAGTCAGGTAATGCAAACTTACTATGCATGTGTGTGTGTGAGAGAGAGGGGGTGGGATAGGCTTAAAATGTATTATAATTGTTTACTTTAAAATATAACATTAGAAAATCTTGCTACATAAAATAAAAAAGTAGTTAAAGCTGGCACAGGTGAAGGAGATATGAAATATAATGATAAACAATGGAATGGAGGTGGAAAATTATGCATCTCCTGTTTTATTTGACTGGTAACAAATTAAGTATATTTACCAAAGCGACAGTTAATAATACTTTAGCACAATGTAAGTAAGCTAGCCAGAAATGAATCAAGAAATATGACTCAATTAATGATATCATGCTTTCTGGGTTTATAAGATGTGCACTAACCTTTTCCTAAGAAGTCTTATTGAAGGACTTTATATCTATGCCCTGCTGGATAACTAAAACGGAATTTCACCTTCGCATGAACAAATTTTGCATGAGGTATCTACTGAAGTTTCTATCGTTTTCTCTCTTTTTTCATATTTCCAGAAGTAGTCTATGGAAAAATAACAATATCCAATTGGCTAAAATTTACTAAGAACTGTTCCTGTGTCAAATACCACACAAAAGTAGATGGAAGTACAAATGAGGAATAATTGACTGGAAATTATTTCTCCTTCCAGTAATATTCTGGCACACTAATGCATCCCACTCTAACTTACTTGAATGCAATCAAACTCCTATTTGAATGTTGTGAAGAATAACAGTATGAAGAGTCAACATATTTTCAATCCCCAGGGATTATTTCTGAAGAAGGCCACAGAAGAAGCAGTGTGAGATTTCAAAGTGCATGCTAGCTGGCTGGATATACATGTGCATATGAAATAAAAGAATAATTGGGATAATAATAATAGTAGTACAATTCATGTCTTGACAGAAAACAATTGCAATTGATTTTAACTTTATAAATTCCAGATCAACATAAGGGTTTCATTACATGAGTATTGCTTTTTCAGTCACTTAAGTTTTAAAGATGACTATATGCCATTTTATATTCTGGTTTATGAACGTCAGTCACGATCATGCACAGGTACAAATACTTGTTCCTCACCCTTTATATGCACTTGGTTACGTCATTATCCATGTATGTTTTTTAATTTTTTTTTTGTATGTCAACTATGGGAGAATTTTTTGAGCACATTGAATCACTGCAACACTAAATAAAATTTAAGATTATGACATCATAGAGTGGTAACACCAAAATGTTTTTTTGAGGATACACAGCAGACCAATTCAATATCTGAATTAAGTTACATACATACAATTTTTACGTTTAGGAATATTTTTCATTCATGTAGTTTTGTTCTTCATTTTAGATATATCCTTTGTCTAGAAATTTGACATTCAGTCTGATAGCATAACCAATTGATCCCTCTGCTTTGTGATTTTCTGGTCACAAGCCTCATCTAGGTCACACATGGCACAGGAGACAAAGTCTCTAGTCATCCCTCAACTATGCAAAGTCTCCCAGTTTCCACTGCTTTCTATCACTGTGTGCCCCTGTGATAATGAACAAATTAATGCTTGATGGACAACTGAAAGATCCTACTTCTTCATAAGCACTTTGATATGCAAGATTTTTATTTATTTACTTCTGTTTTAGTTTTTTCCCTTTTTATTTAAATTTGAAACCAAGTTGTTTTACATGTCAGTCCCAGTTCCCTCACCCTTCCATCCTCCCCTATCACCCCCACCAAACCTCATCCCATCCCCTTTCTGCTCCCCAGGGAGGGTGCGACCTTCCATGGGGAGTCTTCAATGTTCATATCATTTGGAGCAGGGCCTAGGCTCTCCCCCCCATGTGTCTAGGCTGAGGGAGTATCCCTCTATGTGGGGTGGGCTTCCAAAGTCCATTCCTATACTAGGAATAAATACTGATTTATTACTAGAGGCCCCATAGACTGCACAGTCCTCCTAACTAACACCCAGATTCAGGTGGTCTGGGTCGTTCCTATGCTGATTTCCCAGCTATCAGACTGCAGTGCATGAGCTCCCCTTTGTTCAAGTCAGCTGATTATGTGGCTTTCTCCAGCCTGGTCTTGACCCCTTTGCTCATCACTCCTCCCTCTCTGTAACAGGATTCCAGGAGTTTGGCTCAGTGTTTAGCTGTGAGTGTCTGCTTCTGCTTCCATCAGCTACTAGATGAAGGCTCTAGGATGGCATATAAAATAGTCATCAATCTCATTATCTTGGAAGGGCATTTAAGGTAGCCTCTCCACTATGGCTTGGAGTGTTAGTTGGGGTCATCCTTGTAGATCTCTGAGCATTTCTCTTGGGCCAGATTTCTCCTTAAATCTATAGTGGCTCCCTCTATTATGGTATCTCTTTTCTTGCTCTTCTCTATCCTTCCCCTTACCCAATCTCCCGGCTCCTTCATGTCCTCCTCTCCTCTCCTCTTCTCCCCTTCTCTTTCTTCTAACTCCCTCTCTCCTCCCTTCTTGCTCCTAATTTGCTCAGATCTTGTCCCTTTCTCTTTCTCCAGGGGAACATAGATGTCTTTCTTAGGGTCCTCCTTGTTTCCTAGCTTTTCTGGTGATGTGAATTGTAGGCTTGTAATCCTTTGCTGTATGTCTAATATCCATATGAGTGAGTACATACTGTTAGGCGCTAAATATAGGGTGCCCAGTGTCTAACTATTTCTCCAGAGAGTTTCCTTTTTATAAGCACTATTAGGGTGGTACGACTAAACTCTTAACCTCACATATCTTGTTCCTAGGATTATGACCCACAGTTTAGTCATGGTCATTCTTGGTGTGTAATAATTTTCTGAAATTTTCTCCCCTAGTAATTTTTATTTTTGCCATCCTCATTTCCTTGTAGGTGCCCAGTTTCAAAAGAAGGCATAAGTAGATTAAACATGTGAACATTTAATTTGAATTTAACATTGGTTTTACTTTTTTCTTTTTCTTTTACATATCGATCCCAGTTCCCCTCCCTCCCCCTCCCCCTCCCCCCGTCCCTCCTTGCCTCTCCCTCCCTCTCATGCCTCTGACCATCCTCCCATCTGCCATCCCACTCCACATGTAGGGCGATGCCCCCCAGGAGGGGTACATGTAAATCTGTCATTTGGAGTAGGGACTAGGCCTTCTCTCCTGTCTTAGGCTAAGGGAGTATCCCTCCATGGGGGATGTGCTTCCAAAGTCCTTTGGTGCCCCAGGACTACATCCTGGCTCCACTGTCAGAGGTCGCTTAGACTGCCCAGGCCTTTTAGCTGAGACCCATGATCAGTTCTTAGGCTACTGGCTTTCATATCTCTTTATAGGCATATTTAGCTTTCCTTTTAGGTTGTCATATTTTCATGCATAATACTGATTTAAATGGTGCTCTGAAGAACTTAAAAGCAACACCATTCCATCATTTGAAATGAAAGAGAACCTTACCACCCAAATCTCTTGCTCCCTGCTTCCCTGTCCCTTCCTCTTCCCCTCTCTCTTTATCTGACTCCCTTTCTCCTTTACTTCCCCTCCTCTCTTTATGTGTGTGTGTGTAAATTTCTTTTTAACTTAATTTAGAAACACTGCTATTTTACATATCAATCCCAGCTTTGTAATGTTCTCTTGAAGATTAAATAATCACAGATATTTTTCAACTTGAGTTAAAGTATCAAGATTTCTAAACATTTCCCATAGAAATAAAAAATTCCCATCTTCTTCAATTCTACAATCTTCACACCTGGTAAAAACACACATACAAAACCCCCACCACTTCCTTTTTTCCCAGTGAAAGTTTTCACACAGTCCCATGATGCTTATAATTTCCTACCATTAATCCACTTCTGAGTGCTCAGAAATACTTTGGAATGACCTCATTTTCATATTCTTTTATGAATGACTAGCTTTGATGAGGGCTCTTGAGTGCTAATCGTTAAGTTCAAAGATAGGTTCCCAATCTTAAAATGGAAATGACAGAGTGACCAAAGGAGGGAAGAACCACACTAGCATCTCACCTCAACTTTTGGTGTTCTTACCATAGCAAGCTCGTTGAACTCACAATCTACTTTTTTGTGTCCTTGTGAGTGTGTGCATCCTTAATTTAATCCCTAAATTCCTGTGTATTTTGTAAGTGCTGTAAAGCGTTTCCTTGGTTGTGACCTTATACAGGAATCTGGAAATTTTGGAAATCCAGGACCAGATGCACAGACCCTGCTGAACAATCAATCTTATCTTGCACCTGAGAGCCCTGTTATTGCACCAGCTTCCTTTAGTTATCCCCAGCTGCCCTGAAAAATGATCTCGAGACTTCTGTGCCAGTTTATTTTATTGTTACTAACATCGAGCATTTTGTTTCTTGTCACCTGTAATTGTCCTTTTATATGTATTTCCAAAGAGCACTCAGTGTGAGAAAAAGCCAAAATAAAAAGCATTGATGCTATTTTCTTAATTGTATAATAGATACTGCACCCAAAGGACCCTTTATTAATATTTTATCTTCTCTGAAATGATACTGAATTTTGGCAAGGATTTGTGTGCTTCTGTAACAACAACAACAACAACAACAACAACAGCAAAAATAAACAACTTGTGCATTCCTGTAAACTGAAATCTGAGTCTGTGGGACTGTCCCCGTAATTTTCTTTGTTCCCCAGGAGACTGAAATCTTCAGAATAAAAAGGAAGTAAAAATATCCAGACTATGGAATGTAAATGATGGTGAATTTATTTTAAAAAATTCTCTGGAAGTTCTTAGTGTGTCCAGTTGAAGTGCCAAGATAAAGAGCAAGGCTCTTCTATATTAAAATCACAAAGCATTAATTATGTGACATTGTCTCAATTTCTCAATTTCAAGACTATGTCATCAGGTAATAAACTACATTAGTTGTGTTTTGTTCTTGAACTTAAAGATGATGGTTGGTATTAAACAGGGAAAAACTCTGTGCATGCGTGTGTGCGTGCGTGCGTGCATGTGTGTGTGTGTGTGTGTGTGTGTGAGAGAGAGAGAGAGAGAGAGTGTGTGTGTGTGTTTACTTGGTTGGGAAGAAGAGAGAGGAGATGGAAGCAGTGAGGAGAAAGTAAAGTATGGATTGAGAAAGGAGGAAGGAGAAGGTTGGAGGAAAGAACGAGAGGGAGGTTTCAGATTAGATTTCTTAGAGAAAAAATAATAGTCACCATCTTCCTGGTTTCATTCTAGACATTCAGGCACAGTTGTGGCTGAACCTACAGAGGTATGAGTTTTGATTTAGGTGAGATGCTAACACTAGTTAATACTCAATTGTCGAACTGTCTAGTTCATCTTTTAACTTTCTGTCAATTCTTCTGGTTAACAGAGGACGAGAATAACACATCTCTCTTACACACCTTCAGAAGAGAATTGCCAGAACAAACTTAACTTTCATTGTATGATGCACTATGTTAAAGTATAAATACTCGTCATATGTGAGAATGAAGGGCAACCGTCCACTGATCAATTACCACATCTTCTCAAGGGAAAAGCGCACAGAGAAACACAAGAAGAATGCAACTGAAATAAGACAGCCCTAATAGCTAATGCATAGGAGAGAGACTTAAGCATGCTGGGGTGAAAATATCAGATGAAAATACCTTACTCCTATTAAATAAATGCTCATGTTGTTTTATTACTTTTAGACATATAGTCAGTCCTTCAGAGTTTGCTGCAAGAAATAGTATGTTTTTTTTTTTTTTTTTTTTGTTTTCTAAACAGAATTAATATCTAATGACTTTGACAAAGTGGATGCTTGCTGTGATACTCATCCACTTTGCAAATCTGGTACTGGGTAATTATCAATACACACACAGAATACTTGTGCTCATGTATTAAGAGCTGTAGACTAAATAGGTCATGACCTGTTAGTTTCAAATCCCAAGTCATGATGAAGCAAAGATTTCAGAGAAGAAGTTGGACAATCTGGGGACAGTCATCCACATACAGGCTGGTATGTTGAAAACGCTGGATCTGTAAAAAGGCACTAGAAAGACAGCTAAGTGATTGAATGAATAGCCAGGGCCATGATTTTAAAAAATGAAAGTTGCATGCCTATTTCTTTCATTGTCATTTCATCACTACTTGCATCCACAAATAAAATAACAAACCCATATCAATTTAATTCTAAAGAAAAAGACACTGGTTGCCCTTTGCACTAGAGGCAGGAGGAATAGGAAGAGATCATGAAGGGCAGAATGAATAAAGTAGAACCTTTGAGGACAGCATGAAGGACACATGAGAGCGCCTATCAATAAAAACCGAAAACAACAAACAAAACCAATTGTTCTGGATCTTAAGAAAGTACAATCCTTTGTCAATCTTTATGTAAAAAGAACAAAGTGAGTGATGAATGGACACTATGGCTTTGGTGGGGTTAGACAGAGGCAAAACAAAAATTGTGTATTCTAAGTTCTGGTTATTTTTAAGGAAAGTGATTGCATTTTGGTTTCTCTTCTGATCCTATAAATCTTTAAATGCAACGGATTTTGAAAACATGTACATAATTAGAGAAAAATGTTAAAATCAAGCATGAACTCATTGTAGGCAGGACTAGAACCTGTAACTAAGCACTGTTTGTGATTAGACTGACGAAACACTGCTGATGAAGAGAAGGGACACTTCAACACTCACAGCAAAAGGCTGTAGGTGGGGGAACTCTCTGATGCCAAGATACTCCTTTTTAATAAACATTGTCTAAGATACCTGAGTACACTTATTATCCCACATAACTGTAATTAAAACAGAATCCATTAAAATTCAGTTTTCCTAAGAGCATAAAATTTATGAAGTTACATTTTATATAACCTATTTTTTTCTTTAAACAGGACAACACCAGATATGCCAGGCTCAAGTGGTGAATACTAACAATAAGTGAATAAGCTGTGCAAGAATGACCTTATTATAACCATTTTATGTTTAGAAGAAAAGGGGCATTCACTGGGGTGACCTGAAGCTCATCAAGTTCTGCTGAACATAGTTTATAGCATCCCGGACATATTAATAGGGTGTTTGGGAGGTAGAAGTGATACAAATCTCTAGCTGAAATGGACTTACTTTATCTTACATGAATTAAAGGAGACCAGTTTAGTTCCAGATGAGATTTCTACTCAAGTTTAGCATTTATCCTATGGGGCATTGGATCCCTCCATTTTGAAAGACTTATACATTAAAGGAAACTTGGCAAGCCATGGTACATACTATCAAATCGTGGACTTTAAATCAGACCATGTCTGGCCTTTGTAGGTACCCTAAATTGCTTTAGCTATAAAGTGTATAACACCACAAATTAATTTGTTACATTTAAACTTACAAAAGCTAGGTGCTCAAATTATAAACTTAGAATAATTGAAAATGTTATAATCTTTGAAGGTGACTAATTTTTAAACCTCATACATTCCTAGTAGCATGTTCAGTTCAGCTAGTGTTTAAAACATTTGCTTTATGATTATTTCACTAAGGAATAAGCTTTTGGAGTTCAGGCGGTCCTTTCCAATCTACTTCTCTTTCCTCTGGAAGGCTAAGCAGAGAGTCTAATTATACATTTTTTAGGAACTACATCAAATATAAACATTTAAAATAAACTGTTGGAAATATTCACTTGGACTCCATTTCCTTTTAAGCCGCTGAGTCTAGCCCAGTGCTCTCCAATGGGTCATTTGTTATGTCAACTGACAACGGAGCACATCAAAAGATCTTGTCAGGAACTGATTACATTTCTTCACCACCATGATTCACAGTGCAATAGGGACAGTTACGTAAGTGCTGTAACTGCTTGATTGGGGGGGGGAAGCTGTGCGTTTAAGTAAACAGCACTCCGTGTTGCTCTGTGCTCTAATGGGCATATGGTCAGTAAGCATCATGACGTGTAACCAGATCACGGTCTGCTGTCAGTGTGACTGGAGTCAGGAAAGTCGCATTTTCATGGCAACTGGAGTTCTGGGGAACAGCTGCGGATCCCACACTGAAATGGGAAACATTTGAGTTGTTTTGATTTATGTGAGCTCCCGGGGGATGGGAGAAACGGAAAGTGGATGCTTAGTGTAAACGAAATACCATTTTTATAACCTGTGAAAGGCAATTGTTCTGAAAATTCTAACATGTTCTTTTTTCTTTTGAAGTATCATGAGGCTGTGCTAACACTCTGTTGTAAGCAAGGAGGACAGGCAGTATTCTAACAGACCAACTGTAGGGATCTCCCTCAAATCAGAGGTGATTTGGAGTTGAATTTTGTCATTGGTAATAACTAAATCAAGGCAATGGAGTACCGTGCTAAGACAGCATACAGCTAGAAAAGAACATCCTTTTAGTGACACACTGCCTAGACCTTCTAATATCCCCTTCCCTGGGAGTTCTATAAGGCAGATACTCCAATATCCTGGCCTTGAGAGTTTCACTGTGTGGAATAACTTAAAATGGGAGATATTAACATGTCAGTAATTCTTAGAATCAGTATTATAGTCTCCTGTAAAGCGTACATATACTTTTACAAGTCATCTGTATCTTTCGGTGAGAATGGGCCAGTAGCTTAGGGGTTAGAATTCCCTTAGGAGCTTGTGAAAACAGATCATCAGGACTAACCTCTTGCCACACCAGCTGGCGTGATTGATTGGCAACACACACACACATACACACACAAAGCCTTCGGGTTTAAAGGCACATTTCCTTCCCCCCCTCCACATCCAGCCCTCTCTGGGCCTTTTATTAAATGAGTATGTCTTCTCTCTCTTTCTCTTTTTCTGCCTTTCTCTTTTAATGGTCTCTGACCTTGGTGAAACTGGGAAGGATTAAGCACATTACAGATGTGTATTCGGCTCCTTTCAGGAAGCAGAGTTTTAAAACTTAAAATTTCCAGTAGTGCATGCTGTCTCTTTCTCTATCTTATGGTTTCTTTGAAAAGACTGCACCACTCTGTGTTAGCAAATAGCAGTGAAATATTACTATAGCTTGGGTGTAGAGTTTCTGTGTTGTAAGTCTATATGTTTGAAAGGGCGCGCCAGGCAATCCTAAATTCCCGCCATAGTTGGAAATTCACTAGCCAATAATATGGGTTTCAGTTCCTTCCAAGGATTAAAGGTTTGTAAACTCATGTTAAATCATTTTAAAATAACATATGTTAAGTGCATATTCTCAATTAAGGTAGATACAGAATTATTTTTAAAAAGTAAGGAACATAATTAAGATTTTACTTTCACTGAAGGATTCTACTCATGGAGTAATTAGGAAGGAATTCACTTATAAATTTCCATTTTGGATTCCTTTGATAAAGAAACTGAAAGCTTGTTAATACCAAAATACTCAAATATAAAATTAGAGATAGTTTACAAACGTTTAGTATATTCAAAATGTAAGGTTGTACGGGACACAAATAATTTGTTTGAACTCATTATATTGAAAATACCATATTAAATTCAAGACAACTGAATAAATAGAATAAAGCTTAATCTTCTTGGTACAAATGACTTTATAATCTTACATATCTCTGAAGCAGAGAGTTAACATAACTACATCTCCCCCCCCATATGTATGTATGTTATCACATGTCCTGCAGTTAAAATAAATTAGCCATGATCTATACTCATACTTTCTAATAGCTTCTTTGGCTAAGTTATAAAAGGTTATAAATAACCATTGAAGCATATTCAAATACTAAAACAACAGCCAAAGGATTAAAAAAATAAAATGGATTTTTAACAAAAAAGGTCACTACAGCAGCAGAAAAACATTAAAACCTTCAAAGTAGTAATTATTTAAGTAAGCAATACTTATAAGTATTAAATGAATATTTCCTTTTAAAAATGAAATGCATGACAACAACAGTGTGTGGTAGCTAGGTTGGGGGCCATGCTCCACTTTTGAGGTAGAGGCTGAAGGGTCACCTGATGTCTGAAATTTGAGACAATTCAGGAAAACCTAAGAAGATCCTATGAATGAAATTAGAATGTCTGGTTGTTGGTGTTGAATGTGCTTGCACATAGATTTCTAAACTGCAAAATGTGTGTAGTAGGGAAATTAACTTTCTATGAGAGCACATCGTGTTTGTGCTCCCTTGGTGCAAATCTTTCTGCCAAAAAACTCTATGCCCAAGGATAAATACTCATTGTAGTTTTCTGCCTTTTGAGGAGGTTTAATCTGAGCTGGGACTTTGCTTTGTGTAAGTCATTAGGTAATTTAGCAATCATGTACATTTCTAAAGATGGAAACATCTAATAAAGTTCCCAAAATCAGAAGCAAAGGGGATTATTCTAATGGGTGGAAATACAGGATAATTATTCCAAGACAATAATAAAACAACACACTTGGAAAAAAAAAAAAAAAAAGAAAATGACCCCTTTCATCTTCAAAAGCAAAGAGCTATATTTTAACTCTAATGCTTAAAGTCATACTTGGTTAAAAAAAGAAGAAAAGAAAGAAATAAAGGAAGAAAGGAAGAAAGAAAGGGAGGAAGGAAGGAAGGAAGGAAGAGAGAGAGACACACAGAGACAGAAAGAAAGAAAGAAAGAAAAATGGAAGGGATTAAGAAAGAAGGAGTAATCGCAGTTAGAAGGTCTGGGCAGTCTAAGGGAACTCTGACAGTGGAAACAGGATGTATCCCTGGTGCAGGAAAGGACTTTGGGAGCATGCTCCCCATGGAGGGATACTCCCTTAGCCCAGAGGAAGGAGGGAGGGCCTAGATCCTAATCCAAATGACTTGACAGATTGGAAGGCATCACCCTCTCTGTGGAGTGTATGTGTGGGTGATGGGATGTGGGAGGGTGGTTGGGGGCTATGGGAGGGAGGGAGGAAGGGAAGAATGGAGGAAGGGAAAGAGGGAAGGAGGGGGGGAGAGGGAACTGGAATCGATATGTAAAAAAAGAAAAAAAAAGGAAAGGAGTGAGGTAATATAGGATCAGATTTTGCAAACAAACTTTTGAGAAAATAATTTTTCAAAATAAAAAAAACCAGTAGAATTCTAGCATTCAAGCATGATATTTTAGAATGGGTATATAAAATGGGACCTCTTTAAGATTGCATGATTATCTGTATTGTATTACTAGGTACAATACTGTCATTGTATAAGCAGCATTCCAGAGTATTGAGCTAGAAACAAGATGCTTAATGAGAACAGATACCAACAGTGTCATTTCCTTCTTTTCTTCCTTCCTTCATTCCTTCCTTCCTTCCTTCCTTCCTTCCTTCCTTCCTCTCTCCTCCCTCTTTCTTTCTCCCTCTTTCTTTCTGCCAAAGCAAAATGAAAGAGCTAGACAAAATTCCAGGAACTATCCATGTCATACACGTGTCTGAGTAATCTAATCAAGCCCGGTTCTCCCTAGAATGCAAAGGTGTCAATTGTGGCCTTTCCACAATCAAGCTGCTCACTTCCCAATATGGTCAAAATCAGGTGGAGGGTTAAATACTGGTCAATAGCATCTATTTCTATCCGGATCATGCTTCTTTATGTCAGTAGATAGGGTCAAATGTGTATTTTTTGAAATAATTCTTTGGCAGAAATGAAATGCCATTGAAATTTTCTGAAGCAGATTTTTGTGATTTTAAAAAGGACTAGACTGTTATAATCATAAAGGATTGTTTGAAAATGTGGGTGTCCTTTGTGAAATTCACATTGATAGATTTGATGGAAAAATTCCAAGTTTTATAAATTCACACACTGCACAGAACATTTGAATAATTAGTCAAGCTGCAAGGAGGAATACTAAGGAAATTTCTTGTGCTCTTGTAAATTATATTGATTCTTAAAACATGTTATCATTTTGTATAATTCAAAGATGTGTGTGTGTGCATAGTAATGCATATATGGACATGCACATGTGTTTTAGACAGTGTTTCATCCACTGATTTTGTAGGTATTCCAACCTAGAACTCAATATATAAAACAGGGTAGCCAAATCTTGTGATACCCTAGCCTCGAGTCTCCTAAGTGAAGTCACAATTGCTGTAATCTACTATGCGAATCCAATGCACTTTTTATTATCCTGTGATGATTTTATTCTGTCTGAAAATAGCATATTATCAAACAAATTAATGATGTACTTGATCAAAAGTATGTCAAAAGTTTTAAATATATTTAAATTGATGATATATGTGATTCCACATCTCAGCCCAAATTTTATTAAAAAACAGCAACATCACCATAGAATAATATACACTAAATGGCATAAATTTAAGATAAGTTTTGACCTATGCATATAGCCACAAAACTTTCACCTTCAAGGCAGCTAGTGTGCCTTGCCTGAAATAAAATGTATTTGGGCCTTTCTATATTTTTTCCACACCCTTGGTTATCTCCAATTTAAGTACCCACAAATCTACAGACATTATTCTTAACACTAAATTTCCCAGAATGCCATGTAACATGACATACATACCATTTATTCAACATTTCCCTGGCATATGTTATCAAGTGTAGCTTTGGGTGACTTCAGCACAATGTAGGATATATTGAAAGATAAATATTTTAGACGCCAAGGAGCATTTGGTCATTTCAGGATCTTCATTTCCTTCATTTTTACATGATACAATGTCTCTAGGCTTAGATTAACAGGACTAAAGCCTCAATGATTACTAAGTATACTTGGAATAGTCTTCTGGTGGTCTCAGGCTTCAGTTTACCTTGGAGTAGAATAAAGCAATTACACATCAGCGTCTTCCTTCCAATGCAACTGCCAAGCTGTTTTTGAAGAAATTGTACTCCCTCTAGAAGTCCAATAGAGCACCATTTCATATGCACTGTGTCCCACAGCTAGAACTCTGATTTTTCCTTCTAGCAAGTTTGTCAGTCAGATCCTCCTGAACTATAGCATGGTAAGTCTCATCACTTGCCACCAAATCCTATCCCATATTTTAAGGCTGTTTGATATTTAAACCCCATTTTGTGTTTAAGGATTGGAAAAGATAAAGATCTATGTCTAAGAATGAATGGATGCATAAATATAAATACTTTAAATGCAACCACCCCAGAAACTGATTAGGGAAAAGACACTTTAGAGACTATTTTCAACAAATAAAAGCTTTCTTTTATTCTACTAGATTTTTAAGGCATACCTGGACTTCAAAGTTACTAATGTGAATTGAGATTTTTATCCTGATGGAATGACTTTGAGAAGAGAGAAAATCTGCCTAAGGTCTCTATCGCAGTGACAGAGGAGTGCAGACAAGCACTTTGCTCTCAATTCAGATATGAGAATAAAAGCATAACAATGAATGGAAAGAAAATGATGAACTATGAGTTTTTGAAAGTTATAAATATATTCCTTTATCTAAGAAATGTTAAAGTTTACAGGTTGAGAAAATGCAAAGCTCCATGGTAACAGCTGGAAGACAGTATTTTTAAAAATCCAGATCTAGTTTTTCAGAGTACCTAAACTTCCAAAGGCTACTGATATTATATGTAGATGCTGAAAATCAGTTACAGGATATCATCTAAGACAGGTCCATTTCCAAGAATATGCAAGCTGGTACTTATTGCATAAATCCATTTTGAACAACAAAACACAAAATCAAAATGAAGGATGCACTAATAATGCCATCTTTGAATTCATTTTGCTATTGCACCCTTTTAAAATTCACTACTTTAAATGTGTCTTTCATGCAAGTTGTAAAATTGTATTGAAAATGATCAAATGTGAAGCTGTAAAGGGAGAAGTTGAATGATAAATGAACCAAAACTGACCTTGAAGTTTAGAAACTTTATTTTCTATCTCCAAACATCAATTTTGTTAGAACTCATTCATTCTCTAGGTACAGAAGACTTTTGTTCCCTGGGCAGTCAAAAATATTAAACAACATTGAATGGGCTTCCAGAAGGGAGAGAAGAATCATTTAAGTGGTAAAGACATTTTTATTTACTAGAACCAGTGAAAACGTGAAACTGAGCCTCTATTCCAAATGTCATTTTAAGTTACTTATAACCATCCATAAAAATGTAAGAGGAGAATTTGTCTAGACTCCTGGGAGAGATAGTTTAATATCTATAATTAAGAGATACTTAAGGTAAAATTTTTACAACTTCCATGAAATTTTATTTTCTCTAATACAGAAGAAACAAAGAACTTCTCAAAGAATGAAAATTCCCCTAGCTACTATTTGTTAAAGAAAAGGAAGAGAGGGGTCAGGGAAAGCCAAGGATTCAAAAGAGCACTTGCAAAAGTCATCACCCCACTTCTCAAACCATTTCCTGTTCCAGAGAAGGTGTGCATCGATCAGCCCGCAGTACCTGAAACCAATTTGTTTACCTCAGACTGTAGATCATCTCAGTGTATTAGAGCCCCAGACCCCTCTGATATGCCCAGGTCAAACTACAGACACTACCCATTTATAGACTGCTCTCTGCTTTTTTTAAAAAAGTGAAATAAAAATTCTATGCATTTCTGGAAGAAAAAAATGTTTATACAACCAAAAGAGTTCCCATCTGGTGAAATTTGAGCTTCCATTCTTAAAAAAAGAAAGAAGGAAAAGCAAAAGAAAGAATCAACTCTAAAATGCTTTTCTTAAAAAACACCGCAAAGCCTTTTTAAAGTATCACTGGAATACAGACTGAAATGAACTGTTGGTATGTAGGTGAATGGGTGCATCTAAGCTGACTGAAGTTATTTTAATAAAAGAAATTTCTGTTAGTATAAAAATCATGTATGGTGTGTAAGCATCAATGAAATGTTTTGTTATTATTAGATAAAGATAGGAAATCTGGGTAAGATGTCATAAAAAAACTGGGGAGCCAAGGGACAATAGAAGTGATGAGATTTGGGTTTGATTTGCGTTAATTATTCAGAAAATATACATTCAAAAAATGATCTATTTTGGAACTGACACCTCTGTCACTATGAATAACCCCATGATAGAAGAATAAAAATAGAAAGTGTGTAGGAATGTATGTTCCCATATAACAGAGCCAGCATAGTAAGTCTGATTAAATTCCATTTTCCTTCATTTTATTAGTAACAAATGCTCTATTCATAATTAAAATATTTCTAGAATTTTTGGCTAATTTCACACCTGTAAAATTCTGCAAATCCAACTGCTTCATGGAGAATCCCACTGCTGTATCATAAACATTCCAAGTGTTCTATCTCTTTAAGTGTCTTGGCATTTTTTACAGTAGTTGCAAGAAGTATTTTAGTGTACTTAGGAATATATGTTCAGCGTAATTGTTAGGGTTAGAAATTACATAGTTTTTGTTTGCAATATAAAGTACATAGTTGTAGGAAAGTGAAAACTCAGTACATGCATAAAAGCTAACAGGTTAATAACTCCAGTCTTTACGGAATGAGGTAAGATACTTCAAGTGGCAGATACATTAGTCCATTTGTGAATGAGGGATGTGCAAATGTTTCAGTAAAAGAATTTTCATTCTGGGGAAGAGCTATTATTAAATGGCAATCATTGATGCTCCAACCCTTTGGCTCATTCAACAGTTTCATCTGTGCATCTCCCATGTATCAGATACTGTACACGTTGCCTTAGAAACTACAGTAAGCAGAGCAAGGGTGTTTTGCTCATATTGAGAAGTAGTTATTTGGAGAATAAGCTTGTAAAATATCTTTGTATGAAAAACAGTTCTATGAGGACAAGAAAAGAACAAATAAGCTGAGAATGTTCTATGATCACTGGAGGGAGAAACTGCTTCAGAAAAGAAAAAAAAAAAAACCAACAAAACAGAACTTGAAACTAGAACTAGAAAATGAATCTATCATTGCCCCTGAATTTGTTATTTAACATTTGAATTTATCTGCTCTAGGATTAAATTGCAAATTGACACAAAGGCTGAACAACACAGTTTTACAGATATTTGATTTTTATCGTGTATTTAAAAATGAGGATTACTATCAATGACCAGATACATTTTCAGCTTTCATCTATGATGAGAAATGGAAAGCAGCAAGGTGAGATATGAGTAACACATTGTAGGGAAAATAGCTTTTAAATCTTAAGAGGATGCTATTGGGGAGATCTTTTCATGAATACAAAGCTAAAGTGAACAAAGCTGGCCCTGCTCCAACTCTAAAGTGTGGGGAATAGAATATATAGAGGATAACTTGGATGAACAGAGTTCCTCAAAATTCTAGATATCATGAACATTTAGTGTGGTGTAATATGCCAAGGCAGCTGTTAAAATTTGTATTTCTATGCAATAAGTTATAAAACATTTGTAAAACATTACCTATAAAGACAATTCTACAATTTAATGCTATTCTGAGTCATACACAAAATATCCCCAAATGCCACTCCTTTGACCTATATTTAACTGTTAGCCTTCTTGCTTATTTTTTTTTTTAAATCTGTCTCATTGAAAACTCACAGTCTTATAAGATACACAGCAGACCTTGTCTTAGATTATGGAGGGTACAGGTTTTGTATCACTTCCAGATTTTCAATTAGATCCTAATTATAACATGCCTCATTTATAGCTACAGGAATCCGGACCTTGTCAACACCACAGGACCATAACATGTCTGTCTTAATTAGACCTGATTAGTTCTGGGCCCAGCTCACATTGTGGTCCCTGACTCTGCTCAGAGCATCTCATCTGTTTGACAGCTGCTGGTATGGAAGAACAATGCATCACATTGCAAGTGACTGTGTTCACTCACTTCTGTCTCCTGGGACACTGGGCCTTTTGATATCCCATAGTTCCAAAAGATCAGCCACGTAATGCACCTCACTTATCAATGGCAGAATGATAAAGCTGGCAATGGAAACCTCAGTTTGGGGGCTACTCACTGGGGGCTCTGTGAGCTTGTCCTAGTCTACTATCCACTATGATTTTATCAGGCTATTTAATGTTTTCCAGAAATTGATTTTGTCTGTGTTCAAAGATGTATAGAAGGAGTTGCCCACGTGCATTTTGTGGAATACATTTGCAAATATTAAGAACTGTTAATTACTTTCAATGATATTTAACATAACTTCAAAACACTTGCCCTCAGTGTGTAGTGACATTAGCTGGCATTTTCTTTCTAAGGACCTTTGCAACTTATTTACACAAGCCTTCATTTGAAAATATCAGCATTGATCTTTTTTTTTTCTCCATTCATTATACCAATCTGCATTACAACTAATGGCACATAAGCCATCGGAACACCTTTATTCACTTTGCTTTGTCTCTGGGCAATACTTCATAAATGGTGACTTAATATTGGCCATTCACATCTTTATCTGGAGCTAATGGGAATTATTGAATTGTGAGCAGCAACCAAAGGATATCTGACTAACTAGAACTCAGCAATCCCTGCCTGTAAATGTGTGAATGGGGAGATCTGAAAGGGCATTATGAGAAATGCTTCTTAAGGTATGAAGCAATGCTATCATGTAAAAAAAAAATTTACACATATGAATAGAATAACAAACCTAGATGTGGCACCTAGAATTTCATTGTTTAAGTTAAAAATTTCTTACATCTAGATATTAAACCTGCTATTTTCTATTAAGGGAATTAAAATATTATTATTGTTAAAGCTATTTTTTCTGTCAAAATGCTAGAAACATGCACTTTGGCTAATCATGTTGGTATATAAATACTATTAGCTATCTTCTATAGACAGATTACTGATTGAAGATTACTATCTGTTTGAAGAACTAAAACAGATTAAGACTCAAAAATTATTGAATGAGTTCTTTTCCAGAAATATTGCAACAACAACAACAATATCATGTATTGTGGATTTGCTCAATGTTAGAGTCTAATGAAGTGCATTAAAGTCTATGTACTCATAGTGAGGACTTTGGGTTTATCAAATTACCCGGATCTTCCTGGCTATGGACTTTAGCTATTTATCCTAATGACTGGATAAATAGCTGCTTAGAATGTTTGTATTTCTCTCTGAAAGGCTAAACACACAGCCATATTTTCTTTGCTAGTATTTTGCCGCTTTCACCCCTCAGATTTAAATTTTAGGTTTTGTTTCTAATTATTATCATAAAATTTTAATTTAAAATGATATATCAGATTCTTAAAATTCCTACCACTCATTTTTCTAAGGAGCACACATTGCACTAATGAAGTGTGTTCCATTCTTCCATGTTTCATACACAGCTAAATACTGTAATAGACTGTTGAAGATAACACAAAACCCCTTTTATGAAATTTACATTTGCCTATAGATCACAGTTATTCTTTAAGATAAACATGTACAATTGTATATCAGACAGTGATAATTATTAAGCAACAAATGAAGTTAGATACTACAGAAAAAGATGAAAATGGAGTAACTCTAACTACCTTGCCTTTTACTTGAGAAGGATGGGAATCTACTTTTGAAAGTAATGACAACAGAAAGTAGCAATACTTAAATTAGATAATGCATATTGTGTAAAAGAACATACTGAGAGGTAGACATGGAAACAGGAGGCCATCAAAGATGTTGATGTGATCGACCTTATCTATGTCAAGTGATGAGATCATGGAGGCAAAAGAGTAAGCAAAAGATATACATGGGCTGAAAGACAAAATTTACTGACAGAAGAGGTTTGATGAGAGGATGAGAGGAGAAAAATAAGTGGAAGAGTTGTCATAGAAAATGTTGTCTGCTCCTCAGATAAGGAGAGAAAAGCAGACCAATTAACAGGAAGTCAGTTTGGGATGCATTTGATAAATAAGGACTAAAGGTAGTGGATGTTTATAGTGAGCTAGTATTGCATGGACAAGGCAAGGCTATTGTACCCATGAATTCACAGTAATTGTGGCTGCATGTACAGGGTCTGTGCAAAATCAAGTCACCCCAAATTCCAGCACAGATGGAGGAGGAGTATCTATCTGAGGAGCCACTGGTAACTTATGGATGCTTTATTTGTTACTTCTCTTTAAGGATATCATCCCTGAAAAGATAGCTGTGCTCCATTAGCGGGTCCTATACTAATGTACATCAACACACCATGAAACAGACTCAGTGGGTTCATGGGAAACATTCCTGAACAGTTGTGGTAGGGATAGTAGATGAATTGGAAGATAAAAAAGGGGGACATGGCCCTTACAAGCAGGAAGTAGTTTGGAAAGAACGATGCCCAAATTCCCAAATATTGTGTATAAATGTTTGTTTTCATTTAATTGGACTTTGTTATATAAAATTAAATAAAAATATTATAAAAAAGGGGGGCATGGATTTGAGCAGAACATATTTTACGTATGAGTAGAATTATCAAATAATAATTAAAAGGAAAACAAAAAAAACCTATTAGACTCTAAGAGTATCAACTAATAGTTTGATTTGAAAGTATAATAGTCTAAGGTGGCAGATATTCTTTTTGGGAATTACCAAATCCTATAAGTGGCATTTATCATTGATCTCTGTTAAACCTTCTATAGACATAGGAGAGGATGGGTTTGCAAGCAGTGAAAAGAATGTACCTCAAATATTCAAACTTTAAAACTAGAAAGAAAAGAAAAAATGTAACAAAAACAGTGAGATGGAGTTTGGAGGGAATTTAGAGGAAGCCATAGTCTACTGGGGTTGGTACACATACAGTCATTATCTATGTCAAGTAAGGTGAGGACTGAAAAATGACTTCAGATTAACCGTGAGACTTGACTTAGTAACACAGAAACTGGCTTTCTCTACAGGAGCAAATGTGTGCCAGTGGAAAGATAAATTCTGGCTGGAGAGATTCAGGAAAGAATGCCAGTGTCTAATTTGGAAACTGTGTTATAGCTTTATTTTTTAAGGAGTAACAGTTGAGAGATGTGTTATAATGTTTTGCTTTGTGTAAGATGTAAGGAAAATATGACAGACACCTTTTTTCTAAGAGTAGACAAAACTGAGTGTAAGAATAGGGGTAAAGAGACATTTCCCAGTGCACCCAGAGAAGGGACAGAATTTCATGTACAGACACCTTTGGTGAGGAACACTGATATAGCTCTTATACTAGCAGAGGACATGATAGAAGGCACACAGGCAGATGAGAAGGTGTGGTGGTAGAAGTCTTTACTCATTTTAGAAGACTATGGAGTGGATGGAATAATATCATATGAAAGAGTGAAAAGTGGCTAAGTATTGGACTGGAAGAGGAAATGAATGTACTAAGAAAATACAGTTGATGGCTGGATAACATCAAGGCCCCTCCTTGTGTTTTTAAAACATTTTGTTACTGTCCTAAGTTCCCATTTCTTCCTCCTCCTCTCCCTCCTCCTCCTTCTTAAAAGTGTGCATCACAAACACTGGCCTTTTTTTTTTTTCCTTTTTTTAGTTTGTTTGCAAAGTAATGCCCTCCTGAAATTAAATATAGTGTTAACCATTCCGGCTTGTCAAACTGCTCATAACTGTTCCTCAGACTATAGCATACTTTTTGTTATTTCTGGTGTTAAGGACCAAAGAAAAAGAAGGAACACATTGTTACCATTTAAAGAGACATTTATAATTTGGAAATTATATTTTAGAATTTATGTTTATATCAATAATTATACTAAATATGTTTTTCTACAGATTAACTGCTGCATTTGCATTTTTAAGTGTCCAGAAGGCCTCTGTCCATATATGTTTATATTCATATATGTATATTAAGAGGCCACCCTTCTTCATTCTAAATCAAACATTTCTCTATTTGTATAGTCACCTTGTTTCTGAATGTTCTCAAACCATACCTTCCCAATGCTTTTCTTACTCTTAGACCACCTCCCTCCAGCCAAGATTCTCCAGATTTAAATAATCTACCCATATATAGGTTCTACAGAATTTTCTTAGCTCATTGGTCTAGCTTCAACACCTTTACTTTTTATTGTACTTGCGTAACATTATAGATTAACACCTAACACTGATCTACTACAATTGTTTTGACTGCCTACAAGTTGAAATGCAAAAGTTTGTCTTTGACATGTTGGATCCAACATTGTCTTCCACTCAAGCTCTTGTTTGCAGCAACTAAACTGTAGTGTCTGATGTTCTCCTGACTTCAGTCATGACTGACACCCTATATCCTCTTTAATCCACCAATGACAGAATTCTGTGTATAACTCAGTTCTCAAATGTTCAATTCTTCCCTTTGGGCCTCCATAAAGCTCAGCTCTTGGGCATTATTTTGTTAGAATTCTCTTTCCCACACATCCACTAGTTCTGTTTATACATTGTTTTGCATTATTGAATATTTCATAAACACCATAACTTGATGACATATAAAAGTACTTTTTGTTAAAATCTGTTTCATATGGGGGATGGAGGTCACAAACAGAAAATTCTGTAAGTCAATCTATGGATTTGGGTATAAAGGACAGGAGGTTGCTGCAGAATCAGAAAAAAACAATGTTTCATCTCAAAAGTAGTCATACTGTAGGACTTGAGCTCCAAGGATGAGGAACACATGCTTCCCCTCCACCCCTGAATCTACCAATTTAGATGTTGATGTCAGACAAATACACCCTCACCAAAATACCAAGAAGACTGCATGATAAAATATCTGGAAAGTCCTTTATGTAGTTGAGGTGACATATATAATTAACCATCACTAGTGCACTCCTACCAGTTGGTCATTTATTAGCATCCCAGTTCACTGTTAAAGAGTAGCTTCCTTCTCTGAATCCCCATAGCATGTATTGACTATCATTTTTAAACATCTTCACCCTCAATCTTGTTGGTAATTTGTGCTCAGCAAATTTTGTGCTCATTTGTTCCTTCTCATAAACTTTTGATAGTATGAAAATTTTAGAAAATCACTATTTATATATTATAACAAGATATTAAAATATGCATAATTCATATAATGAACCGGACATTCTTCTGACTTATTCAATGGAGAGTGCAATTCAGGAAGAATTACAAGAGAATTACAAGAAGATTTGGGTTTCCCTTCTTGAAAGCAAAACATTATTTTTGCAGTACAGGATAGTCTGAACCATAGTGATGGGTTTAAAGGAATTCATGCAGACTGCGTCATTCATATAGGTTAAGCATAATTGACAACACATTTTGTTCAAACAACACACAGCTGAAGCAGCCATAAATACAAATTTTCTGCATATTATGAAATCCAGTGGTTCAGAGATCATAGCTCCTATACCAGCAACATTAATATTATCTTGGAAGTTTTCAGCAAAGCAAATATTTGAATCCTAAGCTTAGTAAGTCATAAATTCCAGTGGTTGAACATAAAAATAATCAGGTAACCCCAATACCTAATACAACTTTAAAACATTTACCTCAACTACTAAGAATGAGACACAGTATGCAGAGTCAATATATTGTACTGTTTCCAAATTGTGGCTTAGTTTTAAGTGTTTAAGAAAACGGGCACAGAGAAAATTCTATTTTGGTTTAAATTGTAATTTTCTTTTAAAAGTAGGGCTGCTTGCTGTTGTAGAAGAGTATTAGGGAAAGCAAAGAAGGAATGGCGACTTGTGAATGCTGATAACAAGCATGGCTTCGCTCAGACAAGTTCCATACAGACAATGCATCTGTAACAAGTGCAGGACTCAAGAAAAATATCATTATAAAAATATCTTTTCCTTGAATGTACAAAATTAGTCATTACATATTTTAAACACCTCCTACTACCAGTCCAGACTACCTGTGGAGGGGTTGGGATATCAACCATTTCCTATAACTTTTAGCCTACATGCAGTGTGGCCTATGGGATGTGCAGGGGTAAGGGTGCCACAGAGATTGTGGGAGTGGCCAACCAATGACTGATCCAGCCTGAGACCCACGACATGAGAGTGAGCTCACCCCTGACACTGCCTGGAGTGGCAGGACCCATAGGAATAACCCCAGAGACCTAGGATAGAACCAAACACGACTGGCCAAAAAATTGTCAGTGTAATGGTGTCTAAAGATAATCTTCTATACGCATAGACTGATGACGAGCCCAATAGTTATCAGAGAGGCTTCATCAAGCAACCAGTGGAAACAGATGTAGAGATCCACAGCCGAACATTATGCCCAACTCAGGGAATTCTGCTGAAGAGATGGAAGAAGGATTGTGGGAGCCCCAGGAGTCAAGGACATCACACGAAAATTGACTTAGTTAACTACTCTGAGTTCATACGATTTTACACAGACCAGGGAACCTGCATGGAAGAGACCTAGGCCCACTGCATGCATGTGAAAATTGCGTAGTTTGGTCTACCTGTAGACTTAATAACAGTGGGGCTGTCTCTGACTCTTGCTGGCCTTTTGCATCCTATTCCTCATACTGGGTTACCTTGCCAGCCTTAATAAAAGGAGGGGTGCTTTGTCTTACTACAACTTGTCATGTCATGTTTTCTTGACATCATGGGAAGCTTGCCGTTTTCTCATTAGAAATGGGGGAGGTGTGGATGGGGGTAGGCAGAGGGGCTAGGGTGGGTGAAGGGACTGGGAGGATAGGAAGGAGGGGAAACTGTGGTTAGGATGTAAAATAAATAAATAATAAATAAAAAGCACATGAATTTTAAGGCTTTTTCTGAGAAAAAAAACCCACATATTTTATTTTGAAAGAAAGAGGCTTAAAAGCAGAAATGACTGGGATGGTTATCTTACTATAAAATGTGCATGAACATAAGATGCAATGATGTATAAATAATCTATAATATAAGAATAACGTGTAAATGTACTTTGGTGATTAGGTATTTATTAAGATTTTATTACATATGAATTAATTTTGATACACAGAGGACTTTATGGAATATATGTTGGGGAAAACATCAAGCATGTTTAAATATGACGAGGTTGCATTTGTGGTATATTTCATTTTATTTAGACTTTTGTACAGTGTCATATCTCTTTGCCTTATCCTACTCAAACAATATGAATAGGCAATATGGCCATTAATCAACATTCTAGATCCAAAGAAGGATTTCTCGAAATAAATTTTAAAAATATGGCTGAAGAACAGGAAAATATGTAATGATGTCGTCTATCCTGCAGGAATAAATCACCATTTGCTGCTTTGTATGCTTGTCAGGCAGTAAATTTCCTAATACAAAGGCAAGGAAGAAAGCAGGAGCTCTGTGGTCTGCCCTGTAGTCCTCATCTATCCACAGGGAAGGGCTCATTCTTTGGGAGTGATTCATATGACATCCCAAATCCCATAGACAAAATCTGTTTCTTCTCAATTCCTGCCAAGGGGTTCACAATTGAAATAGCACACCACAGTGCAGGGTGGGTCGGATCAGGCTATCACTGAGTTGTGGACTACTATGATTTACACATTCCTTATAGTAAAAATAGTAGTAATGAAAAAGCAAGTGTTGCCATTTGATAGCTCATATATAAATATGAACTTTAAAACAAGTGTATTTAATTATAATTTTATAGAGTATAAACTAGGAATTATTGCTATTTGTGCAACCGAAACTAAGAGATACATTAGCAGACACTGTATACATTAGAGCTATTAGTATGTACAATGTTGATCAATGGAGTTTGCATGGGTTTTCCCCTTCAAATATCATCACCTGCATGAATTCATATAGGCTCTCTCTGAGATACACTCTAATTTATGTCATCTTTTTGACAAATGGCAGGTCTGTTGAGTAATTCTTATAAGAAATTAACTTTGCTTTTCTCAGTTTTCAATCTAAGTATATGAACAATGTAAATGTTTTAAATGAAGAAAATTTTAAATCTGTTTATGATGAATCTTCTGAGGTGTTTTCCTCTTTTGCAGATGGTTTTATAAGTTCCACAAAGATTCCTTCTCTCAAGAGTAGATCAGTCAACGTCACCTCTTAAACTTACGGAATTCTCCCTACCATTTTCTCAAAAACCTTTCCTTGTTGTTGCTGGCCCACTTGTGTGAGCAATGAAAACGTTTGTCTATGCTTCTGCATTTCATACATTGAAAACAAATTGAACAAACTCTTTTGATTTGAGTCAAAAATGCTCCCTACAGGCTGGCGTTTGAGCTGTAATCATTTCCTCAACCTTAAACCTGGACCAAAATAGTGCTTGTAGCACTACTATTTTTTATTATTTTTTCATATTTTACATATCTATCCCAGTTCCCTCTCCCTCCCTCCCTCCCTTGCCCCCTGACCACCCTCACATCCCATTATCCCCCAGACTGATGACTAACTTATCCACCATCACGGAGCCCTTATCGAGTAGCTGATGGAAGCAGAAGCAGACACCCACAGCTAAACAATGAGCTGAACTGGAATCCAAATGCAGAGTGGGAGAACAAGACCAGACTATACAAACCCACAGAGAGGGCTGACCTGAACAAGGAGGAGATAATGGGCCTCCCCCCCCCCAGATTGATAGCTAGGAAACCAGCATTGGACCATTTCAGTCAGAAGGCCTGGGCAGGCTAAGGTTCTCTGACAGTGGAACCAGGATTTAAGCTGTCTATATTGAGATCATGTGTAAATGAGAAGAGCCACATATCTAACTTAACTGTGGTTGCACTTTTGCACTTTCTCTTGACAGGTAGAACTGAGAAGACATGGGTTGAGATATGCATTTAGTTGGGAAATGCATTCTTCTTGTAAAATAGAAATAGTTAATTCTGGTGTGGAAAAAAAATGATGAAAGCCACAAGATAGCGAACAGGGCTAAGATATACTGTCTTCTGGGAATGTCACAAAACACAACATGATCACATAGCAATTGTGGCTGCTTTCCATGAGCCTACATGAGAATAGGTCTATAACAGTCATGTATGGATGAAGATGGCATCATGGAGCCAGACTCCTCTGTGTTGAATTGTTGGCTACTGATGGATTGGGGTCATCAATTACATTCTTGTTTTGTGGATCTGATGGGGAGTTCCACAGACATAATTAGGTAGTTCCAAAGAAATAGAAACACAGGTGATCCAAGTTAGTATCAGAGTCTCTCAGCAATATCCCCCCAACCAATAAAAACCCCAGGAATGTTGAAAAGTAACCAATAAGGATTGGGTAAGAGAGGTTAGAGATTTACAGTAATATGAATGAATTTCAAATATCTATAAAACTATCAAAAAAGTAATTTAATAAAAGTTATAGAAATATACCAGTATATATAATTATGATCTGCAGAAGAATTTTGAAAAATTATATAACAATGCTTTGAAGACATTAAGTATCATCAAAGTGTAATGAATATGTGTTGTCATTACCTATCAGTATTCTACTGATAGTCTTTGTTTTGGCTCTCTTTAACTGATTAAATGATATATAATAATGAGTGCTTACAGTCTAATAATACTATATTTATTTAATTGGCATATGCCTGAAAAGCTAGCATAATTAAATTTATTACATAAATTAGGGAATTCCTTTCTTAAACTGTTATGAGAATATATATACGTTGAATTTCTGCTGTGGTTGACTATTGTTCTCTGGAATATTTGACCCCAATATTTGTTATTACAACTGTATTAAAATAATAAAGAAGATAATAAAAATTTGATACATTTTCACATATAATTTTTTTGTACATTTTAGAGCATTCCATATAAGTTAATAAAAGTAGCAACAAAAAAGAATGAACAATATGAGAAAAAAACTCATGGAAACAATCTTTCACAATAGCCTTACCAAGCAAATGAAAGACTTCTATGATATATGTTTAAGACACAAAAGAAAAAAATTTATGAAGATATCAGAAGATGCAAATATCTCCCATGCCAATGGAATTGTAGTATTAATATATTAAATATGGTCATCCTACCTAAACCAATCTACATTATTCAGTACAATCCCCACCAAAATTCCAACACAATTCTTCACAGATCTTGAAAGGACATTTTTCTCAGCTCTGTGTGGAAACTTAAAAAAAAAACAAACAAACACAAAAACAGGATAGCTAAAATCTTCCTAAATAATTCAAAACTGCTGGAGGTATCTCCACTGCCCCCTTAATTGGTACTGCAGAGCTGTAGCAATAGCAACATCAGACACTGGCACAAAGAAAAGATATGCTGATCAATGAAACCGAATTGAAGATCCCCAACATGAATACACATATCTACAGACATCTGACTTTTTTTTTTTAATACACATCAGAAAAAAGACAGCATCTGAAATAAATGGTGGTGGTCAACCTGGATGGCTGCGTGTAGAAAAATCCAAACAGATTCATTTTTATCTGATCTCCAAATGGATGAGCAATCTCAACATAAAGCCAGACCTGACAGAAGAGGAAATGGAAAATAGGGATGATTTCATTGGCACAGGTAAGGACTTCTGAAAAAGCATTTAAATCAGCAATTTACTAAATGGGACCCCATGAATCTGAAAAGCTTCTATATGGCAAAGAACACCTTAGTTCAGAAAACGCAGTAGCCTACAGGATGGGAAAAAGAACTTTACCAACTAAACATCTAATAGAGGGCTAAATCACAAAAAATATAATGAGATCTCAAAAATCTAGATATCAAGAAAACAAATAACCCCATGAAGATGCGGTACAGATCTAAACACAGCATTCTCAAAAGAGGGAACTCAAATGGCTGAGAAACCCTTAAAGAAATGTTCAATATCTTAATTCAACTGGAAAATGCAAATTAAAAGTACTTTGCAATTTCATCTTACACCTGTCAGAATGACTAAGATCAATAAAACAAGTGGCAGCTCAGCTGGGAAGGGTGCAGAGTAGAGTAAGGGAGATGCTCATCCATGGCTGGTGGTAGTGCAAATTTTTACAGCTATTATGGAAATCACTGTGGCTGTTCCCTCAGGAAGATGCGAATCAATCTACCTCCAGATCCAGTTCTAACACTGTTGGATATATACCCAAAGGACTGTAGTGTTATTTTGTTTGTAATCTAACCACAAAGCTTGCTTGCAGATCAGAACACAGAGCTAAGTCCCTAGGTTACAACACAACTAGTTAGGAGCTAAACCACTAGTTAGCCACACACATACACTAAGCCATTAGTTAGTCATAGAGGATAGGCATTGGTGGCCACACCTTTAATCTCAGCACTCAGGAGACAGAAACAGATGGATCTGTGTGGTTCAAGGCCACCGTGGGCTACATGAGAGTGAATCAGTCTAAAAGAGTAACAGCTCACACCTATGATCCCAGCACTTGAGAGAAGTATAAAGAAGGAGCTCAGTACAGTCAGGCAGGCAGTCTAAGGATCTGAGGAGACAGGATCACCCATTTTGGTTTGTTGTAGAGGTAAGAGCTAATGACTGTTATTCATGTTAGCCAGAAATTGGAAACAAGCTAGATATCCTTCAACAAATATATAAAGAAAATGTGATACATCTACCTAGTGGAACATCACTCAGCCATAAAAAAAAAAATTGTGAAATACACAGATAAATGGATAAAAGTAGAAAAAAAATCATCCCAGCTGATCTGAACAAGGAGGAGCTAATGCCCCCCCCCCAGACTGATAACTGGGAATCCAGCAGGACTGACTCAGACCCCCTGAATGTGGGTCTCAGCTAGAAGGAATGGGCAGTCTAAGGGACCTCAGACAGTGGAGCCAGGATGTATCCCTGGTGCAAAATAGGACCTTGCGGACACATCCCCCATGGAGGGATACTCCCTTAACCGAGAGACAGGAGAGAAGTCCTAGTCCCTACTTCAAATGACTTGACAGATTTACATGACCCCACCTGGATAGCATAGCCCTAAAGTGGAATGGGAGTGGGGGGATGGGAGGGGAGGGGGGTCAGGGTTCATGGGAGGGGAGAGAGATGGTAAGAGGGAGGGAGGGAAAGAGGGAGGGAGAGGGAACTGGGATTGACATGTAGAAAAAGGTAATAATAATAAAACATCATCCCTAGTAAGGTAACCCACATTCAGAAGGGCAAATATGTTATGCATTCACTTATGTGTATACATTAGCTTTTAAATCAATGATAACTGAGCTACAATCCATAGAACCCCAGAGGTTAGGTATTGAGCTAGGGACTAGTAAGTGAAAGATATGTCCCCCTAAGAAGGGGAAATCTAGTAGAGAGTTATAGGAAAAATAAAGAGTTATAGGTGGATGAGGGCCATTTGAATGGGAGACTCAAGAAGAGAGGTAGAGGGAAGTGGGGGGGGGGTGAAGGAGGGATTCCTGCATGAGGCAGCTAAAATTAAGAACCATTTGAGACCTAGTATGAAAACTTAATACAGTAGAGCTTCCTAAACATATAACCATATAAACATGCACTAGCTGAATAATAGGGGAGAGCTACAACTGGACATCTTTTGTCACTAAATGAAGACTCCAGTGCTGCAGTTGGGGAGTTGGACATCTTTTGTCACTAAATGCTGCAGTTGGGTTACCTTTAACTGAGTTGTTGACCAAGGGGATTCCATGGGAACCATGAACAACTGGGCTGCTGTAGTAAAGACTACAGGTTGCTTATCACAAACTGACAAACTGCTTATCACATAACCCATTGAACATGGGGAAGTGGAGCTGGTGTCTACGGGGCCTTCACCCTTACGGGCTAGCCTCACTGAGACAAGAAGATACTCTACTTGCGAAGAAAGGAGAAACATAAATACCAAGCCAGTCACAAGTGTTTTGGTTCACAACGGTGTCACATTGTGAATAGTGAATGGTGTCCCAATGCCTGGACAGCAATGGAACAAAGATTGTGGGAGTAAAAGATTACAGGAGTAATCAACCAGTACCTGATGTAAGGCACACTCAATGAGTTTGAAGCCATACCCAACACTGCTTGGGTGACCAAGAACCTGAGACTAGATAATCCAGCGACCTACAATAAAGCCAATTACTAGTGTCTTAAAGCAGCAACAATAACAACTGGCAAACAATGGAATGATTGTAAGGTCATCATCAGGAAACTTTCCTACTGCAGCAGTTGGGAACTAATACAGAGACTCACAGCCAGACATTATTCAGAGACTAAGGCAGTGTGCAGACAGCCTGCACAGGTCTCCACCAGATGCTGTCCTGGAATTGAATGGAGGGGTGAACAAAGTCCCCCATACTTGCAAATGAAAAAAAACTAGTTTGCTCCAAGGGACTCTCCCTGGAAAAATAAACTACTTTTAGGGGTAGGATGAATAATGTCATATCAGGGCTTTTCCCTTTTTTTGTTCCTTTTAATTTTTTTTAATTTTTAATATATATTTCTCTCTCTTTTTTAACCTAGGTCCTTTGTGTATATATTATGGCTTTGGTTCAGTGATTTTCCTGAGCGAGTGAACGAGTTGGCCTCTGCCTGTATCTATTTCCTTCTCTCTGTGTGCTTTCTCCTTTTCTATTGTGTTAGTTTGGTTTTATCTTATTATTTTATGATTATCCTTTAGAAACCTGTTTGTCTTCTAGTGACAGACAGAAAGGGGGTGTATTCTGCATGGAAGGGGAGGAGATGAGGAGGAGAAACTCAATTAGAATATGTGAGGAAATATACATTTCAATAATAAAAGTAAAAATAAATGAAAAGATGATCAGATTTAAACAAACCTCTCAAATTTTCTCAGTTACTTTTCCATGCCTCAGTGAATAGACCATAGGCACTAGCAATTTTTCCTTCAGTGGCTTTGGTTTCAAGTCCACATCTTGTCAATGCTCCTCAAGTTCTTTACTGAGCCCAGTCATCAGACCTGGCAATGTTTAAACACCCTCTCATTGTTCTGTGTCCGGGGTTGTCGATCTAACTTTTCAACGACAGTGTTTTTGTTTTTGTTTTTTTTTTTTTTTCACACAGAATGTTTTTTCCATAGTCTGTGAAATTCTAAAGTGTTTCATATTTTCCAGTGGCCGATAGAAATTAAAAGGAGAAGATTACGCTGTGAAATTTGTAAGTTATTTGAAATTGAAACTTTATTATAGTACATGATTGAAAGCCATTTCCATTGATTTTTTCTTAATTTCTTTTCTACTGACTACAGCTGAAGATATGGCCAAAAAACTACATATTAGAGATTATGGACTGATAAGCCTAAAATATTTATTATCTGGCAATTAAGACGGAGCCTTGGGCTGTGGTCTAGACCCATGTAATCCTGCTTTTATTAGAAATGTGCAGACAGGATGTCTTTGGAGATACGTGAAGTTTCTGGAACTACCTCATAGTGTAGTAATTTGGTTACATTCTTAGTGCAGTCCCTCACTAGCCGTACTTATCAGGGAAACATTAGATGGCTGTAGCCACTTGGTTTTGCATTTATAAAATGATAAAACTCTACAATATAAGTCTTCTACGCTTTAAAGTTCTTCGATTTAATATTCCAGAAGGTGCTGCACATGTGCCTGACATGTATGCATCTGATATGAATGAATAGCAATAAGAACCAGACATGCATGGCTAAGACTTTCAAGACTCGAAGGGAAACTAAGGACAGAAATGATAAAAATAAATCCTAGAGTTGATAATGCAGCTGATATCTTTTAGCAAATGGCTAAGAGCATTCATTTTCAGAGTGCCTGGCTTGAAGGGATTGACTTGTAGTTTTGGTAAAGAAAAGTTGCAAAACAAACAAAAAAAATATGAACTTTAAGACTATAACCATCTCAGTCCAAATTTAATGAAGAATTAAGTACCAATAACAACCTGATTTGACCATGATAAATCTGATTTGATTATTTTATGTCTTTCAGAATATTTTATATTTTCACAAACAGAAGTTGCATTCTAGGAGTATTTAAATTTTGCCTGTTTTGATTTGAATCTGTAAAACAATTATGTTTTTAAGCAAGTATATGAAATATAATATAAAAACAGACTTTCAGAATTTTAAAGAATTGGAAAATGGTTTACCTTTCATTGACCATGTGTGACTATTTCAACATTTAAAGCTAACTCTCTAGTTTTATTGTTTTAAATAAATAGTGGTAGCAAACATTTGAGATCTGGTAAAAAGTATGCAATGGTGATTAAGGATTTTTTTTTTTTACCCAAAGTAGTTATGGCTTGTAAAAGTTATTATAGGAAAAGTGTGCCAAACAAGTGTGCTTGGAAAATCCCCCTCTGTAGGAAAAACCTTTGGAAATCTAAATAAACTCTTTAAGACAATATGTTACAAGTTTCCCCTCCCTTATTAAACTCATTGTCTCAGGAAACTTTGTTAGTGATAATTAAGGGTGTAACAGTCTCTGATTTTGAGATTGTGACTCTATTTGTATGCTGATCTAATTTCAGAAGAAGGAATTAACATACAGGTTTAGACAAGCACCAACATAAAAGCAAAAGAGGCAAGTATTTGCTGCCAAGCTTCCCTCAGACTATCTAATGCATGTAATTGCATGCTATGTATAAGATATATAAATATAATTATCAATTTAAAAATTCAAATTTTTAATTTTTTGTTCATGTGTATATGTATACAAGAGCGAGACACACACACACACAGACAGAGACATCATGTATGTAGAGATAGGAGGAAAGCATCCAGGTATCAGTTTCTCCTTCTATTCTGTGGACTCTGGAGGTTGAACTCAGGTCATCAGGCTTGGGCGCAAGCAACTTTACCCAATGAGTCATCTCACTAGCCACATATGTAATACTTTGAATACAACTGTCAAGGAATATATAGCACAATTGAGTTTACACCATAAATGCAGATATTCTATGGCTCAGTGTTGAGCCATGAATTGCTTACATTGGAATAGAGAGGTGGCCAGGAAATAGAAAATTGACAAACTGATTTCTAATTTGAAAGTTCTTCTGCTAGATACAGCTGGAGGATGTGTCTCTACCCCTTTATTGGTACGTTAGGGTCTAGAATAATTTGAAGGAAGAAGTGTGCTCTCTGACAATTATTGAATCAAATAGGGATGGGGGCACGGGCATATAAAGAACAGTAATAAAATCAAGATTAAACAGAAACAAACCAACCATAACTGAACCAAACAAACATAAAACTAGCCAAAGAAAGAAAAGCACAAGAAATACATATAGACATGGATATACACACCTTTGCACACACACGACTCCCTTAAAAATGCAAGGCTGCAGGCCATAATATATAGGCAAAGGACCTGTACAGCAAACAAAATAAAACAAAACAAAAAACTGACAAAACATTGGGAGACAAAGATGGCATTGAGTTTATTTGTGTTGGCCATCTCCTGCTGGGCATAGAGCCTGTCCTTAAGACTGGTTTGTATGCCTAGTGAGATTCCATTGGAAAGAAATACTTTCCATTTGTCAGTGAGTATCAATTGGAGATAGTTGCTGGGTTGGGGGGAGCTTGGGTTTACTTATTCTCTCAGGGATTGTGAATTTTCGCTGAGCAATCATTTTTTTTAAGAATTAATTTTTTTTTTGCATATGCCTGATTTGCTTGCATGTATTTATGCATCCATGTCTGGTGCCTATGCAGCCAGAA
Organism: Phodopus roborovskii; assembly: GCF_943737965.1. Lineage (NCBI taxonomy): Eukaryota > Metazoa > Chordata > Mammalia > Rodentia > Cricetidae > Phodopus > Phodopus roborovskii. The sequence goes on along the minus strand of NW_026126470.1, from coordinate 13,066,261 downwards.
GAGATCATCAGATTGCCTGGAGCTAGAGTTGCAAAGAGTTGTGATGGGAATTAAACGAGAATCTTCCAGAAGAGCAGCTTGTGCTTTTAATTTCTGGACATCTCTCCAGGTCCATAGCTGAGCAATCTTAAACGAGCAAATGATCACATAAAGGTATAGAAGTGAGCATGAATTCAACTGATAATTATCTTAAAATAATGCAGTTTTGAAACATTGCATTTGGTTTTAGCTTTCTCTTGCTTTGTTTCTTAAAAAAAGAGTAGGTATGTTTTCCAAATAGGTTCCTGCTGCTCTACATAATTACTACTGAAAATGGCCTACTTCCCTCAAGTGTTTGCACTCGTACTGTATTGTTTTTATCACACACAGTGTGATCACTTTGCACAAGCTGTTTGTCCATTTCCTGCATCAGCTAATTCTCAGGTTTGGGATCAACTATAATGTCTGCTTCAGTCTCTAGGTTAATGCGTATTAAGCACTGGGAGGACTTTGCTGTATGAATTTTTAAGGTTGTCACTGCTTGAACACAAAGAAAACAGTTTGTCCAAGCAAATCTGCACCTGTGCCCCAGTTATGTCAGTCATGTGACAATGACCTCACATAGAAAGCATTTCTTTAGAATTGTCTACAGAAAATTTCCCCTTGATAATGTTGAAACTACTATCTATGTCAAGTTATAAAGAACAAAATTACTCCCTTAACTCTTATGCCAAGAACATCTTTGAATGGCTAATACTCAGATATGATTTAGAAATTATTTCACTAAATTAGGCATGGTTCAACTTTATTTCCAAGAACGATCATTTCATGCAATGTTCTAAAAAGGTAATATTTGCAATATCATAATTTGAAATGTTACTATCTTGGATTTTTAAAAATGAGTACAGAAGACAGCTTCCTGCTATAGGCATACATTATTTTGATTATAAATGATGGTATACCAGTGGAAAATCTAGGGTCGCTTATATATAGAATCATCTACAGACAGGAATGCTTGGAGTTCTTCCTTTCTTGTTTGAATACCTTTTATTTATTTCTTTTGTTTTATTGTTCTAAGATGTCAAAGATGAGTTTAAATAAGCATTTAGAAGTAATCAAAATGTATGCTATACTTGAACAAATAGGCTCAATTGGCTCTATGTATATGCATATTTATATGCATATAGTATCTATAAAATGGTGGTATACATCTTAAAACTGATGACATTATGTGCATATTAAATTTTGGCAAGTCTGGTCATCACCAATAACAAAACAAAGACTAAAACAAGGTCACTAACACCGTATGGTTTATTAATTTTTTTCATTATTCCTCTTCTCAAGTTTTGGTATGTTATTTTCCCTCCAGTTCCTGTTTTTGAGTCCGGGTTCTCTGCTACATCTTCTCTTTCAATGGGCTCATTAGCTGGTAACTTCTCAGCTTCTCACACCCTAACAAACTTCGGATATCCTCTTCTTTGAATTTTTTGGATTCAACTAACTTGTCTATTTTCTCCTGCTTCAAGAGTTTAAATACCATTGAAATAAACATTTTATTTCTGATTTTTCAATCTTTCTTTTCTTGAGACAGGATTCCCTGTGTATTCTTGTCTGGGCTAGAACTGGTTATATAGTCTAGACTGGGTCCAAGGATTAAAGGCTTGTACCACCACACCCGGGAAATCACCTTCTTATATAGAGCAGCCAAATAGACATATTTGTATACCAATGTCATCATATTCAAAATGAGAATTCCGCTTCTTTTGAAGCTTTTTCATTCTTCCCTAAATGGAACTCAAATATGATGCTCAGATTCCTCACATGGATATAATCCTCAGTGTATCATTTTCTCTCACTCCATTCAGTGTTCCAATTCCACAGCAATGGCTATTGATTAACCTCTCAAAATGATGTCCCTATTTCTCTCAACTGCTATCAACAAGGTCTGTAATAGCCTATCATGCCAGGACTTTTTTTTTTTTATTTTGTTGTTTGTTTTGTTTTTCTCAACAGGGTTTTTCCTGTAGCTTTGCGGTCTGTCTTCGTTTGGTAGACCAGGTTGGCCTTGAACTTGCAGAGATTCACCTGTCTCTGTCTCCCTAGTACACCAATAGGCCATCATGTTTAGCATAGGTCAGCTGCTTAAATGTGCCTCACTGTAAGTAAAACCCAAAGTTAAGTAAAATCCAGAATCCTTCCTAGTTGATCTTTCACAGCCCTCTTACATCTCTGGATGAATGTTATCTTTTCCACACACTACTCATTTGTCTCATGTACTCTGGCCTCTACTTTTCAACAACACACTGTCGATACATTTATATATGGACTTTGATAAAAATATACAACTCTTTCTTTCTTTCCCTCTGCTGGCTTCATCCTCAGGCACTTGTATGAACTTATTACACAATCTTTTAGACACTATTTCTTTCCAGTACATACATATGTGTATATCAGTTTATATGAATACATCAGTTTATAACTTATTGTACAGTTTATAACATCTGACTGAAACAGCATAATTTATTTACTTTATGATGGTCTATTTTTTTCCATTAAAATTTTAGGTCCTGTGAAGGCCAGCATTTTGTCTTTTTAAAGTTGCCAGTTCTTGGATGAACACCAGCATCCAACTAAACATGATATTGAAAATATTTATTATTGCTTAATAAATAAGGAAAACTTATGATTAGCATAGTAATTGAGAAGAATACAACTTAATTCCGGATTTCTGTCTTTAGCTCTTAACTGGGCCTGGCTTATTTCTGGGTCTTGGCTGACTTTAAGCTCCACTACAGTGGCTTTTATCTTGAAACCCAATGCCAGACCCATTGAATTCCTGGTCTATATTCTTGTGTCTAAATTCCCCACATCTTGGCTCTACTCACTTGGCAGGTGAGACTGTCCGTTTGCTCTGCTCATCTTGGATTTGTCACACTATTCTCAACAGCACGTTATTCCAGTCTGGCTGGATTCATTCCCATCACCGTTTAATGGTTTTGTCTCTACTACACCTGGGTGCACCAGAAAGACAATAGCCGCTTCACTCCCCCAAGTCTGTTTGATTCCATTTCTCCCGTCTTTCCAGCTTGCTTCCTTCATCTGTGTTACAAGATAAGACAATACTTAAGAGTGCCTTAATTCTGCTTTTGAAATCCCCACTTTCCTCTCAGCTATAAACTTTTTCAGGTAAACTCAGAACTTGAACTGAATAAGGGCAAAACCAATGTTCATGCTTCAAAAATCCGTTGCTAGGATAAGAGCCGCTGGATTCAATACACTCTTATGTGGGTCTCAACGGGTGGGCTCTCTTGGGTCATCTCATTTTAGAAGATCATAAAATCTGTCTTCCTCCTAATATGGGAAGATGCTCAGCTAAGGGAGTATATCCTGCCCAACCCGTCTTAGGAGTATCACATGCGAAGGTTTGATTTTTAAAATCTGGTTTAGTTTAATTTTTTTCAGGTATGACATTGTAATAAACAAATATGAACATTTTTCATAAACTATGTCATGCGCTTTATGATGGAAGTGTATGTAAGAAGTAGATGGGAGATGAAACTGGACAGTGCTGGGGAAGCATGCTACATCATGATTCGGAAGTGGATTATTGAGTTCAGTGTGGCTGAACAGGGTGAATATGGAGAAGAAACACAAGGTGCAAAAACAGTAGGAAATTCTTATTTTTAGGATACACGGAAAAATACCTTCTGATATAATGGGGTATACACTTTCTCAGTAATTATATAAAAGCAACTGAAGTCACGAGGTGTCACAAAAGTCACAAAAGTATGCCCCGTCAACAGGATTTGGAGGTTGTTTAAGTGCAAATATTTGTAAGGGCACGGAAAACCAGAGACCTCTGGAACTAAATCTGCCTGGATGAACAGATTAGGCATGCATGCAGGATGTCACTGTAACGTGATCTGTTCAGGCGTATCTTTGCTTCATAGGAATAGGACATGGCTACTTTTAGAAGTACAACAGTTGATGTGTGAACAATAGATATAAAGTAATACACTAACAATAAATAATACTAATAAGTTTATGTTCCTACATGAGTAAAATATACTTTGGAAAGGGTTCAGAATCATTCTGCATGTACAGGCAGACATATGAACTTTCATATCTCATTTCTGTTACTGTACATTGCTACCATATCCATTCCAACTTTAATGTTCCTAGTATCATCATTATTCTCCATTTTCTATGTGCAACAGTTACAGTGTATAGCACCACTGTAGATTTTAACCCAAATAGGCTACTTATATTACAAGGTTTAGCTCATTAATTAGTAATTGTTTTTGTCCCAGATAGGTACATTCTCTTATAGACTGTGATTAATAATAATACTATAATTTGGTTTCACAGGTTCATTTGAAAGTAACAAAGCGCTCCCACTTTATATTTTTAGAGGTTTCTTTTGTGATTTTTAACCACCTGCAGGCATTTACTATAGTTTTCATTCAATCAGCACTATGACTAAACTAGGTGGAAAATTTTAATCAGGACAATTTTTCTGTGCTAGGTGAGTTGGGAACACATGTTTATTATTTGTTGAGGAAATGAGGAAAGGGGGAATTCCAACTGCTAAGAAACTAAAAGCTACCAAAGCAAGTAGCATGGAAGAGTGGAAAGTTGGCCGGAATTAGCTGGAGGGCAGCGTCAGTCTGTAGTGGGAAAAGATAAAGTTAGAGAGGTACAAAAGTGGTAGTTGATAGAGGACCTTGAATTGCAGGCCAAGAGTTTAGGCTTGATATGTTCGAAGTAGCTGATTCTTGAGCAGGAAGGTGATGTGATAAAACTGGTATTCGCAGAAGATTATTTTAGCCGTTTACAAAGGAATCATTGTGGCAATAGACTGGCATCCAAGTCCCCAGTAAAGAAGTTATTGTAACCCCTGTGTGAATAGAACAAGACTGAAGTCACAGAGGGAGGAGAAAGGGAGGAATGTGTCTAATAACACTGTGAAATAAAAGAGCTTTAAAACTTGGTTTATTTGCCTTCTGTTTCAGAATTCATGGTGTATTTGTTAAAAAATGTATATTTTGGTATCACAGGCCAGAACTTATTTTTTTGTGTGTGATGCTTTTAGGGTGAGGACTAGTGACGAGCCCTGTAATAATCTCTCTGTATGCTTTAAATTATGACAAAGTTCAACAGATGGTCAGAGAACACAGTGACCTTAGAAAGGATTTCAGAGAGATAGGAGGACAATGGGTTCAGAATTAATGAAGCTGCTATAAAGGTAATTTTAGTAGAGTTTTAAAAGAATAGTTTTAGCTACTGAAGAAAAAACAAAAACAAACAAACAAACAAAAAACCTAAAGGAATAGTTTTAGCTTGCAAGCTAAGTTATACCAAAGGTGCAGAGGTTTTTCCCCTAGATGCCCCTTCTCTACTTACATCTCCAACTGTCAGCATCTCCTATGAGAGGCCAGGATTTGCTATAACTGATGAGCCTATACCGGCACATCGCTATCACTTAGCATCTCCAAAACACATTAAATTGTAATCATGGACATGCATGCCCTGTAGGTTTGTATAAATGTGTATGGCATGCATCTACCATGATATTATTTTATCATAATAATATATTGTTATAACACAGTGTTCAAGTATATCAAGTATATATATATATCAATATATATATATATATATCATGATATTGGTATATTCCAATAATACATAGGATAGCTTTTATATCCCAGTAATACATAGTGTAGTTTTATTTTACTAAAAATCCTCTATGTTCAACTTTCTCTTCCCTTTTCCCCAAACCCTGGAAACCATTGATTTTGTTTTATGTGGATTTGTGTTTCTAGAATTCACCTAATTTTTTACCACAGATCATTCAGCCCTTTCTGATTTCATTTGTGTATTTCAAAATCTTTTTTACAGCTCGTTCCCTCTTAGTGTAGAATATCAACTATCTGGATGTACCATAACTTATATATCTTCTGACTGAATAAAGTCTTGGTTAAAGTGCTGGTAATCGTGACTAAAACTGCCATGACCATTCATGCACATGAAGATGTTAGTTTTCAACTTTGTAAATAATCGCCAAAGAGCTTGACTCTAGAATATAATATGTTCTCTAATATGCGAATCTACTGGTTTGTATTTCCAACAGCAATGAATTTGAAATTAAGAAATTGAGCAACCATGGTAGAAAGATATCAAGTTTTCTTTGCCTCCCAGGATCAATGTGTTAAATTTTTCTTTTAAATACTCATGTAATAGGCAAGGTTCAAAGAGAAAATAATTAGTAGAAAGTCTTCATTAAATGTGGACACTGAAAAATTAGTCTCTTACTGATGGTATTTGAAGTCTTCTCTGATATTGTACCTTGGTAGCTATAGCTGGGAAGCTACATGAAGAAGACCAGAACAATTCCCAAGTTGACTTGACATTGCAATGGAGATAGGGAAAATTGTATGGATCCCCACTCATAGACAAGCTGAAGAGATAGAGAGAATTCATCTTCTCTGGGGATGAGTACCCTGACTGGCTAGCTAATACCAAGCAGTTAGTTTTAGAAACAGCCATGAAAGCAACACTGAATGGATTCAGCAGATTGTGTTTTTAAGTTTATTCATTTGCATGTGTGTATATGTAACAACAATGGTTCAAGAACAAGAAGGCTCGGATTGGGGGGGGGAGGGCACATGTTTGAGTAGGAGGAAGGAGTGTAATGGGAGTGATTTAATTTTATTTAATTAAATAAGATAATAATTTCAAAAAGTAAAGAGAATTAGTTATTAAAAGAAGAAAATCTAAATTCTGATGCACCACTGAAATTCTATTAAACATTTACATTAAAATATAAGTTATTCACCAATCATGTGAACTATAGAAAAAGAAAAAAAAAACCTCAATGTATTCTATGAGGGGGATTTAATTCTATGAGGGGGTTTGGCATTAAAAGTCAAGTAATGGGGGTCTAGATAGATGGTTCAGTGGTTAAGAGTACTTGCTGCTCTTCCAAAGGACCCCACTACAATTCTGAGCACCTATGTGGTGCTCACAACTACTCCTAACTCCAGCTGTAGGGGATCATATGCTCTCTTCTGATCTCAGTGGGCATCAGACACATATGTGGTGCATAGACATACACTCACGCCAAACACCCAATATTAAAAATAAATTAATGAAATGTACATTATCAATGGAAAAATAAACAATAGTATAAAATATAAACACCTCTAGCTATGCAAGACAAAATATTCTATGAAATTTAGTATCTTTTCATGTTTTAAAAATTAACAAATGAAAATAGAAATAGGTATGTATTTAAAATGTTAGAAGAAAATAAAAATGGCTGAATTTCAATGCATAATTATAAATATTCTTCTTAAAATATAATATAAAATATTTAGAAATGAATTTATTAAAGGATTATCAAACCAACATTTGGGAAGCTGAAAAATACTAAAGATGTTAAAGTTTACCCAATCAGGAAAGGATCTAATATTCAGGGACATACAGATTCAAATCATTCAAACCAGAGTTGCAATGGACTCATTGCCAGAAGTTGGCAAGCAACTATAAGGTACCAAGGATAGCTAAACTAAACTAGAAGGAGCACTCAGTTTAAACTCACAGCTCTCCATTTCAAACAGGACTCCAAAGCAATGGCAATCAAGACTGTGAGGTTCCTTGCTTGGGAGAGATTAATGAGTAGAACTGAGAAAGATCAGAAAGAATTATGAACGCCATGGTGTATTAATTTTCAACAAGATCACTTCAAAGGGAGAGACAAATGATGTGGGGACAACTGCATATCCATAAGAAAAATGATTTGGTTGCCTTTTATCTCACACATTTGAGCAAATTAACTCCAAATGAATCAAGAATCCAACTCTAACAACTATACCTAGAGAGTTTTCAAGAGAAACAGCAACAAAATACATGTGATTTTGAATTTTTATCAGGGATTCAGATACGACAATAAAGAAACATAACAACAATGGGAAAACCCCAAGTAAATAAGACTTCATCAAAATTAGAAGCCCCTTTTTTGTCCTTGAAATGACACTATCAAGAAAGGGTTAAAAGAGAATTCACAGACTATATGAAAATATTTCTAAATTGCTTTTTCTGGCAAGAGACTTGTATTTGGAATTTATAGCTCTTCTCAAACTCAATAGTAAAGACATAAGTATCCCAATGACTGATGGAGAAAATATCTCAACAGACATTTAACTAAAGTTGGTAAACAGTCACTGTGAACATGGAAAAATGCTAAGCATCATAGTCCTCAAAGAGATGCTAATCAAAGTAGAATCAGAAATCAATCCACACTCATTAGGATGGTCAGAATAAAAAGCAGAGAAATAACACGAATTGATGCAAGTGGTAATGCTAATTCATTCAGTCACTTTGAAAACTATCCTGGTATTTCATCAAAAAGTTGAACGCAATATTATAATTTGATTAAAAATGCTACTTCCACTAGAAGTTATTAATTAATAACTCATGTTTACACAAAAACATGAACATAATGCCACAGAGTAGCTATCTTCATTATAGACAAAAAGAAGTAAATAGAAACATTTTAGTGAATAAACAGATAAATTAAATATAGTTTGTAGATATTGAATGGCATTTGACTAAAAAAGCAAAGGAAAAATTATTGAAACATATCACATTAATGACCTCGAAAACAATATTAGAGAGGCTGGCTAATCAGAAAGAGCTTACACAGTGTATGAGCAAACATATGAGATAAGAGTAGGTAACTTATTAAAAGCCTAGAGTAGATTAATGGATGCTTACATCTGGCTGAATATAGGGTGGTGATCAGCAGTTAACAGGAACAAAGTTTCTTGTAAAGCGATAGAAATATGAGAAGTTGATAATTGCTTATCACTGTGAATATAGTACAAACAATATTCACATATATTGCAAATGGTGATGTACAGTGTAAATAAATTATCAAATGCACAGTTAATTGGAGAGATGTGAGGCTTTTACAAGACATGGAGGGATTAGTATAGTAAAATAATTTTGCTTTACTGTTACCCTTTGCTTTATGAGTTTATTATTTTCTTAGAATTAACTATGAAAAAGTAAGTATATAAAGTAGTTTTTGCTTCTAATGATAGCTGAAATCATTGCTAAGGCTTACTTTAAAATATTAGTTTTATAATATGATATAATTTTAAATGAAAAAGCCTCATTAAATTTAAGGTGACAACATTTAAATACCAATGAAGTCCACCAGCTGTATTTTGCAGATTTGCAAACTCTTCCTTTAAGTGAATTTTAAAAATAAAAGTACCTGGTTTCAGTTTCTGTACATTCAATATGCAGAAGGTCATTTTCCTTTTTTCTTATTCTGTAAGATTTATTATTATCCATTTCAGCCCTGTCCAATGCAGCTATCTGAATAGAATGTCTTTTTTATTTTTTTGATAATATTTTATATTTAAATTTGCCACAAGGTTGTTTTACATTTCAATCCCAGTTCCCTTACCCTCATCACCTCCCCTGTCCTCCTCCCAACCCCCATCCCATCCTCTTTCTGCTCCCCAGGGAGGGTGAAGCCTTCCATAAGGGAAGACTGTCATGTCATTTGGCGCAGGGCCTAGAATGTCAATTTTTATTACAAGTTTGTTGTTCCTTTATTCAAAGAAGGACAAAGGTATATCAGAGCAAACTACCCAGTGATTGTAATGTAAGAGGTCTCAGTAAAAATTCTCAGAGATTTTTAGTGTCTTCTGCACATGTTTGTACTAGTTTTCATACATGGTAAGAGGGTTTCAAGTGAGTATGTGGAACCTGTTTTGCTAGTAATTACAAATCAGCACAAAACACTTCTGGGCTGCCACTTTAGTCCTCTGACCTTCCTAAGTTAATTCACCTACATAAACCCCAACAAAGTTTACTTTCAATGTTTTCTAGCTAGATTTTACTTTTGTGCATTTTATTATTTTGAACCATAAAATGCCAAATAGAACTAGAAGTGTTTAACTTTTTCATTTTTGTTATATTTTAATATTACCATTGAGTCACAGGGAGTAAAAAAGATAAATTTATATATAATGTCTGAATATATTACATTTTCCTCTTCTGTTGACTTGTCTCAGAGATAATTTTTATGATAGATTGTTTTTAAAATAAACATATACAAAATATGAATATATGTATATTAAAGGGAATGGATGTTATTTTAAATTAGTGAATATTTCTACTATTTAGGAAGAGTTGAAGGCCAACATTTATGTTTTGCAATTATAGTTATATGACATTAATTCTTTATAGCAATAACTAAGCATTCTTTATAATATTCTATAATCTATCTGTAGTTTAAATGTGACATCATGACACTCTACTGAGACAGTGTAGCTAATTTAAGGTATTTTTTAATATAGCAAAATTCACATTTACTCATTCTTTATTTTGCTAGTCAATATTAGATATGAAGTATTATCCTAGGTCTGACTAAACTTGTTAAGATTGTAGCAGGAGAAACTGGTACACTGTTGTAAGTAGGAGTGTGATATATTAATATGATTCCTGTTTAGGTAGACAAGTAGAGGAAGAAAACTTAGTTTTGACTAGGTAAATCAGAAAAAATATCACAGAGACCATATATACCCACACAGTCACTCAAGCACTCACGTACATATACCCCACACAAGTTATTTTCAAGCAAAACTTTTAAGTGGCCAGGAATATGCCTTCTACATTCTAAAAAGATATAACACTTGATATTATGACTTAAAATTTTCTTCTTAATTCCATGGTATGGGCATTAGGAAAACCCAGAGAGACCTTTTATACCTAAGTATTGTGGCATGGAGGAAAACAGCCCCCTTAGGCTCATAGGAATGACACTATTAGAAGGTTGGTCTTGTTGGAGATAATGTGTGGAGACAGCACTTTGGAATTTCAAATGCTCAAGGTAGGCCCAAGTCTATCTTTCTCTCTCTTTCTGCTGCCTGCTAATCTGGCAACAGAACTCTCAGCTCCTTCTCCAGCTCCACGTCTGCTTGCATGCTGCACTACTTCCTCCATGACAATAGCAGTCAAACCTTTGAACAGTCAGCCAACCCCAGTTCAATGTGTTCTTTTACAAGAGTGCTGTGGTCATAGTGTCGTTTCACAGCAAAAAAAAAAAAAGACATGGAAGTAAACCTCATTGAATTGATCCTTGGTCTCTAGTTTGTAGCCCCATCTTGTTGGTAGATTATGTTTCAGCTTAGGTTTTTAGAATACTTAAGATGGTTTGGTTACAGGAAAGCCCTTCCCTTCTGCTCCTTTCATTTTTAGCCTAGGGATTTTAAATGGTTACTAGTATCTTTACAAGCTAATCCTTTTGAAAAACATACCCCTCTCCAGTTAACAAAATAATGATATGACAGTTCCTGCCAAGGTACATGATGATATAACTAACCTCCTAGAAGTGCACACACAAGCTGGGAATACAGTGTTCTCAACCTTCAACCCAACCTGAGCCACTGATGTTGTTTTTCATTTTATGTCTGTCCACCCCGCAGATGCTGATACCTGAATTGTTTCTGCTTCCATAGTTCTGACATTCACCCATACCTGTGCTAGTCAGTGGTTAGTTTTTCCATTTGTAATAAAAATCAGTGACCAGAAGAGATTCTCAGCGTTACAGAGGGATTGCTCATCAACTAGAATTTCTTTGATTTGATGGAATATTTCAAGGTTGCTAGGGCTAAACCCAGATGAGCTTCATGCTAATCTCCTTGGAAAAAATATCACCTGCCTTTATTGCTAAGAACTTAAAATCTGGCCAGTGCGGACTGCCTCCATATAAAGGATACTGGGATAATACATCTCCATATGCAGATCTCTACTGATAAGCAATACAGAGAGCCATTTTAAAGCATATTGGCCAAGTTTCTAAATTCATTAATTTTCTTTCTTTTTTTTTTTTTATCTCTTTATACTTCCTACTTCCTGAGGTGGCTTAAGTGTACATATGAACACATAAGGAATTTTTGTGCTATATTTATAGTCTTAAAATTATAAACATGTGGCCTGGCAGTGGTGGTGCACACCTTTAATCTTAGCACTCAGGAGGGAGAAGCAGGTGGATCTCTGTGAGTTCAAGGCTAGCCTGATCTAAGAGTGAGTGCCAGGATAGGCTCCAAAGCCACACAGAGAAACCCTGTCCGAGAAAACAAAACCACAAACAAAGAGTGTTAGAGTACAGTCTTCTTTCTTTGTCTCTAACAAGTAGAGAAGCACATGTTTAAATGCTGCTAGTTTAAGTTTACTAAGAGAGAGGGAATGAACATTCAGAACGAACCCATTTGTGAGTCATGAGACTTCAGACTTCTGTATAGACTGTTAGGGAAACCTGTGCTGGAGGCATATCCCATGAGTAATGTGTGTTTCATTTCAGAGAGTTAGTGGAAATGCCTTAGGTATTAAGTTAAAAAGTAGATCATTATGTTAATTAAAACATTAATTGGGGGCAATTACAAGGTGATCACAGTTTATATAGATTTTAGGTACAATTTATACAATTATCTCCAGTCATACAGGAAAAATAATGAAGCTGTTTATCTGCAATATTTGCTTAACTGAAAATTGCGAGTACAAAGAAGCTATGTATACATACGCTATGCTCAAAATGTCTATTTGAAGTAGAGATGCCACAAGGCTAGTTACAGGCTAATGAACTTCCTGAGGGCAGGGTGGTTTGGAGAGAACTCAAGACTTTAGAAGTAACACACATCACCAAATCATATTCCTTAATTTTCATTTTGTTTTAAATGAATCTCATTTAAGAATAATTACTAACCCCTAGCACTAACCTTCTGGCGGTACAGAGCTAAAAGGTATTCCTGTACATACTGCATTTGAATTCTCCTTCCTGACTTTGTTCATCTTACCAAGTGGGAGCAAACTTCACTGTAGATCAGTATAAGCACCACATCACATATGAAAAACAAGAGAGGCATTTTCCCCATATTATGTATAGACTCCAGCACTGTCTTTGCATTCCCAGAAGAAACATCAGGAAGATTAGTTGGTCTGAGTTCCCAGTTTGTTTTCTATTTCTGAAGGGTGTGTTTAAACATTGCTCGTAAGCCTGATCTCTGGAGCAGGTTTCTTTTGTTTTTTTTGAATTCTGTTTTCATTATGTCCACAGCTGTGTGACCTTGGCCATGTAAAGTATTCCCTTAGCCTTGCTTTCTTCATCCATAAAAATGAGATTGTGAAAATAAATACTATTTACTCCACTGGGATGCTGCTGTAAGGATTAAATCTCTAATAGCCCCAGAGCTATTAACAATGGTTTCTGATATAAAATAAGTACTATATAAATGCCAACTCTGATTACGGACATAAGGAAATGAACTATGATTCAGGCTTAAGTGTTAAATCATCTGCTCCAAAGGAACAAACGAAGGTCAAAGGCAAAAAAGTCCTTCAGATAGTCTTATTTCCCCATTGGGTTTCCCTTGGGATGATGACTGATAGACTCCTCATGGGATCATAATGAGATGTTCCAGAAGCAGCTTGGATGAGTACTGACTTATGATTGGGGAAGCTGTGATTTATTTGTTGATTTCTTGGGGAAAACTATATTTATTTACCATCTTCCTTTCTTTTTGTGTGGATAGTATGCACACACAGATATGTGTGCAGTACCCTTGGAGAGTCCAGTTGTTGAAATAAGAATATCTTCTTCCCTTCCTTCTCCACATTTATTTTGTGAGGCATTATCACTTTTACTGAACCTAGCACTTTCAATATCTGGCCATGAAGCCATAGGAACTGATCTGCCTGGTTTAGCTCTTAAGCATTGGGTTTAAAGACGGGTGCAGCCCAATGTGGGTGGCAGGGGGGAGGAAGGGAAGGGAATGGGAAACTGGAGTTGGTATGTAAAAATGAAATAAATAAATAAATAAAAAGAGGGATGATGTCACATTCAGCTTTCTACAAGGATGCTGGCAGTCAAAGCATAAGGCTTCCTGCTTGTATGCCAGGGATGTTCCCTACTGAGACATCTCCTGAGCCCTCAGACTATATTTCAGTACCAATGGATTGTTTGTAAGATTTCAATACATGCTAAAAAGTATAGAGTATTTAATTATATGCAACTAGCTAGGCTGGAAGTTTGACTAAACATCTAACAGTACTTGCATATTTAAAAACTGCTTGCCATGTTGAAAAAATTGGATCAATAATTTTTTTTTAGATTGAAATAGTAATGGATATCTCCCTGCTTATATAAAGACGCAAGGGACTATAGAATTACACTCATTTGTATGTTTTAATGTTCCAAGTCAGCGATGTTCTCAAGTATTTAGCATTCATTTTACTGTCCTCAAAAATCTTTTGCTATGTCAATGAAAAATACTGCAAGTCAGTGAACATATCATGGTTTAATATCACTTTAGAGACATCCTTTCTTTCATATATATCTATGTATAAGTCAATGGATTGCTACTTAAAATGTATTTCTTCAAAGACCAGTCATAACATGTCGTCTTTGTTAGTACAAGATTCCCTTTTCATTTATCTCTGCTTGTAAGTTAATTATAAAAAATGCTTGCAGTGAGTGAACACTCTGCATGCCAAGTCAGCATCTTAAACTAGATTAATCTTCTAGCAACCCTTAATAGAAACTAAATCACACATCAACACGCTATAACAATATAATGATGAAACAGCAAATGAATCACTCAATTAATTCCCTGATAAATATCAAAATCATACATTACTGATACCATTTCTAAAATCAGAGTCTTTCCATTTTCCTTTTTTTGGTCTTTTATAAAAGGTGGTTCCATTTCAGAGAATAAACATAATGAAAGGTTTTCTATATCTCTGGCAAAACCAAACTAAATCAAACCAAACAAACACACACAAAAACAAAACAAAACAATAAAACCACTGTTTGTTTTCTGCACTAATAAACAAAGATTCCATATTTGACATCCCAGCTTATCTGTATGTGGTTTCTTCTAAAAAAGCTCTCATTTGTAGCTGTATTTATGTTTTGTGTTGACCCGGGTTTAAGGATTTCTAACTATGAAGAAACCAGTTGCCTACTGGGTTATATTTTCTTTTTCATTCAAAGTACCAGATTTCACTCTTTGCTTAATCTTTTCCAGACAACTATGAAATCAGTTTCATATGTCTCAGCCACTCAATATATGATATAGTATATAGTAGTTTTTTTTTAAATATTGGTATGTCTGGGATTATGAAAAAAATCCCAAGAAGGAAAAAAGAATCCTAGTTACCTACACAATAATCTGCTGCTGAAAGATACTGTGGGATAGAGACAAAGGCACTTGGAATGTGACATGTGGACCACAAGGTGTCCCCAAACAGTAGACTTTATTAACTACAGAAGAAGTGTATGGCGGGTCTAAAGGAGGTGTTTTTGAACTTGACGCTATTGGAGCTACATGTGAAAGAAGAAAATGTTTCACACAATTGGGAGAAAATTTGAAACAGATGAAACCATGGAATACTGTTTGGAATCTTTTTTTATGAAGAGAGATTTCGGTATCTGTTCTCTCAAAATGTTTTGGATGGAGCTCTAGCCACCTGTAAGTTTAGAGAAGCTTACTAAGAATTTGTTTGAAAAGTGATTTCAGGCGGTTACTTTGGTGAGCCCTTATGGATGTAGCTCCTGACATTTCTAGGAGCCCAAATCTCCAAAAACTTTCATTTCCCCTGGCTTTTAAGAATTTTTCCATCTCCTTTTCTGCACGGATCCCTGAGCCTTTTGTTTAGGAGTGTATGCATCTATGTATGTAACAATAAGGAATGAACAAGGAGGCCATGAATTTAAAGAGAGAAGTGAGGGCTATATGAAATGGTTTGGCAGGAAGAAAGAGAAGGAGAAAACTAATACATAAGTATATTATAATTTCAAAATATAAAATGAATAGTTTATCTTTATGCCTATGTGTGTGCCCTCTGTGTATTTGTGTGTGGGTATTGTCAAGGAACAGAAGACTGCCTCAGATCCCCTGGAAGTGATTTACAGGTAACTGATGAAACATGTCTGCTCCTACCATGTGAGTTCTTGGGATCTGACCCTGATTATCAAGTCCAGTGGCAACAGCCTTTGCATCCCGAGCCATCCTGGTTGCTTCTGCACTGGTAATTATGACACACTCTTGCAAGGTGTTGAAACCTAGATGGAAATTCTAGGCTTAGTCTGAAGCATGTGGCATCTAGTAAACATGCTATATGGTAAATTAAATTAATTTATTGCATTTGATACCCTTCATTAGTCTACATAAAGACAACACCGATTCTCATCAAATAGTTCAAATGTTTCTTTTTATATGATTGATTATGAATCTCCTTTTGGAAAGAATGAAATATGTCTACGCTCATAATAGAATTTTCTATGTGGATGACTTGGTACTGGATTAATATTAATTTACTGTTTAAAAGGGGATTAAGAGTCACATAATCACAACACAGGAAAATATGATTTACTGCAAAAGTTCTTCTACATGAAGTAGAAAAACAAGTAATTTTTTTCAAAATAGACACACACACACACACACACACACACACACACACATTTGTGTAGCCAGGGGCCCATTCAGTAAATTATAATTGCAGTTCCAGGGTCAACAGAAAACAATGAAGAAGGGTTTCAGTACAAAGCATTAGTGAAGATTGGTAGAGCTGAAAGATGTTCAGTGTTTCCTGGACGAATAAAAATGTCAGTTCAGAAAAGTGTTTGTTGCTTTATCTATTTTACTGTGGTCTGAAAACAAAAAGTTAGTGTATATTAGTAACTCATTGGCTATTTGGAAAGTTTATTGGTTAAGATATATATGTATGTATATTAAAAAAAACAACTAATGTTTTTTGTTTCAAACAAATCTCTGCCAAGGAAGCAGTTTTTAAAGGCAGATCATTGCCATCTAGTGGCCAAAGCGGTAAACAGATTATGTCAAATTTAGAAGGTGTCTTGTCTTCTAAACATTACTAGTGGTGTGTGTGTGTGTGTGTGTGTGTGTGTGTGTGTGTATGTGCATGTATAAAATGGCATGGATATTTAAAGGTAAAATGTTTTTTAAAGGACATTCAAGTTATTGTGTAATGAAATAAACATGTGGTAGTTTCTATAAAATAAAAGTTTAACAGTTAAGTTAGTAATTGAAAAGTAACTTTTAGTACCAAACACATAGAAAACCAATGGGCCAAAAGTAGGTAGGTAGCTTTTAAAGATAAACAAGGCCACAGGTGGAGAATCATGATACAGAATGTGGGAAAGGGAAGACTGAGTTTGTCTTTTGTGTCAGAATGTGGTTAATTAAGGTGGTGTGTAACAGTTTGGAATAAAAAAGAAAGATTTATTTCTTTGTTGCCTTATTTGAAGACTAGTTTAAACAGGGTAAATTCGCAGAGCCTAATTTTTAAGCTAAACAAGTGGGCAAGTGTCTGAGCAAAATCTGTGATAGTTGTGAAAGCCCATGAAAGTCTACATGTTTTCTCACGTTAGATTCCAAATAACATGACTGAAATTCTCCTCCCAGAAAACGAAGTCTCTTATTTGAGAGAAAAGACATGGACTAGATACAATTAAGAGTCCTTTCAGGCTTTAATTGTACGAAAAGCCCATGGCACTCCCTCACCCTCGTGGTTTTCAAGTGATGTGTCTGTTTGACCCAGCTGAAATTCTGCCTTTTGTTCCTTCCCTTCCTGTGACTCCAATTAACTTCGCAAAATTTCTCCTTGGGGGAAAATCGGGCAGGAAGATTAGTTTAACTAGATGCTATAATAGAAAAATCTTTACAGGAGCCTTTCTGACCTGTTCCAGGACTCTATCAACCTGAGCTCCTCACAGCCTGGGAGATAAGGGACAAGCCTGTCATTTCAGGCTCAGTAGCTCTTGGAGAACTCAAAAGAATCCAGAATAGTCTTCCTGTCTGAAAATGCTTGACTTTCCAGCTAGAGTCTAGGATGCAAAAGGGCACACGAGGGAGATACATCAGTGATGTCATTTTCTCTCCCTGATGGGAGAGCTTTCATGTGTTCTAAATGAGCTATCAGGGCAAGAGTAAGCCATCTTTTTCTCAACCATTCACAGGAAACAGGATGGCCCGTGGAGACACAGGGAGGGACAGTCACACAGCCTCTCTTGGAGCAGCTGTGATGTCCATCTTTTCCTATGTAGTACCCAAAGCACCTTCCAATTGGCTGCTTTATTCCTTTCTTGTCTCTTCAACAACATGATCATGAAGAAAAAAAAAAAGAAAGAAAAGGAAATATATGGAGTATGTATGGAGTATGATAACTGTCCATTTGACTTTGTTATTTTTAGGATTGATGATATTCAGGACATTCAAGGAAGTTACTTTTACATAGAATATTCTTGGATTAATATTTTGATTCAGAACAAATGGGGATTACATGGCTGTGTTTGCTCAGCAAATATCTCTTGGAACATTCTATAGTTGATATGTATACAGTTAAACTATGGCTGCTAACTCTTTGCAAAGAAAGATCCAGTCCCTTTTTTTTTGGCATACAGGTTACATGCATATCTGTGCTCAGAAAATACAGACACACATGTGAACACAATGCTTTGGTATACATATGTGTACATTCATGCAAATATCAACAAATATATACCTGCATGTACAGATGTACAAACAAATTTTTATTAGGTAGTTTCCTTCATTTTTCTTTATAAGTTGTAACCCCTAATAAAATACCCATGACAATAATCATAATGTCATTTGTATAATAAATCATATTTCAAGAAATAAAGCGCATGCTATAGACTATTCTAATTGATATTAAAGTAAGTTTGTTCCCTTGTGGCTGTGGAAAGACGGACATTTCTCTTGAGATAAACATCCCCCCTTTTATAGCAAACTTAACTTTCTTGTCTACCTCACAATGGCACTACTTGAAAGAGATGTTATCTCCACTTTACCTTTCAACTGCTGCCCTGTCTATTCTCTCTGCCTTTGCCACGGACTACTCCATTGCAAATTCTCAGAAGAGAATGCCAATGTCAGTTCTCTGTACACAGGCTCATAGTTCTCATCTTAATGTTTTAGTGTGTGTGGAGGGAGGGGGCATGGCATACCACAACCCAATGCATGTGTGTGATTGGAGGACAACCTCAGATTTTCTTGCCTTCCTCTTTGTTTGGCGCAACTGTCTCTCTTGTTCACCCCTTCATACATCAGCCTAGCTGGCTCTCATGCTCTCTGTATGACTGCTGGGTGTATAGAGACGTGTGTCTGGCTTTCCCATGAGTTCTCAGGGTCTGAACTCAGCTTGCCAGACCATCCAAGTAAATGCTTTACCCTCTGAGCAATCTCCTCAGCCCTGTAGTTGCACCCTTGAGGAAGGTTAGTGTGCTCTATTAGGCATCCAGCAGCTCCTATTGGCAACATTGGGCCCTACTCCATATGCCACTCAACACCTGGGTAGAATAACAAAAAGTACCTGCCCCTAGATCTTGTTCGCTGGCTTGACTACCAAAACACTACCAAAAGCTCAGGCACATAGTTCACAGCCGTACTGAAGAGCTTCTGAGACTGGTGGATCCTTGATTCCATCTAGACCATTCAATTCAGAGTAGATCCCCGGGAAGATGATAAACTCACACTGGTCTGTTAAGAGTTCTCTGTGTTTAAGATAGCCTAGAAACAGAGGGAAGCCCTTAAGTTCATATTATGTAGCAGTTGGTCTGCAATAGGAAACAGAAATGGTTGAGTCCATTTCCATGAAGGCTCGAATTATACCATTTTGTAGAGTTTAAAATGGAGACCTCATCATGATGAATTACAACCACATGTAATAATTATTTAATCTACATTTCTTGTTAAACATCTAAATTAGGTCACTTCATTAATTTACAGGAATTACATGATTAGCTGTAATTATCTGAAATAGTTGAACACAATTAAAAATACCTTACACCCAGGAAAGCAACTGTAATATACAGCATGTAACATTTTTATTTTTGGCTAACTGACTTAGGTCTTTATCACAGGGATATAAAGGTTGGCTCAGTTTGAATGGAGTAAGGGATTATCCAATATTTGGATATTCCTGTGACAGGGGCCATCCACAGCAATTTCCTCCTCACATTAGGCCCACTATGAGATAATTCTTGCAGTGAGAGTCCTTTGAAGCCTAAAGCCAGTAATATAAATGGTGATGAGGGTGTGCCAGGCATTTTGTACTGCTGAAGGGGCCAGGGGATCTGGAAGCCCTGGATCTCAGTTTCTGGGAAACCTCACCATGTAATGGTGAAGGGCTGAGAACAAGGCCAGGAGAAATGATTCCTGTGCACTCCCTTTTAAAGGTGTGGCTTGAGATTGCCATACAGCCTCTTACCAACCCGTGTTTCCCTCTTAAAAAGCGCAGATGCTGATAATAGAGAGTGACATGAATAAACAACAGTGATGCCTCATGAACACATAGGAAGCTCCCCTCCCGGCCTCTTCCTTATGTGTTTCTACATTAGGGGTCCTGCTCAATCCTTTCTGCTTTCCAACAACGGGTATTAGAGCACCCCCAGTTTGTCAGTAGAGATGCCCAGTTCTGTTTCAAGCCATGGCTGTTCTGAACCCTGTCCCATGTCAGAATCACAGACAATGCTGACAAGGTGACTGAAATATATATCCCCTTTCCTAGTTTCATTTAAATTGTGTCTTAGTTTCCTTCACTATCGTATTATCAGTGATTGTCATGTTTACCTGATAAATTAAGCTGAGCTGAAATCCAGGAGACACTTGGCAAGTTTCTAAGAGAGACTGCATGGAAAGGACATTTATTTCGAAAATCATTTTTTGAAGTATTACGCAAGGGGTAGTCGCCATTTTCACCATCTGCACATTCAAAGGGAGTGGACCGCCTGTGGCCATAGAAGCAGACACTCAGTGGTCTCTGGACTCCTACAAAGAGAACTCATTCAATCGTGCCAGGTGTGAGGCTCCCTGCCTCAGCACCAGACATGCCCTAACCACAGGAACTTGTTCTACTGCTGTAAACATGAACTTCACTCTCTTCCCTCAGGCTCAGGCTCCCTCCTCAGCTTGCCTCACCCTGCCGGCTTTCCCTGCCCCCACATCGACTCTGATTTCTGGAGTTTAAGCTGCTTGCTTCTATTCTGGCTGCATCCATCTACATCCACCGTTTTTGCTTTTCTCTTACTCAAAAAAAGACATTAAATATAAAGGAGAGTCCTTTCACTTTCTTTAATCCCCTTCACAGAAGGCAATATTGCTTAAGCCTTCTTGTTTATAAAATGCTCATATTTTCCAAGAGCACACACAGCGGCAATGCCTTAAGTCCTACCTGCTGGTTTGTGCATTTTAAATTTCTTGATTGGTAAGTGCTTAAGGCACGCACAACTTTGCAGGAAGCATTAATTGTGCAAAAATAGTAATTGAAAGTTCCATGTAAAGTCACAGGATGGCATTCGCGGATATGAGAGCCCGTGGGGCTCTATCAATAGTGGCAGCGGATTAGGAAATCTTGGTTTGAGCTTACTGCACATGAATGAACAATCTGAAACTTAAAACACAGGGAGATGAGCTGCCAGACTCCATTCAAAGAGATACTCTCTTCTTTTTTCTGTTTCAAACTACAGCCAGCCATAGACAACTTGCTAATCTTTAGTCATACAGAAACATAAATCTCTCATGTACAAAAAGAAAAACCAAGAACAATTCAAATGAGATCCATGTGTTAAATCCCTCTGGCCCACTTACACGGGCAGCTTCCCTTACACATTCTGGGAACAACCTGCTAGAGTATTTATTGAGCTCAACTTCCAGGATCGTTCTCCATATATTCCAACTTGGAGAAGACAACCCAGGCTGGTCCTGAAGCAAACAACAAAGAAAGAAGGAAAGAAAGTGACCACAGCACCCTCTCCCTCTGAAAGTGTTTTTCTCTGACCTGAGATGATTCTCAAAACATAGTCTTGAATAACCCTTCACTTTCATTTTAGCAAGTGCAAGGTAATCATGCCAATTTCCTATCTGCTACATTGCTCCTGCCATCTGTGGGTCAGGGAGCAAATGTCTCAGACTGTCTTTGGCTGCACTTAGTGTTCATTAAAAGATATGTGAACATTTCCATGCTCCTTTTACTTGAAAATTTTAGGACTATCTTTCACTTTCAGAATGAATGCCCTTTTGTCTATTTTAATATTATGCAATTGCAAGGAGGAAATGCTTTGTAATTAAAAAAACAACAACAAAAGGGATGTGACCTTAAATACGTTCAAGTCAAATTGGTGATTTGAAGCTAATTAAATTATCAAGTAGTTCCAAAACTTTTGCAAGTAGCTACTAAACTTGATAGGCAGTCAAAATTGTAGATTAATTATGAAATTAAAATATAAGATGACATTTTCAAGACCCCCCAAAATAAGAGAGAACCTGTTCTTGCTGTGTTTAATACATAAAGATTTCATTCTAAATCTCACATTTTTTTTAAAAAAAAAAAACAAAATACACTAAAAGCTTTTTTTCTCTGACTGACTGCTTATTTGGATAATATGTATCCTATGTATGATAATTTCTATGCATATCATTTCGTTTCATCCTCACAAATGTTTGGGCATGGTCCAGAAAGTTTATAGATGATAAGTTTCTTTCAGAGATGGATACAAACTTATGATGCTCAATGGCCACTCCAAACCTGTCTTTTTACAAGATAATAACACCAGCATTGGTATTCCGGTCTTTCCAGCATACTTGTCTATTTTTAACATTATGAATCCCTTTCACCTTCTTCTGCATCCATGTTCTGTAATCTGTAATGTATATTTAATGGAAATAAATATTTAACCCAGCTATAACGTATGTCTCCTGGAAACATAACTGAATAGCTGTGTCTAGAAGATAGAGGTTGCAGTTTAGAATGAATGTAAGCAAGCATATGCTTTAGAAAACTTAGAGCCACATAAAAGAAAGTAAGGTACTGTGTAGACATAATTCCATTCGTGCAGAAGATGGAAAAGTTTGTACAAGTGAAATCATGTAGATAAGGAAGTCTGTCTTCCCACAGTTAAATTCTGAGCTGATCTCCTGGAATTCAGTTGCAGAGAGGGAGGAATGATGAGCAAAGGGGTCAAGACCTGGGTGGAGAAACCTACAGAAACAGCTGACCTGAACAAGGGGGCTACTCATGGATGACAGTCTGATAACTGGGAAACCAACATAGGACCGACCCAGACTCCCTGAACATGGGTGTCAGAAGGACTGGGCCATCTATGGGGACTCTGGTAGTAGATCAGTATATAGCCTTAGTATTTGAATGGACTTTGGGAGCTCATTCCGCATAGAGGGATACTCTCTCAGCCTAGGCACATGGGGGAGGGCCTAGGCCCTGCTCAAAATGATCTGACAGACTTTGAAGATCCCCCATGGAAGGCCTCACCCTCTTTGGGGAGTAAAAGGGGATGGAGGCTGTGGGGTGGGCCGGGGAGGAGAGGAGGGAGAGGGAACTGGGATTGCCATGTAAAACAAAATTGTTTTTAATATAAATACAAAAATTGTAAAAAATAAATAAATAAATAAATAAATAAATAAATAAATAAAGTCTGTCTTGTTCACAGTGAAGACAAGCCTGGCGGAGAGTTTGTTGAATGTGTGTCATGAAGGACAACCAAATGCGCATGCACTCTTGCAAACATCTGACTATTTCTGGAGACTGAAGCCAATACACCTACTCTGATACTTGAGAAAGTATGTGATTGCAAATAATTTGCATCAAAACTGTTATGGGTTGAATATACTTCTCTTTGCCCCAAATCCAACTTATTGAAGCTATAACCTCCATTTGGCTATATTTTGCCATACATCCTCTAAACAAGACATTTAAGGAATTAAGAAGGATTAAAAGCATCACACGTGTTAGGTTCTGACTGAGTTAATACAGATGCAAGAAGAGATGGAATGCATCCCTGATGGCTTGTATCCCTCTGTCTCTATTTCTGTCTCTATTTTGTCTCTGTCTGCCTCTCTCTCTTTCTCTCTTTCTCTCTCTCTCCCCTCTTTTCCCTCTCTTCTCCCCATCAAGCTAACAGAAAGTAGACCTCCTCAAACTAGGAAGACAACCTTCACCAGAGACACGTGTGTCAATGTTATGATCCTGAACTCTTACTAGACCACAGGAAAATAAACCACTTTATTTCTGCATTCTTCACCATTTAAGACACTTTGTCTGTGGCATTTTTTGTTAGAGAAAACAGAGAAAATTAAGAAAAAGGATGAGCTTTTATTTAAATTAGGCTTGGTTTTCCAAACAAAATCTAATTTTCATATTTTATTAAAAGAACCTTTGGAAGGTATAATTTAAAATTTGTTAAAAATATACTATAAGCAAGAAGAAAATCTTATGATGGTCCCTTAAGTTTGCTTTATACTTAATGTATCTAATTTCGTTGTTAATATATAAAATATGTTTATGCTCCTAAATGCAAGTAGAATCTTTCTTCAGTGGATTCTGTATCTGTTCATTATTACTCCATTTTATCTTATGGTTGACACAAATAAATTCAGTTGATGAATGATATATTATTGCTATTATGAAACTTGGCTATTTATTTTATTAATCTTGAGCATCTTTAACAGAATGGACCTTACATTTCCAAAATTTCACTGTTGTCACACCCTAGTAAGTATTGGCAGGTAAGTAATCATGACATTCTGCCTGTTATAGACACACACATAGAAGACAGGCACTTCTACAGAAAACAGTAAATAACTTATCAAATACTGTATATCAAGGAGTCAAAATTCTGACATTTTCCTAAAATTGTGGTTTTACAATTGAAACATAATGTTTGTAGTCAGATGGCCCAGAGTAATTTGATACAGATCTTCTAAAGTGACTTTATTGTGTTCCATACTTTGATACTTTTGATAAATTAATGCACTTGTGGGTCCACTTGGATGTAAAGAAAGAGAGAATGTGGTACACAATGACTTTTGTAGTTCAACAGTATCCAACTTCACTGCAAAATTTAGCATTCTGTGCTATGATTGGGATTCAGACACCCTTTGGGAACTTTGGATGTATAAACACATCAGTTGATAAGCCTTGTCCATTTCCACTGTATTCTCTTATACCCAATTTCCACCTGAGGTTGCAATTAGCATTTTACTTCATTTTGGCTTTTAAAACATATTTTAGTTTTGTGATTATAATATAATCACATCATTTCCCTCTTTCTTTCCTTTCTCCAAGTCCATCACCATTACATACCCTTACTCTCTTTCAAACTTTTTCTTACAGTATTGCTACGTACATATGTGTGTACATATATACACACATATCCTCAAATACATAAATACAACCTGTTCAGTCTGTGTGCTGTTTGTTATGTGTCTATGTGCTTTCAGAGCTGACAATTTAGTAATGGAAAACCAATTGGTGTGTTGTTTCCTGGGGCAGACTCTCCTGCTCCCAGCATTCTTTAGATGCCTGAAACTCTTTCTACAGTCAAGGCCTCCTATTCTCCAGGTCAACTTTAGCATACCTATTGTTGCTGTCCTTGTCTAGCTCATGTTTAGGCAGTCATATTGGTGAGACTTCACTCCTACAGCTTTTGACACTCCTAGGAGTCACAAACTCACAGAAAACGCCCTGATTCTCCAATTCTTACAATAGGACCATCTTGTTATTATTTAATTGATTACTGTATCACAGGTTTGCATTAAAACAAATCACATCTCAGTCCTTACAGGGCTAGATAGAAATGTGATAGAAATGGAAATGCCATTAAAGACAGTTGAACCAAAAAACAGTATCCATTATGGAGCCTCTTAGAAGTGAGGCAGGGCTTATATCTTGTGCATATTGAGGCTGTGTTTTCAGATGAATCCACTGTCCAATTCTCAAGACTGTTTTAAGCATTAGTGCCTGGGGGGGGCGTGGTAGTATATAGATGAGTGTCATCATGATTCTAGAAATAGTTTCACACTCACCTTGATTAAAGTATAAAAATATTCTTGTAGCCCAGACATTTTTCTCATGAATATGTTTGAACATCGTAGGATTGGCACTTGCTTTAAAATGTAGATTCAAACTCTCCCCTTTAGAATAAAGGAAACCCTTTCTAGGCCATTCCATAACACCTGCTAATAGGCATGAAAATCTAACTTTAGAAAAAGGAAACTGGATCAGTTGGATTCGATTCTATTTTTTTCAAAAGTGTCAGTAATTATTAAGTGAAACAATTTTTATTCAATAGCATTTTGAACTAAAATATAGCTATGTAGTTAAACAGCCAGATTTCACGAGGTTATATAAGCTAGAATTTGTTACACAGCATCGGCCACCTAAAAGTAATTTCTTTAAGACATTTCATTTAGTTAAAAACTTTAGTTTTCAGTTCCAGTTACATATAAAGCATGACACTAAACGTCAGGATGGTAACGTTTGTGTCTTCAAAGCTATTGAAATATATGTATCTTTGTTATGGTTTCTATTGCTGTGATTAAACAGCATAACTTGAGGAAAGGGTTTATTTGGCTTACCTATCTGTTTCCTTTTTCCTGTCTTTTTCTCCCTCCTACCACCTGCCTTTTTTTCTTTTTTCTTTTTTTCCCTTTTATAAGCAAGATGTCTCCATATAGCCCTGGCTGTCCTGGAACTCTCTATGTAGAGCAGCTGGCCTCAAACTCCCTGAGACCTAGCTTACACATTTTTAATACCGTCCATTCAAGAAAACCAAAATGAGAACGCAGGCCTGGTGGGAACCTGGAGGTAGATCTAATGCAGAAGGTGTGGAGGAATGCTGTTTACTGGCTTGCTGCTTATGGTTTGCTCAGCCCACTTTTTCTTTAGAACCACCCCCCCCCACCATCCCAGGGAGAGCAACACCCACAATGTGTTGGCCCTCCCATAGCTCTTACTAGTTAACAAAATGCCTTACAGTCTTGCCTGTAGCCTGATCTCATGGATACATTTTTTTCCCCCTTCTCAATTGATGTTCTTTCTTAGATAAGTCTAGTATATGTGGCATTTATATAAAATCTAGCCAGGACACAGGTAATCAACAAGTACTCATAGTATGATAAATAAATAAAAATAAATAGGAATCCAGAACCTTACTTGGTTGTGGCTGTAGAGCTCAGATATAAGAACAGCTCCTATATGGAGGAAGATCTCTTGTGGAAAAAGTCTTGATGTCTTCTAGGTTAAGTTAAATCCAGATAGATGATCCAATAACTGGATCAGAAAATAGTAGAAGGAAGGTCTTGAGATCTAACACGAGGTGAAATCATGACAGGTCGGTGTTTCCAGCATCGTGTTATACAAACAAAAAACCAGCAGTCAAGAGGATCCGGTGCAATTTGAACTTACAGCTGTGAAGAAGTTACTATTCACAGGAAGTTTCAATCCTAAAACCCGGAAATGAAATTCTCCTCTAGAGTGCAGCTAGTGCAGCTGCTGGGATTAGTCCTCGTCCTGTATAGAAATTCTGTGCTTCTTGGAGATCAATTTAGTCTCCAGTTCTCACTGGAGTCGTAAGACAAATTTGTGGAAAGAACTTAGATGTACTGAATATTGCACCAGAGGAAAATGGGTAAGCGGACATTTTAAAGCATCCCATTGAATCCTAATGAGTAGGAAAATTAAAAGCATTGTCAGAAAATAATGCCAAGAGTGTGAACCATAGTCAAACATGTTTGGGTCTGAAGATCACTCGTGTTCTCAGGCATTGCAACAAGGTGAGAGGTACAGGTCTGGAGGGTTGTCATTGCTGTGGAAGTTACAGTCTAGAGTATGCATTGTTTCAAATGTTCTCAGACATTGCAACACGGTGAGAGGTACAGGTCTGGAGAGTTGTCATTGCTGTGGAAGTCACCGTCTATAGTATGCATCGTTTCCAATTCATATTCTCATTTCAACTAGTTGTGCTTTTGAACACACTATGTTGCTCATTGCAGTATTTTTAAAAATACTCCTTCATTTTCCTTAAGTTAAAACATGTAATTTTCCCTGACTCTGTCTTTTGTAGATTTTTTTTTTTTTGGACATGACATACTTCTAGAATCAAAATAAGCTCATCTAATTCATGTTAAATAAAAACCATATAGGAGGCACTGGATAGAAAATAATGAATGAAGAGACACCCTTGAAAGTAATTTAGAGCAGGGTACAAAAACCTAAGTTAATAATTATTAAATGTCAACATTAATTCATTTAGTTGCAGAAACACACCTGATCCACATTGGGGTTGTTTGGGCGGAATAAAATTCTATAATTGGGCGTTTAAGCACAGTATATAGTGAGGATATGTAAGATAATTATAAATTTGTAAGATAACTGAGGCACTGCCTTGGTAAATAAATCATGAAATAATCTTTTCATCTTTATATGGTGACAGCCATAATTTAATCAAATAGAAGAAAATACACGACTCTTTCAAGTAAATGTCAAACCATATTTAAAGATGCTATTTAATCTCTTGCCAGAGTATGTAAAAGTTCATTACTCTGACACCTAAAGTGTTCTGGCAGAAATTAAAAATTTAACAGCTTTTCTCCAATAATTTCTTGACAGAATATAACATTGCACAAATAATCAAACCTTGCCAAATATCTTTGGGGAAACAGCAAGGGTATTTAAATAATGTTCCTACTTGCACAGTTATTCAAATGTAAAATGAGTTTTAGGAGTCTTCAGGGGTATAATTGAGTAAAGAACAGAAATTGTACTTTTGAAAAAAGGCATCACCACCTACCTATGCTATTTCTCTTTAGTCATTAGCTGTAGATTTGCAATGTTTATGTTCATTGACTTTGTAAGTCTTCATTCTCTACTAATGAAGACAAATGGTCTTTAGGAACATCTAGGAACGGTTTACCAAAGAATATACTTGGTCTTTCTAGTTAGACCTGGGCTGGGTTTATGTTTCAGATCCCTTTAGTCACCTCTGAACTTTATTTTGTTTTCTTTCTAGCACATTAGAGAAGATGAACTTGAAAACCAGTTTAAATATTTAAGATTTGATAATCCAAATACGTAAACAGAAGACATAGCCATTTTAATGAAGGAGATTAGGAGAGTTTATAAGACAAGGTAAGACTGCTTAACTGGAAGAATCTGGAAGGATAGAAGGGTAGAGTTGATGTTCCTTTTTTGATCATGCCATTCAGCTGTTCCCAGAAGCTATTTCCACCAAACCATAGTTATCTGTCTATAAAATCTATAATTCACTCTCTCTCTCTCTCTCTCTCTCTCTCTTTTGTACAAATAAAGTTAGTGATGGTTCCCTATCAGTTTGGGCACATATTTAACACATTTAACATCTCCCTTTCCCCCTCTACACATAACACACACACACACACACACACACACACACACACACACACTAACTCCTAACATTCTTAAAAACTCTTAGTTTGCTTCCACAGTGAGGACCCATGACCTACATAATGCCATACTGCATATTAATATATATGAACAAACACTAAACATCATCAATATGTACATTATTGACTGTGTATACTAAGTACCATTTTGTACTTCTCTGATTTAATATGTTCAAAAGGGAAATGTTTTTGCCCTATACACACTAGACCCCCTTCTTCACAACCATGTGACACATGACTCACAATCATTTTCTAAACTTTATATCTTATGTTTACCTGTGTCGATGTGTCGATAGGGTCCAGTTTCGCAATCATCAATCTAGAGTAATTGTTATCACCGTGCACCTATCAGCCAGATCTTATGTTTTGTTGGAGAAAGAGCACTCTGATTGATATAACCAGGAAGCAATTTCTCTCTCCCTAACCATGATCACTGGAAAATCTAAGTAATGGTTTGAATCTTCCATAATAAGCATCCTCAACAATACATTGAACAAAGTGAGACACTAAAATGTTTATAAGCCTATTGCATAATTTAGAAGTTAAGAAATTTAGAAAGGCCATATAGAACTGGAATGGAAATGAGTGTGTATTTAGTAGAAAGGTAGTACACTCATTTGGCTAGGAAAAAAGCCTTGTGCATGAAAATATTGAAATGTAAGTTGTCACAGATATGACACCACTAAACAACCAGGGCCTTAAATGTTGAGCTAAAGCTCTTGGATCTGATAGTAACAGACAATTCATCTAAACAATTTTCTTCTGAAAGTTTTTGAAATGATTGCACAAAGACTTGAGTCATAAGCTATATGTGTTAGTAATCTAGATCACATGATATTAAAATTAAGCTGGATACATGATTCTGATCATGGCTGGTTTTCTCCTTTTTTAAAAAACCCAGATACATGGCCAGTGAACTTTTAAAGGGATCTCAATTTTTATCCTTAGGTTTTGTGTATTTATGGACAGCAATTTATGGATACACTCTTATTGATTTCCCTAAAATAATAATATCTAATTTCTGTTCTCAGGATACAGTGAGGCAAGCATTTAGATCACAGTGTTTTCCAGCAGGCTTTGGTAGTTCAGTTCTTTTCTTCTTAGGGACTCTTGTAGAAGCAATGCAGTAAAGAAAGAAAGCTGTTACTGAAAACCTCAGTGACAGTTGAAAGATTAGATGCTAATAAACTCTGTAAGATAGAGTTCACATAAAAATAAGAGCATCCCACACAGCACTGCTGGAGAAAAAAAGAAGAGACTTATTAGCAATTCAGAGGATCTTCCTATTATACAAATCTTTATATGTAGGTTAATTGCCTGACAAGGTTCCCTTTTAAATCAAAGTTACAGCATGCAAGATCAGTGCCATACAATGAAATGTCATTATTTTAGACTACCTGAAATGCTGCAGAGAGCTTTCGTGCTGATAGTATTCTAAGGGGAGCACTAGGTAGTCTTTAATCAATTAATAATTATTGTTATTACAATTTCAACCTCAAAAGCTTGATAGTAGGGAATGCACTTCTCATGGTGCATAATACTCACATAATTTATTTTCCTTTTTATTAAAATCTAGTAACAGGAAATAAAGCCCAAGGAAAATAAGAGCCCTGCTGATTCCATTTAGATCTGAGTCTTCTTTAAGGGTGGGGAATTATGCATATGCGATAGTTGTTTCTCCTTGTCCTTCTTAGTTCTCCCATTCCTTAGAAATTACAAAGAGGTCACATTCTTCCCTTTCCATCCCAGAAAGTAGTACCCTTTACTCACTATTAAGCTACAGAAAGCCTGAATCAAAACCATGAGTACATCAGACTTTATGTCCTATTCAAATTTTCCCCTTCTTCACTAAGTTTTATCATTATGATGAAAAGGGAGACCAACAGACTTCCCTTTAACATAAATGGCTTTAGCTCTGTGATTAATAGCAATCTATTTTTTTTTTAAAGGAGTAGAAGATCCTCACATAATAATCTGATGCCAATTGCATGATTTATCTAGCTAGGTACTTATTTCAAGAATTAACTCTAATTTAGAGATTACTTTTGTTAATAACAGATGGGCTGAATATATTACATATGCTGTACATGAAAGTCTTATCTGCCTATAAACAAGCTATCGGTAGTAATAAAATGATGTCAAGATGAAAATGTTGGTAGGTTATCTTCAATGTTAAAAGAAACTTGTTCATACTTTATATTCTAGTGCCAACGATATATGACAAATGTCTAGTTTGAGGGTGTTAATCTTCAGTTGTCTTACTCTGTTCTTGTGCTTCTTAAAATTTTACTTGTTTGCTTTATATCTGAGGAGAAAATACAAATATCATAATTGGTTTCCTGAATGTTCTGTCATAAATTGGTTTCCTTAACTTTCTGTGGAAACAAATAAAATTAAGGATGAAAATATACTAACCATTCATGTGCCTGCTATTTATATTGAGAAACAGATGGTACTCAAAGAGACCTGGAATATCAGGGAATATTAAGGAAGATCGCATAAGCCAGAGAGGCCCTGAAAAGACTCTGAAGGCTAAAGAGGTTTTTAAATACCATAACATTGAGTAAACTGAGGTTTGCTGCTAATCAATAAAGTTGAATTAACTCTTACTTGCCAAAGCCATTTCATTTTTTTTTTTTTCTTGGTACTTAAATAGGACATTGCATCCCAGATCTATTTATTTATTATTTTACACATTGATCCCAGTTCCCCCTATTTGCATTGATCTAATATATTTGTTTTGAGGACTCAAGATATTATACACTTTTTATAGTCATGCTTAAATTACACAACACCAGGCACTGGTAAACTACAAAAAACAAGCAAACAAACAAATTCTAAGAATATTCTCCTTTAAGCTAAGATTATACGAAGCTCATTATGTTATAAACCTCATACGTGGAGTTATGTATGTTCTCTTTTCCTTTACTTGGGAAAAAAATTGCCATGCGAAATTTCTCTGACAAATTGTATTTATTCTGTTGACAACAATCTGGTTTTGAAACTTGAAGTCAGTTACTCTGAATGGGAATGTGGGACTTGTTTATTTGCCTCTGGATTCATATATAAAATAATCTGTACCAAATCTAAGCAAGAGCAATATTAATTCATTTGGACTGTCAGTACTTGTGTGTGTGTGTGCGTGTGTGTATAAATAAATTGATCATGTGAATTAAAAAAATTGAAATCCAAGATATAAATTATCAAAGTTAGATTTTAAGCCATTTTAAAGTATCTGACTCTGCCTAAATCCCATGACTTCTCATATACAACTGTTATCACACATGTTAGTTCAGGACTGTGAATTCAAGTCATTTATGAGCAAGATGCCTGGAGCTGATGGGCACACAAGTCTGAATGTTGACAAAGATGAACTCTGACTAAACAGGATGGTTTTCATAGTGTGGTGCCATCACTGAAATGTTAGACGTTTGCACAAAATACCTCCGTGCCTTGTGGGTTATCTTTCCACAAGACTATAATCCTAAAGGCGACACAAAGCTTACTGGATAAAAATGTGGAACCTGAGACACATGTGATAATCAGTTGTGACCTTGTAAATTCTTGCTAACCCTTGTGGGGTGGAATACTAGATGTCTGGAAAAGAAAAAAAAAAAACCAAAATGTTTAATATTTGTGAATCAGTTGTTATCTGGTAGAAACATCAAATAACTAATACTGTCCTATCTAGAAGACTCATTCATTTTTCAGACTAACAAATGATGAAAATAAACTTGGGAAGTTAAAGGAAAACTTGGAGCAAAAGTTACTGACAAACACAGATTGTGCAACAGTAGAGACCTTCTGGATTCTTCCAATTCCATGAAAGACATTGAGAAGAAATCAGCAATAACTTAAATTTTGTTTGAACCCTACATATTTAATTATTCTATTATGTAAACACAGTAATAATCACTGACTTTAGTATAACTATGTTGTTTTCATTATAGTTATGAATGTAAATTTCATGTGTACATTAATCTACATATGATGAAGAAAGCATTCCTATGAAACTGTCAGGGTGCTGCAAGATTTTTCTTAACATGAGCTTGCTGAGCTTATATTGTAGAAGCAATGATGATGTTATAATGTGTGATTTAAAAATAAAAATACATAAACAAAATTACTGTCAAATTAGAATGATTTCCAGATACTTGATTCTAACTTACTAATTTTGTTAAAGAATTAGTTTGATTTCAACATAAGCTCAATGAAATTTAATAAGGTAAGCAAAGAGGGTAGAGAAATTATAGGGATAAAATTTATCCTGGCTATAGCCATCTTGTTAAAAACAGTCATTTTCTTTTCATAAAAACGTCATTCAGATAGTAAACTTCCGTCTTGTTATTTGTGTTTTATATATTATTTTTTTTGAGAAAGCGCATGAACAATCTAGTAGGTAGTAGTGATTTTCAGTCTAGCTCTTCATGTAACCCCTTTCTCTTGCTTTGGGTATGGACTCCTCACCACTGCCTGAGGTAGTGTTTTATATTCTCTCATAAACCGTGCTTTGCATAATCTTGGACTTATCTACCTCTTTCTCTTCTAGGCACATTCTTTCTTTGATGGTCTCTTATCCACCATGATACTTTCCAAAATCAGAGAGGAAAAAAGATCACAAGGATATTTTATTATTATTGAGGTTGCTGTATTTGTGGATAGGAAAGAGTTTATCAACTTTGAAATTATAACGATTTTTTTTTCTGTCAAGAAATACAGACAAGCCCAGCAATATTGTGTACCATGTCCTCAACATGACTTGTATTTGTTTTCAGTTTAGTATTAGTTTTGAGGCAAGAAAGTTGCAGGAGAGATGTTTGTTTCTCTCTGGTGCTGTGGCTAAGTCATACAAGTAAATAATGCATGGGCTCATGAAGGGTTACAGGGAGAGATATGTGGTCAGGACAAGATATGTGCTAAATCCAAGTTGAGTCAAGATATTCCAAAAAGGAGGGCAATACTTCTTCATGAGCATTTCTGCTACTAAGGTAAATAGTCTTCAACCATATAGCCTTGAATCTACATAAAGAACTAAGGCTCAATTACCCAGCACACTGTGATGAATTGTGGTGTGAAAAACTAAACAAAACAAATACATTCTTCATTAACAAAATCTTGTTAAATAACCCGTGCGACTAGGAAGATTGAATCAGGGTAAGAATAGGACATTATTGGTTTGAAGAGAAAACTGAACCTAAAGAAAGGTCTAGAAATCCGCAAGACTGCCTCCAACTAATAATTTTAGCATCAGTGGAAAGGCTACCATAAATGCCCTTCCCGGATGGTGAGATCAACAACAAACTTTTCCATAGAGCCCTCATCTGGTGCCTATTGGAGACAGAAGCAAACACCCATACCTAAACACTGAGTCAAACTAGAATCCAGATGCAGACCGAGAGGACAAGACCAGGTTGCAGAAACACATAGAAACAGCTGACCTGAACAGAGAGGAGCTAACGGGTCCCGAGACTGTTAGCTGGGAAGCCAGCATGGGACTGACTCAGACCATCTGAATATGGGTCTCAGCCAGAAGGACTGAGCAGTCTAAGGGACCTCAGACAGTGGAACCAGGATGTATCCCTGGTACACAAAAGGACCTTGCAGGCACATCCCCCATGGAGGTATTCTGCCTTAACCTAGAGACGGGAGAGGAGTCCTAGTACCTACTTCAAATGATCTGACAGATGTACATGACTCCACCTGGATAGCATTGCCCTACATGAGGAATATGGGTGAGGAGATGGTAGGGAAGGGTGGTCAGGGTGCATGTGAGGGGACAGAGAGGGTAAAAGGGAGGGAGAGAGGGAGAGGGTACTGGATCGACATGTAAAATAATAAATAAAAAATTGAAAAAAAAAGAAATAAATGGTTTTTTGAAAAAAAGTAAGTGGGAATATACATCAAGAAATGTTCAATAAAAATGTTTACAGGATTGAGATTTAAAAGTAGTTATTGTAGACATTAGTATGTTAGATTATTTAGTTATGTTAGATTATTTAGAAAATAGACGGTCCTTGTAGAATTTTAGTAAAATAAGAATATATTCTGACTTTCATCTTAGTAATGATATTTCAGTCACATGTTCAAGATATATTCTACTACAATAGCTTTAAGAGGCATTGCCAAGAGGAGTCAGGTATTGGATAGTCTTAGAACTTGAAAGCGGGGGCTGTTTCCCCAGTGAATGTAAACATACAGTTTGCTATGCATGCTATGCATTACAGACACTTTGGAAGGGTTTGTACCATTCATCAAACAGGATGGAACTTTCAGACATGTATCACGTATCTATTGATAATGCACCTTAAGGCCATTTTCAATGTCAACTTGTAATTGAGTGATCTTTCATACTGAAGTTAAGATTCTCCTTTCTCTTACTGGAAAAAAAATAATAATAATACCACCATTTCCTTTGTGCTCTCTTACTCTCTGTTATACCTTTGAATGGTACATACTAAGTAAACTTTTTTGTAGTGTATTTTCTTTGAGAGGAAATATGAGGATTATTCAGCCATCAAACATAAAGTTTATTTGTTTATGCAATAAAGGAGAGATAACTAAGGCAACCATGGAATTTAGAGCATGGGCATCTCCCTCCCTCTCACCTTCTCTTGTCAGATTCTTTGGAGAGGATTGTGAGGAGGCAGCTGAAGAGGGAGACACATTTTCTGGAACACTTTAGAGAGTGAAGAGACAATTTTCCAACACCATGCACTAGAAATACTTAAATAAAAATAAGGTCATGAATGAAAATGAACGCAGAAGATTCCTTGAAAACCCACTCTGGTGATAGGATAAGAGAGGCACTAAGAACTTCAGGAAACTCTGAGTTAAATTCTATCACATAAGCAGGTAAAGAAATAGGAAGTACAATTCAGATTTTACATTTCTAGCATATTTCACATCCTATGCATTCAATGTACCAATAACTGAGGCAGTGTTGGCTGTCTATAAAGATTCCTTTGAGGACAGAACACTGGAGGGGATACTGAGACACAGATTTGTAAATGAAGCCCCCCATTACCGAATTTTTATAAATAAGCATTTTGGACAGAGGGAAATTGAGTTGGACACAAGTTGCTACTCATGAAGGCTGCATTTAACTAGGCCAGGAAATGAAATAGGTGACAAGATTAAAAAGATTCTTGAAAATAGAAGACATCTATACAAGTCATTACTACACATGTTTAGGTGGGGCAGTGACATAATAGTTGGGGCAGTGACATAATTTTATTTTTTAAATAGTGTGTGTGTGTGTGTGTGTGTGTGTGTGTTTTGTGTGTGTTACAAATGGGTAAGAGAGGAACTATGGAGAAGAGGTAGACAAAGAGATGAACAAATAAGGTAGGTGGGAAATTGGGTTATATTTGGTGTCACAGAAGCCAAGTAAAGAACATGTTTGACAAAAGGATAACTGTTGAATGATGCTAAGAAGTGAAAGTAAAATTTATAGCAAAACAACAATAACAACAGAAAAATGACTTGTATTTAAGGATAGGAATAGTTGAGGTTCCTGAAAGGCTTGTCTTCAGTGGAGGACTTAATGTGCCTGAGAACCAGTTTTAGGTCAAAGTAGCCTTTTATAAATATAAAAAGTGTCAGTTTCATACAGACACAAAAGTTGAAAAATATGATTACAGAATTATATATTTTAATGTATTTGGCAAAGACGAGATAAGAATAATTTGTATTACTGCTTTTCATTTTTTTCTGTTAAGTAGAATAAACACACACACACACACACACACACACACACACACACACACACACACACACACACACACCGCACATACATGGGTCAGGGATTGGAAAGCAGGTACTCCATGTCCAGAAAGCTTAAGGAAAGAGGTTGAGTTAGGTAAAATTTAAGAAGGAAATCTAATGAGATTGACAAACAATGTTTTCGTATATATTTGCCTTGCTCAGAAGTAGTGCTATTAGTCGGATATGAGCAAGGATGAGAGTTGGAATGATAACTGTGCAGCTATGTTGTGAAGATACAAAATACAACAGAGATGTTCAGATATGGAGAAGAAATAATGCTTTAAAAACACCCGAGATAATGGCAGTTGATGAAGTTTTTGAAAGTAGCAGAGACAGAAGCATATTATGACATTGGGTCAATAATTTCATTTTTTCTTATTTTAATTAAATTTTGAACTTAATATTCAATTATGAAGTGAAAAATCATATGCCTTGGTCATAAAGTAATTGAATAACTGTTTCAGTCATCCCACCTAGGAATGAAAAGAACTGAAAATTTTAATATAGCCATTAGAGATTTTTACCTTTACAAATGTATGTAGTAGTCCTCATAGCCTATACCACAGAAAGAACTACATTGCAAAGTGAATGGCAAGCTATCTTTTGCAACAGAGGACACATCAATAGCATTTAAATTATCAAATGCAGAAGTATACTTCTATACCACAACTATATGGAAGACTTGATGTGATACTAAAAATACTAGAAGCCATTTCACTATCCAATTACTTTGTAGTAGTGGACCTTGAACTTGGGCTCTTGTTCAGGGCAGACAAGCACTTTACCAATGAGATACATCCTCATCCCTCACCTCTAATTACGCAAAAACTAATTACGCAAAAACAGGAAGATTATTTACTTTCCACAAGTAACATTGCCTGTCAGATATTTGTTATTAATTTTTACTTTATGTTAGTTTTAGTTTTTCAAGACAGGGTTTCTCACTTGCACTTCTAGCAGTGAATGTTTTCATCAATAAAATGAAAAATACTAGTATGTTCCCATAGCCACCAAATATAATTAATAATTATGTGTTGAGAACTATCATAACTGAATGCTTTTTTTGGCCACATGGCTGTTATCTTTAGTGTTTTGGAGACAAAGACATAAAGAGTTTAAGAATAACATGGGTTTCCTAGGGAGACTCACTCACTCTCTCTTTTACATATACATGTATGGTAACATGCATATATACATACATATATGGAAACACACACAATTAGAAACATATATGTATCTGTATATACATATACATATATATATTATATGGAAATGCACACATATATGTGTGAGTATGTGTATTTGTGATTATATGAAGTAGTCAAATAGAAATACTTTCCAAAGATAAAACATGTATCATTCATCTCTGAACTTGCATTTAAGTTACTAAAACATCATAACTTTTTAATATCCCTAAGTGAAACTCAGTTTCCATCTATTTTAAGAATGAGTAATTTTAAAGCAGTCAAGACATTGGACCAGAACCCCACTTTTCTCTTGCTTCTGGTTACCCTGGAAGAGGAAAATATTAAAGTGAAGAGTGAGACAGTGCTCCATTTTAAATTCATTGTATGCGGAGGCAACCCTCTGAGAAATCCACTGAAGCAAGCACAGAATGAGAATTGGGCACACTCAGCACAGGCTTGCAAATGCTGCATGGCAAAGGTGATCTCTACCGCTTTCATGTATTCACTTACAACTTAGAGGTCATTTGCACCAACAAAACAAAACAAAACAAAACAAAACCACTTTCCGTATCAGTATTTTACTAGAGGAATCATGATAGGAAAGAGTGATTCTCAGAGACTAACCAGTAATGTGAACACATTCATATATGCTAAGTATTTTCATGGTCAGATCATACTATTTTTGTCATAATGTTCTTTTGGCAGAAGGCTAAGTGAAGGATGCTAAAATTATAGGGATTAGGATGACACATGTACATTAGCCATGAGATCACATGAATGGGTTGCATTGAGAATGACATTGAAAAGTGAGTGGCACTACTTCTTTAGCAACAGAGAACAAGTTAATGGCATTCACATTATCAAATAAAAAGAGTGCACTTCTATACCATGACTAAACTGAAGGCCTGATGTGATACTTAAAACATGGGGAGCCATTTCACGATCTGATTGCTATTACATGTCTTTTCCCTTGAACACAGTAAAAGGACCTTTGTTGTGCACAGGCTGATAGCTTATCACCAAATGAGACAATGCACAATCTAAGCAAATATATAACCTCAAAAAAGTACCATCATAATGGGAAGGACCACTAGAGATCACTTACCCCAGCCTGATCATTTTACAAATGGGAATATTGAGACCTTGAAAAATGAAATGACTTGTTCAAGGACACAAATCAAGAACAGCTGTCATCACTAGGTCTGGTCTAGTCAACTAAATCTGAAATGTCACTTCCTTTCCCTTTGAAACATAATCCACTCTTCTCTTCCAAATGTACTGTTTCTTTTGCTTTCCTTTCAGGGTTCACCTATGACAAATCACTCCAGCTTTTTTTTTTTTTTGTCCTGGAATTCAAGTTGCTACCACATTGGGTCTGTCTTCTTATTTGTTCCATATATCATTTGTCATAAGTGGAATTAATATGCTTTTCCAATGCCACTGAGCCTACCAGAAACAGTACATTTGAAATTTAGGAATGCCGGCTTAGAACACTATAGCTTCTATTCTTTGAAGGTTGAATGGGTATTTGGGGAATATGAATTTTAATAATTGTCCACTGTAGAGTGTGTAATTCTTCAATAACTCAAACGAATGGTGGAAATTTTGAGTCAGTGTTTTAAATTTGTGGATGGTTATTTTTCAAGGCTGAGAAAACAGCCCACCTTCAAAATGTAAAGAACCATGTCAGGATCCATACTCCAGGTCCCATCCAGAAAGACACCAAAGAGCAGCCTGAAGGTACCAGCATGGTGTGACACTGGTTATAGCTTTTTCTAGCGGTGATCAAAAAAGGAATTTTGCTCAACTGTTTTTTTTTTCTTTAAACACT
This sequence comes from Phodopus roborovskii, assembly GCF_943737965.1. Taxonomy (NCBI): domain Eukaryota; kingdom Metazoa; phylum Chordata; class Mammalia; order Rodentia; family Cricetidae; genus Phodopus; species Phodopus roborovskii. The sequence goes on along the minus strand of NW_026126470.1, from coordinate 13,026,167 downwards.
GAAGATGAGGAATAAAAGGCTTTTCTTAGCTCTGTTTGAGATTTCCGTGAATCCATGTCCATATGTGCTGAGGATAAATGTGATGACCTGGTAAAATCTCAGCTGCTGGGTTGTTTTCATCACTCCTGGGTGTCATTCAACCCCTCAGCCTCCTGTAATCCTGGTGCAGTCGCACAGTCTCCCTTTTTCTGTCTTCCTGCAGTAACCACTCTTGCAAAGATCAATGTTGACTCAATACCAAACTCAGTGGCGTATTTTCAGCTTATGGTCCACAGTGGGTTTCTGTTTAAATATAAATTGCCCTGTGCACTGACAGTTTCATAAGGCATATAATGAACTCTAGTCATTTCTTCAACTACTCTCCCATCCCTACCATCTATGGCTAAAGCTCTTCTCACTAATATTTTCCTCTCCTACTTCCATGCCTCTTCTTGCCCCAATTTCTCCTTGCCATGTCTCCATCTTTCTTTCTGTGCATGCATGTGTGCACATGTATGAGTGTGTGTGTGTGTGTGAGAGAGAGAGAGAGAGAGAGAGACATTGAGGTATTTAGATTTATATTGTTACTATAGCACTGAAGAAAATGATAATTGCTCCCTTGACATAAATAGCTGACAATATCATCTCAGGGAGGGGCCTGGCATGAGTGCCTCATCCATCTATGACATACCAATGGACCCAATCCTTTGCAGGTCATATGTGTATAAGCACAGAAACAATGGATGCATGAGTACATTAATCATGCCATGTCTCATTATTGCATTCTACATATGGTTATTAAAGTGATCTTCAAAGTGAGGCTGCCATCTTTACTTCCCTTCATAATGATTTCTACTCTCAGATGCCTACAACATAAAATCCAATAAAATCTAATACTGTATTCCAACTAGTTTCCATATCTATTTCCCTTCCATGGTACTTGAAAAGAAAGGTCATATACTAGAAAAATTAATATATATTAATAATTCAAAATACAGATGTTTTATCCATGCCTTTTCATACTACTGCTAATGGGATAAATGGTGGCAGAGTTGTAAACTAGTATGTTAGCCATTGAAGTGGGGACAAAACACATTCCTAAACTTCAAACACAATCCTGTAAACATGTTTGACATCACCACACAAGCTGGGTGACTATTGCCATCATAGCTTTGCTCTTATCTACCAATTTGTTATAAACAAAATGTTGTCAAGGATAAAATTGAGTTTCTCAGCTATGATCTAAACAGGAAAAGCCAAGAATTTCACTGCAAAGCCCGGCATTGTGGCACATGCATTTAACACCAGCACTCAGAAGATAGATGCTGCTTAATTTCTGTGAGCTTGATGTCATCAGCCTAGTATACACAGCGACTTCAAGTCCAGTCACAGCTAAGTAGTGAGACCCTGTCTTTAAAAAAATTAACTTTATAAATAAAAAATTTTAATAGGATTCTTTTATCAATATAAAAATGTGTAATATTTTTATATCAATATAAAATTACACATCAAAGACATACATTTCCTATTTTAAATAACAATTTAAATCTTTTGAAATATTGGGTATGAATTGTAATAGAAGAGTTTAAGATTTCACGGTTTACAAATTCACAGTTATGTCGATATTTAATACTATCTTATCAGAGTACTTTCACTTATTTACTGTTCTCTCTTGTGAGCAACGCACTATTATAAGCTCAGTACTCAGACATGGAGGTCAACAATATGGAAATAAAGAGAAACAGAAAACAACATTGAACATTAAAATATTCACAATTCATAATCACTACAGTGCAAGCATGTGTCTAATATTCAAAACCAAACGGGAATAGATTGATTTTCGTGCTCTAGTGCTTCAGACATGTTTGTCTATCTGTACCTATACTTTTCATCTACTTGTATTCATTCACCAGGCCCAACCATGTGCACAGGGAGGGCTTTACCAAGCCCTTCTATAAATTTGCTTTAGTGAACATCAACTGGATATTTGCACATGGATGAGCTTAATGTACAGAAAATAACTTTTTAAACATTAAAATTTGACACTTGTACCTAATTCTTCTGGTTGAGTATAATAGTGAATGGAAATTTGCAAAGGACATTTAAATAGTTTATTTGTGCTTAAGAATAAGATTATTTTCTACAACACTCTAGAATAATGTAACTGTGGAGACAAATAACTAGTGTAGATGATTTGTGGATAACATATAACTGGGGAATATAAGGGAATGTTTCTAAATTCTTTATGATATGATACTAACAAGATGGCTTGTCTTATCTATGACACACATATTTTTAGGCTTTGGATATTCTAGAGAATGCTTTCCTCAAAGCACCACATGAAACCATTCTGGTGTCATTTCACCTGACGACAGGGACTACATCACAGCCCAGACCTGTCAGAGGTTAAAGATGAGAACAACCAGCAAACCTGTAGCAAACTGGAGACAAATTGGAAAAATGGATGAGGGTTGTGCAATCAGACAATACTGGGGAGAAAATAAGCCATCACATCTAAAGAAATGAATGACATATAGAGCAATGTTTCAGGGAAGTCAAAGGCCAGAAAGAGAAAGCAGGTTGCAGAGAGAACAATTATATTCTGTAGCCTAATAGAAAGAATCAGTGAATTGTGCAAAAGTAGAAATGCAAACACAATTCAATCAGCTTAAACTAAAAACTTCTCTCATTCAAGGAAATAAAGTTTAATACCATGTTAAACTCAAAATAAAAATTCATACAATTAAGCCAGAAGTCAGAAGAGAACTAAACCTAAGGAAACAGTTGAGACAGATTGCATTTGAATGATATGATTGGAAACTCAGTCAAAAGAAAAGAAAACAAAAATCAGATTACTTGAAAGGGTACAATCATTCTTTACAATATTTTGTTTTTAATTAATATTAATTATCATCACACTCTTGATCATGCTAGAACAAGACTTGTTTTCAGTCATGTAGTTTCTAAAATTTGCTGGATCAGGAATTGTCTCTCCCTATTGCTTGACTCTTTTTTGATTACTGAAGAGGAAAAGCATTTATGTCATTCCATTTTCATCATCCTGGAAACAAACTATATTCCACAATCTGCCACATAATTATTACACATGTAACTACTAATATATAAACAAAGGGGATAATATTATAATAGAGTATATTTTAAATTATAATTCTTAGACATTTAAGTAACGATGACTTGAAGAAACAGATGTCTGTCCCTAACTGCAGAGTCATTCTGAACACAAGAGCCACCGATGATAGCACAACAGAAAGATTAGATACTGTGAGTGTGTATATACATGAATTAAGGTCATCCTTGAGAAACATTGGTCATATAATTTAACTCTTACATTTTAAATCAACAGTGGCTGTTCCAACTAGAAGAAAATTTTAAACCCTTCTATTGCTTGCATAATCCATCATTCTCTTAACTTTCTCATTGTTAAGAATATGTTGACTTCAGATGACACTTTCATGAACATGAGAAGTGCATCCTTTGTGTGTGTGTGCTTAGGTTGGTGCACATGTGTGTAGAAGTGGAGCTTAGAGTTCAATATTCAGTCTTTCTCTTATTCTATATACTTTGCTCTTTTGAGACAAGATCTCTCACTGAAACTGGAGCTCAATGATTCAACTAGAATGGCTTGTCAGTGAACACCATAGATCCTTCAATTTCTGCCTCTCTAGGCTTGGAGTTAGAGGCACCCATTGTAACTGATGATTGATATTATGTCTGATATTTCAATGCTAGGCACTGAACTTAGGTCTTGCTAGTGTATCAAGCCCATTATCCATTAGCCACTTTTCAAACTCCAACTTAGCACATGCATGGCATTCAACTCTTTCTTTCTACCATGCCAGCAACTTGGAAAACAGTTCCCAGTGATATGAACATAGCACATTCTCTTTCTCTCACTCTTTGACGGCCTGTTACTTTGTCACTGAATGATTAAGTACGTATGATTAGGGCACTTTTTGACGTGTATTTACTTATGAGGACTGCCAGAACATTTTGAGTTACTTACAAACTTAAAAATGACCACATATCTAACACTCTATAAAATTTGTCTTTAATACATCAAGATTGTTTTTAATAGGAAGAAAAGAAACTTCTGCTTTCAGGTTGACAGAAGAGTATGGGCTCATGGGCTCATTTGATTGAGCATAAATTGAAAGTGTTTCATATTTTTCTACCTCTAGACATTTTCATTAGATATGTATATATATATATGTATATATATGTCATTACACAAATGTGATTGAGAAATACTCTAACACTGTCTGTAATTCTTAAATTGTGATACAACTTTTTACAGGTGTTTTCCACCCACGATTCCAAATGACATTAAAAACCAGTACTGCCGATTCACTCACACTAGAACTTTGTGTAGAAAAGTAAACCCATAAGAGCTCAGTTTCATGCCTCACCTTTACCCTTGGTTTCATATTTAATTGCTTCTTTAGAGAAGCTTGTTGTGTGTTAATCAGTTCTTTAAATTATGTTACCAAGTAAATTTACTTGAAGAGACATTACCTATGAGTTCTCAGTCAAACTATTAAATTAGACAAATATTACAACCAGCTAAGGTAAATTACAACTGTTTGTATTATTTCCTACATACAAACCAGAATATCAAAATATTTTTCTTAGTATTACCATGATTTTCCCTAGTAATACTACTACATGTATAGTAAACCCTAGTTTTCTCTCGTTTCCCTCTCTCCTTCTCTTTCTCTCCTCTCCTCTGTGTGTGCTTCTCTCTCTCTCTCTCTTTCTCTCTCTCTCTCTCTCTCTCTCTCTCTCTCTCTCTCTCTCTCACACACACACACACACACCAGATTAAGTGTTTAAGAAGTACTGATGGCAGGTCTAGGGAAATCCCCAAGGATCCCTTATTTTAAAATTCACCCCAGTTTCCCAAGCTTAGTGCATGTGATGTCTTTTATCTATTTATTCATTAGGAGAGTCATAATTAAGAATCAGTCTCTACATTAAGGTGCTATGTTGTCTCTTAATATGAATTTGTTTCACTTAGCAAAAAATGCATGGATTGATATTTAGGCTTCTAGGTTTTGAAAAGTGAATGATGGTCATTGACATTGGTGTCCAAACACAAGGTGTTATTGTATTTACTTGTCTTCTCATAAAGTTAGTAGAAGATAAAAAAGTGAAATGCTTTGGGATTACTGAATATCTCATACAATATTTCAGATGATGAAGATCAAGTTTGATGAACTTTAATTGATGTTCCCAGAAGAATTTAAGTATCTTTGATGCTTTCTCACATTTGCTGTATATTTGTAATTAAGCACAGAGTTGGCAATGGCCAGGTCACACTATAAGCTCTTTATAATCATCAATGACAAGGAAAGGTGCAATGCCAGGAAAACCAAACTATCTTCAATGATTTCTAGCACATAAAATGAGACTATATTAAATTATAGCAATAAAATAAAATGAAATTTTGGCAAAGATATAACATGGAAACTTCTGTTTTATTCAAAACTTAATATTGGTATTCATGAGCTTTTGAAGTGCCTTTTCAAAGTAATTTTTAGAGAGAAATAATGCTTAGCAGTTCTATGAACATGTTATGTACATATACATATACAGGTTATGCACATGTACAACAACTTTTGTTAATTGATACAGCAGTCCATTCTTACCAAATGCATTTTTTTATTATTTTAACTTTTATGTATAACTTGACTTTAACTTTGGTTTTATAGTCAGTTTGAGAGTATAATTATTAAGATAAAAGTAATTATTTTTCTCAGAATTCATCATAGTCCTTTAGGATATATGCAGAATAAGAGAAAATAAATATAAGTACCTTAGAATTGTTTGATTTGCATTAGTTTTTTTTGTAACATAGGAGAAATTGCTTATTTAGTTAAAGATAATTTTCCAAGTATACTTGTATAAACTCTTTGTACTAAGGTCATAAGATGTAGATATTAGTCCTCTTCTGTGTAATGTTTAAGTTTCCAGTTGACCACTGTCCTAGGCTGGGTACTAACTGAGCAATAGAAAATACAGATATGTGCTTGTAATAAATAAATAGTATTTTTTAAGCAGGAAAAGAAATTCAACATCAATTCTCATGTCAATGGTAAGATTTATAAATGCCACAGACCAAATCCTCAGTGTTTGAACATTGTTGTGTCAAAATTTTACAATGTCATGAATCTTCTCATGTGGAAGAACAGTAAGATTATGATAGTCTCATAACACACACACACACACACACACACACACACACACACACACACACACACACAAACTTGGAATACCTGTGTCCTGTGTCTTGGGAACTTGCTCCTATAGCCATTCCTGATAAGATGATTATGACAATAATGAAAGTCTCATAACCATTTCCCTCTCAAATTAGGTTTAGAGTTAGACTAGTGTGAATTTTTTCACAACTTGTAAACTACTGTTCACAGCTAAGTGACTTTGATGATAATTTCCATGAGGCCTCTGTTTACAGAAAGTTTTTTTTTTTTTTTTTTTTTTGGCTGCAAACAATTCTTTGTGAAGTTCTTGGTTCTCCTGGCAATTGCTTTTTTTTTTTTTCAGATTACAAGAGTGTTCTTAGAACACCTCCTTTTCCACTGTATGTTTAGGCTAAGCGGCCACCCAAATGTTCCTGATAGATTATCACCTGCTCCCTCCCAATCACCTTCAAAACGCTATTGTAGGGCTATAGGACACACCACTCCTTCCCCATGTCTCACAGGAAACTGTTTGAGCAAGGTTAGACATTTTAGTGCTAATAATCTCATGACATCTTTTCCTCATGGCAAAACTAAGGGGTGAACCAAAAACTATACTGTGTTTGAGCCTTCTTGCCATTATCTCCCATCAGTTAATGGCACCGAGCCTGACATGTAACGTAAAAGTCTTAATGCTCAGGGTGTTAAACAGACACAAGGGAATGAAGGCAGCTACTTTGGCAGGGAGTTTGGACAAATTACAGTGGTGATAGAGTCCACACCTTTTTGAGGCTTGCTATTCTCTTTCAAAACTAACTGAGGGCTTGCACATAAATGTTTTACCACTCCTGTAGCCTAGGAACCATTCCCAATGGCTCATAATAAGGAATTCTTTCTAAGTACTAGAGAACAGCCAAATTAGAAATGTTTTAAAAAATAATACATTCTCCAAAAACATTGTGTTCCAATGTATATACTTATTGCAGTGGATGGAAAATATTTATAAACTAAAATTTCATATTTTTAAATAAAAGTGATTTGGAAAATAGTGGTCAACTAACAAACTACAGAGTCCAAGTGTTGTCTCACACTTGTAAAAAGAAAGCAAACGCCTGGAATCATTGTATAGACACCCATTTACTCTTCTTCAAATGGCTGCACTAATTCGTCAGTTTAGAAGGTGTATTTGAAGTCATCATGAGCAAGATGGTTGAAACATCATTCTAGAATAATTCATTCATCTATTTGTAAGAAAAAGGCATGGTAAATGCCAGGATTGCTACTTTACATAAGGCTTTAGACCTCTACAGTGTGGAGCCCATTAAATTTTCACCTTTCTATAACACTTGTACACATTGAAGTGCTATCTTTTTTTTTTTTTTTTTTTATCAAAATAGAATCAAAGTTGTTGTCATTTTCCCTGTTTGAAGCCATGTGTCTACAGGGTTTGAACCTTTAAGTATGGGTGCTTTCAGGACGGATTACCTGGGAAATTGCTTTTCTATTCCCGTGTGTGACAGCTGACTTCAGCTGTTTTCTTAAGCACCTACGGAACAGCTGACTGCTTTCGACTGGTCCTTAGATTTGAAGCCAAATAAATTGGAATGTTTGCGATCAAGGAATTTCCCTTCCCTCATTGCTAGAGTTTTATATTGTTGACCTTTGTGGCACAGTGATCTTCTAAAACTCCTGCCCATTCTGCGTATGACACAGCTATTAAGTCAACTACATCCAACACACAAATGAAAATGCAAAACAGGAAAGTTCTGAATTGAAGCATAAGCCTTAGCAGACAGTAAAGTGTTTATCTATGATCTGGTGTTTATATTCACCATCAGACAGCAGTCACAGTAATCTAGAGAAATGGAATGAAAGTTGATTTTAGTTGTCGAGAATACATGAATTGATTTGCTGAAGGAACTCATATTCTAGCATAAGTTAAGCCTGGTTTTCCTGGTTTTATGCAAATTTCACTATATGATTGAAGCTCCAATAATACATTTTTACTGGATTCAAAGAAAGTGGTGTTGGGGGCTTAGTGGAGTAAGGGGAACACTCATCTGTTGCTGGTATTCTTACAGTTACTAAGGTAATCAGTGTGGGAATTGATTTAGCTCAAGATACAGCTACACTACTCTTGGTCGTATACCCAAAGGACACTTCATTCTACCACAGAGACACCTGCTCAACCAGTTTCATTGCTGCTCTATTCATAATAGCCAGAAATAGGAAACAACCTAGATGTTTATCACCAGATGAGTAGTTAAAAAATAATGTGTTACATGTACGCTGTGAAATATTGCTCTGTCATTAAAGAAAGTGAAATCATGAAATTTGCAAGTAAATGAATCAAAAATAGAAATCCTAAGGGAGGTTCCCATGGCCAGAAAGACAAATATAATATGTATTTGTTTATACGTAGATGTTAGCTGCAAAGTCAAAGAGAAGCATCTATGATATACAGAACGGCACAAAGACCCTCTCTGAGTTTGTCTAGTACTTGAAACAATTATTGAGTTTTCAATTCATGTCTCATAGAAGAATAGTATCAGATGGCTAAAGATACCCATAGAGTTCAAGATCTTAAGGTGATATGTCCAAAATAAATCATTAAAATAAGAAATGTATCTATCATAGAGTATTATTTTTTTCCAAGAGGACAGAAGATTTGGTACCTTAAGTCAAAGATACAATGGTGTGTGTGTGTGTGTGTGTGTGTGTGTGTGTGTGTGTGTTAGATAGATAGACAGACAGACAGAAAGATAGATAGTATGGGGGTAGCTTTTTTATATATGTGTGTGGATGTGTGTTATACTGTCTGGCATATGAACTTCACAGGCATGTAGAAACTAGAGAAGGTCATCAGCTGTCATCCTTGAGATAGCCTTGAGATAGTGTCTCTAAGTCTATCTGAACCTGGCCCTTCAGTCTCAGCTGGCTGACAACAAGCTCCTATGAACTGTCTATCTCTGCAATGGCAATGCTGAGTATGCTGTTGCCTTTGCATGTAGACACTGGAAATTCAATTTCAGATATTCATGTTGCATAAATGAAGTGCTATAACTTACCTAGCTGTCACCTTAGCCCCCAAAGTTTTATTTGTTTAACACACACACACACACACACACACACACACACACTCACACACTTGTTATTTTTTGAGACAGGATTTTTCTGTGTAGCCCTAGCTGGCCTGGAATTCACTCTGTAGGGCAGGCTGGCTTCAGGCTCACAGAAATCCACCTCCGTCTGCTTCCTGAGTGCTGAGATTAAAAGTGTGTGCCATCATCACCCACCTTGTTTAAAATATTTTATTTTCCTATTAAAATCTATTAACTGTAGCAATTGGCTTTATTATTTCATACATGTATATAATACACTTGGGTCATCTTCCATCTCCAATCATAGTAGCCTGCTTACACTTCCACAGTTTCCCTTCCTCCATTAAGTCCTCCTGATACTGATACTTTTCTGTATCCCTATTGTGTTATTTTTAACTTTTAAGTCTCTCTCTCTCTCTCTCTCTCTCTCTCTCTCTTTCTCTCTCTCTCTCTCTCTGTGTGTGTGTGTGTGTGTGTGTGTTTGTCTGTTTATGGATACATGAACACAAGTGTTAGTGTCCTTGTGGACCAGAGGAAACAGATTCCCTCTTAGCAGGAGTTATAGGGTTCTGGGAATTAAAAATCGGTTTCTCAGAAAGAACAGTTATGTGCTGAACTCTCTCCCCAGCCAAACGTTTTCAGAGTTTAGAGCAAGGATAAAGTTAACATTTACAATATTTATTAAAAGTTACCTGAAATTTCTTTCTTAAGGCTTTAATAGTGTGACCCAGGTCTAATTTTTCCCTTTATAAATTACTGTTTTTATTTCTATACAGTCTTTGGTTTTCATTAGCAGATTTAATAGGGAGTTGAGACTGAGAATCAGCAGCATAATTCTGATAGTCTGAATGGTGTGACACAGGGATGGATATGTGGGTATTTATATGACAGAGGTTTATGTGGGTCTATATATACACATATAAACTATACAATATTAGATTCTTCTCTCATACATCCTGACCACAGTTTCTCCTCCCTTCACTCTTCCGGCTCCTGTACCCACCTCTCTGAGATCCATTCCCCTTCTATATACCTTCAGAAAAGAGCAGGCCTCTAAGAGGTACCAACCCAACAGCGGGATGCAAAGAGACAAAGCAAAGCCCTCACACCGACGCTGGAAAAGTCACACAATAGGAAGGTAAGATTCTCAAGAACAGACGAAAGTCAGAGATACCCCTGCTCTCACTGTTAGGAGTCCCACAAAAACGCCAAGCTAACAGTCATCACATATATGCAGAGGACACGGTACAGACCCATACAGGCACCATGCTTGCTGCTTCTCTAATATCCCTAATGAGCCGAGCATAGTTGACCAGTTGGACCGTGTGCTCTCCTGGTGTCCACCCTCTCTAATCTCCTCATCTCTTCTTCAGGGTTCCCCATCTACGAGAGGAGGGATGGAATGGATATCTTCACTTTAGATTCTCTCTGCTTAATGGCTGTGGGTCTCTGCGCCTGCTCCCTGCTGCTGCTTCCTCTGGATCTTTGTATTCTTCATCATCCTTCTAGAAGGAGTGAAGATGAAGGTATCAGGGAAACTAGAGGGCAGTTATCTTCCACAAAGTATATCAGAAACCTATATTTAACTACAAGATAATGAAATCCTATCAATCTGGACTTTGAGAAAAACAAATGATGTGTATTAAGGCGTGTCTTTTAATCAGGTCTACTTGGTTGACCCTGAATTCTAAACACTGACCCATCTGAAAGTCTGTGCCATTTCTGTGGACTTCGTTTCATTATGGTGGAAATTTTCCTCAGCCGTCCTTCTCTGCTCAGATGTGTATTAACAGCTGTTACTTAGGAAGTATGAGTAATTTTCCTAGTAGATGAAATGCCCTTATCTTTTCTTGCTTTGTATACGTTTCATTTTGATAAAAGAATCACATTTTAAATTACATATTTTATAATCAAGTCATTGGATTTTTATTATAATTTTTACTTTTGGAAATTATTGTTCATTGTTAAAATTGAAAAAGTAAAGGTAGTCACATTGTATAAGCAGAAATGATAAATTTGAACTATTCTGAAATTACTGCCTATTTTTACTGTTTTCTCTTTGGGGTATTTGTTTCTTGTCATAGTGTTGTAGAGATTCTTTGAGCTATATACTGTTTTAATAAAGTAATAAAGTTCAAATATGATCATATTCTTGTTCAGTTTTTATTATGAGATTAGAGAACTTCAAATAAAAAATATAATTCTTATTTTTTAATGGAAAGGCTCAAAGGCACTGAAAGTTTTAAATATACATTACATATAATCTCAATATTTTAAACAAATAATTTAAATGTATTTGATTTATAAATTATTCAATCAATAAACACCCATTGAATGAATGTTTCATCCTGGGTCTTTATTAAAGATTGTGATGGGAAAACATAAAGAATACAAGACTCCATGCCTTGAAGTTTACTGGTGGTGAACTAAACTTTGATTAGATATATGGTTATAAAATTAGGTACTAGCATGTGCAGGCAGTAGATTGAGAAAATATGGTGCATCTATTTTTAAAATGTAGAGGCCTTTATTATTTCATATTGTTTAAAATTATAATGAACAAAATTTTACTTTTGTAGCGTTTGATACATTTTTAGCATTTTTAATAATTTACCTCCTTCCCTCCGTTCCTGCCTCCCTCCCTCTCTCCCTTTCCTCCCTCTCTCCCACTCTCCCTTCCTCCCTTCCTCCCTTCCTCCCTTCCTCCCTTCCTCCCTTCCTCCCTCCCTCCCTCCCTCCCTCCCTCCTTCTCTCCCTTCCTTCCTTGATTGGTATCTCATGTAGCCCAGGCTGGCTTTAAGCCTGTGCTGTAGCCAGGATGACAATGATCTAATCCTCTTACTTTTACTTCCCAAGTAATGTGCTCTGTTATCAGGCACGAGCCACTGTGTTGAATTTATGAGCTCTTGGTTTGAACTGAGAGCTCTGTTAAAGCTAAAAGAAAACTACCAACTGAGTTATATAGTTTGGGTTGTCACAAGCCTTAAAAGAAACCCTACCACTATCACTTTGTTAAGCGCACATCGTAACAAACTGCATTCTAAACACTTAGAAAATATATATTATATGCATGAATATATATAAGTATATGTATTTTATATAAGTACATAAATACATATAATACATGTAAATATAACATGTAAGATATAAATATTATAATATATAAATATCTATAGTCATACATGCATGCAACTTTCAGTCCTCCCCAGTGAATCCTCCTTTGGTAATTGATGTTATCAATGCTGAGACTCACAGCTGATGCAGCTGCAGGGTCTAAGTGACATAGGAATGTTCATTTCTAATGGAGACACCCCCCCCAAGCATCCCAGGCTCAGTAACCATCATCGATGAGGCAACAGGAAGAATCAGAGGGTGACAGGGCTGCTGTGACACAGTGTATTCTGAGCATGGCCTCGTGAGCTCACTGCAAGGATGGTTACCTGCACAAGACCCCAACTACATCAAGAATGGGGTTTTCTTTGGTTACCCAGCCTTACTCCCAACTTGCATGCAACACCACTCCAGAGTTCATGCCACTATTTTAGAAGCCTTGCCTCTGTTTAAAAATTAAGTTCTGTAAAATCAATTATAGTTACTTGAGGCTCCATATTTTATGATCGAACTGCTTTGTTATAATGAATATTCTTTTGGATAGCTCTCTATATTACCATTAGGTCTAAATTAAAAAAATATTCAGTAAAGTTACATATTAAAGAGAAATGATATGCCAAATTATGTTGTTTTAGATCTAGCTAGTAAAAAGAAATCTATCAATATTTACAATGTGTACTATTCTCAGAAAGAACAAATTACTCTGTTTCAAGCTGTAGAAATGGCTGCAATAATTTTATAAGTATTTGACTATTTCAAATTTTATAAATAAAATATGATCACACAACCATTAAGAAATATCTGACAGATGAGATCTAATGTGCTCAGGGTGGTATGGCTATAAGCATGTGGTCTCTCTTAGAGGCAAGAAAATATAACTATTTCTTATTAAAAACAGATATTTACACCAATAGCCATGATGAGATATTTTCTGAAACGTAATCATTATGATTAAGATTTATGTTTATATTTATCATTAACATTTTTAATAAACTACCTAATTCCCAGTTTGCTACTAGGTTGAACTATTTAAATATGTATCATAAGTTCCCTTCATTTCATATCTATTGTTGAGTATATGTTTTACATCATAATTTGTGATCAGGGTCTACTGATTGGTGTCTAGAGGAATTCTCTTGTTAGATCCCTCATCTTTGCTTGCTGGTCTCATCTGTTCAGGGGCATGTTTATTGTTTGGATGCTGTTTGCAGGAAGCTCACTTTGGATGCAGCAGTAACAGATTCTGTTCCTTCCTTTTCCTTAGAGACTAAAACCATATTTTGCAGACACTTCTATGGAAATTGAATCATTTATGACCATAAATGAAATGTCTACATTTAGAACAATTGCTTGTTTACATATCTCTCCATTTCCCCACTAACAATATCCTAATATTTTCCATTATACTTGCCTAAATAAATTGCTTTAAATGCATTGTTACTTTGAAATATCTGTCTCTTGTGAGAGACTATGTCTGTTCCAGGAGAAAGATGACTTTAGAAGTGCAATCCTCAAGAGGTTCCATTTGAACATCCCAGAACAGATTCACTTTGGAATCTCAAAGCTGACCAAGCAGCTGTGGTGTGGGTCCTCATGGAAAAATTTCTCACCGAGGGAAAGGTGTGTAATGGTAGAGCACTGACCTCTTCATCTAAGCAGTGACGACAAAGCTGTGGCTGAACCTTAGTATGAGGTGAATGTTCATAAGCAAGTCATGACACTTTGGGTGTCAGAGTGATGGTTGATGTTTATTGTTAAGTTGACTACTTGGAATCACCTTTTTTGCATGTTTCTGTGTCCTCTCTCTGAATGTGAGTACCATCCTCCACAGGCTGCCATTACATAGTAAAAAGGAGGAGAGTAGCTGAACCCCCTAATTCAATATTTTCTACTTCCTGTCTTCAGTGACCAGCTGCCTCATGACCCTGCTACCATGGATTCTTGCAAGCCTTCCCCACTTTGGTGAATGTACCATGCAAAATCAGAAGCCAAACTTGTCTCTCTTCTCTTAAGGTTCTAGTTGCTCAGTCTTTGACAACTTCAGGAAGAAAAGTTAATAATATAATAAATTGTCCATCTTCATGCACAAGTTTTCATATCTACATTGGGTGTCATGGATTTCTAATTTCAACAATTGACAACATTATAAACAGTATAGATAAATAAATACTATCGGTTCTTATAGATTGATGTGACTAAATTTAAAGCTTAGATGCAGAATAACTCTTAAGGACCCTGGATTTTGGAGACAAATGCACTCTACTGTTCTTGCATAATGTATAATAAGCTTATACTTTTGCACTGAAAATACTGAGGCCATATGTGTATCCAGAAAAACAACTGATCAGAGTGACATAAATGCTTGACCTACATATCTGCCTTTTTTAACATAGAGAAAAAAGAAATCAAAAGAAAAAGAACGAGAGATTAAAAGTCACAGCAAGCCAGTGAGAACTGGGAACTGAGAAGTTTAGATAGAAATACTATACGTTGGTTCTAGGATGTCTCCAGCCTGTCTTGCTTAAAGTTCCATTGATCTGTCTTCCATAGATTTCCACCTTAAGGACAAGTCAGTTGGATAGAACATAGCATTGATAAGAACAATGAAATTAAAATTGTCATATCAACAAATTAGCTTCTAGGCTCACCATGAATCCGGAGAAAATCAATACAAAAGGTTACTTACTGACTGACTTAAATATTTTGAACATTCATATTCAAAAGCATTAATCCTTTGTCCACACCAGTTTTTGGATCCAATTCTAGCTCTCTTTTTAAAAGATAGATATAGAAATAGGGACTCTGAGAATATACTTCAAAACTTGGTGTAAAGTGCTTATATAATGTTCACAGGTAATTGCACCTGTTCATATGTGTAGATGCACACACACACACACACACACACACACACACACACACACACACACACACTATCCTATGCTACCCTATGAGATAATACAAAGTAAAAAAAGGTGTTGGCTGTTTGGTCTCAATAGTGCAGAGGTCCACATCAAATCTAAATCTTCCCTTTAACACTAGAATTAGTTTTATACATAAAGCTTAAAATAGTGCTTTAAATAATACATAAACACAGAAACGAAGTTCATAGTGATGTAGTGTAGGGCTTGCACATCCACAAGCAAAGAATCAATAAGTTAATGATCCAAGAGTGTAAAAGGTTTACCAGCCCCCAATTATAAAGCACCGATGCTTAGTTATTCAATTCAAAGTTTTTACAATGTTTGCAGTTTCTATTTCCTTTCCTATTTCCCTCAAACCAAAGTGCTTAGATATGAGCTTTTATTACATAGCTAGTGTTTTGATATTCAAACAAATACTTTCAACACATCTGCTCTTCATATATGGGTGGTGATTGTAATACACATCCTCAGGACCTACCAGTCAAAGTCTTCCCAAGTGCTGGAAACTGTAAGAGTTTACAAAAAAAAAAAACCACTCCTTGTAATATGAATCAGAACAATATCACCACTGAGTAGCACTTAGAAGGTGTGGCCCTTTTATTCTGCATGCATATTTAATGTGTAAAATTATTTTTACATCCTAAAACAACCTCGTGAAATGCCACAGACTAAAAGCTAGGCAGAGCAGATGCATTCCTAAACATAAAGAAGAGAGAAGGAAAGAAATGACCTAACAGTAAAATAATCTTGCTACTCACGGTTCTTTTCACTTCTCCACCTTGACCCAGCTTTCACTCTGCCGGAGATACCCACAGGAGAAGCTATTTCAGCCATTGAGAACAGCAGCATCAGTAACAGCACAGCCATGCCAGGTAAAAAATAACCTCTGTGGAGAGTCCTGTTGCAGACGAACCTGAAGGCTCTTATTGAGGATAGAAACCTAGAGCCAATCCTGTCATTTCAGTCACCAGAAGTGCAAAGATGCTGTTATCCCCCATTCACTTCAAAAAATAGAACAGGTACGTTTATCTCAGCCTCTATTTGATATGTGCAGGAATGTTTTCTAACTACCCCCTCCAAATCTAGAAGAGATGTACAGCTTCACTCTATATATAAGCACAGATGTGAGAAGAGAGACGCTGACAGTTTTCCGTGTGTTTCTGCAGGCACCAGTTCCTAACCCGCTCCTGCCATCCCTCACTTTCTTCCAAATGTTTGTCAACATCTTTCATAACATGGCTAAGAGAAAAAAAAGCTGAGATTTCTGCATGTTTCCACCTCCCCATTCTGTACCACTGATTATAGTACTTGACGAAACTGAGTATTTAATTTTGGCACTGCAAACACACCTCATTTCAAACAGAGGTGGTTGTTAAGACAGGAAAAAGCCCTCACTGGTGCTCAGAGCCCTAGCTAGCATCTTAGAGAAGGGATTAGATGTATAAATATTGGCTGCTGAGGGATGATAAAAATACCCCTGAAAAGAGGGAGTGGTAAACAGTCATCCTTCATACTCAGCCTGCACTGTTCGATTTCTCTATTCGGAGAATAATATATAAAGACAGTCTGCCAGAAATATCTCAGCTCCATGAAGCAGGCAAAATGTAGTGTGCATGGCACGTTCTGGAATCATCTGCAGTGCATCATAAACACTCTTTTGCTTTGTAAATACATGTTGGTATCTTCCAACTCTTCTGTGTTCCCGCATAATGATTTTTATCACTTTATGAGCTGAGCAGAATTTTCATCAAATCAGATTCCTCTGCTTCAGGATGAAGCCTATTTCCTGTGGGTAAATGGGAATGTTGCCTTGAATTATTTTTGGAACCACTCTGTAGTGACAGAGATGCTTGCCTTCACTTTGGAACACACTTATTTACTTTTAGTAAGGAAATAACTTTATGCTTCCAAAATCAAGGTTCCATAAAACACAAGCAAACATTTCTAATAAGCACATAAAGCTATTTTCAGATACCTCTGCACTCATAAGAGTGTTCCCTAACCTGGTGGCGTTCTTACAGTTGCCAAAGGCATCTTTCTACAACATGGAACTGATGATTTCAACTTACTTGCCTGTTCTGGATCTCTAGTAGGTAATCCAGTAGACAGACAAGCAAAATAGCTTTGGTATGGGACAGGAGGCGAAGGTGGGGATTATGGTCACGTACAGAGATAGCTCTGTGACTATTGAGTGAGAGGAGTCACTCCACTTCAGGTGAGTGTCCCCAACTGTGTTCCTTAATCAGGACCATCAGACACCTTAATTTATATATAAAACTAAATTATTATGCAGAATCTACCCTGAAATTCTAAGTGAGTCATAAAAATGTTTTTAATGTAATGCCAACTTACAGAGTTTTATTCAAGAAATATTGCTTGGTGTAGAGGTTCACAACTGTAATCTTGACATTTAGGAGGATGAAACAGGAAGATTCTCATGGGTTTGAACCAACCTGGCTACAGAGGAGGACTCTGTGTTTATATTTGAACCATCCTGGAGGGATGGAGGGAGACTGTGTATCAATATCAAACAATAAATAGTGATTTTGAAGATACCAGTTATGGTAAAAATACCCGTTTCATAAACTAGAGTCAGTAGGATGCATAGACGCATACTCACATCTCTCAGCAATGTTTTCTTTCCTGAGGTAAGTACACTGGCAGGCTCATCACAACTTGATTGGAATCACAAGTAAACAAACACGACTACTTATGTTTTCTTCTCAATTACTGCTGTGAACCAGAACATTCCACGGTTTTGCAAAAGAATGTGAATTTCCAGGCTGTCACGTCTTTCCACCCATTATCAATTTCCTAAAATACTTTCTCTCCAACTTAGCCTGACAAAATAGTGTTAATGGAAATGGATTAACTGAAGTTCATCGTATCACAGGTTGCCAGGAATAATTATCCATTTCCTTATGTCTAACTCACCTGCAAGTTCAGAACACTAGTTTAAAGATTTGAGGTATTTTTTTTTTTAGCAGTTCATGGCTGCCAGGAGACAGAGGCTCACCTTTCTTTGGGGGCTTTGCCACTGAAGGACTTGCACATGCCCCAAGGGATAGCCCAAACCAAGACATATATGAGCAGTAATAACTGCATTCAGACAGTTATTTTAAAACAAAGAAGATACAAATTTGAGGGAGAAATGTTGGGAGATCCTAGGAGACTTGGAGAAGAGAGATGCGTTGTATATGTTAAGATACATTGCATGTATGCATGGAATTGTCAAAGCCTAAATAACAAACAAAATTGGTGTATTCAAAAATAGGCATATATTTTCACTAAATTTAGCAATGATTATTGCACAAAAAATCTCTGAAATTTTATTCAATTGATGTTATGCATTCTAATTCATAAAATATGACTTCAATGACTATAATAACTTCTTTCTTTGGCCATGCTGTATTTATAGATTGTCTGTTTGGTCTTTGGTTACCAGTGTTAGAAAATGTTACAGATAAGGAGGGAACCCTAGGTTCTTCATCCTATGTCAGTTAAGTCAGTCATGACAAGAAATATAGAAGTATCTTGGTCTCCTCTAACTTAATTAAAAAAAAAAGGGACATAGATCTATACAGAATTCTCAAAAGATGAAACACAGATATCAGAAAAACACTTAAATATTCAACATCCTTAGTCCTCAGGGAAATGCAAATTAAAACTGCTTTGAGATTCCAGCCAAAATGGCCACGATCAGTAAAATAAGTGACAGCTTCTTCTGTCTGGGATGCAAGGAAAGGGTGACAGTTATTCATTGTTGCTGCACATGCCAGCTGGTATAGCTCCTAAGGTTCCTGAAGAAGCTGGGATTAGATCTACATCAAGATCCAGCTCTTTGGCCTTGGGGCATGTAATTAAAAGAGTCTATATCCTACTGCGGAGATCCTAGATCTTCCAAGTTCTTTGCTGCTTTAGCCATAGTAGCCATGTAATAAGGACGTCCTTGATGCCCATCAAGTGATGAGTGGAAAATAAAAACATGGAGCATTTACCCAATGAAATATTATTCAACTATAACATTTAAAAATATCTTAATTCTTAATTAAGGAATATTTGAACTAAGCCACTTGCTTAATAATCCAAATGGTAAATCACATGGAAGGTTAAGAGTTGTAAGTGGAAATCATTTGAAGATCATTGCAGTAGAAGAGGCAAGAGAAAGTAAAATTTTTTTTTGAGCTCTGGAGGCAGAGTAGGCAAGATGGATATATATTAAAAGGAAAATAAATTAAATGCGTTATTGTTAGTTTCATGGGATGATATGTGCCCATGCTGCAGGGCATATATAGTAGAGAGTAGCGTTGCTCATAAATGCTTATTATCAGTGATTATCTCTTGAACTTAACATGTGTTATAACACGACGGCAACTGCATATTTTATATGTTGGTGTAATCCGAGCTGATTTTCTTGAGCAAAACTCAAGATGATAAAAATATACATAAAGTAGGAAGATGACTCAGTGGGCAAAGATGTTTCTGTGAGCTTGGTCACAGACATTAGAGCCTTTAGAATTCACTTAAAGGCCCAAGGGGAGGGCTATCCTCACAGGTTGTCCTCACACCCACCAGGACATACTTGTGACAGGCATGGTCCCCATCACTCACAAAAAATAAATAAAAAACAATTTTTAAAAATAGGTAAATATTCCCTCAGAATTTGGCAAATTGATTCCTCAAACACATGGCCTCTAATTACCAAGCTAATTTTGAGGAGATAAGCTGATTTTATATATGCTTTTTATTTTATTCTTCAAAAATCTTATCTCCATTTTCCTGTCTTCAAATGTAGACTGGAATTGTGTCGAAAACAAGATGAAAGTACTGATGTGACTCAGACTAGACGGGAAGAGACACTTGACATTGCTTACTCTTTCTCATGTTCTTCTTGTTGACATGTATTCTTTGGTATCAAAACTGCTATCTTTGTGGACAGTTGGTCTTCATGTGGAGAGTTGCACTTAGTAAGAATCTGAGGGATTGAGCTGGCACGATGGTTCAAGTTTGGTAACCTGATCCCCAGAACTCCATGGGCCTGCTAAACTGGTGCACCCAGCAATGAAGAAAAGACCCTATCCCCCAAACCAAGGTGGGAGGTAGGTACCAACACAAGAAGTTGTCCACCGTCCTCTATGCAAAAGCTGTACTTACACATACACTGGAATACACACACGTGTGTGCACACACACTTGAAGGACTAAGCCCATTGGTACCAAGATGATGATGTCTGTTTAACAACAACATGGTTGGGCTCATAGACACAATGTCTCAGAGCTACCCAGCTGAGTTGCTTTTTGAGTCTTTCTCTTAAACAACATGAGATAACAGAAATTTGTCATCTCCAGCTGATGAAATCTGGGTGTAAAATTTACTCTGTAAGCCATGTGGCAGTGTGTCACTCAGGCTTTCAATCCCAGCACTCAGGAGGCAGAGGCAGGGGCATCTCTGTGAGTCTTAAGCCAGTCTTGTCTAAAGAGTCAGTTCTAGGACACCCACAGCTTTTACACAGCTAAACCTTGTCTTGAAAATTAAAGCCAAACAAAACAAAATTTATTCTGTAAGAATAACTTACAATACCTTGGATCTTTCTCTCTCCTTTGCCCCTTTCTCCTTCCCTCTTCCTCTCCTTTCTACTCAATTCCTTCACTCTATGCATTTTATTCCTATCTTGGGTGTCTGGAAAACCATGCCTGCCATTATAGCATCTACTGTCCACACTGCTGTCTAATGTCTTTTGCCTGAGTGGTAGAAGATAAATGATGTTATTACAGTTATGCAAACCAGCAGAGTTACATTCTAATCAATCACATAGCTTCTGGAAAATGCTTCATTAGCAACATGATTTTCATGTTTTTAGAAGATATTTAGAACTCAATGTTAGAAGTTGTTAACAGTTCCTAACTGTTCACTCTGGCCAGGAGGTCATGCAACTTTAACTTATGGATCTGGTTTTGTAATGCATATTGATTATAGTTAAGCTATTACAAAAAGAAAATGCCACATCTATCTCATATAAAATGCACTTTTTGTAAGGGACATCTGTTAATCAGGTCCCTGGTTCAGCAACCAGGCCACTGTAGACCCTCTCCAATATCTTATATACATAATTCATTAGTATGATACTCATGCAAAAAGAACATAGATGAAGGGAAATCACTCTGTGCATGATGCTGCCTTGTGTATGTTTTTGTCCTTTCACTTCCTCCATGAGGTCCATATTTATCTCTTTTCCTGGCTTTTCAAAGGTGTATACATTATTCTGTTCTTATTATTTATTTAAGAGAATTTACATTTTGCTAAAAGCCCTGTACCACACTTAAAACTGAAATTCCAAAACTGGTAGTACTGTTGTACACTAGAGTTGAACAAGAATTTAAAAGTTAACTACATTAATTTTCTATCACCTGAAATTCATTCAGTAGATTAGATGAATAAAAATACAAACGGGACAGAAGAAAATCTGCAAAAGTAACTTTATTATGACCCTAACATGCTGATCAATAAAAGTTTCTCAGCCTTGACACACTCCTGCTTTTTCCATTATTAATTAGAATAGCTATTTATATGTAGCCTCAGTAATTGTTTAATTGGATGAATAAATTAACAAGCAATAAAGCAAACTGTTTAATGCAAATAGGATTAACACTTTTTTTTTTAAAGTTAGGCACCTTGCTATATAACAGAATATCAGAGAGAGGGATGTAAATGTATATACAAATGAGAGATTGTGATGCACATAAAAAGATAAGGGAATCTTGTGCATTGTTGTTATGAACATGTTTTCCCAACAGCCTGGTTCCACAGCCATGCCATCCCCAAGTAACACACAGAGATGCTGTATTAGATATAAAACTGTTGGCTTGTTACTAGTGTTTCTTATTTGCTAGCTCTGTCTTAAATATTAACCCATTTCTATCAAGCAAAATGTTTCCATGTGGTCTTATCTTACTGGAGGGAGGGTCCGGAGTTGTTCTCCCTCAAGTCTCTACATATTGAATCTCCTCCTCTATCTATCCTTGAAACCTCCTCTCCTAGTCCCACCTATCTTGCTCTCCTATTGACCAACAATTCTTTATTCATTAACCAATATGAGAAACATATTTACAGAATGGCATCTCCCATCACATTGTTACTGAAAACACTTAGACATAATCATACTTTTAAGTATTCAAGCTAGCCCACAAAATTTCAGGTGAATTTACAGAAAGGGAAATATACAAGCCAACCAAGAACTAAGGATTGAAGACATATTTAATGCTAAAAGGGTTTGGAAACTCAAGCATATATGCAGATATATGAGATGAGTTTCTCCTTGAGTCAAATTCAAATTGACTAGTGTTCAAGAACAAATTTTGAGTCCATGAGTAAAAGATGAGGAAAAATTTAGATCACATTTGAAGGGGAAGTTAGTATCATAGATCAGAAGAGTCCGATTTGAGGAGCAGATTCCAATCTGAGAAAAATAGGGAAATGGCATAGAAGACCATGTGAGGAAGAATCATGATACTCATAAATGTAAAGAAGGGCAAAGCAATGAGAAACAGATATGACCTTAATAATCAATTGCCCCATTCTCATCTGTTTCCCCCACACCTTTTACACATTAATGTACATGTTTATATATAGTGTACATTTAGAATTAGCTTAAGGAGCACTGGGTTTACCATTGGAAATGTCTTCATTTATTGTACATGTGTTTGATATGCACACTAGAGAGGACATAGGGAGGTAATAGGACAATTCTCAGAGTATGTTGTCTTATCCTAACATATGAGTTCTGTGGATTGAACATAATTTGGCAGACAACAACCTAACCCACAGGGCCATTTTGCTGGCTCAGCACTGACTTTTTATTGGCACTTCTGATATCTGGACTTAACATCTTTTCATACATTAATTCACAATGTAGGCTATAAGCATGATACTCGGTACTTCCATCATTCTCATAATAATGTCCTATTATCCTTTCAACTAGCCACTGAACAACAGGATACCATTGAGAGCAAAGTAAGTGTACCATTAGAACAGTAATATAAATTCTTGAAAGTCTGGAAGCTATGTACAGCTTTGTGTGACATGATTTATTTTCATCTATTCCATAAATAAAATTATTTTTCAACCTAAACAGGTGTTTCAGAACTCAAGCAACTTTGTCATTTTAGAACATGAACAGTCAAGAATCTAATTTTATTGCTGACAACAGAAATGTTTATACATTAAAAAAAATTGAAAGGCAAAGGGCCGTTCAGAGAGAAGATGCATTTCAGTTTTACCTTTGGTTAAATGAGAGCAACCTCTTCAACCATTGTTAGTAAAACTTGTATTTCTGACAAATAACAGTGTAGTGCCACCCTGGTGATGCTCTTCATTAGGGACTGTGGCTTCTTGGACAGTTGGTTTTCATCTGTGTCATTGCACACAGGCAACAGACCTGGCTACCAATAAGAAAGTTATGTTCTCCTGAATGACTTGGAGTTTATGAAGATTATAGCCATGCCTTCCTCACTCACACCTACATTTAAACATGAAGCAGTCAAGCCTTGGATGAAGAGTTTAAGTCTACTCATGCATTACTGAATGCATGTCACATGTCTTTTTTGTTTTCTTTTTCCAAAAGGCTGTAACAAAAATGACATCTCTAACTTCTGCAGTTGGACAAAAAGAGACCATATGCCCAGGTTGTGTTGGTACTCTGCCTAGAGATTGCTAGTGTCAGAATCTGGTGGCTCACCTCATGGCTAATAGGTCACATATTGGGGAATCAGTCTGGAGTAACTGTCAACACCATTCGTTAGGCATGGGAGAAAAGTTCCAAGGGACCCTGTAGCCCAGTTGATAGTAATACTGAAGAAACAGTCCAGAAATAGAAATGGCTGTGTTGACCCTGTGCTAATAGTCTTGCAACTTTTAGGAAGCCCACCTTGTCCTCAACTTCATACTCACTGACATGATGATGGTTAAAAATATAAATTAATTGTAGGATGGTTAAAATATAAATTAATACAAATAAACACATTAAAATATTACTAAAAATAAAGCAGACACTGATAATATGCCAAGGAATAATATTGCTACTTCTGTAGCTCCTGTAATTTTCCCAGAAAAAAGAAGGAACAACAAGGCATGGCAGGTTTTGCATAAAACCATACTGGTTTTATGGAATTATGACTAATGAGTATTTATATTGAAATAAATGTTCCTAAGTCCAAGTGATTAATTAGATTTCAGAGATGTAGCCAATTTGCCAATTTTTGTTATTAATGAGTGTATAAAATTGTTATTAATAATGATGATTGTATCTAATAAAATAATATAAACATTATGCATATAAGATAGTGGTTAATGTAGTATGCTAGATGCTACCTGGGTGACTGTATATGTTGAATAGGCATGGCTCTGTAGACTCATGCATTTGAATGCTTAGCCCAGAGGGAATGGCACTATTGTGAGGTGTGGCCTTGTTGGAGTAGGTTTGGCTTTGTAGGAGGAACTGTGTCCCTGTGGGGGCAGGCTTTGATGTCTCACATATGCTCAAGCCACACCCAGCGTGACAGTTCTCTTGCCTGAAGATCAAGAGGCAAAACTCTCAGCTCCTGTTCCAGATTCATGACTGTATGCATGTTGCCATGTCCTGCCATGATGATAATGGACTAAATCTGTGAAACTGTGAGCCAACCCCAAATAAATGTGTTCCTTATAAGAGTTTCCATTGTGATGATGCCCCTATGCAGCAACAGAAACAACAAGACAGTGGCATTTTCTATTATTTTGAGGCCACACTTCATGTTTACCACCATGTGTATAATCACTGGGATTAATTTCCTTGCCTTTGGAATAACTTTGACAGATATCTTCAAAGAAAGCTCTTCCCCAGCATTTTCTTCTCTCTGGTGATCAGCTTCTTCAGTATTAAAAAGTACTGAATTCTCTCAGCTCCCACACTATCACAATATATTATTTATAAAATATATGTAAGGGCTGATTCTAGGATCTGGCTATTGCAAATAATGCTGCTATGAACATAATAAACAGATGTCTTTGTTGTATGAATGTGCATCCTTTGGGTATATGCGTAAGAGTAGAATCGCTGGATCTTGAGGTAGATTGGTTCCCATTTTCTGGAGAACTGATTTCTAAAGTGGCTGTACAAGTTTGCATCCTCACCAGCAACGGAGGAGTTTTTCTCTTTCCCCATATCCACTCCAGCATAATCTGTCATTGGCATTTGTCATTTTAGCCATTCTGATGGGTGTAAGATGGTATCTGAGAGTTTTTTTTTTAATTTGTATTTCCCTGATGACTAAGGATGTTGAGCAATTTCATAAGTGTCTTTCAGCCATTTTAGATTCCTCTACTGAGAATTCTAGAACCCAAAGCTTTGTATATTTTGGAAATAAGCCCTCTATCAGATGTGCAGTTGGTGAAGATATTTTCCCTTTCTGTGACCTCTGTTTTGTCTTGTTAATTGTCTCCTTTGTCTTACAGAAGCTTCAACCTAAATGTTCCTCAACTGAAGAATGGATATAGAAAATGTGGCATATTTAAAAAATGGAGCACTATTCAGTGGGGTAAACAAACAAACAAACAACAACAAAAAAAAAAAAAAAAAACAACCAATAATGGAATCTTGAAATTTTTAGGCAAATGGATGGAACTAGAAGAAACCATCCTAAGTGAGGTAACCCAGTCACAAAAAAGACAAGCATGGTATGTACTCACTCATATACAGATATTAGACGTAGAACAAAGGTTTATCAGACTACAGTCCATACCTCCAGAGAAGCTAGGAAATAAGGACTACCATAGGAGAGATATACCAGGTCCCCCAGTGAAGTAAAGGGACAAGAGTCCTTGATCAAATTGGGAGTATGTAGGGGAGAAGGAAGGGAGGGAGGAAAAATGAGGAGGGGAGAAGAGAAGAGGGAGGAGAACATGAGGGATCAGGAAGATTGAATGGGGAGCTAGAGGGAAGCAAGGAAGGAGACATCAGTAGAAGGAGCCATTATAGGTTTAAAAAGAAATCTGTCACTAGGGAATTGTACAGAGATCCACAAGGATGACCCCAACTAGGAATCTAAGCAATAGGGGAGAGGCTACATTAAATGCTCTTCCCTTATAATGAGAATGATGACTACCTTATATGCCATCCTAGAGCCTTCATCCAGTAGCTGACGGAAGTAGAAGCAGAGATCTGCAACTAAGCACTCAGCCAAACTCCTGGAATCCAATTTCAGAGAGGGAGGAGTGATAAACAAAGGGGTCAAGACCAGGCTGGGGAAACCCACAGAGACAGCTGACCTGAGCAAGTGGGAACTCATGGACCCCAGTCTGACAGCTGGGGAACCAACATAGAACCAAACCAGGCCCCCTGAAAGTGGGTGTCAGCTAGGAGGACTGGGCAGTCTACAGGGTCTTTGGAAGTGGAACCAGGATGTATCCTAGTGCAGGCAGATTTTGATGATTCTTCATGGAAGGCCTCACTTTCCCTAGAGAGTGTGGATCAGGAATGGGATGGGGGGTCACTGGGGGGCATGGGAAGATGGGAAGATGGGAAAGGGAACTGGAATTGATATGTAAAATAAATTGTTTTTAATTTAAATAAAAATTATTAATAACAAATATACATGTAAATTTTCAAACTTTTATCCACCCCAAATCAGTCTCTTAACTTGTAGGGAAGATGAGTATTCAGAATATTTGTGTGTTTTTGAATCTCAATAAATTCTCATCAGATAGATTACTTCATTATTAAGAAGTCATGTAGTCTTAAATTATGTGTCTGTCATGGTTTTATTGAGTTACTGACATTTGCTGGAGAAAATTATAATTTGAGATATTAGAGGAGAATCACAGATTTCTGTAAGGTCTAGTTTAGAAGATAGTGAATCCTGACCTTGCATTTCAACTCCATCACTTTTTAACATTAACATATAGCCTTGTATATCTGTATACCCTAGACACCCTATATAGAGTTGAAAATTAATGTATATGAGCCTGAATCATAACAATCAAGGTTGAAAAGAAACTAAGGTAATTGTATGAGTTTACTGATATTGCTATAGATAAAGTTTTCTATTGTATCCATTACATTCATTTTACTCTGGTGGCATTTTATACTTCCTGTTAACTGTCCTTAAGGAAGCCTTTGTAACCACATTTCTATGAGATATTTCATTTCCTTACATTTTAGTGCCTTTGTTCAATTCAACTGAAGCCAGTAGGGAACCTCTCTAATGGTATAAGCTTTCTTGTATGGAAAAAGGCAGTATACTTCATGTCCTCAGTGTTTCAAGTTGTACAAAAAGATGTATGAATGCTGTCAGATGTAAAAAATAGCCAGATGTTATAATTGCAGAATATTCCAACTCTCTTTTGACATGGAAAAAGCTGTTTGAAAACAAATTATAGATATATGTTTAACAATAAAATGTGTTGCCTATTGCAAGAAGGCGGTATAGAAGGGGCATTACTGGGGTCTGGCTCAGTGTGTAATGGTGCTTGCCACCAAGCTTAAAGAACTGAGTTTGATCCCTTGAGCCTGCGTGGTGGAAGGTGAGAAAATATCTCCTTCTATATGTGTGTCATTCTACATGTGTGTCTTGTCACACATGCTCATGGGCACAACACTACAAACACACACACACACAAACACACACACACACACACACACACACACACACACACACACTGAATATAAAGGCATTTTTAAATACAAAGAAACAGAGCTAATTTCAGAGTAGAGTTTTAAAGATTTTACCAAACCTGCAATGTCCAAGTATGCCAATACAGTGAAGACTAATGTCTTCAACCGCCTTAATTAGTGCATTTTTGATTATGCAGTGACAATTAAATATTTATATCTTTGATTTCATTCATATCAATTGCATGCTTTTATCAAACTATTATTGTAATAATGGTATTTATATAGCACATTTATTTGTCCACATTATCTATAGTAGTTTTTCCAATTATCATAATAGTATTTTTGTTGTTATTCTAGAAAAAATACACCAGAAATCATTGTTATGTTAGTAGGATCAAGCAATTATTTAAAGTGTTTGGGTTTTGACCTGATTCAGGACTGAAATAAATGAAGTTACAACAATTGTTTTTCTAAGTTTGCTACAAGAATATGACAAAAATTTAAATCCAAATCCTACAGTATTTCATCTATGGATTAAATAGTTAAAAATCTTTATGGGTATTCTCTAACCATAACATTTAATTTCTTACTATAGAAAATATGAATAATAATGTCAATTTGTTTAAAATGTCAAAATATTTCCTTTGTTTGGATAAGGTATGGAAAAGAAAAATGGGAAAATATTTCCCAATCAATTTGGAATCATGGAAGTTCTGGTAATCAAACTTGGCTAACTAATGGGCATGGCCTCTCATTCTGGAGTTACTTCCAAATTCTCTGAAAGCAAATTGTGCCCTCCACCCCCTACCCATTCTTAACAGCATTTATGTGAATTCTTTCAGTTGAATTCACATAAATCACAACCATAATATGCAAATCCAGGACTAAGACTTCATGTGTTACCGAATTTATCTTCAAAGCCTGATTCTGTCCACTGGGTCCAAACTGTTTAAGCCTATGTTTTTCATAAATCTAGAATGTGTGGAACACTTTTCTAGATAATCACGTGACAAAGTTTCTAGGTTAACAGAACCCAGTCTTATTTCCTATCTAATATCAAATGGGGTTGCCACTTATTGTGGAGATATGGCTCAGTAACTTCCAGGGATCCAGACCTAGACTCCAAACACTGTGACGTGTCCAAGCTAGGGATTGCCTGGGGAATCCAGGCAGGAGTGCTGAGTTGGAGGGCATAGGAAGAGAAGGTGACTAGCATCATGGTATTGCTAGCACATGCTGACCATGCTGACCTCACCCTTTGACAAAGAAAAAGAAAATAGCTGGCCATCCAAACAGATGTAGTGTTGAGTGTATCCTAGGCTCATTAACTGTGAGTTTTGTGACACAAACCTCAAAGAGATTCAGGGACTAAGGAGATGGCTCAATTGGCAAAGACTCCTTGCAAGCACAAGGACCTGAGTTTGCAGCCTCAGAACACAAATCATAAGACAGGCATTATATATAAGTATTGTAAATGACACATGAATTTTAGAGAGAGAGCAAGGTGGTGTCTGTGATGTGTTGGAGGGAGGGAAGGGATGGGCTGAAATTATATGATTGTATTATAATTTCAAAAATAAATTATTAAAAGGTCAGCAGTAATGTTTCATACTTGTAATGCTTTGATGGCAAGATGAAAGACAAAAGCAAGTAGAATTCTGGAGCTCTCTGGCAAGTGGTAGTCTATCTGAAACAGTGGACCATACCTAAGAAATGATACCTGATATTGTCCTATGCCCCCCATACTCATGTGATAAATGCATTGGAATAAGAGAAAGATTCACAGGTTTTAAATGTCTAAACCATGCTGAAACAAATTTGTGGACTATAATAGAACAAAATACTAAAAACTAAATGTACAATGTACAACATAAAAATGAATGAAGGAAGATAAATTTAAAAACCTAGCACTCTAGCTTCACCATTTTAAGTGTAAAGAAAGTCTGAAAATAACTGGGATTAAGATGAGGTTTGAATTACCCTCATATATAGGAAAAGGACATATAAACTTTCCTATAATAAGAACTCTAAAGATCAGTCAAAATATTTCCTTTACTCTTAAGGAAATTTGGGTGTGTACTGCCAATCCTCACTTTCACATTAGATGTAGATATGCACAGGAAGTGTGATGTGTTAGGCTGTCATCACACACCAAGAAATGTGAAATCTCAGGAGACAGCTCTTTGGTATATAGTGTTCATACAATGCCTTATGACCAAGCTCTGCATACATAGGTCTGTGTAGGTCAGTGTCCCTCATGGACTCTCTATGTTCTCACCTGTGTGATTGTGTTATGGATTCCTGACTCAGCAAAGGTCTATGTGCCTTCCTTGAGGTAAATTCTGGGACAATAATTTATGAATGTAAAACAATCTACACAGTTCCCATGAGAGCAGTCACTGAATGGCTTGGTATTTAGCATTTTGACTGGAAATGTCAAGGGATATTTTCATGGAAAATTTAATTGTGACTCGTGGACACAGATTCATGAAAACATATTGGAGACCCATGGGCAAGAGTGTGAATGTGTGGGATGGAGATGGGTGAGACGAGAAGAATTTTAAGCTCTCCTATGCCATCCCCTTCAATTGTTCACATTAACGATTTTCATAAGATGGCTTTGAGTTTTTGGTTATAGCTCTACCAGTACCTCTTATATATGTAGTTTTAGAAGAGTTTTCTATCTGTGCAAATATGTTGCTGTAGACCCATTTTCAGTTTTTAAAAAAATCTCATTTCATTATATGCTAAATAAGTTAGGTGAATTTACTGCATTTAATCAAGTTTAAAAAAAAATACACCTTAGGAGAAAGAGAAGGGGAGAAGAGAAGTAGAGAGATGGGAATGAGGGAACAGGAAGCTCGAGACAGAGAAAGAATAGAGGAGAACAAGAAAAGATATATGCCACAATAGAAGGAGTCATTATAGATTTAAGGAGAAATCTGGCACTAGGGAAATACCCAGATATCTACAAGGATGAACCCAAGTAACAATCTAAGCACTAGTGGAGAGGCTACCTTTAATGCCCTTCCATGATAATGAGATTGATGTCTATGTTATATGCTATCCTAGAGCCTTCATCTAGTAGCTGATGGAAGCTACTACTAGCTAAACTTCTGGAATCCAGTTACAGAGAAGGAGGAGTGAAGAGCAAAGCGGTCAAGACCAGGCTCCAAAAACCCATAGAAATAGATGACCTGAACAAGGGAGAGCTCATGCACCCCAGTCTGATAGCTGGGAAACCAACATAGGACTGACCCAGACCCCATGAATGTGGGTGTTAGTTATGAAGACTAGGCAATTTATGGGGGCTCTAGTAATAGATCAGTATTATCCCTAGTATAAGAATGGACTTTGGGAGCCCATCCCACATGTGGGGGTACTTTCTCACCAAAGATACATGGTTGAGGACCTAGGCCCTGCTCCAAACGATATGACAGACTTTGAAGACTCCCCATGGAAGGCCTCACCCTCCCTGAGGAGCAGAAATGGGATTGGCTGGGGTTTGGTAGGAGTGATAGGGGAGGATGGGAGGGTGAGGGAACTGGGGTTGACATGTAAAACAACCTTGTTTCGAATTTAAATTAAAAAAATAAAACAAAAGTAACAAATTACTCCTTGAAATGCATTTAAGCAATCAGCTGAGAATATTCCATCTGATCAGGGCAGGAATATTTTGGTTATTCTATCCCAATCTACAGCATTCCTGTACATTCCATAAGCGAATACAATGTATGTATCATTCACATATTTAGTCACAAATGCTGTAACACCCCGAGGTTCACAACATGACAGGTGCTGTACTTAGAACTAGAGACACAGTAATATATTATAAGAAAAGAAGGGCCTGCTTCTATGTCAACATACATTCTGTCTGCTTTGAATTCTTAAGAAGGTGTAAACAATATTCCAAATGTCCTTGTTCCCAAGACCTGATGAAGAATGTTTTATAACACATAATTTCCTCTACAAAATACATTTTGTCATTTTTTACACCTCAGTGAAGATTTGGCGCAATACATCACATTATAGAATTAGTCACTCATTCATATTCACCTCTATTCATCCAATTGCATATATATTACACATATTACATATTCTGGTGCGTCGCTCCCATTGACTCATATGTTTGAATGCTTGGCCCATGGGAAGTGGCAGTAGCGGGAGGTGTGACCTTGTTGGAGTAGAAGTAGCCTTTTGGGAGGAAGCGTGTCACTGTGGAGGTAGGTTTGAGGTCTTATATAGGCTTTGCCACTCCCAGTGCACAGGCTTCTGCTGCCTGCAGATCAAGGTGTAGAACTCTCAGTTCCCTCTCCTGCATCATGTCTGCCTGCACGCTGCCATATCCTGCCCTGGTGATAATAAACTAATTGTCTGAACCTGTAAGCCAGCCCAAGTTAAATGCTTTTCTTTATAAGAGGTCCTATGGTCATGGTGTCTATTCTGACCAATAGAAACTACTAACTACGACACCTATAATATAGAATTACATATTTCCTATACATTATTTAGACAAAGTATTTACACAGAGTTTAAAATAAACTAGAGAATTTTCACAGAATCATGGCAGAAAAACCTCTACTTGTATTTTATTTAAAGCTCAAATGAGTTGACAAGTACCTTCTGTATTCAGTCTACATGTGCCAGGTGTTACATTGGCACCGACTGAAACTTCCACTCAGAAGTAGAAAATGTGAGAGAGAGGAAGATGTTGCAAATGCATTTTGTAGTCTTGCAACTACTGTGTGTTATAGGCACACATCTATGCGTTTTGGTAATCAACATGATTCTCATTCTCTACCTATCATTTATTCTATGATACATTTATCTCAAAAAAGCAGTATTATTTCAAGGTGACAGTTTTCTTCACTCTCTTCTTTTGTGCTAAATTAAATGACAGAAAAATAATTTTAGTTGGAAAATCATTAAAATAATGAAGTTGTTTAATAGTTGGTCCAAGCCAGTTAAAATAATTAACGTAAATGTAAAAAGTTTTATCAATATGAAAATAAAATAAAGGTATAACATCTTTGAATAATTCTATTTTGTCCTTAACCTAAGATAATTTCATATTTTTAATATAATTTTGTTCCTGGAATGTCAACAGACTTTTTAAATCTTTGCTCATATTCTCTGACATTGAATTCATTTTCCTTTCTGATCACAGCCTTAGAATTTTACATTTAGTCAAAACCTCACAATTGGCTGAGGAGAGTCCAATTTAAATAGAGACCATTTAAATGGAGAAGAACTAAGGTGACTAGTAAATGTGAATATCACATCCTAAGGGCATGTTTTCAAGGGATTGATGCTAACTTTTTCAGTTTATATTCTGCGTGAGATGTCTTTCAGTGCTCTTTTTAAAAAGCTGTTTTTAGAAATCTGTGATTTTCTTTAGTGTGGCCAACTTTGTGATATCCCTGGTCTCTATTTAAACATTCATGGAGAGAAAGCAGAACTCCATAATTAGAGGAGCCATTCTTTGTAAAGAATTTTAACCTTTACTCTTATTTCATGTGTATATATACTCTGCCTGAATGTTTGTCTGTGTACAATGCTTATATAATGATGGTAGATGTCAGAGATGGTGCTGGATGCCCTGGGTCTGGAGTTACAGATGTTTGTGAACCACCAAATTAGTGCTATGCATCCAAGTCAGATCCTCAGGAAGAACAATCACCGAATCATTCCTAACCACTGAGTCCTCTTTCCAGCCCCAGAGGAGAGTGTCTTAAAGGGAGATTCTTCATGCTTTGGTATTGCTTACATAATCGCACCATTAACAAAACAAAACTCATTAACAAATCCACAAGTCTATAGCATTTTCTGGAATTGAGAGGTTATTAAAATCATTCTAATTGTTTTTGTTTTTTTAAAGCAAGCAAACAAAAAAAATACTCTGGCCTAATAGGATATACATGTATCATGTTTTTTTCTATTATTTGTGGATGTTAGCTTTGAAATTTTACTCATATTTGTTTCCTTTTGGATACCCACAAGAGTCAGGAAATTACTAAAGAGTCATGAAGAACTTTCAAGGGAGGGAAAGATACTGAGAGAATATATAGAAGCAGAAAAATACTAATATAAAGAATTAAAAGGAGTTTATGGTTGGGGAAGATAAACAAGGGTGAGAGATGGAGGACAAAGGAGAAGAGGAAAACTTGGAGGAAGAAATATCACTAAATGTTTTTTAAAAAATCACATGGAAATTCAGTGTTCTAGAAACTTCTCCAAATATATCTATTCACCAACATTAAGAGTTAAAAATGGAGTTTTCCTATAATGGGGCAACAACGTCCCTATTAGACATTAAAGGATAACAAGTAAAACACCCTCTGTCAGGAATGGCTTACTTCATTGGGACTTGTTGAACAGTCAGTTCATAAAGATACTCAAACATCCCAATTATCTCCAGAACTCAACAGTAAAGTCCTAATACTGAAGACACCTCAGACTTGAAGAAATGAAGCTGGTACTAACTTAGAAAGATTATCCCCACTGGGAACTTTCATAGTGCTAGAAGATGCTATACATGTTATTAGAGGAGCAAAGCACTAATAATACACAGTTGTTAGCCCTGTAAGCAGCAATGGTGATTGCTCTGGCAAGACATATCAACTGGTAAATCCTTGGCACAAACATCATGGAAGCAAACAATCACTTTCTGATTAAATTTAAGGGCCACTCACAAGACAAACCCATACCTGGCATGACAACTGGACTAAGAATCTATGGCTAGAGAGGTCAAAGGACCTAGGAGAGAGCCTACCAATATCATTCTGCTAAATAGAGAGGATATTCAGCCATCTACTAATGACTTATCATTACACCCACAGATTATGGCACCTCTAAACCTCATTAGCAAAGTTCTGTTTGCTGTAGACAATGTTCAACACAGAGACCCACAACTGGTAAGATAGAGAGAGTAAGCCCTGAAATGTGTATAAAATATTCCCTGTTCGCAAAGCTCAGGGATTATTATGGAAGAGTGGAAAGAAGCCCGAAAGAGACCAGAAGTGGAGGATGATGAAATTGAAGCAGCATCTCCTGTGAACAACTGGGATGGGGCATGCTCTTATGAACTATTTTAACAGCATTCACATGGCCCATGAAAACCAAAGCCAGATCAAATCTTGGCATGGAAGGAAGAGTAAGCCATGAAATTCCACACTGAGCCGAGGAGCTACAGGCAATTCTTAGCTGCTGGGAGAAGGGTCAGTTTTCTCTATGGATGTCACCTCTGATGAGCTGACTGTGTTCCAATGGAAGGCCACACATTTAAAAGGCTTCAGAGGCAAAATCAATGTTGATAGGAACAAAAAGAATGCCTAATTACATGGGAAGGGAATGGGAAGTCAGTCTGGCAAGAATTTGGAGACAGAAAGAGAATATAATCAGAACGTGCTGTATCAAATTCTCAAACAACTAATACAGATAGTCTTTTAAAAATTAGGAACACATGAGACAATGATATGGGTCATATATTCCAAAATCAAAGTTAATTAAAATGCAATAAGAGTAATAAAGCACTTTGAATTAAACTCATTTCTGTCTATACAGCCTTGGCTCAATAAATCTGCAGGATTATTATGTTCATGTTGAGATTCCAGAGTGGTGACTAAACTATTTCTTTTTATTAGTTACATAGCAAAAACAACGTTTTAGCACTTTAGGGAGGAATGTATGAAGAAGGATGTATGAAAGCACACATTTAGTTGCAACATTGTTGAGAATCTAAAAAGAACAACTAGAAGGTGTTCTCTGAAAAACATTAATCAAACTGAAGAACAGAGTTTAAGTCACAGTTCCTTAAGGTAGCAATTAAGGAGTTTTTACTTTCTAACACTGGCAGTATTCTATCAGTCTATAAAAACAAAAACAAAAATCAAACCAACAACGACAACAAACTCAACATTGAAGTCCCCTCTTGGAAACCTCTTTCTTTTGACAGCTCCCAAGGATGCCAAGGATAGAATGAATGTGACATAATTGATCACTTTCTCACAGCAACTAAAAGGTTCTCTAAGTTTTTCTCTGTGAGGAAAAAAACCTCATTTCTAGGTCATTGTGTTAAAACTGGACTTATTCCTAAATTCTGAGAAATACAAATGGTAGAAACAATTGGAAAGTTGAGATGGTTAAGGAATATTCAAACCATTCCAGACAAAAGAAAATATTAATAAAAGTTAGAGGTTCTACTCGTCAGAAAAATATTTTGGCTTCTTGTAAAAAAATACCAAAGTTATGTAGTTATTAATCCAATTGTTTCTATTTTCATTTGAAGTAAATCATAGTGAGTCAATGAAAGAAAGGTAATTTTTAAAATAATAAACTATTTCAATTAAGTCATACAAATGTATATTTTAAAGTACGTTTTTATGTCAATATTTGTATTTCTGCATTGATGAGAGAAAAAAATCTATTTTCACCTCATAGTTTTATAAAGTGTTTGATTAATTTTTTTGCTAATTATTAAAATTCTATGTTAAAAAGAAAATTAACCAAGGACTCTAAATTTCTATTTTATTCCACCATAAAATACTTATAGTTTCTCCAGCATTTCTTCTCAAGGCATTTTCTTTCATGTTTATTCCCAAAGAAATAGAAAATGTACTCAAGGCCATGTTATTTATTGATTTTCCTTTGATCTGTAGGTTGTCATGTAAACTATGCATCCCGTTTCTTTCTCACTCACATATGGGTTTGCTGACTGGCTGAGCTCTCAGATTTCTTTGTGGTTAAGGAGAGTTATTTTTGATACAGTGTGAGATATGTTAAAAGAGTGTTTGAAGTGTTAAAGCAGATATCTGGGCCAACAAAAATGAAGATCATGTTCTCAATTTTGGTCACTCCTCAAACTTCAGACTATGATTCCTGGTGTGAAAGAAATCATTGTGAGCAGTGAGGGTACGTATGGAAAGATGGTTTATAACATATGGGTTACAGTAATAAAGATTCATGTAAAGAGAAATTTAAAAATCTGTTCCATGCTCCCAGTGTGACTTTTTTAGAGGATTTGTTGATTTTTTTTTCCTTTTTCAATTCATTTTTGATTCATTCATCTCCCACCCCCTTTCATTATTTCATGATGAGGCCAATCTTGGCCTCAGTGCAAAGAAATGAATTTTGTGCATTTGGTCATGTGTCACTGTGGTTAGTCTACCTGTCATAGTTGTATCCTAGATCTACCTTTAATCAACAGGTAAGGGCTATTAGTTTTAAAAAGTGAAGCTTGCCCCAAAGAAAGAGGCTGAAATTATTAGAAATCCATTAGTTTATCATTAGTTATTACTGCCAAGCTAGAGTGAATAACAAGCTTGTCAGTCAAAACATATGACCAATTCTGGTAAATTTTTCTCTCTCTTCCTTTGACCAGCCCTCTGGCCTCTCTGCTACTCCCTTTTCTTCTTACCTTGCCCGTTGGATGCCTGAAATGCAGCCTATGCAATATCAACTAAAGATATGATGTCTGTATCTTAGCTTCTACATTCCTCATTTTGTAGAAATGTACACATCTGCTTGAGAAAAATACTTTCCAAGAATGTTATAGACACTTGCATTGTTACTATTCCACAACTAAAAACTAAATAAATGGTTATCAACAGCAGAATGTGTAAGCCTATATGCACAAAATGGAATACTATCCACAGCAGGAGGGGCAATTCTCACACATATAATGTCAAGTAAAAGAAGCCAAAATCCAAATAAACTTGTATTGTATGACTGTGACTTCATGCAGTGCTAAATGTGGCAAAACAAATGTTAGATGTTATAGTAGCTGCTATGCCTACTGGGAGTCAACGTTTCTCCTTTACCCTTTATTCCTCCAAACTCTACCATACTTCCCACCCACTTACCTTCAAATTAATTTATGGCCTCATTAAAAAAAATCAATTGTTATTGCATATATATTGTATGTGCATATATGATGAGAGATGTCATTCTGTAAATATGTTTCTCGCATTGGTTAATGAATATAGCACTGTTGGCCAATAGGAAAGCAAGATAGGCGGGACTAGGAAATAAAGAGGATTACAGAAGTAGTAGGGAGGAGATTCAAGATGGTGAACTGAGAGAAGAATGCTGGGGCCTCTCTCCAAGATAAGACAATGTAGAAATACTTAGATTTATAGAAATGGGTTAATGTTTAAGACAGAGCTAGCCAATAAGTAACTAGTAACTGGCCTATAGCTTTATATAGAATAGAGTGTCTCTGTGTATTATTTGGGGTTGATGCAGAGGTGGGACCAGACCAGCAGGGGAAAAAAAAACCTACCATAAAACATATATATTACCAAATACATCCTAATGAGTCTATGTAATATTACATGTGTGTATGTTTTCAGGGCTGATAATTTGGCATTGGACAACCTGGGGAAGGTCAATTATGCTACTCCCATGTTTATTTGGTTGCCTATAGTTCTTTGTGTGGGGTTGAGGCCTTGTAGATTTTTTTCCCTGTGTAGTTTGGCAAGTTTTCTTCTGTCCTTCAGCTCATGCTTGGGTAGTCATATTGGTGAGACTTTATGGCTGTAGCTTATGATTTTACTAGGAGTAATACTCTTAAAGCAAAGTCCCTAATTCTGCCTCTTATAGTCTTTCTGTCCCTAATTCTTCAGTGCTCACAGTGGAACCTCAGGTATGGGAGTGTTTTATCCAATAGAACTGGACTCCATGATCTTTCATTCAGCTTGGTTGTAGTTTTCTGTTGTGGCCTCTATCTATTGTAAAGAGCAGTTTCCTTGATGAGGGTTGAAAATTACTCTTATATTTGAGTATAAGGACATGTGTTTATAGACTGTTGATAGTGAATCTTATGGTTCATGAATTAGTTGATATAACTGCTCCTGTCATACCTATGATTTCACTAGTAATGGTTTCTTAGCTAAATTTCCCATACCAGGCATGGTATCCCTTTAGGTGAGTAATTACAATTAGAAACATGTTTGTTACTGCTAAAGTATATTTTCCACCACTACACACGTAGGGTTTTCACGCCATGCTGGGCATTTATGCGGTTAATAGGCATCAAAGCTGGTTAGGATTATTGGTTGCCTCATTTGGAAGTATGATCAACAACATTTGTTATCATCATAGATAATCCACAGGAGGAAAAATTCTGGCTTAGGGACCCCTAGGTCCTGTTTCTGAACAGCATGGTGTCTTCAGCGATAGGGTACTTTCTATCTTTAGAGGGTTATTAAGAGCAACCATGTTAGTTTATAATACTTTCATCAAATCCCTCCATGCAGTTTAAATGGGAAGTAAAATGTTGACCACATACGTTTTAAATCAATTAGATAAATTTGAGGTTCCCCTCTTTCACAAGAGCCTAAATCCTTGTATTTATATACAAACAAATGGCATGTTTTAAATTGATTTCCACTTCTCTCTAACTCCACAAATGTTGTCTG
This sequence comes from Phodopus roborovskii, assembly GCF_943737965.1. NCBI lineage: Eukaryota > Metazoa > Chordata > Mammalia > Rodentia > Cricetidae > Phodopus > Phodopus roborovskii. The sequence continues at coordinate 12,986,777 of NW_026126470.1, read as the reverse complement.
ATCATATCCCTTGCCTTATCTTCAAAATAAGTATTTACCTTAAAATTTTAAGCATCATTCCCCTTGATCATGAATTGCAATTGTCTATGATATCTTAAAAAGCTTGGCATTATGGTTTCAGTATTTACATAAGAGCAAAATGAGCTTTGGATTTGAGATAAATTCTTTATGGCCTTGTGACTTATCAAATTTTATTCTGATTTGCATAGGGTAGGCACAAAAGTGGAACTATGCAATAATCTTACTACTGGCAATTTATCCAATCAACCCTTGAAAATTTCTTCTAGAATTTTAGAGGAAAATACTTCAGAATGGGGAAACTGTAAGTAGAGAATCAATTTTGGCATGAAATGTATTGACCTCTCCTCTCAAAAAATTTAATATAAATAAATGACAAAACAAAACTACTAGAAACCAATGTCTAAATCTATATTTCAGCCTGTCTTTGTTTTTAGATGTCTAAGTTGAAAGGAGATTTAAGGTGTTTTTCTGTCAAAAAAAGGAACAGTTATTTGACAAAAGAGGAATTCTATTTTGACTAGTATGCACCAGAAAGCTGATGAGTCAATGGTAAAAATTTAATCATAATATATAAATATAATTCTCTAGCTTATACACATAGCTTTTACATTCACCTATTTATATCAAACCTTTTCAGATTTAATGCCAGTCTATATTAAACATCAATGAAAATACCAGGTTCTATAAATATTTGAGTGGCTGTTCTCAGATCACATATGTATTTCTAATGCTAGATTTAGTTGGAGATGAGAGGGTAGAGACAGCGCTGATGGTCACTATGGGATACTAAAGGAAGAGAAAGACAATAAATCTATCCAGAAAAGCTTCATTGAACAGTTAAATTGGGCCAGATAGTTTAAGACAGCTCAGACCCCAACAAACTGAAGTGGATTATGAGAGTGTTCCATACACAGAAGACCAATAAGAAAACAATTATTCACTGCTCTTTGTAACTATGTCTTTAACACTTAGTCTCTCTCAGTAATCCTTCATCTAGCTTTTAATGTCATTTCAAGGAGACAGCCATCACCAGATTACCTTCCCCAATCCTGTTGGTTCTGAGCACATAAAAAGCTCTTATGTATTAAGACATGAAGAAGGTTGCTCAAGAACCTTCTTTAAAGAAAGTTTGTATCTCCAATTCCATTTCACATTGTTTATCCTCCATCCCATCAATGCCACTAATCCTATCCATCTTAAATCAGTTGCCCCATATGCTTAGTCCTCTGATCAGCAATATGTCCTATGCTATGTGGATTTATATTCAATTTTGAAAGCAAATTAGGAAAGGATGTATTTGAAAGCTTTCATTTTAGTGAATGATGGTGCAAACTTAGATTTCCTCTTCAAAAGCAAAGACCTGATGTACTATCAATTTATTTTTTGTGGGATCCCATGACACAGCCACATTTCTCAGCTTTTATGGCAATTACAGTTGTCTGTGTATTTGCTTCTGCACTGGAACATATTTGTTGCCATTTCAAATTCAGTATGAGATAGGAATTAATATTTTTCATTGTTAAACTTGGCCAAAATGATCAAGACAAGGAGATGAGAAAAACCAGCATTGGGGAACTTTGACTGGTTATGAGTGGTTGGGATACAGGAGAAGGATCACTAGAAGCTGAAGAAAATATTGGTAATAAGGGTGTCATGGAGAGGACATCACATGGCATCACATGGAATTAGGTTTCTTCTGTTGACACATGCATGACAACAATTATATCAAAAGATAAGTATTTAATTTTATATAAAAATACATTATATTATTAATATTATTAAAGTTTGAAAACATATGATGTCACATAAATCAACTGTGTCTGTTTTGTTGTGAGTTGTAAAACACATATGTTAAGTAGAAATATTTTTGTTATGGTTGCTTGTTTTTAAAAACAAAATGCATTATTGGTTGAAATGAATGTGGAATACAATATACTCTATTTTGGTAAGAAATAACCTAAATCATTTTCCTAGGAAAAACTATTTTAATAAAATATTTAAAAAAGTTTAATGATATTCAGTGACTCAACAATTTATCCACAAATAAAACCATAATTTAGGAATTAGTGAATTATAATTCCTTGGGCTCTGAACAATAGGCAATGTTTTGTCTTTCACAAGGGCAAACTGAGTGTTTATTTTTATTTTTCATTTCAGATTATTTACTTTCTCTTTTGTAGCTCTATGAACAGTTTTTGGACAGTCAGTTTTAAAGTAAGTGGTTTAATGATATTTTTTCAAGAATATTGTGTATTGTGGTAATTTTTTTTCCTGTGGGGTAAGTGATGGAGTTGGAACAGAGCTGAGTAGAAGATAAAATCTAAGCATTTGCAAAAAATCATTATTCATCTCCATAGCCATTTAAAAAAAAAAAGCACATCTTGAATTACCATTCTCAGAAACAGAGCAATTGGTTATCTCACTTATAATGATGTGACTCAGCTGGACCTATTTGCACAGTATGTCAGCGGAAATAAACGAATCTCATTTCCTACAGTCTGCAGATTGCTAGTGCAAAGGAAGGTTAAAAGAAAGCTAAAATGATTTAGCAGTAGTAATGAGGACACTACAAAGGCCTGAATCTGTGCTCTAGAGATTACTTCAGAACTGATAGAACCTATAACCACAACATGAAATGATTTTGTGTTTAATATAGCGGCAGTTCTACAAATTTATCTGCTATAGGCATATCAGAATGTGATTGAATCAAGTAAATTATGCTGAGCACAGTTACGTGACAGGTTGACTTCCAAGAAAATAAGAAACCTATTTTTTAAAGGACAGGGGAAAAAAAAAGCCATATTGAACCAGTTTTCAGTTATTAATCAACACACTTTAATCAGCAATATGGCATGAAACCCGGAAATTATGGCAGAATATGGTATCTCAACTCACTTGTTCCTTTTGTTTTCCTATTGCAAATATGTAAATAAGTAACATTCCCAGTATATTATCTGAAATGTAATTGATCCAATGTTACTTTTCTATTCTAAGTGACATTCTGGGTTCAAGTGGAATATTAAAGTAAAGGAACAAATGTGCCTTTGTTCATTAACATTTCTTTCCTTTAATTTTATTTTGGTAGCATATTGTACATTGTGAAGATAGATTAAAAAGACACTTAAGTACAATGTGGCAGCCTGTTTATAGTGGAAACAATAGGATATCACAGTATCATGTGTCTCAGAATATCTGTTCATGAAGATTTTTGTTGGAAATAGCTTTTACTTTGTCGATTGTGATTTTTTTTTTTTCATTTTAATGTGGTAATCTTGCCATGAGCTTTGTTAGTATTACAACATACTATCATCTTAAGTATTTTTCTCTGTATGTATGTGATAGATTTAAGACTAATATAACTGTCAAAATTACTGAATGTATGACTAAAAATACATAGGGATCAATTTGGGCTATGTTAGGACTACTAGAGATAATGAAAATCATACTTGACATCGACTACAAAAAAGACTGTCCTTTCCATTTATACCTTATGTAGATCATTTTAGGTTTTTCTCCTAACATTCTTCACAAAATACTAGCATTCTTTGTGCTAAGAGTCAGTTTATCATAACTCAGTTTACTAGTGGAGTTTTCAATAAGTATAGGTATCTACTTCATTCAATATAAACTTATATGTCAATCTAGATGAGTGCTACTAAACCTAATAAAGGGATTCAGCATTATTTTAAGCTCCTCTTTTTTTCCAAAACAGAAATGACTAATAATTGAAGGGGAATAACCCTGAGAACAGAAGTATCAGAGAAGAAAGTGAATAAAAAGGAAAAAGAGAAGAATGTAGAGGTGGAAGAAAGGGTGAGAAGGAGAAAGGGAAGAAACGAGGGAAGAAGAAAGAGAAGGATGAAAGAGAAAATTAGGAAAGATAGACTTATTTTTGATAGAGTCATTCTGGGTCCATAAAAAGTTTCAAATGAGTGAGTGACTTTTTTTTCATGAGGAATTAGATACATTCTTCCTATACATTAAAAACAGAGTACAAGCTGATCCTACATTCAAAACAGCTGGACAAAACAGCCCTACAGACTACAGCCAGGATATCTGAATCTTCTTCGAATCCCCCAAGACAGCGCCCCTTACCAGCAGGAAGTAGTTTGGAAAGAACGACGCCTAAATTCCCAAATATTGTCTATAAATGTTTGTTTTCATTTAATTGGACTTTGTTATATAAAATTAAATAAAAAAAGTATATTATCTCATTAATTTGCATTCCTAACTAGGTGGTCACTGTACTTGAAAAGCTGATATGTTGTTTTCTTCATTGACTTTCTTCCTACTATAAAAATACAATGGTAAATATATTTTTATGTTAGCATTTATTTATTTTTATTTTCATGTGTATGAGTGTTTGCCTACATGTATGTATGTTAACCATGCATGTCAATTGCAAAGATCAGAAGAAGTTGGGTTCTCTGGAGCTGGAGTTACAGACTGTTGTGAGAGCTGGAAAAGGGATAGTATGAGGATAACCTTAAAGCTCAGTTTATTATAGGATAGGAGCGGCTTAAGAAGAGAGGGCCAAGAGGGGAAAGGGGTGCCTGAGGGAGCAGAAAAAAAAGGCTAACAAAATACGAAGATATTTGACAAAGTCATGTGGTTGCCTACTATATTTCAAGCCAATCTATCCCTCATGGCTATTTTCCATTTTCCTGTCGACTACAGGTCTAAGAGGGAGATAAAGCATTAGGAACTTGAAGCTGGGATCCACACAGGAGTAGAATATGTGGAGTTTACCTTTGCAAAATTGATGCTTTTATTTTTCTTCAGAGCCTAGTGCAATTCCACTGTGCATATGTACCACACATAAGTTGTAAAAATGTTTAAAAATACACACAGAAGTCAAAAGTATAGTTCTAACATAAACCATATTCGGAAGCATCAGATGGTTAGAACCCAGACAAAGAAGAGAAACTTAGAGAAACTGTTGCCGAAGTGAAATAATGTTTCTGTTTGGATGGCAGCTCTTGGGGTCACCTTAACCATATCATCTGCATGCAATCAAAAAATGCAGGAAGAAGAAGGCCAAAGCAAGAGCAACAAAGGGTTGATTATTGTAGCGAGTCAGAATTTCTATCACAGCACAAACTCATTTTTTTGTGGGCTGATCAAGAAAGTGAGAGTGTCTTCCTTGAGCCAAAATAAATATGTGGAAGAAGAAGGCTGAGAATCAGGTCAAGTCGACTTGACTGGTCAAAATTAACGTAGTGAGAAATATTCTACATTACGTAATTTTATTCTAGATGTTTTTGCAATCATATGAACTACAACCTAACATAGAGATTATGTATACATGTTAAGGACACAACAGAAAATGGCCGGCATTTATTTAATTAAATGAAAGGAAGATGTGCTATTATACCATTATTTATGGGTAAAAATGGGGGAAAATCCTTTATGTATTCATTTTCTATTCATTTGGCAAGGGAGTTTTTACTCACCACTAGCTGTTTTTATATTATTGTTCATTATCTTCTTTATTTCTTGCTAAAAAGGAAATTCTACTACTATTGTCTTTGATTTATAGCCATAGACTGAGAACAAATATAAAAGTGCACACATCAGACATACACAAGTATTCATATTGCTGAAGGGCACATGAGCCAGTCAAATATGAGGTCAAGGGAAAGTCAAGAGGGCAAGTCCTGAGATGTTTACAAGAAGGGGTGATTGATTGTCAAGATCGAATCAGATGAGGTCACTACATGAAGAGTGGCTAGTGTTTACTAGGTAAAGCATAGGGGCCTAGGCACATGACAGGTTGACTTTTTAAACCATTGTCTGGCTGTTTTCCCGCCCTGCAGATTTTTGCTTTAAATGATGCTTGCTATGGGGACAATAAACTACTAGTTCCTGCTTGATTAGAGTACCCGCTGTGTCTGATTGTCTCCAGGATCCTGGGAGGCTGGGAAACTGGCAAGCAGCACACTTACCTTCTTCAGACCCAGCACAGCCTTCTGGGATTGGGCTAAGACCCCCATATCTGGCACCACTGAACACATCATAAAATTCCTACTGATGTGTTCTAATGTGAAAGAAAAGAGATGCCATCCAGAGAGGAAGAAAGGTTGTACATTGTACCAAAGATTCACACATTAGACCTGAAGCAATGCCTAAAAATACAGAGATAGCATTGAGGGTGGGTTGTTCATAAAGCTGCGTTTTTATTTTAGTTATTCAATTCTTTATGTTCTTAGATTGACATTTTCCTTATACCATTTTACCTTACCAAGTTTTCACATTTGACGCTTTCACTATAATATGAGCCAACTATTCTAAAACTGATGCAAGACTTCACATACCGCATTGAAGACAAGGCAAAGCCTAGGTTACAGTGTGATGATGGGAACCCTTGGACTCACACATGGGGAACAGACTCCCATCCTTTGCCCTGTGACTGCTAGTGGGGTCTGTGGACACCCCTGGGAAAGCCAGGGTGACCAGTTTTCAGAGGTCAGCAAGATTTTCTAGGGGGTCATTCTGAGTGTTTTGTTTCGCAAAAGGGATTACAGTTTAATGTGTTCATTCTGGGTATCTTTTCTTATTACCTAATTGGTTGAAGTTATTAAAAACTTCACAGCGAGTTGAGTTTCAATTCACACCTTGTAAAAAAGGCTAAAATATGCACACAGAAAGACTCTGGTAACAGAACAAGCAGTGTTACTCTTTGGAATGACTCATTAGAAAGCAAAAAAAAAAAAAAAAAAAAAAAAGTTAAGGGCTAAAGCTAGACTATGAGATTTAACAGTCACCTCTGCAGAATAGGTGACGTACAACATTTAACATCAATCGTTGGTTTTCACTTAATGCAGCTTATTGCAGGCCAGATGGCTTAACTCTTCTGCCATTTCCTGCCTGACTTTTGGCGCGACTAGAAATTTGCCTTTTTAAAAAATGAAAATGCAAAATGTCAAAATAGTAAGGTGTACAGTTTCCATGAAAAATGCTAAGTGTAATTTTGGATTCCCTTAAAACCTCAGTGAAATATGATAGTAATGAAGTGTTTCAAACATCACTCTAATACTTTGCTATAATTCCCTGTGTGTGTCATGAAGATTACCTCAGTGGCAGAGAAATAATAATTTCCCTACTCTAGATATGAGATAGGACTTTTGAGCTACAGGTCATCCAGATCAAAATTCTCAGAAGTCTAGGACTACTCCTTTATGTTGTCAACACAATTTTGGAATTGTTAGACCAATAACATGTTTCTTTTTCAGTTGTTTAGCTTATGTTAACAACTCAAGTTTCAATTATTTAAAAAGAACCATATCTGAGCATGGTATGTAAAATGATTACAAATAAGAATTAGGACAATCTGTTAAATGTTCAAATGTTTAATATAGCCAATTCTTTATGCATAGAAGATATAAAGAAGTCACAATAGCTCTATATTTAAATTTATGTTATTTTGTCTGTCCTCTTGGCATCCTCTCTGAGCAACTCAGGTTTGTACATAGCTTGATATATACAAGCTAACCTTTATACCCATGGTCCAGTATTAAATGTTGAAACTTGACAAAGCAGACGTTTTACAACTCGATTCTCTCATAACATATTTCATTCCCATCATTGAAGTGAAAGGTAATACTTGGAAGATCAATTTTAATAGAAATTAGGATAATTTGGAAATTAAGACCTAGTATGTATAAGATTTTAATAAATGGATCTTTTGATGCTTAAATTTCAAGTACTACTTGGAATTCTTTAATCTGTTGACTCAGCATCAAGCTAAGCTCTAGTGAGAGCATCAAAACTTCTACTGGGAAACAAGAAAGTCACAGACAATTTTTACACAAACTTACACAGTAACCAAACAAAGTCCTTTCAGGGGGCAAACAGACATGGGCTGGTGAGGGAATGGAGAGAGTAAAGACCCTTTATATTCAATGAAAGAGCTGTGGATCTCCAGCTATATTTTTCTATGCTATCTCTTATCATTCATTTAAACTTTAGTCAATAGTTATATTGAGTACAGTGACATGATTCTACAGAATCTACAGAAGGACCAGATAGTATGAAATAGTATTAACCTAAAAATATACAGCTTCTTATATTACTCACTGTTTTCTTTTTTTGTTGTTGTTGTTTTATTCCTTTTATGAGATCTTAAAAATGATGTGTGTTTTTCCATTTATTCCATATTCTCCAGGTAGATTTTTTTGATGGTGATGCTGAAATCTCACACCTATAGTGCTCATAATGTCTCACATGGAGAAGGAGAAATAAGAATTATCAAGGGAAAGAAGATAGACGTAAAGTCAGCTTTGATGGGGTTCAAAGTTTAGAGAGTAAACACAGTATTTATATACAGTTTTAAGAAGAAGCAGTCATCAATTTTCTAGAATTCAACCTGAAGAATCCAAAGAAGTTAAAGGATTTTAAGATTCAGGGGGCTTGACAAAGAAGAAGAATATTACTATGTTAATATTTGAATAATTTTGGTAACTTCATATGGGGATGAGTACTATATATTTTTTAATAGCCAAAGTTGATAAAGCATTTTACATGTAGAAGGAGATGAAATAAGGAAAAGATAACATGGCAAAATATAAGAGAGCTATATCTTCAGAACAAGAATAATTCATTGGCATCAATGGAGATAACTTACTAGGCATAGCCTATGTCATAAAAAGATTGAGGCGGGGGGGGGGGGCGTGAGGAATTAAGGTGGGCAGGTTTTTTGTTTTCAAAGTATTTTTCTCCTTTTCATGATACCTACACATTTGTTATCTTTTCATGAAGCCCCATACTTGTCCCCAAAATGTCTTGTACTCATTAGTGAGTGGAGAATTTGGAAGAAATAAATACTTTAAAATGTTATTTGAAAGGAGGGATAAAGAAATGCCGCCAACTAACAATTTGAGCTTCCGTGGAAAGGCTACCATAAATGCCCTTCCCGGACAGTGAGATCAACAACAAACTTATCCATGGAGCCCTCATCTAATGCCTGTTGGAAACAGGATCAAACACCCATACATAAACACTGAGTCGAAGTAGAACCCAGATGCAGATGGAGAGGACAAGGCCAGGCAGCAGAAAGACATAGAGACAGCTTACCTGAACAAGGAGGAGCTAACAGGCCCAGACTGATTGCTGGGAAGCCAGCATGGGACTGACTCAGGCACCCCTGAATATGAGTCTCAGCCAGAAGGACTGAGCAGTCTAAGAGACCTCAGACAGTGGAGCAAGGATGTATCCCTGGTGCACCAAAGGACCTTGCTAACACATCCTCCATGGAGGGATAACTGCCTTAACCTAGAGACAGGAGAGAAGCCCTAGTCCCTACTTCACATGACCTGTCAGATCTACATGACCCCAACTGGATGGCATTCCCCTACATATGGAATTGGGGTGGGGGGATAGGAGGGGAGGGTGGTTAGGGTGCATGTGAGAGGGCAGAGAGGGTAAAAGGGAGGGAGGGAGAGAGGGAGGGAGGAGTAAGGGAGGGAGGGAGAGGGAACTGGGATTGACATGTAAAATAATAAATGAAAAAAAAAATGCTTTGACTCCAAAATTTAAGTTCAAGGACAAGTTACTGGGGAAAATGATTTCTATTTTTGTTTCCACAGAAAATGAAAAGATGTGGATTCCTTCCAGACTAATGTGGTTTTATCAAGCCAGACTGCCTGAAACAGAGTACCAAATGATCCAACATTCAAAAGAGCTGGACAAAGCAGCCTTACAGACTACAGCCAGGATTTCTGCATCTTCTTAGAACCCCCCATTACAGTGCCTCTTACCAGCAGGTATTAGTTTGGAAAGAACGACGCCCAAATTCCCTTCCAAAATATTGTCTATAAATGTTTGTTTTCATTTAAATGGACTTGGTTATAAAAAATAAATAAATAAAAGAAAATATATAATTCTCATACCATAAGTTTCATCACTGACAAATTAATGTCCTTTACCATATCAAAAAACAGTGCAAATATTGTTAGTTTAATTCTACAATTCTTTTCATTACCTTAAAAAACAAAAACCAAAAACAAAACAAACAAACAAACAAACAAAAGAAACAAGAATACTATAAGTTTATTCTCTCAAAGTGTCTCTTTGACACTATCATAGTTCTGCTAACAAAACTGATGGAGCACTTCAAAGGTAATGCCAAAATGGAAATGCTATTTTCTTAAAGGAATTGAAAATAAGAAAGATGAAACATGATAATGGGGTATACCTTGTAAGCCTGATGTGGAAGGGAAATGTGTTTAAAAACAAACAATACAATTATCCACAGGAAAGGAGAAAAACAGTTGAAGGTAGAAAATGATAGCAACATATTACATGGTTAATACCTTCTGTCTGAAGCAGATAGCATTTTAACAGTCAATAAATAAAGACAGGTCTAAAAAAAATTAGGAAATGGATTCATACCCAGTTTGCCAAAGTTACATGTTAATTTGAAAAACAAATTAAGTTGAAATCCAAACCTAACTATTTAAATTCCAGGTTTACCAGGGAAATGAAAATAAGTTTAAAGCTAAAAACATGCAAAGCCTGAAAGTTTTACTATCAGGGCCTTATAGAATCACATACAACTTGAGAGCTTGTTTGAAGATTCTAGCAGGGAACTGAAGACTGTTCCTCCTGGGGGTTGGGGTTGGGGTGGGGGAGGTGGGGGGGTATGGGAGGGAGTAACGGATGGAGGGAGAGGGAACTGGGACTGATATGTAAAATAAGAAAAAAAAAAAAAGAATCACATAAGCCACAACTTTACAGTAACATATAAAACAAATGAAATAAATGAGGTTGAATTCAACTATCTAAGGCTGTGACAAATATTTCTTAAAGAAAAACTAAATCATTTTTTAAAATCTCATTTATGGTTTAACAATCAAGAAAATACATACTTCGATTATGAAAATATACACTTATGACCAATCACCTCCTGAAATGCCTTGCTTAGACTTCTTATTCATTTGAAAAGTTTAAAGAATCTAAAGCCAGCTATCATACAAACGTCTATTGATACCGTGTTCTTCTGTATCTACACACAAGATTGCTGAGTATTTGTGGCTACAGAAAATCAAGGCCTGCTGCAAGGTGGGCCAGGTGTGTGTGTTTCGTTTGAAAGTTTGTTCATGCCTGGCAACATATATGGTCAACAGATAAATACATTCAGATGACAGTGCTGTGTTTTAAATGGGAAGCATCTCCTGTGTGTCACTTGTTTGAAAACGTGGTCCTCTGCTGAGCGGCTGTTTTAGAGATTATGGGAACTTCATAAAGGAGGGGTAACCTTACAGGAGGAAGTGGGTCACATGCCATGGCTTGAGATTCCAGTCACACTTGATGGAAACTATCTGCTTAGTGACGGCAGATTGAACACAAACCCCTGCTTCCGACTCCTGTCACGATGCTTTCCCAGTTGCAAGAAAATTCACCCCTTCTACAGTAAGGGAAACCCTTCCCCTTCACGTTGCTTCTTTTAATGTATTTTCTCATTGCCTTAAGAAAAGCAGAAACCCACAGAAACTGCTGACCTAAACAACGGGGAGCTTATGGAACCCAGACTGATAGCTGGGAAACCAGCATAGGACCAACCCAGACCCTCTAAATGTGTGTCTCAGTTAGGAGGCCTGGGCAGTCTATGGTGCAAGAAAGGACTTTAGGAACACATTCCCCATAGCGGGACACTCCCTTAGCCTAGAGACTCGAGGGAGGGCCTAGCCCTACCTCAAATGATTTGACAGATTTTGATGATCTCTCCTGGAAGATCTCACCCTTTCTGCGGAGTGGATGAGGAATAGGACAGGAGGCGCCGGGGTGGGGGTGGGACAGTGAGGGCGTATGGAAAGGAAGGACGGGAGGGAGATGGAACTGGGATCGATATGTAAAATAAGAAAAAAATAATAATTATGAAAAGAAAAGCAGCTAACATAGAATACAACAAGGAATAAAGCTACATTAGGGTTAAAAAAAAAAAAAAGTCACCTTTATACATTTTCCTCCTGTGAAAATTCTGTTGACTAAAAGCAAAACATCCAGGCAACTATGGGGCCTGAAAGTGGGAAAAATATTGTTCCCGTGGGAAGAACTGCCAAGTTGATTTCCTAATTCCAAACGGATACAGACAAAGAGCACTGAATGAACCGACCAGGTTGTACTTATATGATTTAGGTGTGTTTATGTGCTTACAATAACAATTAAAGAAAAAAGAAGCCACCACAGCAGGAGCTGTTCCTGGAACTGATTCCAGTGAGGAAAGGGATGGGCAAAAATGGTGCAATTATTATTTTATTCAGTTATTTTTAATTTGAAAAGTAAAACTAACACCTGGAAAGATGGCTCAGAGGTTAAGAAAAGTAAAAATAACTCCATAGTGTAAAGAAGAGAAAAAAGAAGTGGCTGAGGTCTAAATGAGGTTTCCGACATTACACTATGCAAACTTTCATTGTGAATCTGCAATAAAATAATTGACATTTTAGGAATGCTGCATACGGAGGTCATTGTTCTGCATGATGCCATTGATTTAATTAATTTGTTTGAAGCATGTTTCAAAGTTTTTCAATAAAGATGAAACAAAAGTGAGTCAAAAACGGGACACCAGGCAAACAACAAATATCAGAATTCTTTGCCTCAGTAGTATGCTTAAACAGTGAACACATCTATGTACTTGAAGTTGAATAACATTTTATTAATTATCCCAGGGTTTAATAGTTTTATGTTGATGTGACACATTATAATTAATACATAGAGCTTACAAAAATTGAGATAAACATGTATCTTTTTCAGAGTACAGGCACACAAACACCATAGAGCATTTCCTTTTATACATTCTAATTCTACCCTCACCGTGCAGTAGAGCCAGTGCTTTGGACAACTATTATTCACTTTAACAAAAGGCCAGGCAAGGGTGAAGCAGGCATGGTGATCATTAAGATTTAAATTGATAATTCTAATTTATACACTCCCTTTGCCGAGAGGTTTTGCAATAATACATGGTGATTGTGTAATAACACTGTAAATATGTCAGCACTTTTCCGATTTACCACCTGACATGTGGCCCACTTTAGAAAATCTACTACTGAGCGTACTCACCTTCTCTAAGTAGAAGATAGGTTTTAACAAGTCATATGTATTGTCAGCATATGCCGGTGGTATTGCATAATAAATTTACTACAATGGAGCAAATGGTTATGCAGACAAAAAGAGTCACAATGAGGAGTAAATCTGATGTCTTTGTGTAGAAGTTCAGTAATCCTGAATCAAATATGTTTATAGATCTGGGAAGAAAATCAGAAAATGGCTTCAAATAAAACATTAAGATGGCCCTCACTTTTCTCAACTAGCCAGAATATTTAAGTTTAGCTTTTCCAATCTTAATATATAAATAACGATTTATTGACCCACAGACATTTTCATCTACTATAGTGACTATAGTGTATTTCAATTGAATGATTAAAAAATTAACTTGCATCTGAACATTACTGGAATATAATTACTGGAATAACTGTGATATAATAAAATTGTAGTTGAGGCTATCAGAATATAAATGATTATAGAAAAATCATTCCATTAAAAAAGTAATGCAAATGATTTTATAGAACAAAAATTTTATCACACTGAATTGTTTCCTCAAATCTGAATAACATTTATGGAACCATTGTATGTCTAGCTGTGAAGAAAACACATTGTTTGATATTCTATCAAGGTAAGGTCTGATTCCAGTCACTTGTACTTAGGTTGTCTGTATCAAAATTCTTTGAAGAGTAATGTGTGAGGGGGTAGTGATGGTGTGTGTGAAAATTTGAAAATTGGGGCTACCATTTCGAGGAATGGCAGTGGTGACATCGACCCTTTTGATTCATAGTTGCCTTACAAGACATCTGATAATTGTGCAAGAAAACCCCTTTAGTCAACACTATCTAGAGGCCCTGACTAGCACCACACAGAGTATAATACTCCTCTACACCCATCTGAATCCTCTCCTACAAAACTATAAGATATAATAGTTGCATATAGCTATTATATTTTTGTGAATAAACTATATAGCAATAACTTACTGTAAAAATTCTTAGGATTAAGACATTATGAAATAAAAACAATACTCACCTATTGCTAATGTGTAGCTTCCCTTTTAATAATGAAAATAAGTGTGTATGCTTTGAAATAGAGTTTAGAAATATGTGAACACTTACAGGACTATAAAAATTCTGGAATGATTTGTAAACTTAAAAAAATAAGACCGTGTAAAACATGTATGCTTGAAACAATTCAACACAATAAAAATGTAATACGTGTCTGTGTTGACTATTTTCATATCAGGCTTAAGTAGTGGGATTGACTACTATGCAAGTAAAAAGTAACCTTGTCATCCAATAGATTATTTCAAACAGGTGGCTAATGTGTGTTAAATAAAATGATAACACTGAAGGCTATATCTATATGAACAAAGTAAAAGATTCTAAAATGTCAAAACTACCTTGAGTGAAAAGAATAAGAAAAAAGAAATCACTTTACCTAATTTCCAAATGTAGAGAAGAGATAAATTAGCAGTATAGCAACTGGCCTAAAACATACCTGCTGACCAAGAGAACAGAAATAAACCCACAGTTTATAGTAAACTGCTTTTTGACAAAGGCAACATTATTACCTTTTGGGAAAAGTATGATATCTTAAAGCAAAGGTTCTAGGAAAACTGGATATCAATGTGGAAATGGGTAAAAAAAAAGATCTTCCTTTTCATAGTGGGAAATGAGGTTAGAATGGACCAAAGACTCAGGAGCAGGACTCCAAATTGTGAAACTGCTAGGAACGATAACAAGGCAAAGTCTTAGACATTGGGATGCACAAGCAATATTTTTGATTAATCCCTCAAAAATCAGAGCAACTGTAAGCAAAATTAAGCAAACAGTATTATTTCAAATTTAAAAGTCTCTGAAGAGCAAAGACCATAAAGACAGATAAGATGAGTTATTGAGGGACAGAAAGTATTTTCAAACTATATGTATTTGTTAAGAAGTTAAACCAGATGGACCTAGGGGGCCCATTCAATATAGAGGGATACTCCCTCAGCCTAGACATATGGGGGAGGGCCTAGGCCTGCCTCAAATAATATGACAGACTTTGAAGACTCCCCATGAAAACCCTCACTCTCCCTGGGGAGAGGAAAGGGGATGGTCTGGGGTTTGGTCAAGGGAAAAAGGGAGGATGAAAGGGTAAGGGAACTGGGATTGACCTGTAAAACAACTTTGTTTCAAATTTAAATAAAAAGGGAAACATACAAAATAATAAAAAAAAAAAAGGAGAAGTTATACCAGAACATTTAGGCAACAATTTAATCACAAAATACCCAAATACTCTAAGTAAAACTGGACCAAAAAAATCTAATGCACCTTCCTCAAAAAAGATAGTTAGACTACAGTTAATGAATGGCCAATATCGGCAATCATAAAGGTATTAAAATATATACTATATCTAAATAACACTTCACTTTAAAAACTGGCAAAATAATAAATATTTTGGTAATAATTACATATATAGTATGGACTTCTAAGAAAAACACTTAAAACTACTTTTAACTTTTTTTTTATTTTCTTCATTTACGCTGGCATTTGTACTCATGTTTATTGAATGAAAATAATGGGATCTTTGTTTTTTCTGTTTTTTTTTTTTGTTTGTTTGTTTGTTTGGTTTGGTTTGGTTTTTTGGTTTTTCGAGACAGGGTTTCTCTGAGGCTTTGGAGCCTGTCCTAGAACTTGTTCTGTAGAACAGGCTAGTCTCGAACTCACAGATATCCTGCCTTTGCCTCCTGAGTGCTAGGATTAAAGGCATGTGCCACCAACACCTGGCCAAGAATTTTCATTTTTAACAACACAAATAAAGCTCATTACCACATTTGGAACATCAGAGCCTTGTGAATAAATTAAGTAATGGATTAAAAAACAGATAAAGCAGTATGTGGTGTAGTTTTTAACCTTAAACTAGAATTAAAAACTACAGCTTACATGACTATCATTGACTTTACATAGACTCACTCCTTTAGGACATGAGTATTGTGTCATTTGCTAATAGTCACGCTATAGATTGTTCATGCCAAGTATTTGCTTCATGCAGTATTTTCGGATAGTTTTTGAATGAGTTATGAAGAGTCTTCACGTGCTACATTTCCCCTATTGTTCACTTTTTCAATCAAATAAACCATTACTCACATGATGTTAATGCCCCTAATTTAGAAATAATAGAAAGTTTAGGGGAGGAAAACATTATTCCTGGTGGGTTGCCTACACGGTTCTTCTTTTTAAAGGGAATATTAGATATTTTATTTTACATTAGTGTTTGCTGTTCATTTGATTTTGTTTATCCCCGTTACCCAAGCCAGCTGTTAACAGAGGACCTTCTCTAACAACTTCACTCCCAGCAACACCGGATATAAGACAACAGGTGTTCCCACTCCATTCAGGAAATCTGACACCCATGTGAAAATCTTTGTTACAGAATCTTTAAAATTATTGTTTGCTTTATTGATAACCTACCACCTTAAAATTTACTCCTTGAAAAGGTCAAAACTCAATGGCAGAATCTTAAATTATTCAAACATCACTTCAATGAATGCTGTATTATTTTTATATGCCAAAAAGAAGAAAAATCTGTTTGAAGTCACCCTTTGTCCACTATCCTAGGAAAAAGATGACTATATTGTTAGTCATTTTTATAGTTTTGCTTTTTCTGTACTTGTCATGTAAGTGGAGTCATACAATTGAATTTCCTGGCATGAATAAACTAAAGATTTATTTTACTTTAAGTGTGTGTGTGTGTGTGTGTGTGTGTGTGTGTGTGTGTGCCTGTGTCTGCATGTAAATGTTATTGTATGTGCCCAGGGCAGAGAGAAGAGGGCATTGGCTTTCCAGGGGCTGGGGCCAGAAGAAATTGCAAGCTTCCTGATGTGGATACTAGGAATTAAATTTAAGCTCTCTGTATGAGCAGCAAGCAGGCTTAACCACTGAGGCATCACTCTATCTTTTACTTGATGTAATATTTCAAGTATTTATCCATGTTATATTCATGTATGAGGACCACATTCTTTTTCACAGCAAAATATAATTTAGATATGCAACATTTTATTTAACCAATTTCTATGTAGTTATGCTAAACATGTTTGTACATAAGAATTTGGTTCAAACATTTTATTTTGTAGAAGGGGTATCTTGTTGCATACTTGTTTAGCTATGTCAATCTCCATGTCAAACTTTTCGGGAACTGTCACATTGTTTTCTAATGTGGCTGCAGTCTTTAACCTTCCCTCAGCAGCAAAAGTATTCGAGGTCCTCGGCATTCTCACTAATAAACTAATATGGTTGTGGATTTCTGTTGTTGTGACCCACATCATGAACAAAGGCAATTCAAGGAAGAAAGTGTTTGTTTCATTTTACACTTCCATCTAACAGTCTAGCCTTGGGGGAAGTCGGGCCGGAAACAGGATAGAAACCTGGAGGCAGGGATGATCGAAGCAGAGGAGGAGTTCTGTTTACTGCATGTTCTTAATGATTGCTCACCAAGGAACACCTGGCCAATGATGACATTACCCACAGTGAGCCAGGCCCTCCCCACATCAAATATGAGTGAAGAAAATGCCCCAAAGGCTTGCCCACACCACAATCTGGTGGAGACAATTTCTCGGTTGTGGTTCCCTCTTTCGAAATAACTATCTTTTGTCAAGTTGAAATAAAATTATCCAGGGCAGTTTGTAAAGTGATATCTCTTTATGATACCAAGATATTTAATGACTCCTGTTGCTAGCCAGCTTTTCAAGTGTTTAGCAGGTATTGTGTATTCTCTCTCTGCAGGGCCATGCATACCATAGTTCAAAAAACTCATGTCACTTTAATTTCTGCGGTATGATTTTTCCATGGACTTAGAATTGCTAGTTTTTAATAGACAAAACAATTAAAATGCCTAATAAGATTATCCCCTTAAATTCTCATGACAGAGATCAATATAGCTCATTTCACAGGCTAAATGAGCTAGCCTTATTTAGGAGCATAATGGAGCACAATAATTATTGTTAAATTACGAGAGGAGCCCTGTTAGGTAGTATATTAAATCTATAGGTGAAAAGTTGATTTTTCCATGTAATTAGGAGAAGCAGTTCAACCACATGTATATTTGTCAATAGCTTAAGCAGCAGAACAATGAAATATCAAATATATGAGGCATTTCAGGAAGACTGAGTGAGGATGTTGGACATACCTCTCAAGGTGTTTGTTTTGTTTTTTTGGTTTGTTTTTTTTTTGAGAATAAATTTATATCTTCAAATGTTAGAAAATCTTTGACTTAGAAAGATAAAGCAATCCTATTCACATTGCTTCTATGTTAATATCTACATATTGTTAAAATTATTGTAGATAGTATAATCTGTATTCTTTACTCGTGGATTCTTTTGTGAAGCTGCTGGCATATATACATACATACATACGTACGTATGTACGTACGTATGTATGTATGTATATATGAGAGTAGAACATGGGAGAGTACGAAATAGGAAATGAGGAGAGGTTAACTATGGGGAACTACTTTGAAAAGAGATGGAGGAGACAGACAAGGAGGGACAGTGACACATGGACGGAGACAGAGACACAGAGAGACAGAGGCACACACAGAGACAGAAACAGCAGAGGGAGAAATGCATAAAGACAGAGACTCTCATAGAGAGACATAGACAGCTACAGAGCCAGCAAGGTACAGAGAATAATCAGAGATGCAAAGAGACACGGACACAGAGAGAAAACGAATTAAACCTATCCAGTGTTTAAAGGCATGGGTTACTGAAGAGATAGTGTGCCTGCAGAGAAATGCTGAAC
The DNA here is from genome assembly GCF_943737965.1 of Phodopus roborovskii. Taxonomy (NCBI): domain Eukaryota; kingdom Metazoa; phylum Chordata; class Mammalia; order Rodentia; family Cricetidae; genus Phodopus; species Phodopus roborovskii. Next base: position 12,967,938 of record NW_026126470.1, on the reverse strand, counting down.
TGTTGGAACATGGAAGGACAATACTGTTGCAACACAGCCCTCCAAGGTGTGCAAACAGAAACTAGAGAAACTATTTCAATGTACGTTGCCTTAAATAACAACCTTTAAAATAAGATTCTAAAATACCTTTCTTGAAAAATGAAGTATATTTTAATTTATGTGCATTTTGTGTGTGTGTGTGTGTGTGTGTGTGTGTGTGTGTGTGCGTTTTTTTTTTCCTGAATGTAAGGGTACCAGATGCCGTGGTGCTAAGGTCACAAATAGTTGTGAGATACAATGTGGTGCTAGAAATTGAACCCAGATTCTCTGGAAGACCATCCAGAGCTTTTAACTGATGAACCATCTCTCTAGCCCCTAACCTTCATTTTTAATAATGCCAACAGCACAAGCAACTACATGATTTATTGAATTCCTATCAGATGTCTCCTCACCATACCTGTGCATTGATGGGTTAAAGATGGACAGGCATTTTGGTATTTGTTTCCCGTTTGAGGAGGTTGTTTGCTTTGTGCATGTATCTCAGGGTACCCTGCATCTCCAAGTAATAGAGGATGACCTTGAATTTCTCTTCTTTTACCTATACATTCTAAACAACGGGAATTATAGGCCTAAGTCACCAAGGGCTTCATACACACTGGACAAACCTTCTACTAAGAGAGAACAGTGCTACCCTCCTGGTTCTTGTTTGCTCATTATAGAATTAAAACTTTGGATAAAGGACAGACCTAACACACACACACACACACACACACACACATTCTGCCTCACATATACATACCTTTCCATACATACCTGCACAATACTTACATAAGAACACAGATATAAAATACATACATGCTAGGAAGTATATATATATACATATGTATTTGTATATGTGTGTATGTGATATTTATTTTGGCATATTAATTATACTTAGTAACTCAAGCTGAATACCTATTTGATTTATATTGGACATAGGAGAACTCAAACTGCTTACTTAATCCTTTAGGCAATCAACACTTATAATCTAATAACAGACAATTTACACTTGAGAATAGGGAATTTTCCAGGTCACAGGTTTCTGATATTATCAACTTGTTTCAGGGGATAGGCTATTAAAAGCTACTTATTCTGTCCTTTAATTCTTCATAGATAATTGTGGTAGTTATTAGAGATACTGCGAAGGATTTAAGAGGAAGCCCTCTGTTTAGTGTCTGTGTTATTTAAAACAAATGGAACCCACTTGTGTCAAACTTTAAGGAGTAATGATGGGAAAGTAAGGAGCAGGGTGCCTCCTGATAAACACTTGGTACCTTTTTATTTAAATTAGAAACAAGGTTGTTTTACATGTGGAGTGCAAACTTTTATAGCCACTTTGGAAATCAGTATGGAGGTTGCTCAAGAAAATGGGAATCAAGTCTACTTCAAGACCCAGTAACTCAACTATTAGGCATATATCCAAAAGATGCACATCCATGCAACAAGGATATCTGTTCAACTATGTTCATAGCAGCATTATTTGTAATAGCCAGAACCTGGGAGCAACCTAGATTCCCCTCAACTGAAGAATGGATGGAGAAAATATGCTACATTTTACACACGGAATCCTACTCAATGGAAAAAAAAAAAAACAATGAATCTTGAAAATTGCAGGGAAATGGATGGAACTAGAAGAAACCATCCTGAGTGGGGTAACCCAGTCACTAAAAGACAAACATGGTATGTACTCTCATATATAGATTATAGACATAGAGAAAAGGATTACCAACCTACAATTCACACTGCCAGAGAAGCTGGGAAACAAGGAAGACCCCAAGAAACATTGTATTTTAATTACATTTTTCCCTACTCTCTTCTCTCCAAATCCTCCCATACACTTCTCCCAAATATCCTTCAAATTCCTAGCCTCTTTTTTCTTGAGTCAATATTGCATGCATATGTATGTATGTATATATGTATACACACACACACACGCACACACACACACACACACACACACACATATATATATATATATATATATTCCTAAATATAATCTTTTGAATTCATGTAATATAATTTGTTAGTATATTTTCAGGGCTGATTGTTTGGCACTGGACAGCCAATTGATGTTCACTGTGAATGACAGAAACATTTTTAATATTAACAGTGAATGTGATGGTGCACTTCATGTAAGACAATGGTTTTTAGTAACAAAAACCTACTCATAATTTTACTTTTTGGAATGTAAATAGTGTTGTAAAATATTAAACAGTAAATAATGCCAGGCCAAGAATAAATTAGCTGAGTGTTTGACATGTGTTGAAAAACAATGTGATACGTGCACCTAATTAAGAGATAACAGGTTTATAATGTATATTAGCAACCTATGGGTTATCAGAGAGAGCAAATGAAAATTATACAAAAGGAAAACTAGGTGGCAGAGAAAATCAAACACATACACTAACATGACAGCAGCATACAGAATAGAGTTTTTAATTAATGAGAATAATGATAAGTTATCAAATATTGAAACCCCAATTTCAATTTACCATGTATAGTAAATTATTGAGCAGCGAGGATGCTGAGGTGACTACGTAAATCAAAAAGCTCACCAACCAGAGGAACTTAACACTTAGAGAAGGATTTCTATGGATCGTCCCTAATTATTGAATCAAGTACAATCTTTGATTTATAAAAAAAAATGCAGTATCTGCATGCTTGTCTATCAGACAATTAGAGTGGCAAATGAATTTGATGAGTGGTTTGAATTTCCTCAGGAATAGTATTCTTCATATGAGAAGACTTGGTTTCCATGAAGTTCTATTCTTCTTCAGTTAGTGTATAATTCTGGGAACTTTACCTTTTAAAAAAATAATGCATGGAAGAAAAAAAAGAATGCATGTTGTAATGGTCTAACTCTCATGGATAATTATATATTTTGCAGCCTTAGGAGATCATTCTTACCTTATAAAGTGAAATTATTTTCATTAGTAATAATAAATGAAATATAACAAAAGAATGGCTGATGCAAAGTACCATATTTTTAAAATATTATTATTAGTACATTTTAAATGTCATGTCAGTCTTTAAGTGTTGGAAATTCAATTATTATAGAGTAATTTTTATGTACTCCTTTCAAAGTGAGCTTTGAATTGGTTGACTATTATTTCATATTCCTAAGGAATGCAGACACGAAGCTTCCTCTGTATGTAGTTGACTCTGGCGTGTTGGGACTCTGGTTATGTAACTGGTTGTTGTTCCTGTAAATGCTCATACTTAATATTTTCTTTCCTAAAGAATGCATACTCAGCTCCAAATACATTGTTTGAACATAGTAAGAGCTGGAAATTATAGGAGAGAGTTAGTTGCTCAGCTACTCAACAGACTAGAGTGTCAGCAACAGAAGCATCATAAACTAAGATTTGATTGGTGTTTAAAGCAAGCATCATTTTGGAGAATGTTCTTTTGGGTTGCTTTATTAGAATATTGTTTCAAGTAACCAAGTTACACTAATTTTAGAATACAGGGCCACCATCAGAAGCATTTCTGAAGAATATTTTGCAATTATTTAATGTATGGTGGGTCATTTTCTTGGGCTCCTCGCTAATCTACATATAAACAAACTTAGAGGAAAACCACAACAGGAAAGAGTTCTTTTAAAACTCTCAACTACAAATGAGTTGTAAGGTATCATTACATTACACCTTTAAATTTCCCTGAATTTACTGGTAGGCGTAGGTAAGAAATTCATCTGTATTTTATAAAAAGATTTCCTTGGTAAGAGTACTGTAAACTCCGAATATCTTTTTCAGGATGTGATATTTATTTCTTGAACATATATAGGACACAAATGATATTGTGTTCCATTAGCAGAGAACATTTAATGTGTTTATAAGTTCTCAATTTACACATTAAACTATATGACCTATTAGAAGAAAACAATATTATTATACTATCAATATTGAGGAATATAATTTATATTTTGTCATTTCTATAGCACTGGGAATGCTGTATACATGATCAGTGCTTGTTACCTAGTGACAGTTATTGGGACTGCTAATATTGTGGTTAATTTTTATATTAACAAATGGATTGTTAAATGTTTGAAGGAAGTATGTCGAATTCAATGTATCTATCACATTTTCCTTCAAATTCAAACATACTGTGAATTGCATTCCGAGCACTCTATGATTTGTGCTTCCCAAGTGATGCACCCCGAGCAGCTTACCCTGGGATTAAAAACGTCCACACTTCTTTTCCTTCTCAAACATTGACTCTGTTCTTTTATATGGGAAAATCCTACTGGCAAGCCTTTAAATCCCTATTTTCGAAAGGATGTAATGTGGATTTAGGCGTGGTAGCATTCAGCCAAGGAACACTATGCTTTCTTCTTTATTTCGTATACAGGCTATCATTCTAAGAATGATTTTCCATAGAGACCGAAGGATGAAACCTCAGGAGTGGGAATGACTAAGCAGACTGTACCACCGTACTGAGTACAAACAAAAGGTCATTTAAGTAGATTTCCAGACGTTTTGGATACAGCTTTTCATTATGAAAGTGAGATGTTACAGGAAAATGAAATCTATATATTTAGGTTTTTAAATGTAAGTTTTCTTTTATCTTTTTTTAATTAAAAATAATTTGAGACAGGGTTTCACTATGCAGTGCTTGCTGTTTTGGAACTCACTATGTAGATCATGCTGCCCTTGAACTCACAGAGATCCTCCTTTTTCCTATATCCTGGGATTATAAAGACATGTGCTACTATGCCCTATTTAAATGTATATTTCTTAAAAAGTCAAACTTAAATGTAATTTGTTTTATAGGATTCTTTACTGCATAATTATTGGCTCATGATCCTTAGATTCAGTTTCTTTCTTTTTTGGGGTCTGTTCTGGAACTAGCTCTGTAGACAAACAGGCTGGCCTCCAACTCACAGAGATCCACCTGCCTCTGCCTCCTGAGTGCTGGGATTAAAGAGATGCACCACCAATACCCAGCTCTGGGGCTCTGGTATACTCTTATAATAAAGGTTATGATATCAAATCAATATGAGTTAGGTACCTAATTAATATATTACTTATTTTATATTAATTAATACAAATCACAAATGTGTTGGTTAGTATGTATCTATTAGTATGATTTAGCTAATACATTCCTCTTACTATAAAGCCTTAATAAGCAGTCTTACACCTTCATTTTGTGTATATGATAGCCCTATTCCTTATATTGTACACACTATGTATGAAGTCTGTTTGCACTAATTTGATATGCTATGATGTGAAGCTCTGCCCTTAGGATTTTGTTGCAGACATAGTGAATAGTCCATGAAGACTACTCAGGAAATGACTTGGTATTCCCATTGGGTCTACATTCTGATAAGGGTTGGGGCTAGGGTTAGGGTTAGGCTTGATTGTAGGCAGGAAATAGTCTTCGATAATTAAGACCAAGAAAATGCACATTAACAACTGATCACTAAATTGGTATGTGTACCAAATTAATTGCAATACAATATTAAATTTTATTTATAAACAGTGTGCCTTGAACATGTAGTATTTAAACATGTAATATTTGAAATGCCCCACACCCATTTCCCATGTACCAGTTTTGGAGGGACTGACTTTCAGATCTCTTGTGGTACCTGGTTCATGAAAAGAATTAATGTTCTTTTGATGTACTTCTGATATTTAACCTCTCCTTATACTACTTTTGATTTGTATCCCTTCAAAACCATTTCCTGTGTTATTGTACTTCTGAATTAATGTTCACAATTATTTCTTCTTGTGAATAAAGTGGGTGTCCTCCTCATTTGTGGTCCAAAGTATCCTCACTAGTTACACTAACACAGATAGATTTCCTCTGACCTACACATGATGAGTCTTACAATGAAGACAATTCACCTAGGGTAGGTGTCTAGTTTCAACAAACTTCAACTCTGGAAAGAGCTGAAATGAATAAATAACAACAAAGCATGCCATCGAATAGAAAGAAGTTATGTCTGTAGATAATTCAAGAGGCTTTGCAATGATTTATAATAGTTAGCTGTCTGACTCCCCTCTGTCCTATTTTGTAAGTGGAATTCAATAGATATTGTACAAAGAAAAAATGATGATGAAAAGTAAATAACACACCGAATGATCTTCAATTTAAGGCCCAAGAGATACAAAGAGTAGTGGACTAAAGGTGGCTGAATGTCCCAGGTGTAGAGTTTAAATATGGATCAATGGTTGGAAATTTGCTTCACTAGAATATTGGTACATACAGGAAAACTGCAGTAGCAATTCTACACTTATTTTTACTGAAATTTCAAATAGCTTGCTACTTACATTATATTAATTTAATTAAGAAAATACTTTTTAAACTGTCAAACATATTATGATGCTCATCAATTTTCTAGTCCTCTGAAAAGAAGATGTTTCATAAAGAATTTTGTGGTGTCAGTCAGCCCTGCTTGTTTTATGGAGAAAGTGGGGAGGGAGAATTGAAAGGCATGAGATTGGGTGCATGAGAAGTCAGATCCGGGAGAACTTGAGATAGGTAAATAATCAGAGTATATTGTATAATTTTTTTAAAATTCAACGTATAAAGGTTTTGTGGGAACTTTAGATACTCAGCATGGATTATGGCCACCGTGCTATTGTGCTATTTTAACTTAAAAGTTCTGCATATACGAGTGTGTGTTTGTGTATGTGTGTGTGAATGTGTGTGCCTATCTGTACGTTTACCAGTGCATCAGATCCCTGGAACTGGAGTAGCAGATTGTGAGCTCGGACCTGTGTCTATGGCAGCAAGTGATCCTAACTGCTGATCCATTTCTCCAGCCCATATTATGCTATGGTTTAATATACTTTTGCTGATTCAGTCACCTTCAACACTGAAGTTCTATATTTTCCTATTATAAATTGAATGGGAAATTTGCATGTATATTGGACATTTTGAGTTCTTTGACCCTGAAATATAAGGAAACCATAACGATAAGAAATAAATATACAAATGTACCCAAAAATAGGTACTAAAAGGCTATTTGCATTAATTCACACTGCTTTTCATTATAAGTATAATCTAGTTATATATATGATGTTTTAACATTTAAAAAAGAAGGTTATTAGGTTGCCAAGTATCCTTTAACAACAACAACAGTCAGTTGGGCTTCTCTTCTCATAAAATTTAGCATTTTGCTATAATTAGCACATTTCATATACATGTTTTGCTTTTTTAATGCACTGGACTGGATATCAAAGAATGAGAATTTATTATTCAAATGAATTTCAGCCCTTGATTTAACCTTTGTATTTCAATTTCTCAAGTGGCTCTACAGGAGTTTCACTGAAATCCATGTGGATCTAAAGAGTGCTTCCTTTCTAGAAGGATATGAGTTGTCTTCAGCATTTCACCGATACTGTTCAGGTTTTCCTGAGTGTGGTAGGCATTAGGGAGGCAATGCGTTTCTGTGAACATCATCCATAGTGTACCCACTCAGTGTTATGTTTTGTTCAGTTGCTGGGGTGATCCTTTACCAACTACTGGCTTTCAAGATAGAAAGAAAAAATGGGGGTGCTCTGGGGAGAGAGAGAGAGAGAATGTGTGTATATGTGTATGCACATATATGTGCTTGTATAGAAACATGCACATGCATTGTTTCACTCACTTAATAACAATAGATTACAGGTAGAAACTGTGAAAATATGCAACCCATTTTAGTAGAATAGAGGGAGACGTTATTTTTACCTTATCAAGGAACAAGCTACCTTCCAGTGATTGCACCTCCTTTGTTCAGAGGTCATTCTGAAAACCACATTGCATATGCTTTCATTGTATTTGTAATAGGCTGTGTGTGTGAATCCAGAGCACTGCAGAATATAGAGTTTCTCCCTAGCATAGACAAGACATGTGTGATCATTCCTTTTCCTCCATACATTTCCTATTTTAACACACAGTAACTAATTTTGCTTGCCAGGTTTTATAGCCTTTTATTGGTTGTGCAGCTTTATTTATATTCTTGCTTGCTACTAATTATCACATTCTGCATAATTTATACTGTATCTCACTGCTGGTGGAGTATGAATAATGAAATCCATCTATAGAATGGAATCGACTGCTACCCTATGAAAATGCCAAAAAGAAATTGTAAAAGAGTTAGAGGTTTATATTTAAAGGAAATTCATGTCTTTTGTTCAGGAAAAGAAAAGAGACAATGGGAGAATGAAGAGATGTGGCTGAATTTTAAATAATACAATTTTGTCTACTGCGAAATTATACATGTTCTTTATTGGTAATCTTAAGTTTTTATCTTTTGCATCTAGCTATTATTTGGGATTAAAACTAAACCACAAAAAATGGGGTTTGGCAAGATTTTTTTCGCCCTTGCCTAAGACGTGAGTTAAGGTTGCAGTACCAAAATCAGGCAGTTTACCATGGCTGTAATACTACTCCCAGGGAACTTGAAACCCTTTTCTGGCCTCTACAGGCACATATACATGCATATCTGCTCACATGGACACATACACACATGGGCACACACACACACACACACACACACACACACACACACAAATAAATACACCTTAATGTAATCCAGGTACTTGAGAACACTTGAAATTTGATAATGGTACATGCATCCATATATGTCATTTTTTTTAAATAAGAGAAATAGATTTATTTTAGGAAATAAAATTAGCCCATTAATACATTCATTTATTAAATGAAGATATATATTATACAAAAATATTTTCTCAGTGTTATAGATAAATATTTCTTAAATTATTTATGCTTTGCCTGATTATCAGAAATTCAAACCATTTTGTCTAATTTTTATTTATTATGTTGTATCTTTATTAGATATTTATGTGAACAATCTCTCCATCTTTCTACAACTATCTTCCATTCTATTATATACACGAAGGACACCATACATACGTAATTTTGAGGATGAGGATGATGATAGTGTATGTACATGTATATTGTGTGTTCATGTTTGGTTGTCAGAGAGCAAACTTGGGTCATCTTACTTACCAACTTATTTGAGATAGAGTCTCTACCCTGAAAAAATGTAGCTTATGTGACCCCCTACCTTTCAATGATTCTCTTGTCTCCACTTCCTACCTGGACATAAGGTTCAAAGGGTTTACTGACTTTTTCTAAGATGCCTCACTTTAAATTAGTTCTAGGGATTCAAACTCACCTCCTAATGCTTCCATTAGACTACTCACTGAGCCACTTCCCAATGTAGTTACTTTCATCTTGTGAAAACAGGTCAACTGTCATACTTCATTTTACTCCTTGATAGTACAGACATTTTTGGAGTATAGATTTTTTTTGGTAAAATATTACTCTAAGGTATAGGAATATATCAAGAACCCCATCATTTAAATGATTTTTGCAAAGAAATTCTACACTATGTTCCTTCTACAACTGACTTACAAAATTAGATGTTCATAATATAGATTCATTGAAACTTAAATTAGTACTTGAAGGAGAAATACATTCAATCTTTCACACAGTTAATCATCACCAACACATTTTATATTCATATTATATACTGTGATGGCTCTGAAAATGTTACCCAGCATGAAGGTGTTAGGAAAAACCTCAAAAATCTTTGAGTTTGCTATTGCAAAATGTCATCTTTACTGTCTTCTACTCACTTCTGATTCAATATGAGACATAACAATTCAAATTTCTTTTCTCCAAGGTAAGAGATGAGAATTCTGTTTCCCTAAAGTCAAAGGTATTCTTAACTTTCACCTACTGTTCTTTGCAAAAAAAAAAATATTCCAGGAAAAAAATTAACTCATGTGCTATGCTGACCGTAGAGGCCATAATATCCCCCATTTTCAGATGAGCAGAGATGTAAGAAGAAAAGGAGCTTGCAGATCAATATGAAACTTGTATTGCATCCCCATAGCCCAAGGAAAAGGCATTATGCTGAGGTACAAGCTTAAACCCCTGTACTGGGAGAAGTATACAGAAACACTCATGGCTGAACACTGGTCTAGGCACCCCAAATAAATGCCCATTTGTAGAAAGGATCATGTAAGATAGGAAACACACAGACCCCACTGCATTTTCTACTCATGCTGCTTCTGTTTTCTGCTCACTTCTACAATTTAGGTTATGTTTCATTGTTGCTCAACATAAATTTAATAGTTTTCACTAGAATATCACTTTTTTCAATAGGAAAGCTCCAATATAGAACTAAGAGTAAAAATACACTATTAGGCAGTCTTCCATATTGTTTGCTCCAGTCTTTCAGATCTCTATTCTCTAATTTCTATAGTCTAGAAAGAACAGAGTAGAGTCAGGCTCACGTTGTTGTGACAACACCTCCACCCTTCCGGTTAATGATGGAGCAAGGGAAAGGAAGAATAAATGTGTAAGGAATAGGAGAGAAATATTAGTCTTCAAGGAGGTTTTCTTTTGGAAACCAATAAATAAAAAACTTAGTTTTTAATGGTTGCCTCCTGCCAGAGATTCTGTGTTGAAGCTGAAATAGCCAGCAGTTAATCGTACATGCTGAGCTCGCAATCAAAGAGAAAGTCAGGAGAGGGATCTCATGGATGGACTTCAGTGGGTAGGATGTGCAGAGTAAACTTGAGAGAAAACACTTTTCCAGGAAAAGAAAGGCATTGACCTGATGAATGATGTCGTTGCTCTCAAAGACATAATTAACAATTAGAAATAAATATTTAAATATCTCAGTTGAGCCAAGGACACCACACTAAAGGACACATGATCGTGATGACAAAAACAGCTCTAGGCTCAATACTTTGACCTCAATGCTGAATGCTCAGTTAGGCTCAGGGAATCTTGGGAGTTAGTAGAGCCATTGGCTTTCATGCCTGAGGGCTCTAATCTGTAGACTCTGGTGATGAAGTATAAATGATGGTGGATTGTTAGCTTATTTCCTTCTATCCCTAATGAAAACTTAGCCCCTTTTGAATTTTTTTTTTTTAAATTTTACATACCTATCACGGTTCTCTCTCCCTCCCTTCCTCCTGCTCTATCCCATCTCCCCCCACCCTAATCCAATTTCCCATCCACTCCTCAGAAAAGAGAAGGCCTCCCATGGAAAGTCAACAAAGTCTGACATATTAAGTTGAGGTAGGACCAAGCACCTCAACCCTGTATCAAGGCTGAGCAAGATATCCCCCTACAGGGATTGTGTAGCGATCACAGCTAATCACTGGGCTAAGCTCTCAGAGTCGATTGGAAGAGAGGAAGGAGGGAACTATATGAACAAAGGGGTCAAAATCATGATGGGGAAACCCACAGAGACAGGTGCCCTAGCTAGTGGGAGCTCACTGACCCTTGACTAAGAGCTGGGAAACCTGCATTGGACTAAACCAGGCCCTATGAATATAGGTGACAATTTTGTAGCTTGGGAAGTCTATGGGGCCACTTGTAGTGGGAACATGATTCATCCCTAGTGCTAAGCCAGTTTTTAAAGAAAACATTCAAAAACAATCCTGATTCCTGAGCAAAAATTCATAACTTCTGTGTTGGTAGTTGTATGCTCACTGTTACACTATTTGTTGTCTATTTGTCATATTATGAATCAAAAACATGTGGAATTGTTATCATATTGGCTGATATTTTCAAAGCATACTTTAATAACTTAACCCTGAAAATTTGTTGTGATGCCAGAAACAGCTGACTGGAGCAAGGGGGAGCTCATGGACCCCAGACTGATAGCTCAGAAACCAACATTGGACAGAGGAACCCCTGAGTGTGGTGTCAGTTGGGTGGCCTGGGCAGTCTATGGGACCCCTGGTAGTGGAAAGCATTTATCCCTAGTGTACGAGTGGACAGTGGAAGCCCATTCCCCATAGAGAGATACTCTCTCAGTCTAGACACAAGGGAGAGGGCCTAGACCCTGCCTCAAATGATTTGACAGACTTTGATGATGCCCTATGGAAGGCCTCACCCTTTCTATGGAGCTGAAGAGCTATGTGATGGGGGTCAGTGGGGAGCATGGGAGGATGACAGGGAGAGGAAACTGGGATTGATATATAAAATTATTTCTAATTTAAATACAAAAATGCAAAGAAATTGTTGGGATGCCTGTTGTTGAGATATTATAAAGCAATAATATGTACATTTAATTGCAAGATTCTTTAATGTATAAGGATTAATAGAATATAATATAGGGCAAATATATTTTTGCAATTACGTACTTCTATGTGCTCATCCCTGCGGACTATGTTTACTCATATGCAGGACTGTGACCTCTCACATTTAAGGAATCCTGTCTTATTAATCCTACTACTACATTGAGGAAGATTACTGTTATGACACTAAAAATCATCTGTAGAATCAAAGAGTACTTGAATTAATGAGTTTTTTTTTTTTTTTTAGAGAAAATGACTAGAAATCTTTGGTTAGCACGATTTGTACTAATAAGTCTTCTTTTATTTAAAATACCTGAAATAATTAACAATAATATAAAACTTTATCCAAAATTTCTCTTAGCAACACATTAGTTATATTTTTTAGATTTTTAAAATTTATAAACATGATTGAAAAAATAATTATACTCAAAGTATTGTAAGTAAACAAACATAATCAGGTATTATACAAGTTAATAATATATTGCTGATAAAAACCAGCTTTGCTGGGCAGTGGTGGCACATGCCTTTAATCCCAGGATTTGGGAGGCAGAGGCAGGCAGATCTTTGTGAGTTAGAGGCCAGCCTGGGCTACAGACTGAGTGCCAGGATAGGCTCCAAAGACACACAAGAAACCCTGTCTCGAAAAACAAAACAAAACAAGAAAAGACAAACAACAACAACAACAAAAGCAGCCTTATGCAGTGTAGTTTTACATTCTCTCCTGAGAAGGAATTTAAGTTTCATGTCTCTGATTAACTTGTTTAACCAACACACGCAGAGAAGGCACATAAAGTAAGGTGGTTTTTAAGTACACTTTCAAAAGAACGTGTTTAATCTTTATGACAACTTGTATTCATTTTAGATATGAATAAACTAAGTTACAGAGAAGTCTGGGATGCTTTCAGAGTTAACTGCCATAGACAAGGATGTATCTGCAGACACATGTTTATAAAATTCCATTGCTATCTGCCCTCCGTTACCAACATGCACCAAAGTGGATGAAAATACCACAATTTTTGGCTCTGTCAGCACAAGAAATAATAACATGTTCTGAATTATTATATTTATTTGGAAAACGTCATTACATTTGTCTGTATTCTACCTCAACAACTGTTACTCTTTATTCAGTTTTGACCACAGGCACTTGGGATTTGTTCTCGGTCACTTTTTCATAATTCACATTCCATTAGTTTCCTAATTTTGAGGGTCCTCTATGCTCTACATAATAAAGAACAACATAGAATAAATAATAAGGAACAACAACTGCGTGACAATTCCAAAGACCGTAGATGGTAGAACTACTGAGCAGTATTTTGATTATTGCTTTGTTGTTTAGAAGTCATATGTCTTTGAAAAAATGTTACTTTCTCAATGCTACAGTTTTTATGGTGGGGGATTGTTTTGTTTTGTTCTACAAAACAGAGCTTCAAGACAGCAAAACTGGTTAGGAACAGAATGTAAGGAAACATGTCAGGTAGTTTTACTACTTCTGCAATTTTATTGTAGCATTATTACAAATTACCTGACATACAGGGGTGATGAACTCTCTACGGTTCACTAAAGTTATCTCTTCTCTAGTGAGCAATTGTAAACATATGGGAATCCTGTCATACACAATTCTTCTTAATCTGCACACTCCTATTGCCCTGAAGGACTTCCCCTGCCCACAAGAATGTGTACCTCCTTTAGACTATCTATCAGGATTGTTTCCAAGTAACCTGATTAGTTTTGGTCTAAGTGCAAATTTTTGTTTATTTGTCTCTATCTGGGAATGGGCAAGATCTCCTGAGCAAAATGGGAGCTGGGGGGGGGGTAGTGATTGGAGAGAAAGAGAGTTAGGAGAAAGAAAAGGGGAGAAGAGGAGGGGAGAGGAGAATATGAGGGAGCAGGAAGAAAAGAGATACCATAATAGAGGGAGACATTATAGATTTAAAGAGACATCTGGCACTAAGAAAATGTCTAGAGACCTACAAGGATGACCCCAACTAACAAGCTGAATAGTAGTAGAGAGGCTATCTTTTTGTCTTTTTAAAGAAGTTTAGTAAGCCCCTCTGAGATCATCAGTCCTTTAACACTGCATCTACAGGGCATTATTTAAATTAAAGCAATCATCTTGTTTCTCTTCCTAATCTATGTTTGTTATAAGGTACATTCCAACTAAACATGCAAAACTATAGGACTTTTTCTCCCTCCCATAGCACTGCAACTATACATACTAAATATATTATATATATATGGATTGGTGCACACACAGTTTTATAGTTGTTGTTTAATGGGTGCGTCATAACTTTCTTTTCTCATGAGCTCTTAGCTGGGAAGTACATAAACTAATCGTAATGTTAAAATTGGACCTGATAAGACAGTTTTCATTTTCTACTACTATTTTATTATATTCTATTAAAATAGATTTTAATATTATTTAAAATGATGAAATGCCTGAAATTTATGTGACATGTTTTCATTAAATATTGGTAATAAATAAAAACATTAAGTTGATCAAAAAAGTGTTGGATTAATATGCTTAGATTTTTCTATAGATGCCTAATTAAATACAAGCTATAACATCTAATAAGCACCAAACTCAAATTCAAAAATTGCAAATCCAAATTCTTAGAGCTATAGGTTTTAGACATAGCATATTTCTTAGCCTGGAACAAGATTTGCACATGCATACAAAATGACAAGGACATCTGCTTGATTTGTTACCAGCCAGCTTCTGTCCTTGGAGGGGCTTTACTTTTGCATAACTTTTGCTGAGGTTGATTTAGCCAACTTTCCAAGGTCACAATTGGAATTCTCTCCTTCCCTTTGTCACTAAACAATCATAAAGAATAAATCAAGGTAGCTGAAATCTATACACTTGATTTTTATTTCAGATAGGTTATCTTAAATGATTTTACATATGTTACTAGTATATAAAAACATGCAAGGACTAATGCATATTTTATTGAGCATTAAAGATAAATACATTCAGGGCAAGAGTGAGAATAATAATGTGTGCTGCTGTATTTTCACATAAGTTTGGAAACGTAGTAGTTTGCCAATGTTAGGAAATAGAGACCGCGTTTATGATCATACAAAATTAGCAAACTACACAATTCCAAATTACCTTATTAATATTACAGAAACATTGTGGGACTATAGTTTTCTTCAGATCATATGTAAGCTGTTTTTTATTCTCCTGTTTCTCTCAGCTACCATTTTGCCTGTCTCCATCCTTGCTGTGTAAGGTGACAAAGCAATAGTCATATATTTTTTTTCTATACATGAAGATATTGTATAAGAACAAAGGGAAAATTTCTACAGTAACAAAAAACCTTAGAAACACCAGCTAGTGTTAATAGAGATAAAGTCCTCTAAAGATGAAGCACTTCTGCCTGATGTCACAAAGAATTTACGTAGTCCTTATTGTTATTTGTTACTTAATTCCAAGTTCTTTTATAAGACATAAATTGGAATTTTTCTTGACATTTTTGTGATCGTATTATTCACCACATTTTAGTAACATATGTTAATCATCCATACTTATAGTTTTCATACTTATAGCTATTACATAACTGTATATATTTAATGCACTTTGATTATATTTATGCCCTTCTACCCTTTCATGTCTTCTTATCGCTAAAACTGATCATGTCCCTATTCTTAGTCTCCCTTTCATTTCCATGTTTAAGAAAGATTCATTTATTTTTATGTGAATACATATTGTGTGTTCAGATAGTTACGTGCAATGCATGTGTGCTTGGTGCACTTAGGCCAGAAGAAGTTGTCAGATTCCCAGGAACGTGGTTTACAGAGAGTTGCGAGCCACCATCTGAGTGCTGGGAACTGAATCTGAGCTCTTTGCAAGAGCAGCAAGTGCCTTAACTGCTGAGGCATCTCTCCAGACCTCCCTCATTTTTTCTCTTTTGACCGAAGTTTATTTATTCCTTGATTTAGAGGTTTCACTTATAAAATTTGCAGAATCTTCAGCCTGGTCTCTTCAAGACAGACTTTTGTCTCTTTTATATTTTTAACCACAGCTAAACTTAACTCATTCTCATCGCTCCTGTTGTCACTGCCAGTGTACATACTTTTCTCTCCTCTTACACATTCCACAGTAAACACTTTTGTTAAATCTCTGACGTGTAATCTTCTTAGAACTTATTTGGGTTGACCTGATGGGAGATGTCATTCTGTATATGTTTCTCATACTGGTTAATAATAAAGCACTGTTGGCCAATAGGAAAGGAAGATAGGAGGGACTAGGAGACATGGAGGAAAGAGGAAGTAGTAAAGAGGAGTCAAGAAGGAGAGTCTGGAGAGAGCTGGACGCCAGCCGCCTCCCCGTAAGAGAAGGCCATGTGAAAATACATAGATCAGCAGAAATGGGTTAATAATTAAAGGCAGAGCTAGCTGATAAGAAACAAGTAACTGGGCCAACAGTATTGTATCAAATACAGAGTCTCTGTGTATTATTTGGGGCTGGCAGGGCAGCAGGACAAGACCGGGCGGCGGCAGGCGGAAAACCCATACTCCTTACATTGACCAATCATTTGTCCATAGCATATATACGAACCAAATCCAGATACATTAAAACAAACGAAAGAAAAAAGTAAAGTTGCTAGAGGACCAGGATTGCGAAGATAAAATGGTTAAAACCTGCCTGGGGTTTTCGCTTAAGCCAGACTTCAGGCAATTAGATTCCTGGGGCAGGCCTATCAAAGCAAGGGGCCTGGAGTTGCTACAGTCAGTGAACTAAACTTCTCAGAGCTCCTCTGGCCAGCCATGTTTATGTACATTAGCATTCCCAGCCGGAGATTTCTTTCAAAGACCACTCTATCTGTGACCTTCAGAGGAATACAGAGGAAAGCCTTGAAAACGTGATGTTCTTCACTCTGGCTCAGCACCGCATAACCTTTAACTCTTTATTTTCGTACCTCCTCTTCCTCTCCTCCCTGAGAAACATTTGCCTGGCTTCTACATCAGGAAGATGGCCTAAAGGATCTGTTAGTCCATCAAGTCTACAACTGGTGTCATCCCGAGAGAAAACAGAAGTGGGGGAGAAAAGGAGAGGCATGCTTTTCAAAGTTTAGCTTCTTACTTCCAATCCACCAATAAGTGACTGAAAACTTTAATGTGAACTTTCGCTATGGATAGTTATTTAATTGGCTTCCTAACCTGCTACCAACTGAGATTTCCCCAGAAACCAGATGCACGCCTGATGATTGACAGGTAAGTTAGTAGAGGAAGGGAGCTCCTGAATCATTTGCAGGGATATGCAAATGGTCGAGCAAAAGAAAACCATGTCACAATCATAGAGGGGAAACAGCTGCAGCAGAGTGATTCACACTGAATGAATTAGGCCAATGTTAAAGGCTGTATAGTACAATGCTAAGGAAATCCACAAGTTTGGATATGATACAAAAAGTAGGAGGAAAGAATTATAAGTGAAGATGTGTTTGAAAACCAACAATAAACATTATTTTATGTTAATTTAAAATTACACATATAAATTAAAAGCACTTACATCGCATGGGGTGATAATGCTCCTGTAACAGCCACAGACAATAAAAACAAACCTAAAACAAAAACTCCAGTGCTAGTCATTGGGAAACTCCCTTGAGCTGTTGGTCAAGGGAATGCAAGAGACTCCTAAAGTATTACAGGCTACTGCCATTGCTCGTTTGCCTCCAATCTCTTGCATAGGATACCATAAAAACTAGACACATGACTCGACAGAACAGAGCAGGAATTGACCTGGTAGCCTCTTCCCTGAGGACTAGTTCTCATATTATGTGAATGTATCATGAAAGCTGCCAAAAAAGAATGTCAACCAGTAGTTCTGCTCAGCTGTAAATTTTGTAAAGCCTATGGGACACAACAATGACTAATATGGCAAGATACACCCAATGGCACAATAGTGGCACTTTTATCTTAGGGGTACTAACAACTATCCAATTTAATTTAAGGTTTTCTCAATAGAGGGACTTCATGACCAGGTCTTGTAAACCTAGCCAACTACTTGTGGCTGGAAAGTTCATGATCCTAGAAATTAATCAACCATTGCCAGGTTCATGTACCAGCATTACGTTTTTATTTCATTACAAATTCTTCTCCTTTATAACTACACACACACACACACACACACACACACACACACACACACACACACACACACACCTTACATCCAATTCAAAGAAACTTCTTTGTGCAGCCAGTGGAGAACATTGAATAAACTCAACTCTAGTTACAATGCAGAGAACAAGGGATTGTGGAGTTCACAACCTGAATGGATATATCTGCAATGAAGTTCATATACTTAAAGCTCAGAGAGTATCAAGGAATAAGGAGCATGAAGTTTTTAAGACCCAAAGGACTGAGATATAACTTGGGAGTCTGGGATATGGTGTCTTCTGTATATGACAGGAAGCTATGCTTATAAAATCTTAATACTGCAGCATAAACAAGACCTAAATAATGATAGCAACAGCTGTCTTTAAAAGCTATCACCCTAATATGAACTAGAAGCAGTCAAATGACTACTGAGAGAAGAATCAGTATTCACCAGAAACAATTCCCATAACAGGATATCTAAAACTAACTGGTTAGCCACAAATATATGCACATATGAGCAACACCATTAGGACTCAGTTATATATCCAGAGCTTAATATCTTTATACACACACACACATACATACATACACACACACACACACACATATATATATATATGACCATATATATTTAAGCATATATTATATATGTGTGTATGTGTGTAACTAATACTAGAAGGGGACATGAATTTGAGAGTACGTGGGATATTGGGGGAATATAAGGGAAATAGAAAGGGATACAAATAATTAAATACAGTACTCATGAATCAACTAATCAATTAAGAAAAATAACTTGATACAATCTATTACAAAATATTGCTTCAGACTCAGAGTATGTATTAAATGACATAGCTGAGAAAATGTATTATTTGCTTAAATTAGCTTGTAATCTTTAATCTATAAATGGAAAAATTATCTTTACTTACAAATTGATATGTCTTCAAGTAACTTGTCTTCTAAAATCTTCTAAATGATCAAAATTTAATACTATTATTCACAAATTGTCATTTTTACTCTATAATATTATCATATCCAGTCATCTCGTACCAGATATTTGGAACATATCAATTCCTCTTTTATTAGTTGAGTAAAATGCAATTTTTATATTAATAAATCATAAAGAGAAGTTAAAGAACAAATAGTTAATAAGAAGCAAGCATAAAGATTTTAGAATATGGAAAGTAAAACCCTGTAAAATTAAATGCTTTGGCTAACAATGAAAACATAAATGCTTCAGATGAAACAAATTTTACACAATATAACATTTAAGATTTTATAATAATTTAAAAGTATAGTTTTCTTGGCTTTATATCTGTTCATATTTCCTATTGTTGGTGAGATTTAAACAACATTTTGCCCTATTGTAAAAATAGTATTTAGGTAGAATTCTGTAGGTAAAAACATTAGTTACCTCTATATTTTAGTATTTGCAATATTTGATGCCAATCTATATATTTATTCTTCTAATTTTCTTCATGCTAACTTGAATATTTCAACTTAATTATCTTTAAAACAGAATAAATAATAGTACGTATAGTAAGAAATAATAGGATTTAAAGTTGCACATGGAAAATGTTGACATTCTATTCTGCCTATGTATATAAGACACAGCTCAATATGGATGGTAATTTGTGATGATAAAAACCATGTTTCCATGCCTAATATTTATTGATATGGGCACATAGTAGTAATTATGTATATGTAAATACATTTTAAACATAATGTTATTACCTTTACTAAAAAAACTATAGATAAAAATCTCCATTCTATTGCAGTAAGTAACAATAATTTCCATCAATGGATTATATAGAAAATGCATTCAATATTGTGTGTCTATTATTTTACACTTGTTATTCTAACTGATGCTACTGAAACCTACTCAAACATTTTCCCAAAGTGACTGATAATCCTTTCTAGAACTTTTGCTCTCTTACAGAAAAATTCACTTTGAAAAAGAAGGACACAAAATCATTGCGTTTATTTCTGACGCCAGTACCTTGGTGAGATCTCACATTTGGGATTGCTTTTGTTAATCAAGCATAATTTGTAGAGGGAGACAGAGTGAAGAGACTGCTGGCAGCAGACAGTGATGCCTGGGAAGACTTAGCATGGTGACATGGGAATTTTCAGCACATCCCCTTTCTCAGTGAGGATCAGGAAATACTAATCAGATACATGGCATTCAACCAGTCTCCCCAAATCATGGTAAAGATGGTGCTTGAGAATTCAAAAGTAGCAAGTCTTTTATCTCACTGAATATGAGTTTTATATCATGGTAAATATGGTGTTTGAGAATTCAAAAGTAGCAAGTCTTTTATCTCACCAAATATGAGTTTTATATTTAGTATCACTATCTCCTATACTATTTATTGTATTAGATATATTTGTAATTCAAAACACACTCATCATTGATCACTCCTTCTCACGAACTCATTAAATATAAAATTATTTTTTAAAAAATTGGTGCTATTTTGATTTCTAGTAATTATAGTAACTAAACAACTAGGGTTGACTAACAGAAATTAGATAAAATAAAGCCACCATGCTATTTTTTTAAGTGCTAGATGTTGTTCACTAAGAAACACATGCATCACTGAGATAACATTGAGGAATGATGTTCAATATTAAATCAATGACATTTATTCATGGAAATGGACACAATAGGCTCTTCCCACCAATCCTGAAACTGAACAAATTTTTGGTTCATGTTGCCCTCTAGTGGAATTTTAAAGGGACTATTGAGTAATATTACTTTAAAACACCTTCAGTGTAAAGTGACAAATGTTTTGAAAACACATTAACCAGTGTTCTTAAAAAATGGTTAGGAAGAAAATATTGTCCTGTTGATTGATGTTTTATCCATGTGGGGTTATTTTTAAATTGAGAACACAGAATATAAAGTGTGTGACTCTTATTTTTAAAAAAGCCCAAAATATAACCTATAAATCAAAAGGTACATATGAAGAATTCAGGCACATAATTTTATTATTTTTGAATTTTTGCCAAAAATTTTGTCAATCTCATGCAATAAAACTATCACTGAAACCACATCTTTCTGCAGCTCTGTTGACTGAAATAATATTTAGCTGTATGGTGAAAGTAATAATTTTAAAAGTATAAATTAACTTTGGTTCATACAAGCATAAAAGAAACACATTATTCAGAAGTATATTCTTCTCTGTTAATTTGTTAACCAGAAAACACATTCTGGCATTCTTTAATTTTTATCATTATTTTACTTGAAGATGTTCATGTATGCCAACATAAATTATTTTTCCTATTTGTTTACTAGTATCGATGAATAGAGTGCATGGTACTATAGAATCATATTCTATTTACTAATGCACTTTGAAAACTCCTATCACATTATAAATAATGTCTTTGTTTCTACATTAACACTTAGTATCTTTTGCAGTACCTAATTCAAGCTGCATACATGTAAAGACTCATACTTTTGTAGCCATGAAGATTTCCTTACCTGAAACCTTATTTTAAAATACGCTATCTTAGATAATTAACCTTGGTTTTCAACTTGATTGGCTCTGTGATCTATGGATAGGCATTCTTCTGGACAGGTTTTCAAAGGTATCTCACAGAAGGATTAACTGAGAAAAGAAGGTCTACTCCCAGAATGGGTTGGTCCCTGAGTATATATAAGGAAGCATGAGGGCTAAACAGAAAGGAAGGAGTTTTCTGCCCACTTTTCCTCTTGGTGAGTGCTTCTACACCGTTGCTGCCTTAACAGTCTTGCTGTCCTTCACAGCAGAAAGAAAACTAAATCGGTGCCTTAACTAATTGTGGAGAAAATACAATTTGCAGCTACACTTGAATAATGAAAAATTTAACCACCAGTTATACCACCAGTTTCCTTATTGCAAATGCTCTCCTTCCAAAATTAACTTTTAAAAGCAATGCAGCAAGCCAACAAGATAATTCCTAGAATTAATTTCTGCTAAAGGAATAATTTAGGTGAAAATCTGATACCAAACCTAGCACTAATAATTGGGAGAATTTTGATATGTGACTCTAGGATATTATAAATTTTTAATTTGTCCCCTGGGGAAATAACCTGT
This sequence comes from Phodopus roborovskii, assembly GCF_943737965.1. Taxonomy (NCBI): domain Eukaryota; kingdom Metazoa; phylum Chordata; class Mammalia; order Rodentia; family Cricetidae; genus Phodopus; species Phodopus roborovskii. The sequence continues at coordinate 12,945,698 of NW_026126470.1, read as the reverse complement.
TTTATCTTTATGATATCAGTCATTGTAGAAGTTTTGGTTTAATACCTATTTTGATAGACCAACATTTTCTTGTTAAATCTCTGTAGCACAGATAATGATTCACAGATCTACATTCATGATTAACAGAAATATAGTTCACAAAGTATGAAAAATAGAAGTAGTTTCTTATAAACAATATCTGTATGGTGCAAATCCAGAGGAATAAAGAGAAAGTTGAAAGTTATCTTTGTTTAAATTTGGAAGGAAAATGTATGAAGAACACCTCTGAATGCATCTGAGTTGAAAGTTATAATCATTATAAGCATTAGTCATATATAATTTTATTTCAGTACTGTTTTTTTAATTTTTATTTTTCTTTACATATCAATCCCAGTTCCCCCTCCCTCTTTCCCTCTCTTCCACCCTCCAATGCCCCCCTGACCACCCTCCCCTCCCACCCCGCCTCCACTCTACATGTAGGGTGATGCCTTCAGGAGGGGTCACCTAAATCTGTCAAGTCATCTGGAGTAGGGACCAGGCCTTCTCTCCTGTCTCTCTAGGTTAAGGGAGTATCCCTACATGGGGAATGTGCTCCCAAAGTCCTTTGGTGTACCAGGATACATCCTGGTTCCACTGTCCGAGGTCCCTTAGACTGTCCAGGCTTTCTAGCTGAGACCCATATTCAGGGGTTCTGAGTCAGTCCCATGCTGGATTCCCAGCTATCAGTCTGGGGGCCCATTAGCTCCTCCTTGTTCAGGTCAGCTGTCTCTGTGGGTTTCTGCAGCCTGGTCTTGTCCTCCCTCTCTACATCTGGATTCCAGTTCAGCTCAGTGTTTAGCTGTGGGTGTCTGCTTCTGTTTCCATCAGCTACTAGATAAGGGCTCTATGATGGATAAGTTAGTCGTCGATCTCATTAGCAGGGAAGGGCATTTAGGGTAGCCTTTCCACTGTTGCTCTCTCTGTTCTCTCTCATCTATTCCTCTCCTGACTCACTCTTCCTAGTCCCATGTGCTTTCCTCTCCTCCCCTTCTCTTTCTTCAGCACTGTTTTAAGTTTTAAAAATGCCTCCGAATTTGAATTAATACTGTTCTCATTTTCTTTAATGTAACAGACAACAGAAATTTTATACATCATTCTCATTTAAGATTTATATTTCAATTTTTAAAATCCTAGTATCAGGTAGTATTAATGATTACAAAAGCAATTTTCAACATATTTAAAAAGAATTGAAAATAATTTGTGTGGGAGTCTATGAGGATATGTAAGCACATTTGTGTTTTGTGTGTCATGTATTCCCGAAATACCTCATATGATGCTTCATGCCTTGGGAGATTTCCTAATAACTTCATATATTAAGTTAGACAAACTTTATGTGACATTGCTTGAAGGCACATTCTACAATTGTGACTTTTAAATGTTTTATCCATGCTAATAATAACTTACAGATAGAAGTTTTAAATCTTTAATCCTTTAACAATTATGCTCTGACATACACTGAAATGAATTATTGCATGATACATCATTCAGGGTAAATTAGTGCATAAATTAGTGGAATACATACTTTCCACTAATTGAGGAAGTCACTGATAGATTAAGTCATTTCTAATTTCTATATTTTCCTTTACTTGACTTTCTGGTTCTGCCAAGATTCTTTTCTAGTCATCAATCAAAAACAAAAATCAAAGAAGGACAAGGAAGAAGAAATGACCAGAGAAATAGAGGGAAATATCAAGGAAAAATGGAGATTCCATTTCTTTCAACATGGCATATGTTGAGTAATATTCAAGAGATACAGCTTTATTCAAGCAAAGCAGGAATCTAATGATGGATATCATGCTATGAGGTCTCAGTAAAGCAATGTATATAGTTTCCAAAGCCAGAGGTAATGCAAGCCTATCTCATTTACATCCCATTCTGACAGAACAAGGGTGGAATTTGGCACCATAGCTTGTAAAAACCGATTTACAGGAGAGCAAGATGTTATGGTGCCTAACAACAACCACATTAACTCTGTAGTTTACAGTGGCTAATCAGTGACTTAACAGCCTATCAACAGCATTAAGAAATGCAGTGCAGATGATGAGTAGTCACAGATTTTGTCTTCTATGACTTCAATTCACTGTTACAGTAGATCTTATTAAGTAGAAAACTAAAGAAAGCACAAGGCGCCATGTTGTAAGTGATATGCAAAGTGGTAGAAACTTACCACAAATCAGTGAGACATTTTTTTTTAAGTGAAAAATCATCTTAAGATTCATCTTGGGGAAAGGTTTAGTGTTTTGGGCTAGCATTGAAGGATGATTGTGGCACATGGGAGCGACAGAAGTAATTTCTGAACTCAAATCATTAGATGAACATATCTGATTGGATTTTGTAGAACATCAACCGTGTCCAGGAGACCAAACTGTGAAGCACAGTAAGGGATTGGCCTCTAAATTTTGATGCTGGCCCTTTAAACCTAAATAAACAACCACATACAGACTCTACCATGGATGTGTGCTCCTAATGTTGAAATAAAGATTACATTTGGTGGGTTAAACTTGAAAATGGTGAAGAATGGTAAGAGTATCTTTTCTGACTGAATTTCTCTATTTTTATCAATATGTATAAAGATCCAATAAAACTTCTAATCACTAATACTGCTATTAATAACATTTTAACATAAAGTATTTATCCATGTTTACCATGATAAATATACTTAACAAATAGTCACTCACCATGAGGAAGAAGAAAACGAGAAAGGGAGATGTGTCAGAGATTTTAGTTGTAAGTTTAGTCATACATGTATGAACAGCAGTCTTTCGAGGCTGGGTATGACTATACTGTCATCTCAAGCACATGCCATTTCATAACTACACCCTAGAAATTAATTGGCTAGGGGCTTTTATGAATTTACTTACTGCTCTGTCAGAATAATGTCCAAATAACTAAAACGACCTACTTAAAAAATGAAAGCCAAACTAGAGTAAGATAAATGTATGCAACAGTCTTTTATCATTCGATTTCTTCAAATACATAGCCCTTTCCTATTGATAATTGAGGCTTGACAAGGTCATTTTAAACTCTGTGAATTTATTATGTGGTTGGTCATATTAAAACATTCACATTTTAGTTGACAATAATAGGTGTGACTTTTGGAATAAGCTATCACTTCATGGACTTAACCATTATTTAATTTTTTTCTACAATATATAATCTTTGAAATTCTTGTGAGGGTGCTTTGCTGAAATACATCATGTTGCACACATTTTGTACACTCCTAAAATTTACATATTAAGGTTCTAATACCAATTACCTCAAACTATGACTGTATGTCTACATAAGCTGCTTAAATACATAATTGATTTAAAACAAGCTTTTCGATTGAGTCACTATGCATGATGTTATGATAAAAAGAAGATATGATTTAGACACATACAAATAGAAGAAGAGGGTCATCCATAAGCCAAGAAGAATTCAGTCATGCCAAAATCTTAAAAAATATGTTTCATCAATAAAAAATGTAACTTCTTTAGACCCTTGACCTTTGGTACATTTTTATTATTGTCTTAAAAATATATTCTTGAAAGAAAAAAAAGCTCTGATATTTTTATTTGTATTACTGGTGAAAACAATGGAGATGAGTTCAAAAATACTTTCAGATTCTAAATAAATCTAAATTATATTAAATGATGTTATGCTACTGATGCATAAATTATTGAGATCAAATTTTGACAAAAATTTTAGTGTGACAAAATAAAAGGCAGTGTCTGGTATCTGTTTAATAATTATCTCTATGAAACATATATATATATATATATATATATATATATATATATGTATAATGATCATGGATTCCGCTCACCAAAATTAATTGCTTCATATGCAGCATGAGTTAAAAAGTCAGCCAAGTGAACTGGACATCATTTTCCTATATTGCAAACAGTCAAAGATTCATCATAACTGTGATTTGATGGCACATGAGCATTTGTTTCCCTTTCTAACGTCCAGAGATTCATGAAAGATTGACAAGGTAATGTGCAAATATTATAATGGTATGTTAGGAAGAATATATGTAAAATGTGAAGAGTAATGTTTCTCTCTCAGTGTTGGTAAATATAAGAGTATTTGACATGGTTCCAAGTGAGCCATAAACACTAACAATGCCCACAATGCAGGCACACTCAGTAACATATTACAAAACATTCATATTATTGGCGAGGGCAAAGTATGCTCTTTGCATTAGGTTCACAGATTTTGAAAACCCAAATTAGTTTCATATACTCGTCTTTATTTAATTTTTTATTTTTGGAAAATGAAACAAACAAACAAAACATGTTGTTAAAAAATATTCTGTGGCTATGGCTTGTTCTTCTTTTGTTTATTTCTCCATGAAGGAGATCAAATTTTAGGGCTTAACAATATTTGCAACTATTATGTATCTCACTCCTTGGAAGTTAAAATGCCTTCTTTTTCCAATTCTTGTTCACTTCAGGGTTAATCCCCAATCAGTATACCATTTGAAAAGGTACATGGTTAGATTTAATTATTCAAGAAAATCAGATTTTATTGTTCTAAAATATCATTCCCTGGATGACCATATTCTAATTTATTTAAAAAAAAACCTCATAAAACAAAATCCCCATGAATTTCCATTTTCATTATTTAACTTCAGTACAAAAAATTGTAATTATACATCCATTTTTCTGATGTTTGATTAGGTTTACCTAATAAGTACAGTAACACACCGTGTGTGGTTTTATAATGTGCTAGAGTGTGTATCACATAGCGGCATCTTAGATTCTAAAGTTACTATATGCTAATGAGTCTCAGGAAATAACTCTTCCCTTGGACTGAGTATATTATTAATCATTTCCTCAACTAAGGGTGAACAGTTGTGTAATTTTGTTTCTGATGAAAGCCTGATTATTTATAGGGATTATTTGAGTGGCAATAGTCTTTTCTCTTTTTGTATATTTACTTTGTATCTGTTAATCATCAATGAAACGACCATCTAACCAAACAAATACAGGAAGGATAGTGAACTTTTGACAGAATAAGTATAAAATGTTCTTAAGAGGAGACCTAGGAGGAAAGAGGAGATGAAGTAAAAAAGTAAAGTATGATGGGACTGTATTTATGTCCTTGAAAAAAGTGATTTACAAAGGTGAGCACATGATCTGGTCTGTTCTCTCCCTCTCCTGCCGCTCCTCAACCTCACTCCCTTTCTTCCCTCTGTCTCTTCCTCTACTCTTTCTTTTATCTCTCTCAAGTTGTAGAGCTTCTTAAGTTCCTTGTCAATTCCAGTCACTTAATAGAAAAATCAAAATGAAGAGGTTATGCTATTCTGGGGTTGGGGGGAAGCATCTCCACTGAGTCTGATGAGGATACATTCTATTTAGGTAGGGAATTTCTGTGCTGCTGGAGTATTCATGGAAAAAGTATAAAAATTGTACACATTGATGTTGGTGCATTGTAAAGATCTGAGATTTGGCAGATTTCAATATCAATATTCCAACACTTCCTAGAAAAGCAATACTGTATATATTGTGGAATTAAGATAATTGAGCTGTGTGATATGGTTAGAAGATTTTAGAGTCTCCCCAAGGCCTCAGAGTACCATAGCATCAAGGATGCAAGCTCACTTGCCAAACCCTAGGCTAAACAAAAGCCTGCATCAGATATATCCCAAGCAGTCAGCATCTCAGAACCTCACAGCTTTAGTCTTAATCTATAAAGTGAGCAAGATTTAAATATTTCTCACCCAAACTTTCCATTAAAGAAAAGAAATATTTTAGATTAACATTCATAAATGAATCTCTTCAATTTCTTTGCTTCAATGTACTTGCTTTTAAGAAATTGGACATGTAGTTCGAGTCCCTGAAAATCTAGTAACAGTATTTAGACAGGAGACTCTACTAATGTCCACAAGCAAGTATTTTAAAACGTAGTTTATCTTCTGTGTGGGGCAGATCTAGTTAAGAAGCAGAGTTATAAGCAGGTGGGAAGGCAACCAGAGAGCAATACTGACATATCACATCAGTCACATGATAAACTTTTTTAAGAGTAACTACTAAGGCCCAGAGAAATTAATCCATTCGTATGCCACAAATACCTGGATAGGCCTTTACTACACTGTCATGTGAATACAGTGAACATAAGCCAAATGTCTGTTGATGGTTCCTGAGTTATAAATACGCAGATATAAAGAAATCAGTATTTATCCCTAGTATAACAAATGGACTCTGCTGTGGCATGTCTCTGTCTGTTCTTGCCCTTCAGATTTGGGTTGTTAGTATGGAACAAAGGAAGAAAAAAAGGAACAAAACTCTATGGATACTTTCCTTCTCCCAAGCAGGAAATATTTCATCACATAGCCTCAATCATAGCCATCAGGATAAAGTAATATATTATAGACTCAAAATTAGGCATCAAACTGGAGAAAGACAAATGGACAAGGAACTACAGCCTTACAGGGAGAAATCCCGTTTCAGACATTCAGAGATAAACAGCCTTGAACACAAACAATACCATAGACACAAAATACACTATGAGGGAGTTTAATCCAACTCTTTCAAAGTTTTCTTTAGAAAATTATGATGTGTCTTTACTCATAATGGAAGAAGCAGGTGTTCTAACTTAAAGTGCCCATTATGTATAAAAACAGACAGATAAAGGAAATAGAAGACGTTATGATTCAAAGGAAACAAAAACTGCTGTTTGGATCAAGCACAATGAATCAAGAGTAACCTGACCTTCACATGGTGTACTTAATATATAGCAGAGGACTTAAGCTTTGGAAATCAAAAATCTCATTTTCAATTACTGAAGTGTAAAATTCCAGGGGACATTAGGAATTCCCGTGAAAACTAACAAACATTTACCATTTCCAAGTGTTTTGACTGACCAATACCATTTTAACTGCCATATATTACAGAATACCTGAAAAGATGCAACATGACTTTATATATTCCATGATAGAAAACAGACTATTTGGAGTATCTTCATTGTGTAGTAATACATGGGCAGACAATGGCAAATATTGTAATACTTCACTTAAGGAGAGAAAACACTCAGCCATCCATTTTAAAACAGTTTTCATTTTTAACAAAAAACCAACAGAGAACAGTCATTACAGTAAGACAATTAGCATGAACTCCAACTATACCTTCAGTTACAGGAAAAGATAATTAAATTACTGTTTCATGTAAAGCTCTCCTGCCCCCGTGTCTAGTAAATTTGTTCCATAACTGAGAAGTAATTCAATTTATAGTGTCATCTTTAGATGGCAATTAAGTCATTGTTTGACCTACATCTGCCAAGGAGAATGCTGCCCTGTCAGAGCTAGCATTTACACTGCAGGGGATTTAATCATAATATCCTAAATTAGCCATGGTTGAGAGGTGTCCCTCTCTGGCCTTACAGACTGTTAATTGTTGGGCTGCTGACTTGCTTTCTTTAGTGTAGTAGTAATGTCTAAAGATAATGCTATCTTATAATATATATGAAAGTTAAAGGAAATCTGTATCCTTCTTTGGCAACACTCAGTTGCTCAAAGATCCCAAAGAAATTGTAATTTTGAAAAGTTCCGAAGCCTTATGAGGCATAGCTCCCATGCAGCACATCTCTAGATACAACCCTCACTATGCATTTCATTTTTCTATTCAGGATGAAAGTCACTGTGAGCAAAACCCCTTTTTCTCTAGAAGTCTCTCTTTATCAGTCATCACTCATGATGTTCTTACACTTAGTCTTTGCTTTTGGGCACAGCTGGGCCATTAAGGAGCCAGGCTAGAGGATGTGGAGAAGACGGTGAAAGGTAGGTTGTCTGGGAGAGAAGAGGAATGACTGAGGTCAAGGATGAAGGAAGCACTCAGAAAAATTCAGCATCTTGTCTGGGACAAGGGAATGAAAATGGAGTTAGTTAACATTTTTATCCAGGGGCCTCAGTGGCTAATGACTCATTAACTCATTTCATTCAGAATCATCCCTCCTCTTGTGTGTGTGTGTGTGTGTGTGTGTGTGTGTGTGTGTGTGTGTGTGCATGTTGAGAGAGAGAGAGAGAGAGAGAGAGAGAGAGAGAGAAGGGGGGAGAGGAAGGGCGAGAGGGGGGGGGGAAGACAGAGAGGCAGAGACAAAGACAGACAGACACAGACAAACTTTATGATGTAATGAACCTATAGTGATTTTCACTCAGTATTTGTGGTACTTTGACTTAAACATAAGTGTTGCTCAGCTCTAGATAATGAAAAAATACATTAAAAATCCAAAGAAAGGAAAATGAATGAATTATATATTACAATTAAATACTACTGATGACACTTTGGATTTTTACTGAATCAAAAGAAAAAGCATCTCCCACCATGTGTACATTCTTAATGCACCTCCTTTATATAAAATAAAAAAGTTTCAATATTTGATAGAATTCTAAAGACTGGAATTTAAAATTTCACAGCATTTCCACATGGAAAGTTGCAAAGAAATGAATCTGTAAAGTTCAAATAAATGTTTGGCCAAGGTTATATTTTCAATTTTAAAACAGGTTTGATTTCAGGAGATAGATCTAGCCAGTCAAACATAAAATTCCACAAGCCTTGTTTGCTGACTCTCCTTTCCTAACAGAGCCTGAAGTGGGCAGACTTCACGGCTCATAGCAGCATGCATGCAGTCAACACAGGAGGCTGAAAAAAATCTTCCCAAACCAGCCCTCATGTATTATTAAAGTCAGCCCAGCTTCCTGCACGGCTGAACAATGCTGACTGTCCTCTACCAACAAATTCAATCCACAGGCTGTCTGAATGTTCGCCAGGGCTCTTCGTTGCCTGCACATGGCAGATATAATTGGTAAAATGAATGAAGAATTTCCTATTCTTACTAGGCAGTAGTCCAGACAGAAGATAAGAATAACTTCAATAGCTGAGCTAGCATGTGAAAAGGGCTCTGCTTTTCATATAACACTTATTATGAAGATGCAAATTTCCCCTCAACCAGCATGGCTCTCTGTGCCTGTTCACAACACACTTCTTTAACTGTTAACATTTTGTGCTTTCAGTATTTTTGAGATTTTTCAAATTCAGTTTTGAGATGGTCTAACAACCTCTCAGATCTTTACAGAGATACAGATGGACAAATATTTACAAAATATTTTCAGTATTATATTATTTTCACATTTAAATGGCTATGTCAAAGGACCCATTTATATTCAATATTCACTGGATCGATGCCCTACTTAGTGAAAATGAATATAGTTATTGCTTGAAACATTTTAAATGTGCACTACTCCATACAAAGAACCTGGAAAAATCTATTCATCACTTCTGGCTAAGAGGCATGTGAAATATATATATATATATTTATATATTTTTTGAGAACATCAAACATGAATTTTTTATCTACATCACTCCAACTTCCCCTTCGACTTCTAAATGCTATTGTATCTTCCCTTCCAAATTCACAACCTCTTTTTTTAACTATTATTACATGTGTATCCATAGCTACATATATATATATATATATACATATATATATGTATATATATATGTGTGCACATACAAACACCACTTATAGAGTACACTTAGTGTTACTGATAGGTACATGTGTTTGGTTTTGGGTGCTTGGATTGGATTAGGCAACTTCTGGGAGAACTCATCCCTGGAGTAAACTGTTAGTCTCTCTTAGTAGCCAAGATTTGCAGATAATTTATGGATAACTGTGGCTCTTACCACTCACCCAGAAGCTAATTTTTGCAAACTGTGGAAGGATCTTTTTAGATATCCACTACTGGTCAAAAGAGTCACAGTGCACAGCCCAACACCAACTGACACATCTCTTGTGCAACTTTGATACACAAGCTTTAGGAAAAGTGGTGGAATAAGAAATTGAAGGAGTTTAAGAGCCTGAGCACAGGATGTCTGCTGCTAGATATTGTCCCATAGGTAGGGTAGTAACCATTCCTTACAAAGGATTTGGCTGGTGATTTCATGTATGTTCAGTTGTAATCTTGATCCCATATGTCATGGGTTATATATGCCACTGTGTGACATTGTTTAAAAATAATCACATTTTTTTTCTGTCCTGTACTTGACTTTTTTGTATAAAGTATATAAAGTGTGCTGGGTTCCCTTCTAAAAATGGCAAATTCATTCAAAGAAGGACAATGCACTATTTTAAGATATTATACACGATTGTAATATCTTTGTTTATCTAGTGTAAATAAAGTTAAAACCTGGTCATTTAAAATTATCCCATTCAGATTATCAACAAAATTTAAAATACAGTAACTTGTTCATAAATGTAGCTAAGGGAGGAAGGCTGCAGTTGGGATGTATTGTATGGAGAGAAGAAGCATGCTCCAATCATTTAATTGGTAAGCATGCAGTAATTATACAGCAGTATATTTGAAGGTGATGCCAAGGTTGTATATGAGAAAATAAATAAAAAAAGAGGAAAAAATAACAATGTAGCATAAAGCAATTTCTGGATATAATATTAAAAAAACTCTCAACAGTCTATCTTAATGACAAAATGATAATTTAAAAATAATCAATGTAGCTAATACAAGTTGTTAGGAAGTCCTGTATTCTCTTTTATAGATGGCATGCTTTGTATAATTGTATATCTTCTGTAATCCCGTCCTTTATTGCTGTCACACCACCTATATATAATCATTACAATTACAAGAACACAAGTATTGTGTAATGCATACCTTTTAAAGCCAAAGATGAGAAAAGTATGATGCTAAAATATCTCTAGAGATGATGGAAGGAACTTTTTAGAAAGAGAAAGGAAAGCAAATGGGGGTTTTGGAGAAGAAAAATATTGGCAAGTCATGCTACAAGCTATATGAAAGCTTCCAATGCCACCAGTTCATTTGTAACACTCATATGTTTGAATAGTTACAATGAAATCCACTCTCCAATTTTGAATAGTTTTAAGAGGGACTTAAGTTATGAATGTCGGGTAGCTGCCATCAAACATGTCTTCTCTCTACTCAGTATTCATATATCTGTACTCAACATCACTCTCACACAAAAGCTAACCAACATTTTAGATGTTTCATTACATATGCTTAAAAAAAGTATCAGTACAGTATAGAACCAGGATGTATCCCTGGTGCATGAAAGGACTTTTTGAACACATTCTCTTATCCTAGAGACAGGAAGGAGGGCCTAGTCCCTACTCCAAATGACTTGACAAAGTTTGATGATCCTTCCTGAAAGGCATCACCCTCCCTATGGAGTGGGTGGAGAATGGAACTGGAGGGGGTTCAGGGAGCATGGGAGGGAGGAAGGGAGAGGGAACTTGAATTGATATGTAAAGTAAGAAAAAAATGATAAATATATAAAAAGTATCGATATATTATCAAATTATAATATCTACCATCATCTTTTACATACTAAATTACAATCTTTTAAAATAATATTATAAAAATCTCTCCATACTCTATAATGAACTTACTTTTTTCTTATTAATTGCATTCTTTTTATTTTTAATAATTGCATTCTACTTAATTTTCAATATCAGAAATTAATTAAATCATTATAGTTAGTAAATATTCCAGTTGAGTTCTGGTAGGAAAAGAACAATGGTCATGAATATATTTCAACTATGAACATTCCTATGATATGAATTTACCAAATAGAGGTCCTTGATAAAACTTCACATGACATTTTAATAAGGAATTTATTATTTCATTTACCCCACTATGGGATATGTCTTTTTATCCTCATACATTACAGGAAGCAGAGCAGGAAAATATACGAAAACAGAACTAAGATAAAATACCAGGACATGTGAATACATTAATTCAATAAAATGAAAAGCAGGGTGCCTTCAAGAGAAACTGCCACATTACAACTGAAGAGTTTGCCGAAGATAAAGGAGTGATCATTTCGTTTTGTTTTACTTCCTAGGATCATTATTAATAAGATGTTATATGAAAGAGAGTGATGGCAACTAGGAAATTTTCTAGAAACATTAAATGATTTGATGGTAGTTATGTTATTAGTAAATGTTACAGGGATATAAACCCTTTTGTGAGGATGTTACCAGCTAGATTGAAATAAGCACACATGTGAGGAATAAAGAGAAACAAGAAAAGCATTGACTCAGGCTGGGAGATGGATTAGGTAAAAAGACTCTACTGTTTATAATGCAGAAATATTGAGCATGTTTTAGACTACGAAAAGAGATCCAAAAAGGAAGATGATATATATCGCCATATGCTAGAGGCACAATACGCTGTGTTAACAATTTTGATTTATTAGACTGATAGAATTTTAAGTTACATCACACATTATTTAATAAGATTATAGGAAACTACTATTTTAATAGATTGTTTGTATGAGGATGTGGACAGCACTTGGGATCCTCAAATCTGTATTTCTAGCCCAGATGAACTTTGCATTGTTTGTATACAGATCTAAATTAGAGCACAAAGATACTGCAAATAAGTTAGTATATTTAGTTATATGTATGATACAAAATATTGATTAATTACTAATGTGTAATAACTATTGAGAGCTTGCTATATGATAGAGTTATATTAGAGTTGCAGTAGATACTACTATTATACTAGGGAACCACTCTATGCAGAATCTTATGCAAACCTTTAACTGCCAAAGAATTAATAGGAAAATGAGTAAATAAATAAATATTTGAGGTTGAAGGAATAACTGAATCTTCAATTTCTCCTGTAAATAAAATGCAATTAAAAGTGGTCTGTGTGTTTATTGAGCAGGTAGGCCCAGAGAGCCCTCTGGTGGTCAGAGAGTAAAAGACGTGTTTGAGGAAATACTGAGCTTAGAACAAAGGTTGTCTTATTTGCCTAGAAGGATCCCAATCAGAATGATTAAAGTGGAATAAAATAATGAGACTCATCTCTCATACCAGCTTGGTTGCCCACATATATATGGATAGATGTTTTTTTCTTGCCATGAATTATTTCTTTTATCAAGTCAGCAATGGATAATAAGATTAAGATGAGAACTGTTATTTTAAGAAGAAATAGAATATAGGGGAAAAGGTGAAAAGTAAAATGATGTCTGCAATCATACAAGCAGGAGGTAGGGCTGTGGCTGTGATATATCAAGTTTCAGCCACCTTCCTTTACTGTCTGTTATTTCTTTCTGAAATGAACACAGGGTCGTGGTTTCCTTAAATACGAAAGTTTTTTTTTTTTTTTTTTTTTTTTTTTTTTAAAGTAGGAGAAAGAAACTTTAAAACTATGGTGAATTACAAAACCCCAGGGGAATTATTCTTAAGATGTATAAAAAGAGTCAAGAAAGAAGAAAGCAAACTTCTATAGATGGAATGAGGCATACAGAAAGGTAGTAAATATTGGTCAACAACTTGCAATTGCCATGGGCGTCATGCCATGGGATCAAGATGTCTCAAAAAGAACTCTCAATGGCGACTGCAGCTTCTTCTCAGATTGTTTGTTTTTTGGCTTTATATTTATATTTCATTGGGAAAATTGTGTTCCAGGGTTAAGCTTGATCATGGAGAGAATTACTGTTCTAAATAAGATATGGCACATTGGATTATATCAGAAAGATAATATTAATATGTTATCTCAGTCAGGAGTGGGCAAGTGATTTAAATATTTACTTCATAATAGTAAGTGAGAAGTGGGATTATAGAAAACTATACTGCCTTCTAATGGGGTAAAGAAAGCATGTGATTGGTATTAGTAACCAAATTGATCATGGATTTTAGCTAAAATAAACTTGCTGAGCACACTTGGATGGGGGTTCACATGATGTAGGGACCAAAGGAAACAGGCTGTGGTCAGCTGTGAGACCAATTAGAAAATACAGCACAATGAAAGATTAGATTTGCTGGTCCTCCTCTCAGATGGCAATCTTAGGAAAAGAGAGATGTCTAACATGTAACAATAGAATTCGTTCACCTTATATTTCTCACTGGAAAGGTTGAAGTAGTATACGAATACGTCACATTGAAAATTCAGCTAATGGTAGACACATTATGGAGTGGCAACTAGTTCAGGAGACCTCAGCAATAACAAAAAGATTGTAAAGAAGGACATACCCTGAGTGAGAGGTAAAAGGGGTCCAGTTGGAGGCAGAGGAGGGGTATGAAAGTAGTAATGGGGAGTATGGTCACAGTATATTGTATAATGCAATAAATTGACATAACATTTTAATAAAAAAGGACATCAGAGGAGAAATAATTAAAATACAGCTAAAATTCCACAGATAATAAATGTCTATTTGAAATTTAACAGTGGCTAGAACCACATAAGGGAAGACCAGTTAGCAGACAAATGGATTGCAAGTTAATTTATTTTTCTTACCACTACTAATTGGTTTCAATGAATCTATTGTTTCTGGAGTCAAGGTACTTTTAAAGCACTACCTTAAAAGAAATTCAGATTACTTAGAAAATGCTGCTGATTATGAGAGTAAATTTTTTCATTAACCTGGACAAAAAAAAAAAATGACCAAGGAAGAGAAAAACAATTAGTGATTCTCCTAGGTCATAATTGACATGTTAAAGGCAATATACGTTATATAATACTTGTTAAAAAAGACTATTGCTGTAAAATTATGTATATTTTTATCTTCATGTGTCTTAGGATATCCACAGAACAAGCACACAGGAACGTTTTGTATTCTACTGGGAAGGCATCATCTTCAAATCCCTCCATTGTTCATGCAATAAATCTAGTGTTATAAATAATTAACAATGTCATCTAGTAGCATTATAATTTGGTACATTTTAATTCTCTTTCAATGTATCCCAGGCCTGTGCTATTCTTCTGCTATAGAATGTTAACAAAAGTTAAAGAACACAAATAAAGCACTCCATCACCATGATTAGTGAATATCCATCAAGTTGAGCTAATATAAAACCCCAGACTCCTCTGGGGTATTTGTTTGTAAAATATTAGAAACTATTTTCCAGAGAAAGACGACTATAGATTGCAAATGTGAGGAAAATTTATGTTATGGCCACAAGGTGGCAAAATAAGCTAGGGAACTCCATAAACTCTTTCAAAAAAAAAAGTCTTCATATGTCAGTGGTCCAGATTTACCACATTTCAATGGAAAATGCTGAGGCAATTGCATTATCTGCCTCTCTTATCTGTATGAAAAGTGACTAGATTCAAATCATCAATAGAAAGAGATGAGATGACTGGACACTGAAACAACTCCACTCCACTCAAGCTTCTATTACCAGCCTTGAGAAATCAGAGGTCAATTCATTCTTGTTCTGTTCCTGAAATGAAAGGAAACTCCTGCAGAGATGCCACTAAAGGATGCTATTTTAAATGCATCTTAAAAAACAGTCCTGGTAGGGAGCTTTATTGCCTTCCACCCTTCTCTGGTGCAAAAAGGCATGCGAAGAAACATCCTGTCCCCTTTTGTATGATACATGAACTTACATTAATATAATGCAAACACATTAGCACAAGTACAGACATGGTCATAAACTCAAAATTAACTGAAAATAAGTTCAGTATTTCGTGGACAGCATTATAATTTCACTGATTTGAGGAAATGATGAAAAAAAGTTAGCAATTGTTTTGACATAAAAATATCACCTGCCTTTTAAGAAGTTGGTGGAATTGTAGCTATAGAATTCAATACAAGCTCATCAACTGTCATGGAAAATCCAGAATTGGTTATCTGTTCTACTGCAAAAGGCCTCCATTTTTATCTAAAGCAAGCATGGCCTTTGTATTATTGCCTTTCCAAGATCATTGCATGTGGCTGGATTGACTTCTTTGTCTACACTACTTGTAAATTCCTATTCATTCCTCACAAGATGACTGAGGCATTGTCTCCCTGGAATCTATAATTCATCTCATCCTTCAATCATAATCCATGGTTTTCTGTTTTTATCACCGTGATTATAAAATTCTAGCTGCCCGTGTTCCCTTGTGTGTGCTTGAGAGGAGGAACTCCATTTCATTAATTTAGTATTTCTACTTCCTATAGAGAAACTTGAGGCTGTCAGCAAACCCTTTTCTGGAATGGAGACAAGATCATACATATTTTAGTACTGTTTATATGTCAGTGGAACTATGCAGCAGCCTCTATTTTAAGGTGATACTTCTATCAATAGATCAATGTGCTATTAGGTTATAATCTAATTGATTAATTCTGTAAAATTATGAAAATAGTTAAAATTCATTTACATTGTAGAGCATTAGCTTTCTAAGATTCATATCCTTAGATCCCATGCCTATTAAGATCCCCAATGGTGAAATTAGAGCATAGACACCATTTCATTTGTATGTAATTGATCTTAAGTATTAAACTTGTGTATCCCTTAGAACTAGAAAGAAAAAAATGGTTGTAAGTGTGTAAATGTTAATGGTGATGTGTCAAGTGTGCACACAGTCAAATAGAGAGAACTGTGTAATTTTCTCATGAATGTAGACATGACCCATTTGTTTAAATGCAGATGAGTTTTATGTTCTCTAAATTGCAGGCTGAACATGATCATTGTAAGAGTACATGTTTATATATCTCACAATTCTTTATTCTAATAAAGAAGACACACCAGCATTCATGCTCAGATAACTAAAAGATGAGCCTTGATGTTCTCAAGCAAAATAGACCCTGAAGGATATTTATCAAGAGAACTTTAGACACAGGTAGTTTCAGAGGGCAACAAAACATTTAGCATACACTTAGAACCGAGAGATCCAGGGCCTGGGAAGATAGTGGTTCATTAACCATTGCTGTGCTCAGATGAATATACTTTGAAATTTTATATTTAATTATATTTATATTATAGATCATTAACTTTACAATCTTAGAAAGATCAGCAAAACAATCTAACTATGAATGGCACCAGTTACTTGCCTCAAAATTAATATTAAATTAAAATTAAAAAGAAGAGCCTAGGGAAAAATTCGAGATCATTATGTTCATAGTCAGAGAAGAATTAATATATGTGCTCTCCTCTATTTCTGACTTGGGACATGTGTGTGTGTGTGTGTGTGTGTGTGTGAGTGTGTGTGTGTGTGTGTGTGTGTGTGTGTGTGGTATATATCATCAATGGACAATATTTCTTTAACATATGTGAAAATGTATTAGTTAAATTTGAAATGAAAATTCTCTCTGTGTAATTTTCAAATTCTGGTTAGAAAGCATAGTTTATTCCCCTTTGACTATAAAGAGATATACCTACTGTAACTCAAATGAGCTACTCTTTAACTTTCAGAAATGTCTAGATTGAATATATCCAGCAACAAATAAAATTGTTAGTTAATCATGGTTTACAAATAGAATACTAACATGAGAGTAGAAAATAGTTACACACACACACACACACACACACACACACACACACACACACATTCATTAACACAAGGAGCTTTATTTATTTATTGCATATGATAAACATAATGGCTAAAGTCCTAATCAACGTTTTTCTATATTGTTAAAAAGTCAAAACAACAACTAGCTAAATAAAATCAAACTCCTTAAAAACTTTTCAAAACACAGAAAAACCTGGAATCACTCTCATTAAGGGTGGTTTGTATACCCAGTGATATTCCTTTGGTGAAAATGAATTCTGTGTTTGCAAGCTATCAGTTAGACATAGCTTCTGGAATAACGATGGAGCTTGTGTCTTCTCTCAGTGTTGGGAACCCATCTAGTGTGGCCCACACCTATGCTAGCTCTGTGCATGGTGCTTCAGGCTCTGTGAGTGTATTTAGTAAAGCAAATTTTACTTAGAAGTGATAACCCTTTTTATTTGGTCTCTTTTTAGAACTCTACTAGGCTTATTTCTAGGCTTTTATTCTTTAAATTTCCATAAGAAATATATAATATGCCACTAGTAAAAACTGCCTCCAGACTTTCAGCAATTCATTTAAAAGAAATTTCATAGATAATTAAGAGTGCACACATTGAAATTCAGTTCCTAGAGCCATGTCAAATGCTAGAAGCTTAAACCGGGCAGCTCAACCTGTCTTCTCAAAAGAGTAACTTCGGAAAGGGCAAAGGATGTTAAAGCTTTGAATCTTCATGAACTTTGAATATACCTGAGCAACAGTCACAGATTCTAACATTAGGGGTACTCTCCTTTCTCTGGCCCTTAATGCATCATATATATATATATATATATATATATATATATATATATATATATATCAGGTGGCATGTTTACATGAGATAACTAGACTCACTGTGTCATACATTGGGTACATTGTTACTCATCTTTATGAAGTTATGAAGTGCTGCTAGGTACACAAATAACAGAAAGAATATGTTGCACAATGCTTGGTGAACATATTGCATGGTTCTTACTTTGGATCTCTAGATTTATTATGTTAAGTTCTACAACCCATGATAAATGATTTTTTCTAAGTATCCATTGCTCTGGAAAAATGAATATTTTTCTTTTTGACTTTGAAAGTTTTAATGTGATGTAACTCTAATGAAAAGTAAATGGGGCTTCTCCCCATCACAGTTGTCAGAGCTATCTGGAGATTTTATGGGTTTGCCTCCTACACCGGTGGAGTACAGCCAGAAACCAGTATTTGTCAGAAGGATGTAGTAGATAAAAATAATTTTGTGTTAATAAAGGAAGAAAATGAATATTAGTAAATAAAAGCTCTCAACAACCCATCTAAAAAAGATAATTTGCTTTCTAATGCTAAAGAACAATTTTCTGAATGCAAGGGTTTGGATTATGCTTCTCAAATTTTTATTTGATGATTAGGTGTAGACCTTATTACATCATGGAGATGCATGTCCAACTAATTATAGTTTTACAGTAGACTGGTATAATACACATAATAGCATTTTGTGACTGACTGAATGAGTAAATAGAAATAAATCAATTAGCAAACTCAAAAGTTTATCTAATTATTGTTTAATAGCCAAAAATCATAAGTGACCTATTTGTTCTTTCCTTGTGTGTGCATGTTCTCATTGATTTAATTGTGTAAAATGTTTTCTGATTAATCTTGTAAATTTATCTTTTATAGCATTACAACATGTCTACTATTAAAACCACAAATTCTAGTGTATATGTATTAATCCACAATCGTTCCTAGATATAGAGCCATAGTTGCATTTGCTTCATTTAAACTTTTCACTCTTTAGAGTATATTAGGTCGATGACAAACACATTGGAATACCAAATCTGTCTGAGTTAAGAAAAGCATCAAGCATTCAAACATTACAACTGTTTTGCTTGTTCGGCCAGAGTAGCCAAACCTTTTCCCCGTTGTCAATCTTTCATGGTTTCAGTGGGAGTCTGAGACCCAAAGATTTATACTTACTCTTTCTGTGAAACATTTCAGTTATTTCAGCAGTAACTGCCTGTGGAAATAAACTACGTCAAATAGTTCATGGTTCTGTAGCAACTTATAGATAAACACAATTGAGTTTAATAAAATCTTTGCCCATCTCTGGCTTCTATATGTCTTCTTTTTAAAATGTCTATTTTTATTATTTTTCTTTATGTGTGCCTGTGTATGTCTGTGGGAATTTATGACCTATGTATGTGCAGTTACCACACTGGCCACAGGAGGGCATCAGAGACTCAGAAACTGTAATTATAAGTGACTGGGAGCCACTCGGGACAGTAGAGCCGAATTTAGGTACTCTAGGAAAGCAGCAAGCACTCTTAACCACTGAGCCATTTTACAGATCTCTCATATATTCTTTTAAACTGAATGCTAAGGCTTATACTGATCGTTTATAATTACACAATCTGAAAATCAGAAGAAAGAACAAAAGTAGTCAATTTGGCTGCAAAGTGTTCAATCTTTCTTGGCAACAGAGTCAACAATATAGTTGGATGGTTATATCCATAAACCTTTGGGCAAATATTTTGATATTACAATTAAATAACTGAACCATCTTTTTACAAGTCTGTTTTAAAACAATTTAGAACCCACCGTTACATATTAGGGATCTATAGATAAACAGTGCTTTCCTTTTTCATAATTAAACAGGAACTTGTTTCTACAGCCTGTTCTGGAAACCCTACTCATCTTTGGGTCCTATAAATCCTTTCATAAAATTCTTTTTTATTTCTTTGTAAATATAGCCAGAATACTTTGTATCCATTTATAATCAGTGCCTTGTAATAAAGATATTAATCAATCATACATGTTTTGCACGGCCTCTATGCATGGCCTGCATGTAAAACATATGTGCTTGATTAACCAATAGTAGTTGAATTATAGGTACTTTGAAAAAATGTAGTTTTTGATTGAGCTATTATGAAAAAAAAAAAAGAATCCAAGGTTTTGGTTAGAGGGATTTGTGGATTAGACATAGACATTATCTGAGGAGAAATCTACCAAAATAACTAAGAAAATCAGGAAAAGTTAATAAAGCACATTTTCAATTAAGTTAATAGTAAGTAAATTTGCTAAAACATTCTAATATTTATATTTAAATAATAAATCCATGATGGTACATGAGCCTTTGCTCTAATTAAAGAATGAAATTGTTCACTAACTAAGGTTGAAGTTAAAGACATGAAATGAATATTTTAAAATCTCTTCCCTCATTTATCAACCTGATAGGGGAGATGCTTTTACTTTTAAAGAGGAAGAAACATTCACATTGCAATTTGCCTTTACATAATAGCATTTAACATAGCATCACATTAAAAAGCCTTAAATAATATATATCCACTTTACATAATCACATACCTTTCCTAAAATATAACTTTTGATATTGTAGCCCAAAGCATTCATAACAGGTCATTTTTTTCTATTTACATTTTTCTCAGTGTATCAATAGGAATGGTATAGGTTTATGCTTAAAATATGACTCCCAAATATGTTTCATTAGCAATAACTCTCTTCTTAATTCTTGAATTTGTGATCAGCCAGTTTCTCACTGACAACTGAACTTACCATTCTGAATATGATATCAAAACAAATCTGTGATCTCTTGTCAAAATATACACTGAGAAAATGACATTTGTCACTTATCCTGTAGCACAGGTGGAAACTTCAAGTAGTCTTCATTGTTCCTTAACACCAAGTCAGAGCTTAATAGTCTGGTCCACTTTATTTCCTTAGCTTCTCTGTGTCTAATCACAAACAAACTGCATTGCAGAGCATAGCAACACTGGCCTCCTAAGAAGAGCCAGAGTGATCTCCACCAACTTCATATGTTCACTTCTACCACAGTGGCATTCCTCCATGGATCCTCACTATAGTCAGAGTTAATGCGGTGTCCTTGTCACAACCAGGAAGAGAAAGAAGGGCCCTGAATCAGTACTTAGCTGTGTGAGCCTGTATGCCCTTCATTTCATGAGTGATATATCTTCTACATAAATGAATGCTGTTATTATTGATTGGATATTTTCTCACCATCACTCATTTACTTTTTGTTATATCATATCACAGCTTCTCATGGTGTCAAGTTACTCATTAGCAAATTGTAATTTTCCTTTATTCCTAAACTTCAGAAGAGAAGAAATAATAGTGAAGGTTGTAGGCGACGTTTAATTGGCTGATAGAAATTAATGATATAGTATCCAGCAGCTACAAAAATGAGCAAATGCAATTGTGATGAATAAACTGAAATATGAGTTTTATTTGAGTGTCAACGTATACAAATATACAAACAGCATTGAATTTTGGGGCATTGTGTTACCAATAGAATTCCTGACAAATGTAATCACTTAAGTTCAGTTTGGGGTTCATTACTCAAATTTATTGTTTAAATGGCTAGTATGGCACAATTGAACACAATGTTCATTCTTTGTATATTAATTATAACAAAATGACTTTAAAATAGCTAGTGGTATCAGGAAAATAAAACTTTAATAATTAAATGTCATCATATTTATGAATTTGGGGTATTGATTAAAAGTTATCGTTTCTCTCTGATAGAGTTGTGAAGGAAGCAAATCAGCATACCTAAATGACACCTGCACACTTATGTCCCTTATGGCATTGTTCAGAACATCCGGCTTACAAAGTGCTGCAGTGCCCATAAACAGATGGATAGAAGATGTGATTTACATAAACAATAGATTCTTATTCAGCCATAAAGAGAAACAAGATTCTGCCACCTGCATGAAAATAGATGGAAATATAGATCATCTAATTAAATGAAATATGCCATATTCTGTAAAATAAATAGTGCACAGAGATTCATGAGATTAGAAGTGTTCTTATTTCAGGAGAGGGGTATGTGGTAGGAATAACAGATGGAGGCTTAGACAGGTGAATGTGACCAAAGAAAATTGTAGGCTGCTGTGCATATAGTGTTATAAATCACTGCTATGTGCAAAGAGTATACACTGTATCCCTGAAAAATTTAAAAAGAGAAAACTCCCACTAAGGCAGTGCCACATAAAGGTCAGAGTGTGTGAAAGAGTATGGACAGGAGAAAGAAAGGGAATGCACAATGTGACACTCTCGGTTCAGTTCTGTTTCTGCACGGTTGATAGAGTCAATTTTTGGAAGCTACATATATCTTTTTATAGAAAATGAGAACTGAGTGCGATAAGGCCAATAATTAACCATCACTAAAAGAGAAGATTATCATGGACCATCTGGATGAGACAAAGATATTCTAAAGTTATCCATAAGTATAGAAGGAAGAGGCTGAGGAGAGAATGGCAAAGAGAAATGGTGCCAAGAAGTCTCCGTCAGTACCGGTGAAAGGTTCGGTTGGGTAGCCTGTAAAATTTGAAAAAGATACAGGAGCATGCCTAGGAAGGCATCCTCAATAGAGCACTGTGTACACCTTCAGAGCAACCTGGCGACAGAAACAAGCTGCGCTGGTCCACAGAGCTTTAAGTTAATAAACAAATTCTGTCACTGGTCCTTGAGTTTATGCACCTATTCCTGAACTAAGATATGAAACACACATACCCATTGCTTCCATACAAACATAGTTGCCCCAGCACTGAGAAGTTTCTGGATGCTCTTCCTGGAGTTCTCCCTGACTAATTATTTTCCATATCTAGCAGACTTCATTCCATTTCTCGGGTTGTTTTAGGAGGGCAAGACCTTTTGAGAACATGGCTATGAGCCATCTCTGTAGGAGCCTGTAAATCTCGCTTACTCTATTTTGAAGAAGGCAAGGGCTGGTAAGTGTCTCTTTGCACTCTGTCCAAGGTAGGAAATCTCAATCATTTCTTCTATGCCAAGTGCTATTCTTTTGGATAGATTTCACAAGAACTAACTATCCAACATATTCATGGGCCAGTTCTCTGCCTGGGGGGATGTTGTTCCCTCATCAAACAGCCAATCCATCTATTGGCAGATTTATTAAGGCTATTTGAAAAAATTAAGCCTCGCAGATTTCCTGTCTGCAAATAGAATTTGAATGGGAACCTGCAGGCACTCACCTGACCTCCCCTTGAACTGCTATGAGGGCTTCTCCCTTTCTCTGCATTTGCCTCTGAGCAGTGTATGCTGATGGCTGCAGCTTTATCTCTGCCATGCAGAGGTGGCAAGCCTGTGCTGCCTTGGGCACGGGATACTCATGATCTGCCTTGTTTATGCCTTCCCTAGATTAGTGCAAAGGCAAAACTGTACACCATTTCTCTTTGATAAGAACATACAGAACCAATTCCCTCAACTCTTTAACTAGTAATGTACCACTATTTTTCAAATTTTAAAAGAGGGATAACTGAAGATTTTACCAGCAGTCTTCAAAGGTGAGATTCTAAATTATGGAGGAAGAAAACGTTCCCTTGTGGTGACTCCTGTCCTCTTGGGATAGAATGAGAACTTAAATGGTGTCCAATTTGCAACACTAAGATATTTTGGAGCTCATTTGTGGTTTATTTTAAAAGAAGTACTGCCTGGAGTCCTGCTTCTACAACAAGCTGTCTACAACACCTGTCTTACAAAAGTACATGCAACTCAAGTCTCTGTTGTCTTCATACTATATTTCACCATGGATGTTGAGTTAAATGAAGGTGAGAGTAACTATGGAATCTTAAAATAATTCAAATACAGCAGGTACTGATTTTTTTTTTTTTTTTTTTTTTTTTTTTTTTTTTTTTTTGTCGTATGAGACAACTATTTTCCACTTAGTTTTGGAGGAGGAGCTCATCTGCTGTTGCTGACATTATTACATATAGCTACTTGCTCTCCAGCTCTTTAGCAGTAAAATTAGAAGCATGGCATAATCTAAGGGATGGGATTCTAGAGCAACATACTGGACTACTGAGAAATAAATTTGGTCAGATAAGAAAAAAAATATTAAGGAGATTGATTCACTGTCACCTTTTTCTGTTTGTCTTTGTTTCCTGTTTTTTTTTTTTTTGTTGTTGTTGTTGTTGTTTTGTTTTGTCTTTTGTTTTTGTTTTGTCTTGTTTTTTTTTCCACTGTCATTCTTAACATAGAAGCTAATATTAAGGCATGGTGACTGGAGCTGCGCCATCTGTGACCATACTGGAACATTATGACAGCTAGAGGAGCAGACTATGTCCTCATTCTCATCTCTCTTGATCTTTTTGCCCTTCTTAATATTTGTGCCTTTTCCTTGTGACATGGCATTAGCATTTAATGCACCAACATTAAATAAGTGCTTTAGAGAACACTACATGTGCGTGCATACATACAAACCCACATATATGTTGGGGTGCACTACTCTGGTTTGTCTCAGATCCTGCTTTCTTTTTCACAATTCTACAATCAAGACATGAACTGAAATTTTATGAACTGCTTCTGATAGGGCAAATTCTATCCTGTTATTTATCTCCCATCAATAAATTGATTTTTTTTCCTGGAAAAAATGAGGGAATCAGTTAGTTTAGTTGGTTTAAAATTCTATTGGGATTTTCATTTGTATCACATAAAATTTGCATATTAGTTTCTGAAATGTAGATCCACATAAAAATAAATATAAAATTATAGTACATTGCAAATTATGGAATTCAACAACATTTACATCTTTGGTTAACAGTGTTTTGACTTCTCAATAATAAAAATTTTGTGTTTGAAAAAGGTCATACACTTTTAATATATGTGTTAAAATGAAAGCTAGACTGATGTTGCTTCCCAAATTTCTTCCACATTTTTTTAATTTCTATTCTTAGGATGATATATAAGTGCCTGGTGATACAAAAACGTTTCACAGAAAACATCATAATCATACACAACTTTTTAATTTGATTCTGCTAAAAAACTTAAAGTTTCATTTACTATTTATTTATATTGTCAGGAAAATGAATGCCCTCCCCCAAGTGGGTTATATTGCTTTTGCTTAACTTAAGCACTTGCAACTTAGTTTCTAACGCATTCCCTGTTATCAACCACAATTCAAAAAGAACATACTTCACCCCTGCACATCACAGATAGCAAGGATATTGTAGCATTTATCTGACAGTATTGAAGATCTTTTCATGGAGATTATTACTGTTCATGGATGTCTTGTCTTCCCTCCAAATGTATACATGTACATCCTTATTATATTTATTATTTTAAAAATTATTTCTCCCAGTCCTAAAAAGAAACCTCCTGCTTCTCTTAAATGCTTCAGCATTATTAACAATGTGTCTTCTTAGAATTCTATGTAAATGCCATGCTAACTTTTAGATTTTGCATTCTCTTTAATAGGAAACAAGGGAATTAGACAGCTGTTTGGAACTCACGTTAAGATGTAATTAAAAATCTGATTGAGTTTCTGTACATATCAAATATCGGAGGCTAGTGTCTGTGCATAAGACAAATCACACACACTTACTACAATTTACAAAAGACCCACTTCTATGACAAAAGTGAGGATGTTAGTGGCTCTTACAAAGTTATTTTCTACATTAATCAACATTGCAAAAGAAAAAAAAAACAAGTCACTTGAGTCACACATACTTTTATCATAATATGTAAATCATTTTGAATAAATCGCAAGCGAAAACACCTTTATTCGTCATTGTAAGTATTTTTGTGTCATAATACCTTTTGAAAAGGATATAAACTTTAAAATCAAATAATCCATCTTTTCTTATGTAACTTTTTCTAATTGCTTTTTTTATTTTATGGGCGGTAATAAGAAATATGCAAATACATGAAGTTTAAAAATAGTTTTATATTATGCACACATACTATTTTTGGATGTACACAATATAATGTTTCAACATGTTCAGATGATTTGATGAATCCAAAAAAATTATAGAATTAGTGACCGTGATTTTAGATCTTTATATATAAATCATTCTTAACAATTTTTGCATTTTATGCATATTCAATGATGAAGTTTATACTTAACATTTTGGTAATATTAATATCAAATGTTTTATTGTGACATTACTCATAGTAAAGCCAGAATTGTTTATTTAAATTTATGCCATTTAGAAGAAATTTAAATATCCTAAATCTTTCAGCTTTATGTAAAGATTTGCACTGAGGATCTTACCATTAATTCTGTTCATCCCATATTATTGAATGAACAATTTTTTCATGCTTAATGAGAGGATAAAATACTTCACAGCACATGTGCCCAATTGTTCAGTGAAATTTTATTTCCTGGACTTCTTCAGCATAAAAAGTACCTATTTATCATTATGTTGATTTTATGATGTGGACTATTGCCTAGAGGAATCTGCAATGATCCAAAGATAATGTTTCATGCAACATGGAGCTGGACTTGAATATAAAGCTAGAAATTTGTTATAATTCTTTCATGAGTATAGTTGCTTTCCACAATTCTTTAGCAGTTACTGTAATTAAAATAAACAAGTCAATGTTACTTGATGAGCTGAAATTCTAGACTTCAGAACATTGAAAATAGACATATTATACCAATGATATTCAAAATCTAAAAGCATACAAGTATATAAAGTCCTTAAAACACAGTAGGTCAAGATGTCACCTATTATATGTGCAGTCTATAGGTCATGAAATCAGAAATTCAATAGTACTTAGTTGACACTTTGATCAAATGTAAATTAATTTTCTTTCTCCATAGTATTTTTGTGGCTATATATATTTACTGACTATAAGGTCAAAAAGCCATTCAGACTGTCATATAGGTTCAACTGGTAAAATACATACTGACACAGTTATTTCTCACTTTTACAAGTTATATTTAGTGGATCCCCCCAAAATGTCAATTTCTACAGTCTTTGGCAATGTCTCTTATGTAATTATATTCATCCCATAAGTTCAGTATTAACTCTAAGCCCTCTAGTTCATGTCAGTATATGTTAGCAAGACATTTAGATGGTCTTTGTCTTTGCAATGCCTCTATTCCAGCTAGTGTAGTGCTCTAATGAGGTAAGGTACACCTTTGGACCAGCTGATTATTGGTTCTCATGATCATGTAGATTGGAAATGCTCAGAGTCACCCATGACAACTGTATACTGCTTAATATCATCCTAATGTGGAGATGTAACTGCATTTTATAAAGCATTTCAGTAATACTGATGAGCTGTGCTTGCTACAGGTGATGCAGGCTTGAGCTCATTGTCAAGTAGGACCTTTTGACTCAAGCACCATATTTATAATACTGACATTGTAACATCCAAGCAATTAATGCTCTGAAGCAGTTTTAACATATCTCCCTCTTACCATGGTATTAATCACAGAGACACATAGAAACTTAGTCAAGAGGGATAAAGACAGAGGCTTCTTACATCACCGTTCCAATAGAAGTACATATTACATATTTCTGTAAGGACAGAAAAATGGTTGAGCTATAAACACACATGTCAAACAGTCCTTGTTTATAGGTTAATTCTCTAGTCGAAAGGGGATTGAATGAAATTCACCAAAATGCTCTTTGGAACTGTGTCAATTCTGTTTTCCCAGGATGCTTAAGCTGTACATTCTCTCAGTAGAATGCACATTAACATGTACAAACTATCCGTGACGTCTCTTTTAATTTTTAATACAAAATATATGAAATTTATAATTCAAATTAATTTAACCAAGACAGTGATGACTTTTAATGGTTGGATTTCTAAATTACATTTTACGCTAGTTGAACTTCTGAGCACATTAATCAGCTAAGTCATCAACTCTGGCTTCATAGGGTTGTTCTCCAGTCAAATTCCATCACCCACTGGTAAGGAATAACATTATTCCACAGCCATTGGGCCAAACCTGAAATACAATGATCTTTAACATCAAAAAAAAAAACTGTCCTTTGCATTAATGGGATTTATTATTAAAGTGTCTAAAATTGGAGATTTCAATTTTCTGCTTCAGTGTTTGAGTCTATGCCATTATAGCTGCTCAACAATTTACATAATTTTAGTTTAACCTATTCCCAAACTTTAAGAATGTTTTTCCATTAAGGAACATGAACTTTCACTTTTTTATAATTTACTTTTCCTTGTTATAAATCTGCGATAAAGAAAAGTAAAATTTCTATCTGTAAGTAAGTATAATTGTTAGAAACATTTTAGAAAAAGGATCAAAAATACATTTTTTAATGATTTTAGTTTACAAGCATAAACAAGGAGTTCTCTCAGGGCGCACCTATAACTTTATATGTAACATTTGTAGCAGAATGAATTTCCAGAAACACATCACTTTATTAGTAACATTTTAAAAATGTAAACATTTGTCTAGCCAGTATGAAGTTTTACTTAATTCAGCACTCACAAAATGAATTAAATAACTTATATTACTCAGACCACAGGTGGATATTGTAAATCCTTAATGACC
The DNA here is from genome assembly GCF_943737965.1 of Phodopus roborovskii. Taxonomy (NCBI): domain Eukaryota; kingdom Metazoa; phylum Chordata; class Mammalia; order Rodentia; family Cricetidae; genus Phodopus; species Phodopus roborovskii. The sequence continues at coordinate 12,917,151 of NW_026126470.1, read as the reverse complement.
TGTAGAGGCAGGTATTGCAAGAGCTTCATATTGGTCAAGTTCCACAGCTTGCTTTCCTCTTACTGCATGATTTTAGTAGTCAGGAAAGTGAAGGGCTCTACTTTTAGCTGTTTCCATATCTCCCGTCATAGCCTATCTTGCCCTTTATTCTTCAATATAATATAATTAAGAACTGATCTTTAAGCATAATAAGATTTCACAGAAATATGTCATCTTTTGTTACTGTAATTCATACTGTAATTCATAAGGGTTTTAGAAGAGATGATGATGATGTAAAGGGTTGGGTAATTATCTGACAAAATACCAACCACAACGTATTTTTGTTACACATAGTAGACATAATAACATGTCTGAACATACTGGGTAAGGCTTTGTTTTACAAACATGAAGGTCAAGATAGTTTTTCATAAGCTTCCTTCCTCTTAAGTAGTTATATGCCATAGATCATGTAGAGAATACATTGAGGAATACGTAACAAGAGGAACAACACAAAATTTTATATGGAACACCTCAGTATTCATGAAAAGTAAAATTCCCTTGATTTACTTTTTCAAAGCATTAAGTTTAGTCTTAGAAACAGACATTTCTCTTGTTTTGTAAATGAGCATTTAAAGAAACATACTCTTTCTTTCAGGTTGATGGATGTTTCTTGACACTGGGGCATCAAATTATGACATAGCCCAAACTTTTGATTGCTTGAGAATGTAAAATGGCTAAATTATAGTGCATCACTTTAGAGTCCAGCAGAAAGGAAGCATAGAGAAGAACCATTGCTTTAACCAGTTTAGTAGTTTATCTAGGCTGTATACAAAATTTTCTCATATTTTTATGTCATCACTAGATTGATTTATGATTAATGCTGGGTGAATAGTTCAGAATAATAAATCTGAACTTAATCCATACAAAGACATGCACATTTATTTCCAAACCAGCAGTAGCGAGGCTGTTTTGTTAGCCATGTTCACTTCAGACTGGTGGAATCCTTTACTCTAAATAACCTTCAATTCCAAAAGAGAACTCATTTAGCTCTTAGTCTATTTCTTAAGAGTCTCCCTTGAGATTACCAAAATGTCTCTTAGAAAATGGAATCCGGGGTTCAAAGCAGTCATGTGTATGCAAATGTGTGCTTGTAGTTTACATTTTCATCACCTGGTCCCTCTGTACATTTGTTATCTTTCCTTTTAAGCTTGATGGAAGCAGAGATAAGCAAACATGTAGAGAGTAAATTGAGACAGGACTCTAGATAGCATGGTAATTGCACACTACAAAATGTGACAACTAGAGGTACAGACTATTTCCAGTGGCTTCTAATGTAATGTGGGGTAGCATTCAACAAAATTTAATTTAGGTCTAAACAGCTCAAGGTGAAAATTAGAGCATTATCAGTAACTGAAAAAGTCCATATTAAACACAAAACACATTTAAGCCACTTAACATTTTTAAAGGAAGAAACATGAAGACATATTTACATCTCTTGATTCTTTTGCAAAACCCTTAAAATCTCTCTCTATATACACACATATGCATATATAAATTCATATATGTATTATATATATCTTTCCAACATGAGAAGGATATCTTATAAATTATGTGTAGTTTTAATGTAATGTTTATGTTAACTTATTTCCTTTTCAGGTTTTTAGTCACCGGATTTTATATCTTTGGATTTCAATAACACAGTGAGAGTTAAAATATTCAATCTATAGGTTATATTTTTTAAAAATGTAGACAAATTATTAAAATTTTATAGTTACTAATTTATTTTCAGATTAATTTGAAATGAATCAATTATACAAAATATTTTTTAATAACAAGACATTCTTTTATCCAATGAACTTGATGCTGCTGGTTCTAATATAATGATGGTGACACCAAACTTTAGGTAAAAAGTAATCTATTCATAATTTTATTTTTTTCAAAGTTAAAAGCAATATGCTTTCAAGTTTACTGAGATTTAAATTTGAGAAATGGATTTGGGGCACTTGGATGGGATTTACTGATAGACACATACACTCAGAAAAAGTATTGCAATTGACAACCAAACAGAAATATATATATATATTAGAATTAATATAACATATATTATATGCACACAAACACACAAATATATATTATATTGAATGTTACAATTTTCTTGATTAAAATATCTATGAGATTTATAATATATAGGAAATAAATATAATGGGTATCCTTACTTTGGAAATTTAGTTTTCATTTGAAGGACCTTTAAGCATTTTTATTTTTTAAAAATAGTAACAACTGTCTAATTTACCTAACAAAAATGGCCCAAATAATTAGGGCAATCACAAAGGAATGAAAGAACAAATGATCTGTGTCTTTCCTGGGTCTACCTTTCATTTGATGATGATTTCTTACAAACTGATGGCTTCATATTTGTATGCATTATATAGAAAAAAAACTCACTGCTATTGACATGGATAGACTGATGTGGGAATTATCACAGAACAGTTTGTGGTTAGAGGACAGAAGAAACTATCAACTCCAAAGGAAATTGATCTGGAGTCTTCATGAATTCTTTGCTATTTCAATGATGACAGTGGCAAAGGGAAACATGACACATGAGGATAAGAGTGTGTTTAAAATCAAAGCCATCACGATAGTGAATTAGATCAGATACTGATAAGACTTTATCTCTGTCCCTAGTTGTTTAATTCATACTGTGCAAGAATATCATCTACTATTTATTCAAAAGTTAGTATTTCATCAGTGTTGAGACAAATAGACAGGCCCTGCATTTCAACATAGTCATTAGTACCAACACTGACACATGATAGCCCAACACAAGGACAGACAGAAGGCTGCAGACAGACAGCTCTAGTTGCCATGTTACTTGCTGTTCTGTGACTTAGGGCTATGAGTTAGAAATTTCATCCTGGGAGATGATCATGACAAACATTAGGCCAAATGGCTTCGAGTACTTAATAAGTGATTGATATTTTAATGATGCCTACAAGTTTCATTGATAAAGGGCAGAAACAAATGTATACTGTAAGGTTACAAGGCTTTGGGCTGCAAAGATTTTATGGCATTTTTATAGCTGCCTTATATACTAAGGTGAATTTCTTTATGTATTTCTTTCTTTATGCTTTTAAAATAATTTGAATTCATTAAACAAAGTCCGAGTCTGCAAAGAAGCTTGTAGAAATGGTTTGCAAGGGAAGCCTACCAGAATTAATAGGCAAATACATAGTACAACCATTTAACATAGTATTAAGTGAAATAACAAAAGATTTCTTTAGAAAGAAAAATGGAGGACAATACCAGTCTCTTCAGTTTTTCTTAATATTAACAATTGTACTTGATTAGTAAGAGGAAAGGATTTTAGAGTGCTAAGTGTTTAGAAAGTCTACTTATCAAGGACAATTAGCATAGCAAAGTACTGATTCTTGAAGTTATATTCTTAGCTGATTGTAATCTAGGCAAAATTTTACCTCACAGAAACAAAGACATAAGATTGATTGCAATAATAAAGGCAAGAAAAAATGCTGTCTGGTTTAGGACATAATGCGAGCTGGTAATTAGGAGAGCTATTAAGTAAGATAGCTGGAAAGGAAGCAGAAATCATCACTAATGGTGGGCCATGAGCTGGGCTTGCAGTGTGTAGTGTATGGGAGCATGAAGGAACAGTGAGAGGTTAGTGTATTAAACACAGCTTCAGACCTTTCAGTAGATATTCACATGTATGATCTATCTACATTCTATACATATCAAGATTCTTATCATTTTCTTCCCAAAGTATAAGAAGTTTTATGGGAAACATTCTTAAGTAATTTCAATTAAAACCTAAAAACAAAGCCGGGCTGTGGTGGCTCACACCTTTAATCCCAGCACTTGGTAGGCAGAGACGGGTAGATCTCTGTTGAGTTTGAGGCCAGCCTACTCTACAGAGCAAGTTCCAAGACAGGCTCCAAAGCTACAGAGAAACCCTGTCTCAAAACATGAGAAATAACAACAAAAACATCCCAAAAGACAAATAAGGTCTTCAGGGTTACAACCTTTCCATAGGTCTAAAAGTTCAGAATCTCATTGACAATGAGAACTTATTAGTAAGATTCCTCAAATTAAAAAAAATTAATTGGAAACAAAAACAGCAATGCTCACACTGATGTGATGCTTCTATATTGCACAGACAATTAACCTGGTATAAATCAGAACATTAAATAAGTGATTTAAATTTTACTCATGGATAAACTCCTATTTGTATGACAAAACAGTATGGATATTAAGAATTTTTGTTAACTTTAAGGACAATTTTATTAGCATTTAAGAGAAAAACTTAGTACACACTCAGTAAAAATCCTGAGAGCTGTGCAATGGAAACAGAAAATCAATCACATAGGCATGGCTTAGACACAGAGAGTTTAACAAAGGAAAATGCACTCCCAACAGTGGAAATGGGATAGTGGTCTGTGGGAAGACTCCAAAAGCATCCACCCTTGAGGTGTGGTCTGTGAACTGTTCATTTATACTTTGAACCTCTGTTTTGTGGTTGCTCTGTTCCTTAGATGATGTCACCAGAAGGAAGGCCTCTGCTCGTCCTATGCAAATAGCTTTCTTCAAATGTTAATCATGGTTCTGATTTGTTCCAATTTGCCTATCATTCAACTTTTATAATGGGTCACTTGAAGAGTATTTGCTGGGCCTACCACACTCCATTACTAAATGTTTACTCACTTATAGGATTTCCTGCTACTCTGAGAGAGCATTGAATAGGATGCTAATTTCTGGAATTCTCCAGCATTGAGCTTTTGAAATCACTGCCTGTGTCACTGAAACACTGATTAAATGTAGGTGGCATACCAAGAATGAAAAGCTAAGGAAGTCTATGAGGACCTCTTAGGAAACCTTCTCCTTTGAGAGACATTTTTATTATTAGCAACTGGGGGTGGGGGGCAGATGTGCTTCTGAACACAGGAATAATGAAAAGCCTTAATGTAATCCTATCCTGACAAAATCAGTGAGTTCAAAAATCAGTACTTCATTGAAGTAATTTTAATAGCTTATTTTGTTTGTATTAAACTCCCTGCCCACTGAGATACCACTGAACACTATTTTTACTTAAGACTTGAAAAGAAATACTTCATATGGAAAACTTTAAGAGTTGGGGGATAGAATAAGTTGATGTAAAAGACCTTTGCACAGACACTAGTGTGTGCATATGTATATAAATATGCAGTATGTATAAATAAATAAATGTACATTAATATGTGTATATTTACACATATATAATGCCATAATTTCAGATACATATAAACACTTCAACATTATGTTATGGTATTATCTAGGACACACATTTTTGGGACACAGTTCCACAGAAAATACCAGTGTATCAGTGTCCTTTATACTTTATTATTTATTTTATATCTGCCTTTATGTGTGGTGTATGATTATGTATGCATTCATGGTTACATGTGTCAGAGCACAACTCTACCTGGGAGCCTAGGTGCGTGCATGGTGTGTATGCTGTTTATGGAAGTACACAAGGCTCACCAAATCCACTTGATATTTATGTGGGTACTGTGTATGTGAACACTGGTCTTTTTGCTTGCATGACAAGTACTTATACACCGGGTCATCTCTGTGGTCCTCATAGTGTCCTGGATCTTAATAATGTACAAGCAGCATTCCTTTTCACACCTTCTTTGTGATTTAACACTACACCTTTCTATTGTCTTCCACATGTCACTGATGATGAGCTCTTTACAGAGGGTTGCCAGTTACAGAACAGCTACATGTAGCTTCTCTGTTCTTGACCAAGGTTTTAAGACACAGAGAAGAACTTTAAAGACCACGCCACACATCTTTATATTCAGATTTGCAAACGTTGTCTTTAACTTTATCCAGGACTGAAGCCATGAAAAAAGAAGAGTTTTATTTCATTGGGAAAGTGCTTCTTGTTCTTATTGCTTGTTCTTCCACACAAGTTTGGGAAATGTGAATTGAATTAGGAATGGCAAATATTGGAGAGATGTATATCCCTGAAAATGGCAGAAGCTTGATTACGGATAGGGAATAAATCATAGTTATACCTTTTCTCTTTTATGAGACTTATAATAGCTTGATGTCAGAATATTGTTCCTTAACTGTAAAGTGAACACATTTTATTAAACGTGGTTTGGTCCATTCTTTTTGTGTTGTTGTATTGAATAGAGAAGGTGGAGTGATTTACTGTAATCAGAAATGCACTATCTCAAAGTTCAGGAAGTTGATAAGTTTATGCTCATGAACAGATCAGCCACTTTACAGCAATGTCTCTTGGAATACAGGTTAATGCAACATAGAAGACAATCTTCTGAAGGTGTATGGGGTACACATATAATTCCTTACTAAGAACTGACATTGATAGGTAATATGACATAATGTGAATGACTTCACTATGATTTCTATACTTCTACTAGGTGATGGTTTACAAACGTAATTCTCAGTGCAGCAGGGTTATGACAGGATTTAGACTTTGATGCCTTGCAGTCATGAGTAGATTGGTACAAATATTTTAAAAGAGTATTCCCATAAAAAGTGTTAATTTCAACCTCTCTTGATCTTTCTTTTCAATCTCAAAGGGAGATAAGTAATACTCTGACTCTATGCTTGCCCATAGTCTTAAGCTTCTCAGCCTCCTGAACAATGAGATCATATATTTCTACTTAACATAAATTACTCATTCAATTTTATTCTGGAACAGCAGCACAAAAAATGGATCAAGACAGACTTAATAAAATATATTAACTTTAGAGTTAAGGAATGAAAAATATTATAATGTTAAATTATTACAAATTTTATATATTTAAAAAAAGGTGGCTATGATTTTGAGTTCCCTATTCCTATTCAAACTGAGAAACTGTGAACAACTTTGTCTTCAGGGAAAATATTAAGATCTTGCAGTCAGAGGAAAAAGAGAAACAATGTTAAACTAGGCACAGATACGCTGGTACATATTCAAGACTTATTCCTTTGTTCATGTAACGCTTAACTGCTGGCAGCACAGAAAGTCCATATGATGCTGAGAGCCCTAGGTTGGTACTTCAACTCACCACACATCCGACTAAATACATGTTCAATTGTATGTGAGTCAAGAAAGCAGATAACCTTTCAAAGGATGATGTTTTGGGAGCCTATTCCTTCATGCAGATGAGGTCTCAAAAGTCAAATGCTTTGTATATCAGTAAACTGAGTACACTATAGGGGAAAAAGATTTTTAATTTTTCACTCACATGTGCCCCTAGGATTTAAAATGTAAGGCAATTGTGGGAGTAACTAAACTAAAACCATATCTGATTGACTTAAGGTCCACTCCATGAGAATGAACCCATACCTTATACTGCCTAGGTGTCCAAGAACCACAATCTACATAGACTGAGTACATAGAGTAAAACTAAAAAAAAAATGTAGTGATAAAATGAATCCTATTGATATTCTCAAATACTCACAGATCAGTGCATTATTTAGCCATCATCTGAGAAACTTTCTCCTGCAGAAGTTAGGAACAAATACAGGGATGCACAGGCAGACATGGCATCCCTTGGGAGGCCTTGGAACACTCAGCAATCAAAGGTATGTTTCCACCATCTCCCTTCTGTCAGATCTCAGGGAGCCCCTCAAAAGATGAGGCAGAAAGAGTGTTAGAGCCAGAGGTGATGAGGAACAACAAGTGAACATAAGACCTTTAAATAAACTGAGCAAAAACACATAGGAACTCCAAGACTGAAACAGCAAGTACAGGGCCTGCATGGGTTGGCACTAGATCCTCTGTATTTTATGGCTTTCAGCTTAGTACTTTTGTGGGACTCTTGAGTATGTGTATAATTGTGTGTGGCTTGGGCTCTTTTATTTTCTGTTTGTCTTGTCCTACGTCAATGTGGTGTTTTTTGATTTATCTTGCTGCATTTTATTTTGTTAAAAATAAATTACTATTTTATTATAAAAATGCTAGGCAATGGAGGAGCATTGATCTTGTGGCCCATGATGATTCCACAGAACTACGAAGGAAACAGGCTTGAGGACATTGTCTACAGAACAAAAAACAGTGGGAAAAGAGAATAAAGCTTCTCTTTCTTCAGCTTCAAAACACAGCCTGACTCAAAAGACTTCAATAGGAAAGCCCTAAGATATATTCAACAGAACTGTAACCAAGCTTCATATATACCCTCCAATATGTTACCCGTGCTATCAAAATAGGTTGAGCTATTATAAATTCTGTGGTTAATATTTGCTTTATCAATTTTAAATATTCACATGTTTACCAGAATCAGTTTTTTTTTACATTTCTCATGTGGTAAGTCCTGTTACACTGAACCTAATAGAAAAGAAACTGGGAAGTAACCTTGAATGCATTGGCACAAGACACCACTTCCTAAATATAACATAAGCAATACAAATACTAAGAGCCATAATCAATAAATTGGACCTCCTAAAACTGAAAAGCTTATGCCAGGAAAATGACTTGGTAAATAAGATGAAACAAACAAGACAAAACAGAAGCCTACAGAATGGGAAAAGATCTTCACCAACCCTACATCTGATAGAGGGCTGATGTTCGAAATATAAAGACCTCAAGAAACTAGACATCAAAATACCAAATAATCTAATTTAAAAATGGTGTACAGATATAAACAGAATTCAAAACAGAAGAATCTCAAATGGCCAAAAGTCATTTAAAGAATTCCTAAATATCCTTAGTCATCAGGGAAATGCAAACAAAGCAACTGAGATACTATCTTAAACATGTCAGAATGACTATGAAAAAATAAACCATGATGACAGGTTATGTTGGAGAGGATGTGGAGTAGGGGGAAAACTTCTCCACTACTGATGGGAGTGCAAACTTGTACAGCACTTTGAAAATCTACTTGGTAGTTTCTCAGAAAATTTGGAATCAATCTACTTCAAGACCCAGCACTCTTGCCCATATACTCAAACGATGTTTAATAATGCCACAAGTACACTTGCTCAACTATGTTCATAGCAGCATTATTCATAATGGCCAGAACCTGAAAGAAACCTAGAAGCTCCTCAACTGAAGAATGGATGAGAAAAATGTGATACACATATTCAAAACATTATTACTCAGCTGCACAAAAATAACATCATGAAAATTGCAGGAAAATGGATGGAACTAGAAAGAAATAATCGTGAGGTAACCCAGAGTCAGAAATACAAACATGGTATGTACTCACTAACAAGCGAAGGATAATCAGCCTACACTCATCCACTGTTCCAGAGAAGCTAGATAACAAGGAGGATCCTAAGAGGGATGCATGTACCAACTTAGGAAGGGGAAAAATAGATGAAATCTTCTGGGTAAATGGGGGTGGAGTGGTGTGGGATGATAGTGAGAAGGGAAAGGAAATGAGTCCATGAGGGAAAGGGATGGTTGAGTTAGGGGAGTGATGAAGAGGGAGAGAAATGAAGAGATATCTTGATGGAAGGAGCCATTGTTGGGTTGGGGAGAAACCTAGTGCTAGGGAAATTCCCAGGTATATACAAGGATGACCCCAGCTAAGACTCCTAGCATTAGTGGAGGGAGTGCCTGAACTGGCCATTCCCTATAATCAGATAGTTGAATACCCTAATTGTCATCATAGAACCTTCATCCGGTGACTGATAGAAGCAGATGCAGGGATCCATAGCCAAGCACTGCGCCAAGCTCCAGGAGTTCAGTCAAAGACAGGAGGGAGAGTATGAACAAGGTGATGGGAAACTCACCGAGACAGCTGATGAGACCAGGATCTATCCCTGGTACATGAACTGACTCTTTGGAACTTACTCCCTATGGTGGGATGCCTTGCTTAGCCTTGAAGCAGTGGGGAGGGGCTTGGTGCTGCCTGAACTTGATGTGCCAGGTTTTGTTCATCCCCTATGGAGGGCCTTGCCCTTTGTGAGGAGTTGGGGGTTGAGCAGGAGGAGGGAAGGGAGAAATATTGCTGCTATGTAAAATGAATAGAAAATTAAAAGTAATTCTTTAAAAATACTCCTCCATTGGAATTCAATGTATTGTTTCTATAAAACAAAGCAATATTTCCTGCTGTGTTGCATGCAATATAGCCATGAATTTTATTACCAAATTTATTTCTATACATTTAATCTATTTAAATTGAATGTGGATATAGTGAGAAGGCTGTCATTACACAGAATTTTAGAGATGTAACCTTTAGTTTCTATGAGATGGTAAGTTCACAAATTTATTAGATAGATAAATATGCATTCATTTTCTAATATATAAAGTATTATCATTTGGAAATTGTAACATTCATTCCAAACTGAAGTACTGTGAACCAATAAAATTTGTTTTCTAATGTAGTAGTTCAAGCTAACCTATCACTAGTTTGGCATTGCATGACAGTTGGAAGTTTTTACAATAATTGTTTGTTAGACTTCATTTCACCTGAGACCCATTAGCCCTTAAAAAACATAGTATAATATTCCTACATGCATTATGTAAGTTTTCACTCTGAAATTGCTTATGGTTTAAGAATTTATTAATCCACATTCAGTATTTCATTAATAGAACATCAGAGATTAAGTATTAGAGACACACATTAATTTTTTTCCTATAAAGAACATTCTGGCTCATATCAAAACATGGAAATAATATATTGTGTATTCTTTCCAATTGCTACAACCAATGAGAGTGAGTGCTGCTTCAATGTGTGTGAAATTTCACTTTAGGAACAAGCTACTCTAATTTCACAGTTGAATTGTAGAGTTGCCCGAATGCTCCACTAAATATATTTCACATTTGCATGGATTCTAGAACATTGTTGGATTTAATCAAAATGAGATTCAACACTTCCATTTATATGTTGTCAGAGTGGGTTTTAGATGGGAACAAATGGTAACATTACTTATCCTACAAACAAGAGTCAAGTCTCTCTCACAACATAGTAGTAGTACCTCTAAAACACCGACTCCAATATTATTTATTTCTGTCTCTATTCTAACATGGCCATATCACATAAATCTGTGGGATACAATCATTTCTTCTTGATTTCTTTCAAAAATGGTATGTTTCAGGTACTATAAAATGTATCAAATTTTCACTCAACCCTAATTCTAATCCTCTTCAAAGATAAAATGCGCCCAAAACAAATTGGTTTATAATTGATCATGATTGCCTTGGACAGTGTTTATGAATACCAATTACATAAATTTAAATTCTTCCTCTGAGAAATATTTTATTTCGAAAAACATTTTGAATAAGGAAGTATTGAATGAATGCAGCAAAAATCCTAACCATAGGGTTTTAAAAACAGCTCCATTTTTGGTGCTAACATGAATAATCATGATTTCTTCTTTTTATTCTAGAGCTTTCAGTTGTGCTGTTAAGTCTCTAATATGACTATCCTCCATTTTCTTCATCTGGGTACTTGGTGCTATGAATTTCCCTCTTAGCAATGCTTTCAAAGTGTCCCATAAGTTCGGGTATGTTGTGTCCTCATTCTCATTGACTTCTAGGAAATCTTTAATTACTTTAGGAATGCTAAAATTGTGCATTTGCTCAATTTCTATGAGTTTGTAGGGCTTCTAGTTTGTGTTGTTGTTGAATTATAACTTTAAAGCATGGTGGTCTAATAGGATACAGAATACAGAGGGTTTTTTTTTTTTTTTTTTGTACCTATTGAGGTTTGCTATATTGCTGAGTATGTGGTCAATTTTAGAGAAGATTCCAGGTGGCACTGAGAAGAAGGTATATTCTTTTGTGTTTAGATGGAATGTTCTATAAATTTATGTTAAACAATTGGGTCAATTAAAATAAAAAAAAAAGAAAATATGACCTAAACTTTACTCTTTTGGGTAATTATTTTATGCTCTGACTGATGCTTTTAACATTATAATTCTTTTTATAAAAATGTGGTAATTCTGTCTTTGGGGTAATTGTTATTTAATAAACATATTTATTTAAAAATTGGGTCCTGTCTTCTGTTAGTTCCTTTGCTTCTTTGTTAAGTTTCTGTCTGGTGGACCTGCCTAGCTTTGAGAGTGGGGTGTGATGAGCAATGCGATCAAGACAAGACTGGAGGAATCCACAGAAACAGGTGACCTGAACAAGGGTAAACTCATGGACCCCAATCTTAATCCTATAGCTGGGAAACCAGCCCCTGAATGGTGTTAGTTAGGAGGATTGGGCAATCAATGGGGACTCTAGTAATGGATCAATATTTATTCCTAGTATACGAATGATCTTTGGGAGCCCATCCCACATAGAGGAATACTCTAACAGCCTAGACACATGGGGGAGTGACTAGACCCTGCTCCAAATGATATGACAGACTTTGAATACTCCCCATGGAAGGCCTACCCTCCTTGGAGAGCAGAAAGGGGATGGAATGGGGGTTGGGAAGGGGACAGGGGAGAAGGAGAGTGTGAGGGGACCTGGGATTAACATGTAAAACAATTTGTTTCAAATTTAAATAAAAAATTATCATAAAAAAGAAAAATCATGATTTCCTAATAATATGAGTGATGTAAACTAATTTCACATGTAATAATATTAATTTATGAAGATTCTCCAATGATGGCATCATGTGGACTAAATTTACAATTCCTGATAATTTCTCCTTTCACTCAGTGGGCCAGAGACAAATCTGTGCATCTCTGGCTCTTTTATGTAAGTTAAGACTCATTCCACACAACTGAAACAACAACCAAAGCATGAATCAACTTCTCATTATTTATTATGATAAGTTATTTGATGCTGACAGTGAAGTGAAAAGGAAATTAGTAAATTTAATATTCAACATTTTCGAAACATAGTGCCATTATGCTGTTTTTCCCTGCTTACAGATTTTAAGCTTATCATACCTTCATCTTAGTTGTTTATGAAAATAAATAATCTACATGAAAGCATAACTTGAATATGATTAATCACATACATTCATTTTCAAAGAAACATTCTTTCCCACAAGCACTTGCATTTTGCCATTGCATAAAACCAGCTAATCGTTAATGGATTTGGAAGGCAGAATGAACTTAATGTGATCATTTTTAAATTTCAGAATTTTTTTCTAAGGGATAGAATATTATGGGCATATGCAGTGCACACATAGAATGCTTTGGAATTGCTGAAAAAGAAACATTTTAACTTGTCTGTCACTAAGAAAAAAGGGTTAAAAGAAAGTGAACATTTAAGTAACAGTTTAAAGGATAATTATACATTATGCATAAGGAAACAGATGCACAGAGGGGATCCTCAGTGGTGTTAGTAAAATTGGTAAAAATCACAGAAGCAGAAAGACACGGTTCATCTATGGCTAATCGTGTATATGCAGTAGGAGATAAATTTGAGTAGATATATTGACCAAGAATGCAGAAAAAAATGAAATGACAGGGCAAAAAGAATAAAATTATTCATAGGCCAAAGAGCTGAGAAAGAGACAATTGAAGTAGGTTGTTTGTAACAGCGGATAGAGCATCACATTTGATGCACAGTTTGGAAAAATGATAAAACCCTTAACCTGCTAAGCCTTCATTGATTAATAATCTGTAATCAGGGTCTCACAAGCCATTTTCTTTATTAAGCAATTAGGTGAATAACATTTTTTAGATATTGGCAGTGAACATGGCGTATGGGAAGCACATTTATTTAAAAGGCATTTCCCCCCCTAAGCTTTGGAGTAGCAAAGAGAGAAACACAATTAAAGAAAAAGCACTACCAATAGTAATCTTCCAAACTTGTGGTCAAACAGTTTCAAGAAAAGTTTGGAAGATAACTTGTTAGTAATCGAGCTAGGCCATCTTTCACATCATTTCAAACACTTAACAATACAAATCAGACCACAATGAGCTTCTCACGTTGATGATGGGCTTGCCAAAACTCTGTCAAAACCACTTCAACCAGTCTGCTCACACACAGGCATCCCCAAAGTGGCAGGAGAATGAACAATAAAATGAATACTACTAATCTGTTTCTATTAGTTTTCATGTTAATTGTAGAATCCCTTTATGATTTGAAAATCATATGATTGAGAAATTCAGAGAAATAGGAATTGGGCAAGGAATTGCTCATCATATTATCGAGCAGTAGAAGCAGCCATATAGGTTAGATGAAATTTCTATGTATCTAGTGGGCCAGGCAAATCTTCTTCCTTCTTATGAAGGTTTTTTTTTTTTTTTTTTGGTGTAGCGAGAAGGTTGTTTGCATGATAAGAGCCTTGTCATTATTGCAGGGAGCTTCTTCTCAGGAAAACTTCAAATATTTTTATCTATAACTTGAATCTCTTCCTGAGAAGTAAAGCCCACCCTAGAATAAAATCAATACTATCTTATGAACATTCATTATATTATGCTATCTTAAGTGACACAGTGGAGATATTAAAGCAAATATCCAGGGGTTTGATCATAAACTATGGTTTATCTTATCAGTGTATACATACAGGGAAGCAAGTAATGCATACGGGGAGTGCTGAAGCAGAAAACAGTTTTCCGTTTAGTTCTGTACCTCATTTTAAAATTAATTACATGATATTTTGATGTCTAGTTTCTTGAGAACTTTTTATTTATTTTGGAGACACACCCTCTGTCAGATGTGGGGTTGGTGAAGATCTTTCCCTGTTTTGTAGGCTGTTGCTTTATCTTATTGACCATATCCTTTGCCTTACAGAACAGGAGATTCAATGTATTGATTGTTGCTCTCTGTCTGTACTGCTGGTGTTATATTTAGGAAGTGGTCTCCAAACCTGGTACTATCAAAATTCCCAGGAATCCAATAGTATGACCCCAGATAAGACCCCTACCAATAATGGAGAGGGTCCCTGAACTGGCCTTCCCCTGTTATCAGATTGGTGAGTAACCCAACTGTCATCATAGAGCCTTTATTCAATAATTAATGGAACCAGATGCAAAGATCTATAACCAAGCACCAGGCTAAGTTCTGGGAATCCAGTCCAAGACAGGCTATAGGAAATATATGAGCAAGAGGGGTCAAGATCGTGAAGGGGAAATCTACTAAGTCAGCTGAACCAAGCTTGTGGGACTCATGAACATTAGACTGACAGTTGTGGAGCCTCCATGGAACCAAAGTAGATTCTGCATATGAGAGACAATTGTATAGCTTGATCTATCTGAGGGGCCCTTAACAGTAGGACCAAGATCTATCCCTGGTGCATGTGCTAGCTTGTGGTAGCCTTACCCTATGAGGAGATGCCAGTGCTTATTCTTAATGCAGGGGGGAGGAGCTTGTTCCTGCCTCAACTTGATGCATTCAGAATACCCTTGTGAATTCTCAAAGTGTTTCAGCATATTAATCCATACCTATATAACTTCAGTTCTAAGAAGGGTGTTTACATACCACATATTATTATATCTAAGGTCTAATGGCAACAAATGCTGAACAGAAACATTATTTCATGTTTCACAAAGAAAAATAAAGTATAATTGTATAAATAATTATATTTAGAAATTTTCATACATATGAGGTATAACAAGTACTTGAAACATATCTTGTTCAGCATTTGATTTTTTTAAAAAGGGTCAAACATGACAATATTCATAATTGGTCATTAGTTCTTATGGAATTACAAAAACCACATTTATTATGTCATCAACAGGAAATGACAGACAGGAAAAAAGACAGCATCTTTAGAAAATAATACTGGTTTAACTTGATGGTTGCATGCGGAAGAATGCAAATAGATCAATGTTAATCATCGTGCATAAAACTCATTTCCAAACACACCAAGAACTTTAACATAAGGCCAGATACACTGAGTGTAATAGAATAGAATGTGGGTGGACAATTTTGAACTCATTGGCACAGGAAAGGACTTTCTGAGAGGATACATATAGCACAGGCCCTAAGACCAATGAATAAAACCTTGTGAAACTGAAAAATTTATGTATAAATGGGATACTGTCATTTACACAAAGTGAAAGGCTACAAAATAGGGACTGATTTTACCAATTACACTGACAATCAAGAGTTATTATCCAAAATATTTAAAGAATAAAAAAAAATCTTGACATAAAGAAAATAACCCAATAAAAATGGTATGCAGAATTAATCAGAAAAGTGTTTAAATGATAAAACATGAGTGACTGAGAAACACTTAAAGAAATCCTGACCTTATTAATGAGAAAAATGCAAGGAAAACTACTTTTTTATTTTTATTATTTATTTTACATCCTAGCCATTGTTTCCTTTCCCTCCTCTCCTCCCATTTCATCCACAAGCTCCCCTCCTTGCATCCTACTTCAATTCTCCTCCATTTATGTTCATAAAGGGGGCAGGCATCCCATGGGTATCAACAAAGTATGGCATATCAACCTGGGGTTAAGACTAAGTAACCCCTCCCTATTGTATTAAGGCTGAGCAAGGCAAATACAGTATGAGGAATAGTTTCTCAAGAGCCAGCCAAAACATTAGGGACAGCCTAATGACAGTCCTAGTCCATCTAAGATTCCTAGCAATAGTGGATCCATAGTCTGAACTGAAGGCGCCCTGTTATCACATTGGTGACTACCCCAATTGTGATCAGTACTTCATCAAGTACGTAATGGAAACTGACACAAATACACACAGCCAAACATTAAACAGAGCCCAGCAAATGCTGCTGAAGAGATGGACAATGGATTGTAGGAGCCATAGTGGTCAAGAACATTCTCCCCAAAATCCACAGAAACAATTAACCTGGCTTATAGGAACTCACAAAAATGTGAACCGACAATCAGGGAGCCTGCATAGGTTGGACCAAGCCATCTTTTTGTTATTTATCTAACAGCAGTTAGAATGGCCAAGAACAATAAAACAAATGCAAGCTCATGCTTATGAGGATGAGGAGGTAGAGAAAACTATTGGAGCCACTGTGGAAATCAGAGTGGTTGTTTTCTTTTGAATTGGGAATAGGTCCAGCAATACCACTCTTGGGCAATTACACAAGGGTTGTTACACAAAGGTTGTTCCAACACTGAATGTAATCTACTGAATG
This sequence comes from Phodopus roborovskii, assembly GCF_943737965.1. Taxonomy (NCBI): domain Eukaryota; kingdom Metazoa; phylum Chordata; class Mammalia; order Rodentia; family Cricetidae; genus Phodopus; species Phodopus roborovskii. The sequence continues at coordinate 12,900,211 of NW_026126470.1, read as the reverse complement.
TGCCACTGTCTCTTTCCTTTTTAAAAGCATCTTTTACATTATTAGATTAAAATATAATTACAACAATTTGTCTTCTCATTCCTTTCTCTAAACTCTCACATATACCTGTACTTGCTATTGTTGAAATGCATCACATCCATGTGTGTGTGTGTGTGTGTGTGTGTGTGTGTGTGTGTGTGTGTGTGTGTGATATATATATATATATATATATATATATATATATATATATATATATGACTACAGGCAACTAATAGTGGGAATAATAGTCTTCCCCTGGTAGTACAACAGTTAGCTATCCAATGACAAATTGACCTTTTTCCTTTAGGGTTATTCAGGTTGGCTGGTTTGTAACCTGGCCAAGAAACTCAAGAAACTTCATCTAGAAATGTGTGTTCATCTTAGCTATGCTAAAATCATAGGGAAAATAATTATTTCTTTAATGAGACACCTCACTTTCTTTTATTGAATCCTCATGTCTATACTCCAGTCTCAGGCTTGGCTGAGTCATGTCTTTTAACATCACTTTTCTGTTTTACTGGTCAGAACATAGGTGCACTTTTTCTTCTGGAATTTATTATTATTTTTCTAAAGTGCCATTGTCAGCATGTTGCTGATTTTCAGCCAGGATTAAATCAAATGGTATGGCTCCCCACCCAACCCAAGCCTACCTTTTCAATTCGCATGCTCAAGGGATCTGCAGAGATTGACAGCTTGCCTTCTTTGATATTTTGTTGTTGTTGCTTTTAACTAATGAAATTTCCCCTAAGGTTCTGAGTCCATATTAAATTCCAATATTAAAGGGACTATCAATTCTGAGAAGGTACCCTCATTTCTTAGTATTGCTGGTAACTATGAAAGGACTTCCAAAAATTCTAATACTACAGGAAGAGACCACCTGTGAGTAAAAGCTTTGTGAGAGAAAATGAGAGCATCTCAGCAGGAAAAATTTAATATATTCAACATGTATTCAACTTAATTAACTTATAATGAGATGCAAAACAGTTCCACAATCAAAACAAAGGCATGTTGTTTTAATAATTTTCTAAACTGTTTATTTTTACCTTGTCAGACATTGTTGTTTTTAATGCACCCTTGTATTTCAACATTTAATATCGTCATTGACATTTTCATAACACAAAATATATAAAAACAAAAATATTAAGTTAATGCTGTCTTCAAATAACTCACTCATTTTCTTTATACCTTTTCTCTTTTATTGAAAATATATTCTTTTCTCATATAATATACTGTGATTATATATTCCTCTCCTCTATTCCTACTTCTTCCCCACCTCTGATCTTCTCTAGACCTACTCCCTTTCTGCCTCTCATTAGAAAACAACACGCTTCTAAGAAATGAAACCCAAGCATAATGAAATAAAAATAATATGGTAGAGCAAGGACTACCATATTGAATTTGGACTTTGCAACAGAGCGATAGGAAAAGAGTCTCAAGAGCAAACACAAGAGTCATAGTCCCACTTGTTCCGACTTTCATGAGTCCCTTAAAAATACTAAACTTAAAACTATAAATATATACACCTAAGGCCTGATGCAGACCTGTGTATACCTTGTGTTTATTACTGGAGTCTCTGTGAGCTTATATGTCATTTTAAAAAATGGATTCAGCAGGCCTTGTTTTCCTGGTATCCTCCATCACCTCTCACTCTTACACTTTCCACTTCCTCTTCCATTGGATTTCCTTGGCTATGGAGGAAGGGATTTGATGTATCATAGACCTCAACAAAAATCTAGATACACTGAACCTGATAGAAGGCAAAGTGGGCAATAGCCTTGTATGCCTTGATACAGGAGACAACTTCCTGAATAGATCCCCAAAGGCATGGACACTAAGATCAACAACTAATAAACAGTTCCTCATGAAAAGCTTCTGTAAGGCTAAGGATACAGTCAACAGGACAAAATGGCAGCTTATAGAATGGGGAAAGATCTTGACCAACCCCACATTTGACAGAAGGCTGATCTCCAAAATATGCAAAGAACTCAAGAAATTAGACCTCAAAAAAAAAAAAAAAAAAAAAAAAAGATCCAATTAAATAGAGTACACATCTAAACAGAGAACACTTACCGGAATAATCACAAATGACATAAGGGAAATGCAAATCAAAACAACTCTGAGATTCCATCTTACATCTGTCAGAATGGCTAAGATTAAAAAAAAAAAAAAAAAAAAAAAAACACAAGTGACAGCTTGTACAGGACAGAATGTGAAGCAAAGGGAAAACTCCTCGATTTCTGGTAGGTGTACAAACTTATACAGCCACTTTAAAGTTGGAAATTGAACTACCTCAAGAACCAGATATACAACTCTTGGGCAATATACTACTCAATGATATCACAAGGATATGTTTATTGCAGTTGTTAGGAATAAAACTTAATGGGTTAGGCCCACAAGTGGCAGGTCCCTGGTTCCACAGCTTGTAATGGACTGTGAGGGCAGATGGGGAAACAGAGACCTGTAGACTTGACTAATATTGAATGTTTTATTGAGGGTGAGATAAGAAAATAAGGTAAAGAGACACAGAAACAACACAGAAGGGAATCGGGGATGTGTGTGTCAGGAGATCAGGAAAGGTCTTATCTGTTCTCCAGAAGAAGAGGGAACAGGTATGGGTGGACTTTTTCTTTTGAAGCTCCAGGGTACATACACCTGCCATGTGCAGGTAGGTGAGAGGAGGGACCAGGTTTGCCTAGATTACACCAGAATCATTATTCGTTTTAGCCAGAACCTAGAAACAAAAGGGATATCCCTTAACCTAAGAACAAACAAAGAAAACATGACCCATTAACACAATGGGGTATTTATTATTCAGATGGTTATAATCAATAACATTAAGGAATTCGAAGGTAAATGGAACTAGAAAAGAAAACCATCCAGAGTGAAGTAACCAAGACCCAGAAATACAAACATGTTTATGTACATGTTACATACGGATATTAGCTATAAAGTAAAGGACAACCATGCTACAATTCACAGACCCAGAGAGGCTAGGTAACAAGCAAGGCTCAAGGGGCACACTGAAATCTCCTTGGAAAGGGGATAGAAGAGATTCCATGGGTGGACGCGGGACTGGTAGAGATGGGAACATGCGGGGCTGGGTTGCTGAGAAGTACTGAAACAGATGACTGGAAAGAAGGGACATTCAGGGGTCTGGTAGAAACCTGGTGCGAGGGAAACTCTCTGGAATCTACAAGCTAAGAATACTAGGAGTAGGGGATACATAGCCTGAATCGGACATTTTCTGTGTCCAGGCAAGACTACAAGTGGAGAGACTGAGCCGCCAACCCAGCCACATAGCCTTTGACATAGGATGTCCTGCTGTAAGGGTGACACAGAGATTGTGGGAGTGGCCAATCAAGGACTGGTCCAGCGTGAGACCCATGCCACAAGTGTGAGCCGTCCCCTTACACAGCCTGGAGCATGAGGATCTAGAGGCTGGATGGCCTCTATTCCAGAGACTTAGGGTAGCACTAAGCACAAAAGAAGAAAAAAAGTCAATTTAATGATGCCTAACTATACTCTGCTATACTTATGAGTAGCTCAATAGCCATCAGAGAGGCTTCATCCAGCAACTGATGGAAACAAATTAAATACGGTATATATTCTTTTTTAAGGGAATGCTAGCCGTTAAGTAAATGAAACCCATCCTACAATCCATAGACCCAGAGAGGTTAGGTGAAGAGGAAGGGTGGTGAGAAGGCACATGGTTTTTCCTGGAAGGGGACAATGGCATAAGTAATTCATTTCCATATAAATGCTGAAGCAGGTAACGCATCATAAAAAATACCTAGAGAGTTCACAAGCAACTGCTACATAGTGTCTGAGAGTCTATTTTACAGAGTCATATTTATGTTATAGTATGAGATGTCTAACATTTCTGACCTATTCATTTGGAATAAGCTATGGCCAAAGAGATCACTTTCGGAAAGAGGCTGCCCACCTGGACAATCTCTGTGTGTGGACATTCTATGGCTTTGCTTACTCTATTCTGCAGTAACTAACTTTCTTTAAACAAACTATCTTTAAAATGATGCCAATCATTAGAACACAGGTTTGAGAAAAGGACAAATGTCAATTTTTGGATATGATGCAAACAGAAATCCCTGTGAAGAGCACTTCTAAGCATTTGACACCTCCTCTCTCCTGTGACTTTTGGTGAATGAATGTTATATCTTTCCTTACAGTGATTAGTTCTTTTGGTATTCAACAGCTATTTTAATGATAATTTTCTAGTGTTTGGCTAGAGTTTCTCTGTCCTTAACTAGGACTACTGTAGGCATAATGCAAATAAGTGAAGAGATAAAAATAGAGGTAGCTTTCATTAGCACACTATTGCAAATTTCAATAGGAAATTATAATATTGAGTTTTATTATAGACATAAGGGATCTCTGATAGAAAGTATAATCATGTCCTTTCTATTACATAAGTGCTCCTAATAAAAGGAACATGTCTGAAAGACTATGTGAGTAGGTCAGTCAGAGTTTAGCTCTACACAAAACAAAAATGTAAAAGAAGAGTTAAGAATATATTTACTGGAAGAATCTAGAACTTGAAGTGATTTAGTATATTTTTGTATTTTATAATGCATAGTAATAAAACAACCTTCCTTTTTTATATTTCATATTTTTTTAAAAATTTTTTTTAAAAATTTTAAAGAATTTCTTACAAAGATTGGGATAATATTTGGTGGTAGAAAATTTACCTATCACATGCAAAGGCCCTAAAACTGATCACCAGAATATCAAACACAAAAAAACCCCTCATTAAAACCAAAGAACGAGTTAACAGAAATATATTTGAAACTGCAGATGTGATGAATTTTGAAATCTAAATTGCACAGTAGTCTGTCCATTTACATTGAGTGTCAAAATGGATTTAATATAGTAATAAAATTTGCATGTGTTTTCAGATCCCATGTCAAGGTGAGCACACATGTCAGGGGACACTGTCCTATACACTAGAAAGTTTTGCTTGAACAACTACAACTTATAAAACAGAGTCAAATAAAGCATTTGATGAATTTTTTTTCATGTAAAAAAAGCATACTCATGTGGAACCCCAAGGTTTTTGTGACAAACTCTGACATATTTCCATTTACCACCCAAAGATATAGCTAGACGCATTCTAGCATGGAGCTCCTAGACTTGCAAGACTGGGCATGGTTCACCGCACTGCATGATCCTATACCTATTTCAGGAAACAGTAATCATATGTCAACCTGTGATTTACTGTGGTGTTGTCCTGCTGGATTCATAAATAAAGCTGAGAGGTCATTTCTACCATAAATTCCTGTTTGTCAAAAGTCTTCCAGCAGAGAGAATGTGGAAGGCCTAAGCCAAACACTGACATATCCCTAAGATAATCTTTATGTGTTTAATACTGGCAATTTAATGGTAACAAGGACCATAAAATGTTATTTAGGATGTGATCTCTGGAACTGATAATTTCTTCATTCAGAGACATAATACTAACATGTTGTCACAATAGGGTACTTTTTATCCATTTTAATGTGCTGTTTAGCTTGCAGTAATTCAAAAATTAATATGTATTGTTAATGTCTATAAGTTAATATTGATACATTAGTAATATATCCAAGTGACTTAAATTTTAGGATATTAGGATTAAAATAACTTAATAAAGTTATTTATATATGGAAAGAAGACTTTTGATAAAATTCCTCACTATAAGTGAAGTCTATTATAAATAATTCATATGATCACTCTCATATACTGGCTTCAAATATCTAGTATAGTTTCAATGATGGTTAAAGAGAGTTTTGAGGTAAAACACTAGTGGACAGACTTTAGTCAGGTTGCTAAGAAGAAACATATATATATATATGTATATATATATATTAACATACATAATATTCCCACATATTAATTTAGATTCACTAAAATGTGGTTATATAAAGGGATGAAGCCTATGAAGACATTGTTTTTGAAACATCATTAACACTAAAAAAAGCAAAGGGAATATTTATTATGTATTTTAAAAGTAAGAATGTGATTTTGTAAGGGTCATTTCATTCAAAGGATAAAAGCCAACTTTAGACATTGCTGCTCAAATTTGCCTATAGTGACTGTTCGTTCCTTCTGAGATGAGGCAAGTAAAAGTATTCCTTAAGTTTGTTTTTTCAATTTCAAAGTTAATACAATAACTTCAAAATACCAGATTTTTTTGTTTGTTTTTTTATGACAACGTTTCTCTTTGTAGCTTTGCAGACTGTCTTGGAAGTTGCTCTTTAGACCAGGCTGGTATCAAACTCTGAGAGATCTACCTGCCTCTGCTTCTTGAGTGCTGAAATTAAAGGTGTGTACCACCCCTGCCCAGCAGTAGATTTTAATAAATAGTGAACTATCTTAATTATTATCAAAGTGATTACTAAGTGCTAAAATGAATTTTGAGCACTATACTCTTATGGCTATTGAGATAAAAGTCAAGCTAGCAAAGAAATTTTTGCCCAAATAATCTCCTTTCTGATAGGGAATATTCTTAGAGAAAACTTTTTAATATATTTCCTTATAAAAGAATAGAACACAAAAATAGCATAGAAATTGTCATGATATTTCCAAAGCAGATCCCATGGGAGTGAAAGCTGCAAGCCATCTCTCTTATAATACAGGCATGATCACAAGAGTCAGGTAGTTCTAGAGCTGACTCACTAGAGCCCTGATGGGACCATGTACTTTCACATAACTCCCCAAATTTTTACTTATGAAAATATTATTTGCTATAAAATATTTCTAAGGTAGCATAATATTTTAGTAACCTATTGAAAAAAAATTAAAACACATATACCCTGTCCATTGAGTTATCCATTTTGAAACTTTCATTAATGTATATGTTCAAGCTCAGTGCTCTTGATTCTACTTTAATGAACACCTATGGTCTTTCCTTGGTGTGCCATTTGTATGAGCCCACAAGCCACTGTAGACCTCCTCTTTGTAGACTCCTGTTTTTATAGCATTTATGCCTGCATTTCCATCCAATCTGTTTGCTTCTTCATTCCATTTAGGATAAGATCAATCCTTTTAGTCTTTTTGTTAATGTTTGCTTGTTAAAGAAGTTATTGAATTCACTGACCCATAAGTTAGTTAGGAGGACTGGTCAGTCTATGGGGCCTCTGGTAGTGGATCAGTATTTTTCCCTAGTATACGATTGGGTTTTAGGAGCCCATTCCACATAGAAGGATACTCTCTCAGCCTAAATGCATGTCAGATGGCCTGGGCCCTGCCCCAAATGATTTGACAGACTTTGAAGACATCCCTCACCCTCCCTGGGGAGCAGAAATGGGTCGGGATGGAAGTTGGTGGGGAGAAACAGGGTAGGACATGAGGATTCAGGAAATGGGATTGACATGTAAAACAAGCTAGATTCTAATTTAAATAAATAAATAATATCATAAAAACGTTACTGAAATTGACAAAGCAGTGTTTGGCTCTGAGTTTCCTTTTGAAACAGAATAGGATGTGAACAATGCAGTTGAACAACAAAATAACTTTAGCTTTCTTTTTGAAGTTCGTTGCAAAAAAACTATATGAAGACAGCTCATTCAATTTAGATTATGCTCCTTCCTACTATGAATTAGTTCAAGTATGACAAAGATGACCTTAAACTATATCGGTAAAAGAAACTTCAATGAATAGGGGGGAAAGCAGAAAAGCTCTAAGTTTACTCATTTTAAAGTTAAGCTTTATTTATACAAATAATAAAACAAAACAAGCAAATATGTGTGCCAGGCAGGACTGGATTTAAAAAAAAATGTAAAAATGCAAACTACTTTGTTTACATAAGCTGAAAGTGCCTTGTAAATTGTACAGCAAATAACAATAATAATAAAATAATAATGATAATAATAATAATTATCAACATGGGACTTCTAGATTATAATGGATACAAGTGTTTAGGGTGGATAAAACCAAGGACAGGGGACACTAGGTGATAGTCGATGCAATGGTATTTATCATTAAATACCGAAAAATTTAGAACTATAAATTCAGCTCTAAAGCAGTTGTCCTTCAAACTCTATGAATACATACCTGCATATCAAGTTTAGTCACCGCAAAATGAAGCTGACATTTAATTTTTCAGCAAAAGATGAAGTATTATACTTTCGTTTCTTATGCATGCAAGCACGGCCAGTTTCAAAATCTCTTTCCTGTTGTTAACCAGTTATTTTTGTTCATTATCTAAAAGGTTTCCACTAGAAATATTCCTGATTATTTTCGCCTTTTTGTCACAAATTTGGAAAGTTTGGAAACTGAAAAGAAACGAATTGTGCCCACATCATCTTTTCATAGATGGACATATGATACAAGTAACTGGAAAATCTACCCACTCACTTTAAAATAAATTTGTGGGAAAAAATAGAGACTCTCACAACTGCACAACTTGCAGGAAATGAGAGAACTGGGAACATTCAATCCTAAATGGGATCTCTCCTCAACTCCCTTTCCCCAAGTGCTCAGACAACTCCAAAGAACAAAGGGAGTGGTGGTAAAACCCAGGGGAGGTGAATGATAACACCAAGGAAACTAGGCCTCTAGACACAACAGGGCTGAAATGCCAGCAAACTCCCAGAGGCTATGATAGCAAGCACTAGGCCTGCAGAGGTCTAAGCAGATAGTCCCAGCACTGAGATGGATAGTGGACCAGAGCCCTATTCTAACCTTGAAGCTATCTCCAACTGATAACCATTCAAAAAAGAAAACTTAGTTATCTCCAATCGAGTCTTACTAAATATACACACAATGCACAAGGGCAGCAGTAGATGGCTGGACATTTTTACTTTTTTAGCTTGCAAGTGTATTGTATGTATACCATAGTTTCTGATTTCATGGGTTTTTTTTTCGTTTTCTTCTGTGTTTGATTGTGCATGTCCCTCTGTCTATATGTGTCTTGTACTTTTCCTTTAATTCTATTTTTCTGTTTGTTTTGTCCTATTAATGATTTGTTTGTTTTTATTCCATTTTTTTTTTGAATTTTTGGTTGCAAGCCTAGCCTTAAATGGCTGAGCCATCTCTCTGGCCCTCCATTATTATTATTTTTTTAAAATATGCCTATTTGCTTTCTAATGGGAGAAAACAAGAAAGGTTGTAAATTTGCATGGGTGGGGCAGATCTAGAAGGAGTCTGTGGAGTAAAAACTCATAAACAATATATTTCATATAATCTATTTTCAATAAAATGAGTAAGTAAACAAAATTAGTTTTCGGTTTGCTTCGAATAAAATTCTTTTTTGTTAGCTAATTAATACATTCATTTATTTTTTTTGTTTTTGAGACAGGGTTTCTCTCTATTTTGGAGCATATCCAGGAACTCACTTTGTAGATCAGATTGGCCTGGAACTCACAGAGATTTGCCTATCTCTGCCTCCCAAGTTCTGGGATTAAAGATGTTTGCTACCACTGCCCAGCTAATATAACAAATTCTTAAATAGCTAAAGCAAAACCATTTCTATACTACTCTGAAGTATTTTTAAGTTAGATTTTTGACAAATTTATACATTATTGATACCATTTATTATAAAATATGTGGTCTATTTTCCTCCCTCAATCCCCTTACAGTTCTTTAGAACTTTTAAATTAAGAAAATTATCCAACACTATTTACTATAAAGAGTTGCTTTTTGTTCTTTTAAGCTACTTAAAGTATTAAAATAGAATGATCCATATTTTCTTCCCTAGCTAAAGGAAATGAAGAAATCCCTTGGCAAATGTGGCATGTGCTGAAATGACTCTGAGGCTGCCAACATGCATGCCTGTCTGAAGTCTCATATTTTTGGTAGATTCACATTTGGGAAGTGGGTCAAACTTGGATGTTGTTGTTACTATTTGAAAAGTTACTATTTGAAACTAGCAATTATTCAGTTAAAAATATCTGTATGTATATTGTGCCACAAAAATCAAAGCACACGTAAATGATTCTCGGTAAAAGAAAATTACATGTCAATCAACAATGTTGAGAGCAAATAGAGAGTACACATATGTAGCAAGGAAAAGAAAATTGATTTTAATGTACCATGACCAAATTGCCTCTCTATGTTAAAAATCATCAAACAATTAAAGAGGAAAAGTTGAATTTGGTGACTGTTGATGCCTGAACTTCGATTTCAGCCTTGACTAATTCATGAAGTTTTTTCTTCTGTTCAACTTGGAAGAAAAAACTGATTGGACACTATTCTCATCTTCGACTTTCTCAGTACCTTGCTTTGACTAAACAGGGGCCAATTTTGTTCAGAATGCAAAACATTTTGGTCTTCTTTTCTCTTGCTCTGAAATTGGCATGGATGACTTTGCAAACTTTGAAAGATGTGTGGATTTGTCTCTATCAGCTGTAAGAGTACACTAACTCAATTAAATTCTGACACTATCTCCTAGGAGATAGTGTCACATCTCTTTGACTGAAGGTTCAGTCCCCAGGACTGTCATCAAATAGATACTCTAAACGCCAGTCACAACCCCCTCTTTCATCTTATTTTTGATTCTGAATAATCAGCTATAAATCAGGGTCCCAAAACACCCTCCATAAGTTCAATTCATGTGTAAAAGTGGAGGAAAAACTGTTTAGCAATGGATTTTAAAGACTATTACATTAGATGAATAGCATGAACAGTGGGAGAAGGTGCATGGATGGTCTGTGCATCTGGGAATGTGGATCTCAAATGATTTCCAAGTGTTCTGGTACTAGAAAGCCACATGGCCTCTCTTCTTTGGGATTTCATGGAGATTTCACTGCATAGCCGTGGTTACTGACAGAAAGGATGACACAACCCTTCAAGACCCATCTAATGGAATTCTTTTTTCTTTTTTTTAATCCAACAAGCATCCTTTCAACTATCAAGTGGTACAGGATCCTCTTCAGTAAGAGAATCTTACAGCAGTTATCAGAATGGATAATTTAAACTTTCTTTATGGATATCTCAGACAATAACAGCATTTTTGTGACTGGGCCCTTGAGAGTTATAAATGGGTAACCATGGTAAAAACTCAAACACATGCAATGATATCCTATCCTTGTATCAATTTTAAGGCAGTTTTGTATCCTGAAATTATGTGACGCTTTCATGCTAGTTATCACTCATTCCCTCCTTACTGTAGAATTCAGATAGAAAAATATGTTGCAGACATTAAATAATTCTCTTTCCAAAAGACTACTTTCAAAAGACTCTTTCCAAAAGTGCTATATTTAATATGGATGAGCATCCCTCTGAAAGTTGCATGTTGAAACCTGATTTCTAGAGTGGTGCTCCTGTGGAATGAGCAGAAGGTAGGATATTATGACAGTTCCTCAAGTTTTTGAATGCATGTCTTGAAGAGGAATTTTAGAACACTGTCCTCTCTCTCTCTCTTGCTTTCTCTCTCTCTCTGTCTTTCTGTCTCTCTCTCTGCCCTCTCCTTCCTCCTCTTCTTCTCCCATCTCCCCATCTATATTACTATCCTCCTTATCATATCTACCTATGTATTTCCTCACCACCTTCCTTATTCTCTCCATTCCTTTCTTTTTCTTCTTTTATACATGGTGTGAATGTTACCACTTCATTCTGGCTTATCCTCCCAAGGATTACCACCTGTCTTTAATAAATTGTCTATATAAATTGGTATTATTCATGTGCATGTGTGTGTCTATGTGCTTGTGTAAGTATTCGTCTGTATGCAAATTTTAAAATTTCTATATTGAACATTAAAAAGCATGTGATTAGGCAATGAAAATACATCTACAAAATACATTACTCACAAACAATAGTCAAAAATCATGTTACTTAAAAAGATAAGCTATGGCATGACTTCAATAAGAGAAGAATGGCATGCTGAAATGAATAGTCAATGAATTAATAGGCATTGACACAGGACTCTACTACTGAGATAATTTTTTTTAGATCAAATAGGTATGAGCAGAAACACACTTGAATTATGTTTTAAATCAAAGTTCAGAAGAAAGCATATTTCTTTCTTCATGACAATATGCTAAGGGTCTTTTTACTTAAATTACTACTGACTCAAAAGAAAATAAACTGGGAGAGTCATGAAAAACTAGTAATGAATTCTAGTTCAGTAGTCATTAAGTACAGGATTACTTCATTAAAATTCCTGCAGTTTTATCTTTAACTATTTAACATTCAGCCAAGTTTTCCTTCTATCTAAAAAATTGTTTTCTCAGTTAGCCTTAAAGTCATCATAGATGATGTGTGCCATCAAATGGACATGACTCAATGCACACAATTTGCCATTTTGCGGAATGCAAAATAAATCAGTTCAATAAAAAATGAAATACACCAACATAGTCAGTGTAGACAAATTAATAGGATCAGACCAATTCATCTGAAATATTAATAGGAATAAATACTTCCTGAAATTTCAGTTGACCTAATGTCTCCGAGGTAAATCAAAGCTAAGGCAACACCCTAAAATGATGCTGTACATGCCTCACAGGTAAAATGGACACTCTACACACAGATGAGCAGTTCCTACTTAGGAATAGGAAACTGCATTGATAGATGTGTCCATGTGAGCCTGTGGGAATGGAACCTACAGAAACTGGCCGATAACAGGATTATAACTATAATGGACAAAAACTATTTTCTGATTGCTGTTATTTTTACATCCATGTCTAGTCTCCCCAGAGAGAAAGTTTCCATTTTTCTATTTGAATCATGACAAACTGTGGATTAGTATAAAGCCCTCTCACAATGTCAAATATTGATTGTCATAACACACAGTGAGAAAGCAAATGTTGAAATGGACTGACAAGTTAAGCGTGGACAAGAGAATGTAGCAGAGAGAGGTAGCAGCTTTGTGTGTATATCTGAAAAGATGAGGGAAAAAATCCTCTTAAAATGGGAATATTAAAAAGAACACAAAAATATTCTAGTAAAAAAGGTGAAACATGAACTAGAGTCAAATTTCAAATATTGCTTTTAATCATGGGATTATTAGTACAGGAGGACAAAAAGTATAGTCAAAGTCAATATGCAATACAACATTCCTTAGTATATAGTATGTAATTCATTCCTTTCTATTCAAAACTTAGGCTGGTAATTATCTTTAATATTCATTATTCTTTCAATATATAATGAAGTTATTCCTGTCTAGAACATGTAAATAAAAGCAAATTTTAGATTTGATTATGTAGTCTAATGTCATAATGGGTCCGATTTTGTGCTTTGCTCAGTTACATGAATGATAACTGTCAGAGTGTTTTCATTGAAAAATTAAGCAGGATTATAATAGGGCTGAAATAAAATCATCCAAGCAGAGTCATGTTTTATAAACACTACCACAAGTTGAGGTATAATATTACTTTTACATTATTGTTATGTCTCTAGTCCTGGGTGGTAATGGTTTTGAATATAATTCATGGTGTATTTCCGGGCGTAGAAGCAATAAAATATTGATCATCAGCATGTCCAGCCATTATTCAGAAGATTAGATCAATTTATGAGAGGCAATAACTTATAAATGAGTGCCCCTCCAAAGGCCTAAGGTAATCTCTGGGTAAAGCCATTGTGTGAAGGGTGTCAATGGATGCTAAATGAAGAAAACACAGACCGATAAATAAAATGTAATTTTGATTTAAACTGCATGTATTATTTAAGCTCCATGTCTGTATAAGTGTAATATTTAAAATGTTGCTGGTTTTCGATACTAATTTAGAAAGTTAAAAGCATATAGACTTGCTAAAATGGAGAATGTCCTTTTAACTCAAATGGGAGAAAAAAAAAGACAAAGATAAAAATATAATTATTGGAATTCATAGTAAATTTATAAAATATGTTGATGGGAGATGTCATTCTGTAAATATGTTTCTCGTACTGGTTAATGAATAAAGCACTGTTGGCCAATAGGAAAGAAAGAGAGGAGGGACTAGGAGAGAAGGAGGAAAGAGGAAGTAGTAAGGAGGAGTCAAGATGGAGAGAATGGGGAGACCAGATGCCTGCCTCACTCCTCGGTAAGATAAGACTACGTGGAAATACATAGATTAACAGAAATGGGTTAATAATAAAGACAGAGCTAGCCGATAAGAAACTAGTACCTGGCCAACAGCATTATATCAAATACAGAGACTCAGTGTGTTAATTGGGGCTGGTGCGGTGGCGGGACAAGACCAGCCAGCGGCGGGTGGAAAAACCTTACTCCTTATAATATGTCATTTGTCTAAATCATAAAACAGTGGGAGTGTGTTATTTTTTAAATTTGGCATGAGGTCTCGTTTACAGACTTAAAGAGGGCAGCCCTTCCTTTTGTCTACATGACACAGTCTCACTTATTAGCCTGCAGGGCTTGGAGCTCTGTTTGACTTACATCCAGCAGCATTGAAATATCTTGCAGAAGAAATCTCACTAAATGAAAAACTATGTAGTATTTTGCAGAGTTCCCCAAAATTAACACCATTTCCTTGGCCTTTGCCTTCCTTGCTGAGGTTATCTGTCTCAATGTAAGTTTTCAGAGCAAAGAAAATACAAGGTAAAGAGGGCTCAGACAGCATGAGCCCTCAAGAAAAGAAATTCATAAGAGGAGTCACACTATTTCTATGTCAAGCCTTCTTGATGAAAAGAGAAAATCAAGTAATAAAAAGATGCTAAAGACCATACTTTAGTTAGTAAAAAATTTATTAGAAATGACATGATGCCTCAAGAGAATTAAATATGCATTATTCAATGAAGATGCTGCTGTTCTCTAAGTACTTATGCATCATTATAGCACAACCCTCCTGATTAGAAGTACTTTACTCTGATCTATAGTTATAAGTTAGAGACTACATATTCATGAGGTAATTCTAGAAATGCTAAATTATAGCCTCACTATGCACATTTTAAAATTTCTATATTGAACTTTAAAAAGCATGTGATTAGGCAATGAAAATACATCTACAAAATACATTACTCACAAACAATAGTCAAAAATCATGTTACTTAAAAAGATAAGCTATGGCATGACTTCAATAAGAGAAGAATGGCATGCTGAAATGAATAGTCAATAGCGACACACTCATAATATTTCACAACTTATGAATATGATATTTTCAACTATCAAGATGTGAAAATGGCAGCATTTAAAGAAGAAAGTACATTTTAAATATGTAATGAACATACAGATTAAATCAACAAAATTTATTTAAAATTGGTCAAAAATCTGTAGTTTTATGGGTTAAGAAGAATGGTTTGGTTCAATATAGAAAACATTTAGTTAATCTTGAGTTCAGTGTATGTATGTTTGTGCACTTTGGTGCACAGGTAGGTGCATTGAAGATGATTGCAGAATGAGGACAATTAATGTCATCTATCTATCTATCCATCTATTGGCTTTTAAAGACAGGGTTTCTCTGTGTAGCATTGAAGCCTGTTCTGGAACTCATTATGTAGACAATCCTAGCCTAAAATTCACATAGATCCACCTGCCTGTCTGCCAAGTGCTGGCATTAAAGGTATTCACCACCATCGCCTATGTCCTCCTCTATCCCTGTCTTCTTTGTTTTATTCTATGACCAAAGGTCTACTGAAGCTACCTGTTTTGATGAGTCTTTCTGCTCTAAATCTCAGATGTCTGTCTTCAGCTTCTCAAACATTATATTCTGGTGTGGCCATGCATGGCTCTTTAGTTTTTAATATATTATAGTATACTTACACTATTTTCCCCTTCCTTTGTTTTTGCTTCAAAACCCTCACATATTATCTTTTTCCAAATTTATGTCTTCTTTTACATTAATTGTTGTTACATGCATATATATATGTATATAGACACATATACATCTAAATATCACCTTCTCAATATGTATAACATTACTTGTAAGTTTTTAGGACTGTGACACTGTTTCCTAGTAATGTAAGAAGATAAACTCATAAAGATTCACCAACATGACTCCCTAAATACGTTCTGAACAAGGACAAAAGACATGCCAAAGTCAATGGGGAAAGACCATGAGGTCCCAATCCTACACAAAGAACTACAAACAACTAAGGAATGCTAAAAGTCAGATAAATAGTCTTCCCCAGGGAAAACAGGGCAGATGGTCATCCAATAGCAAGTCTTGAATCCTTATTGGCTACTAACAATGGGAACTCATGTTCATTTGCTTGTGAATCAATCACTCAGACAAGTTGAGCAACATTATTTTGAGTTTATATCCTAGCCTACTTATTGTTAAATTGAAGTAATATTTTGGTTTCACAAACACTTCCCAGATGTTAAATGATATCCAATGCTGATAACAATTATTGATTGCTAAAAATGAAATTAATGATGATAAAACTGTTGTTTGTAACTTAAAAATTAAACACCTAGTAAGGTATTTATGATACCCTCTAGTAAAAACATGGATTCAGTAATATTTTCTCAAATTCTAACCTTAATTATCAGTTATCAGTGCTAAGTAAAATTAGAGTAATAAACCAATATCCACATAAATCTTTAGGGAAAATTCTGAGGTATTCCTTTAATTATATTAATCATATCACAAATGTGTAATTATAAATGGTTTAAAGAATAGTACAATATTCTTGCTATCAGCAATTTGCTTCTCTTAGATTTAGTTTCCTTTCTAGTTTACATTTCACCTTAAATATCAGTGTGTGCATCATTTTCATATACTACCTTAAGGAAGCTTCATTGAAATTACTTTTAATTCCCAGAATTGTTACCTCATGATTATTTGATTATTCAAAATATAAGCTATGATAATTTAATAAAACAACAACAAATCTTCCTGAAAGATTCTACCATGAAGAAAAACATGGAAGCCTTAGCATGATTTCATATTTGCTTATGTTCTGTTAAGCTGTGGTGAATTGATGCATATTGTGTGAGGACACTAAGCAGGGAAAAGGGCCATACTAGAAAACTAGCCATGGTTCTTTCCTCCACTCATTTCAAAGATATGAAACAAAGAGAAGGAAAAAGTATGTGAAAGCCTTTACTATGTTTGTAGTTTTTTTCTACAATTCTTCATAGATTTCAATGTTCCAAGACTTGGTTTTTCAGGAACTGTGGTACATTAATGAAATAATGGCATTACTTTCTCAAGAATTTCTAGTTACTATTTCATAATATATAAACTTCTTGGAATACACTTATTTAAAATGTTTTATCTGAATTGATGATATGAATTCCCATTTTCCAATGGGCCTTTAAAAACATAAATTGTCTACTCTAAGATGCCAAAGGGAAAACAAAGAATAAACTCTAGTAGCAAACCAAGCAAACACAAAATTCCAATGAGGTGGCAAGTACTTTTCATAATTGTTCCCAAATTCATTTACTTCAGATCAAGCAATCTGTTTAATAGGTAGTTGGATATAAATATAAAATTGCTTACAAAACTGAAAGAAGTGGAAAGTCCTTCATCAGTAAAACAAGCATAATTGGTAATAAAGCAAAACATAACTTGAGAAGGAGTTTTTTCCAGGCTTATTGAGAAAAACAATCCCTGTAAGGAGTGATCATTTAACATTTACTTCCAGGTCTTTCTGTAATCTGAAAGAAACAGTGGAATACCAACAAAATGAAACTCTTCTACCTAAAGACACTTCTGAATAAGTAATCTTATCCTTATATGTTTCCTGATTTCTGATTTCAATGCTGGTCCTTTCTTAAAAAATATAAATTAGTTCTGGTCTTCCACGTTGCTTATAGTTTTCATTTGTTGTCGGATTGCTTGTGATAAAGTGACGGTATCTCACCCTGTTTCCCCAACTGTTCCACTGTTCATTATATAGCACAACCTAGCTTGCAACTCCTGGCAATTCTCCCGCTGTCCTGATCTCATTGAAGATATCCTGTAGAATATCAATGATTTATACTAAAGACTCTTCAAGGAGATGTTATTCTTTATATTTAAGGTATCATAGGGACATAAGAAAAAGACAAATGCATAGAAGTTTCTAAAGCAAACTCAGATGACCTTAGCTTTGTTACTGAATTTTTTATTACTCTATCTAAAGCATAGATTTATGAGTAGAATATATATATATATATTATATATATATATATAATATATATATATATGTTAGATTTCAACAAAATAAATACTTTTATTCTACAAATGATGTTACAATGATGAGAATAAAGCACAGGGATGATAAAGGGTTTATATGATACAAAGAAAGAATTTCTAATCTCAGCAAAAATAACATTAAAAATATGCCCGTCCTCTTTGAAAGCCATAAATTATTTTGCTCAAGCAACAATGAGAGTTGATGTGCATACAAGAAAAGCTGATTTTTTGTTTGTTTGCTTGTTTGATTGGTTTGGTTTTCCAGACAGGATTTCTCTTTGTAACAGCTCTGGCTCTCTAGCTGTCCTTGAACTCACCCTGTAGACCAGGCTGGCCTGGAACTCATAGAGATCAGCCTGCCTTTGTCTCCCAAGTGCTAGGATTAATGTTATGGGCCACCACCACACATCTAAAAGTTGAGACTTTTGACATATATTTTGTTACACTACACAAAATCCATTGCTCTCTTTCCAACTGAGGTTATTTTCTTCAGCAAAAATAAAGATCCTTTTCATTAAAAAATAAGTTATGCATAATATCTAAAGATACAGCTCTCCAAAGCATTGATATACACAATAGGCATGTAAATACCATATACCATTAAGAAAACATAATGAAGGCAGTGAGATGCTATCATACACACATTATATTAAACATACAATGACTTATTATTATGCACACAGTTAGAGAACAGTTTAGTTCCAAACACTGAAGTCATAACATGAGAAACAAATTCATCATTCATTGCTTCTGGAGATGCAAAGCTGTAACGTGTGGCTGGGCAATTTCCCATAAAGATAAACTTAATGATATTATAAATCTTAGTTGATCTTCCCAGTACCATGACAGACTGAGCAGGAAAATGAGACCCACATGCAGGCTTGGGGTGAACTGCCCTGGGCTCCGAAGAGAAAGCACGGTTCTGTCCACTGCCATGTCATATTGAGTGGGACAAGAGGACCCACACACACACCCACACCTGGGGCAACATTTCCTGGGTTCTGGGAAGTGAGGTGACACATAGGCACACCTGGTGCTACAAGGTGGGCACTGATATGGTAAGCAAATATATGGTGTGGTTGGTGTGGTGTGGAGAAGAGAGAGAGAGACAGAGACACAGAGAGACAGAGAGCAGGACCGGGGAAGGGTTCATGTTCTGTAAACAAACGCATATCTGCAGAGCTGACAATGGCGAGGAGTGGGCTAACATGGGTGGCTTGATTGGGAAGATGCCTGGCCTGAGCTGTTCCTGGGGCCCACGCCTGTGTTCATGGTTCTGCTGCTGCAGTCTGTTTTGATGTCCTGGCTCCTGATACCACAGGAGGCTGAGATAATAGGGATGTATAGAATTAACCCTGCCCCTCACTGCCGGCAACACTAGGGAGAACAGCTCTTGCCTCTCACCAGTGCAAGCACTCAGGCTAAAGGTTTCTGCACCTCACTTGGGCAGCACGTGATCCTGTTGGCAGGAATATGGGTGATCTGGCCCTGAGGGCAGAAGGATGGGAAAGCAGATCACACCTGCCATGTGGTGAGGGGAAGATGATTCTCCTTGACCCTTGCCATCTGCAGGAGGGGGAGGATCTGATCCAACCTCTCACGAGCTACAGCACTGGGGAGAACAGACCCTGTAGCTTACTATAGGCATGAGGGTGGAGGAGCCATCCCTGAATGGATGAGAGGGGCATAGGTGGTACTGCCTCCCTCATCTGCAGTGTACTTATGTACTTATGGGGGTGAGAGAAAGATGCCCTCCTCCTTCGCCCCTGCTGCCTCCAACAAGTAAGAGAACTGACTTTCCTTTAACAGCTGCAGTGCTTGGGAAACCAGGTCCAGCAACTTGCCTGGCAGTAAGGCCAGCTGACCCAAGCTGCAATTGCCCTGCCCATGTGCCCAGGCCAGCCCACCTGATGAGCTTGTGCCCCAGCCAAGCCTGCCTCTATATCCAGAGACTGCTAAGAGACACTTGACCCAGAGACACCAATGAGGGAATGACCATGCATCAGAGTCAGCCGCCTGAGCCAGTGGGACCTTGGGAGGGGGTACAAAGGCAGGTATAAGTTAATGAGTCTTCAGTATGCTCTGCTATTCACTGACTCCCAGGGCCTAAGTCATTGGTGCTGTGTCTTCTCACCCCCTCCGCCAAGGGATGTCCAAGCAGCATCACCGGCAACACACTCTTACCATCTGTGGTATGTGGGAGAGCTGTTCCCGCACCCATCACCCAGCTGCAGTACTTGAGAGTGTGGTCCCCGTACCTCCCCTGGGCAACACAGTAGAGCTACCCTTGATGGTCGGTGTAGGTGTGGGAAAGCTGACCCTGAGGGCTTGAAAGCAGGAGAAGAACCCTTGCTCATCACTTCAAGGGGAGAACCAGCCAGGGAAATGTTGAAGAGCTCACCTTGGTGATGAGGACAGGGTAGAGCTGGTAGGCTGACCAAACCTGGAACTACCCAGGGGATATGTGTTGGCTCACCCCAACTTCTACCCCACCTATGATCTGCTCTAGCATGAGAAAGGGCTGATCCCTGCATCCCCAAAGCTGCAGAGTCTCCATGATACAGGGTAGCAACAAGATATTCAGAAGAAGTACCAATGGAGGCCCAGCATCAATAGTGTGCCAGAAACCAGAGGCGTCAAACCAGACCAATGACACTTTTCAATGAACACTTACAAGTAAAGACACATGGACAAAAGGGTTTACTGCATGACTCAATGTGTCATTTACAGCTTCCATGACAAGACTGAATTTTCCAGGTTTGTCTTTTTTTTTTTCTCTCAAATTTTATTTTATTTTTGGAGGGGGAGGTTGCAAGGCCAGAGGGCAGCTACGAAGGGACAGGAAAATGGATGGGATTACAATGCATGATGTGAAAGATACAAAGAATGAATAAAAAGTTAGAAAAATAATTGTAGTTGAAAAACACAATGGAACTATAATTCTAATAGTATTATCCAAATAAATATTTTAAGATGTTACACTTTATTGGCAAATAAATTCAGTGAATGCATGCTTGTTATAGATTATTTTTTATTTCGCATGTATGAATGTTTGCCTACAGACACACTACAATTGTGCCTGATGCATCCAGAGACAAAAGAGGGTGTTGGATTCCCTGGAACTGCAGCCATAGATTGTTGGGATCTACTATGTGGGTGCCTGGACCTAAGCCTGATTCCTCTTCAACAGCAAAAAGTGCTTGTTAGTGCAAGTACCCTTCCCACCCCTAATTCAGTAAATATTATCACGAGTTAGTTGCTTGTTGATTAAGGAATATGATAAGCTTTTAACGAGTATTATCAATTCTCATATGTACTAGTTAGTGTAAATGTAGCATCTTTACTTCTCTCTCCCTAATTATGTTTGGAATACTAAAAGTTTTTGTTATTAGACTGATATTATTTGGAGTAAACTTACTAGTGGATACAATCTGAGTATCGAAATGTACAATTTTCCTTCTCAGGAATTTCTATGAAAACGGTTTTACTGGTCCCTGATAAATAATCAATATCCACTCAGTACTATATGTACTAATTGGAAATTTTATTGGTCATGATAGTAGCATAATCCCAAGTGTGGGCTTGGTTTTTATGCCCAGTTATCTAAATGTGATAGAGATGTGATCTAATAAAAGGATAGAAATTTATCATATTGATATTGTTATTACAATTATGTGTTTTCTTAAATTGGAAACATATGCTTTAAAAATAATCTATTTTAACTGGTTGTTCTTAAATAAAATATCACTGTGGAACATTAGGGATACGTAAGTTCACTTTCCTTATCTATCTCCAATTTTTAAACTATTTTAACCCCGATAGCACCTTATGGTGTCCATAAGCCTGGCAGCAATTTGGATGCCACTGTCAAGGACTGTGAGATGATTTCCTGGTCATATTTATACTGTCACATCAGCTGAGTTATAAGCCCTTGGGAATAAATAAGTTGACTTTAAGTGTCTCTTAAAAGCTTTCTGTGATTCCAGAATAATGGGTGTAATTCCACACTATGCACACTGAGATTTGATAGTAAATAGTATTGTTTGAAACTAAACAAAATTGCAGGCATAGATTTGACACTCTCAATAGAACATTTATTCTTGGAAGACAGGTATTAAATACATTCTTATAAGGTAGAGGAGAAACTATTTAAGAAAAGATGACACTATTTGCTAGAAGAAAATTTCCACTGTCTAAGAAATATGAAAAAGGAAGATCACTATATTTAAAGTGAAATTCAAGAACATTTGCTGAGATCCAAAAGAATCAAAGATACTTGGAAGGAGAGATTTCCCAGACTATAACATCTTATGGAATATTGTCTGTCTTAAAACAGTCAGTGCATCATGATTTGATTGATAGTTATATGATTTCAAATTTTTTCTTATTTTACATATCGATGCCAGTCCCCCTCCCTTCCTCCCTCCCTTCCATCATTCTATCCCATGCCCCCGACCACCTTCCCATCACATTCAACCGACAATTATATTTTTCTTAAAAATTTGTGATTATAGATTGGATGTAGTGGCACATGCCTTAATCAAAACACTTTTAGGCAGGTGGATCTCTGTGATTTCAAAGCCAGCCTAATCTACAATGTAAGTCCAAGCAATCTGGGTTTACAAAGTGGGACCTTCTGTCTCAAAAAAAAAAATGTAATTATGAGCCACAGAAACACAGTTTTAAAAATATTGTATCAGTTACATAAATTATTAAAGGGGAAGTAGAACCTGGTTTTAATTAGTAAGTAATTAGGAATGAATCTCAGTATCTTTATATTATAATAAAAAATAAGCCCCCGCACTTGGAGTTCCTGCAGGCAAGATCCTTGACCCCCAAATCCGGGCCCCTGCCAAAGAACGAGGTCTCAGCTGGAGAGCGCCAGTTTCCAGTGAGATCCCACTACCCTGCAAAACCTTCTCAAGTTCCAGCCCAGCCCTCGTCCTCTTCTGCCGGCTATTGGCCAGAGGTGAGTCTGGGCCCAATCGGGGCTGCCTGTCCCCTTCAACCTCTTTTCCCCCCCTCCCCCGCCTGAACTCCCTGGATTGGCCCCTGATCCTGCTGCTCCTGTCTCCGGTCCCCTTTGAGAGCACCCTTGGAGCTCTGATACACCCCCACCCATCCCAACCTCCAGCCAACCCCCCTACCCTGTGCCCTACCCCACCTACGGTCCTGCCGCTCTGGTTGAGCACTGGGACAGAGGGTGGAGCCAACAGTCCACCCTACTTCGGAGACCTCTTGGAGCAACTCCGAACAAAGGAGACATGACTATCCACGTGGGACCACCTGTAATTTCCACCGGCTTGGTCCCTGACCCCGCCTCCAGTCCTCTGCTGGAGTCCCAGGCCCCTCCCAGAGATCCGCCTATCTCTGCGGGTCCACTTGGAGTTCCTGCAGGCAAGATCCTTGACCCCCAAATCCGGGCCCCTGCCAAAGAACGAGGTCTCAGCTGGAGAGCGCCAGTTTCCAGTGAGATCCCACTACCCTGCAAAACCTTCTCAAGTTCCAGTCCAGCCCTCGTCCTCTTCTGCCGGCTATTGGCCAGAGAGAAGCCTCCTAGAGAGCTTGGACCACACAGAGATACAGACATTGAATCTTTGATCCACATAAGCCCATCTGGGAAGGACCATAGAGAGAGGGAAGAGACACCACCAACACCTACAGGAAGAAGGCAATACAAGAGAACACCTAACAACAGAAAAACAAACATGACACCACCAGAATCTAGGGAATCTACACCAACTAGAATGGAACACAACAACAAAGCAGAGGAAGCAGAAGGATACGACTTAAAAATCACCATCATAAAAATGATAGAGGCCCTCAAAGAAGATATGAGAAAATCCCTTAAAGAAATAGAGGAAAAAACAAACAAAAAAGTGGAAGAAATGAACAAATTCCTTAAGGAAAGTACAGAAAGCCAAGAAAAAACAATTAACCAGGTGAAGGAAACGGTTCAAGATTTGAAAACCGAAATTGAGAAAATAAAGGCAACACAAATGGAAGGAAAGCTGGAAATTGAAAAGCTGGGCAAAAAATCAGAAACCACGGACACAAGCATAACCAATAGAATTCAAGAGATGGAAGAGAGAATCTCAGGCGCAGAAGATAAACTAGAAGAAATAGATTCATCGACCAAAGAAAACCATAAATCCAACAAATCCTTAACACACAATATCCAGGAAATGTGGGACACCATGAAAAGGCCAAACCTAAGAATAATAGGCATAGAGGAAGGTGAGGAAGCCCAGCTCAAAGGTGCTGAAAACATATTCAACAAAATCATCGAGGAAAACTTTCCAAATCTGAAGAAGGACATGCCCATGAAAGTACAAGAAGCATACCGAACCCCAAATAGGCTGGACCAAAGAAAAAGACCCCTCGACATATAATAATCAAAACACCTAGCATACAGAATAAAGAAAAAATATTAAGAGCAGCGAAGGAAAAAGGACAGGTAACATATAAAGGCAGACCTATCAAAATTACACCTGACTTCTCCATGGAAACCCTCAAGGCCAGAAGGTCCTGGATAGATGTTCTAAAAGTATTAAGAGAACACGGATGCCAGCCTAGGCTACTATATCCAGCAAAACTCTTAGTCAATATAGATGGAGAGAACAAGATATTCAATGACAAAACCAGATTTTCCCAATATGTATCTACAAATCCAGCCCTACAGAAAGTATTGGAAGGAAAATTCCAACCCAAGGAAGGTAACTACGCCCACAAAAATGTAGGCAACAGATAATCCAACTACACCAGAAACCTAGGGTGAAGCAGAACAAATATATTCACAATACCACTGCCAACAACAAACCTAAATCAAACAACCATCAACAATCAATGGTCCTTACTCACCCTCAACATTAATGGTCTTAACTCACCTATAAAAAGACACAGATTAACAGAATGGACGGGGGGGGGGGGGGCGGCGGGGGGCCCCCCCCCCCCCCCCCCCCCCCCCCCCCCCCCCCCTAGGGGGGGGCCCCCCCCCCCCCCCCCCCCCCCCCCACCCGGCCCCCCAAACCCACCCCACCAAAGAACCAAAAGAATTAACAGAAGTTATGTCTCAACTGGGGCTAACAGACATCTATAGAACATTCCATCCAAAGACAAAAGAATATACCTTCTTCTCTGCTCCACATGGAACCTTCTCTAAAATCGACCACATACTAGGAGACATAACAAACCTCAACAGATACAAGAGAATAGAAATAGTCCCCTGTATCTTATCGGACCACCATGCTTTAAAATTGGAATTCAACAACAATACAAATAGCAGAAAACCTGCAAACTCATGGAAACTTAACAATGTGCAATTGCACCACTCCTGGGTCAAAGAAGAAATAAAGAAAGAAATTAAAGACTTTCTAATAGTCAACGAGAATGAGGATACAACATACCCGAACTTATGGGACACCTTGAAAGCAGTGCTACGAGGGAAGTTCATTGCACTAAGTGCCCATATGAAGAAAACAGAGGATAGTCACATAAATGAATTAACAGCGCAACTGAAAACCTTAGAACAGAGAGAAGCGAATTCACCCCGCAGGAGCAGACGCCAGGAAATAATCAACTTGAGGGCTGAAATCAACAAAATAGAAACCAGGAAAACAATACAAAAAATCAATGCAACAAAGAGTTGGTTTTTTGAGAAAATCAACAAGATTGATAAACCTTTATCCAAATTAACGAAAAAGCAGAGACAGAACATGCAAATTAACAAAATAAGAAACGAAATGGGGAACATAACAACAGACACAGAGGAAATCCAGACAATTTTCAGGTCATACTTCGAAAATCTGTATTCCACAAAAATTGAAAATTCAAAGGAAATGGACAAGTTTCTGGATAACTATCACTTACCAAAATTAAATCAAGAACAGACAAACAACTTAAATAGACCTATAACCCGAAATGAAATAGAAGCAGTCATCGAAAGCCTTCCAACGAAAAAAAGTCCAGGGCCAGATGGATTCAGTGCAGAATTCTACCAGACATTCAAGGAAGAACTAATACCACTACTCCTCAAACTGTTCCACAAGATAGAAACAGAAGGTTTATTGCCAATCTCTTTTTATGAGGCCACAATAACTTTGGTACCCAAACCTCACAAAGACACAACTAAGAAAGAAAACTACAGACCAATATCCCTGATGAACATCGATGCAAAAATACTCAATAAAATAATGGCAAACCGAATTCAAAAATACATCAGAGAAATCATCCACCATGATCAAGTAGGCTTCATACCTGGATTGCAGGGATGGTTTAACATACGAAAATCTATCAACGTGATCCACCATATAAACAAACTGAAAAAGAAAAACCATATGATTATCTCCCTAGATGCAGAAAAAGCCTTCGATAAAATTCAACACCCTTTCATGATAAAGGTATTAGAGAGGTCAGGGATAACAGGAACATACCTAAACATAATAAGAGCAATATACAGCAAACCAACTGCCAACATCAAACTGAATGGAGAGAAACTTAAGCCAATTCCTCTAAAATCAGGAACAAGACAAGGCTGTCCTCTCTCTCCATATCTCTTCAATATCATACTAGAAGTTCTAGCTAATGCTATAAGACAACAAAAGGAGATCAAGGGCATCCAAATTGGAAAGGAAGAAGTCAAACTGTCTCTATTTGCAGATGATATGATAGTTTACATAAGCGACCCAATAAACTCTACCAGGGAACTCCTACAGCTGATAAACACCTTCAGCAAACTAGCAGGATACAAGATAAACTCAAAAAAATCAGTAGCCCTATTTTTTTCAGACGACAAAGAGGCAGAGAAAGAAATCAGAGAAACATCACCCTTTACAATAGCCACAAGCAACATAAAGTATCTTGGTGTAACGCTTACCAAACAAGTAAAAGATCTATATAATAAGAACTTTGTGACTCTAAAGAAAGAAATTAAAGAAGATACCAGAAAATGGAAAGACCTCCCATGCTCTTGGATAGGTAGGATAAACATAGTAAAAATGGCAATCTTACCGAAAGCAATCTACAGATTCAATGCAATCCCCATTAAAATCCCACCACAATTCTTCACCGACCTTGAAAGGATAATAATCAACTTTATATGGAAAAACAAAAGACCCAGGATAGCCAAAACAACCCTATACAATAAAAGAACATCAGGAGGCATCACCATTCCTGACTTTAAGCTCTACTACAGAGCTATAGTTCTGAAAACAGCCTGGTATTGGCATAAAAATAGACAGGTAGACCAATGGAATCGAATTGAAAATCCTGATATTAATCCACGCACCTATGAACACCTGATTTTCGACAAAACAGCTAAAATTATACAATGGGGCAAAGACAGCATCTTCAACAAATGGTGCTGGCACAATTGGATGAGGGTGTGTAGAAGACTGCAGATAGACCCATGTCTGTCGCCATGCACAAAACTCAAGTCCAAATGGATCAAAGACCTCAACATCAATCCAGCCACATTGAACCTCTTAGAAGAGAAAGTAGGAGGTACCCTTGAACAAATTGGTATAGGAGACCACTTCTTGAACATAACTCCAGGGGCACAGACACTGAAAGAAACAATTAATAAATGGGACCTCTTCAAACTTAGAAGCTTCTGTAAGGCAAAGGACACAGTTGACAAGACCAAACGGCAGCCCACTGACTGGGAAAAGATTTTCACTAATCCTATATCCGACAAAGGGCTGATCTCCAAAATATACAAAGAACTCAAGAAACTAGTCAACAAAACACCAAATAACCCTATTAAAAAATGGGGTACAGAACTGAAGAAAGAATTCTCAATGGAGGAAATCAAAAGGGCTGAAAGACACTTAAGAAAATGCTCCACATCCTTAGCTATCAGGGAAATGCAAATCAAAACAACTTTGAGATACCATCTTACCCCTGCCAGAATGGCTAAAATTAGAAACACCAGTGATGACTTATGTTGGAGAGGATGTGGAGAAAGTGGAACACTCCTCCACTGCTGGTGGGAGTGCAAACTCATACAGCCACTTTGGAGATCAGTATGGCGGTTCCTCAGGAAAATGGGAATTAGTTTACCACAGGACCCGGCAATCCCCCTCTTAGGCATATACCCAAAGGATTCACATCAATGCAACAAAGACATCTGTTCAACTATGTTCATAGCAGCACTATTTGTAATAGCAAGAACCTGGAAGCAACCTAGATGCCCTTCAATTGAAGAATGGTTAATGAAGATGTGGCACATCTACACAATGGAATACTACTCTGCAGAAAAAAATAATGTTATCTTGAAATTCGCAGGCAAGTGGATGGCACTTGAAGAAACCATCCTGAATGAGGTAACCCAGTCACAAAAAGAGGAACACAGTATGTACTCACTCATATATGGATTTTAGACCTAGATCAAATGATCACCAGCCTATAATTCACATCACCAGAGGAACTAGGATACAAGTTGTATTCTAAGAGATTCATATAAAGTCCCTCACAGAAGGGGAAGGGACAAGTCCCCCAGACCTCAGGTATAGTGGGGGAGGACAGCTAATGGAGAGAGAAGTAGGAGAAAATGAGAGGGAGGAGAGGAAGGCATGTGCGACCAGGAGGATTGAGCCTGGTTAGGAATGGAAAATAGGAAAGAGAGAGAGAGACAGAGACAGAGAGAGAGAACATAAAAGAGGGAGCCAATATTGGTTTGAAGATAAAGTTGAACACAAAGAAAGGTCGAGGGAACTACAAGACTGCTCCCAACTAACAATCTCAGCTTCCGTGGAAAGGCTATCATAAATGCCCTTCCCGGAGAGTGAGATCAACAACTAACTTCTCCATGGAGTCCTCAACTAATGCCTGTTGAAAACAGGAGCAAACACCCATACATAAACACTGAGTCAAACTAGAACCCAGAAGCAGATGGAGAGGACAAGACCATGCGGTAGAAGTACATAGAGACAGCTTACCTGAACAAGGAGGAGCTAAGGGCCACTAGATTGATAGCTGGGAAGCCAACAGGGGTCTGACTCGGACCCCCCTGAATATGGGTCTCAGACAGAAGGTCTGAGCAGTCTAAGAGACCTCAGACAGTGGAGCCAGGATGTATCCCTGGTGCACAAAAGGACTTTGCAAACATATCCCCCATGGAGGGATAACTGCCTTATTCTAGAGATAGGAGAGAAGCCCTAGTCCCTACTTCACAGGACCTGTCAGATCTACATGACCCCAACTGGATGGCATTCCCCTACATATTGTATTGTGGTGGGGGGTTGGGAGGGGAGGGTGTTTAGAGTGCATGGGAGAGGGTAGAGAGGGCAAAAGGGAGGGAAGGAGGGAGGGAGGGCTTGGGGGGAGGGAGGGAGGGAGGGAGAGGGAACTGGGATCGACATGTAAAATAATAATAAAAAAAAAAAAAAAAAAAAAAACGCTTTGACTCCAAAATTTAAGTTGAAGAACAAGTTACTGGGGAAAAGTATTTCTATTTTTGTTTCCACAGAAAATGAAAAGATGTGGATTCCTTCCAGACTAATGTGGTTTGATCACACCAGACCGCCTGAAACAGAGTACAAGCTGATCCTACATTCCAAACAGCAAAAAAACAACACAAAAAACTAAAAAATATATAATTTATTTTTTTTTTTCTCCTCAACCCCACCACCCCCCCCCAACCACCAAGAAGTAGTTTAGGACGAAACACCCCCAAAAAAATAAAATATTTTATTTATTTTTTTTTTTTTTTTTTTTATTCTTTTTTTTTAATTAAATAAAAAATACTCTATATGCAAAAAAAAAAAAAAAAACCTTATTCCCTACAGTCTCCTCTCATGTGGGGTGGGGCTGGAAAATCATCCAGGAGCATTTTACCTATTAAACCTGGGCCTCTTTAAAAAAAGAAAAAAAAAATAAGCCCCCATGAAAGGGAAATATACGGGAGATAATAGAAAAAAAAGGCATAAGGGCGAGGGAGATTAGGGAAACTAGATAGAGCAAGCAATTACAATGAACCAGAACATTGGCAGAAAACTCCAGGTCACTATAACCACGATGAAACATACACAATAGTGCTTGAATTGATGCCAAAGTGTTAACCAATGAAATGTGCTAGATGAAGGAAAGCTGAAAGGATATTAATAGGAAAGAGTGAGAATATGCATTGTATATCTCTATAGAAGTGATTTTTGGAATGTTCTGATGTAAGCAGTACATCGTTCTACTGTTCTACCTTGATAACTTTAAACCTCTATTATCAATGACACTGCAAGTTTCATATCATAATGCAATTTACATTTATTTAAAGAGGACAAAGTATTGTTGCTGAAAAGTTTCTAGATATTAGCAATACATAGTGTTTTATAAATAAACTTATATTTTCAAATTAGTCAATGAACATATTCACACATGTAAATATCTATATAAACGCACAGATATAATAGAAAGAGGCTCAATCCTAGATTATGAGTGATAGAGTCTATATGGTACAGCTGTTGTAATTATGCCTGAGGGTTGAGAATGCTGATGCTGGAAGAGCCCTCTATTTTCCTTGGACACTGGACTATTTTCCTTGGATCATTATATATACTTACATATTTCAAATATTTAAGTATTTGAGATGGAGAGTTCCAACATGATTTTATACATCTAAGATAGATACAAGGGCTTTCACCTTTTTCTCAAGTCATGTTACGGATATGGTTTTCATTTCTCAGTAGTACAAAATAAAAAAAAATTATTTACTGAGTTACTGAATAAATGGAAACATTTTCAAAGCAATTTTCTCATGTGAAGTCACGGCGGAAGCATGTCTGTTTATAACACACAGGGCACTTGCATTTGGATGGAGAATGGAGTCAAGTAACAAGGGAGAGCACAATAAATGAAGGCTCACCCCCAAACCAAGGGGAAAGCAGTTGAATGAAATAATGACAGTGTCCAAGGAAAATAGAGGGCTCTTCCAGCAACAGCATTCTCAACCCTCAGGCATAATTACAACAGCTGTACCATATAGACTCTATCACTCATAATCTAGGATTGCGCCTCTTTCTATTAACCAAGCAATAGAGAAACAAAAATTACTTATACCAGTCCATATGAGGCACTGCTTGCTACAATGGATTCTGATGGCTTAATTAGGGGGACTGTGTGGCACATGGGGTTTTTCAAACCAGTTTCATCACCAAGGCCATGTTATCAGACAGAGTGTGCCTGCTCTCTAAAGCAGATTGCTAATAAAAGTTTTTGCATTGAGTGCCTTTGAACTGACTGCGTCTGTTCTGTTAGTTTGCTTCCATCTACTCACGCAATTAAATAAAGCCACACACTAGAAAAGCCAGGCTAATAAGGAGACGTAGAAGTACAGCTGGCAATGTCTCTAGTTATTAAGATCTCATCTTCACCTGAATGATGGTTGCCAGGAAGGAACGAGAACACGGATTGTTCTCCTTTGTATTCGTCCGAGACTGGATCCCTGCTGTGTTAGGTTCTTGGTGATGCTCAAAATATGGACATGGACATATTTTCACCAGCATGCCATGAAACAAACTAATCAAATAAACTTAAAATAGGAGCTTCTTTCTGTATATTACCAAATACAGAGCAGAATTCTTGAGTGACAGCATCACACCTCAGCTTTCAGTCTTCACCTTTTGAAAGTTAACCTCTATGAACGTGTTGCCAACTAAGTGTTTTAAAAAGGCTACCACTCTTCACATTAATACAAAAGCTAAGAGCAAATCCTTCAAACAAATGAATATATATGCAAATATGCCTATGGTGAGTGTAAAAAGCATCTTGAGGTCATGAAGAAACTGAGTTTATCAAACTACAGGAGCCAACTACTGACGTCACAGCTGTATGTGTTACATGGCACTGCATTCATGTTGTTTCACTTTGAAATTTTTGAGTAGTCACATGATAAATGTATTGTGATGATTCCTACTAAGTCCAAATACTCTGTGGCATTCTGTGCCTTTTTTGACATGGGAAAATGCCATCTATGGATCATAGTTAAGGTTTTTGTTTTACATTTTATAGCTTTTATACTTTGTTATTGTTTATTAAATTCATTCCCGAGTTATTAAGTTAAAATTAAATACTGGGTTTATATCATGTCTAAATAGGAAATAACAATTGTGAACAAAAGAGGCCCTTATATCTGCTATGACAAATGTTTCCAAATATTTCCAAAATTTATTGTAAAGAAACAAGTTCAAGGGTGAATAATCTATTCATATAAATACAACTTGTGATGTTTGTTTCTTAACTAAATTTAGCTTCAATGAAATGTAATTGAATTAAAATATTATTTTGATACATTCAAAATTTTTTGAAAATATCTTGAAATGAAGATGCAGCAAAAAATTACACAAGAAAAATCAAGACAAAAACCACACAAGAAAGATCTAGAAACAGTCTTGGATACTAATGAGCATGTGATTTTATCACAATGCTGACTTTTATAAAATGATGTATAAGTAAGAGGTATTCATTTGGTATTATTAAGTGACAAACTTTAAAAGATGTATCAGTATGGGCATAGGAAATATCACAAAAGTATCATCATCAAGCATATCAGTGACATCAAATATATATAACATTATTAAAAAAATAAAGACTTCTTTTTCTGGAGCAAGGCATTTTTTCCTGCAAGATATGTACATGGGCCTGATTAAGACTGAAAAGAGTTTCCAACGTGAAAAATATGAGTATTTCAAGTCTCAAAAAACAAATATTTATTAACTCATAAATAAATATTTGGGGGCAGTTTTCAAAAATTAATTAAAATAAGATCCTCAGAGAGTAGATATTTTAAGTGCATTGACATTCTTTTAAAATTAACTTATACTTTGACAATCAAAGATTTTCTAATTTTGTATGGTCAAACAATAATTTGAATTTTTTAGATGGTAAAAATGCTTTCTCCATCAGGTTCTTCACTTTTTAAAATGAAACAAAACAAAACAACAAAAACCAAAAACCAAAAACCAAACAAACAAAAAACCTGCTGATCCTGGAAACAATGCAGAGAAAAAACTCTGTAGTCACCGAGATATTTTAATTAGGAGCTAAAACTCAAATAGCTGTGTTTATGAGCTCTATCTCTCTGAATAATTGTACTAGATAAATGTATGTTCCACTTTTTAACCTAAGTATATTGTTTTAATAAAATTAGCTTTGTATGTTTAAAATGTACTCAATTGATTCTAAATTTGTAGTACAGATAAAAGTAAAACAATAAAACTGATTACAATCAAGTCATCTGCACAGATTATAAACATATACATTTACTTGTCATAGCCTGTGGTTACTCTCTGTCATTGAAGTTAATCATAACCTCTGGAAAAATTTTTCTAGTGGATTAATATATATGATACTATATTCAAACATTCAAAATGAAAGATTTAATACATCTTTCATGTTTTTATTCTAGATATTTTTACTTTAATATTTTCTTTTTATAGAAGAAATATTTAAATGCCTTATCTAAAATTTCAAATAAATCCAAAATCTCTTAGGTGCAGGTAAGATCTAATGGAAAACTAAGTAAAAGAGGAGTATAAAAGACAAACTATTACTTCTGGCATTTATATAAAGCCTCTTTTCTGTAATATTACAATTACAGGGAAGATTCAGAAAGCATTAACACTTAGTTCTCAGCAATTACCATTCTCAGGGTGGAATACCAAGGTTCTGAAGTGACGGTGGACAGAAGGGTAAGGAAGGGAGGCTGTAAATCATTTCAGAAACTCTCATACTCAAGGCTGTTGACATGAGCCAGGGCAAAGGAAACAACCCTGTGAGCAACCACATTGCTAATGACGGATAACACTGCTGCACGGTCACAGAATGAAGAATTAAAGAGAATAAATCACACTTGACTCTGAAGTGGGCTGTCTGATGTATTTGTACACAAATAGAACCTTTTGAGTTTTGCTTCGCAGTCTGCCATTCAAAACCTTGTGATATACGCTTAGAATTCAAAAATTTAATATCCCATTCCATCACGAATGAAATATGTAATTTTAAGATATATCATTTAACATTTGTCTGTATTATATTATAGACATCTGTGGCAATGAAAGATGGATATTTAAAATATAAGACTGGAAGTCTGTAACCTTTCACTTCACCAGCAAAAGAAAGGAACATGTAGTATAGTTACGTAGGCTGATTTATGCACATTTCATATACAAGTTAGACTTGAATAAACTAACAACCTATCAGCACTATAATGAATAGGTGGTGGATTCTAACGGTTTATGAGTGAGGAAAGTCAACTAAAATTGTTGGAACATCCGAATAGTCTAAGAATTCACTTCCTTATCATTCTCTTTTCCTTACATCCTATTCACTATTCTCCAGTAAGAGTGCTCTTTGCTTTAAATGTACAAACAATTTATGTTTATACCTCCCTCATGGCAATAACTCTACAGCTAATATCATAAAACCAAATGGAAAATGTTAAAGATATCACATTTATGGAGACAATACAGAAAAACGAATAAAATACCAACTTATCAACTCTAGGCATTATATTCTAATGTTATATTACTATTTAATCACAACGAATCAATCCATAAACAATATTATTGGTATAAAATTCATATAATTTCTATTAGAAGAATTTTTTAAATTCTCCTTTTATATTGAATTCTTATAGTGTATCTTCAATTAGGCACCTTTGCTGTTAATTTAGCAAATACAGGCCTAAAATTATATTTCTCTCATCTCTTTAAAAACAGTTAAAACATTTCTGTTTCTGTCATTATTGAAATATGTTCCTTATATGGTCAAACTTATTTTCTTAAGGAAAAGCATAAGTAGTCAGGTGAACTAGAAACTGCTTGCTCTGAAACACATGGATGTTTGATCCTTAAAGCTTTTCCCATTTTTGTTCCCTTTGAATCATGCCAGATCCATGACCTAAAGAACATAGCAAAACCAGAATAACAACAATAATCTGTTCTTCATTTCCTGAGATATTAATGGGTAGGCATTGCTCTGAATATAAGGGGTCCTTTTAGTAGATTTTTCTAACCTTCATACCCAGAGCCCATGGCTCATAGGCAGAGGCAGTTATCAAAAATAACTATTGCTCTGCAGGGGTCCCTTTGAAAAGCTAAGAGCATATTTCTTTTGACAGACAAATTACTTTGAAATAATTTTGAACTCTATGATCTTGACAAAAAAAATAGTCATCTTTAACTGTGTGGATTTCATTCATGGGTACACCTGATTCCTAGGGAAAAGAAGCTGCCTTACAATGAGCTCACCTAACTGTTATTTATCACATCCTTTAACTGATAGTCTATCTCATTTATGACCAGATATATATTGTATTGAACAATATGTTTATGAATTTTAAATCCTCTTCAGCTTTAAATGTTTTATTGCAAGCACAGAATGTTTATGTTGGATGCTGTCTCAGAATTTATACAATATCTTATATAAAAATAACTTTAAATTTCATTAAAACAATGTCCAACTCTGCCCCATGTAGAGCAATATACGTAATGTACTACATAATAACTCTCTCTCTCCCTATATATGTATATACATATATACATATATATGTATAAACGTATGTATATATGGTTCAATCTTCAATTAAAAATTTTTTATTATTTATATTAGCTAAATCATGAATGGATTCTTTATACACAAATTATTAACTAACTTCAGACTTTAAAGATAATTAGAATGTGCATATCTCTATATATATTTGTAACAACAGGTGGAGCTTCCAAACTTTTGCTGTTTCATCTTTCTTTCTTAATGTTTTCATAATAATGGTAAAATTTCTTATTTATACATTTCATATACTCAATGATTTATTCATATTGTTAAAGTTTAATAGTTGGTTCATGGCATATGTTATCAATATTCAGGAGCAAGAATGGAGAACCAAAGATTAGGTCAAACAACAAATGTGTGGAAATTCCAGTTTGTTAAACAAGTCCAGCACAAATATTTAAGTATTTTTAAATTTCTATGTATTTGAATATATTTTCTTTTCTTTCTTTTTTATTTTTCCTTTTTCTTTTTTTTCTTTTCTTTTTCTTTTTTTTTTTCTTTTGGAGACAAAGTTTCTCTGTGCAGCAGTCCTAACTGTCTTGAAACTTGCTTTATAGACTAAGTTGACCTGGAACTAACAGAGATATGCCTGCCTGTGCCTCCTGAGTGCTTGGATTAAATATGTGCACCACCATTGCCAAGCAAATATATTTTCAACTGATTTTTTACAACTATTTTAGTGCTGAAGCTCCAATGTCCATCTTTATTAGAAGACTTTGAGTTCCTTTGAGGTTTTTCAGTTCCTTAGTTTGCGTGTGGATGTCCTTGATAGGCTGTGCATATTTGCTAAGTGTTATAAATATAAAAAGAAACTTCATACTTTTTTACAATAACAAATCATACATCACACTTTTGTGTGTACTTTGACTAAGTTAAAGCACCATTTAAAATAGACCCTCATTAACTACTGTTTTTCCAAGTTGTTTTATAAAAATATAAACTTATATTTTGATAATGTATCAATATGATTTTTTTCTAGAATTCTCTGCCACAACATTGGGGTTGGTTAATATTCTACAAACAGTTCAGTAAAAGCATTTTATAGAAAGCTATTTTAGTTCCATTAAGAAAATTATGCCTTCAAGGAAATAGTGTTCTAACTCCATTCACAACAATGGTAACTATGGAAGCAACACAGCAGCATGCTATTTTTACATTCTGACATTGTGCAACTGTCTAATTAGCTTGGCCCTGTTTTAAAGCTATTTCCTTTTTAAATCTTTCACTTGATGTCCCTTTTCTAAGATATCGACATGCAATGAAACCTGTTATTCTTCATTTTTGTTTGCATTGCACATTTCCCCCTTCTATAATTGTTCTTACAGCACCTAATTCACCCAGATACTGTAACTCCCTATGATTTCTAAATAGCGAATATTTCTTGGAGGATTTCTTGAAGGACCCTGTATTCAGATGGTCACTTCTATTCTGAGGCTGATAACCACACACACACACACACACACACACACACACACCATGAAACAATCACTCATACAGACATATAAGTTACACAGAACATGCAGACATTTTATTTAGGACACACAATAAAAACGAGGCTAAAAGCAAGGAAATACCAGCTGAATAGCAATGAAACAAAAGCATCCCACATACCTGGAATAAGTTGGGCCAGAAGGAGATGCTTTCTTGACAGAATGAGGAGTGATATCATGACCAGAAGAGGAAGATGTTTCCATTTCATTTTTATTTCTCCCTTACATTACATCAGCCAGTGACACAGGTGTATGTTATCTGGGGATATGAAAAACAAAAAGAGACAAATTGTTTCTATTTGTGAACTAAGTTGAATACTTAAATTATAGTATGAAAACTTGTAGTTCTGTAGACTTGAAAGCCTACCTTTGAGATGTTAAATTTTTTTTAAATAACAATTTTATACAAAACCTATATAATCAACCCCCCACACTCACACCCATCCATGAGTTTGTTTCCCATGATTTCAGTTTATGAGGACAAATGCTGTTCAAACTCAGGGACATGTTCTCAGGAGAATAATGATGGAAATTTGCAATAAAATATTTTGAGGATTAAAAAGCCATATTCCCATAATTTAATTTTAGAAATTTGGGTTTGCTCTGAACTCTGAGTTTTTGGTTTCTTACTGCTTTTGATTTTGTAACGTAAACTTTACACAGATTCCCATCTACAGCAAACACAAACCACATAGGACTTGACACCACAGCTCAGGCATTCCCTGCAGGTCTTGGAATGCATCCTGTACATATGGAGATACATCTGAACATTTAAAACAAATATCAGATTTGTTAGTTTTAATTCATTTTCAGACACATATTAGTCAAAATTTATTCCTTTATTTTCCTTATCTTTCACAGGTTGCCAAATAGGTGTTTTGATTCCTCTTAAACTTAGATAAAACATAGCTATTACATGCACAAAACTTTGAGATTTCCTTTCAAATATCAATCATTCACAAACTGTTCATTATGAGATAGAAACTGTATATACATAGGAGAAAAATATAATGACTCCAACTAGGTGCATTAAAAACCCAAAGTTATTTTAATGACAATAATTCAGAAACAAACACATTAAAGGAATGAATTGAGTTTCTACTGTAAACAAGGAAGTCTGAAGTGATCATGAAGGACATAGAGACATGAAAGGTAGATTCCATGTATATCATGAATATTAGAGCCTATGAGGCCTATTGGCATGAGAGAAGTTGTAACAAATTATCGATTGAAGCTATAGGAATGTATATAAATGTCTTATTGCATTTTTGAAGAATTAACATCATACCTTAATAGTGATATTTTAAAAAAGAAGTATATGCTGCATCATAGCTGTCTAGAATATAAGGAAATTGTAAACAAATGTTTAATTATATACATCTGTATGTTCCTGCACATAAATTGTAGTTTCTAGAGCAAAACTTTATGGCATTTACATATATGAATATATCAGTACATACATTTTCTAATAACATATCAATATGCCCAGCCTACTACAAGGGGAGTCGCTCTTTGTGTGGATACATAGTGCTACAAAAACTGGAGAAAAGCGGGTTGCCAAGGTGGCTCAGCTTAGAGAGGTGCTGCCAACAACTCTGGCAGTCTGAGTTCAATCCTCACAACACACATGGTGCTAGACATTGTGTTCTCTGTAGTACACATGTGCTGACATATGTACACAGAGAGAAGATGGAGTGGAGAGAGAACTGAAGATAAAAGTATTTTTAAAAAGAAGAAAAATTAAAATAATAAAATAGGAAATACCAAGACTGGTGATGAGGAGTCCATCATTGTAGAGTTTACTGGCAATCACATAATCTAATTGACTCATAAAGGCAAGTGAAGAAAGGACACATTAACTTTGTGAAGAGCCAGAACAGAAGCTCACAGTATGGAAGCATTCTTAGTTCCTTTTTTTTTTTTTTTTTTTTTTTTTTTTTAGAGGACATAGTAGTAAAATGAGGGTTTAGGTATTTTACACAATATGCATATATGCCTAATGCCCTCTGTGTCTATATTAGCTTGGTGGTTTTGTGGGTCTCCTAACAAGGAAAGCAGATATGATTCTAACTCTTTTCTTCTTATTGGGTTGTCTTGTCTAGCCTCAATATGAGACTTTTGCCTTGTCTTAGTGCTTTCTGTTTGGTTGCTGTCTCTTAGAGTCTTGCTCTTTTCTGAAAATAAACTGACGGGGAGCGTATTTGAGGGAGAGAGGTAGGCAGGTAATGCTGGGACAAAACTTAAGTCCAAGTGGATCAAAGAACTCAATGTAAATCTAGCCCCATTGAACCCCTTAAAAGAGAAAGTGGGAGGTACCCTTGAAAGAATTAGTACAGATCACTTCATGAACTTAACACTGATATTGACAATTAATAAATTGGACCTACTGAAACTGAGAAGCTTTTATAAGCGAAAGGTCACAGTCAACAAGACAAAACTGCAGCACAAAGAATGGAAAAAGATCTTCACCAACCCACATCTGACAGAGGGCTGATCTCCAAAATATACAAAGAACTTAAGAAGCTAGTCAACAAAACACCAAACTATTCCATTAAGAAGTGGGGTAGAGAACTAAATAGAGAATTCTCAGAGAAATCCAAAATGGCTGAAAGACACTTAAGGAAGTGTTCAACATCTTTAGCCATCAGGGAAATGCAAATCAAAACAACTCTGAGATAACATGTTGCTCCTGTCAAAATGGCTATAATAAAAAAACACCAATGATAGTCTACACTGGAGAAGATGTGGAGAAAGGGGTGCATGCCTCCATTGCTGGTGGTAGTGCAAACTTGTACAACCACACTTTTGAAATCAGTATGGTGGTTTCTCAGGAAAATGGAAATCAGTTTACCTCAAGGTCCAGCAATTCCACTGTTGGGTATATACTCAAAGAAGGCACATTCATACAACAAGGATATCTGCTTAACTATTTCCACAGCAGAATTATTTGTAGTAGTCAGAACCTGGAAGCAACTTAGATGCCCATCATCCAAAGAATGGATGGAAAATAATGTGGCGCATTTACACAATGGAGCACTAATCAGCATAAAAGACAATGGAATCTTGAAATTCTGAGGTAAATTAATGGATCTGGAACAAACTATCCTGAGTGAGGTACACCAGTCACAGAAATAAAAATCTACAGTATGTACTCACTCATATATGGATATTAGACATAGAGCAAAGGACTGCCAGCCTACAATCCACACCTCCAGAGAAACTAGGAAACAAGGAGAACCCTAAGAGAGAAATACATGGACCTCTGTAGAAGGGAAAAGGGACAAGATCTCCTGAGTAAATTGGGCACATGGGGGGGGGGGAGGGGAGACGGAGTTAGGAGGAAGGGGGGGAGAGGAGGGGAGAGGAGGGGAGAGGAGAACTAGAAGGATCAGGAAAATTGAATCATGGGAGGAATAGAGGAGTCCAAAAACATACCTTAATAGAAAGAGCCAGTACAGGTGTAGAGAGAAATCTGGCACCAGAGAAATGTTCAGAGGTTCACAAAGAATACTCCAAGTAAGAATCT
The DNA here is from genome assembly GCF_943737965.1 of Phodopus roborovskii. Classification (NCBI taxonomy): domain Eukaryota; kingdom Metazoa; phylum Chordata; class Mammalia; order Rodentia; family Cricetidae; genus Phodopus; species Phodopus roborovskii. The sequence goes on along the minus strand of NW_026126470.1, from coordinate 12,859,643 downwards.
AGGCACTAGTGGAGTAGTGGAGAGGCTGTCTTTGATGCCCTTCCCCGATAATGAGATTGATAACTACCTTAATTGCCATCTTAGAGCCTTTATCCAGCAGCTGATGGAAGCAGAAGCAGACACCCATAGCTAAGCACTAAACCTTACTCCTAGAATGCCGTGGTTGAGAGTAAAGGGGAATGAGCAAAGCAAGACTGTGCTTGAGAAAACTACAGACACAGTTGACCAGACCAAGTGAGAGACCTAGTTGTAAAGCTGGGGAACCAGCATTGGACTGAAACAAGCCCTCTGACTGTGGGTGTCAGTCAGGAGGCCTGGGCTGCCCATGGGACCTCTAATAATGGAACCGGTATTTATCCTTAGTGCACACATGGACTTTGGAAGCCCATTCACTATGCAGGCACATTATTTCATCCCAGATACTCGGAGGAGGGCCTAGACCATATCCCAAATGATGTGACAGACGTTGATGTTCCCCCATGGAAGGCCTCACTATCCTTGGGGAGTGGCTTGTGGGGTTGGGGAGGGGGGTATGGGAGGATGGGAAAGAGAGGGAATGGGGGATTGATATATAAAATAAGATTGCTTCTAAATAAAAAATTATAAAAAAAATAAATGAATAAAACACAAAGTGCTGCTTCCTGGTTTCCTGGCGTTCTTGCAGCAGTTGGTAATATCAATGGTCTTCATGCTGTCCAACCTGTTAAGTCTGAGATTAGAAAGAGCTCTATAAACATTCTGGTGGTGGCTTGTTAATTTGCATTTCCAGGAGTGAATGGTCTAAAATTCTTTGGCGATTTGTCTGGCATCCGGCTACCTTCTCCTGTTGCACACCTATTGAAGATAGTTGGCTCACTTTTTAATTGCTTCTTTTTCTCTTTCCCTGTTCATTTTGGAGATTTAAAAGTTTGGGGGTACTTTGCGTGCTTTAAATAGCAATCCTTGTTTTTCTCTGTCTCCTACATACTTTCTTATTGTCCTAGTCTGATCTTTTCATTTTATTGATTATTTCTGCTCTGAAGCAGTGGTGTTAATTTTAATGTTTAATTTTAACACATTTTTTTTACAATGTTTTACTCCTACAATGTTTTACATTTAATATCCATCTTATAGGAATGTACTCTAAGTTAGAACACAGCCATAATAGGCAATTAACCACATTTCTTGGGATATTAGTGATAGGACCAGTTATTTTAGTGTAAATGCCAGCTAATCTGTATGTATATAACACAATGTATATTGTGTGGGTACCAAAATATAGTGCCTTCAGGATAGAAGTAAATACTTTACACACACACACACACACACACACACACACACACATTAGCAGTAGCCTTAGTTCAAATGAATGGTTTTCATTTCAAATGAATGTTAACATTTTTGAGTAAAAGTAATTATAAATACATTGTGAAAACCATAATTCATTGACAATGTTACTGTAAGAATATTGGATACATTGTATATTTAAAAATTCAATTTAATTTCAAAATTAAGTATGTATAGGTTGTATAAAATAGCATTTAGCCAAATGCAGGTGTTTGAAATAACTATTTGTATATATTTGGCTCTATCATTTAACCAATTTGACGGTTGGAAAATTTGTGATCTTTTAGTTTTCGTTTTCATTATTTCTATTGTGTAATGGAATAATAATAACCACATTGTATGTATGAGTGAGCTATCATAATCATTATTACTAACAGCAACACATAATTGAGATCATTTGTGTAGGTGACTATTGTAATTTGTGTTCTATCTTCTGTTAAGAATAGTATTGCAATTACCAATTTCAAATGGCCTATGATGAGTTTACCTGAGTGTGTGATAGAACTGAACTTTTATTGGTATTTACATACTACTTGACATTTAAAAGATATTAGGAAGCTTAATTTGCATGATGTTATGATGTTGACTTATCTTAGTAATATTTATTGACATGTGATCTATGCATGACCAAATGATCTCAGAGTAATTAAGACATTCAGTCTTGAAAAAAATTAATGGAGGCATGAGATATCTACTATAATCTAGATAAAGATATTTTAGCAGAGACATTTTGTTAAAAGACTGATATGCTATACACATGCACAGTGATATAGAATTTGACCTAAGTATACTAAAAATACAACAATTACTGTTCTAATTTCTGTTTTTTCAGAGAGTTTCATTTTAATACAGCTTAGGAAAGGCCTGTTGTGTTGAATATTCATTAAATTTCATAAGAAAGACATATAGTTAATGTGGTAATTTGAAGAAAATGGCCCCCAAAGGGTGTGGCACTATTAGAAGGTGTAGCTTTGTTAGAGTTGGTATGGACTTGTTGGAGGAAGTGTGCCACTGTGCGAATGTGTTTGGGAATCTCATATGCTCAAGCCATGCCTAGGGAAACAGACTCTATTCTGTAGCCTGTGCAAGATGTAAAACCATGGCTCCCTGTGCACCACCATGGCCCACCATGATGATAATGGTCTGAATCCACCTTGATTAAATGCTTTCCTTTATAGGAGTGAGAAATATTCCCTTTGGCATACATTCTGCATTCCTCTCAAGGGCATTTCCCTGTTTTCACTTCCTAAATTGAGAACCTGGCATTTATTTTTTAGCCTCTTATTTTGCCTACTTGACTTTTATCTGGCTTGTATAGTAAAGAAACCACACAGGATTTCCCTTACTTAACCAAAATTTATCCTCCTGAAAATTCTACTCATCTCTTCTATTTTCCGATTCTATTAAATACTTATAATGTTCTGAAAAACTAAACAATTTTGAGGATTTTTTATTCCAAGAATCATGTTAAGTTTTAAATCAACATGATCCCACAAATCAAAAGGTGATATACTTGATAGTGGTTAACAAAAGAAGAAATCATCATCTTGCTATCTCTGTCATAGTTCTTCGTAAAGGAGGCACCATTTTTACCAGAGCAAAAGTTATAACTAATGACTGCCTGCCAGGTACTGTGATATCAAAAAATATTAGATTCATTATAGACTTTGTTTTAAAAGACAAATTAGCAATTTGTATACACTCTATTAAAATGTTGCCTTTCTTAATAAGATAGAATGTAATTTTGCTTCTAAACAAAGCTATATTTTTTAGAGCTGAGTTTTCTGAATTGTTTTAAAAATCTGAGAATTCAAAAATTTATGGCTATCACTGGACTACAATACAATGATAATAAATATGTTGAACAGTTCATCTATCAGGAGCTGTGTGCCTCACAGTCAAGAGTCAAATATGTGGGAAACACAGGTATTCTCTTTGTATCAGAACAGTGGGTAATTTACTGCATAAGGTCTGCAAAACTGGAGAGGATATAATTGCTCATGAATAATGGGTACTCAGGGTAAGAAGGTTAGATTTTAATAGGAGTGCTGAAGTCACATAGCTGCAGTAACAGAGGAGCATTTTCTTTGTACACAGACAGGGTTGTAGCAATATTATGGTCTACCAAATTAGAAACAAATAATATGGGATGTACACATGGCACTTAAAAGCTTACCTACGTAATGATCAGTCACATTTAAGATTATTAGAAAATGAGTTTAAAGCATCTCTCAGGTAAAGATACAAACTCAGATGCTTTAAAGAAAGTAGCTGTATGAATACATGTAATTGCCAAATCAGTAAACTGTACTACCATCATCTTCATAACACTGTCAAATTTTCATGGTCTTAGAAGGCCATTAATTTAAGGTTTTTTTTTACAAGCAGAATAATGAAATATATTGATTATATGAAGAGAAAAGTCATTGAATAATAGAGTATGTGCAACCAATAAGATCTTAGGAGAAAATCTAAAAGAACAGAGAAAGGTAGTAAAACTTTAAAGGTATACTAATACAATGTCAATAATTTGGTAATGAGCTAGAAACAGAGAAAAATATATCTCCATGGTGGTGTTTCCAATATTTCAAAAATTTCAAGTTAGGAAGTTGAATACCAATAAAGAGTAATGCAACTCACTGCATGCATGTGTGTGTGTGTTTTGTATTGCAGAATACACTGTGTGGAATATGTCACTATGATTGGTTTAATAAAGAGAGAAATGGCCAATAGCTATACAGAAAGAAGTTAGATGGGACTTCTGAGAATAGACACATGTCGGCGAAGAGAAGAGTTACTGTTGACAGACACCATGAGAGAATAACATGCAAGAGGAGAGGTAAAAGCCATGAATAAAGTGGCAGCTTGTAGATGAATAGAAATGGATTAATTTAAGTTATAAAGGCTAATTAGCCTATCCTAAGTTATAGGCTGAGTTTTTATAATTAGCAGTAAGTCTCTGTATATCTTTGTGTGTGTGAGTGAGTGAGTGAGAGAGAGAGAGAGAGAGAGAGAGAGAGAGAGAGAGAGAGAGAGAGAGAGAGAGCTGTCAGTGAAAAGAAAAATCCAGCTACATATGGGTGTGAATTTTTTAGAAGTTACTGGTTAATTGACTATTACTTTAAAGTTCTCTAGAATAATATGTGTCTAGGTCTGTAGTTAGTGGTAATATAGCTACAAAGAACTGGTTACTGTTTCCATTTAATTGGAGGTACATTTCACTTGAAAGAACAAGAAATCAGCAGTGCATAATAGCTAACACAATGCAGGTTTAATGCTTTCAAATAGACAAAGAAAACTGAAAAAAAAAATGATTACCGACCTCCTGCTAAGTGGGAACATTTTAAGACTCCCAGAAAGAGTCTATTATTTGAAAATAGTCTTACATAAAAGCAGAACACTTAAAGAATTTTAGGGTTGGATTGTTTAAACCATTTACTTCTTTTTGTATTTTAACAACACTTGCAATTCATTCATATTATATTTCATTTAAGAGTATGGAATAGATTTAGGGAATTCTTTCATAACAAAGTAGACAAATACTTACACTAGAAAAATGTCTAAATTGCCCTGAACTATTAAATCCTGCATTTAAAAGTGTCATTATGATTATTCAGTTTTCTTTACATATGTGTGGGTTTTGTTCCCAAAACAGGAAGAAATAGAATAACTTGAAATAAAAAGAAATTAGGGAAAATTGTTGAAATTAGTATTGAGTTTGGAAGGCATAGAAATGAAACCACTAAGGCAAACCTGAAAAATTAAGCTACAAGGGCTAAAATAAGGGAATGAGATCACATCTCATCAGTTTGTCATTTCATTGCTAAGGAGTTCTTCCCTGCATGCACAAACATTTTCATATTCATACAATGATTCTGTTTGGGCAGTTCATAAGTTTCCATTAATTTCACAAAAGGCTAGATAATTCATATCACATTCCTAGGAAGTAGCTGTTTAAATTTACTCAGAAGCAACTCAGGGCACAGTGATCAATCCGAGGATGTATTGAAAGAATTAGGAACTATGAAATTCTTATAAATGCACACTATAAAGGATGTGATTAAATCTGGGTGCAGAATCACAAAGAAACAAAACCCAAAAACTATTTTCTTTCTTTACACAGTCTACCAAGACACTTAAGATATTCTATGGGATTCACATTTATTTGCATCTATTATATTTGGATAGATAATAAGGAAGAGTAATCTGAGGTATGCAACTTTTAAGATCTCACTCTTTGACATATGGAATTCAGAAGAAATAATCATTTTGCCAAACAGTGTTTGCTTCTACTGATGAATCATGAAAGGTATGGTCCAAGATTATGTCCACTAAAGTAAATTCCAAGTAGTTATCACTTTTCTCAATTTAAAAGTTTCAAGATAAAAATAAAACATTTGATACTATTATTTATTCATTCTTAGAAAAATAAAGATGCAACAATGTCAAATATTAGTACATTTTCACTCTCCTATTGTGTGTAGGTAAAATTTTACTCTATTAGCAGTTTCAGGGTACTCATAAAATTCAAGAACAAATTATTTTTATTTTATTTTATTTTGGATCAATTACCATTGTTCCAAACATGAAGAAGGCCTTCTTCTAACACCGATATAAAGCTCTTGCTAGACTGATTGACATCTTCAAATAAAGTACTGTGCTGTGCGAAAGCCTCAAGGGAATCACACTAGTGGTCACTAAATATTATACTTGACATTTGCTCTCCATGCAACATATTGAAGACAGCTCTTCAGCAGACTTGAAAGCAATATAAGCACAACATGTTGGTTAAGTACTCTGAATGGACTGCATTCTTAGAATAAATACATGCATTTCAAGCTTAAACTTGAAAAAGACAGTAGGATGCCAGTCAACTGCTCACCAAGGTATATCATCAAACTGATAGAGAAGCCACTCTGTATAAAAAATAAACACTGTTCTATTCACACTATATGATGAAGAGTAACACTAGTTTCTCTAGTGAAGCTACCCCAATCATTAAAGAATCAATGGTAAATTAAACTTCACAAACCCTCAGAGAGGAAAGGAAGGTGGGGGGAGTACAGGAGAAAATGCAAAGGGCTTCAAATCAATTTCTCATCCCAGCCATTGAGAGGTTCATTAGTATTGCTCACATATAGGCAAAAAGGATGCCACAAATGAACATTGTTTCTTCTTTTCATGTTAATTATAAAGTGGCTGTAGGCAGAACAAGCTTTAAGCCTTGCTAAAATGATTGCTCTTATACGTTTCTAGAATGAAATTCCAACAGATAATTTTATACAAGTAAAATTTAGTTACCCAGAATTTTGTTTTCGTACGTCTCCTATTTTGAGGCTAAAGTGAAAACCATCTACACCAAGCACTTCTTCCAGAATAAATATTCAGTTCATAAGGATAGTTATTTAAAAGTACACTCATGTATACCAAGACAAAGGAGGCAGTTTTCAAACAAAAGCAATTTTCAAAATGCTATGCTCATATTAGCTAAGCCAGATGAATCTTCTGCCCAATTGACCTTCAATCATATTGTTCATTTCATCATTCTGATGAAAATTAGTGGCACACATGATGTTTAGGCATCCTAGCTGAAAGAATATCCAGTTGCAGACAGATACTTGTGAACAATATCATCCTTCAACTAGCACGGCATGGAATCACACACCAACAGTTTCTCTATTCTTATAAGGTCAGTCTTAGATAAGTGAGATTTCTTTCAACATGAAAAAAAATGTCCTCATAGTTTTTCTAATGCTACACATGAAAGTGGTTTGGCTTAACATATTGAAAGTGAGATTAGAGTAGGAATTAACAGTGAGAATAGATACGGAGTAGGGTTAACGGGCAGAGATGGGACAATGGATCCAGCAATTATTAAAACTCACAATTTTATCAATCCTACAATAAGTGAGGGTCCCTTGATGCATAATCTCCTCTTCTTTCAGAAAATTCCATGAGCCTCTTTCTTTCATGCTTTCCATAATTGGAAAGATTTGTCTTTTGACTTTAATTTTTGCTCTCAGCTTAAACTTAACTAAACTAGGATATATGGCAAGGTAATGGTTAAAAGAAACTGATATTCCAAATGTCAATGAATATGAATGTCTGAAGATGTTTTAGAAAAAAAAAAGGGATCCATTTAATGGAATAGCATTTTGATTGTAGAATCACTTGTCTTAAAACAGAACAAAGCATTGTAACAAAATGTATTCTAAGATAGCCATGCCTATGTTTCTTCTCCTCTATATTGTGTAAAACTTTCTTCAAGAATGTTCTATGTGCCACCACAGAATACAAAAATGATTAGGGTGGTATCAACTAATGCAGATATTCCACCAGGACACTGACCCAGATAAGTTGAATATGTGGCATTGAGGTTATTTCTGCAACAGATTAGAAATGAAGATTAGTATGAAGGTATTATAAATGAGAGAGAACAAAGTAACCAGTCTTCTGAAAAACTTTAAAAATTGCCCCTTGTCAATGTATACATTTGAAATGGATTTTAGAATAGTAGCTATGGATTGGGCCAAAAACAGTCGAAGTACTAAAGAAGTAGATAATTCTTTACCAAAGCATTTCGTGAGGTTTGGAGAGAATAGATTATTATTAATTTTTAAAGTATCAATAAACATGGTCTTACTGGTAGGGTTTCAGGGGATTTGCATGTGACAGGCTGTGTGACTAGAGATGAGGTAGACAAACTAGACTGAGGCAAAACTGTAACAGGCTTTAGTGAAAAACACATTTTTCTTTGGTAAAACTTTCCTAAAAGAGGCTGAGTTGAACATGACCATTCTCTTTGCCCTAAGTTCTGTGAACTTGAGGAAGGAATTCACAATTCATGAGGTTTCCCAATCATAGTATAATACTCTGCCAGTCTCTCACACTGCCTGCTATGTGGAATGCACTATTTGTTGAATTAATGTTTGCTTGAATGGGCAGAGTGATATGAAAATAAAGCAAAAACTTGCAGAGTAGCACAAGTGCAAACACGAAATCTATGTTCTTAAAGACCGTAATCTATGATGATTGCTTTTATACCAAGAAGAGATCATCACAGCTAAAGGTAGATTGCTTCCAACTATACTTAGTAACATTGGCCAGAACAAAATTCATTTGATTTTTCTTCTTACTTGCTTTATACTTTATGTACAAATTAATACCTAAGACACTTCCTTTAATGTGTATCACTATGTGTCGACCTAAAACTAATTCAGTTCTATTGGGGAACAGATTGTGGTGTCATTTTTACATAGAGGGGACATTTAAATTCAAGTATATTGCATGTGGTTTGCTTTTGAGGTGATTAAAAAAGTGTGCTTCCATAGCTCTTTGTATTATAGAATGGTATTAATTTCTAAGCTGGGAGTATATTACACATTAATACTTAAATGAGCTGTAAAATTTTCAATTTCTTAGGAGCAAATAGGTCTAGAGATATCATTATCCAAAATGCACATATAGCCTAGTCAATCTTAGCCTTCACTTGTGTTGGGTTAGTTTATGAAGCTATAACAGCAGTGTGGGTACAAAGGGAACAAGCATTACGTTTCAGACTATTAATAACATCATAGTAGGAATGACATTAATGAAGTTACAGAAGAGTGGGTCAAAGGCAATTTTCATATGTCAGCCTGCACAAAGGCATGACAAAAAGATCATACAAAAAAAGACTGAGAAAAGTGAGGAAATTTTTTTCTCTGAGTGGCATACATTCTGAAAGCAAAGGGGTCTGAAAGTCCTTTAGCTTTAAACCACTCAGTGTTGCTTTAAATGTCCTCCACAGGGTCAGAAAAGGAGGATTCAATTTTCACAGATAATTGTGTTTGATAACCGTCTCACTCCTTTTCAGCAAGAATCTGATAAACACCTAATTACTACCCAAGTGATTTTAGTGTTTCCCAGCTGAGCTGGTGAGAAGTACTGGCAAGGCATGATCATTCAACACATCTGGAGGGTAATGCAGTCTCATTATAAATTCATTTCATTTATTAAGCTAACGAAATCTTACCAACATATCTCAGAAATCACTTATTTGCCTAACAAAAGAACATCCATTTTAACATAAAATCAATGATGGCTATAAAATTTCTTTACCAAGCTTCATCTAAAACAATCAATGATAGCAAAACATACATGACATTACAATTACAGTTTACATCATATATCAAAACCTTGGTCAACTATACAGATTATGTCAGATTATGATGCAAACATCAATGTATTAATTTTTTTATGTTAGTACTCGGCTGAACTCTTTAAATAAAAACAGACATACATACTTGAATATTTGTTTTTATATACACATGAACACTCAAGTAGGCTCTTGACTACTTTTGACTGTTACTTTTTCTCTCATTCTTGGTCTTTACCTATTATGTCCTTTTATATTCCATGTTGCCATATGCATTTTAGGGCCTCAAACTAAGGATCAATATCATGAATAGCCATGTCATGGTTTGGACTGTTGTCAATCTAAGATCCAAATAATAAAGATGGTCCATAGGTGATGTTAGTTGGATGTTTTATTTTCACTTAAGTAATGGGGACCTATTGAAGAGTTTTGGGACATTGTGGCTGCTTCCTTCAAAAGTAGTTCTTGTGGGAATTTAGAAAGTATTATATGAATGTGTTTAGCTATGTCTTCTTTTCCTTTAATATGGTTTCTGCTATTATAGTTTATTCTATCACATGTTCTTCCCATTGCTACATAGTCACAATGAATGGCTTAACTAATGCTACCAATGCTTCCTGCCTCCTCCTCATATTCAGACTTCAGAGCTTTCCATCTATGATATAAACAAGATCTCTTCTTTCTTCACTAGGAAACTGTCTCATCTATTACAGTAAACTAATGCAGAGCTGATTTATACAGTTGGTATCTAGTATATTTGGCCTGGCATCAAACAGCTAGCTGTAAGTTTGGCTTCTCTCTCTCTGCTCCTGGGAATGATATGCTTTCTCAGAATCACTCCATCTTCTTATTCCTAAAGTATATCTCTCTCATTTAGTAACAGTATGACTCAGAAATGATTGAAACACTATAAAACCACAATGACTGGACTGAAGCCAAGATATATCCAGTCTTTAAGGGAATATACTTAAAGGCTGATGCAATTACCACAGAGTTGCTGAATTGCAAAGATTTATCAGAACAAATTAAATGACTAATGATAACAAATAAAGTGATCTCTTATGAAAAGTATTATGTATTGACTTGCACTAAACACAGCTCCCAAATAAACTTATATGTAAGTCATTCTCCAGTGCATATTGTTGTAAAACAATAATGTAAAAACTGTTTGTGCCAGCCCACAAGCAAATAGTGCATTCTTCTATCAACAATTAGAAAATGTTTCACCTTGAACATTACCATATTTCAGCAAATTATATACAAGTGTATTCATGTAAGAATTTTTAATAAAATTTTTATCTTGAAAATAAGAGAATAACCATTTGGCAGAACAAATTTTGTTTCTTTTTAAATTACTTTTTGTATTTTCTTTAACAATATTTGGAATGATTTCCATTTCTGATCACAGAATATGTAGACAAAGAGAAACAATTCAATCTCTACAAGAAAACTATGAACAAAAACAGGAAAAAAATGTTGTGATTTTCAAAAATATTGAAATTTAAGAAAAAATTCAGTACATTGTTTCCTTCACTCAGTTTACCTGCGTTATTGCAGAAGCATCAGGTAGCAGAAATGACAAGAGTTGCATGACAGCACATTTTGTAAAGGAGTGTCTCTACATGCTGAGGAACCTAAATTTGAATCTCTAGAACATGTAAAAGAATATTGTGTTAGTATGGCTGTATAATGCTAGCTAACCTTCCTACAGTGATATGCAAGACAAAGATCAGTATCCTCAGAGTTTCACAGGACAGTTGCCGTTGCATGAATGTGTAGTGGCAAACAACAACATAATGTTTAAAACAAGATTGAAGCCAAGGACCAACACCATAGGCTCACACACACATGGCAACATGCACGCATGAACATACACATATGAAGTTTCACGCATAAACATACCCTACCCACAAAAATCAGGATATATAAGTATAATCGTCACACCATTATGCTCAGTTTTCCTATTTTCCCACCATTATTGCTTAGATTTCTTTTAGTGGTGTCACTGTGGTAAAGGTGAATATAGTATAGATCATTGCATGGCAAATGTCAGTGTCACTTTTTTGTTTACAATAACTCTCAACAAAACATGTAGAATATAAATATGTATTACTCTCATTGTTAATGAAAAGCTGACTGACAAAAAACAAAAACATATTTATATACATATACTGGAATGTTTAAAGAGCCTTACCTCCTAGGAATATTGAAAATTGGCAGAATACCATGGAGGAATATAGATCTTTTATATTGCTGAGGTTAATACATACTATATTTTTAAAGAGACTTGTTGATTTGGAAGTAAATTACAGAATACAATTTAATCATATTGTTAATATTTTGGGTATTAAAGGGATTTGATGATTAAAGTACCTATTAGATATCTGTCTTTTTTAAATCTGAAAATATAGGAAGCTAGAACAATATATAAGATGTGGTTAGCATATAATAAACACATTAACCATAAATATTGAGAAATATAACAAAAGATTTGAATATTTCATTTATTATGCACTGTTTTTAAAATTATATTAAGTTGAAAATTTCAAGATTTTTGCAGTCTAAGAAATTATTTTTAAATAGGTTATGGGTTCTAGAGTATCAGGTATGCACTTTCATTTATTACTTCTTGGATTAATTACTGTTGATGAAAATTAATTTTAATAAACATGGTTGTTTAAGGTGCTAGAAGTTGAATATGATTCTAGGTATCTTTTAATTCCTAAAATAAATGCTTTTTCACTCAGGCTATCTGTTCAGATGCCTAGTCACATGCACAGCACTCCTGGGACAGGAAGATTCTAATTGAACATGATATTTTACAGCCCTGAGACATGTTTTTCATAACCAGGGTATTGAATATTTACAGTCATTATTAAGGCTGATATGTAATAAAAGTCTCACATGATTTAAAATCAAGAGGAGTCTTGAAGCTAAATCCCATTTATGCTATATTTATGTGATACTGTATTGATCAATTAGTTTCATTTCATCACATCAGTATGTAGGTTGTATTCTTTACAAAATTTAAAGAAGAAATACACATGTTTTCACCTATAAACAGCCTTCAATGTGCAACATATCAAAGCTGCATAAATTTTCTTACAAACGGGTTATTTGGAAACATGGCTATGTTTTCTTATTGAGATTATTATTAGGTTTACTGTGTACACAAGACACCCTTTGGTTAAAAATATGTGGCTGTAATAATAATCCCTTTTGCCTCTCTTTGATATTAAGTTTACTCAAATACCTATGTTCCTCAAGTCAATTAAAATTGTCTGGCTACGAACCAATTTAATTTCTAGGTAGATCTTTCAGGATGTTATCATTTTGAGCTACATTCTGCCTGGTACATTGACAAGGAGCGTGAAGTGAATTGTGAAATTTCCCCTGTATGAGAACAGACATTGAACAAAAATGGATGTCCCAGCAGCCAGTGAAACTGGGAAGAAAGGACAACTATGGGTTTTGTGTATATAATACAGATTGCAGATCTCTTAAATATGTCTTCTGGATTAAAATTCAATGACTTCCTATCCACTAAATTAACCACTTTTATAATAAATAAGCACAACCAATTAACTTGGTTTTCATATTGTAATTGGGCCACCGAAGTCATTTCATCTTGGATCATTCTTGTCTTCAATCAGTTTGCAAGGTATGATGGTTAATATTTACTGTCACCTTTATTAGACTGAAATTTCGCTATGAGCTTAGTAAAGAACAGCCCCTGTTTTATCCAAGAGCATGTCCAGAGAGAGCTAGGTGGTTAGGGTTATGATCTGAACACAAAGTCTACTCTCATGATAAGTCTATTACATAATATTATTCTGGAAGGTGACAAAAGTAGGACGTCAGTCCCTAGGAACAAAAGTACACCTCACCTCCTTCCTATATACCCACTTCTCAGTATTATGTATTTTAAGCTGTGAAATCTTCTATTATACTTCCCCACCAGGACGGAATGACAACTTGAGAACTGTCAAAAAAAAATCCCCCCTCCTTTAAATTGTTTGTACCAGATTTTATGTCATGGCAGAGCATAAGTAACTACTATGTTTATGGCCTAGATATTTATAAATCATAAAAAAATCATACTCTAAGAGAATTAAAATAGTGACTGGAAAAGAGCTAGAAGCTACTACTGTTAATTGGTAGAAGAATTTGTGACTTAGTTATATGTATGCAGCAGCCAAAAGTGGTAGCTATTAAGCTATAATGTAGAATACAGCATGAAAAAATATGACAGACAGAGATGATGTGAGTCTACTTTGCTTTCCTCTCTACTGTATTTACTACTTTAGTTATAGGACTGTTTGCTCTGAGCACTGTTTTCCATGTAGTAGGTGGGCATGCAGTATTTTCTTTTCTTTTTCTTGTTAACATCTCTTCTTTCATGTTTTTCTAGTCACTCTCTTCCACCATTTGCTTATGCAGAGATTTTTTTTTTAGAACAGAGAATGTATTACAAGTAGAATACAATTAAATATGGAAAAGAACTGAGGGAATGGAGAGATGGCTCAGTGATTAAGAGCACCGGATGCTCTTCCAGAGGACACTGGTTCCAATTAATAGCACCAACAAGGCAGCTCACAACAATTTGTAACTCCAGTTCCAGAGGATCAGTCATCCACGAATAGACATATATACAGGCAAAATATCAATGCATGCAAACATTTTAGAAAGGAAATAAGTCATGTTGAAAGAGAAAGAAAAGAGCTTAAAAGTTCGGTGTAGAACAATTTGGTTTCTTATTATACCCGGGGTTTTTAGTTGGAATTTGGAAATGATATTCGGCTTCTTTCTTCCTTCCTGCATTGTCTACAGCATTCCCTGAATGCATGAATCAACAATCAAAAGTTCCACTCTTGAATTTATTTATGAGATTATAACTGCTAAAAGAAGCATCCATAAAAGAGTGTGTGTGTGTGAAAATCCCTGAATTAGTCTCTATAGAGTTCAGGAAAAGGAAACTCATCTTGATACTCCGTTTTACAAGACACTCATTAGAATTCCTCTCAAATTTCCCCAAATCAATTGACTTTCTACAATTTTCTCCTCCCTGTACTTAGAACATAATGTTGGAGGCGGACACAGTGCCCATCAAAAAAACCTGTCACATAGGATTTTCTGAGGCTTTCTATGGCAACTTCCCCTTTTAGTCTCCCTCTATTGTTGTGCTGAAGTATTCCTGGTTGAAGACACTGACAGCACAACCCTCCCCCCCCACACACACACAACACACATGTGCTTTTTATTCCTACTCTACAAAAGCCTATCTTGAAAAAGATTGAGAGCTCACTGGATAATACAGGCAGAAAAAAACAAAAGTTTGCTTCTGACTAGAGTACTGCTTGCTGCATCTTTAGATTCAAAGGAGGATTCGAGATGGCTGCTTAGATGCTATTGGAGTAAATTTTGTGCAATTAAGATTTGCAGTGATGACCAGAACAGGTTAGCTACATAATAAAAATCTAAAATATAAAATAAAATATTTATGCTGTATATACTCACATCTTTGTAAACAGTAATTTCTTTTCCATATTAAAAGCTGTGAAAACTAACTGAGCAACAGGATGGTTGATTACATCCATAAAAAGTAACTTATTGTGGGCCATCAATTTATGGCTACTAAAATTAAAATTAGGTGTAACAGAAATGAAATCACACTAATTTCTAGGGCTCAACACTCACATGTGACTGGAGGTTATTTTCTTTAAATAGCACAAAGACCTTACCTATTATTTTAAGGTACTTTGTGCATTCCTATTAAAGACAATTAGTTAATATGATGTGGACAAATTCTGAAATTCTATGAGATAAAACTGCAAATACAAACCCTTCAGTAATAAATAATCAGAGAATTCAAGGAGAGCCATGGATATTTAATAGCAGTTTGCTAGCTTAAAAATATTTTAAAGACATTGTAGAATGTAATCAATGCATGAAACTGTAGTGTTCATATTCTTAATGGTATTGCTGTGCTTTCCAGTATTTCCAGATGCAATACAGCCTCACTCCATGGATAATGAAGAACAGATATCAAAATATGGCCTCCCTTCCTGAACTCCCATCGTCTGAGTACTTTTTTAAAAAGTGAAAATTTTATTTAATCCTTCTTCACAGTAGAAATGAAGGTACGCAGAAGAATGTTCTGGTTTGAGCGTAGAATGCCACAATTGGCTTGAAAATGCTGTATTTTGAATAAAACACTAGCAAGAGATGCTGTATTGGGATTTAGTCTTGTTTACAGCTGTGGAGTTAATGTGCAAGCTCATTTATATTTGACACCTTTAGCCATTCCTTTTTGCTTTGTTTTATATCAGATCTCCATAAAGACCAGATTGTGGTCATTTGAGGGTTTAGAACACTTAAGCTTTATTATGATAACCTAACATTAGAACAGTTTCATTTTTCAACAGTGAGTGACACTAGTGAGTCCAAATGAAAACAGGCAATGACACTACTTCTAAAGAAAAAGAGCTAAAATTCCATGAACAGTAAAGTACTCTTCTACCTCTTTATTTTGTTTTAGAAAAGTTTTGATTGAAGCAGGTATTTCGCCACTACGTAAGTAGAAGGAAAATGTTGCATTTTTATTAAATGCTTTTCTTGGGACCCCACACACACACACACACACACAAAAAAAAAAAAAAAAAAAAAAAAAAAAAAAAAAAAAAAAAAGAAATGAAAAGAAAAGAAGGAATTAGTCAGCAATCCAGCAATCCAATAAAAGCTAATGCAAACCAAAGACACCTTTCTGTTTCTATCTTAGACTTCAGAACTCATTCATCTTAGAGACACACTCAATCATTGACTGAAACTGAAACTACATCAGTACCCTCTTTGTAACAGAGCATTAGTGGTACTTAAGGGCATTTGAAAGAAAATGCCCACATTTAGTTCCCTCAATACATTCAGCAGAGACAAGCATCTTTTGTATGTTGTGTTTACAAAGGAGGGGAAATGCAGTCTGATTTCTCCATTCTAATTTATTTAGTGTGAATCTCAGCTTCTAGCTTGCCAAACACAACCATCCATATCTTTTTAAATTACATCACAGTCTGATTTTCAAGAATTCATTTGGCAAGGAGACCAATTTCTAATGAGGTAAGTC
Source organism: Phodopus roborovskii (assembly GCF_943737965.1). Lineage (NCBI taxonomy): Eukaryota > Metazoa > Chordata > Mammalia > Rodentia > Cricetidae > Phodopus > Phodopus roborovskii. The sequence continues at coordinate 12,843,060 of NW_026126470.1, read as the reverse complement.
TTTTTACTTTCCCGAAGTAAAAGAGGAGAATCAAAAATTTTAAAATAAAAGCTGTTTCAGCTTCACAGATTGTATAATGATGATGAAATATTGTTCACCTGGGCAGCACAATAGAGCCAATCCTGTTGGTGGAGGTGTGGGTGAGTCAGCCTCAAAGTTGTGAGCATGGGAGAGCTAACCTCATTACTCATCAGTCATGTGACATGGGGGAGGGGGCCTCACCCATGCATATTGGTGCCTGAGACAGCTGGCCCTGAAGTCAGAAGTTCAGGAGAGCTGTCCCTGCCTGCCACCAGATGCAAGACTAGGGAGAGCAGGACCTGAACCTCCAACATAGAGACAACCCAACTGGCAGCCCCTATAATTGTGAGCATAGAAGAGCTGTCCCAATGACACGTGGAGGAACTGGTGGGAGAGAGATATTTTGTCCCTTCCTACATGCATCAATGCCTGAGACGGATTGGAGAGCTGGCCCTGAGGTCATAAGAGCAGAGGAGCTGGCCCTGCTCCTCATCTGCTTCTGCACAGGGAGAGTGACCCCTATGCTATGCCCAGGGGAAACAGTAGAGCTGGTTCTGGAGGTGTAGATGTGGGAGATCTGACCCTGAGGGCACAAAAGACAAACTGGTCTCATCCCTTGCTCATCTTCTGCAAAAGGCAAACTCGAAAAGGCAACAAAAGAGAGCTCACCCTCATGGTTAGGACAAGGGATTGCTGGTGGACTGACCAACCATCCAACTACCCAGGCCCAGAACCAGGGTTATGGGTTGACCCACCTGAACATCCACACAACTTACGATCTTCTGAAGCATATGAAGTCACCGGTCCTGCAGACCCAAAATTGCAGGATTTACACAACACAGGGCAACAGCAAGATAACCAAGAGGAGTTCCAGCGAGTCCCAGAGGTCTCGAAGCAGACCCATGACTCTTCGCAGTGAACACTTGCAAGTAAACATATGTGGACAAAAAGTTTAGTGTGTGACTCACTATGTCACACTACAGCTTGCAGGTGGTGGATAGGCAGGGAAGGGAAATGAATGGGATGGAAATACATGCTGTGAAAGACACAAAGAATAAAAAAGAAAGTTTCGGATAGGAATGAACACCAGTCAGAGCTGGGAAGAAATGTACCTGCTGGGCATTTTCCAGGATGAGCAGCTCTCACAAAAATCCATTAGTTGCACCATGGAAATAACTATGAGACCAAATGGTAACAGATAGTTTTCTACCTTTCATATTACCTCAAACCTGTAGCAACAAATATTACAATATCTCCTGAAGCCACACAAATTAAGAATATGAATAGGAAATGGAAAAAGATGAAGTATGTGAATAGAAAATTAATATAAGTCATGTGTACTGCCACCAAAGGGGGTTGTCAAAAGGCATGCATTGTCTTTAATTCTACCCGTAATGAAAAACTGCTTCAAAGTATGCTATCATTCTCATATATAACAATCACTGATTTTTTTCAATAATATTTTGCACATAATCAAATGATTTTCATGTTATATGCTACAGTTTAGAAATCACACATAAATTTATGGATTTATTCTAATAGCATATTTATCTTTCAAATGAGGTTGGAATTTCTAGATAAACCTATATGAGTTCACTTCTGATATTTTATTAAAGTAGGTGAAATTACTGTTTTCATAAAGACTTCATAGCATATATCTGCTTTTGAGGTTAGGATTACTAATTATAAATGATTAAATAATAAGATTAAAGTAATACTAGTTGTCTTCTCTCAGAAAAGCCTATATCAGTGATTTTTTTTATAACTAAATATTGTTCAGGAAAACCTAGAAAACATTTTATCTACAATTACATTTGATTCCATAAGAAACATATTTTATTTCTCCACTGGCTAAAGGTTACAGAAAAGCAACTTAATAATGTGATGGCATATCAAAATCACTTCACTTACTGAAGAAGATAAGCAAGCCTACTCTACTAGACCTTATCATTTTTACCCTTGTTTTTACATTTGTCAGTAAGGCGAAATTAAATTTTTCATCTGAGGAAATAAATACTGTCATTTTCATCGTGGCTGACTAGCTGGTGCTCTGTTTATGAAGTCTGTGAGAGGACTTGCAGTACCTCCTTCCTTACAAGATTATCTTCCATGGTTGAAGAGGATTAAATGATTTGATTATTTGATATTTGAGTACAGTAGCTTTCAGGAAAATAACTTCTTCCCCTAGGGGCTGGAGCAGCCCAGAAGACACTCAAGTGCTGAGGAAGCATGTGCCACTAAGATGAGCAAATATACAATGGAGATACAGTAAACACAGAATATGTGATGGAGAAATGAGAGAAAGAAAGAGAAACAGAGCAGCTCCTGTGCCGTGGAACTGGAGATGGAATGAGCCCATATGACGAGCCTGCACTGCCACTGGAAGCCATGTGGATGTCCTGAGGCCACACCATCTCTGGGCGCCATTCTGATCAGAGTGGCCTTTGCTGCCACCTGAGGCCACTAGGAAAGATGTTGTGGCTCAAACTGTTGCCGAGGACCATGTCTAGTTCCATGGACCATGTTGCCACTGAAGGCCACTTGGATGTCTATGGCATGGGCTGCCTCCAGAAGAAATTTGGCTGTGTATGGGGGCACCGGAGGCATTTTGTCACAGGGGTCCAAACTAAACTAAGTGCACCTGTGGCCATGGGGATGTCTGGCCCAGACTGCCACTAATGGCCATGTCTGGTTCAGTGGTTCTATTACAGCCAGGGTCTGTGTTAATGTCCATGGCCCTTGTTACCACCAAAGGCCAAGTGGATTCCATGGTTGGGCTGTCACCTGAAGATACACTGATGCCCCAGCTCTGTGCTTGGCTGATCAGACTCCTCATAGGCTGCACAGCAGAATGTGCTCTGGTTGCATACAGGTTAAGTGAGCCACCCAATGGTAAGAGCTAGCTTACCCCTTATCTTAGCATCTTGGGAGAGCTGGTCCTGAGGGCATGGGAGTGGGAGAACTGTCACTGTTGTAGAGGGTTCAGGAGAGTGGTCAGGCTCACCAACCCAGCTACCACTCAGACCCAGATCCAGGGCTTTGACATGGCCGACCTGACATCCATCCCACCCAGGAATGACCAGAAACAGTGAAGAGGAGGTTCCTGCAGAATCAAAGCTCAAGAGTCTCCATGACACAGGGAAACAGGAGGATATCTGAGAGACATCCTGGTGAGGACCCAGGATTGACAGTGATGTTTGTAAGTAAAGGTGTTTAGCCCAAAGGTCACACTGTGTGACACAGCATGACATACTGCAGATGCCATGATGAGAGAGTTTTGTTTGTTTGTTTGTTTTCCTCTAGGGGGAGGTTGCAAGGGTAGATAACAGATATGGAAGGAAGGGAGACTTTTGTGTTTGTATTCTTTTGTGGTGGAGGCTGCAGGGGCAGATAGCTGATATGAAGGGAAGGAGAGACTCTGAATGGGATTAGGGTGCATGGTGTGAAATTCACAAAGAATAAAAAGTAAAAACAAAAACAAAAACCTAACTATTCAGCTTTAAATATACACCAAAGTTTCAAATCTAGTACCTACATATGAGAGAGAATAATGGCATTGGCTTTCCTGGGTCTGACTGGCTTCACTCAGAATAATTATTTCTATATCCATATATCTACAGTTTCAAATGTTTCACTTTTCTCTATAGTTAAGCAATATCCTTCTCTACAGATGCATAGCAGTTTCTTTATTAATTAATGAGTTGATGAACAACTAACCAGAGAAGCTGGAGATAGACTCAAGACATCCAACCCTAGCTAAGACTCTATTGGGATCTGATGGCTAATGGGGGAGTAAGAGTAGGTTTTATTCAAATCTCGGAAAGACTACTGATGTTCTCAATTTCCTCCACATACATGTAGCTCCCAATTACTCAGTAAGTTGAGGGGGCCAGGTGGGGAGAAACAGGCAGAGAATAGATATAAATTAAAAAATGTAGGGAAGGAATAATTGGAGGGAATACAGGAGGATGTAGATATAGGGGAGGACATGGACATGGGAAATGGATTTGCTTAACCACATTGTACACATCTATTAATTATCCTATAAAAATGAAAATAAGCAAAAAAATTCCAGTTTGACTGACAAGGTGTGTTAAACTGAGCATGAACATTTTAAGTACAAAGCATAGTAATATTATTTGTACTTCAGAGAGAGAGAGAGAGAGAGAGAGAGAGAGAGAGAGAGAGAGAGAGAATCAGCCATTAAGAGAACACTCTGCTCCTATACAGAACCTCAGCTGAATTCCCAACACTCAAGTCCAGCAGCTCACTACCTCTTGTAACTCAGGTTTCAAAGGAGACAATGTCTCTGTTCTCTACAGGCACACAGAACATGCACAAGCCAAGACTTAAACACACATACACAGACCTAGAAAATACATCCTGTTACCCTTTCCTTCTAGGTTGCCTCCATTCCTTCATAGCACCCATGAAAGTTAAGAAACACTGCTTACCAGGCTTCTCCAGTAGCCACACTAGACCTTGACTCAGGTTGGCAACATTTATCACCCTCCATTCCAGTCTCTTCAGAGTTATCTGTCCTCCTACAGCTTACCCACAGGAGCCTCTTCTCCCATTCCAGCTTTATATCCTGGAGATTCTACCTCTTGATGTAGACCCAGCGTCCATCTAGGTCTTTGATACTCAATAAAATAAATCCAGGACTGTTAAATTCTAGGGATTCTTGCTATTTTTATAAGAACCATGGTTCATATTTTGGAATATTTTGAATTTTTACTGAATAACTATCATATATTATGACATGAAAGTATTTAGAAGAGATTAACCACTTGACCAGTGTGTATTTCTTTGGTAACTTTGACCATATTTATAAACAGAAAATGGCTACAACTTGGATTCTCTAAATTAATTAAGTGACCAATGTAAAATAATAAAATACAAAATTAAATCATGATTATGAACAAAAATAGAAAAAAAAGTTACTTATTTGCTTGTGACAAAAGAGCTGGATGGAGGCATATCCAACATTAAAAAGTCAAGTTATTGACTATGAACCTATCTCATATCATGCCAGATAACATATGATGCATTCAATATTTAACATAGATGCTTTGTGAATTCAGGCTTAATGAAAAATTATTTCTATGAACACCTAACACCTGATCAGTATTTATCCACTATTTAAATTGCTTCAGTCTTACAAAACTCTAGTTCTTTTCACCATAAATATACAAAATTCCCTAGCTATCAAGGTCCTTCTACAAATATCCAATAAAAATTAACTAAGCTTAGTAGTAAGTATCTAATAAAACTGAGAAAATGAGAAAAATGTCTAGAATCCCTTTAAAAATCATAATTAAGTATTAATATTAGTTAGCTAATGCCAAGACAGCCCTAGAGGTCATAGTGATTTCAATAACGGAGAGTGATGAGTCTCTGGCAGAAGTCAATGTGGACCATAAGGTAATATTTGGAAATTTCCAGGTTGAAAGGAGTTTATTACTGTCTTCTTGATGCCATGTCCTCCACAGACATAACCAGCGATCTATACCACTCGACAAGTGTCCAAGGTGAAGTGTCAGTGGTGTTTTCGTGGAGAAGACTTGTCATTGTTTTGATGTTTGTTTTTTAAATCGAAGGAGTAAACTTCAATGGAGATACTTGGAAGTCCTTGGTGGGACTTTTGAGTGGGATCCTTTAGATTTTTATGAATAAGCCTACTTTACTGAAGGATGGATTTGAATGGGTTTCAGAATGCTGGCTTCTTCCTTTCTTTTTTTGCTCCCCCGGGGGGGGGGGGTAAAGTAAGGGCTTATTGTTTTTTATGTCTGTAACATTTTCCTGCAAAATGTCACAAAAGACAAAAAATAATAATATTCATTTATTTACCATGAAAAAGCCAACTGAACATAAAAAGAAACCTTCAGAACTATGAGTCAAACTAACAGTCTACTCCTAAGTTCATCTCTGGTATTTAGTTACAGTGTTGGAAAGTTGAACTAACAGAGTTAGGATATGTGTCAGATCTGCATTTTAACTATGTTATTAGATGTTAAATTTACCTTCCCTTTGGTATGATGCTTAAGAAGCAAGTAGATGCATATATAAACAAGATTAATAATAATATCTCTACCATTCACAAGGCTGACTAAAGACAAGCTGAAATTCCAAATTGCAAAAATATATGTTAGCATATTTACATAATCTAAATATTTTTGAAATAATTAAATTTGATTTAAGTGATGGAAGAACAAATGACAATCAATGTTCATTAAAAATTAAGATTTAAAAACTTTCATCAAGTTTTTACTTATGCATGGAAGTTTTATCAAATATATATAAAAATCTTGATCTGTTAAATTATAGTATTGTGCAACTCTAAATATATAAGCAAAAACTGTAAGATATATGACAATGTGCCTCTGTGTCAAATATATGACTAACATAAAATATATGCCTGGATCAAATATATGACTGTCATTATTGAAAACCTTGAAATAAAAAAATCTTATGAAAAATGGATTACACAATAAGGGAAGAATGAGAAAAATTTAATATATCATATGATACCATACATTTTGAAATAAAGTTCTCTATACAATAAAGATTTGAGCAGGTCTCTAGGAAGTAATACTGAGCAAAAGGAAACACAAGGACAAAACATGTGTCATAGTACTACTTCTAAAATATTTAGTAAGATGCAAAACAATAGAGTAACATAGTAAATGCAAACTAATTATCAGGAAAGTTGAAGAAAGAACGAGTTATAGAATAAAACACAGAAATCATGGATGATCAGTTTATTCTCAACGTTTGAGAGGATCTCAGATGTTTTACAAGAGACTTCAGCTGCATTCTTACACATTACTGTATCAAAGCTGTGAGGATGATTCAGATATGGGAGGATGATAAATTAAGACAGATCCAATTGTGAGTGTGAATGTCCATGGTGTTTTTCTGAAGATGCTATCAACTTAAAAGTTATTTGATGGAAAGAATGCTGCTATTTAAGCATGGTTCCTTCAATATTCATTAATGGTGGAACAGAGACATTTATATAAATTTGAACATTCTACTTTACCTCATAAAAATGAGGCAAGTTGAAAGCCACATTCTTCAAACTGAAGTCAACTGATTTATTTGCAGAGCTCAGCGGTGCATTGTATCGTCAGCAACCCTTTAGCCCTCACTCTGCTCTGAGAGCACACAGGGAGACCAGGCATTGCACCGTTTCCCTTCATATTAGGTCTGGAAAGTCCAAAGCATTCATGGATGAAATGGACACATACAGAGTCTCTCCTTGGCATAGTTTAATGTTTCATTTGATGCCAAAAAGTATTAGGCTTTCATTTCACTTACATTCTTTCCCTATTTGTGCATGACTGAAAAAATCTATTAAATGTCAAAGAAGATCAATGAAAAGAAACTAATATTGCTCAAAGTAAAATTTATCTTCCCATAATTCACTGACATTTTTATTCGACTGCACTTTGATTGAAATCTGGGTCACAGTTCAATTTTCCTTCTTCAATGCCAAATTTGTATAGATAGCAACTGTTAATCTCTCTTTCTGTGAATTAATTTCACAGGGAAACTTATACCTGTCAGTGAAACTGAGGCTTGGATAGCAAGTTCATAACATCAATAGTTTATTATTATGCTATTTTTTTATTCTCAGGTTGACTTGTCCCATGATTTGTTATAATGTACCACTCTACTTACTAAGGATATCTGAATGACTATGTTAGTATAGCTGAAGTGATACAGAGACTTCTACACACCTTCATCTTCTCATTGGAGGTGGCAAAGCACTGAAGACTCACAGAAATGATGGGCAGGATTCCTGCCCCTCTTCTATGAAAACTCTTTTCCTTCTCATGTCTATCCTATGCTTGTTGGTATTCTTGTGTTTACTACAAGTAATTTGGCAGTACATTATCAATACGCAACATACAGTGTAGAATGAGAATATTGTAAAACCTATTTCCAAATGACTTTGGTTAACATGGATTGTGCGTTGCCTTTATTTTCATTTTTGAAAACATCACTGCTCATGAGCATTTAATTTATAGTGGAGTCTGACACATCTGAGTTTGGTGAAGATGCTAACTAATCTAGACAAGTCAGGCAGCTAATGGCATGACTTATAATTTCTTTTTTTATTTTTATTTATTTTTATTTTTTCCCTCTCCCCAACTCTCTTTCCTTCCCTCCCATGCTCACCAATAACCCTCCCATCCCATGCCCCCTATTCCACAGGGAGGGTGATACCTTCCTGAAGGGATCAACAAAAATCTGTCAAGTCATTTGGAGTAGGGACTAGGCCCTTCCTCCTGCCTCTAGTTTAAGGGAGTATCCCTCTATGGGGTATGTGCTCCCAAAGTCCTTTTTTTGCACCAGATACATCCTGGTTCCACTACGACCTATAATTTCTATGTAGTACATATTAATATCACAACTGTGGTGGTGGTAATAGTTTTTATGAACTGGTAATAACAATACAGAAAGCAATGCGCAGTACTGGAATGGTTATGGGTTAATACAGTCATGGTAATAACTCCCCCACAGAAGATACATGTTTTTCTTGCATTTTCACTTTCTTTTTCCCCCAAGCCAATGGAAAGTCTTTATTAGCTGCCTGGTGACTACACTGGGTGCTTGGGACCTGCATTTAGTCCTGTGTCTTTTTCTGGGTGTGTGTGTGTGTGTTTTTTTTTTTTTTCCAATGCACTCACTCACTGTTTCTATGCTTTCTATATGCTCCCTTTTTTCAAGTATTCTTTTAGAAATAGGTATCCTTAAAAAAAGGAGAAAGTTATTAATAAAGAATGTGTTGTATTTAGATATGTGCCACAACACAAAGTGTACTTAATGTAGATTTGCTTACCATCTGAGTAGTCACCAAATTTATTTGTCAATTGCCTAAACAAGAATCCATTAAAGATTTTAATGTTTATTTCTGAATTTTTGTTATTTAGTTTCATTGAAGGAAAACTCAATTTAATATCATACAATAATTTACTGAAGGACTCTAATGAAAGCCATATGAAATTAGTATGTATGTTTTATCTTACCATACTTATACAAAAAATATGAGAAATGAGTGCATTTAAGAATGGACCAAGATTTAATCCAAATCTTTAAAAAGGAAACCTATCTCCTTAGAATTTAAATTCTAACCTCTATTTTTGGATACATAATACTTCCCTGATTCAAGTTCATTTCCCTCAATGCTGAAACCCATCTTATTTTTCACTACTATTTAGATTGAATAATAAAAATGTTAATTTGTGTTTTATGTCAGTTTTCTTTTATCCTTGCAATAGACTTGGTTTTGACAGAAAGGGTCACTTTAAAGAATCCTCCACAGAAGGGAGACAAAGAAACTTTGTTTTTTAGTCTTTTGACTAAGATTTCAAGATGAAATGATGTGGAATTCCATTAGGGCATCTGTCCTAAAGTGGATAGATCACTGTTGTAGATTGCTCAGAAACATCAGTAGATAGTCTTTTGTGTAATATGTCTGCAGCTGACCCAAGGATAAACAGCTCTGAAGGTAAGAGGCTGTTCTGTAATGCCACAAAGTCCCATGAGCCTTGCACTTTCTTCTCTTATTTCTGCTAATGTTGACACAGATTAGATGGATCTTCTTCTATACATGTACACAAGACTATGAAAAGGGCAGCTGATAACTGTATTAATGTGCTAATTTCACATAGTAAATTGTAATAGTGCATGAGGCAACTTTCCGTAAACCTCGTCGAAAATAACAGTGGTAAGATATAATTTTCCTTTATAATAGAAAACAAAAATACCAGCAGTGAACACAACGCTGTCAATTTATAGAAAATTAGGATGTGATAGAAAAAGTTTTTTTTTTAGTTTTACCTAAATTTCTGATATTAGGAACACATGTAGATTTACACAAAAAGTAAAAAATATATAATATATTCAATAACATCTCAATTCTAAGCATATGTTAATAAGTTTAATTTATTTAAGGGAAGATTGAGTTTATGCATAAAATTGAGATTAAGAAAAAGTCAAATGCAAATAGTCACTGTAGAATAGTGTGAAACCAAACAGAACCTCACAAAAAACATGTCACTTCATATACACAAGAAATTACAAAATACAACACTCAAAGCTTCTCTAGTTTTGAGGTGTGGGAACTGCTTAATGAATTCATAAAAAACAAAATTTATACACACATTGTGAGAATATATTCTAGTCCTGTTGCTTTTACAAGACAAAAAAAAGAATGTTAGAGTAAATCACTTATTCTTTCAACACAAAATAAAATAGATTTATGTTTAGTTTTGCACACAAAGCAGCCATAAAGAAAAGTAGAAATTGCATTCCTACTTATTAAAGATATATTCTGAAATATGCATTCAAAGTAGATCCTTAAGTGTTCTGATTATTCAAACATCCTTTAAAAGACACATATATAAACACAAAATTTTCAAATGGTCATCCTTATTGACTACTTTTCAATTTTCATGAATCAGTGATAGGAATTTCACTTGACTGGGCTTTCTTTTGTAAAAATTCACTTTACTTTCTTCTATTTGCTTACAGTAGGTATATTTTCTTTTAGCCTTTCTATTATCATTTTGATTTAAATCCTTCACCTTTTTTGATTGCCTGGTTCTGATAAACTATTCCAATTTCATATCCTTCTGTTGGGCTCTGGTGATCCACAGTAATTCTGTAGCCTTTGCTACCTCACCACAATTTAGGTCTGTGTAATGAGCTATGCAATGCCTTCATTTCTCTCCCTTATGGCTCAATCCTAGTGTATAATGTAGAAGGGAGATTGATATATTTATACTTAGGAAATGCATTGAAGTCCCACTAATAGCATACAAATTTATAGACTTACAATTATCATAGGAAAATTTGAACATAATTGTTTTACAAAATTAGACCCTCACCTTCCTTAATAACAAAATGATTACTTTAATATGAATATGTGTGCCCATATATTTTCTAGTTATAGACTAGATATTAAATAGTATTCCTAGATATTAAACAGTATTCCTAGATATTAAACAATAAATTGGCATGAGTTTATATTGTTTCCTATTAATTGTGGTATACATAAATAAGAAATCCTAAAACTTGTTCATCCCTGAATATTCCTTTCCTGAAATTCTCAATACATTTTTTCTTAATACAAATGACTGTAGAGCATAAATTCACATCCAAGTACACATTCATTTGACCAACAATGTAAAAAATTAAAATGTACTTCATTTTTTAAAAAGACATTGGAAATTATTGATTGCTTTTCAGCAGAAAACAGTGAAGATTTTTTCAAGTGAAATGTATACTGAAGTATAAAATTTAATTAAGCCCCTCATAAAAGTCTGATGAAATTTTCACTTGGCTTGTGGATAATAGAGGCAGACATGTATCTTGACATCAATTTATCTTAAGACGACTTACCTAGCAAAACATACTAGCAGAATGTTGAAAACAAAGAGGAAAAATGGTGACACTTATTGAGTGGGTAGCATATACCACAACTTCAACTACATATTTAGTATAAACTCAAGAGGAACAACCAGATGAGGTAGAGACAGCTGGTAAGAATTTTCACAAGTTAAATGATGTATGCAGGAATATTATTATGTGTTTGGTGAAGACTAGGAGCTATGTCGTCTTATTACATAACAGATATTTAACCACTATCATATCACACAAAGGAAAGATTACATATTTGTATGCAACAAGTTTATAATAGATAAAATATGATATTCTTACAAATAAGAACAAAAATTATGGAATCCTGGAATTAGCCTCTTGAATTTTTGCTTTATTTTTATCTAATATTATTATCTCGCCCTCTGTTACTCTTATTCACAACAGGTATTTCATAAAATATTCATCTTCAACTTGCAATTTCTTGAATGAAAGGTCAAAAATATTGCACTTCCATACAAATTGTTTTAATCTTTTCAAGGCTCAGAGGGCGAAAAACACAAACTTTCACTGACATGAAAATACCACGAAACAGTGATTTAAGTCCACTTGTAATTGTAGTGGCCAGGAAAGTGAAGTGGGTAATAAAGAAATGCCCGATGGGGCTCTACTGGCAGAGTGCACCCGTAGTCAGGCCTCCCTTTTCTCCTGTACTAAGGGAACTGGTGTAAACCAATCCCTAATATTTGGATGGCAGTGCCTCTTAAAGTTCCTTAATCTTACTCCTAATCCTTACATTTTTTAAGAGTCAACAAATACCTTCTGTCATAGAGAATAAATTTCAATGTTTGTTTCCAATTTTACCAAATTCTGGGTGTTTTCAAGATCAGAAGATGACCTGTGACCACAAGCTCCTGTCATACTTGATATCTGGTGTCAGCAACATAACTCAGACTCACATGACAAAAACATCCATCAGGCAGGAGGGATAGTTTCACACCATTGGGCACATATTGATAACCTCAGTCAATCCTTACGATGTCTCTTCCTCTAACTCTCAGGTTTCATCTATCAAAAAATGTAGGAGGAGGTGTCTTTCTCACCATGTGTCCACAATAGAGAAATTTCTCACTATCTACATTTCATCATGTTCTTCACAGTATCTTCATTGCTTATCTTCTGTTTCTTTGTGGTGCCTTTTAGCATTTCCAGATATTCTTTGTAACTAGCCCTAAGGTCATCTGTTTGGGTTTTAATGTAGCAGCAGCTAATAGACACAAACACATGCACATACACATATACTCTCTGCTTCCCCCTTCCTCCTTCCCTTTCTCTCTCTCTCTCTCTCTCTCTCTCTCTCTCTCTCTCTCTCTCTCTCTCTTTCTCTCTTCTTTGTATGTGTGTAGGCCAGATATAAATTCAGCTGTCTTCCTTCATCACTCTCATCATTAATTATATAATTATTATTATTATGATTACTATTAATATTGGACTAAATACAAGATTGGAAATACAAGAACCACACCATTATTTACCTCCATTCAGGTTCTCCAATATTTTCTGTCTTATTGCGATCCAAAACTGAAATCATATAACCTCCAATGTGATGCCTGTTATTTCTCTTTCTTCATATTGTTTTTCTTAGTTACAATATATTTTCCTTTAACCGCTCCAGCCCTGGATGTCTCCAGAATACACCAAGTCTAGTCTATCCTCAAGATTCTTAGATTTGTTCTTCCTGAGGCTGAGAACATCATTGTCTAGGTGTTATGTAGTTTTTGTCCTATTTATTCCTCAAATACAATAAGAGAATAGTATTGCCTCACTGCCATATTGGAAATTATGAGTGTTATGTCAGTTCCAACAAACATACACATGTCACACATGTATTTTTACATCACCTATTCTCGGACAAGATTAGAGAACCTCGTTTAACAACAACATTACTTCTGTTCCTGAATATGCTCCACAACTTACTAACAATTTTGTTTCTACCGGCAAGCAAAAACACAGCAGAAAACATGCCAAATGCAGAAAGGATCTTGTTTTCGTGTAAACCTAGATGGCTTCTGACAATTCCCAGAATTGATAGAGGTTCAAAGTGTAGTGTTAAGTGCTGTTGCCCGAACTCTTGTGAAGGTTTGGTCCATAATACAAGGCCCAGGGTTGTACTTTTAGGAAGTGAGTGGATCACAGTGACTGTGATCTAGGCAGTAGCTGGATCAACTTAAGATATAATAATCTGGTGCATCAAAGGACTTTGGGTGCATATTCTCCATGGGGGAATACTACCTTAACCTAGAGACAGGAGGGAGAGCCTAGACCCTACTATAAGTGACTTGAGAGATTTTGATGATCCCTCCTGAAAGGTCTCACCCTTCCTGTGGGGTGGGTAGGGAATAGGATGGGAGAGGAGTGTTGGGGACCATGGGAGGATGGGAGAAAGAGGGAACTGGGATGGATATGTAAAATAAGAAACAATAATAATAATAAACACACAATAATATCATTCCATTATTGGAAAATGGCACATACTAGGAAAAACTGCCCAGCTCCAGTAATCAGGCTTATAAGGAGGGACACCCATGAATTATGTGTGAACTCTATGAAGTCTATGCCTTGCCACAAGATCACTGCCATGATGTTCTGCCCACTTCCTTCCCTAAAGCAATGGAGTATGCTATCTGTGGGCTGAAACCGATGAAACTGTGTGGCAAAATAAATTGTTCTATTCAGTTGATTTTTCTCAAGGGTTTTGTTATAGTATGTAGTGAATACTAAAAACATGTATCCAATCTCACCAACATCTGACAACATGTCTGTGAGAACAAAATGCCTTATGTCAGACTACTGATACAACTAGTTCAGACTGCCATCTTAAAGAATATAGAAGTGTCAGGCAGGCTTTAGTTGTCATTGCCGATATGTGATTTGGGTTCAGGGGTGGTAAGAGCTCTGTGCTTTTCCAAAGGTATGAAGGGGAGTCTATTTAAACCCCCCGTTTCCTACTTCACAGTGCAAGATAGACCAGTAGATGGTGATAATATGTAAGAGTTGAAAAAATGAAAACCATAGGATAGAAACAGATATCAACATATTATCTACTAAGAATTCCTGAGTAGAGATCTATATGTGTTTTTCCAGAGAAGGTAGATCCATAAACAAGACTACAGTTTCCTTACATCCATGGCCAGGCTGAAGGGTAAAGGCTTTTCACAGACAGAATAAGAAATTTCTCTATCCATGCAAATATTGAAGCAAACCCATTTGGAAGATGAATATATGGAAATTGTGACCCAATTTATAAGAGATGAAAGATTTATACGATCTGAAGAGAAACCGGAGCATGTGACCCAACTTGTATCAGCTAAATTTCTCACTCAGAATGAAATACAATATTCTCCCAGACAAAGAAAGCCTGTTGGAATTTGTCACTACTGTACATGTCTGTAAAGATATACTGAAAACTATTCTTCAAGTTGAAAGGAATAAAAACACATCAAGCACAACTGAAAATGAGAATATTAAGCCTATCTTTATGATCTATCACACTGAACATAAACATTAATATATCTACCTCAATTATACACAATAACTAGAGGAAAAAAAAAGGTGAATTCTATGATTCTATAGTGCCAGCAAGATGCCCACATTCCATTTATGCACATACATAGGCAGAAAATGATGGGATGAAAAAAAAATCTTCTGTAATAGATACCAGAGATTGCAAGAGTGGTTGTAATTTTTTATCAAATAGAATAAAAATTTGATATGAAATTCTCTTAATAGATATTGGTGGCTAGAAAATATTGAATACACTAATAACCCAAAATAACATCATAGGTGAGTTCAATACCACAGTTTTAATAATGGCTAAGATATATATGGAAAGAAAAACTAGTGTTTTGAAGAACATAATAGATCAAGTGGATATTGCATCTAACATAGGATATATATGTATATATACATATATACATATATATATGCATGTATATTATGTTCATATAAAATTTATATACAGTTATAATCACACACTGAACCTTCTCCGGGACAAAACACATGGATGATTATCAGAAAAATATTAACACTTTAAATATTGAAATGAATGCAAGTATCCCTTGGTAAAACAATGGATTGAACTTATATGAAGAATAAAATGGGAAGCATTTATTATATATGTAAATTACATTTTGCCCTCCTGAATTATCAATAAATAAAAGGAGAAATCAAGTAGTGGATTTATATCTTGAGATAATTTAAATTTTTGGTGTAGCAGAGATATTGCTGATGTATGTGAATAGCATTAAATGCCTACATTTCAAAGGAAGAATATTTCGAATGAGTAATCTAATTTACATATCAAAGAACTAAACAGAGAATGATGAAAGCATAAGGGAGGAAATAAGAGAACAGAAATTAATCAAATAGAAACCAGGAACTACAAAAAAAAAAAAAAAAAAAAAAAAAAAAAAGAATATGAAAACCTTTGAATGTAAATTATTTTTCAGAAAATAAAATTGATCAGAATTTAGGTAAAGCAACTAAAAAAGAACAACGTTCTGAAATAAGTTAATTAGAAAACTTAAGACTGGCACTATATAATTAAAACATTTTATAAGGAGTTATTTTGAGTAATAATAATGCAACAAATGGACTGGGAAGAAGAACCAGATAAGTAACTAAAAACATGTTTGCTACCATGTCAGACTCATGAAGGAATAGAAAATACTGAAACTACCAATAAGGCAATCCAATCAGGAACTGGGAATTTCTTAACCAAGAGATCTCTGTCAGGTAGCTTCATACTGTGCTTTACTTTTGTTTTATTTAGTTTAAGTTTTTATTCATCCTGACTACGCTTCCCCTCCTTCTTGTCCTCCCACTCCCTTTGCCTCCCATCCACTCCTCTGTTTCTGTTTAGAAAGGGGCAGGCATCCCATGAGTTTCTAAAAAGCATGGGATACCAAGTTGCCCTAAGACTAAGCACCTCCCCATATATTAATGCTGGGCAAGTCAACCCAGTATGAGGATAAGTTTCCCAAGTGCCAGCCAAAAGAGAGAAGCCCTGCTCTCATAGTTAGGAGTCCCACAAATAACCAAACTACACAATTGTTTCATAATGTGTTTTTACCAAACATTTAAAGGCTATCAGACTTCCTCCACCTTAAATATAATTAAAGAAGTAAGATTTGCAATAATTTTGTGAACCCAATTTTACTGTAATAGCAAATTCACATAGAAAACACTACAGAAAAATCATCCAAAAGGCCAATTGATAAACATATGCAAATTTCATCAATGAGGAATAATAGTATGCATTTTAACAATAAAGGTTTGTCCTTACATATTTTTATAAGTATGCAAACTTCATAGTAAATACTCAGAGAAACTGTCATGGCTGACATCAAGAGGGAATTCAGTTTTATGGCACATAGTCATATAGGCAGTCTGTCTAGATAGAAATGTTTATTGCAGCAGATAACTTTGCTGTTAAATGGAAAGCAACAGCATTCTTAAAGAATAACTAGTCACAATTTAGTGTACCTTATTTATGAGAGGTGATGATTATCCATGAACTCATTCTAGGACAAAAGGCAGAAAGCTCCATGAGCCTCATGGCAGTATATGAGGATATTATATAAGCCAATTAGTGTAGTACAACAGAATGGAAGATGTGCATCACACAATTATCTCAAAGGATAGAGAAAAACAATGATAAATTCAACATACTACAGGTGAAAAAGTACCTCATGATATCTAAGACTACATATGGAAATCTTAATGACATCTCAATCAACAGAAGAAAACAGAAAATTTTTCCAAGTTCTGTAACTTTCACCTCTTCTATCTTACACAGAGGGTGCTGTAGTATCCAGTGCAATTAGACAAAGTAAGAAAAGACACAGAATTCAAAGACAGCTAGCTAAAGCCATTCTGTTTGAAGGGAATGGTATACAGAAAACCCTGGAGACTCCGCCAAGATATTGTTAGCATGAAATAATGTGTGTAAGTTGCAGAACACAAATCTGGCATATAAAATTCATGTTTCTATATAGTGAAAGTTAATATAAGAAAGAAATTAGTAAAGCTATTTTATTATTATTACCATATCATATTAGGTATTCAGCTAGAAGCAAAAATTTGATATACTGAAAATCATAAAACACCAATAATTGGAGTGCTTTATAGAGTGGTCAATAGCATCTACATTTGTTATATAATTCCAATGACAATAATAATAATAATAATAATAATAATAATAACAGGCAGTAGTGCCATTAATTATGCCATTAATTTAGCATACAGGAAGTAGAGGCAGGGGTATCTCAGTGAGTTGGAGGTGAGCCCAGTCTACAGAGTGAGTTCCAGGACAGCTAGGACTATTACACAGAGGAACACCAGCCTCAAAAACACCAGCCTCCCTGTGGAGCAGAAGGGGGATGGGTGGGAAGTTGGTGGGGAGGGAATTGGGATTGATGTGTAAAATAAGATTGTTTCTAATTTAAATTTTAAAAATCTAGGGGAAAAAATCCAAATCAAACCAAACTGAATACAATAAAACAAATAAGTAGAATAAAATAGTAAAAAGAGCTAAACATTTTACCTAGATGGATCCTCTGAAAACTCCAATGTGCAATGCATATTTTAAAAAGATAAAGCTTTGGATATTCTATTTTCTATGATTGTAATTTGTGAAGAAGATGGGAAAGGGCCAGGCAGCTAGGTCAGTGGTTAAGAACACTGAATGTTCTTCCCGAAGGCAAAGATTCAGTTTCCAGCAGCTTACAGATGTCTGCAACTCCAGTTCTGATACCTTCTTTTGTCTCTGTGGGTAGTGCAATGTGTGATTCACTGACACACATGTGGAGAAGTCACCAACACACATAAAACAAAAAATAATTATAATTTAAAACATGAAAAATTCTGGATGAATGGAAACAGCAGGGTTTTACCGACCTATAGATTACCACAGAAAATAAGGGAAGAAATGACTCCATATGTCTGTAGTCACCAATCTTCCAGTGATGGTAGGACTAAAATAGTATTTGGACTATGTGGTTTTAGTAAAATTGGCCACTCATAAAATAATAGATTTGGTCCTGTTCCTGTATTTTCCAAACAAAAACAGGGATAATAAAATCCTTGGGAGAAAAGGAAAGTAAAACTTTCTCGACAATAGTTTTACAGTGATTGATTTGATGAGAGCTGAACAAAAGCAAAGGTAGATGAACAGGACTGCTTTAGGTTAATAAAGCTTTGCAGAATGAAGGAAACAATGGAGAGAATGCAACAGCTACTGGCAGAACAATGGACAACACACGGAAAGTGATTTCATGGAAAATTTCTTTTATTTCTTCAAAAAATGTTCCCATTTCAAAAATGTTAAATGAAGCTTATGATAACCTGCCTTTGGACTCTGTAACACATGGAAGCATGTTACTGTATTGCTGAAATGGATTCTTAAAACATAACACTAGCAATGGTGGAAAAATCTTTTCGTTCCAATAACAGGTGCTATTATTTAGGAAAATTGGCATGGGAGCAAGGCTCCTGAATTTGGGATTTATGTGATTTAGTATTTTCATTTCTTTTGTGTCTGTATCATAATATATTAGTAAAGTGGAATAAACATGATGTTTGTGAAGTCACTTCCAAAACATGTGCAATAAGGCTCACCTCAGCCTCTGGTCTCTGGGGGAGTGTGCTGGTGATGTAAGAGGTCAATGTTTAGGCACGTTGACTTTGACAAGAACCCTTGGGTGTCTTATTCTCCTGTCTTGTTAGCAGTGTGATCTTCATGGAAATGGTTCTTAAGGGTTTGGCTCTCTTTGGTCTGTATATTAAGTCTAATTTCGTCAAAAGGAATAATATCTATATAATCTGATTAACAAGTATCGATATTATGCAAACATTGCCTAGAAAATAGGTAAAATATGATACCATCTTACTATTCCTTTGCTCTACTATACTATAATACCAATACTATGTTGTTATGAGCACTTTCCTGGCAGCTTGGTCCCACAGTCTCATAAACCCCAAATAACACACGGAGATGCTGTATTAGATATAAAGCTGTTGGCCTGTTACTAGCATTTCTTATTGACTAGCTTTGTTTTAAATACTAACTCATAATTACCAATATAAGTATTTCTACATGGTCTTATCTTACCGAGAATGCCAGACTCGCATCCTTGCCTCCTGAGATCACACAGTGACCCTGTTCTACATTTTCCAGAATCCTCCACCTCTCCTAGTCCCACCTATCTTGCTTCTCTAATGGCCAACAGTGCTTTATTCATTAATAACCAAGAAGAGAAACATATTTACAGAGTGACATCTCCCATCAATATATTGTTATATAGTATTAAGTGTTGTTACCTTGTCTGTTCTCATTTTTAAATATCAGATTTTATTATATATTTGCATATAGTTTGGGGGAATTTTTGTGTAATTTGTGTAATATTAGAATAATGAAATTACATTGCTCATTATCAGTACCATAAATTAGGAGAATATTTACACATACATACATACATATATAATTTTGCTTTGCTGTGCCCCAGAAACCTGATGTTATACAGCATATTCAAAATATTTTAGAAATGTGAATTTCAAAGACTAATCCTAATATCAGCTTTCCATCTGGTTCACTGGTTCACAGCTTCTTGAAACATTTTTCATATATGAACCATTTTTCCCTAAGATATTTTTATGTGATGTTGGCACATATGAACAAAGATTTATGGGTAATAAGTAATAAATTATTATATTTTAAAATAGTTCCTGGGTATTTGCTAAATTTTAAAGGAAATTGCATATTAATGAGATCTATGCAATTGTTTATTGTTATATATTAAACTTATTATTTGGTGAATATTTGACACCATAGGGCATAGCACATCTTCAAGGTATTTCAGTATTATTCAATCTTTTGATTTTATAACCATAAATATCGAGGGGCTAATCTTGCATAGTGGCATGGTATCAAATAGTGAAAGCTCAGTTAGGAACATTTTAGAAAATTTGTATTCTACTACAATTCTAAGCCAAACTTCATTTCATGATATTTGAAGAAACTCAACCTGACGATTCAAACATCAAATTCTAAATTAAACTGCCAACCATGCTCAAATCTAATGATATACTAATTTGATAACTGCAAGCTGGAGGATTATGGCAGGAAAACATTGATAGTATAATTAAACCAATGTATTTTTATAAGGACAGAAATCCATGTATGTACAGTGAAAGCACTGTAGTCCATAACAGACACCATCTGAACCAGAGACCACATTTTTCAGCTCGTATCATTGGAGCTGTGTAGTATGAAGGAATGAATGATACAAAGCATGCATGTTATTTTTTCAGAAACTATGCTACAAGGAAGTTATATGAAACCATGTTTGAGTGTTTTTAGATATATACTGTTTAATTACATGTTTGATTTTGAATTAATTTCAAGTCACTGTTTAGTGAGAAATATGTTACTACTGCCAACATTTCAAAAACCCCTCCCCCACATTCAGTGACTTGATGACATAAGCATAAAGTACCTATAGTTTCAAAGGCTGGGGTTGCTTTAGACTTTTATATGTAACATAGATTTAAATGGTTTTTCTACTCTTTTTTCAAGAAACACTACTTTCCAAGTTGTAAATCTTATGAATGATATTTAATTCAAAATATCTGAGTTAATCTCTAGATTTTATGACTAAAAAGGATTAAACCATGAAAACATTTCTCTCCTGTATCTTGAGTGTTGCATTCAGAATGAGGAAAAAAATTGGAGACAGTGGGGGATTGTAAGAGGGCAAAAGGAGGTGAATTTATAATATATACTTAGTTTTAAAAGGCAATCGGTCCATTGTATAACTATTGGAAGGTCGGGGTTGTCCTCAATAGGCATTAAATGAAGAACATTTCAGCCTCCAGGGTGTGTGTGGAGCATTAAATAATGACATTCAGCTTCCACTAGAGATACTTTTAGGAAGAAGCATTGTACATAGCCCCTGAGATGCAGTAACACCTATGGAAAGAATCTGATTACTCACTGTATATGGTACCTGAGATTCAGTAACACCAATGGAAAGAGTCTGATTACTCAGTGTATATGGTACCTGAGATGCAGTAACACCAATAAAAGTCTGATTACTCAGAAAGTCCAACTTCTCTTCACTGGTCACAGGTTTATTCTTTCCATTTTCATCTTTCTCTATTGGAAGTAACTTAAAGCGTTTATATTGGTCTCAAGGGAATAATGAGACCTAAAAAATATAGAATTCTTCTGCAAAATATCGAAGAATATATGGGGATTCTTTGTATCTGTAATACAGACCATTAAGCTTTTAATAATAAAACATTACAAACATTAGTTATTAGCAAGGTATAAACATTATAAAAAAGTGAATGATTGTTTAATGAAAAGAAAATTTAAGGTTCACTCTTTGGTCTACAACTTTTATTTCTTGCAAATGAAAATAATTTGATATATGTTTTTATTGTCAAAACTAATATAACCAACTATAAGTAATGCTGAAAGCTGGACTTCTCATTTTTACTTTTGCAATAATAAGTGTAAATATCCTAATCATGGAGAAATATAGATTTAAGAAACTGTAGGGACTTCAGGAATTATTTTAAAGTGCAAAGAAAATGTAGCCATGTTTTAAAATCCCATGCCCAAATTCAAACAAAAAATAATAATGAGAACTACAATTCTGAAGTTAAAAGTGTGTATTCTTTTTGTATCTTGGGGTTTTACAAAACTTAAAGAAGTTGTTACTGAGAAATGATTTTTGAATACAAAATGAAGACTATGTTGCTATGCTGCAATCTTCTGGAACTCGTGTATAGATTTATATGTGAAAAAATTCTAGCTTGAAACTGTCAGCTAGATTCATTCCCACTTTTGCATACTTCTCATAATTTATATTTTAAGAAGATTAAAAGGTGAAGTTTCCAGATTAAGTTTTAAATAAAATCAAACACTGGCAGAATCTATTTGGTTTCTTTGCTGTTTGAAATGCGATTTGAAGCTTATATATGGGAACTTGCCTCCAGGCTCCTATATACTGTTGATAGAATTAGTAAGTCAGCCCATACTTATGACTTGAGGGAACCAAAAAGAACATCTATCAGAGATGGCAGGCAGTGAAGGAAGAATCGTATGTAATGTCAGATGGCGGAGTACAGAAAGAAGATAAATGGTAATGACACCATGGGCAGACATTCATAGGTAAGAAAAGGATTATTTAAAATGATGGACAAAGTAAAAATATACAAATCACCCACTGCAATTTACTTTCCTTGATTGGAAAAAGAAAGTATTTATATCTTAAGGATAATGTTTAGATCAATCTTGACAACTTAAATAATGAAGAGTTTTGTGCCACAATTCTTGTTGTCTTGACAGAGGACCCATATATCAAGACAGAATGACCATTCAATGAAAAATGCTTTCCCTGGAGTCTAGTGTATCAGATGGTATAGAAGATGTGGTTAATTATTTCTTGGCAATAATTATGGTAATATTCCTATGATTCAATATTTCTGGGATTCTTGTAAACATCGAGTTACATAAATGATTTTATACTTCTGATTCTTTTTCTATGATGAGAAAATATCAACAAATTCTATTTCTACATACTGGATCTGTAGCATAGCACACTGCTGTATCAGTAACAAGTAAATATACTTGCTATATTTTTCTGTGTCATTTTATAAAATGATGTTAATAAAAGTGTAACTAAGAAGTGCTAATATTAATATCTGAAAATCTTGATATGTTTTATCAATGTAAGAACTGCAAAAAAAAAAAAAAAAAAAAAAAAAAAAAAACTCTGAAATGTTTCCACACCTTAGTTTGAGCACGCAAAGTACTCAAATTGTTCTTATATGTTGATAGCTAAAATGTTTGTTGACAATTGCAGAGTATAATCCTTTAAAAATTATATTGAGATATCTAGGATATTGAAAACTTTTAATGGTACAGTCATCCTTAGAACCTAACCATAGATAAACAGACCACATAACTGTTAATTAAATTAGAGAAGAGTCTTAATAAGGAAGTGTAATGGCTTAAGCAAACAGGCTTCCAGGATTTAAATTTAATGACACCAAAATTTAAATTAAGCCAAAACAAGGTTAAGTCTACTTGTATATGAAATTGTTTGGTGATAGCAACTGAGTTAGTGGCCTGACGGTGTCTAATAGCCAGCCTCATTTCCTTAAATGGGATTAGGAAATTTTTGAAATGTAGTTGAAACCCTATTGCTTCTGATAACATTTTATGAAGGGTTATGGTTTGGAAGCAAGAGTGAGAAAGAAGTATAATTTTGAGTTTCATGTTCTTTATGGAAAACACATTTGGGCAGTGTTAGTGAATGGTAGACTAAAGCAAAGCGTTACAAGTTTGAGATTCATTCTACTTGACATGGGAGAATATATTACTATTTCTATCTATAAATGGATACATGATACTGTGGTCATAAAATATGGTCTTTGCTTTTCAATTTAATATCTAGTAAGGGATATCTACAATGGAAGGCACTTCCCAGAAAATAGGATGAGCTGGTCAGTTGACCCAGTCACCACAGTGTGGCACAATGGGGAGAAAAGGACTGTGGTGACAGTGATGGCAGCTGGGTGTAAGCCCAACAATATCATCATATTGTTCATATATTATCTGATGCACTGCTGACAAAACATTTATTTCACAATAATGATATTCTATCCTGAAGACGACACCACAGAGCTACTGAACCAGAGCCAGTTATTCTAACACAAGTATTTCATGTGACATGGGGTTACCTTTTTTTCTTTGGGCATCAGAAAAGTCACTTTGGCTTAACAAGTATGTGCTCAACCTGCATGAATTCCCACATTGTACTATCCAGACTAAATACCCATGTCATGCCAATGAAATGTAGAAGTTCCAAATATGTATTTAAAAGCTCTTTATAATAAAGTTTTAATAGTTGTTAAGTGAGATCATATAATACATAATTTGTAGAATCTGTGAATGTCATCCCTGATGTGCTATCTTAAAGTTATACTTTAGAGGAAAAAACAACATATTCCCAGAAATACTGTGTATTTAACACTGGAGATATTTATATAATACCATGTCTCTCAAGGATACAATTCATGAATGAAAAAATATGTAAGTAGACACAAGAGAGTCTCCAGTATTTTATAATAGTCCCATGACTCGTACTGAAAATGGTTCTTTTTCAATGGACTGAATAATAGAAGTGAACACAATTGGTGAGTGAGCAGTTTCTGTCCCTTAGGCCACTCCACTTGTTAGCAAACTCTTGTAGCAGATCAGTGATAATCTCTAGAGGACTGTCTTTTTGGAGAGAAATTAAAAGATAAAGTTAGGAAAATGGATATAGCTATCAGTGGCTCTGAAAATATAAATGTTAATGTCTCCAAAGAGGAGGAAAATTGCACCAATGAGTATTCTACTCAAATATAGTCCAAATCTTTTACCCAGGAATTCTGGCTTGATACTGGGAAGGATAGTTGGCTATCAACATCAGAAATCACTATAATGCATACCATCCAAGAAAAGTATGCTTTTTGTCTAAGTAACCCAATTGAATGTCTGTGTGCACTGAAATAACCACCTGGACAAAAAGTGACAGTCCCAACCTTGAAAAAACACAACCTGGGTAGCAGAATGTTCTAGAAAAATTTAAGTAGCCCCATCAAGTCATCAACAAGAACAACTGAGATACCAGCTAACTGTGGAAGCCATCTCTATACAGAAAAAAACAGTAACTGTCAGCTGTAGACCCAAGACAAGCTTCCCCACTGGTGGCTGCATCAATTTACCTAAGTTTATCTTCTAATCTCTATCCAGAAAGACATCCCTGTGAAAATTGTCACTAATTTGCTACAAGAGTTTGTTAATAAGTGGAGTGGCCGAAGGGATAGAATTTGCTCACTCTGCAGTTGTGTTTACATCCATCATCTTTAGTCTTAAAAGAATGTTTTGTTTACCTTCATGGAGGGCATATCTGCAGAATGTGTTCAGATTTAACCCTTTTAAGATCACATTAGCCACAGAGAATCATTCCATGGTGGATCACATGCTCATTTCTAAGGTTCACATCAAATAAGATGCCTGCTCTTGATTCTTCATTCTCTCTGTTTACAGAAAGTTACATAAGCTTCTCATATGCCTATTATAACACTATCCTGCTGCATATACCATCATGCTTTACTGGGTCTATCTACTGAGTACCAATCAAATCATGGCGTTTTCTTTTGATTCCTCCCCAGTCAAATGCACAGATATTCCTTGCCCTTCTTTTCCCTGTTACTATTTTATTCCTTCCTATTTTTTTTCCTGATAATTTTATGTTTACTCAACATGCCTCTTTTCTTGATACCTTCAACCATCTGTCCCTGTCTCTTTTAGAGAAACAGGTGTATGTATGGAGATTTTATAGTACCATAAAATATTCTACCACAGAATTGCCTATGTACCTCTTTTACCTACAATAAAATTCCATGTCCTGAAATGATGTGTCTTCTATAATGTATTGCAGAAATTGAAATTTCATGTATTGTAAAAGTAAATGGGATGATGTCAGCTGGTCCACAACACAAAATGCAGACAACACTCTTGTTAAGACACAATGTGCAATGATTTTTACTGTATTTTTCATTATGCTTTGTTTGCCTTCTCCTTTCAGTGCCTAACTATGAAAATCTCATTCTCTGAAAGTCTTAGAAATTTCATTTCTTCAGTTTAAAATGCAAAGAGCAGCAGTGCTGCTTTTTACAGGTTTTCTCTGATAATACTTTGAATGAGTCACTCATCCTGATAGTGGCCTTCTAAATTACTGTGAAATAACCGTGGATGCTATTACACACACTTACAGATGTGATTGAAATTCTCTGGAACTCTGCTGCACTGTGAATGAGAATAAGCAGCTTTGAAAGATTTGATTTCACACTGAAAAAAAACAAAACATCAAAGGAAGCCTCTAAAAGATGCTGAACCCCCCACTCATCAGTACAGATATGCTAACTGACACTACCAAAATATTTCAATGTCTCATAGATTTTTCTGCACTGCAGGTACTTTGACTATCTTATAAATGACTTCTAATTAAGGATTCTGTAGATATTATATTACCAAACCTGCATTCTTCCACTGAAGAATCTTCCTTTCAAGAATCCAAAACAAAAAGGAGGGAAACCTTAGTCATATTTTAATTAGTGTTATCCAGAGTTTCTCCATGGGGAGGCCCTACCTTGTTAGGAAATGGACTTCTCGCAATGGGCAGGGGCTTTCCTCTGGGTATCAGAAGAGATATGGAATCAAAACCTTACCCTCTGAAAGAGACTTTGCAAATAATTATCTTATGATTCTTTTTGGCTGCCCCTCCCCTTTGCAAGTCTTCAGGATTCCCAAAGGGCCTGCCCACCACATGCATTAGCTCAGCCTCTAATGTTGCTGTCTAACAATGGAGAGGGATACAGATACAAAGAAGTAGGGAGCTAAGACTATGAGGTGCCAAGCAACTGTGGAAGGAATGGTTCTCTTTGCGAGATTGTCAGGAGACTCCCAGAGGGTGAATCTGAAAGAAATTGCAATCCAAGAATATAACAAGGTGTTTTGGTAGGACTGCAAGATAAGCCAAAGAAATCAGCCAGGCCTCTAAAGCAGTATTTAGCATTGGTGGAAACAAACAATAAAATCGAATGTGAATTTTGTTTTAGGACCCAGAAATGGGAAGCAATGAATACAGACATCCGCCTATAAAGCACTCTTATAAAACTGATGCAAACACAATTTTCTCCACCCAATTTTAGGTCTTTCAGAATTTCTAGATTTAAAGTTGTTGCACGTTTTTTACAATGTATCAGTAATAGCACACTCTAGCAATTGTTATTACCAAACTGAAAAAAAACAATTATGCTACTGCATCAATAATAAAATTAGACAGCAATGCATTTGAAAATGCAGTGACAAAGTGAGAATAATAATCCATTTTTGGAGGACATTCTCATCAGAAGGTAGAACCTGCAATTCTTATATGACAGGACACAGTGCATATCCTCCCGGGCTTCTGCATCTATACAAAATAAAAGCAATTTTTTTCTCAGTAACTACTAATTATTTCCATTTGCTTTCTCATTAATTATGCTTATTTATTAGTGTTTCATTTGCTATTACAGATACAGTGACACCTCTAATGAGTTTTCCTAATACACATATTCTAGTTTAGGCTTTGGAGCATATAGTTCAGGGTGGATTTCAATGGCATCTGCCTCCCTGGGACTCTTTGCCTATCAACATACTTTCTATACAACTGCAATTTTTTCTACTAATAACCAATACCTCAACTGTTTTAGACATTGCCTTCAACTATATTATTGTCTTTTAATGAGTCACAAGCTTTCAGTGATTTACTGAGACAAATATTTTCAACAGGGAATTTTGGTTTGCTACAGGGGTTTGGAATATGTTAGCTCTAGATAACACACATGTTATCATCTACAAGGGCTTGAAATGTGCAAGCTCTAAATAACACACATGTTATCTATGTCACAGATTCCCGAGTCTCCAGATGATTTGAGTGGGTTTATGATGATGCTCTTACCTCTTTAAGTTTTCACTGATCCTTTGTGGATTTCACATCATACATCTCAATCCAACTCATCTTCTAGCCCCTTCCCCTCTGCCTCTGCCCTTGCAAACTTTCTACCCCCCAGGACAAAACAAGCTGAAATTATTAGAAAAAAGAAAGGAAGGAAGAAGGAAAGAAAGGAACAAAGAAGGAAAGAAAGAAAAGAAGGAAGGAAGAAAGGAAGGAAGGAAAAAAGGAAAGAAGGAAGAAAGGAAGAAAGGAAGGAAGGAAGAAAGGAAGGAAGGAAGGAAGGAAGAAAAGGGAAGGAAGGAAAGACAATCTCACATTATGGAAGCTGTACTGTGACACACTTAGTCACAAAATCCTTTAGTCCATATATTATTACTGGCAAGTGTTCATTGCAGTGAGTCATTGGTGTGGTTTGAGACCTCTGGTTTCTGCTACATGATCGATTCCAAACCCTCACTGGAATGCCTCTTGGCGTTCCTTGAAGTTCAGTAGCATCAAACATACCCAGTGTGTGCTATGAGGTGAACAGCATTGGTCCACCATGACCTCCCTGGCAGAAGTCTAAAAACAGAGGCCAATGGCCTTGGAACTATCATCTCCCACCCTGTAAGTACAAATGAATCTCTTCAGGTTTGTATCAAGAGTATATTATATAACAAAAAAGCTCACTCAGATAGCTTTACCTGACTTTCTTGGTAGAAGCCCTGTTCTCTGTTGCAACCTGTGTCTCAAGAGAGGTTTGACTTTCTTGATTACCACAAGAAACGTGCCTAGATGAAGACCATTAAACATTTTTTATGTCATGTAATAAAGGAAAATATGAATTAAATAACTGTAGGCATTGAATTTAGTTTTGTTTTCCTGATGAATTAACTCTTTAGCATGAGAGACTTAATGAGAAACAATGAATTTGAACCTTTAACTTTCGTATCCTTTCCTTTCCATTGTAGAATATTTGCACAGAGCATTATGAGTATAGAGTGAAATAAAATTACTAAACACATCACAATTCTTCTGTCTAATCAAAACAGATTTTGTGTATTTTAAAATGATAGATGCTTCTAGAAAAGCCATTATGTGTGCTCATAAAATCGCAGCCTTTATAAAATACAAGTGTGATTTCATATACTGTTGTGGACTCTACCAGACTTAACTCTTCTAATGTTATTTTTATTTTTCAGTTATTTATTATTTTGTGTACGTGTGTACATAGGGGTTAGGCAAATGTCACAAGGCACATATGGAAGTTAGTGGTCAACTTTCTGGACTATGTTCTCTTCCTGCAGCATGTGGGCTCTAAGATTCCAATTCAGATTGTCAGGGTCTGCTGCTAAGTTCAGTAAGTTATCAAAACCTCTCCCAGTCATTCTTTTCCTCTTCACTGAACCAGTTCTCCATTAATTTTTAATAGTTTCACTCATGAAGCCATATTTTCTCACAGCCTATGAAAAATAATCATTGATGTACAGAATGGGTGGAAGTACTATGAATTTCAAACATATTTTGATGGCTATCTTCTATTTTATAATGATTTAATTATTTTTAACTATATGGAAGATTGTGCATTTATGTTTGTTTGTGTCCTGGGGTGGGTTTGTGCCTTGAGTACAGGTGACATTGCAGCTTAGAGGTATAAGTTTTCATGGAACTTGAGTTACAGCAGCTGTGAGCAGCCTGTCCTGAATGCTAAGAACCAAACTCAGGTCCCCTTCAAGAACAAATATGCATGTTTAATCACTGATATGTGTCTCAAACTCTTTTTTTAAACAAATATTTAAAATAAAATGCTGTTATTGTTCTAATTTATTTAAGCTCTTATAGTTTAAATCTAATTACACAATGAAAGTAAATGTATTATATGTATGGATACAGTGACACAGCTGTATTAATGTCTTTAGAAATTGGTAACAATCTACACATCAATACACGGTAAGAAAAAAATGTCCTGAGCATCCTTCTTTGGAGTAGCTTTTTCAAATATGAATTATAAAATCTGGATAAAAATGGGAATGGAAGATGAAGACATGGATTTCTGTGGTAAATCTGATGGATTTAGGGTCACTTAAATCTTTCTTAGAGCCTATAGTATTTCTCTGTAGCATGAAATGAATTTCTTCCCCCATTTCTTTTATGTATGTCCAACATATCAGTCATTCATTTTTATACTCATCTGGCTTTTATTTCATCTGCACTCCTGTGGCTTATAATCTATTAATTATTCACAAAGTACCAAGGCTTGAACTGAGAGTCTAACACTAGATAGGCAAGTGCTCTACCACTGAGGTGCACACCCCTATTTACTCATTTTCTGACATTAGAGATGAAATCCAAGGCTTTCAGATACTCGCATCTACCTTATCATGAAGTTCTACTTACTCCTTTAGATGCTTTGTGTTCAGATTCTCAACAAAAATCATGCTAACTTTTAGTTTCTCCTATATACCTAGTGACAATGGGAATTTAATACAATGGGTTCACTTATGTTTTAATCTCCAAAATGTTCCAGATCAAGGCTTGTTCACTCTCTGTTTTAGTGACATGAACAATGTTTTTAAATACTTACCTAAATTTCCTTCAGGTAATATTAAAATAATGTGAAAGTCAAGCTTATTACAAATTCTTTGTATTCTCCCAGTTCATAATTATGTATAGTGCTGCAGGGAATGATGTATTATTTTGTTTTTTGTTCTTATATGTGTCATTCATGTAACACAGATGTAAACGTGTTTTGTTTTTAAATTTACATAAGAATCTAAATTTTAAAAGATATCCAAATAAAAAGAACATATTTAAATGCCTATAAAAATCTATGTTCAATAGAACTACCATGTCAGTATTTAAATTCAGGATAATATGACAAAAACTGTAGGTATGGTTTAATATTACTATACTCTGTTGTTGAAGCAACTGTCTCTTATGCTAAAGTGTGAAGTTTTTGAATGAATGTCATTATTTGGGGATTTAAAATATTTGACTAAAATAATACAAAGTATTTCATCTTGTCTTGATTTAAGAAGCAATGTCACATACCATAGCTTCAATTTAAAGTAGAATTATTTTAAGGTACCTTAATACCTCTTTAAATACATGAAAACTTATTTTTCCACATTATAGTGACATTTAAGATAAATGTGTGCTTGGACTCAGTAAGTCTTATCTAATCACTGATATAATAAATGCCAATTTATGGAAAGTTATAAAAAGTATTTAAAGAATCCTGCATCTATCATTGATGATATACCACATTATAAAAGCACTTAGAACTTCTCAGGCAGATTCGTGTTCTCACTCATTGTATTAAAATAAGTCTTCCAAGATTTTTTTCTGATATTCTGAGGGTAAGTATTTGTGTGTATTTGTGTGTGTGTGTGTGTGTGTGTGTGTGTGTGTGTGTGTACAAACATGCATGGTGCACTTGTGCATGTCTGAGATTCATGTAGAGGCCAGAGAATAATGTCAGGTACCATTCTTCACATATTGTCAAATATAGAGTTGTCATTCACTTGGAATGGATAATTAGGAATAATTGACTGGTCAGGGAGCTCCAGCAACCTTCCTGTTTCCTCTTTCCTTACCACTGGGATTTCAAGCATGTACCACTAATACTGAACTTTACAAAATAACGTCTGGACATTGAATTCAGACTTTCAAGCTTGTGTAACATTTTTTTTTAACCATCATTTTTTTTTATAATTTAAATTAGAATCAAGCTTGCTTTATATGACAATCCCAGTTCCCTCTCCCTCCCCTACTCCCCTGTTCCTCACCAACCCCATATCACATCCCCCAGGAAAGGGTGAGGTTTCCATGGGGGATCCAAGGAGTTCAATTTCCTAGATGTCTACTTTTTAAAGACATCTATTTTTAAGTTTAATAATACTTATCTCCCTTTAAATTTATTATATTAATACTGGGGAACTTGTATTTTATAACACATTAAGGAAATGTGTGTTTTAGAACTTAAGACCCAGGGCAGTCAATTACCATGGACTTCTTTAGGATGGGAGGTATCATCTTCCCAGTGACTGCACTAGACTGTTCTACAAAAACTTGGTACATCTTTACTGGACAGAAGAAAATGGAATGGAAAGGAGATACTGACAGACTTTTTTAAATTTCCTTGTTATGCTATAATTTTAAATATAAAATGTATGGAAACATTATTTTCCATTTCTGCAGCTTTTGGTAATGTATGAACACAATCTGTAGCCCCATCTGACAAAGGAAAAGGTAACTTCCTGGAGTTCTGGGAGCTGTAGTTCTTGGGAAAGACAAACTGAATGATTTTACTTTCCTAAACAAGTTTGTTTGAACCAACTATGCCAGATATGATTGAACATGTAGGCAGGAAGTACACAGGCAGGAAACACTTGTTTTCAGGATCTGATAGGAAAAAGTGATTCACTTTTTTTAAGCCCCTACAAAATGTGACTCATGGCCACTTGCTGGGAACCTAGTGGTAGACCCAGCCAGAGTCCATTTTTTCTGGTCAGTGCTTAATTAAAACCTGCTTCAAACTTGGCTGAAAATTGTGGGGCTAGCTTTTCCTCTTCTGAATCTCAGGATTCCTAATTTCATAATAAGTTGGTTGATTTTATTAATAGAAATTCTTATTTGGAGAAGAAATATTTAGAGGAGGAATGACATGTAAATTTCCCACCTAATTGCCAAACAGAGAAAAAAAAATCTAGCAAGTTGGAAGATACTAAGAAATTTCCTAAGTAGGTGTGGTGGTTTACGCCTGTAATACCATCACTTGAAGTTGAGTCTAGGGCACACTGCATTCAAGGCCAGCCTTGACTACATAATGAAGTCTGTAATAGCCTGTAGTAGGCAGAGGGAGGCCATGGCTTCAATTAAAAAAAAAATACAATAGCAACAAAACCAAACAGAGCAAAACCTTCAATGAATAAAGGATGTTTTTCACACCCAAGGATAGTCATCTCCTCTCATACACATGTCTTGGTTAAGTGACTAACAATCAAGTGGATTTGGATGGACACACAGAGAAAGAAAAGAGACACAGGTATTTGTGGGTCTTATCACATAGATGTGGCCTGCTGCTATCTTACACATTTCCGTTTCTAACAGAATAGGAGCACACATGAGCAGACAAAATCAAGACAGAAATAGTGCAGAAAAGCAACAGGTTAAGAGTCTGGATTAGTGCTAATACTCTATGTACAACACCTTGATCTCTCTCCCATTTAGGGCAAGAAAAAGACCAAAGAGTGAAAGTATTGCAGTTTATGTAGGGACACACCAAAGCATTAATCAAATTTAATTATTTATGTGAATACTCAAAATCAATCTATTAATCAATTAATAAATTTACCAAAATAGTTATTTTGCATCCTAAATACAGGGTTACTTTATAGAACATAAGTGTTTATCTTGCATTTTGTTCACTTGAGTTTTTGTTTTGTATATTTAACCTGTTACATGGAGAAACATTAAGAACAAAAGCATCTCTTTGAATATAAAGTGTTCAGAGACTGTCTGGATGTCCTATATATCATGAATAGATGAACATGGATGAGGATGGGTCTCTACAGTGGGGAATAGAGTCCTTAGTATGTATATGGCTAAGAGGAGGCTAGTTGGGTCGTAGGGTAGATCTAGTTGACTGAAGAGCTGCCAACTAATTTTTCCAGTGGTTACACCAATTTGTACTACCTCCAATGGTGTGTTAGGATTCCCTGTGTCCTACCTATTTCCAACATTCCTTGTCTTTTGTTTCCTTGGTAGTCAGTGTGACCGGAGTAAGAGGAAATCTCAAATTTGTTTTAAATTACTCTCTCCTGAAGGCTAAGGGTGCTGAACGATTGTGTCAGTATTTCTTGACCATTTGGACACTTCTGAGTAATCGTTTTTAATAGTCTGTTTCTTTTCTTTCTGTTTATCTATCTGAATTAATTGGATATTCTAGACACTAATCATCTGTCAGTTGTATATGGGAAATATGATTTTCCTCTCAGCTTCATGAAGTCCTATTTGTTGATTGTTCATCTTAGTTTGTGAGTGACTGGATTCTTATTCAGAAAGTCCTGACCTGCATCTACATCCTAAAATATAATCCGTATTCTTCTAGAAGTTACAGGGTTTCATGCTTAATATTGGAGTCGTTGGTCAACTGGGATTTGGTTTTTGATCCTGGTGACAGATAATGGTAAAATGTCAGTTTTCTATATATAGATATCCAGTTTTCTAACACAGTTTGTTAAAGATCTTACCCCATATATGATTTTGGAGTCTTTATAAAATATCTTTGGGTTGGTGGTCCTTAGTTTTAATTCAATTGGCAATATGTGTTTTTGTAGCTGTATCTTGCTAGACTGGCTCTAGAGTAATAGCATCAACTTCTAACACCTGACCTACCTCTGGAGAGGGAGCACCTAACCTAATCCATCTTTTGTTACTTGGTCCTCCTTTGTGAACTTTGGGAATTTCCCAAGGATGCAAAGGCCCATGCAAAACTTGGTTCAGGAAACTGGTAAAACTGCACTACCTGATGAATTGAGATATTGCACTTGGCATTGTGTATTTGGAAGCCTCTTTCAAGTTGTGAGCATATGGTAATCAAGTGAACATACAGAGAATAATAAAAATACCCTGAGGATAGTGAAAGAACTTCAGTCCATCGAGGTTGCAGTCTCCTTGCTGTGAAAAGGCTAAATTCATTCTTAAGTGTGTCTCACAGACTTCTTTCAAGGAACCCCACATGAACACACACCCATGCAGATACATCTGTGACATGTTTTTGTTCTAATACCATACATACAATTGTTGCTACAACAGCTTTGACATCATAACTTGAAATCAGGTTAGTGACAGGCAGCAAAAACTTGGATGGTCATGACAAGATGAACAGATATTGATGGTATACTTTCAGAAAAGGTTTTTTACTCTGCCTCATTGAGATGATGGGACAGATTTAGCAGACTACCTAGGGGAGGCCTTACTCTCTCCACGGAGCAGATGGGAAGAGTTGGGGAGTGGCCGGAGCAAGGGGAGAGGAGGAAGGGGGAACTGGGATTGGAATGTAAGAAATAAATTAATAAAAAATACACCCCAATAAAAGAAATGAAGAAACTGAATTATCTCATAGTCTAAACTTTACTTCTAATAATACTTATGGATAATCTTATATACATGGAAAAACTCATCAGTCTTAAAGGATCAATTTGTTGTTCACTATTTACAGATTAAAAAAGAAAAGTTCTGGATATCATACCTTCACTGAAGAAGTGGCCAGTTTAGTGAACATTTGCATTCTTGAAGGAGACTTTTAGGAAGTACGAGAAACATGGAGATATCAATATTACTCCTGAAATTATTTAAGTATAATTTGAGCAGAAACACACCTGCTATCCAGGCAGACAAATGCATGACTAAGAGGGGTTTATAAGTAAATATCAACACATTTGAAGCTCTAGTAATGAAAACAGGCTTGAACAGCAATGTAAAGGAATATATTAATGCACTCTAATTCTTTATTCAGGATGAGGAAATAATGTAATTGTTTAAGTAACTGAATTTGTGCTGACAAGTAAGCAGAAAGATTGTGCATTGGCTTTTCACTGCTATTAGAGATGAAATGAAATAGACCGTAGGAACTCAGTTGTTGGTGGGAAGGCAGATTCCTAATAAGTAGGGAAGCAAATGCATGGGAATAAAAAAACTTGATGTAGTTTGGTTATAGAAATGAGATGCTGGTATTTAACACTAGTTAGTTGCAAAGCATGTTCTCAGTAATAATTAATTTGAAACATTATTTTATTTTAGAAGAAAAGCCCAGATTCAATGGCATTGGGATTGCCATACCTGTGAATGAACAGTGTAACAGGGGAAGGGAATGAAAACGAATGTTAGCTTTAGACAAGATAAAACCAAAGGGTTTCCTGAAAACAAAGAGCAATGCTGAATACATACCTGATTAAATTCACAAGGGAGGGGTACTTTTCATAAACCCTACTATACCAGCACCTGGAAATAGAGTGGCTTGTAAAACTGCAAACCCAATCACATGGAAAGATTCACATAGTTCATTTTTTTTTAAACAAATAACTTAAATGGGCTAGAGATGAAGTTCAGTTTAATTATGCCCACTTGGCATTCTAAACTACCTGGTTCCATCTCGGTTCTTACAAAGAAAGTAATATGTCTACTAATCATGGTGTGTTTAGTTGCTCCAGAAAACAGATACTGTTCTACTAGAAATAAGATGACTTTAGAAAATACTAGCATACATTTAGATGTTTAAAAGAACTTAAATTTAATGGGAATCTTATATTAGTATGATTATACTCCATAACTTGGTCATGGCATCCAAGGGAAAAGAAATGAAGTGCATACATCTGAAACTTACCATATTAGTAGTGTTAAAAATCACAGGTGCACTCTTTATTTGTTTTTAATTTTCATAGATAAATACACATAGTAAACAATAACAGATGCCAATTAGTATAATTGAATGTTCAGAAAAATAAAATTAATGCCTATATTACTGAAAATGAATTCACCCAAATGTTTCATTAGCTTGCTAATGTAATATTAATGAGTGAAATAACCAAATTGTACTGGTCCCACCACTGTGAGCGGAAAGCTAATAATGAAACTGTCTTCTCTTTTCCACTTTATTCCTGGGCAGGTTTTCTGCAAGATTCTCAATCACAGATCACAAAAGAACAAAGTGGGTTACTTGAAAAATTAATTAGACATTTTCATGGAAGCCACTAGAACAACTGCTCTCCCTCTGAGTTCATGGAGCTATTTAATTTGTTCTCGTGTTTCATTCAGAGAGCTGGCAACACCACAATGTCAGCACAGCACGCACAGACAGAAAGCCAAATATTTCACCAATTCTAAATCATTTCCCTTTTGTGCTGTGCCTCTCCTAAGGGCCATACCAACAACTTTGACTTCTGGGCTGACATAGCTGGGGTACCAGCATTTCTGTCATCCTGAAGAATGAGTTGGGATAATGTTCTATCTGTTAATTTTTGAAGTCCTAGCTATACTTAGCGTCCTCCATTGGAAACCTAGTGGATATGCTCCTCAGCCTACAGATGGATTTTAATGTTGATTAATCTGCTTGAAAACCCTGTCAGTTAGTTGTTGACTTCATTTAACATGAGATGTGCATTTGAAATCTTTGAAATGAAATCATATAAGATAAGGATCAGATTAGAGTTGAACTCTTTATATTTTGCAACCACAAGAACTACCCTGGGGGTAACTTCACTCTGCTGTCCTTTTAATCCTGGCACAAGTATACATCTTGGTAATATCCCTACTGGGTTATTTATATCTCCCAAACAGTATGTGATTATGCTTAACATCTACTGTTACTACTCGCAAGGAGTAACTATGTTGCACCAAAATTCCATTTTCATACTCAAGGAAGGAATAACACCAACTATCTGAGTGGAAACGATGCTAATTTCTCTGTGTTACACAACACCTGGGCCCATCTGTGAGGAGGGCATTGTGCCATGTGGAAGGTAGTAGTCCATTTCTACAGCATGTAGGTGCCAATATGTGGAATTTCAGAGCAATAGCCTATGGAATTCATCAAATAGCTGATCTTCTGTAAGAAAACCCTCTCAAGAGCAAGCGATGCCAAATGAGGGCCAAATGCTTCATTACAGGGCTTTGCAGCTGCTGACGCTCCTGGGCATGGGCAACATCAAAGAATACTTCCCTCCTTATGCCTGCTCACAATCTCCCCCAAAGCTAGTGATTTGACATAAGATAAAAATAGCTGCATTTGCAAACACAAAAGACACTTTGATTTGTTGTATCACGTAAATGCTCCTTTAGAGAATATTTTTGGAAAATGTTGGATTTAATGATTAGTGATAATAGTTTTAATAACATAGCAATAATTTATAGGCTTATTGGGAAATCCTTAAAGGATAGAGCTTGAATGCTGCATCTGTGTGTGAGTGTGTATATGTCAGCTTGTGTAAGGACTCAGACTGTACCAATTGCACACAGAAGTATGAACGATATAAAGCTTTGGGGCTGACATAAATGGGTAAGCTATCACAGATAAATAGTAAATCCAGGCTAACTGAGACATTCAAATTATGACTAGGAATCATGTTGTTGCAAATTAATTGATTTAATTGTAGCAGCAATCAACCAACTATACTGTTGGCCTAAGAATGTCTACTACATGAGACACAGTTACAGAAAGGGGATGATACTTTGGTAATTGTTATTGCAAAATGTAAGAATGGATTTTAACATTTTCTGTGTTTGATTCTGGGCTTCAGCCTCATAAAACATAATCCATTTATACAAATTTGCAATTATTATGGGGTTTCCCTATAAGCAAGGTTGAATTTAGGATCTAAGGATACATAATAAAGTGAATTTTATATATAAACAATGATCAGCCTGGACAAAATTGTTTTTTTTATGGTAGATTTTGACTATTGTGTTTATGCCAGAGATAAAAGCAGAAAGCAGCTGGGTGGCGTGAGGTAAGGCAAGGCTTAAATCACATGAGAATAATCCATCCAATTCTTCCCTGGAAACTCATTAATTTTTATAAAAGAATAAATAAGTTGCTGATGTTTTCACAAAAGAGACATGTTAACAAAGTTAAAGCAGTTGGGATAGCTTTTAGAACTTAGACAGGTTATTTGATCAGCTTTTATACCTCATTTTTCCCCATATGAAAATCAAAATGACATAGGATTATTGTGACACATAAGGGTGTCTTTTACAGTACTTCACACTATGTTTGATTAGATAGTTGTTAACATCTATTAACTTTTAATATGTCTGATTAGCAGTTCAACTTTATCATCACGTAACATTATAAAAATAATATGTTGTTATTTTATTTTTATTTAGAATTTATGTTTCTTGTGAGTATTGTGGGAAGTAAGGAAATATAGAAGTAAAAAGCCAAAAACATGAATAATCAAACAATCATACTA
Source organism: Phodopus roborovskii (assembly GCF_943737965.1). Taxonomy (NCBI): domain Eukaryota; kingdom Metazoa; phylum Chordata; class Mammalia; order Rodentia; family Cricetidae; genus Phodopus; species Phodopus roborovskii. The sequence goes on along the minus strand of NW_026126470.1, from coordinate 12,804,080 downwards.
TGTCACTGGTTTTCATCTTTGTGTGTTACATACTGGTTACCTTTTCTTCCCTGTAACTTTCAGAACTGCTTTGAACATACATTCATACATGGGTCAAATGTATATCATCTGCACAGAGAAAAATAAAATTATACTTCATGTTTTTGAGATGCAATTTATAACCTCTGTTGGTTTTTAAATCTACCCTCTAATGTTTATACAAGTTAAGAATTGAATTATAAAATTGTACCAAAATAAACTCATTGCACAATATTATTCAAATATTGATAAGTTAAAGAAGGATAAACTAATCAAAGGCAAAATTTTCAGTTGAAAATACAGTCAATAAGCATATCATTTTGATACAAATACTAAAAATGATTCCTACTGAAGATTCCATAGGAAAAACTAAAACAGCATTTTAGTTTCAATTACAACTTCATCTGGTTAAGACCTGACAGTTCTTACTGTTGATTTCATGGGACTTATTTAAAGATATCAAACTTGAACAAACGGTCCAAATAGCAGTGGGGAGAAAACAACCACTAAAAATAAATTTGTTTATTATACACTCTTAGTATATATCCCCCAGGAACTGGGATGAAACAAGGATAAATAAAAATGCCCCTTTTGATTTATAGGCTTGCTTTTAATTGTATGTTTTATATCCTTTGTGTACTAGCTTAATATTAAACATTTAAGTTACTTCAAAAATGCTAGAAAACTTGCAGTGTCTAACTTGGAAGTATTTAGTTTAGTGGGAGGTGGAGACCACACGGACAATTGAAACCCACAGATAATAAAGGTGTCAGGGAAAAATTGCTCCAGCCTCCCTCAGTGCTATGTTTCCTAGATCTGCCATGAAGATCTGGCTGAGCTTTCCCTCCTCTCCTTGAGTTTGGACAGCTTCCAAGGGAGAAGACAAATGACAAAATGGCAGGTAGCCTGGGGGTAGAGAAAAATAGCAAGCTGATATGAATAATCTATAGATGTATAATCAGAGCCACCTGACCGTGAGGGTCTGGGGGGACGCCTGTAAATAACATGTAATTCATACTCGAAGTTCTCCCTCCTGACTGGAGAAAATGTGGAAGTCACAAGTGTAATTACCAGTGACTGATGTCAATCCACAACAAATACTTATTACGTTTTCAGTCAGATGTAACTTCAAGGTAATTAAAAGCTTTTTCATTGTCCTAGGAAGAATTCAAATCCTGGACATAGATTCTGTAGCTAACTACCAATACATTTTAGCCTTTCCCCCACAATCATACTTTTACACAAACACTCATGAAATACACGTCTTAATGAACACTCATTTCCTATGTAAACTAAGATATAATTGATGCAAAGGCTATCAAAATGAACAATTGAAAATACATGTAAATTAGATGCTTACAAATAGGAATTATGGATATCAATAGAATACCCAGCCAAAATCCAGAAGACATGGCAAACTTAGAAATGTTTATGTTGAGAAATGCATCATTGATATGAAAAGACAATGCAGGCTGTTTTTGGCATTAATTGTTTGCCGAATAATTATGGAATGTCAGAAGTTTAAGAGGGTTTTATTAAAAGCCAGAATAAATTTAGAATATGAAATTAAGTAATGGCACAAAAAATATAGATTTTAAAATAAGTCTATACAACAAGAGAAAATTAGGTATTTTATAGTAGAAAAGTTTTTACTGAGAAATATTTTGAGGTTATGAAATTGACTTTGATTTTTAATTAACTCTCTCTCTCTCTCTCTCTCTCTCTCTCTCTCTCTCTTAATACAGGGTCTCTCTGGTGTAGCCCTGGCTGTCCTGGGTCTCACTCTTTAGACCAGGCCAGCCTTAAACTCACAGTGGTCAAGTTGCCTCTGCCTCCCCAATGCTGAGATTGAAGGTGTGCACCACTGCCGTCCAGCATCACACGTTTTCCAAAAGCAGTCTTTGTACAGCGAAAGCAACATAAAGCTGCTATTCTGAGGAATCCTAACACTCACTCTTTAAATACCTTTGGGCATACTGTTGCCACTCTATCTATTCTTGAGAAAGACATGTTTTCACCCTCAGTTCATTGTTAGGAACTAATTTCCTGAACCTGCCCAATCCAAAGGCAACATACAAGATTTTATACACAGAAAAGTGGTAACATCTGTTCTTGGATAGCAGTACTAATGAAAGTCACACAGTCAGGGCATTTGTTTAACAGCATGGATTTAAAAGGACATAGATACACTCTTCTATATTTATAGATGTGCTGGGAAATTGCCAATAGAAGTTTTCTCCTATTGCTTCACAAGAAACAATTATTTGATTGAAGAAGGAACAAGGCAGCAAAAGACAGGCCCCAAAAGATAATTGAATAGCTAAATTAGAGAAATAACTGTGATTTTTCATCATCATTGTCACTAGTTAAATAGAGTTGGAATTGCTAGTTTATTTTTTGTTTTATCTTTATACCACAAGCACAAAGAGAAATTGTTTTGAACAAAGAGTGTGGTATTTCCAAGGCAGTGTGTCTAACAACAAAACACAGGGAGTTGAAAAAACGTTTACATATGACATGGTAGAGCAAAGAGAATGTCCTGGGCAACAAGAAAAGAAAGTATATAAGAATAAAGGAGTTTTTAAACAGATGGAAGGGCCCCTTAAGAAGAATTCAGCTATGGTGGTCATAGCGGGTCACCTTAATTGAGGCTGTTGTAGATCTAGCTATTGACATTGATGGAATAACAGTGGTTTGGTAAATACTCTGTTTTAGAAGAACTGAATTCAATAATTCAAGAAGAATATATTGGGAGTATTCTTTATCTGTGTTGTGATTAAATCACTTGAAAATAATGAGTTGTAGAAGAAACTGACAGGAAGTAGGCTATAAAGTCTTCAAGACAGGGAAAGAACTGTAGTAGTAAAGGAATAGAAATACCCATACATGATACATGGATCTGTGTAGGATGGCATTCTAAAAGACCAAAAACTCAAGAGTAGGGTACCTAACTGAAATGCACACTTCTCTGAGAATGATAGGGCTGCAAAGAGGCACAAGGAGTTTCAATGATTTCAAGATATATCTAGTTTTATATTACAACTGGAAAGCAAAGTGGTCTCAAGAAGCAGTTGAGTCTATATCATATTTTAAATGCTAAGCAAGTGTCAGAGTTTACCACAAAAGGAAGTATAGAGATGGAGATAAAGGGGAGATAAAATTGGAATAAGAAAATATCATATTAGAAGTCTGTAGATGACAATGAATATTGGGAATCTGGATTTTAGCTGGCATCAACAAAGGGAAATAGTAGATATTTTGATAGTTATCTAGAAGATATCATTGTCAAGGTGTGAGGGCAGAAATAAAAGTTCAGAACCAAAATTCCTCTCAAAGGAGACCTGGAATTTCCAGGTTTTAAGGTTGTTTCTAGAGCAATAAACTTCCTTAGGGTTTTTGCAAACACTGAGAAGAAAATTTTCATTGAGAATTGTTACCCACATATGATGAAAGAGACAAAAGACACCATTCCAAACGTAATTAAATTGTGACTAAATTTACCACACAGGATAAGTAACATAGTGAAGTTTTGTTTATTTAATTATATCTATGAACCTGTGAGAAGTGAAGCATCAATAGTTTGCTAATCTATGATATTGTTTCTGCACTTACAACTTGCTTTTATCCTAGCAGTATTTTGAAATTCTGACTCAGGGGCTTTAATATTCTAAGCTTTCAGCAGAACATGAACCAATCAAAGAAAATGTGATTTTCCTTCATTAAAGGCAAATCTCTGCTTCAGGCATTGAAAACTGTATTATTTTCTCTCAAATAAAGAAATAAATAAAACTAACACTATATCTTCAATTAAGCAGACACATTCCTAAAGGGCATCTAAATAACCAGCATCAATTCCAGGAAAACTGAAATTCTATGCTTAAAAAGTGAACAAAATTTGTGTCTTTTGAATTTAAAGTGATGTTGAAAATGTATCCTTTGAAAAATGGCAGGGACTGACTAGCATGAAACATAAAAAAAAATATATATATGATTTTCACTGAAAACATTATTTGCGTTATTATTTTTATTATAATTTTTAGCTTCCAGTAACCAGAATGCAGGAATAGAGTACCAGAATATCCACAATGGCTGCTTTGGACTCCTAGACTCATACATCAGATCCGTCTAACTAGATTAATTCAGCAGTCTTTGGAAAACTGAATATTTTAAATTATTTGTTCAACAATAGATTCTTAACCTACTTGATTGCTGTCAGTTGAACAAGAGTACTTTTCCCAAAGGCATTATCCTTATCTGAACACACAGATACTGCAAAACGACAAAGGAAGGATTCAGAAGTTGACTAAATCCTAAGATAAATAAAGCAGTTGTATTGTATAGTGTCATTACGTAAAGAAAACTACATCTGTTGCATTTCTTTTATTTCTTGATGTTCTTTAGAGGACATAAAAATCACACCGAATTGTTTATGAAGTGCCCCACTGAAAGGGCTGGAAGGATCATGGTTGCACATGCCTGGATTCAGAGAGTCTGTACCTACATTGCAGTGTGGAAATTTTGAAAGGAGAAAAGCAAAGAGGAATCATCTTTAAGGTCCTTCAATTTCCAGTGTCAAGGTGACAGACACATAAAGTATAGGGAAAGCTTTAGAAATAGTTTTGATCATCACAGCCATAGTCTCTGAAACCTCATGTAGTTTTCTGACTACATTTATTTTTATATAATAACTTAGTACATGAGCATAACTTACCGTGTGTGTATATTCCCGGTAAGCATACAAAGACTTACATTTCAAATAAACAAAGAGAAAATTCAAACCATTATAAGGCACCCCTGCATTTTCCATTGTCTTTAGTTAATGGGGAAAGCTAGCATACTTTGTATGTTTGTGCCTATGCTCTTGTAAAGTTTCATAAAAAAAAAAAAAGGATGATAAAATGTGTAGCCTTATGTGTTGCTTTCCTTTCATTTAGCATACACTCATTCTTTTATCATATAGCATACATGCTTCCCTCCTTTTTTAGTAACTGAATAGTACATCATCAACATGGATAGACATACCATGCTTATCCATTCATTAGATGATGGAATTTACACCTACCATCTCCCAAGAGCTAAATGTCTTGCTTCTACTTTTAAGGGTTGCATGTCTCAAATGCTCTCACTATTTCAGGTAGATATGATATTAAGCAATTGTCTCAGCTTATCTCACAAATTCCTTGGGATAAAATACATAAAGACAACCTCTATGGTTGCAGACTTCCAGGAAGACACCAGGCACTTCAGAGAATGACAGCCAACTGCAGTCTGGTTTATGGAGACAAATCCAATCTTCCCAGTACAGTCATATGAATCTGCTCATTTCCAGAAATGGTGAATCATATCTTTGATTTCCAGGTTACTATGAATTTTGGTAAAGGGGAATGTTTGTAGGGCAAGACAGAACTCATTTATTCTATAATGTTAGTTATAGCTTTATTATACATTTTAAGTGTAATTCTTAAACTCACCTCCAAAATGAAATAAGTAGTTTCTTTTTTTTTTGTTTTTGTAACTTAAATGACAAAGAATATTTTGTTTCATTTAACCAAAAAGGATCTCTGCCAATCAATTTCTTCACTGTAATTCACAGAAAGTTAATGATGACAATTCCCCATGAATACTGAATTTCAAGTACTTTTTCACACTGAAATAAAAAGTGCAAAGAAAATATTTGTGAGGCATACATGGACATAACAACCCCTGTACTTCACATATACACAAACAACTACATTATTCTATTGATCTAAAAAGTCATCTCAATTGGGAAAATTTCTTCAGGAGTCTGCATGAAGTCATGTCTCTGGGGGTCCTTTCTTGATTAATAATTTATGAAGATGGTCCAAGCTCACAGTAGGCCCTGACATCCTTGTTAAGGTTTGGCATGACTTGCAGAAGAAAGATAACAGAATAAGTCAAGGAGAACAGCCAGGAAGAGGCACTCACTAATCCATTGTCCTGCTCCAGTTCCTGACTCCAGATTCCTGCCTTGATTTCCTGCTTTGGCTTCCCTTTATGATGGACTATAAACTCTAAACTATATGGTAAAATTAACACTTTTGTTCTCAAAGTTGCTTTTGGTCATGATATTTAAAACAGCAATAGAAACCTAAATAAGACAGGGAGGAACAATGAACATGTGTGCACACATACATATAAAAGGGAGTGTGGCTAGCTTAGAACAATAAAAGGAGGTATGGCTGTTCTCTTTGTGTGCCACTTGTTAGAAGAAAAGAACTAAATTGGCTCTTGAATCTCTTCAATAAGATTTTTTTTAATGAGAATTTTAAACAACTTGAAATAATACTCAAATATCATTATGAATACATTTTCCTTAAGATGTATAAAAACTTTCAGGAAAACAAGGACAAAGCCTAGTGATTAACTGCAGAAAAATATCTAGATGTGTTCTACACACATCAATTCATTAAAATTTACTTAGATAAATCTAAGTTTACTTTAACATCAAGGTATGTAATCAGCACTCATTTATATTTTTAGAAAAAAAGTTAGGTACATACACAGTACAGAAATAGTCTGTTTATAGAAACTTCATTAATATACTTTTTCAGAATATCTTCAAAAGATTAAGAGCTTTTAAGTCATATTTATTAGTAACAAAACAGAGTTTATAGTAGATATATGAATATGGGGTTTGCCACACTCCTGCCTTGTCTTACTGTTAGATTTTTTTCTGTCCTGCTTTTATTTTGAACTCTGTCTGGGAAAAAGGTATTGCAAATTAATAAAAATTGCACTTATAAATGACACTTTGCCATTAAATTATGATTACTTGAGAAAGAAAAGTAGAAATTTCTTTTGAATGTTATACCTGAAATCATGTTTGAAGAGATATTAACAAAAAATTTAATTAGGTATAGACACTGGCATTCATGCATTTTAGAAAATGGTAGTTAATTGTCATTCCAAGCACTGTTTAAAGTTATAGAGCACACATTCATTCCTTAATAAAAACTTGTAAACATAACTAGTAAAGCTAACTTGGTATAGTATGAAGAATATTTGATTATAAATGCAACATACAGATCCTTTTTAAACAGAAAGAGAATAGTATGAGCTTGAAGTATGTCATAAATTTCATCTTTACATTTTCCTTTTTCTTTTTGAGCTCTGTTAAACTAACTCCATCAATAGGAAAATTCCATAGATGCTGAGAACAATTATTTCCTTCATTCATTTTGAGGTCAGGGGAGAAAATTGCACCAGGGGACAAATAAGCATAAAAACTATGTGGAGAAAATGCCTTTTAACAAGATATAAAAGGGTTTGTGAACACATCCTTTGAATTTTCTCTCTATCAATTATATGTCTGTGGTGTTATAACAATCTACTGTTTACAATGAGGAACTATAGTAACATTAATTCTAAGGATAAAGAATAGTTAAGTTGGAAGTACTAATGATGATAAATGGTGAGCCACGGGCATAGGGAAGGTATTAAAATAAATGTTTCTTAGTTTTGAAAACATTAAAGTTGAAATTTAAGGAATTCCTATTAAATAATGCAAGGCAAATAGCAGCCTTTTACTTGGATAGATAAATATCAGTGTTGCATTGTGGGAAAGTTGATAGTGAAATATTATGTGTACAAAATTCCATAAAATTAATTATAGCTCAAATATTCTGTAATCTAGATAGCTAATCATTTTTCTTTCTAAAACTTCATTTTCGTTTTACAATTCAACATCAGAGTTTATCTTTCCTTCCCACTCTCCAACTCCACCCCCACCTTTCCCACACCCATCCACTCCTCAGAGTGGGTAAGGCTTTCCTTGGGCAATCAACAATGGATGGTATAACAAGTTGAGACAGGACCAAGCTTTATTAAGGCTGAGCAAAGGTATCCCATCTTAGGGAGTGGGCTCCAAAAAGCCAGTTCATGCACCTGGGATAGGTTCTGGTGCCGCTGCCAGGGACTCCATCAACAGATCAAGCCACATAACTGTTAGCCACATTCAGAGGGCCTTGTTTGGTTCAGTCCCATACAGGTTCCCCAGCTGTTAGTCCATAGTCCCTGAGCCCCCACTAGCTCTAGTCAGCTGTCTCTATAGTTTTACCCATCATGCTCTTGACCCCCTTTGTTCATTTGATCCCTCCTCCCTCTCTGCAACTGAACCCCAGGAGCTCAGCCCAGTGTTTGACTTTGAGTCACTACATCTGCTTCCATCAGCTACTGGATATAGGTTCTATAATGACAATTAATGTTGTCACTGATTAGATTAAATGGGAAGGCCTGTTCAGACACCCTCTCCAATATTTCTAGGAGTCTTAGCTGGGGTCCTCTTTGTGGATTCCTGAAACTTTCTCTAGCACCAGCTTTCTCCCTAACCCCATGATATCAAGCAATCTCTTTCATCGCTCTCCCCCTCGTTGACCTGTTGAACAAAAGAAATGAGAAAGTAAGAGGCATCCATCAGAAAAAGTTTGTAAATAGTAATGACAGAAAATATAAATTAGAGTGTCAGATTGAGTACTGAAGAAAATTTAAACTTTGCTGGCATTTAATGCCAGGGCCTGAATGATCTTGAACAAGAAAAACAAAAGTATAGATAAACCAGTATGCTACAGATAAAACAGGGATTCAAATTTCCAAAATTCTGTATGAATTTCAGTTTAGTTTGAAGGAACTGGCATGAAATGTAACCGATATACACATAAAAATTGCTATTTATATTAAGAATAACACATAGAGAATTGTGCTTAGCAATGTAGAATTTAAATAACATAACATTAATTTTGTTAATAGAATAAAAATTTCTATAAAATCTAGATTAAAGTTTAAAATTTTTCACTGAGTATGATAATCTAAAATTATTCAGTTTTTGCATAAGACATAAATTTCTTAATTGCTTCATATTGAGTAATTATTATGGAAGAGACATTTGTTATACAGGATTTGGTCAATGGATATAAATGGATCACAGTACAAAAGCACAATAAATCACATCGTTCAGTTATACAATAGTGTGACTATGTATATTGTGTGAAATATTGCAAAATAGTTAGAAGAGAGGTTTTAATGTTTTATCACAAGGATATAATAAGTTAATGAATGAACAGACATGCTGAAAGGCAATTTATTTTACCATGTATCTTTGTGTGAAGTGTGAGACTGTCGCCACAAATATGTACAATTATATGTATCAATTTAAAATGAAATAGAGAAAAAAAGAAGTTTTGTGAAGTAAATATTTACATAGCAACTGTCCTAAAGTCACAGACTTTGATGACCCCCCACAAAGAAGGCCTTACCTTCCCTGAAGAATGGATGGGGTTGGGATGGGGGGTGTGTTGGTAGGAGGCATGGGAGGATGGGAAGGAGAGGGAACTGGAGTTGGTATGTAAGGTAAGATTGTTTCTAATTTAAATAAAAATTTATTTTAAAAGGTTGTTTTTAATTGGAATAAACATTTATAGCAAAAAGGTCTAACAATGCTATAAAACATTTCCTATGTAAATGAAGAAGCCATCATTGAAACTAGTGAGAAAATGTAGGTTTGAATTTTTCAGTAGCTAAAGGAATAAAGCAATATGAATTTAATGGAGCTTTCATACAATTAAATATCATTTCAAGTTGAGATAAAGGGTTATATTAGTTCAAATTCTATGGATTTGTTGTTTGTTTCTTTGAAAAAAAGAAAGCTACTCAAAATCAACATTTTCTAGATGCCTTGCACAATGTACTCAATACATTTATATTAGATAAGCAATACATACTAGATGTTATTTTTATTATTGGCTCGACTATAGAAAACATTTTTAAAGCTGTACTATAAACACATGAAGGAAGCAAAGAATATGACCAGCTTGGATACAAATGTAACATGATGAAAATAAAAAATGTTTTAAAAGCAATTTGGAGATTTATCTGAGGCTACACCATAAGATCAGTAATCAAAGGTAAAATTATGAAATTTTCATGTCTTCTGGAAACCTAATTTTGCAAAAAAAAAAAAAAAAAAAAAAAACTACTCATTCTTTCCCATCTTGTCTTGATTTTGAAGACTCTGAAGTTTAATTAAACATTCCATATCTATTTGACTATAATATACAGTAAAAGCAATGATGCATGAGAATAAAATGAATCTACTAAACACATTTCCAAAGTGACTTCTTGCCATCAACATGAATCAATGCAAACATAAGATTAAATTACTAATGTTGCTATTATCTAACATGGTCTTATTCCTGGGACACTGGTCATTCAAATGTATGCTCAGGGTCCTCAGAAGAACTCTTATATGCTGCTTGTTCAGACTTAGTCTCTCATTAGTTTTTAGATTATTTTTCAGCATATTTCATTGAAATAATTTAATTAGGCCTTGACTTAGCATCTTTCACAAGATTTGTGTTGTTGCCCTCTCTGCCCACCCCTTTATCTTCATTTCCTCTCTTTTCACAGTAATCTTTCCATGGCGCATACAGATTTTGCACAGCTTGAGAAATGACAACTAGATTGCATAACAATGCATGGTCAGTTCCGTGATCATCCATGATTAGCATCCCTACCATGCAAAGAGGTCACTCATAGCCATAGCCAAAAGAGCAAATGCCTGCAGCTGTATTTACAACCATCACAAGACATGCTCCTGGTATTGCATCTGATATGCTGTTAATATATTGTGTGAGGAGAGCAATATGTTGTTTATTCTATTTAATAGAAAATATTTAGTATACCAAGTAAGATGTAATTAGTGTTATAATTTGTCTTTTCATCAGAAAGTCTGTTCTATATCAAGACCACCACCCACCCCTCAACCCTGCCCATGTCGGGTGCACAGGGATTAAACAAATGGAATATGTTGAGGGAGTGACCTTCTTTTTGACCTGAAAGCATTCTTCATTCTCTTGGGACCAAGGGTGAGCTTATTTTCCATGCTAAGTTATTGTCCGGAGGCACCATCTATCAAGTATGTGACATTTCTGTTGAATTATGATAAGCTTTCCAAAGGTATGTTGAGACTCTCTCGAGACTATGGTTTAATCAAATTTATTTCCCTGGAATAGTAACTTTCTAATAACAAAATTAAATGACTAATTTATAGCCATTTGAAGAATAGATTATGGATTAATTAGACTTCAGAAATCTCTTGATAAATTTACAAACATATAAAATTAATCATCTTCCTTAAAAGTAATATATATATATGCATATATATATTCATTTTTAAGAGAGATGAACACATTGTATATCTAGTATAACTTAACCCTTTAGCATATTATCATATTGAAATAATGCAAGAATCACACTGGAATTCTTTCTTGTGGATATCTTGATAAATCAGTATCTGTTTTCAAGTCAATTTGTCAATGATATTAAAACAGTCGTATAAACAAAATTATTCAGTTTTATTCATACAGCAGGATGCAAAAAAAAAAAAATGTTCCCAGTTTCTGCTAATGATGCTTGGGTGTAAATCCACTGGCTAGCTAATAGACCTCACAAAATGATGCAGAACGTGAGAAAAATCTCTTCTTTGTATTCTCAGTTGATACAGCAACCATTTAGCTTTGAAAACATACTTTTCCCTTTTAACAGTAACAGAGAAAGTTATAAAAATACAATTATGTTATGTAAATTATTGTATGTAATGCAATGATGCTATGTTTTATAACTAATAATTCTGGACTTGTGTTAATTACAATTCTTTTTTTAAGGTAGATAATAAAACTTTTAAAATTAAGATAATCCCTTAGTAGTATTTTGCAATCTCCAATTTGAAAGATCTTTATTGACCTATTACCTAAAATATACAACTTCAACTAATACCCATCAGAAGCAATCTCTATTATATGAGCCATGTTATGCATTCATTTGGCAGTATTACTCATTTAGCACACTGAAGCCTACAGAAAGAAGGCAACTTTTTGAAGTCAAATCACCCGTAACACTCAGCTGACCTAAAACATACCCTTATACCTGCACGATTAGAGTGTGTGAAATCAGTAAGGAAGGCTCAGCTCATACAAGAGTCTGTGTATCATCACGGAGGAGGGGTCTTCACCTGAACCCAAGAACTCAAGATGTGGCATGAGTCACAGTTCATCAGTTGTGTAAAGGATGGTTGCTGTCTAAAGAGCATAAAAGGGGAACCTTGGACAAAGAGTGCCAGATAAAGTTCAAACTTTGTTTTCACAGGCTATAAGATGGGACAGGGTGTTCTAGCTATGAAGTTTGTTCAACTTTGGTCTCTCACTCCCACTCCATGATTCCATGTATTTAGTTATCTTCAACAAATACTTTATAAAGTAAAAACTTATTCATCTCCTGGTTCTAAGGATTAGACATTTGAAAAATGTTTCATCTAAACCAGGAAGTGGTGTTGCACGCCTTTTATCCCTGGACTTTGGAGGCAGAGGCAGGTATATCTCTGTGAGTTTGAGACCAGCCAGGTCTACAAGAGCTAGTTCTAGGACAGGCTCCAAAACTACCAAACTCCAAAACACCAAAAACACCAAAACAAACAAACATTTCATCTATTCACCTTTAATCAAATCTATATGTCTGTTATTAATTGGCATTTTAAGAATGTTCATTATTAAAGTTAAAATTAAACAATTTGTACATTGTTTGACTATGAATTGTAATATTCTTATGTCACCTGTTTTTTTTAATTTTATTCTTTTAATTATTTTACTATAGTATGTCTCATAAATTAAAATTGCCTTTCAGAATACTCCATTCTGTTTGTTTTGATGGAGTAAGGGATATACACAGTAAAATCCAAATGGAAACTGGCTGAGACTAAACTTTTAGGAAAAATATTAATATAATAGGGAGAGAATAATACGGACATTTTAAATGCAAATTTGTAGAGTGCTTTGCAACACAGTGTATGCTCAGTCTCATAGTCTTAAGGTTGACTAATTGAATTGCTATTGATGAGATGTCACTGGATGAGACACCTCTGCACTGAAGCATGAGTTTGCTGTAAATGACCTGTCATTAAAGTCTTGGGCAATGTCAGTGTCTAGACTGAATTAAAATATAGCTACCAGCAATAGGCTCAAGAGGTGTTAAATCTGCAAGGAAAGGACAACTCACTGTCCAAGATCCACTAAAGAATTATGCCTAAGGGTCTATGTTAATTTACTGGCTGGCAAACATTAATTGAAGTAAATCAATAAACTAGGAGGAAAAGCTAGGGGTTGAAGTTATATTAATTGGAATATACTTTCAGGAATAACTTTTTGGTCTAAGATACCTGAATGTTTAATTTTTATTATTGCGAACAATAGAATTAGATTTTATATAATTATCAAATGTCTCAATATCAATGGTACAATTGTTTTAAGAAGGCTTTGGATAATGGTCTATGTATGGCCAGGAATTAGAAAACTGGTTAAAAAAATTATGGCAGGATATAAACATTATTTATCAATGCACACATATTTATTAATTATCCACTTTCTCAAAATACACCACAGGTGTTTGTGTGTCAGAGACAGACTTCAGCCATTGTGCTATTTTAAAAGAAACTGCACACGGTTGATTTCTAAAGGTAAAATGATTCCCCATAATTTGTCTTGGTGTCATTGTATGAAAACCTCATTGTACTAAAGTTTATGTATTTTAATTATTTTTATATTTCCCTCTTTTTCACAACTCAGAACACATAAAATGGAGATCAGATTATATGAGCACAATTAATATTCACTACAAATATCAGTTCTGTATAAACAGAGTGAACACAGGTATTCTTTTAAAACAATGTGCATTTTACAAGTAATGCATTTTGTCATAAAAGTATTGTTAGGAGAAAATTTATACTTTCTAGGAAAAAAATCTAATATGTAATTTTCTAAGGCAAAGTTTCATGAATTTTAAACTGAATTACTCTAGGCTATGTTCTCTCTGGACTTTTCAAGGCTTTCAGATTAAAAAACTAAATCCACCCTGGGTGCCCATGACATTTATCCACAGATATACTTAGGAGGTGACTGCTAAATCAGAGTCTATTGTGTTTTTGTGTGTGCACATGAATGTGGTGTGTGTGTGTGTGTGTGTGTGTGTGTGTGCGCCTGGTGTATGTACACTAAGGAAGTCTGTCTTTTGGGTATGTATGTACATATATACATCTATATAGAAATTAAATATGTGTATATAATTAGTATATGTATACATATTTATACACACAAAATAGCAAATATGTGCAAGATTAGTATTATGCCTTTCATTATCTATTTTTGTGACCAACTATCTATCAGCTCTGTAAGGAGGACTGCATCTCATAGTGAAATAAAGTTATTTATCTCCCAGTGCATTCTAGTAGTAAGGATATCTGAGTAGCCTCAGAACTTCACCTCTACAAACTGTACAATTACACAATGGAGTACTACTCAGCAGAAAAAAAAAATGGAATCTTGAAATTCACAGGCAAATAGATGGAACTAGAAGGAACCTTCTTGAATGAGGTAACCCAGTCATAAAAAGACATATATGGATTTTAGAAATAGAGCAAAGGATTACCAGCCTACAATCCACACTGCCAGAGAAGCAAGCAAACAAGGAGGACCCCCAAGAGAGACTTATAAGGTACATGGTACACCAGAGAAGGGGAAAGCGACAAGATCTATTGAACAAATTGGGATCATGAGGGGAGGGGAGAGGGAGTTAGGAGAAAGAGAAGGGAAGAAGGGGATAGAGGAGGATATAAGGGAGCAGGAAGATTGAGTTGGGAGAAGAATAGAGGAGAGCAAGAAAAGAGATACCATAATTGAGGGAGCCATTATAGGTTTAAAGAGAAATCTGGCACTAGGAAAATAACCAGAGATCTACAATGATGTCCTCAAATAACAATCTATGCACTGTGGAGAGGCTACCTGAAATGCCCTTCCCTGATAATGAGGATGATGACTACCTACCTTATATGTCACCCTAGAGCCTCATCCAAGATCTGAGGGAAGCAGAAGCAGATACCCACAGCTAAATACTGAGCTAAACTCCTGGAATCCAGTTGCAGTGAGGGAGGAGTGATGAGCAAATGGGTCAATACCAGGCTGGAGAAACCCACAGAGACAGCTGACCTGAGCACGGGGAGCTTATGGACTCCAGTCTGATAGGACTGACCCAGCATAGGACCAAACCAGCCCCCCTAAGTGTGGTGTCAGTTAGGAGGCCTGGGCAATCTATGGGGCCTCTGGTAGTGGTTCAGGGCATGGGAGGAGGGGAGGGAGAGGAAACTGGGAATGACATGTAAAATAAGCTTGATTCTAATTTGAATAAAAAAAAATCTTTCCAGAGCTAAAGAAAACAAAAAACCCTCCTACCAATGCTAAACTTCCATTTAAAAAGGAAAGTGAGACATACCACTGATCATAACTTAATCAATATCTCATGTGTTTTTAATGTTAAATCTCTACTTCTTCATCTGATTATATTTTCTTTGACTTTCATAGTTGACTTTGACAATGAGAAACTTAAGCAGGTAAAGGAAATTATAAACAGCTATGATGGGCACTATATAAAAATAAATCACATTTAATGTGTTTGTAATTATACCTATTAAAGGCATATTATGTCTTGTATTTAGCTATAGTTCCTGCTTTGATATAAAAGTTAAGACAAAAAAATCCAAAGATTTTTTATAATGATTTCTTTTGTAAATTTTGAATAGGAAATTACACCTTCCAAAACAAATAAAAATAATTTAATATCAGTCACCTTGATTGATTTGATAAAATCATGGTTTCAACAACAAAAAAATAGGCTAATCAATAAGGAGGGCTTAAGGGTTGACCCAGAATCTCCCTAGGAAAGAGAAATAGAATATATTTCATACTCAGGGAAGGTGGGATTGGGAAAGGAGGCATCAACTGTGGAGGGGGAAATACTGGAAAATATGATTTGAATTGGAGGGCATTTCGGGGACTATGTGGAAATGCAGTGCAACAGGAACTCCATGGAATATACAAAGACTCCTAGTAATGGGGGTCATTGAGTATGACCTGGCTATCGCCTGTAATCCTGCAGAATCTATTAAATACACTCTAGCATCAGGCATGTCACCCTGTAAGCAGGTGGAACTTAGCTTAATAAATAACACTGTGTTGCCTGCCTGAAAGAAACAAAAACAAAAACCACAAAACTTCTGTCTTAAGGCATTTGATGAAAATCTTTTTCTTTTTTTAAATGTCAACTTCTTATCCAATCCACTGTAAGTGGCCATGATTTTTTAATGTACAAGTAAAAATTTCATAGACTATTAATGGTAATCCACCAAGAAGTACATTATAGGAAAGTTTAAAAAAAAAAAAAAAAAACGAGTAAATTCTAAAGAAAATAACAATGTATAACCTAATGACTACCACACGAAATAAACATTTTCTTACATGTTGGAAATAAATCTATTTGGAACTGTTCATATACAAGAACAAATGAAAATTCATTCTTAATGAACAATGATACTTTGTCCCAGATTTTTAATGCTAATATTATGTCTACGTCTGTGAGAATGTCATTTCCCTACAATTCTTTAGGGTATGTTTATCTTTGTTTTCCCCCTAAGAGCTGAATTTCATCACAGCCTCAGCTCAACTCCTGGATCCACTATGTAGTAAACAGCATCTATCACCTTAGCTCTCAGTGCTAAATTCACCTAATGTGAATTTCATCTCAAAATCCAAACTTTGACATGGAAATTCTCTCCCTAAAAGGACATTTATTTTTTCAATCTGAATTGTGAGTGTATGGAAATCACAATAACCCTAATTAAAATTTCTGTATGAGGTAAGAGGCAACATCCTAAACCACAATTAAGACTTGTTACTACATAGCCATTTGACACAAATAAGGAGACACTCATTTTAGGTTGGTAATAATTGTTCTCAATTGTACAGAGAACTGTATTTCATGGAAATGATGACAAATTTTTGACGCGTTTTTATGTTAACATTCACACACAATCTCTATTTCTCTCATTTCTAATTGTCCAATGTTTTTATTCATAATTTTCACTTCATTTTTGTTTCACCATTGTTAGAATTATGTCTTCTTATTATATGAAGGAAGTAGATGAGAAGAGCAAAATAGCCATGCGCAGTCTGCCACTAGAAATGAATGCTTGGCATTTGGCTGTCTGCTAACTAATTAAATGTCACTAAAGCCAGAGGCTAAATGTGCATAAGTTGATGATTTGGGTGATTTCACTGCTGCATATGTAGATTTAATTAAAGAGCAATAGGAATTAATAAAGAGGCAGACCTTCCCAGAAACATATTTTATGTCTTATGATGTCTATATGAAAGAACTTGCTAAACATTGCCCTTTGTACAATGTTCTACCTTGCCAAGTTCATTAAAAAAGACAGTGTTATACCAAATTCACAATGCTTCAGCTGAGTATTATCCACATGCACTATTCTCTAGGAGATCCAAAGTTAACATTTTATTTCCTCACCTAATCAGTGTCAAGTATGCTTCTGGAACAAGGTGGTCACGTATAGGCTCCATTGCATTCTCATATACAGTCTAGTCTAAGAGTTCAAGAATCTTTTCCATGAGGATATCAGCAGATGATTTTTTTTCCCCTAATTGTCATATTCCCTATAAAATGTGAATAAATTAGGATTTGGAGAGCATATCTTTTTCCTTTATTTTATTGTTTTGTGTTTTATTAGAGAAGATATATAAGAATCTGTTGTGGAGGACATTGTCTTTCATAAACAGTCATACATGTATTTCCTATGCATACAAATAATAACCCATTGAGCAATGATTTTAATGCTACTACAGTCATGTATGTTATCATATTATCTATTATTCACTCATAAACTCCATTCAGAATACAGTACTCATTTTATTTTACTTATGAGACCAGCAAATCAAGTTTTTCTTTTCTTCTTTCTTGGGTAGCCAATATAAAACTTAGCATAAATTGTTTGCTATGGAAAGAAATCATAAATAGATATATTTTACTTTAAAATGTTTTCTTCATTCTTCAAAGCACACTTGATACATATTGTGTTGAGTATCATGACAATATATCACATTTAAAAAAACCTTTTATATGCATTTATTATATTTCATGTGTATGAGTGTTTTTCTTGGCATTGTAGCTGTGTACCACATACATATTTAATGACCAAGAGTGCCAGTTATCTTGAAAATATGTACAAAAAGTTCTGCTCTTAAGGACAGAGTGAGCTGAGCAGAGCTCATCTCCCTCTGCTTCCTGACTGTTGATGGAATGTGAGCAGCTGCTTCTGTTGCAGTATCTCCCCTGCCATGATGTGAGTTACTTATCTGTGTTAGAGATTAACTCTAAGTCACTAATAATGCATTGGTGGCGCATGGAGGAAAGAAATGAAAGTGTTCTCCCTTGGAGTCATTTAACCAAGAGGCAGTTCCCATTTAAATTCTCTTCTTTATACCCCCTGCATCGTCCATCCTCTGTCTCCTGTGTGAGCCTGAATCTGTGCCTTCCTAAAGGCAGTTGTGTGAATCTGATTGTCCCTGTGCCTTTTTGTGTCTGTCTGTATAGGAACTGCCTGAGCATATATGTACTGTATGTGTAGTATCTGTATATACCGAACAAAGTCCTTGCTCTGTATTTATTAAAGAATGTAGAAAGTATCACATGGGGGAAGGAATGCTACTTTACAAAAAAATTACAGTTTTAAAGGATTATGTCACTGTTCCAACTGATCCCAACTGACCCAGATAACAAACACCACTGTTTATCAACCACTATACCTAAATGGTTGATTGTAACCTTTAGGTAGATTTTACAGCGTTGCTTTCTAGTTCTGTGTTTGCTGCTTTTAGCAAATAATACGCGAGCATTGTCTTTGTTGGGGACATGGGAAAATACATAATTTAAGATTGCAGCTATGCATTAGTTTAGATTGTAAAAGTTGATTACATGGGAAATCCAAAGCAAGTAAGGTTGATTGTTATATTGTTCTCTTAAAGGAAGGTTAAACAAACAGCTTCAATACACAGTATGCTAACAATCTTAAGTTTTAAGTGACCTCAAGGTGTATTATTAACTCTTGCTGTGAGGTCTATCAAAAGCCCCATCTCTTACACTGAGATGGCTTCAGAATCGCCACAATGATGAACTAAATCATGGATCTGTGAGCCAAAATAAACTCTTTCTCCTGCAGGGCTTGAAAAAACGGTCACAACATGCACAGGGCCTGTAGAGATCTTGGCTTGCCAGGATCCCAGTGTTGAGAGTGGAAGTGGATACAAGACCTCATCCTTAAACTAAAAGCTGTCTCCAGTTGATAATCACTCGTTAATGAAAAGATAATACAAAATAGTGTTAAGGTAAAGCTCCATGCCCAGCAGTGGATAGCCAACGCAAAACAAAATCAATTGTATTTTTGGAGTGGTTTTTTTGGTTGATGTTGTTGTTGCTTGTTTGTTTTTTGCCTCATAAAGCATTTCAGAACTTCCTTCCTTCCCTATGTGACTAAAGTGTTGTTGGTTGTTTTTTTTCTCTTTATACTTTTGGCCCTTTGGAGGACCTGCCATCCAATTGCCAAATAAAGCTCACAGAGGCTTATTACTTACAAATGCTTGGCCTTAGCTTGGCGTCTTTCTTAATTTAAAGTATCCCATCTATCTTTACCTCTGGGCTTTCTCTATTTCTGCATACCTTTCTTTACTTCTTACTCAGTGGCTTGTTGTGTAGCTGGGTGGCTGGCTCCTAACCTCTATCTCTCTCTCCTTCCCCTCCCATATTTTTACTGTTTATTCTCTCTGCCTGCAAGCCCTGCCTGTCCTTTCTACTGTCTCATTGTTGACCATTCAGTTCTTTGTTAGGCCATCAGGTGTTTAGACAAGCAAAGAATCACAGCTTCACAGAGTTAAACTAAAGCAATCTATCTTTGTATCATTAAAACAAATGTTCCACGGCATAAACAAAGGTAACACTCCTTAAAATAATTTTCCACAACACTATGGTTTCTGATTTTGTGTTTTTATGGGATTTCTCTCTGTGTGTCAATGTTTGTATCTTTGTATCAACACATGTTTCTTGTGCTTTTTCTCTGACTCATTATTTTTCTGTTGTTTCCTTAGTGTTGTCTTGTTCAGGTTTGGTTGTTTTAATTTTGTTATTACTTTTATTCTTTCTTTCAGGTTTTTCAATGTATCTGTGTTTTCCTAATGTGAGAGACCAAGAAAGGATGCGAATCTGGATGGGTGGATAGATGGGGGTAATCAGGGAGAAGTTGGGCTGGGAAAAAAATAATCAGAATATATTTTATACAATTCTACTTTCAGTTAAAAGTAATTACTCACAGAACACCAAGAATGAAAAGAAGTTTGTGAGTGTAATAAGGTTTTAATGTTATGAAGGAAGATAATAAAGACAAATATTCAAAATTGTGACCAAATACATCACTGACAATAGAAGTTATGTATTATATATATAAATTATGAAAGATAGTAAAATTGTAAATAGTTCTTCAAATTATTTTAAAGAAACTTTGTAATACAATACAACAGCATTTCCTCAGGCAAAAGCAAAACTCAGGAAAGAATTAGGAAAATTTCCCAAAGCTGTTTACATCAATCCTAAGGCCTCTCACTTTCTATTCATGGTTCATATATATTTAAAAAATTATCAATTCTTAGGGCTTACATGTCTCAGATATGTATATCTTTAATATCCATGCCTGTCATCTAGATGCTGCAAGAACAAGTGTGATTTAGAACCTTTATTGTGGGACATGAACCAGTTGTAAGAACCTACTGGAGTCACTGTATGAAGTATAAATATTTGAATAGAACAGTTATTTTCTGGAAGCAATTTAGAGTTGAAGAAATCATGGTAGAAATCATTGATTATGTTCTGTGATTTATAGAGTTGCTTTTTTCTGGAGCAGCTTTGCAGCCTTTGTATTACTCTGGTCCCAGGACACTTCTGGCACACCTGTAGTTCTTTGATTATTGTGCACTGCTAATAATACCCAATAAGGACATAAGTAGCAGGGGCAAGTGATGCTTTCTCTTAGAAAAACAAATGCATTAGGTTAGGGTGGATTTTATTGCCTGGAATTCCAGCTCCAGCAGTTCCCATGGCCTAATCTGGCTTCTGGCCTCTGTGGGCAACTGCACTAACAAGGCATCTACCCCTCCCCCCATATAACCAAAATATAAAGTAAATATTGTATATTGAAAACATACATACAGGCAATGTCACACAGACTGAGCAGGTCATATTTAGGAATCCATATGTGTATAAACATATATGGGCAATAACAATTAGTGAAATAGGAGGCCTCAGATTCAATGAGAACAGGGTAGGAGTTTATGGGGGAGTTTTGAAGAGGAAATATTGTAATTATATTATAATCTCTAAAAGAAAAGGATATTTCAATATTTGCTTTATGTTTTTGTGTCTGCTTTATCAAAAGTTTGCACAATTCTCTCTGTTAGTGCTTCTGTCTCTCTGGTTTATAGACTTATATGGTGAGGATGCCCAATCTGTCTATATTTCCTCAATACATATTAGCTTCAGATATTAAACTATCTACTGACAAACATTATTCCACAAAACTAAACTATCCTGATAACACAATAGCAGCCATCAAGTAACCATGCACATGACTGGATATGCATGCCCTTTTCGAAGAAAGGCATCTTCCATCATAAAAAGATGATATATTATTCTTTAGTGTTTTGCCCTTCAGTCCAGGCAGTCTGCAAAGGGCTACTGTTCATATTTAACAAAGTATAAACACATTTCATTAAATTTCCCTTAAGTTATATTTCCATTACATTGGCCAGCATTATTTCATGAGTACAACTCTTTTCTCACTATCTCTAGATCTAAGTATCTTTACAGTTACAAAACTTGCTTATGCAAACATTTATTTTCAATTCCATTTCTTTTGAGATGAATCTGTTGATCAGATTTCTCCTGTGGAGAAAGAGTAATTTTATGCAAACTCCATACTCTCCTCCTCCCTGTTTGGACTGTCCTACTGCCATTTCTTTTCATGAAGACAGGCTGAAATGAATTTGAAATCTCAAGTGCATCTCATTCTTCCTTATCTCTGAGCATCCCCTTTTACATTCCCTCTTGTCTTCATGTGCTGTTTTGAATTCAGGTTTTAAAGAAATGTCCATTAATAAAATAATTGCAGGGCAGGATTTACTTTGGTGTACTGTCATAGTCTTTATACAAACTCTGCCGTATTATTGTCATGATGATTTTTTTGTCCTCCCTCCTCCCTTACTTTTCATTTATTCCACATTCCCTTAATATCATACATAATTCATGTCTATGTTGTCACACATATCCAATCATTATGTCCCTTTTTCTCCTTATATTATATACTCTTGCTTTCCTAGCCTATGAAAAAAGTCACTTCTGTCACCACCATTACTTTTTTCTTTTTTTTAATTTTTAATATTTTTCTTAGTTTTCACACCAATCCCATAATAATAACAATAGCACAATAACAGATATGGTTGAGGGTCACCATAACATGAGGAACAGGATTCAATTGCCACAGCATTAGGAAGGTTGAGAACCACTGCATCAGAATGTTCTAAATTGCAACAAAGTTCAAAAGTCATTTTTGTAAGATAAGGCAACCTTTTCTTCTCCGAAAGTCATCTTTCCACTCGTGTAGAATGGTGGGATTAGGAATATCAATTGATTTCATCTAAACTTGCCTCTCACAAGAACATGTATTACATCTGCTGCTTCACTGGATAGAATGCACACTTAGGCAGTTTTGGAAGGTTGGGTGCATATTTAGTTTGAGAAGTACATTTAGGGATATAAAATCTCAAGTTACTCTAACTTCAGTGAATGAATGAGAGATTGTTTTGTTAATTTCATTTAGAATATGTCCATCATCTCTGTACAAATTACACATTTTGCTCATTACAATGTGTGCTCATTCTTATTGAAATGAATGTCTGCTTGGAAGCACGGTGGAGCGGAAACAGAGTAAAAACTATTCAAGTGAGACAGACACGGGTCCACATTATTTCTTTCTTATTCTAAGGAAGTCTCTTGACTCCTGCATATTCTTTTCCTCATATTTATTTCTGTTTCTACTTATTAAAAAATAGTCTTACTGTGTACTCTACTCTGGCACAACCTCCTGTGTGAACAGATTATAGGCAAGCCCCATTACGTTCTGCTTTCACATATTACTCTTGTGTAACTGTAAATAGGGACACTGAGGATATATGTGTTAATTTACACATAAATTTTTATGAGAATACACAACCAACCCTTCAGATTGGTTACCCAGATGTTCCTCTACTTGCTTATCCAACAGTTACTTATGGAGCACCTAACCCTAAAAACATTTGAATGGGAAACTGAAAGAAGACTATAATTTAATTTCCACAGCACTCACATTCAAATGCACTAGTGTGTGTGTGTGTGTGTGTGTGTGTGTGCGTGTGTGTGTGTGTGCATGCGTGTGTGCATGTGTGTGTGAGCGTGTGTGTGCGCGTGTGTGTAAAATCAGTAAATGGGATAGAATAAGTGAGTTCAGGGTTTAAATCAGGGATGTTCTCTTTTCAGGTCTGCGTGATGGAAGGCAATCCCTGAAACATATGGAGAACGCCATTCCAAGGAGGACAGAGCAATCCAGATGCTAAACCTGTGAATACCGAACATTTCCTAGAGACAGGGAACAAGTAAGAATGAAACAAAATGAGAGACAGCGGTGGGAATAAGGCCAGCAAGGTTAGGAATTCTGTGGTTCCAAGATAGTAAAATGTTTGCATTTTATCCTTCCCACAGCAAGGATATATGAGAATTTCATATTATGAGGTGTTAAGTAGTCCACATGAAGATATTGTTTAGGTTTTAAAGTGAGAATTTACTAGCAAGTGATATGACTGATATATAACCACTAGGCCTCCTCATGAATTAGTACTGAAAGTCTCATGATGACTGCCATCCTGTCTGTGCTACCTGGATTTACCTCCACAAGGTTCCATAGCCTCTGACAGGTCAGTGTCAGTATTCAGGGACTGCCTGCGCTGCTACTCCTGGAGGCAGCCATGTTTCCATTCATTGATCTATCTGAGAGAAACTAGTACAGTCAGAGCTTATATGGGCCCAATTACTAATAATTGCTAGGTGATTTAAAACGAACTCTGTCTTTATGACCAAGTATCTTTAAGTAAATGACAATATCAAAACTAAGTATACATTCTGATGATTTATAAATATATTTATTTAATTTAATTACTTCTTGACTAATTTCCATTCTTTTTCTGATCATAGTAACATCAGTAAATTTCAGTTACAATCAATATTATATGGATTAAATAGGTATATTTAGGAATATATGTATATACCTATACAATTATGTGTGCAATGTCAAATAGTAACAAAAGAGGCTGTATGTTTGAAGGAGAGTGGGAAATGTTATATGTGAGTGTTTGAAAAAAGGGAAGGGAGAACTCTAATTATGTAATTATTTCAAAAGTAAAAATTTTAAAATATTTCTGTTGTCCTTGTCATTCAAGCAAAATACTAATGAAAATTCAGTGGTCAGGAAACATAGCCATTTTTCCATTGAATTTACTTTTTTCTAGGAGACTATAAACCAGGGTATAGATGGTTTCAGCAAAAGACAGTATAGCATAAATACCTTGAGAACAGTAGGAAATATAATTTCAAGCTTGTAACTGTTGCCACTATAAAACCTCATAATGAAAGACCGCTAAGAGATAAAAGTTTTGTTCAACTCTGTTCTAAGTTACAGTTCAGAAATGTAAATAAGTCCAGAGAACAATACATTATTACAAGGATGCTAGTGTTTACTTTTTGCTTTTCTCTTAGTCTTTCTTGCCTTTAGACCATGAGATGGTGATGCTCACATTCTTACTGACACCATTAAGTAAATTCCTCACAGCAACACTGCATGTCTACTTATGTTAGATAATCATATAGTGAGACTCCCTTCACAGGCAATCCTATATTTTTTCAACTTGGCAATCAAAACTACCCATCACAACTTCCTATAAACAAAGAGACATTCTAACTACACAAACACAAGAACAACAGAAGAGAAGACAGTGTCTGTAATTACAATAAATCATGGCATCAATAATTGTAAATATATGTATAAGGATAGACAGCTACTTAAATGGCTGATACTTAATCTCAGTCTTGTAATGAAACTGGACAGACAAAATTAATTTGCTCATATGTCATTTCAGCAATTGTGATTGAGTGTCAGCAACAAAATAAGCACTTAATAATAGGAAACAAAGTCATGAAAAACAGAAAACCAATTTCCTTAGACTTAACTCTTAGTGGAAAATGAGATTCAAAAAGCAGACAACAGGCAAACAACATGCCTTTTATTTTCCCTCTTCATTGTTTAAGAACGAAGTATGAATTATAACAGATGGTCTTTGTTCTATCAAAAAATGCTACCTGTGGGATGCCCTACAATTTTTTAAAACAGTTCTGTCAGAAAATAAGTGATTCATAAAATTACCTGGCAGAGCTAAGCATGTGAACCATTTGACAAGCCTGTCAGACCTTTCCAGTTTACCAAATGATGAATGCCATAAGGAATAAATCTGCTTCAATTATTTCTCTCTGGCATTTTGGTTTAATACTAAGGATCATCATTTTTTTTACATCATTTGATTTCCAAGATTATTCCTTTTGTTACCCATCTTTGTTTCCTCCAACTCCAATATTCCCACTGGAAAGTAGCCTCTTAGCCACATGTTATTCAAGACTGAACTCAAATTCCTTTTGAGAATTGACAATTTATTTCTTCAACGATGTCATAGGGTACTGGTCATGCTTCAGAATGCTCCCAAGTTTCATACACAAATTCTCATTCTCTAGAAGGATCTCTACAATAATTGAGCAAATTTAATGCAAACATTATTCAGAGCAATTTCACATTCAGTTCATTATTGTGCTATCTCAGAGTTCAAGAAACTATAATAAAAGATTCTCCCACCAAGTAGAGACAAATTTACTGAAATTTAAAGAGAATGAGAGGAAAGAAACTACAGCCATTAAAAATTAACCGCTAGTTTAAAATACCAAACAGAAATGCCAAAATAAAATCTGAATTTCCTCAGAAACAATACAGATGCAATACAAACCAATGGTGCACAGGAATTCTTTAATATTCTCACTACTTTAGCCTGGAGATCCAATTATCTACCAACATTTTCTGTTCAATCATGCTGAGCCTACTCACCCGCCCTCCGGTTAGAAAATAATAAAAGGTCTACAGGTGCATCAGCACTCATAGAAAAAGGTATAGGTGTGAGAAATGCAATTATTTTTCCCTCCAGAATTAAAGACAGTAAACTGTTTGGGACTAGCAGGCTATCCATTCACAAGAAATTTGACTTATTTATATTTTGCTCTTTTTAGATAATGTATAGACTTATATTTTTCAATGGAGTTTTGTAAGAAAATACTCAGGTGATTGCACTGTGTGGTAACATGAGGAATTTTCATTCATGTAATTCATTTGCTAGCACAAAATCCCCTGCAGAGCAATCTGTGGTACCAGTTTAACTGGCTAAAAGTTACTAATACTCTCCTGCAATAGAGAGAGTCTCTCAAAATAAGGAGTGCAATGAGACAAAAGTTATTAAATTTTGTAGTAATTTTTTTGAGTGGAAATGGAAAAAAAATGGTTAAATTTGCCTAAATGTATTCAGGATTTCTATGTGAGTGAAGAGAAAACCACAAAAATGTCATGTCTTAACTTGAAAAGTGTATGATCTGATTAAAAACAAAAGCATTGGCCATTTAGTCAACTTTTGCAATTAAGATTATTGGCTTCTTCTTCACCCTCATGACTTGACACAAAAGCCTGGTCGCTTTAAACAAAGGTCCTCTGGGCTGTCTCCTGTCTCCTGATATTAGGGCCCCTGATGATAAATGGGGCTCAACAAGTTCAAGGCTAGATCAGGACATGTCTGCATAATACTTGTAGACCAATAAGCCATCCTGTGTTTATGGAAGAAGACTCCTTAAAAATTTAAGACAACCAGTCTTCAAGGAGAGACTATGTGTTGGCTTCTTGAGTTTCCTCTCTGCTTTGTTGAAGTCCTTTATCCCTGTGTGTCTGTTGTATGTGTGTATTTCATCACCCATAAGACATGTCTTTCTTCAACTACTGGGAAAAAAAAAGAAGGAAAAAAGCAAGATGAATAATTATGAGGAGCAAGCCAACAAAGCACTGGTCTGCTCTGGTTTCTGCTTCCATTCCTGCCTCCAGGTTCAAGTCTTGCCTTCTACTTATGAGGGACTGCAAGCTCTAAATTGAAATAAAACCTTTCCTCATCCCAAGTTTACTTTGGTCCTGGTGTTCTATCATGGTGATAAAAATCTAAATGAGACAATCATCATTTCATGTATTAAAAAGTACAAGATCGCAGTGTCAACCAATTCTGGAAAATGATGAAGACACCCTATGTCCTACAGCATCAAATATTTAGCTGAGCTTTTATTACTCATATAAAAATAAACAATTGCATCCATCTTATTCGTATATAAATTTGATTTTTATCTCTCATAAATGGTATTTTAAACCTATACAAAGGAGTTGGTTCAAAATAAATTTCTAAATTATTATTAGGAAAAATTTGACTCATATACTTATATTATAGTGCCTGGGGATATGTAATGATTGCTCAAATAAAGGTGGTTAAAATGGAAAATTCTGAACACTATGTCTTAGAAAACTATTTATCAATGCAGTATTTCTAGTGATTTCAGTTCTAGTTCAGTGTATTATTGATAAAACATTTAGTGAAACATTCTAGTGGGGTTATTATATTTATTTTCTTTCATTCTTCTCATCATCTTCTACTTAGATAATTCTATAGTTCTAATTTTACATTATTACCAAAGGCCATTTATTTTGTACACAATCAACACATTAGACAATACTCAAGAATCTTCTAAACTTGTAAAGGAATTTTACATCTTGTGATGATTTCCTATTTTCTCTCCTACTTTTTTCATGATTAGAATTTTTAGGAATTTCCCTCCAACATAAACATGTTTAGTAAATGTATTCTTCACTGGGCATTAATAATAAAACACAGACTTAGTCATTTCTAGAACAGTGGTTAATTTCTTAAAGGAACTAATATTTTTATGATATTGTAGAGCTGTGGACTTATTCTTTACCTTCCATATCCAATGTTTTTGTATTTTTTAAACAATAGCTTCTGAAAAAGTTACTTCGTCTTTTTGAAGCAGAGTGTCGTCCATTCGTAGCATTTATGTACTCTTAATATGTTTAAAGGATTAAAAATTTTGGCTCAGTCAGAAAAACAAATAAGACCTATTTTAAAACTATTTATTCTTCACTATGAAAATAGATGTGTTAATTATAGACTATTTGGAATAAAAACTTGCTTTTTAAGAAGGTTATCTTGAGTTTGTTCTTAAAGATTTAGTAAAGAATATACTTAGTGTATGTCTCTATCCTCTGATGGTCTGGTATTAAATGAAACAAAAAAGAAAGAGTAACAGTGGTTTCTTTTCTTGCCATCTTCTGTATACTTTATCAGTATACTTATACTTTATACTTATCAGTAACCTAATCAAGAATATTTTAAAAAATTCATTTATTTTTAAGAAAAGTATGCAAAATATTCTAAGTGGTCACTGGGGTGTTGGATATCCAAAATCTATTAAAAATTTGCTTAGAGAATATGCATTTTTAATCCATATGGTAAGAATCCCAATGTACCGATAATTGGAGATGTGGTCTTTAGAAGATAGTTAGGTCTTGACAGAGAAGGCCTCATGGATGAGATTAAAAAACAAATGACAAAAAAATTAAGGAGAACATGAGTCCACAAGTGCCAGAATGCTGTCTATAATTCAAGAGGGCAGAATAAAGCACAAGTATGATCCTGCTAAAATCCTGACTTCAAATTTCAGTCTCCTGGGACTGGGAAAAGTAAGTATTGCCTAATATGCCCATTTATTTCATTGTGTTATGGCAGCTAAAGATGACTAAGACACTTGTTCTCAATTGGTACTTCACATTTTTTTTTCAATTCCAAAATAAATCAGCCAATACATGGAAAATGATAATTAGCAAAGAGCCTTCCTTCAAATCGAATGGAATTATGGCATCATGAATCCTGTGGCTTTTGAAATTATGGCTGAGAAGGGAATCATAATATCTGGAATATATCTACATATACATCCACACACATACTTAAGTTAAATGTCTTTAAATACCTGTAGTTTTGTAATCCTGGATATAAGTTTGAGATAATTATTTTTATTCAAGCATTCTATTTCAGTCAGAAAGGTGTTGATTAAATGTCTCTATCATCTATAAAAATAAGAGCTGTCAGGGTAAGTCTCCATTCAGAGCATTTTCGCCTGATGTCCAGTTTCTATTCATTAACATGACCAATGGCTAGGAAGTTGCCTATTATTGTATTATCACCTATTCGTACTGCAATCAACAGGGATATTCATGTGATGAACATGTTTCAATCATTCTATTAGTTTCTAGAACACCGAAAACTAAAGAGATTAGTTAGGATAAAGTAAAAAAAAAAATCTCATTAATGATCAACTCTGAATAAAAGTAAATATTTCTTACTCTTTCTTAACAGATAAACTACATTTATATACTTTCAAAATTCAGTGTTTGTTACTGATCGATTAATTGTGAGATTCACTCACATTAATCAGCTAATGCTTCTTTAGATCTGTAAACATTCAGAGCACAGCTAGGCCTCAGATTTCCCAGAGAAAGTTAAGGTAGCCATTTCAGCAGCAAACTTTTCTTGTCATAGATACAAGGTTGGCAAGCATCACACAGGCCCTAGCAGGGGTCATTCTATTTTTTACTATTTCTTTTATTTTCTGAAGTGATAATTACATTGTTTCCCCTTCCATAGACTTCTCCCTGAGTCCTCTCATAGACCATTGCATGCTGTCTTTCAAATTCATGGTTTCTACTTCTTTAATGTTTTATTAAAAAAAATACTTGCACAGTTTTTATAATATTACTTGTGGTATGTTTTTAGGACATATCAATTTGATGTTGGGTAACAAACTGGTGTGCACCTGGAAAGACTATTTCTCCTTTTCTTAGCATTACATAGCTACCTGTATTTCTTTGTGTTTGTCTGAGACCTTGTCATGTTGCCCTTCAACATGAGCAACACCAATATGTTGCCCTTGTTCATCTGTTTAGACAGTCATGTAGGTGAGACTCCATAGGTAGAGCTTCTCTAATGTTTATGTTTATGTTCATGACATTTTCTCCCAGAAAATCCTGATCCTTGGGCTCTTACAATGTTTGTACCAACTCTTATAATGATCCCTGAATCTCTTATGTATGTGTTGTGCTTTATACTTGCCCATTGGAATTAGGCTCCACAATTGCATTTTGATCAGTTGTGGTTTTCTTTAGTGGTCATTGTCGAGTATAAAGTGAACTTTTCATGGGAAGAGGTAATAAATACAATCATTTTGGGTAGAAAGAGTAATATATAGTTTAGCTATGAATTATGCTCGTTTAGTAATGCTGCAATTGTAAGTTCTCAGTAGTCTATGACTTCACAAGTTCGAGATAGTTGCCTATGTTTTCAGAATTAGGCCTGATTTCTCTTGAATTGAATGGGTCTTCAGTCAAACTGGAGAGCAAATATTGACCATTTATTGGGGAGAAATAGAGAGGGGGAAGAGCAGGGAAGAAGTGATTTGAAAGAGAAGATGAGGAAAATGAGAACAATTTATACAGTGGAGGAGATACATATAGAAAAAGGAAGGAAGAGGAAATAACAGTAAGGATGTCTGAAAAAGTGATAAAAATCATATTAACTACATAGCTAAAATGAATTACAATACATGTAAGTTTGCATATACATAAACATATGCATATGTAAATTAAATAAAAGATTCGCATGGTTTCATAATGCTCCCTCCAAGAGACATAGACTTTCTATGAAAAACCCCAACACTAGGCATAAGCAACCCACTTTTGCATTATTGCTTAAGCTTGTCCAAGAAACCCCCAAAACAATATGAGCCACTGCCCTTGGTTGCCTCATCCCCATCAGAGGTAGGGAGTAAATCACTATTGCTTAAGACACTATACACTTTGGATACAGAGCCCATTGGACCCCCAAGGAGGATCTGACTTGGAAGCCTTCTCTAGTCTCATAGTACCAGAAGATGCCATGCAAGCTTTCAAAGGATGGAGGTAACCATTATTTCTCTCTAGTCATGACACCTGTGAATCACAACAAGCAACACAGCACAATAACCCTAAGCATGAAGGAGTCCCATGCACATGTTGGTGGTACATGCAGATTAAAAAGCAAACGGGATTAACAAGTATAGAGAAATAAGGAATAGGTATGATAATAGTGAGACCACAAGAATTATTGATAGATGAACATAGCACTTCAAAAGCATAAATAAGTAACAAAAGAACAAACAGTGAGGTTGAAATGTCATATAGTAAAATAAAAAGAAAATATAATTTAGTGACTTATATATTATGACAGAAACAGAGATCCCAGAATAGGCACCTGTCACAAACCTTTATCCCAGCACTCAGAATGCAGAGGAGGGGGGGAGAATCATAAGTAGGACTGGAGAGATTGTTCAACAATTAAGGCTGTGCACTGCTTTTGCATAAAACACAAGCTCGGTTGTCAGCACTTTCTTAGGGGGCTCAAGCCAACAGTTACTTCAGGGGATCCTGTGCTACCTTCTGGAACTCCACAGGCATCTTTCCTCACAGATGCACATACATCCATTCAGATATATACATATATGCATAATTAGAAAGTAAATAGTTTTTAAATTTTAGGTGGATTCCTGCCTATCCTATGACCAACCATTGAGTCCTCTGAGGGTGATGTGTCATATATTCCCCAAAGGTGGAACATTTTTATTTATAGCAACAGTGTGACCCAAAGTATATGTAAGAGAAGCCTAGAATGATAAAAATGGCTCACCATAAGATGGAATTGAAATATGAGAAAAGTACAAGATATATATTAGTATATTTCAGGAAAAATGTCTTCATGCTTCAGGAAGTTCGTCATGACACATAATTGAGCCAAAAAGAGGACAGGAAGGACCATGGAGGTGGCTCAACAACTAAAGGTGTTTGTTTTACATGCTTGGAGACCTGACAGAGCTCAAGGAAACAAGGAAGTAGGAAACTGATTCCACAAAGATGTCTTCTACACCACACACACACACACACACACACACACACTCACATGCACATGCACACACAATCACACACACACACACACACACACATACATAAGCATACACAAAACACCACACACACACCTCACATACCAACACACACACACACACACACACTCACATGCACATGCACACACATGCACACACACACACACACACACAAGCATACACAAAACACCAGACACACACCTCACATACCAACACACACACACACACACACTCACATGCACATGCACACACATGCACACACACACACACACAAGCATACACAAAACACCACACACACACCTCACATACCAACACACACACACACACACACACACACCACAAAAACACAGATGCCCCCCCCCCACATTCACCACACACACACTTTTCCAAAAATAGAGAGAAACTCTACTTTATTAAACAGCATAATCACAAACAAGAAATATTTAAATTGTTGATTTAATAAACATCTGAACATAAAAATTTTGATAAAATGCTTGGAAAATATCATTGTATCCCTGTATTTGGTTGTTTTGATTTCTGATCATGAAATACATAGCCATTCACAAAATATAACAATTTCTTAGAATCAAGCTTACTTGAATTTGCAAAGTTTAGGACATTTTATGAGTTTCTTCCAAACACAAAATACACACGTATGTATGTATGTATGTATGTATGTATAATTATGTATGTATGCATCTGTGTGTATAAAATATGTTACATATATATATTTTTAATTCTATAACATTTCATATATTTACATATATATGTAATTCTAAAGGATTCTAAATTCTAAAATTTCCAATAGATTCCCACAATAAAAAGGAACAATTAGCTGATATCTGGTGATGTGATCTTGCACAATAATGTTCAGGGACTCAGATTCAGAGGTTTAGAAATAATAGCACATATATCTTAAAATAATACTTAAACAACTATTTTAAGTGTTTCAAAAGAATAAATGAGTTATATAATTTAAAATGTTTTACAACATTGAAGCCGATGGAAAACATTTTCCATATAGCAAAGTCCAGCCAGGACTACATGGTGAGACTCTGTCTCAAAAAAAAAAAAAAAAAATGCATTGTTTTCCATCTTCCTTGCTCTTTCATTTAAAAAATAATTCTGTATTTGGAAGATAGTAAAACAACTAAAATACAAGTATGCAGAATTATTTATGCCCCTTAATAAGAGTAATATGATTAAAACCAGTCATCTGTATTATCAGTATACTTAGTTCAGCAATTGACCAGAGAAGGAAACGACACAGAGAAGTAAATCTTAGTAGGTTGACAACATATCTGTTTACTCAAAATGTGTTCAACAGTAGCTTGAGGATACACACACCATTTTAACAGAAATCACCACCTAGTAACACGGTGAACACAAGTGTGGAGATAGTTGCATTCTTCATGCCCCAGAGGAAGAGTAAATAAAATATAGTCATGTCTGAGAAAGTGTGCCAGCCTTATAACTGTAAGGATCACACATAAACATTTTCTTCTGTTCAATTCAGTATTTAATTATCCTTCTGTACTTTATTCCTTATTTTAAACCTCAGCACACAGGGAAATCTGAGTCAGTCATTAGTTTTCTGGACTATATAGATACTTCATATACTTTTCATGAATTAACTTCTTAACTAGCAGAGTGTTGTACAATTTTGTTAGAATGATTCATTACTAAAGGCAAGATGTCTCAGAACAAATGTATATTAATACTACATAACAACAATCTAGATGTGGGGCAGTCGTACAAATTACTAGAAAACTAAGGGATCAATTTTTAAATTCATCCATTCAAATATAAGGAATAATTTCAACAAAATTCAATATGTAAAACTGATTTTATATGGTGGATCACTTAGGAAAATATAAAGTATGCAAACTCTAAAGTATAAGCAAGGCTTAAAGTCCATATGATCAAGTTGAAATGGAAACTGAATACTTTTAAGCCCAAAGTAAAAACTATTGAAAACCTGTTTTTCCCTGCCATCTCTCAGCCATCTTTGCCCCTACCTGATTCCTCCTTCTTCCTCCCCCTATTCAACCACTAGTCCAACCTCAAAATTTATTTTCCCTTCATGAGCTAATCCTTCCATTCACCTGGACCTATGGATTGTAGCTTGATTATCATTTACTTAACAACTAATATCATCATATTTCTATGGAAAAGTACTGGAGACTGGGTAGAAAAACAATCAAGGAAATTGTTACTAACGATATTCTGCTGTACTTGTAGATTGGCAACTTGTGCAGACATCTTTGGAGATACTTCCTTTGGCAGCAAACGGGACAGGAACAGAGACCCACAGTCAGTCATTAGGAGGAGAAAGAGTCTAAATCGGAGATCTCCATAGGGAGTTCCTTCCCTAGGAGATCAAGAACTTCTCAGAAGAGTGTGGAGGAAAGACTGTGCCAGAGTCAGAGGGGATGGAGGGTACCAGGAGAACATGGCCCCTCGAATCAACTAAGCAGGACTCTTCACTAGGTCCTCTGTGCATACGTTATGGCTGTTAGCTTCATGTACTTATGGGACTCCTAACAGTGTGTGTGTTGGGGTGTCTCAGACTATTTTGCCTGCGCTTGAGACTCTTTCCCCACATTGTATTGCCTTGTTCAGTCTCCAATATGAGGGGGTTTGCCCTGTCTTTGTGTCTTGTTTGGTCCTGTTTGACTGTTGTCTCTGGGAGACCTGCTCTTTTCTGAAGAGGAAATGGAGTAGGAGCGGTTTTGGGGGAGAAAGAAGGTTTGGCTTAGCTGGGAGGAGTGGAGGAAGAGAAAAGTGTGGTCCAGATGTATTGTATGAGAGAAGAATCTATTTTCAATAAAAAATTATTGAAACAAGTATATATTTAGCAGTTGACTAAGGTGTGTATATGGACTATTGCACACAATGAAATATATAAAATAAGGATCAATATCAGTTTTTTTTTCAGTCATTTGAGAAAGAAGATTTTTAAAAATTATTTATTTGGGGAGAATTATAATTATAGAATTTTCACATTTACTTTCCTCTCTCTAAACATTCTCATATGCTTCCTCTGTATTGTCTTTCAAACCGAGGGCCTCTGTTTTTTTTTTTTTTTTTTTTTTTCTATCAACTCTATCAGTGTATATATTATATTATAATTATCTATTATGTTTCCTATAGCAATGTGTCTACACAATTAAAATCTCATTATTCTGCTCTCAAAGTCCTTTTCTTCCCTTTACTCAAAGGGTCACTACGGACTGCCAGAGGGTTAGACACCATTTTATTTTCCCCCTTTTTTTTCCCAGAAGAAAGCAGCAAAACTTTACTGTTAGAAAATAGTAGCTGTAATATTGGCCACAGTGCTCAAAACATCCAATAATACAGGAAACCAGCCATCCATTCAACAAAGATAAGAATTTAATTATCACCTGTGTGCCAGACACTGTCCTGTGTGCTGAGGTTACAAATAGAAATGATCCGTGCTTTCTATCCTCCAGCAGTCTTAGCTCTAGGGTAAGTCAATGATTTCCTATTAGGTATAAGTCCTTTTGCTGTAAAAAACAACATGTTGAGAAAGCATAGCTTCTGCTTCAGTCTGATGAACTACAGAAATATTTTATATGCATGTCCCTTATTAAATATATTAGATTTTCAAGAAAAAAGGAAACAAAGGATATTTGGTTACTCCAGGGGAAAAATATGAAATGACAGAGTGGTGATAAGTTTTATATATATTCTACCACATAATCATTCAACACATGTTTTTGAATAACATTCACAAATAAATCACTCTGTTAACAATGGGGAAAACAGTGGACTAGATAGCCATTTTCCCCCCAATTCGGTGCTAACAGTCCATTAATATGACAGATACAGAATAAATATGGTAAGTCATTTTTTTATCAAAAATAAATAAATAAAACCAAGGCCATGGAAGAATGTGTAAAGAATTTCAAAATATAGGGAGGTTCAGCCAAGTCAAGAAGCAAAGCTGGGTTCAAGGGTTGTACAGACCCATTCATTTTATTAGATTGTTCAAGGAGAGACAAAAAAAAATTAGAGAAATGGAAGGTCTGTCAATAAATCACAAGTCGGGATCAAAGTAATTTGTAGAGCTTGCTTCCAGAGATTTTAAAGAGGTCAGATAAAACTGATGAAACATGTCTGAGATATAATTTTGAAAATTTCACAGATTCCCAACCAGAAGGGAGACAAATCTTCCAAATAAAAGGATGTAGCTGAATATGCTTAAAGTAGAGGATGTGAGGAGGAGAGAGTGAAGGTGGAGTTTAAATGAGTGCACAGACCCAAGACAGATGATAATTAGGTATTTATTATGGAAGCATTTACATGGATAAGAGTAAATAACCACCTTGTTCTTCCTGCTCCAGAAGATGTAGTCTCTGCCCTTCCATGCTCTACCCAACCCAGGAGAGCTGGAGCCAGTCCCTCCTTTACCTTATAATGGGTCACATCTGCACCTGAACCCCCGCCCAAAGGGTGTGGCCACCATTACAAGTCCACTGGCAAGGCAAGATGCCATTACAATTCCCCCTTTGTTTAAAAATGAGGCTTTTAAGCCTGATAGAAAACCATATACAATGATAACAAATAGCAAGTATATTCCAGGAGAAGGAAGGGTAACAACATACACCAAATAAGACCTATGACCATCAAGAACAACATTGAGCAATAGATGCATTCTACATGTCCAGTCCCAGGGTAATGGCATATAACTGAGATTACTCTGATTGCTGTCCTAATCTGGAAGGTCTAAGTATTGTACCTAGTATTTTCTAAGAAGGGT
The DNA here is from genome assembly GCF_943737965.1 of Phodopus roborovskii. Classification (NCBI taxonomy): domain Eukaryota; kingdom Metazoa; phylum Chordata; class Mammalia; order Rodentia; family Cricetidae; genus Phodopus; species Phodopus roborovskii. The sequence goes on along the minus strand of NW_026126470.1, from coordinate 12,767,077 downwards.
CAGATAAAACAAAGGAGTGATACTAAAGTATAAAACCCAAATAAAGTGATAAGAAAATAGTGCATTTTGAATATATTGCTTTATTCAATGTAGACTGAACATAATTTTAGTTCAAAAATTTTGTTGGAGAAATCTATTCAGTAGAGTGCATATAGACTGAGAATATGAACATTAACTCTTTCACTAGTTATTGATCGGGAATTTACTATGAGAATGACAGTAGTCTAATGAAGAAATTCTTTCAGTGCCAGAGTCTTAAGAAACATGTATCTGAGGAGATCTGTTCAGACTTCAAGTATGGCTTCTTTGTAGTAAAGATGTTGAAGAAATTCACTATCTGCCACTTCCTACAATCACTTACCTCACTTAAAAATGATAGAATTGCCTAACTAACATAACCAAACTTGCTGATTTAAGTGATGAGGCTGGGGAGATACAAGCTAGATACTGAAACCATTATTTTATCTAGGGAAGACAATATTTCCACTCAATTAGCCATATTTCCTTCAAGGTGTAGAACTTTTCAACTCCAGAGGTACCCACATAGGATGTGTGTCTGTGGATACTCAGGCCTTGCTCATCCTGGGAGTGCAATTAGTATAAGGGAAGAATTTCAGAATAAATGAAAGGAAGCATGACAGGAATCAAGGAAAAGGAAAGACCAGAAAGAACAGGAGCATCCTCCTGGCAGGCTTCACCATGTCCTCGGACCCTTCCTTCTACTGGTTTCTTTTGCGTTCACAAACAGTAGAAGACACTGAATGGATAAAGAATTTGTGGTATGAAAGGCCATAACTGAGGAGAGGTAAAGCTTTGGATATTTCCAACTTTGCTACCCTATCACTACTCTAGCATTATCAACCAAGGAGAAACAAAATGTTATTCCCTGGTGCATCACCTCAAGGTGTAGTTCTAGACAACTTCTAGACAAACAAACATTCATTCTTTGAAACAGGGTAGCACTTTAATAATTCTTCCTTTCTCCCCAAACACCCCATAATAGTCTGTGAGGATGATTATGTTTCCTAGTTATGAGGTTATCATAGTAAGCTAATAAAGTTAGAAACTTATGGCCATCTTCTTGTGCTTCTCAAGCCTAATTTAATTCTATAGAAAGACAGTGGTATCAAGAAAATAATAGTAATAGTAATAATAATAATAACAACAACAGCAGCAACAACAAAGTCCTCCCATTGTGTTTCTCAATTGGAAAATAAATGCACTTTCATTGTCAGAATGCAGCCCAGAAATGGAGGCCTGTGAGAATTCTGAATGTTTATGGGAAAACTTGAAAACAAGAGTCTTGTGACCTCAGTTTCTTCAAAATTTTTTCTTGGAATGTGCTTTTGTGCACCTTCCATGTGCAGCATATAGGAGTGAATTTATCTCTGATTACTTATTTCCACTGGCAATTGTCATTTGTTAATATGGCTTCCTTGGATCAGCATGTTTTTGCTGCATGCAGCTTGCCAGTCTTGTGCAGGTTGTCATCCATGTGTGTCTAGCTCTTGTGGTTGTACACTATACTCATGTGACCCCTCTTAACCCTCTGAGTATAAATTGTCTGATGCCTGAAGTAAAGCTGGCTATTGCATGAGACTTTTTCCAACTCCTTTATCATGTCTGTTCTCCCAGGTCCCACCACTTCCAGATCTCTGACATATCATGCCCCTTGCCTGCCCTGTCAGTAGTCCCACTGTTGGAAAGTATACATGGGATAATTGCTCTCAAAGGGTTTTATACCATCATCTGTGAAGGAAAGTTTCTGTAAATGTTCAATGGTACCTGCACTAGAAGGATGAATTAGAGCAATGCTGTATAACTGTGGGTGTATCTAAGAAATTCATACAAGTGTGACTTTTTAAACTAAGAGGAACAAGTAGGGCTGCAACATTTACGTCTACAGCACAAGTACAGAGTTATTATATTGACATACAATGCACGCTTGTCATAGCCTGCTCCCACCATTTCAGAGGTGAGCAAAGGAGCAGATGTGCCATAATCACAATTCCCGATATCGCATACATTTGTGTCAGTGCAGTAATCCTATTTGATCATAGTCATCTTTGATCTGCCAGCTTGCTTGGGCAGGTGGCTACGGCATTGCCTTATTGGCACTTTGTGGCAGACCCAACAGGAAGCTCTCCTGGGGTTTCAGGGCTACTTCACTACATCCAAGTTTGCATTTGGTTTATCCCCAAACATCTTTTCATTCTGAAATCTCCCTCTGACTTCAACCCTTCTTGTATCCGGAGGCACAACCTCTCAATTCAGTACATCCCTGCTGCTGAATGGGCTTACTTAGTCCTGCCTTTCTCAAAAAGCCATTCCAGAAGAACCACAATTGACTTCATGAACTAATTGTAACATTAATAGGAAAAGTGTTTACAGCGCTCTGTCTAAAATGAACATTTTAAAAAACCTTGAGAGAATGTGTTAGAGTAGAACAGGTAAGTTTCAGACAAAACTGTGTGTGTGTGTTTTGTTGTTGTTGTTCTGGAAAAACATGCAATAGCATGAAACCCATTCCTGTCAGTTGCATACATTGCTGACATTGATTGCACTTATGTAGTTGTACAGCCATCAGCAGATTTTTTCAATTATCCCAAACTGAGAGGCTGTATGCCTTAGATAAAAATCCTCTAGCATCCTCATCCATTTACTGTCATCATTTTATTGCCGTTCATGAAGTGTGTTACTCTAAACATTTTATTAAATAGACTCATACAACATCTGTCTGATCTATTTCACTTAGCATAATATTTCCATATTGTAACAAGTATCATAATTTCACTCCATTTTTAAGACTGAATAAAATTCTCTGGCATATAATTTTACCCTATTTTATTTATACATGCATTTAGTAGACATTGGATTGGTTCTGGCTATGGACTGTTATGAATACTGTGTTAAGAGTGTCTTGGTACATTTCTATGGTTCCAGTCACTCAGAACATTGAGGCAGGAGAGTCTCAATTTTAGGGACCAAATGTGCAGCATAGTTGGACCTTATTTCCTATAAGAAAAATATGAAGGTTGGAGTATAGCTCAGTAGTATAAAAGTATGTTCCAGGATTTGGTTCTGACAAAACCAAAATAAAAATGGCAAGTATTATGAGTCATGTTTAAAAATTGTAAGGCAATAACTATTTTTCATGACTATTAATATCAATAAAATTTAATTTTTGAAAAAGAGTGAGTGAATTTAGCTCTTGGTGTAAATAAAGTTTGGGTGAATTTGACATTGCTGGTGGTGTCTTATTTACTGCACACTTTTGTCTTGAAAGATAATGTAGGGTATACTGTAATTATGTGAGTACAAATAACTAATCAATAATAAAATTTCAAGGGATTCAGGCAGACAAAATACCCCTTCCTTCCTTCCTTCTTTCCTCCCTCCCTCCCTTCTAAGTTCAATCCCTACTTGTAGCAGACCCTAGCTCTGCAGCAGATCAGGAGCTATGGCCTCCTGTCCTCTACTCTTATTTCCAAGGGACCCATGTATAACTTTTCTAACTTCCAATTGACCTAGCTCCAACAACTGTTGGCATTGCCAGGGAACTCACCAGCCAAGGCACACCCAGAGAAGCAAGTAGGCTAGTGAGGCATGCAGGCAAGATTCAGATCTTCACTCCCCCTCTTCTACTCCAAACCCAGTTCTGTAGCAGTCTATCTGTGTGGCCATTCCTAATTGTCTTTCTCATTCCCAGGGGATGAATCAGATCCTGGTAGAATACCTAGCTTTGCTGCCTCCTCTTGTGAGTCCCCCATTCTCCTGTAGACACCCTCATCTTCCTGTGGAACCCCATCCTCCTGTGGACCCTTCATCCTTCTGTGTATATCCCATCCTTATGTGGACCACCTCATCATCCTGTGAACCTCCTCATCCTCCTGTGAACCCTCTTATCAATGACCCTCTTAAGTCAATGATAACCAAGCTACTATCAATAGAACCACAGAGGTTCTTTCATAAGAGACTAAGTGGGACAATTAGAGCTCCCTAGAATTTGAAAATAGAATAGACAGTATGTGTAGATTTGTGGAAGTTAATACAGGAGGATCAAGTGGAGGAGGAATAATAGGGGGGAAATGAGGGAATACAGGGAGAGAGAGCTTAAGTTGAAAGTAATTTGAAGGAAAGCATGGAAATATAATAAGTAGAAGCTTCCTAAAATATGTACATATATATAAAGGCAATCTGAAAGAGGTACCCAAATAATGGGGGAGAAAGAACTTCAAATGAAATTGTCTTGTTACCAAATGGATGCTTCCAGTACTAGGATACGGTTGTATCTATTTGAGATATCAGCCAAACTGGTCCCAAGGGTACCTCCAACCAACCCAGGCTGTTGCCAAAACTATATTTTGCTTTCCACACTGCTTGCAGGGCCCTAGGACATCACTATGCAACTCACTGAACATAGAGAAGTTGGCTTGGTGCTTACTAGGGACCTTCACCCCTACACATTAGTGTCTTTGGTACAGGAATGTCCTCTACACACTAACAAATGAGAAATGTGGACAGCAATCAAGCCATAATACTTTGATCTCCAAAGGTGTTCAGCCTATAAAATATGCTAATGCGATGGTGGCCCAAATTTGTGGGAGTGTCCATTCAATATCTGATTTGATTTAAGGCCCACTCCAGAAGATGGAATAGCTATCTGACACTGCTTGGTTGAGCAAGAACCAAATACTAAATAACCTTGTACCTAAGGTAAAACTAAAGAATACTCTTCTAGAAATGATAATAATAATAATAAATAATAGTAATAATAAAATTAATCCCAATGGCATTGTGCTGTACTCATCAGTTAGGGCTATGTTCAGGAGAGTAAAAAATACAGAGATCCACAATATGTACAGAGAGACCTTGGAACAATCAGTCTTACATGGGATGTTTACATTGATTTCCTTCCCCCAGGTAAAGGAACACTGTGGAAAATGATGTGAAAGAGTTTAAGAGTGAGAGGAGATGAAGTACCCCAAGGAAACAAGGTCCTCTGAATCAAATCAACAGGACTGATGCACTATGAACTCAGAGACTGAGAGCATTCACTGAGCCTGCACAGGTCTGTACTGGATGGTGTGCTAGAGCTGAAAGGAGATGTGGGCCTATGTCCCCATCCCTAACCCAGAAACTTCTCTAATTCACAGCTACTTGAAAATGAAAATCTAGTTTTCCATTTTAGAATCTTCCGGGGAAACTAAACACTTAGTAGGCTCCATGTCTAGGAGTAGGTGTCCCATAGAAAAAAGTCTATACCATTGTTGGAGGTTCCCTGTTAGGGCTTTGTTTTTGTTGTTGTATTTTTATCCTACCTTTAATTTTTATTTTATTCCATTTGCATATATTTTATTTATTTTCTCTCTTTTTATCCTATAGGTTCTTTGTGTATATATTATGGCTTACAGTTTAGTGTTTTTATTGTACTCCAGAGTGTGATTGTGTGGGTCTCTGTATCCATATTGTTCTTGTGTATTTTTTAGGAATCTTTTTCTCCTGGTAGCTTATTTTGCTCTATTTCAATGTGCTAGATTTATTTTGCTTTGTTATAATGCATTTCATTTCATTTCATTTGATTATTACACCATAGAAGCCCATTTTTCCCCAATTGAGACAAATTAGAGACAGAGAGGGCTTAGAATGGGAGGGCAGGTGGTTAGGAACTTGAAAGAGTAGAAGGAGGGAAAACCATAATCAGGATATATTATATGTGGGAAAAAAATCTATTTCAATCAAAACAAAACAAAAGGAATAACCTTTTATGTTCATCTTGTTTTTGGTGGTACATGCTACCAGTGCTTATCTTCTTGATTGAGCTGAGATTACAATTTTTATGCTAAAGCTTAAAAAAGTTATAAACTTATCCTCATTAACATGATTATGTATACATTTTAAAGAATGTCAGCTGTCTATTTAAAATCAAATGAATTGAAGCCATTAATGTTTCCTATAAATCTATTAATTCATTTCAAATTTTCCTATCATTTTATTCATTGTAATAATTATTGACATAAAAGTCCATGATGATGAATGCATTCTATATCTGTTCTTTAGAAGACGGTAGACACTATCAAGATATGCTTTTGCTGCTTAGAATACTACTAAAATTGAAACTCCAATTAAAAACAATATGCATGTATACACACACACACAAACACACACACATCTATATAGTCACTGATAATAGCTAAAGAATGAGAGGTCAGGGCTTGGAGAGGTAACAGGAAATGAAAATGAACATCTAAAATTAGAAAGGATAGAAGTCATGTTATAAATTAGGGCTTGGAACATCACCAAGTCCATGTTTAAATAATTCTTCAAAGCAAAAGCATTCCGAGGTGGAGCTGTGCATTGGGCCATGAAGGTTCTCATCTAACCAATGTGGTATCTCATTGAAGCCTTCACAGTTGAAAGGACTATGAGAGTTAACAGAACCTGAGGGAAAGATGGCCTAATTAGAGGAAGCAGGCCACTGTGGGCATGATTTGGGTTTATTTTCCCATATCTCTACTTGTCTATTGATTTTTTTTTCCTGGCTAATATGGAGTAGCATTCCCTGTGATACATTCAATTTTCCTAATGTATGTCATACCTGCAGCCTAAAAAAGTAGATCCAGTTATGAAACCTTCAACCAAAAGATTTCTTTTTCTTTTTCACAGTGACTTTCTTAAGCACTTTGTCACAGTAATAAAAAGCTGAGGACCAATGGAAGGTGGTGGATCTTGGAGTGTGGGAGTTTCAGAGCCTTTAACGAGTGGAGACAGAAGAAACCATGGCCAGGTCATATTGAATGAGAGAAGAATGCATATTCAAAAAAAAATCTGAGGACCAAAGACACATTCCACATGGCTAAGTCATTTCAATTCTAGACACGCCTAAGAAAATATTAGGTGCTTGCATAATGAAATGTGTAGTAACATTGTTACATCAATTTCCATACCAGGAAATTCAAATGTTCATTAACAAAAATGGGAAGCACAAGTTGTAGTACATGTGTTAAGCTCAATACTATAGAGTAATGAAAATGTATGAAGTGGACCTACTTAAAACAACTTGACTAAATCATGAGAATAATATTCCTATAATAATTGAAACTTATCTAATAATTTAGTTTATCTCACAGCACCAAATGTGATTCAAAGCTGTTCTTGGAACATGTAGACATCGCAACACAAAATCAAGTAGGGGAATACAGAGATGGTTCTCTCATTAAGAGGACCCAAGTTGTGTTCCCGGAACTCAGGAGGTGAAGCTCACAGCTGCCTATCACTCCAGCTCTAGGGGATCCCATGTCTCTGACTTTCAGAGGCACCTGTACTAACATGTATATCTTAGCACACAGACACACATACTTACACATAATTAAAAATAACAATATAAATATTCTAAAATGCAAATGTCTTCAGAAAATATGTAACAGGAGCTTCTTGTTAGAAGACAAAATCTAGAAGAGTGGTTGGGAAACTTGGTTTTATATTTACTATCTTAATGCTTAATGTGGGTATTAAGTACAGAGAAATTTTATTTCTGCCTTTGTAATCAAGAGGTCATGAGTATAAATTTTCCATAAACTTAAACCTCCAAGTACACTGGAGAGAAACAGCTGGACTCAGATGATCTCCATGGGGGAGCCAGGGAATCTCTGCTATTCACATGTGTGTTTTACAGTGAAAGTAATTCATGGCAAACATGACTCTGCTGATCATAGTAATCACATTGCTTTTTGTTTGGTTTTGTATTGTTCATCTAGTTTAGTTTTTGAAACTCACCACTCCAAAAAGATAAGGTTCTCTTTCTGTATATGGTATAAGAGTCTGTGCTATGGCACCACTATGAACTTCATATTGATCTGCCTGAGCTGAGGAGCAACTATTGACAAACAATTTCTAGTTACATCAGAGATGCTCATTAAAATGTGTATTCCAAGAAGCTATATTATATGTTATATGATATGTGATTTGTTTGCTCATAGTCTGATGCTTCACATACACATTGTCTGCTTAAACAGAGGTCTATGCATGGGCTGGCTTACAAAGAATAATCATTTTATTCCTACACTGTGGAGGATGAAATATAGGCAGTGTAGATAAATGTCTGAAATGAGCTTTATGTGAATTCTATTTTCTCGTATATGAAGAGAAACACACAAAAGTTTGATAATACTTCTGTTATTGTACTATATGTATGTATGAGATTTTTTGAATTAATAGCCTCTCCAAATATTCCTTCCCCATTTTTTTACATCACTGTATAGTTCAGGATCTCTTTATCTGTGTATGTATGTGTGTATATGCATGCATTACTTTTTGAGGCAGGATCATACTCTGTAGCTTTGGTTACCTTTCAGGTTACTCTTGTGACTCACGGTGAACTTGTAGCAATCATTCTGCATCAATATCCCAGTTTTTGGGGTCATAAATATAAGAATCTACTCCCAGCCACAGATATTTGACTTTAGAGCAACATTTGAACACTCAGCACAGTGACATAATGGTAATTAATAAGTGTCATGTCATTTTTAAATTATTTCTCGAACAAATATGAAAGGAAGTATTTTTGATCCATTTGTTTCACATAGAGATTGTCACAGGATAAGCAATCATTTTGTGATCACAAAATGAGAAGGATTTGAGGGAAATGTTCTTACATAATCAAAAGCAGGGAAAATGAAATATCCCAAATATTTGAGAAGATGAAAACAAATTAAGACTGAAGATGAAGAGAATAATTTGAGGTTCAGATCCTGATATCTGGAGGAGTTTCCACTTCATTATTTGTGGAGTAGAAGGGCAGAGTTTATAAACTCATGAATGTGACTGCAAGCTCCAACGATGGAATCGGGGTGACATAATGTGGACTATGGAAAGGGAAGAAGTGAATAGGTTAGGCCTATGAGAAGGACCATCATAACACATCACAAGTGCATAATGAACCTCACCAAAGGACAAGGCAAAAGTGGATTTGTCTGGGTATAACATGAATTATTTAGTCTCTATTAACTCAACTAGGAAAGAAAATTGAACAAGAAAAATCTTGTATGTTGCTTTAAGATTCTAAAGTTTAAATGCTGTCCTTTAAATGAGTTTCTTTGAAATATTTGAGGTCCTTCTCATTATCTAGTCGATAGTTTAGAATGCAAGGCTGGGAAAAGCACAGATCAGAAATAAAGTTTTCTTTTGTTATTGAAACACCATAAATGTTTTCGCAATGGTCACTATGTGTCACAAGTAAATGATAATCGCTAAATCCTGAACTAAGATGAACAAACAGAAAATTATAGCTGATCAGAAATCTATGCAAAATGCTTTAGACTTAACAACATTTTACTTTGGAGCAGAGGTTTAAGAAGTTGTTTCCTTACTTTTTTGTACTAAAGATATTGATACTTGTAATAGATAATCTTCATTGTCAGCAGGGCTAGGTTTAAAGTCACCTGGGCGATTTGTTGAGGCAAATCCATATGTATACTCCTGACAAGATTTTAAGTGAAGGTTAACTGAGGAGAAAATATCTGCTAGGAATATGGGTACCAGTATCCTGCAGGATAAGGGCGTTAAAAAATTTGCCAGCATTGTCATTCCCAATTTCATTATCCCTTTTCCATCCTAGGTACCTGCTTTCCTCCTTCATTTTACCAATCATAATAGACTGAATCTTTGAAGCCAAAGATTAAAACAAATCTGACCTTCCTTGAGTTCTTTCTGCCAGGCATCTGCTCCCAACTCTGAGCCAAGGTGTAGCACTCATAGTAATTGATTTAGAAAGTCAGAGATCATGATATGTGGAAGTGAGCACAATTGGAGAAATCTTATGATTGAGGAAGAACATAAACTATTCCGGACAAATGTTCCAGGCTTTATAAGTGAAGCAAGGAATCCTCCATATCAGAGGAGAAAGGGATAAAGTGACATGAACAGTGCCTGAAATGATGTCTTTATCTGGTAGGTTCCAGCCTTTAGACTCATGAGACTAAACGGTATGGTTGGATTTACAGGAAAAGTAACTGAATGCCTATGAGGTCTTGGTACTGTCATTCCTTTAAAAAGTTTTGTCTGGGAGAAATGCAAATAATATTTGATAAGTTAATATATATGTGTATATATATGTATGTATGTATGTATAGTGTGTTCTGAATGGTTATCATTAGAAGATATAAAAATTGTCAAAGTATTTATTGACATATGAGGGAGAACAAGAAGGTAATGTTGGTTGCAATAGTTGATTATTGCGGTAAATAAGGGTCAGGATAAACAAATAGGCCGAATAGATGTTTATTCAGGGAGAAATAACTTACAACCTAGACAGATGAACACCAGGAAATTCAACCCGATCCTCTCCTGTCCGAGTCACGCCAGAAAAGAGAGCGCCTTCCTGGCCCCCTCCGACCTCCTTCCTCAGGTCACCTCCGCCCATCGCTCCACCCCCCAATGGGCGTGGTCAGTGCTACAGAAGGACTACCTCACTACAGTTGATTTAAAAGCAATATGGTCTCTTGGAAAGATAGAACAAATCAATGATCCTAACCTCCCAGAACCTGAGGTGGGAGGATTGTGAGGGGGAGAGAACAGCCTGGGCTACTCAGAAATTTGAAGGCCAGCATGAGCTACAATGCCAGTCCCTGTCTTAAAAAAACAAAGCAATATGTATAGTAATCCTTTAACTTACACATGTGATTATACCAAGAATCCTGTGGTTTCCAAAACTCAATAATGTTCAAGTCTACTAAATAGTCAATGTCTACATGGGTATATAAAACCTGCATGGACAAAATTCACGGATTCAGAAGGTAAGCTACACTTTGTCATTTGTCAATAGGGAAAACATTATTTTCACTCTTCAATAAATCAGCCTGTTCCAGGACCACAATTCCTTATAGAATTAAGAGAATTGTCTGACTCATGCAGCATCAACATAGACATATGTGTGAAGGGATCAGCAATAACATAGCTCATTTTAACAGTGAGTTTAGGAGATGAACAATTATATAACAGGGTTGCAATTTTACCTACTAGATAGTATCTTGGTTTGCTTCTAAATTTATATATTTTAGGGAAGAAAGTGAAAGAAGTCAGTCGGGTTGTCTAGGCAGAAGAAGCTTCCTTTTGCCAGTGATATGGTAGAGCTTCTCAAATTACATTTCAAATGGTGCAATGCACCTGCTCATTTATCATGCTGCCAAGGCCTGGTTTTTGTAGCCATGTTTTTTATTTATTTATTTACTTATTTACTTATTTATTTATTGTCTGTCTCCCCACCACCAGACTTTGCAGTGCCTTGGGTTGCTGAGCATCCTAAGGGAAGCAACATATTAAATCTTGCTTAAATCAAAATAACCCTAATATAGCAAGTACACATAGATGCCCAAGATGAAGCAGCAGAGAGAAGAGCACTAGCTTCAAAATATTGCACACTGCGCAGGCAGGAGTGCATAGCTTCACTTTTATCTCTCATCAGTGCTGTCACACACCTGAGCTGGTTTGGCTATGCTGTAAAATAAAAGACAATTACACAGAGAAAACACGTTTCTTTGTGGAGACATTAGGGTATTTGTTCTGTGTCTTCTGTAGTTTGGGGTAAGGAAGAGTCAGCTTTAAAGCTATGTGACTCCCCAGGCAGCTGTTGTAGGGCTTCCTGCCTCCTCCCCTGATTAGCAAGGTGCTACATCACTGGATGCAACTACCCTTCAGTGGATAAGCCCAGGAGATGGTAATGTGGGTTCAAGGACAGGGAAAGGGAATGGAAACCAAAGAGAGGGAGTGGGGGAATGAGCAGGAAACCTGTGATTAAAAGCTGTTTGCTACAGCCAGCCTCCACGAGGGATCAGCAGCTGTGCCACAGTTCTGGAGATCGTACAAAGCTTAACTGAAAGACGCATGAAGCAGGGAGATGTGCTGGGAGATGCCAGCAGAACTCCGAAACCCTTGGCAATGGCATGAAATGCATGCCTTCATTCCTTATGCACTTCTCACCTTTAGTCACTTAGTCATCTATGGGTACACAATAGATTCCTACTGTAAAAGCCATACCAACTTAAGATTGTTCTGGCTGGTTACACCTGTGTCCTCTCTCTCTCTCTTTCTCTCTCTCTCTCTCTGGGTGGGGTTAAAGGAGCACCCTCCAGCCTGATTTTCTATGTGAATAAATCAACATATTCCAATATTTATCCTGTACTTTCTGAGCCTCAAATAGAAAGCAAACAGGTCTTGATGCAAAACCCAGTCTCCCACATTGATGTCCTGGGAACCTCCAAGTTGAAAATACAGTCACCAGATTGCTAGTCTCCAGATAGGTCAGTGATTTCTCCAAACATAGCCTCTAATATTGTATCCTAATTCTCAAATAGCCAAAACAAAGGGACACAGAGATGAGGGTAAGGGCAGTGGTGGTGCAATCCCCAATGTGTCCAAACGACTGTATTTCTTCTAAGTGTCTCTTCTACAAACGGTTTATAGAATACTTCATTCAGGGTTCCCTCCAGATTCTTAGTGTTATGCGAAAGGGGTTGACTATCAGTAACCAAATAGTCTCTGGCACTGGCCCTGCTTCCAACACACACACACACACACACACACACACACACCATACCACTTTTTGCTGCCTTTGTAAAGCTCACAGCTTCAAGTAGATTTTTTTTTTTCTTACACTAGACAGACATACAGAAGAATTTACGATACTCCCTGGCAAGAGCGTGAAAGGGTGGGAGGTGCTGAGGTCAGGGTTAAATGACACTGGGAAATGAAGCCTCCTGCCCTGACTTCTCCTTTCTTTATCTACAGAAGGAGTCTCTCTCTAGTGAGCTCCCTCATGGGGCATCGGGAAGTCTGCCTCTCTGGTTTCTAGAGAAGGCAGAGACAGCCTTTTAAAGCCCCATATCTAAAACCACCCACTGGAAAGAAAAGCCTGACCGATAGCCTGAATTCTTCCCTTTTTCCTCCTAAAATCTCATCACGGTTTTCCTTCTTTCCGTTTGGAGCATTCCCCTTTTGAAGTGCAGATCTTCTACTGCTTAGGTGCTATCAAGGAATCTTCACATACCAGTCAGTCCCCAGATTGCATAAGAGGCCAGAGCATTCTGTCTCTCCAAAGGCACTCTTCCGCCTGCAGCAGTGACTTGCTACAACAGTAATCAGAAACCTTTATGCCCAGGTGGGAGCTCCCAATAATTTTTATAGTACGAGGCTGCTGAACCAAGGCAGCCTCGGGCGCCCCAGAGCAAGGCAGATCAGCAGTCCAGGCTGCGGCAGTGGGATTTCCAGAAGAGCTTCTCTGCATCCCGCATTGGCTGCTCACAAGCCTCTCCCTATTGTGTACACAGAGCTGTGGGGCTGGCTAGCCCACTGTCGCACCGCGCCAAGCTCGGATCTCAGGTGGGGAAGAGCAGAGAGAGGAAGCAAAGAGGGAACAGAGAGAAGGAGCCTAAGCTACTCCCCCCCCCCCAAAGGACACATCGCTTCATTAATAATACAGAGGCTCCTAGATCTCCCTGCAATGTTTTGCAGCTAAACGCCTCCAACTGGAGCGCTTCCTGGTACTTCCCGAGGGTGAGGATTTTGTTTGTGAAAGATGAGAAGCGCCCCATTCATTCATCTATCAGCCCTCCTTCCTTCCTCCTTCGCATCTCAGATTATGCCTCGCCTGGTTTGGCTATAATCCTCCATCTCTCTTTCACATCGCCAGTACCGCTTCTAGGCAAAAAGGATGAGAAGGTCTCAAAAATAAAATAAAATAAAATAAAATAAACCTCTAAGAGTTCAACACAATTTACCTAGCAAGGCTTAATTCTCAAGTCCCCACTCTCATCAATTCTTGGAGGATGCCTTCAAAGTTTGGGAGCTCCTTGGAGCATGGGTTCTGCATCTTTCCACATTAGTACAAACCCTTGCTCTCAGCTCACAGACTCTTCCAGTCCGGACACAACAGGACACTAAAAATCAGAACTTCCCACGAGGCAGTCCCCCTGTGTTGTCAAGAAACCCAGATGCTGCACAGAACCTCCTCAAATAAGGATTAACTCAGCCACACAACACAGGCAAATATCCAGAAACTTCTTTGTTAAGCATGCACAGCTTACTCATAAGAGACACCTGGCCCAACACACAGGGGCAACAAAACAAACATTACATCTCTGCAGGGAAACTTGTTGAATCCCGCCATCGCTTAAGGCTGCAATTTCCCATTTAGCCAGAAGGTTTTTGATTGTACCCTCCTCGAATCCCTGGTGCATCCCTGACAATTTCTGGGCAAACTGCAGAGCCCTTTCCGCACCCACTCTCCCCCACACACCGCCACCATAAAACCAAGCGACCTCTTTCAAGGTTCCAAAGTGGGAGCCACTTCCTTTGCAGACATGTCCAAGACTTACCCTTCCATAAGACTGTCTTCAGAAATCCAGCAGCTCCCTGATGCAGGCGCAGCCCTCCAACTTTGCTATGCAGAGAGGAGCCTTCCTTCGACTTTAAACGCCGCCGCAAAAGCCTTCTGAGACTTTTCAGTCTGAGTGAGGAACAGGAAGAGAAAAGTCAGGTGTCTTCTCAGTCTCAGCACCCTGGAAAAATATCCGATCCTTCCTCAGTAGAGAATTCTTTCATACCCGTTATCTGTATTACTATTAATGCGCAGAGCACACGGCATTGCATACAAATAGGTCCAAGTGTGCTCTTCTATTGGTGGCTGCGGCGGCCCCTGGGTCCTAGCTCCAGCTCTTAACTACACAGCAACACTGGGCTCGCAGCTTTGGAGACGCCAAGGGGAAAATGGATTTAATTGATTCGTTACCTCTGGTATTGTAATGCCTGCTGCGATGTTTAACCAAGGGGGGGAAAGCCTTCACATTTAAACTCTGGTCATGTGATCTATCATTTCATATCTGCTTTTAATTGTCTGTGGGGGTGGCTTTGATAATACAAAGGATTTTCAAAGAACATTTTCTGAAGGAAAAAAAAATCACAAGTCTATTTTGGCATGAAAACCTCCCTCTTGCTTTCTACAGTGCACGACTCGTATGAATCCAGGTCATGTTATTTGCCCAAACATTTCTGCACTTCACAGAACTAAAATAGCACCCAATTTTATTCATGAAAAGGCAGGGCTATTCCAATAACTTGACTTAAGTGGATTAGGATGGCAGAACCCAAAATGTATGCACCAATTATGAAGCCTGAGAGGGTTCTCCAAATAGTTTGAGAGCAGGGGGCATTAAACACAATAGCACTGGAATCATTTCTGCTTCACCAAATGAGAAAGTCAGAAAATTGGGATTACTTTTGAGTGCTGGCATGAAAATAAACATCACCCTAAGATAGCAATAAGGTTACAATTTGCCAAGTACATTTTGTTAATTGTCACATTTTCTTTCTGCATTGTCCCCTCTCACAGAATATATCAGAGATATGAATGGGTACAGCCAGAGGATCTACAAGGAGCCAGACTCCTGGGACTGGTCTCTTTGAAACATTTTAACATTGCCAGAAAATACTTCAGTGTATCATCAGGAAACAGCTCTTTTAAATTATACTTTGTGTATACTAACTCCACTTAAAAAATTCTCTCAGTTTTGAGTATATAATTACAAAATTTCTCCATTCCCTTTTCTCCCTCCAAACCTTCCCGTATAATCTACCTTCCTCTCTTTCATATCTATCGCTTCTTTTTTTAACTACAAAAGTATATATATATATATATATATATATATATATATATATATATATATATACACATCCTCAAGTACATAAATACAACTTGTTTAATCTGTATAATGTTACTTATGTTTCTGTGTTCAGGGCCAACCATTAGTTAGAAAACTGGCATGCCGATATCTAATTTAAGCTCTTGAGCTTACTATCAGGCTTTAGATTTGCAAGAAAAATTTCCCCTGCTCTGAAATGACCCAGACTTTCCAGAAAGTCCTGCCTAAGTTATTTTCTGATGTTATAGTAAGGTAGAATGAGGCTTGCTCATACTTAGAGGTAAACATTAATAGTGTATTCCAATTTCATTATAGTAGTATGAGATACATATTTTACTGCTGAATGATGTCTACAAGTGATGTACCCAATACAAGCAGCTGCTAAAAACCCCAAATTCATCAGTCATGTGCAAAACAAATAAATGGAAATGCAAAATATAACAGAATCCAGATCTTATTCCAAATACAGGTATACCATTTGAATTTATGTAGTGTGTTCCAGGATCCTTCTTCATTTCCATAACTCTTTCCCTGTACAATCCTCCCTTCCCCCACCAGTAACCCTTGACAACAGAAGTGTTAATCCAAGTCCAGGTTGCCTTCATTGCCTTCTAGACCTGATTTACAGATTGCAGCCTGTAAGAAAGAGATTTAACTATTACAGGGCAGTGATGTGTAGCAAGATTTTTCTTTACATCTTGGTATATCCGGTGGTCATATGTATTAAGTTTCAACATCTATTCTTTTAAAAAAATGCCTATTGGCTATTGATTCAGAGAGAGAAAAAGAAGTTTGTGGTGGATCTTCATCAATTTCCTTATTGGTGCTTTGTTTCCCTGTGAGGACTTTTACTCAGAATTATTGAATATGTATAGTCTCTACTCATTTTACTTTTCAACTTACACTACTGTTTCCATGAAAGCATCTATATATTCTCATGTAGGATAAGAAATATGAAATAAACTGGCTATCCAATAATTAGAAGAAAAGGAAGTAGGGGATAATAACTATGCAAAGTTGATTGAAGTTGATGAACATTCAATTGCTTTTTTTTATATTATTGATCTTTCAATTGGTTACTACATGGCAACATCAGAAAATATTAATTTGCTTTGTAATTACAAGTTAAAGATTGGTTTTAAATGAAAATTTTCTAGAATTAAAAATAAAAAAGATGTGTCTTATTCTTGTAGATGCCAGTCACATAAAACTACCACGTTTTACATAAATATGAAAGATGAAGATTGAACAAGTATGAGAATTAAAAAAAGCAAAGGAACATGTCTACTGCAATTCTTGTATCATTTGTCACTTCAGACATAAATTATGCTATATCCATACAGCAAGTAATGCAGAATCTTAAATTGAATTTATTTTCCCATAATAAAAATTCCTTACATTTTGGTAAAATCCTTCTATGTTGCCAATTTACTCTTACAGGAAATATATACTGCAAGTGGTAATGTATAATTTGTATGTTATACTATGTTAATTCCTAGTAAGTACTGATTTTAAAGCCATAATAGTTGCCACATTTCAACATCAATAGGGATACCCTTGACATATTCTTTATTATATCAAGTACTGTTGTACCCCTCATTTTGTCTGTGTAGTTTTCAAGGACAACACATGCTTTGTCAGAAACTGATTTCCATTATGTCCTTGGATCACGATGACAGTGTCTTACTGTTGATAACGTGAATACCTTTATGAGATAAAATGAAAACATACCTGTACCATCTCCATGTTCCATTAGTAGGACTAGTTTGTTTTATAAATTTAGGTAAGTTAAATAAAACATACTAGTTGGTAACAATGAACTATAATGTCATTGTTGCTATTATAAAATTATGTTTACTTTTGTAAATACTGTGTGACTTTTTTAAATATGTGTATGCATGTGTGTGCATGTTCAATATTCACGTGCAGAAATTCCAAAATCATGATTTCCTATCAATGTATTTTAAATATATTAGTTAAGCAGACTTAATTTCTGATAGATGGAAAGAAAATTTACTACATTTTATTTGCATTTTAAAAATAGAATATGAAGTTAAGAATGAGCCTAATGATTGTATGGTTTTCAAGTATCGATGACTATTAACTATGAATATTAACATTAGTTGTAATTGGGTTGTGAATTATCAAACAATAGGCTAAACTACTTTTATTGAAAAAGACCATATTCAAATATTTTACTTTAAAATACTTTGGATGAATTGCAATTCAAGAATGGAAATATCTAAGGTAGTAAGTTTGATGAGTAATATAGAACTCAAAAGCTAGATTAAATAACATAGAAAGAGAAATCTAAAGACAATGCCTAAAGTACCATGTGGTATTTTTTTTTCTTTGTGATCACCATGAATGGAAAGTTTATAATGCTTGAAATTTTAAAACCATTGGCAAAGAATGAAGCATGGGGGAGACTGTTTCATATTATATCAAACAGGATTATAAAGCAGGCAAGATAAAAGTTGATCATAAAAGTGTAGAAGTGAAACACTTTGGCAAAGGATGAAAGAAAAATCAACAAAAGCGAAATAGGCAGGCATCTGTTATAAGCCTTTGGAATTAGAGAAAGTGTTAATAGAAAGTTAATTCAGAGGCTAGTTTCTAAAGAAGATTTCTACTTACTTGTTTATTGAAGCTTCAAATGTTTTATGAATGCACAGAGTCAACGTTGTATATTAAATGTTCATATAATTACATTTGAATGATATCAAGGGAACAAGTGGAAATGTTTTGACCTAAGCAATAGTATAAGGGCACAGAATCAAATTTGAGCCATTCTTAGTCTATCAATATGACACTTGGGCTCGGGACAACTTTCCTTTATAGACTCATAATTTCTTCATAAACACAACTTATTCTTCTGCTTCATGAGTTGATTGGAGACACTTACAGTTTAAGATGAAATACGTAAATATCTTACCAACAGAGAAGTTTGAGAAAGCCTCAGCCAAAGTTTTGACTCTGAATTTCATCATGGAAACATGACTATCCTGTCCAAATGTGACAGGATTCTGTTTACTCAAGCAATAACTCTACTTGTTGAAAAATTTGTTTCAAAATAGAACATGAATTGTAAAGGACAGAATGTTGTAGCAGTTGAATTGTAATTATGAGTCAAATCGATGCTTACAAGTAATATAGAATTATATTGAAAAAGAAATTAAAAGAAAGATTTGGTGATACCAAGAGAAAAGTTTTGGTAAAGAGACAAGAACATGAGAAGTGATTTGAAATGCCAGTTTCCTATTACTGAAATAATTAAATTACGATCATAGGTACTTAAAATGTATATATTTAGATATTGAAATTTCTGTTCTATCCACTGAGGTAAAACATAGTTAAAGGAAAAGTGAAAACCATCCATCATTTGGGAGTGATTAAACTCATTTATAATGTTTAATATTTGTGTTTTGTTACTACTTAATTCTATTTTAGTTTTGTATGATAACTCACAAGTTTTGTATAACAACTCACAATAGCTTCATTGTTGAAGAAATTCAAGCAAGTGTGAATATTGCATGCAAATATCAAAAGACCTATTGTGCTTTTCTCTCCCTATTTTTTTTTTTTTTTTTTTTTTTTTTTTTTTACTTTGGGCATTGACTTAAACAGCCTCAGGAAACTCAGATCAATGAATCACATGTGGTGGTAAAATCTTACTATTGTAACAGATTAAATTTTCATAACCTTTCTATTTTGAAGTGTTGTTAATTGAAATTTCTATGTATCTAAATGCTTTGTATGTATTACTGGAAAAATACATACCCATCTCTGCAAGTTATACGTATGATGACCAAATCTTTCTGACATTTAAGAAAAATCACAGAGAAATAAAGTTTTCCGCATTTTCTAAAACAGAAAAAAAAAATGTTGAATAAGTAAGAATATTGCAAATCCTGGGAAATTTTCACAATAAGCTCCTTGAACCAGATGATAAAAATTACTAGATTTTTAAATATATTGATAAAAGCTATGGTCTTACTGAAAAAAATATTTATATGAAATGTAGTTTACTAAATTAGGCAAAATTTACATTCTATCATGTCCTAACCAGCAATTTAATTTTGATTTCAAGCCAAGAATTTGACCAGGGCCTTTATTCTTTCATTATATTATTGTAGAGAAGATTCAGCTGGACGTATACACTGGTGCACCTAACTAAACAAGTGAACTTTCTGTGTTGATTCATCAATGTCAAACTATAAAGGACCTCCCGTGGACTGCCACAAGTCTTTATCCTGATCCTATGTGGGTTAAAAGGCTTATCATTAAAGAAATCTTCATGAAATGCACAATTGATAGCAAAGCTAAGTCAAGGTAGGAACAAAAACTTCCAAAAGAATAATTGAACAGATAAAAGTTGAAATGTATCATTCGGCAACAGGTTATTTTGAAACTGGGTTCAGAAATCAATATAAAACCACTTAGGGAGTTGAGTTGACCGCTTGCTCAATATAAGTTAATGGTATTCTCTGAGAACTAATAAACCTGTTGGGGTGAAATTACAAAGCAAAGTACTTGTATTGTGATCAAGACAAGAAGTATTCATTCTGTGTTTTACAGTACAGAACCTGTCAATTTATAGGCTTTATTGGGAGAGAGAGAGAAAGAGAGAGAGAGAGGAAACTAGCACTTGAAGGTAAACTCAATATAAAGACATGAAAGCCATTTTTAGAGAACATGATATTATACTTTTAATAGAATGTTGAACTTTTAGTAACAAGAAAAGTATGCAGGGCATGGAGGGTCAAGTTTCTAGGTAAGATACTTAAGGAGATGGGGCAGGAGAATTGCCAAGATTTACAAGACTTTTGCTAAGCAATCAAATACTCTCTCTCTCTCTCTCTCTCTCTCTCTCTCTCTCTCTCTCTCTCTCTCTCTCTCTCTCACACACACACACACACACACACACGCAGAAATAAACATGGAAAGGTATATAAAAATGTTCATTTAATACTTTGAGTCTCAGATTCAGAAACTTACAGCATAACCATGTATTGGTATGAACATCCGTTTAGTGACTATCTTTTGAATTTTGAGCTTAAGTACTATTTAATTGATAACAAGAGTTTATAAAATCCTATTTATGTTTGGATTAGAGTTGCTTGTTTAAATTAAACCGATGGAGTATGATTTATCTATGAGAATTTCTCAATAATAATTGTCCACATAAATGGGGAAAGGAAAAGAAAGAAATGCTATATAACTCATAGTATTGACTCTAACTTTCTAGGCCAAGTACATATTTGGCTTATGTTTCACATCGAATTAATGGGTAAAGGTTAATTTATTAATTATGGCAAAACCCTGTGAACTCTTAGAAGGTGGTTATTGTAAGATTCTTTTTTTTTTTTTGAAAAGATAATTTAAGTGAGATGATTTCAGTGTATTTTACCAATATCTTATTACTTTGAAACTGACATAATTTTCCACTAAGTAAGTGTGTGGAGTTTTCTATATGCAATCTTTTTTGCATAATAGAAATTAAATGATCTTTTGACAAATTTACTTAATTAGTAAATTCTACAATTAGGCATGTAGCATCGACATTAACTTTTGATAGGGATGCAGAATTGTAAAGAATGATGCTGTTTTTATTCCTAGTATTTTGTGATATGGATAAGCCCAGCAGAGTGTTCAAAACATTATTCAATGAGCTTAATGTTGAGTCTTCATGGCAAGAATAAATATCACAAAAGGACCAAAACAAGAAACGGTGAATAGTACAACTAACAATTTGAGCAACCATGGAAAAGCTACTATAAATGCCCTTCCCTGATAGTGAGATCAACACCTTATCCACCAACATGGAACCCTCATTCTAGTACCTGTTAGAAACAGAAGCAAACACCCATACCTAAAAACTGAGTAGAACTATAATCCAGATGCAGATGGAGAGGACAAGAAACACACTCTATGTGTTGCAGAAACACATAAAGACAGCTGACCTGAACAAGGAGGAGCTAATGGGCCCCTCAGACTGATATCTGGGACTCAGACCCCCTGAATATGGGTCTCTGCTAGAAGGACTGAGCAGTCTAAGGGACCTCAAACAGTGGAACCAGGATGTATTCCTGCTGCACAAAAGGACCTTGTAAACACATCCCCCATAACTTAGAGATAGGAGAGAAGTCCTAGTACTTCAAATGACTTGACAGATTTACATGACCCCACCTGGATAGCATAGCACTACATGCTGAATGAGGGTGGGGGGATGGGAGGGGAGGGTGGTCAGGGTGCATATGAGGAGTGAGAGAAGGTAAGAGGGAGGGATGAAGGGAAGTATGGAGGGAGGAAAGGAGTGAGAACTGGGATCGACATGTAAAATGAAAAAAAAATAATAATTAAAAAAATAGATATCATTTAGTCTTTGCCCTGTATATGGTATAAATTAAGCTTAATATTCTTTTGTTATTGAGATTATATTACAATACTTCTTCCATCCCTTTACTTCCTCCAAATCTTCTATGCATCTTTTGCCACTCTATAATTTTTTGGCCTTTTTGCACTGTTATAGTATGTGTATGTATATATGTATATACTTTTATATTCCTAAATATAACCTTCTTGGTCAAAGAATGTTATTTGTGTGTGTATATCGGAACTGACTGTCCGGCACCAGACAACAAATTGGAGGTGGACCACCTTTTCTGCTGCCAACTCCACTCAGTTTTCTATAGTTCTGTGTGTAGGGTTGAGGCCTCGTGTACCCTTCTCTTTAATATGTTTATCTCCACCATTCTTGCACAGCCACTGTTTGGGCAGTCCTGTTGACTTTATGGGTGTAGCTTCTGCTATTACTAGGAGATACAATCCCAGCAAACTTCCTGATACTTTGGATCTTATATTTTTTTAAAAAATGTTCATTTTACATACTAACCACAGTTCCCCTTCCTCCCCTCCTCTTGCTCTCCCCACTTCCCTCCCAACCCCCATCAAGTCCCAGAAAGGGTAACACCTCCCATGGGTAGGCAACAAAGCCTGGCAATGGATTTCACATTGTCCCTGAGTGGGGACCAGGACACTCTCAGGTTTGATCTCATAAACTAAGAAGGGTTATTTACACCTGATATTATTTGGAGGAGTAACTAAATTTTAGTGACTACAGTAGTTATTCAATAAAGGGATACACATGTTTTGACTCCAAGGCTGAGTGCACATATTCTTGGATATACCTGTTTCAGAGTATATGTTATCTAAATTTCCATTTCAAATCATTTCACCATCAGAGTATTTGAGGTTTCAGAATGGTTACAGATCCTGCAGTAGGACTGGTAGAAACCACAGTAATCTTGACACCTTAAATTCATCATGAGCAATTTATAGGCTATCTTAAGTATTACCAAAGTGGTAAAGAAATCCAAAAATAATAAGATTACCAATACTAAAAAGGAAACAAATCTAACCAAACCAATGATTTATATGAAAACTGAATGTATCAATTTGTCAAATTTTACATTTTAATGTCTCTTTGGAATGACTAATTCACTGTAATGTGAGGTATAGGTAGAAAGCCCAGGAAGCATATTCTAGACCCCAGATCAATCCCCAGTAAAACACAGAAGTTATTATGTTCAAACTGTTCAACATAGTATACAATAATCAACATACTAAGACCAAAATTACATACAAATTAAAGCACCTAAAAGCAATGGAGCCATGTCTAGAAACAGATGCAGCTAACAAATACATCTTTAAAATATAACTTGATAAGATTTAAATAATATTTAGTAGACAGATTCAAACTCATCTTCAAATGCTCATATATGTAATTATTTCTGGACACATATTTACATTAATTTTAATTGAGTACAGTTTAGCTAAATTCATAGAAATTCAAGGGTGTCATATCTCAAAGTAACATGATATTGAGATAGGTATCATAAAGATCCTTATCAACTCCAGTTTAATGCAAATATTCAGTAATCAGTTATAAACTAGTATAAAACACAAGGAAAATATTGGTTAGATTACGAAAACTCAACTGGCTATCTTTTTGCTTAAACATGCATATTTGCAGGATTTAAGAGAAAGGTAAATAAATATGTTGACATTATCAAGATCTGTAGTGAAAAGTCTCAGTGAATTTGATTGGCACTTATGCAGCAATTCTGTAATAGCATCTGAAATCCAGCATACTGAGCAACATTATCCCTCCTCAAGTTACTTGGCATTCTGAAATAAATCATTCATGCATGAAAATAAATTACTACTTGAAATCCCAGCACAGTAACTTTTATCCTGTCTGTGGCTTTTTTTGTCCTACAAAAAGCTTCTACAACACCACAGAATGTAGCACAGCTTCATCTTCTTACACTGTGCAGGAAGGATGTGGCTCATGCTCCAGAAGTCTTTAGGTTGAGTTTCTATATATTAAATATCTCTTGACCTATTTACATGTGTAGCATCTAGTGTGCATTTAAAGTTCATCAATACAAGGGTGAACAGTATTTCCTTTCTGTCCTTGCATCTGATATGGATTCTTATATATTATCTATCACCAGTATTTCTGAGTGATTGAGATTTAGAATCTGAGAAGGATGGGAGTTGGGCTCTGTGTACCTCTGTAGCACTTTGATCTACTCCTACCATACCTGACTGTGCAGGGCGCCTTGAGACAAATAGTCTAATCATTCAACCATGTTTTGGCCTTAATGAAAAGAACATTCTAGATCTTTTTCTCCTCTTGACCTACCTGAACAGATTCTTCGGCATTGAATTCTCTTACTATAAGCAGTAATACTTTTTAAGTGCAAGCTAAGTTATATCAGCTGATAAACATTTGCTTGTATTTTTTCCCTTTTGTCTAGAAATCATCTTCATAGGAATGATACTTTGTAACATGACAAACAATGCTGAAATATGCACATGCCTTTCTTTAAATCATTTTATGCATGTTTGTGGAGGTCATCATTACAGAGAAATCCAGAAAAATAAAAAATCCTAGGTCTTCACCATAGCTGATGACACACCCTTTTGAAGTTCATGCACTATCTGGCTATTTGAAGACATGGGGTCTTAAACACAAAGGGAATATAAAAGTTCAGTGAATTCTGTGTATGACAGAAAGGATGTAATTAATCTTGTTAAAAAACTTGAGAACTTGGGGGAAATCACATTATCAATGGGGGAAAATACACATTAGGAGGGCATAATTAATTATATAATTAGAAAAGTGAAACCTAGGCAAAATTGTTCAAGAAAGCAGATAAAAGAATCACCTCTGCAAGGTGAGATTAGACTAAGCAAAAAATAATGCCAGTTAAACTTCTTTAAAAATTGCCCAAAAGTCAGAGAAGAAATACAGATTTTTCAATGGGAGAAAAATGCGGACAAATGAAACTTCAACAAAGAACAATAAAAATGATTAAGGGTCTAAATGAAATGATTAATGGACAGAGATTAAAAGACATTATTCATTTAATTTACTGAAAAGATTAATGAGAAATTCAGTTACCTGAAAGCCCATGTAGAATGAAAAAAAAATGTTGAAAGAGGAGTAAATTTTAGGTTAGGCAAGAGAAAATAGCTGAAAGTAATGGGTTGAAATTGAGTTCAGGAAATGTGTGGGTGATGATCATAGAAAAGGCAGACTTGCTAGTTCTATTAGGTTGAAGAATTGTTTCCTAAGGGATGTAGTAAAAGCCCTTTCTTTAGCCATTTATGTAGGGCAGACAAAGAAGTGGGTAATGGTAGAGGGACCAATTCTGTATTTATAAAATTATGTACATTATGCTCTAATAGTGCCTATCCTACCAGCATAAGGAAACTATAGTGCATATAATCCCTTGACTTCTAGTTGTTATATTTCCTGTGTTTACATAGAATGAAAAATCCAAAAGGAACTTAATCAACTGTAGCCTTCAATAGTTTCTGCAATTGTATCATTTTGTTTCTATATTATTTATATAATAATTTTATGAACCACAATGCTTTTAGTAAGCAAATCAAATACATGATTTATAAATAAACATGTCTCAGCCAAATAATGACATATTTTATTTTTCTAGACATCTATTTAAAACTCAATTAAGATCATATTTTTCCTTCCAGTTTAAACACTTAAAATTATTTGTACAAAATATAACCCACTGAAACTTCTTAGCATACAAAGTTCTGTTTTGTATAATTTCTCATGCAATTTGAAACTGTGCTACATCTAAAATTTGTAATTATTTCATTAACAAATCTGTGTAATTTGATTAGTAACATTGACTTCAAAAGAACTAAAAACAGGTTTTAAGGGTGTGCTACCTAACTAACTGTTTAAACTATAAACCATTCGGTATAAAGCCTGTATGTACAAAGCCCTATTATTTTGTTTAGTAACTATACAACTTTACTGAGGTAAAATTGGAAGAGCATAGGATATCCATGTCTCTGTCTTCACCTCTGCTTTTATGTTATTCTGCTGCTCAGTCAACATTTATCAGGCTGTACATGGTACCTGTGCTGAAATATCCCAACTAGTCTACTATCTTTCCCTTCATGAGAAGCTGTTTTATAATGTTTCATGAATAAAAGAAGGGTTGCTAAATAATTTGGAAATATTGTGCCTTTAAAAATTTATACTGAGAAGGTACTGAGAAGGAAATGGAGGAGGTGAATATGATGAAATTTGATGCAAGCATAATAAAAATGTCACAGCAAACTTTACTTAGGTAATTTATAGACACAGACACAAATGAAAAGAATAACTAGATATACCAGGAGAAGTAAAACAAGCCA
The DNA here is from genome assembly GCF_943737965.1 of Phodopus roborovskii. Classification (NCBI taxonomy): domain Eukaryota; kingdom Metazoa; phylum Chordata; class Mammalia; order Rodentia; family Cricetidae; genus Phodopus; species Phodopus roborovskii. The sequence goes on along the minus strand of NW_026126470.1, from coordinate 12,740,642 downwards.
GGCATAGGGATTAAAGAAGGCAAAGAGCTGCTTTAGGGAGTACGGTGTAAAAAAAAAAAATGAAAAATACCACTAAATAAGGAGGGTTGGGTGAAATGGAGGTATCTTAAAGAAAATGAGGTGCTAGTTACATCAGATATGAGTTCACTAATGGAAAATAAACATACAGGTATAATAAGAGAATGTCCTTTGCTATCTGTTCTTAAACACAAAGAAGTAAAGGATTCAGGAATGTGATTAGATACCAAAAACATCTCAGAAGTATATCCAACTTTGAAATTGTCATAGCATTCTACTTCTGGCTTTTCATTTGAGGTTATCTAGAAAAGTGAAGGTATAGCCAATTGGCTTTCAGTGTCAAGGGACTGTCCCAATACTCCCTTATGGAAGGTCAAATTTAAAGTTATGTAATCACCTAGTTATTCTTCTAATAGGTAAAGAAGTTACTCATTTTATATATCCACTAAGATTTAGTCATAAAGTTGACTAAATGTTTGGTCTGTCATAGTGTCAGTGTGCATGTGGCTGCCTGAAGTTCTACCTTCAGGAAGTTGAAGCAAGCCTGACCCTAGATTGCAACTCTTTGTCTCAAAAAGATATATACATATGTATATATATATATATATATATGGTATTTCCATGATGTTACTTTTTGAGGAGAATCACATATGAATCTAAAAACAAAGCATATTTCTCTCTCTATTGTGAGTAGTTCTCATATAATAACTGTCAACCTATCCTTTTATCTATATATTCATTTATTAAACTTTTTTTCTTTCTTTCGATATATTTAATAACATTTCAATAATATCAGTCTAAAATACAAGTAATATTCTGAGGTGAAAATGTTTCCAAATGACTATGTCTTAAGTGTAACTTCATCATCCTGTAAAGATTTATCACTTACTTTATTCTTGCAAGTAATTTTAAGCAAGGGAAAGAAAGTAGGGGAAATGTCTTTCTTATGAAATTGTACGTTCTGGTGGAGCAGACAAATAACAGCAAGTTAAATATCACATCATGAAGCTGTGATAGTCACTTTCATGCTGGATTTTAGATATATTTCCTTAGCTTTCTGTGCAACCTTATATTTCAGGTAATTACAATCCCATACTTCCTAAAATCCAGGTGTTTTCCTGTTTTACTTTTTCAAACAAGGATGCTGACCAAGAGGGGAGAAGAATCTGGGATGCTTCTTTTCTCTTTCTATGTTTAGAGACTTCTTCAGCAGCAGCTGTGTCTCCTTCTTCCTCTCAGACTGTGACTCTGCTTGGCAGCCCCTCACAGAGATACAAATTAAATGCAAATCAGATGCAAATTACAAGCATAATGAGATGCCATTTCACATCCAGATTGACAAAAATTTAATAATCTAACAAAACAAAATGTTGTCAAGGATTCAAAGACTTTCACCCTTTTGGTGGAATTTGGTAAGAAAAAAAAAAAAAACACTTTGCCAAAACAAATCAGAATTTTAGAATTTTACAGTAGTTAATGCTAAACTAATGCTAAACAAATAATTCTAACTCTACTCTCTAAGGGAAAAATTACAAATAGGAGCCTAGAGAAATACACAAGAATGTTTCTAGCATTATGTCATTTATAATAGAAAAAAAAACTCAACACCTTTAAATCTCATTGAAGAGAGTAGAAAAATGAACACAGTAGAATAATCTTTCAAAGAAAAAATGAACATGTATATATTTTCTAAAGTAGTATACCACAGAGAGAAAATGCACATTGTGTGCGTATTTGTAGAATATGGAATTCAATATACCAAAATATATAAGTGAAAATGGCATGTGTGTGTGTGTGTGTGTGTGTGTGTTTGTGTGTGTTTAAAATTGAAACCAAAACTATGATGATAATTTGGAAAAGTTATAAGAAAGAAAAGCATTCAGAGATTGTTGTTTGAAATTTGTCTTTTTACTCTTTGGTCTTTTGGAAAGGCCCAACAGCCAGCTCCCAAATAAATCCCAGTCTTGCTGTTAGTTATAATCACCTGGCCTTAGCTTGGCTTGTGCTAGCCAGCTTTTCTTAATCTAAATTACCTTTTGCCTCTGGGCTTTTATCTTCCTCTTCTGTACATCTTACTCCATGGCTGGCTGGGTGGCTGGGTGACTTGGTGGCTGGGTGACTGGGTGACTGGGTGGCTGGGTGGCTGGGTGGCTGGGTGGCTCAGTGGCAGGCCCCTCATGTCCTCCTTTCCTTGTACTCTTTTTTCTCTACTCCTCCTCCTCCTTGTTTCTCCTATTTATCCTCTCTGCCTGTAAGCCCCACCTATCCTTTGTACTGCCTCACTATTGGTCATTTATTAGACTTTATTAGAGTGTCAGGTGTTTTAGGCAAGCAAGGAATCACAGCTTCACCCAGTTAAACAAATGCAGCATAAACAAAAGTCACACACCTTAAAACAATACTCTATCTCAGGAGAAAAAATTCAGAAGTATTCAACACAATTGGTGACATCTTCAGAGGGTGCTGGGTGCACAGTTCCTTTTGTTAATTTCCTTTCAGTTAAGTACTAATTTGTATCTTGTTAACTTTTATAATTGTTTAAATAATAGCTTTAAAAGGAAATTCACAGCCCTGTAAACTTAGTATCAATATTCTGATATAATAATCATGATTAATACATATAAATATATTTGCCCAACATGTCAGGATCATTGTACATATGAACTCATAGCAACTGTGACTGCATGTACCAGATCAGGTAAGCTGAGATTCCAGCAGGAAAGAAGGAAGGTCCCATGAAGTTCCTTCAGTTGAGTAAATGTTGGCAAATTGTGAGGTTTTCTTCAGAGGTGAAGTCAATATGAGGCTTTGTAGAAGGGTGTATACTGGTACATGGACAAGAAATATATGAATTCAGCAGATTAAATAAAAATAGTTCTGGAGGGATCAAAGACTTCAACTTACAAAGGTACAATGAACTTTAGAGAGGAGAAAGTGGGTATAGTCTTGACCTCATTGGCATAAGAAAAACTTCTGAACAAAATGCCATTAGTCAAGGCATTAAGATAAACAATTAATTAATAGGACCTCGTGAAACTAAACATTTGTGATACTTCTACATGGCAAAAGATACTTTCAATCAGACAAAGAAGAGGTCTATAGAATGTAAAAATACTTCTTTTGATAATTTTAAAAATTAAATTTAAATTTGAAACAAGCTTGTTTTACATGTCAATCCCAGTTCCCACAGCCTCCCATCTTCTCCTGTTCCCACCACTAACCCCCATCCCATCCCATCCCATCCCATCCCATCCCATCCCATTTTTGCTACCCAGGGAGAATGAAGCCTTCTATGGGGAGTCTGTCATATCATTTGGAGCAGGGCCTAGGCCCTCCCCTATGTGTCTAGGCTGAGGGAGTGTCCCTCTATGTGGAATGGGCTACAAAAGTTCGTTCATATACTAGGGATAAATACTGATCCATTACCAAAAAATATAAGACTATTGTCCAAAATATGTAAATAACTCAAAAACTTAATATCAAGCACGCTAGAAAACAGCATATAGGTCTAAACAGAATTCTCAAAAGAAGAATCTCAGGTAGCTAAGAAACACATAAAGAAACATTGAATGTCTTTAGTCTTCAGAGAAATGTGGATCAAAACTAATTTGAGATTTCATCACACACCTATTTGGAACTGCAAATAAAACAAATGACCATTCATGCTGGTGAAATGTGGAGTAAGGCAACCACACATCCATCGCTAGAGGGACTGCAAAGTTGTTTGGTCCCTATAAAAATATAGAGGCAGGCCTATCTGAGAACCATGTTCAGGGGGCCTGAGTCAGTCCCATGTTGGATTCCCAGCTATCAGTCTGGGGACCCATTAGCTCCTCCTAGTTCAGGTCAGCTGTCCCTTTGTGTTTCTGCAACCTGGTCTTGTCCTCTCTGCATCTGGATTCTAGTTTGACTCAGTGTTTAGTTGTGGGTGTTTGCTTCTGTTTCCAACTAGATGAGGGCTCCATGATGGTGGATAAGTTAGTTGTTGATCTCACTATCAGGGAAGGGCATTTATGTTAGCCTTTCCACGATGCTCAAATTGTTAGTTGGGGGTCAGTCTTGTAGGTCTCTAGACATTTCTTTTCTTTCTTTCTTTTTTTTTTTATTCTATATAACCAAGTCCATTCAAATGAAAACAAACATTCACAGACAATCCCTGGAAACTTGGGCATGTTCTTTCCAAACTACTTCCTGCTGGTAAGGGGCTCTGTCATGGGGGATTCTAAGAAGATGCAGAAATCCTGGCTGTAGTCTATAAAGCTGCTTTGTCCTGCTGTTTTGAATATAGGATCACCTGGTACTCTGTTTCAGGCAGTTTGGCTTGATCAAACCACATTAGTCTGGAAGGAATCCACTGCTTTTCATTTTCTGTGGAAACAAAAATAGAAATCCTTTTTCCCAGTAACTTGTCCTTGAACTTAAATTTTGGAGTCAAAGCATTTTTTTATTTAATTTATTATTTTTCATGTTGATCCCAGTTCCCTCTCCCTGCCTCCCTCCCTCCTTCCCTCCTTCCCTCTTTCCCTCCCTTTTAGCCTCTCTACCCTCTCACATGGACTCTAACCACCCTCCCCTCCCATCCCCCCACCCCAATTCCATATGTAGGGGAATGCCATCCAGTTGGGGTCATGTAGATCTGACAGGTCATGTGAAGCAGGGACCAGGGCTTCTCTCCTGTCTCTAGGTTAAGGCAGCTATACCTCCATGGCGGATGTGCCAGCAAGATCCCCTTGTGCACCAGGGATAGATCCTGGCTCCACTGCCTGAGGTCTCTTTGCTCAGTCCTTCTGGCTGAGACCCATATTCAGGGGGACCTGAGTCAGATGGATCAAAGACCTCAAAACATCAATCCAGCCACACTGAACGTCTTAGAAGAGAAAGTAGGAGGTACCCTTGAACAAATTGGTATAGGAGACCGCTTCCTGAACATAACTCCAGGGGCATAGACACTGAGAGCAACAATTACTAAATGGGACCTCTCCTAACTTAGAAGCTTCTGTAAGGCAAAGGACACAGTGGACAAAACCAATTGGCAGCCCACAGACTGGGAAAAGATTTTCACCAATCCTATATCTGACAAAGGGCTGATCTCCAAAATATACAAAGAACTCAAGAAACTAGTCAAAAAAAAAAAAAAAAACACAAAATAATCCTATTAAAAAATGGGGTACAGAATTGAAGAAAGAATTGAAGAAAGGCAATAAAAAAAGCTGAAAAACACTTATGAAAATGCTCCACATCCTTAGCTATCAGGGAAATGCATATCAAAACTACTTTGAGATATCATCTTACTCCTGCCAGAATGGCTAAAATTAGAAACACCAAGGATGACTCAAGTTGGAGATGATGTGGATAAATGGGAACACTCCTCCACTGCTGGTCGGAGTGCAAACTCATACAGCCATTTTGGAGATCAGTATGGCTGTTCCTCAGGAAAATGGGAATTAGTTTACCACAGGACCCGGCAAGCCCCATCTTAGGCATATACCCAAAGGATTCACATCCATGCAACAAAGACGTCTGTTCAACTATGTTCATAGCAGCACTATTTGTAATAGCAAGAACCTAGAAGAAACCTAGATGTCCCTCAATTGAAGAATGGTTAATGAAGATGTGGCACATCTACACAATGGAATACTACTCTGCAGAAAAAAATAATGGTATCTTGAAATTCGCAGGCAAGTGGATGGCACTTGAAGAAACCATCCTGAATGAAGTAACCCAGTCACAAAAAGAGGAACATAGTATGTACTCACTCATATATGGATTTTAGGCCTAGATCAAAGGATCACAAACCTATAATTCACACCACCAGAGGAACTAGGATACAAGGTGTATTCTAAGAGATTCATATAAAGTCCCTCACAGAAGGGGGAAGGGACAAGTCCCCCCCCCCAAAGCACAGGGGAAGTGGGAGGCAGCGAATGGAGAGAGGAGTAGGAGAAAACGAGGGGAAAGAAAGGAAAACACGTGTGACTAGGAAGATTGAGCCTGGTTAGGAATAGAAGACAGGAGAGAGAGAGAACATAAAAGAGGGAGCCAATATTGGTTTGAAGATAAAATTGAACACAAAGAAAGGTCTAGAGAACAAGAAGACTGCCGCCAACTAACAATTTGAGCTTCCATGGAAAGGCTACCATAAATTCCCGTATATTGAGAACTAACTTATCCATGGAGCCCTCATCTAATGCCTGTTGGAAACAGGAGCAAACACCCATACATAAACACTGAGTCAAACTAGAACCCAGATGCAGATGGAGAGGACAAGACCAGGCAGCAGAAACACATAGAGACAACTTACCTGAACAAGGAGGAGCTAACGGGCCACAGACTGATAGATGGGAAGCCAGCATGGGATAGGCATTTCTTTATGTTCAGTTTTCTCTTCAAATCTATAATGGCTCCCTCTTTTATGTTCTCTCTAAGGGACCTCACACAGTGGAACCAGGATGTGTTCCTGGTGCATAAAAGGACATTGTGGGCACATCCCCCATGGAGGAATACTGGAGAGAAGTCTTAGTCCCTGTTTCAAATGACTTGACAGATTTTGATGACCCCCCTCATGGATGGCATCACCCTACATGTGAAGTGGTGGGGGAAGGGGAGGATGGTTGGGGTGCATGTGAGGGGGGAGAGAGGGAAGGATGGAGGGAGAGGGAACTGGGATTGATATGTAAAATAAAAAAAAAAGAAAAAAATACTTGGGCAGGTCCTCAGAAAGACATGAATTTGCAGGGAAACCATGTGAAATCATCCTGAGTGAGGTAACCCAGACCAAGAAAGACAAATATGGTATGTATTTGCTTACATGTAGATATTAGCTGTGAAGTAAATGATAATAAAGCTAAAATCTGTAGAACTACAGATGTTAAATATAGAGTAAGGGACTAAAAGAGACATAATTTCCCTAGGAGAGGGAAATACAATAGATTCTTATGGATGGATTGGTCATACTGGAACAGGAGGATCATGTGAAGAGAGACAGCTAAAATTAATGGCCATTTGAGGGGCAGTGTGGGAATGTAATACAATAGAAAACTCCTAAAATATATACATATAAAAAGGTGATCTAATTGAAATTGCCAAATAATGCGGGAGGCAGAGCCCAAACTGGTCATCTTTTGTCACAAAACAAAGCTTCTAGGATTAGGAATCCCATGGAATTCTCCTCAAACAAGCCAACATAAATCATTGAAATGTATCCTGTGTACAGACAATAAAATATAATGTTCGCCCTAAACCAGAGACAGTGTGGTACAGACTCCTAAATGCAGACTTGTGGGTTGACTCTTGAAAGATAAAATGTTGTTTTGTAAATATCCACTTGACAATGATTGTGCAGTTTAAATTATAAAAGAAAAGAACATGTTTCTTCACAAAATGGTGAAAAAAATGCCACATCATAATATATGATGTGTAGTAGAAGCATAATAAGAAGTAAATGTATTTAAACATGACTGATTACTGTATAAGTAAAGAGTTAACATCTGGGACCAGGTAACACAATTACTTTGTTGCATGAACTTTAGGTACTGGCCAATAATAAATCTTTAAACATTGTAGGACAACAGATAGAAATACTATAACCATCTCCTGTAAAGTTCATCAGTATGATGATTCTCATGAACATTTAGTAGATTAAAAGACAAGAGTAGAGAGAGAGAGACAGAGAGAGACACAGAGAGAGAGATACCCGAGATACTATAATAGGGGGAACCAGTATAGGTTTGAAGAGAAAACTGACTCTAGAGAAATGTCCAGAGACCTACAAGGATGACCCCAACTAAAAATAAGAGCAGCAGTGGAAAGGCTACCTTGGATGCCCTTTCCTGATGAGAGTGTTAACTAATTTATATGCCATTCTAGAGCCCTCATCTAGTAGCTGATGGAAACAGAAACAAATACCCGCAAGCTAAACACTGAGCTGAACTCCTGGAATCCAGTTGCAGAGAGGGAGGAGTGATAATAAAAAGGGTCAGGACCAGGCTACAGAAACCCACAGATACAGCTGACCTGAACAAGGGGGAGCTCATGGACCTCCAGACTGATAGCTGGGAAACCAGAATTGGACCTACTAAGACCTCATGAATGTGGGTCTCAGAAGGCCTGGGCTGACTAAGGGACATCTGACAGTAGAACCAGGATGTATCCCTGGTGCATGAAAGGACTTTGGGAGCACATTCCTCATGGAGGGATACTCCCTTAGCCAAGTGGCAGCAGGGAGGGCCTAGACCCTACTCCAAATGATTTGACAGATTTTCATGATCCCTCCTGGAAGGCAACACTCTCCCTGTGCAGTGGGAGGTGGTGGTGGATGGGATGGAACAGAGGGTCAGGGTGCCTGGGAGGGAGGGAGAGGGAACTGGAATTGATATGTAAAATAAATAATAATAATAACAATATTATTATAATAAAGTGGGTCAATAAGACTATCCTGTAACACACTGCAGTTAGGATTTGCTAAGACTTTGTAAGAGCAAGATATCCTCTGAACTTTTTAGATAGTGTTGAACAGAGAACTGGGTCTTTTTTATAAATGTTATTTGTTCATGAGTGCCTTGTATTCCACTGGTATCTCCTATGCAAACCAGTGAGTATTCCTCAAAAGTCTTAGTACTTAGGGGTAGAAGTGTGAGATTCCTCAGTACTTTAAGACAGTTTTCACCTAATATTACAACCTGAATTTTCTTTCTGGGTTCCACAAATTGGAAGGCGTAAAGTGACTTTCAGAAGTTGTTCTCTATACTCCGCATGCACCCAACGGTTTGTGACTCCAGGCACAAACTATGTAAGTCAGTAAACAAAAGCAATAATTATTTTTTAAAGTGGGTATTGTTTCCTTAGCATGGAACATATTGGCATTATATATTTATTGTCATGTTCAATGACCTAGCCATTTTCATAGATGTATACTCTAGGGTCTAAATTCAAATCATTGACAGATTAAGTGACTGAATCAAAACTTCTTAAGATTAGTATGTGGATGACCAATTGTTTTTCCTTGGGGCTTTATAAACACTTCTATGATTTGCAAACACATTTTTAACATTGAAATATTTTTGTTCTTGTTTCCTAAAACATGTATTTTAATAACTGCTGCCATGTAGAAAGTAACAATGAGGGCTTGCCACTGTAATTTAAACTGAAACCACATGAGTTCTTACGGGTCCCCCATGGCATCCTTGAAGTAAGGTAAAAAATACAACTTTAATACCTAAGGAAGAAGGAAGAACCCCCAACCTAAGGAGCATTTTGGAGGAGATGTAAGATATACCCCATTGTGCTACCTCTGAAGTTGTACAGTGTAGATTTATCTCCCCCCCCGCCCCATTTTTTCCATTATAGATGCTAATACTGTATTGCTGATGTTCCCAACATTGGAAGAGTACAGAGTTTCCTTGGATTATTTTGTTTCTCCTAGACTCTTACTGTTGCTAGAATTGATCTTCTGTGCTGCAAGTTTTGTTAAGGATTTTATATATTTTAGTATAATTCACTTAAACATGTGAAGAGGTTGGACATATACCAAATAATCACCAGGGAAGAAATAAAAGTTCAACTGTCAGGAAATCACAGCCCATGTATTTCAAACGATCCTCTCCGGGGCTTCAAACATAAGAGTATAGTCACAAAGAGGAAACTAAAATGAAATAATACAGAATATTTTAATCAACACTCCCATGGCAGAATACATTTCTCACTTCTAATTATGGGCAAGCCTCTTAGGGATAAGCACTGGTGTGGGACTGGGATATGAGTAGCTACAGAATTCTGTACTATTCTGACAAAACTAAATGTTATTCTGCTTTGCTTACTATTGCAACCTCAGAAGTGATTTGTTGTAGAATATTATTGTAAGGTGTGTTACTTTTGTTTATGCTCTGGAGCGTCTGTGTAATGATGAGAAGATGTGTTTAATTCAATAAAATTCACCTGCTGTCAGGAGGCTGGGTCAGCTACTATCTGACAGGAAGTTGCAAGGGAGGAGCCAGGTGGAAGAGCAGGGTGAGAAAAAGCAGGGTGACTTCTTGGGAGATTCGAAGAGGTGAGCAAAGAGGTGAGCTGCTTGCTATTGACCCTCTCTGGGAAGCAGGATTCTACATCAACCCTTGAATCTTGAAATCTTTAGCAGGGCAGAGAATTAAAGAAGTTTCCTTAGAAGATTTGAAAGAGTTGTTGTTGGTGGCAGGTGTTGGAGTTGTTAAATAGGATAACCTTAGTTTACAAGGCAGTTAAATTAAAAAAGAAAGCAACAGTGATTTACCCATTGCATATTCCAATATAAATAATAACCATCAAGAAAGCTTCCTGCCCATAGTCCCATTTAGAAAGGGGCTCAGTGACTTAGATTATTGAAGTGAAACCTTTTAAGAGATCACTGTTATCTGAATTTTCTAGGATTCTTTAGAGAAATACAATTAATTTTACCTTTGTTCTAAAGGTAATACTTTAAATGGGCTTTTGGCTGCCTACCAAAGATGCTTATTGATTGGATTTCCTGACTAATTGATAACAGAGTTTCAAATATTTCTGATAAGAATGCACTGAAATTTTCTTTACTAGAAAAGCAACTCAAGAACTATGAAATACATTAAAATATTTTTCCTCCTCATGGTTGTTACTTAAAATATGGCTTGCCATTAAAACATCAACAAAAGAGAGAAATCAATTGTAAAATATGTAATTGACAAATTAACTGGACAACGATCAATTATTGGAGTTCCACATCTTGGATGATTGCATGTGGATAGAGTAGAAATCTAACATATCCAGCTTTGGCTATTAATTGCTAGGATTAACTGGTATTCCATTTCATTAATGGCGTTTTTTGTACTTACTATCAAAATCATTAGATAGGAAATATTAGAAATGAGATGTTTTTAGGAAAATTGTTCTAAATCAGAAGAACAAATTGTGAAATTTTAATGGCAAAGAGGCTGCTTGTCCTGCTAGTAGTAACATCTGCAAAGCAAAGTCAGAATTTTCCTTCTTTCTGTTGTTCAAACTACTTGAAACACCATTCATCTTAAAGTCATGCTGCATATTCTAGTGCAGTAAGAAGTATGTATTGTTTCAATTAAAGGCTCCAAAAATACATTTCATGGGAATGTTGTGGTGTAAATTGCTTGAACATCTAGTTCTGGCTTCAAAATTTGTGGTAGCTAACATTGAGGAACCAAAAGTATCATTCAACAGCTGGATAATAAGAGAAAAAGCCTTCATAAGTATGGGCATGTTACCTTCTCATTGTACTTTTTAAAAACCTGGAAAGTTCACGCAATTATAAATCAAATGCCCACCAACAACAAGGAAGCAAATACATGTACCATGTTTGTCTAATTTTATTTAAGATTTATAGCTTTGTATTTGTATGACTTGTGGGTGTGAGCACATGTGTGTGCTGTATGTATAAGTGTCCAAAAATGCAAAAGGACTTGGAATCCTTTGCAGTTGCAGTCACAGGTAGAGAAGACCTCCTGATTTGGGTGCTGAGAGTTGAATCTCAGTCCTCTGTGAGAAGAGCAAGTGTTCTTAATCACCAAGCCATATCTGCAGCTCCAATGCTTACCTTGTATTTTTATAGTGCCCTACAGTTATACACAGAAAACTTCTCTTAAGAGCTGCCCTATTATGACAGTGACTGATCAAACATTTTAAATGAGAACCTTAAGAAGATCTTTCTTACTTTTCCTTACTATGTTGACTTGTGTTTGACTATGATGGCCCTTTATGTCTGATCACAGTTGGTACAATATTTAGAGAGAACAGTGGCCAAAATGATTACAGTTGTTTCTTATTCCATAGTTAACATGAAAAGACATACCAAGCCTACTCTGATATTCCTTAGTATTTAATTGGCACAATATAGTAGTTATGGGGATCATTATCCATGTACAGAAATTATAAGCCATAATGTATGTACATAGGGCTAGTTTCAAAGACAGATTTTAGCATGTGTTTCAAAGACTCACATAATAATGTTTATGGAATGCCAGTTTTAAAGAAGATACTTGATGTTGGAAAGGCAAAAAGAAAAAGTTGTTAAGTAAGACTCTGAGACATGCAACATGATATATTAGTACAAAACTAAATTATTAACATCTGAAAATTGACTAGGTAAGTATTTTAGCTAGTTCTGTCTTCTTCTACTGTTTGCAATTATTTTAAAATATAGTCTTACCTGAAGAACCATGGGAAACACTGTGCTAAGAAATGAGTCAGCTGCACTTTGCAATAATAGCTCTATTAACTTACTTTTAATGCTTTTTTTTGTTTCCCAGTTGTTTGCCATATGTCCCTGAGGTTTAATAAAGCTGAAAACATTTTATTTTATTGTCTCAAACTATTGATTATCTGTTTACTGTAATGTTGAGAACTCTGTGATGTATGCCCTTTGCCAAGCTGATTAAATCAATTATCTTAAAGAAATAAGAGATCTGCTTTAAAATATAGAACCCTAATATGGAATAACTTGGCTTTTCTCCTACACTACTTATAGCCTAATTAGAAAGCAAACAAACCTTATTTTCAACATTGCAAAGAAAATAAATTTGATTGTTTCACAACTGATTTAGAAATACCTTAGGGCATGACATGACAATTTAAATCTCTTCCTCCTTGTTTTATTGCCTACATAATCTTATTTAAGGGGATAAATAACAGACTCGCTGACTTCAGAGGAAGAGATTCATAACTAAAGGAAAAATGCTTTGAATTTTAAAAAAAGTTTAAAAGCATTTAAAGAGCAAAAAGCTTAGAGAAATGTAGAATCACTGAGTACGACAAAGATCACAAATGACACTAAGCCAAGCTCAAGGTTGTCTTAATTATCCTAGGGATTACAAAGGGGAATGGTGCTGCTATATTGTTCAACATAGGAATAATTTACTGGGGATATGATATTGTGATATGATAGTTTCAAAGAGATTTGATTTAAAGTCAGAGAGAAAACAAAACTGCAAATGCATTATTGTCCTTTCATTTCACTGGGCAACTTCAGACATAGTACAGGCTAACAACTTCTTTATATCCTAGGGAGAATTTACTTCTATAAAATATTTTCCATGCTTTTCTTTAGTACTAATGGAAGTCATACAAATATTAGGAGTCAATATTTATATACATAGAGGTGAGACTGTAATTACTGTTTAAGGAAGGAGCATTTTCAATTAACTCATCCCATTTTACCTTTTGATTCAAAGAAATGAGAATGGATGTGTTTGCTCAGGAACGAAACCTGAGCTCAGAAATTCCAAATTGTCCTAATTCAAGTGTGCGATTGAAAAGGTAAAAAATAATTTTAGATCAGCGGCTTTTAGGAGTTACAAAAAATATATCCCATAGGGACAGCATAGCACTTACTTCATTAAATGGATATTAAGATTTCTATTACAAAATTTCCAGGTTGATATTGGCTCCCCCAGTTAGTCTGAACGGAGAGTATCCCAGTGTCCTCAGTGTACATGATTCAGTTGGAGGAAGGATTGTGAGTCACGGGGTATGATAATGACAGTAGTGTTCTGATAATTCATTTGCTTTCAATACAAAGTTCTATATATTCTTTTCACATCTAAAACTGGAGTCTTCCAGAAAATTCATTGCCTCATAGTCACTAATTTAAATAAAAAACAACACAAAGATACAAACAAGCAAATATGAACAAATTTTTAAAAACCAGACAGGTTGGCTTAAAAATCCCTGTGTTGGTTATGTGATACAGGAGGATGAATAAGCAATGTTGTCAGCTAGGTACTGTGCAAAGCTATGTAACACTGCTTCAACAAAGAAAACATGAATCAAAGAATGAAAGTCAACAGCAGAGAACTTAAACAAGAGGCAACTTTCCAAAGGACAGCATGACATAAAAAGTCTCATGATTTATGCTAGAATTTCTACTCATTTTTAGTAGAAGGATAATCAATATCTAAAGTGACCAGTAAGATTTTTAAAGGTAGGCATAGCTTAGAAGACTTTACCTTTATTATTTAGAAGTTTTATTAGGCATGTTTTATAGTATAAATAATGTATTTGTTTAGTGGTGCCAGTGTATAAGTTATTCATTAAGCTACATATGTATATATTCATATTCTACATAATCAAAAAATTTAATAATGCAGTGTGCAATAAAAAAGATTTTAAAATAAGTCAGCACGGTAGTACAAATAACTTGCTAACCCATTAAAAAATAGACACATATTCAAACATATTCATTAGTTTCATATATATTAGCTCCTAAAAAAGCAACTAAAATCATTATACTGTATAACTAACTCCTACTTGGGGTTACTGTTGCTGTGAGTACACTATGACCAAAGGCACATTGGGGGAGAAAGTGTTTATTTGGCTGGAACATGGAGTGCTGCTTACCTGCTTGATACTCATAGCTTGTTCAACCTGCTTTTTTTACAGACCCCAGGGCCACCAGGCCAAAAGAAGTACCATCTAAATTAGACTGGGCCCTCTCCAATTAATCACTAATTAACACAATGCCCTACAGTCTTCCAGATAGCTAGATCTTATAGAGTCATTTGTTGTTGTTTTTTTTTTTCTTTTTCATTGTTGTTTTTTTTTCTCTCTCTCTTTTTTCAATTGAGGCTCCCACATCTCTAATGACTATAGCTTGGGTCAAATTGACATAAAACTAGCTAGCATAACTGACGTCTTGTCAAATTGACACACAAATACAAACTTTCCTTTTTTGTTCATCCTCAACATTACACATCACTGTAAAGCGTTTTAAAAACTAAAAGTCTCATAGATTTTTTTTTTTTACAAATTCAGATAGTATAAATATGCAGCCTATTTCAATGTCTAAAGACTATTTTTAACATCCCAAATCACTTTTAAAATTCAGTCTCTCAACTATGGGCTCCTGTAAAATCAAAAATTAAACAAACATTTTCTTACATCAGGAGGCAAGAACCAGGACACAAACACAAAGAGCAATCACAAGCAAACAAAGCAAAACCAAACCAAGTGTTAAAATAACTACATGTAAATTCTGGGATGTACTCCCTATCCTCGGGCTTGGGTCAGTTTTCAGGCTATGCCCTCTGCATCACACACAGTTTGATCTTATAGGCTCTAGCTGTTCCACTCTATTGCTGCTGCGGTTCTAGGTGGTCAGCTCATGGTACTGACATCACCAAAATGCTGGAGTCTCTTGCTGTAATTGAGCTGCACTTTTCACTTAGCCTTCCCTGGGCTCTATTCAGACACTACAGCCCTGTCACACAGTGTTGACCTCAACTGCTCTCTATGACCTCTCCATGCCTTTAGAACCAGTACCACCTGTGTGATTCACAATACCTAGTTCAGCTGCCCATTCTGAGATACAATCCTGGCTGCCTCTGAAATGCAGCCTCTGCATGCTGACATTGAGGAAACCATGCCCAGAAGATTTCATCTCAATAATGCTGGTTCCTTATTAATCACTGCTAATTTCTCCACCTGACTAGCATTCAGTAACAGAAGCGTCTTCTCTCTTATTATCACAGATTCTTTAGCTCTAGGTAACCAAGACAGCACAGAACTGCCACACAAAATGCCTGGTAGAGTCTTTGCTCCTCTCTGGAACTTTACAATTCAGGGTTCCACAATCTGCACTGCTGTCAACATACTTGTCTTCCATGATATGAACATTATGAACACTCAATGTCTTTTCTTGCCCAAAGCTCCAAAGTCTTTCTGCAATCCTAAAAGCTAACACTGCCAGGTCTTTTAGAGCAATTGCCCATTTCTGGAACCAATTTCTGCCAACTTGTCCTAGTTAGAATTACTATTGTATGTACTATATGTATGACAAAAACACCACGGCCAAAAGCAAGCTGGGGAAGAAAGGGATTATTTGGCTTACACTTCCACATTGTAGTACATGACCAAAGGAAGTTAGGACAGGAATTGAAGTAGGGCTGAAACAGGAGGTAGGAGCTGATACAGAGGTTATAGAGGAGTGCTGCTCTCTGATTGATCCTCATGGCTCTGTAGCATACATTTTCATTTTTGTTTTTTGAGACAGGGTTGCAGCATGCTTTCTTATACAACTCAGAACCACCAGCCCAAGGATGGCAACACCCACAATGGGCTGGGAATTTCCCTGTCAATCACATAAGTTTACTGTATGTAGTACAATAATCTGAGAAAAAGAAGCCATGTTACAAAGTTGAGGAACAATTTCAGAGAGGGCAAATTTGAGTTAATTCATTGATATTTGGTTAAAATGGTCATTTTCAGTCTTGAGCTTATAATGCATGTTTCTGTATTTGCATAACCTAAATATGTAGAATGTTGACCATTGTGAGGAAATAAATTTCTAGTTCTGTCTATTGAAAGGGTCTACAGGAGAAGCCGGAGCAGTGACGATGAGGCACTTGACACTCACTTAAGGAAATGAGGACTTCTAGAAGCAATGACTGATTCCAAAGCTCTGAGAGATTCCAGGGTTAAGCTGGAAGCACCATATGCCAGCAATTATATGTGAAAGTGAAAGTGCTTGAAGCGTTGGAAAGGTGTCAAAGGACACCATAATTAGCCTGAATGTGCTCTCCCTAGCCAAATACTGGTCAAGTTGTACAATTATTGACAGTAACAGAATAATACTCATCTATAAAACAAACAACAAATCAATTGGTACTGATACACAAATAATACGTACATGTAAGATGACAACCAGAAACTTTACATTATTTTAATATAATTAAAAAATCTAAATGATTTAGCTTGCAAATCACTTTTAGCAATTATCACAAAAAAATAATGCTGGCAATAGATGGCAACAGATGTATTACTAATGGGTGAAAATACGATGAGAAGCGAGATAATTTTATGCTTTCAAAATACCTTCCTACAATTATACTTCATAATTACAAAGATGTAATAGACAACTTGTACAGAAACCTGGCAGTCACTTATATATTCAAGTGATTAAAAGTTGCTGGTACTGGAAGAAGTAAAATTTATTTTTCTCTTGATGGAATTCACAGAAAAACATACATTATTAGCTCTCTGAGTTTTATTTCAACATATGTAACCTGAATCTAATTAATCATGTGGAGACATGAAACAGTCTCAAACAGGCACAGTCTGGCTATAGTTCTGAAAAAAAAATGTTAATACAATGGAACACTATAACAGATTTCACATTAGAAATTTAATTGTCCCAAATATATGAGGTTTTTATATGTGATGCTCTGATTGTACCCCAAACTAGGAGAATATGAAGATGAAAAAGACTAGTGGAAAATTAATACCTGGCCTGTCAAAGAAAGAAAAGTGATTTTACTAGTGTGCAATGGTAATGCAAAGGAATTTATTATAATGTACTTGATTAAAGATACATGCAGGATTATAGAGCTATTCATGTTCATTGTAAATATATCTACTCTACAAAGGTTAGCAGTATAAACATATAGACCAATCATTGGTGAGGAGCAAAGTGAGAAAGCAAAAGAATTAATAAAAGGAGACAGAATCTAGTTCATAATTTTAAACATCAAATATGATTTTTCATCTTTTTAGATTGACTTATATTATTTTATGTGTATGAATGCTTATTTGTGCACACGTCTGTATATCATGCATGCAGTGATCTAGAGTTAGGGATGGTTACGAACCACCTATGCTACTTTGAGCTTTGAATTCCACTTGTGTCCACTGAATGAACAAATGCCCTTAAGCCCTGAGTTTTTCTACAGGGTCCTATAAATTATTTTAATCACTACACTAATGGATGCCAGAAAAGATATTGCCAGTTTTTTTCTGAATTAGCATTGGAGATTTTCTATTTACTAAAAACTATCTAAAAAAAAAGAATTATAAGTAATGCAAACAGAAATAAAATGCGTTAAAAACAGAAATGTTCAGTGATTTAACAAAATCATGGATGAATAACAATATATAACTTTATATTAATTATTTTAATTTTACATTTTAAGTTTTTCCTGGAGTACAAATAAGTAGGCTTCATTTAATACTTTCTTTAATCTGTATCATTATAGTTGTTGGTGATTGAAAAAATATTGTCAATGAACAAGATAATATTTTCTTAATTAAGAAATGAGTAGCCAAAGGCTTACAGATATTTTATACTAAGGAAAATAATATATATATATATATATATATATATATATATATATAATTTTAACTTGATGATAAGTGTTTCCTGTCCTAGTGTGCTTCTATGTCATTGTAATAAAAGTACTGATGAAAAATAACTTGGGGAAGAAAGGGCTTATTTTTTCTGATACTTTCCAGTCAAAATCCATCCTTGAGAGACCTCAAGGAAAAACCTCAAGGCAGTAATGATGGAGGAATGTTGCTTGGTAATTTGCTACCTCTTGTTTGCTGTGGTTGCTTTCTTACACAGAAAAAGACTGTCTTTGCTGGGGGTGGGGGGTGGTGCACACCTTTAATTCCAGGACTGAAGAGGCAGAGGCAGGCAGATCTCTTTGAGTTTGACACCAGCCTGGTCTACAAGAGCTAGTTCAAGGACAGCCTCCAAAGCCACAGAGAAACCCTGTATTGAAAAACAGAAAACAAAACAAACAACAACAACAACAAAATTACTATCTTCTTAAATATGATACTGCTCACAGTGGGTAGGTTGGATCTTTTATGTCAATTATCAATTAAGAACATGACAGAGTTATGCCCACAGGTCCATCTTTTCAAGGTGATTCTTCAATTGAAGTTACCCATTCCAAGGTAATTGCTCATATCAAGTTGAGAGCAAAAAGCTAAACAGTACAGCCCCACTTCTGATATATTTTACATTTCTATTCCACCATCATATTTAGGCAACCCTCTTAAAAATCCTTATTAGCAAGTCTGTCAATACTTTAATAAACACTTTCTATTCAATTTGTTTATGTCTAATTAGAAGTCTTTGCTCTTTTCTTCATGTTTTCCAAAATTAATTTTTAGTTTTGAGGGAAATCTTGCACACAATTTTGAAGAAGGAATCATAAATTAATAAAGCAAGATAAAATAGACAAATAATACAAATACCCATTACTCTCATTTGATCAATAGAAATTGCATACATTTACTATTACTGGGAAATATATCAATAGTTTTGATAACTTTATACTCATAAAACTGTAATAGCATAAAGACACATGCATAAATGAATAGATAGCATAATGGAAATTAGCCTTTTTTGAATTTTTGTCTCTGAGCAGAAATTCTTGTGAAGTTCCCTTCTTTCTTAATAAATTTCCTGTGAGTTGTTAATGTTTTGTTTCAATTTAGACAGTGTTCCATTTCAGTTGTATATAATATTTTCTGGGTTGGACAGTTAATGAGTTTTGGATTCAGTGGTTTGCCTAGGATGGAATATTCTTATTTCTATTGTCATTCCCTTAGAAATATAACAGGAGATCATGGAGGAAAGACTACAGCACCAATGATCAGTAATCACTGTTTATATGGAAATAGTAAGGATATTTTCCCAAAGATACATTCTACAGTCAAAGAAAACATGCTATACTAGTATATATATATATATATATATATATATGTATATATATATATATATATATATAAAAACATGTATGAACATCCATGCAAGAGTTATTTCTTATAATAAATAATAAGCTCATAATAACCTAATAGATATGCTTAATGTTATAAGTTTTCAGAGAAAATTAAGTCAAGACATTCACTATACATGAGTAAACTATGGCTAGTTACAAAATATATCATTATGTTTTATTGATACAATTATGAAAATAACCTCTGTGTTGTATTTCTATAAAAGCTTAAAATGATTTTTAAATATTTTTCAAGTATAGTATCACATATTCATAAAGTATGTGATGGAGGAAGAAGACTGAGTTAGGGTAAAAATACAGGAGAGCAAGAAAAGAGATACCATAATAGAGGAAGCCATTATAGGTCTAAAGAGAAATCTGGCACTAGGGAAATGCCCAGAGATCCACAGGGATGACCCCATCAGCTCTTGGATGAAGGTTCTAGGATGTCATTTAAGGTAGTCATCAATCTCTTTATCAGGAAAAGGCATTTAAGGTAGCTTCTCCACTATTGCTTAGATCATGAAGAGAATGAACCTGACTCACCCTGCTGAGGAAGGGGTCTTAGGTAAGTGCATGATTTTCTAACTGCTACTTTCTCGCTGGTGAGGCCTTGACATTGACCTACTCTTAAGTGCTTGCACTTGTGGGATTCTTTTCAGTTCCCTACAGTCCCTATTCAAGCTGTCGTATATACAGAAATAGTCAGATTCTCCCCCACTTCCAGTCTTCAGGATCTCACCTAAGGTTTTCATTAGTTTCACTCCTACTTACTTTCAACTTCACAAAAGGCCTTGAGAATCTTTTTAAGTGTTAGTCATGGACATGCAATTACACTATGGAGTCCAACAGGTATTGATGCCATACATTATATGTGGCTTTGTCTCCATCCCATTGTCTTTTTGAAGGGCTCTCTCTATCATCTTCACATATTGAGGTATTTATTCCCATCTGACCATGTCTACACTGTAAAGAGGACAAGCCTTGAAACTGCAGAAGTGTGATGGAGATGGGATAGATGGGGACTTTCCTTTTACTTGATGTATCTCATCTAGATAATGATTCAGCCATAACAGTCTTTATGTACAAACAGTTAAAGTCAGGAGAGTATGTGCATAGAGCTCTACCTCAACACATTTGTTCATGAAAAACCTATAAAATTAGACTACTGGCTTTTTAGATAAATGTGGAGGCAAGGCAAAATATATAGTTATTGGTTCCTTAAAATTAAAAGATAAATGAACAATAAAATCTAATAGTAATGAAATACAAAAGTTTTGGGAAACGTGTCTAAGGATTTAAGAAAAATACCATTTTGTCCTTAATTTGGTATGTTTCCAAGGATTAAATCCTCAAGAAAGAAAATTAAGTGATCACATACTAAAAAGAAAGAGTTTAAACCGAGGAAAACCTTACTGAATGCATATTTGTTTCTTTAAAAAGTCACTGAATAGCATACATGAAACACATAACTCAGGTAGTGACAAACACACTTGTAATCTAGAAAGTTAGGAGGAAGACTTAGTAGTT
The DNA here is from genome assembly GCF_943737965.1 of Phodopus roborovskii. Classification (NCBI taxonomy): domain Eukaryota; kingdom Metazoa; phylum Chordata; class Mammalia; order Rodentia; family Cricetidae; genus Phodopus; species Phodopus roborovskii. Next base: position 12,719,565 of record NW_026126470.1, on the reverse strand, counting down.
TTAGAAGGCTCAATGTCATCCCAGACTACATATGAGTTCAAGGCTACCTTGAGATACAGTAGACCATGTCTCAAAACAAAGCAAAAACACACAAACACATTGGCATCAGCTTTAGTGAATATGATAGTTGTTTGAAAGTACTCCATCCTTTGAGTTGACCTTGGAGAAGATGATGGTAAGCTTCTAGCCACAGTATTTAGAATTAACAATAAATAATGAGGTTGGCAGAGATAAGTATCAAATAAAAACACAAGTAATTACTGCAGCAATATACAGTGGATACACGAGTCTGGGAAATGAGCCAGATAAAGGTTACAGTAAGTATATTTTTTAAAAATGATTGATAGGTTAAAGAATATTTTGGTGCCAAGAAAGTATTGTGGCATTAATTCTTAATTTAAGACTATCTCAAATGGAAAACTTGCAGACAAAAATCACAGTTGTCTTCTAAGCTGATCTGTGATCCTCAATCAATTTAACTGTTAAAATAATATGTAACTACTTTTCTAATTAAACAATAATTATAATCTCATTTATTTTAAATAAGAACTTTAACAATCAGCATCAATTAAATTAATGTGTTTATTCATGTGAATTGACTTGGGAGTTTTGAATTTACATTTTAATACATAAGTATGTCTAAGCTGGACTCCTCTAGAGGATTCTGAGCTTCTCTATAGTAAGTGAAGAGGGGGCATTTACTTCCACAACAGAGGTCTATGAAAATGTTAAGGCACGGGGAGCATCTGAATCAACTAGAAACAGAGATAAAGAAAGTGCTAACACAACACAGATTAAGACCCCAAAAAGGTGAGGCCAGGAAAGCAAAAGACTTGCCAGAAAGCCTCCACCATGATGTAAGTATTTTATGGGTATTGTTATATAAGGAAAGAAAAATTGGGAGATGAGCAATAGAGATGGTTCAGTGGATAAGGGTGCTTTCTACTAAGACTGAGGACCCAAGTTGATCACGGGAAACCACATAGTAAAAGTTGAAAGTCAATTTCTGCAGACTGTCCTCTGATGTCCAAATATGTATATAAGAGCCATGAGACATGTAAATGCACACTTATCACTGACATACACACACACACACACACACACACACCAAATGAAAACATGTAGTTAAATATTTTTCCAGGAAAAACTTAAGCAGAAGAATCCCTGACAAGTTCAAAGAAAGATATCATTTATATTTATATTTAATATTACTCCTAGCTCACACAAGATCAGACCAAAATATTAAAAATCTGAGATCTTTTTTAATTTATCATCTATCTGGTTATCTATCTATCTTTCACATACCTATCCATCTATCTGTTTATCTAGCCACCTATCTAGGCATTTAATATATACATGAAAAACCTAAACATACTGAAGCTTTGTTTTGGAAAATTCACAAAATATCACAAGGAGGATAAATGATGTAATTGATTTTGAAAAACAAAAAACAAACCAAAATGTATATGACATTCACCCCAAATACATTTTTAAAGGGTTTATCCAAATTTGATTATCATGTTCTACAAATTTTTGACTGTCTTAGAAATTGTGTTCAGTATTACTTCAGCTCTGAGTCTGTTTCACTGATTACTATTGTTATTCTACCTGCTGGATATGCTTTGGTGAAAGGTAGCATTAGGTGGCTTTCCACACCTAATGTACCGTTGTAGCCTGGAAAACTTAAAACTGAACATACATGTCCTCCAGCTCTACTCAATCATCTTACATAAGTGAAGGAAATTCTTATTATAATATGTTAATTAGCAATTTTACATGTAGTCAATACTTTCTTATTATAATACTCCATTTTAAAATGTTGTATTTCTTAATGTGTGTGTGTGTGTGTGTGTGTGTGTGTGTGTGTGTGTGTGTTTTGCATTCAGTAGCCTATGTGTACATCAGAGGACATTGCTTCTCTTCATCTATCATCTGGGTCGCTGGGATCAGATTGTAGGCTTATCAACAACTTTCTTCACCAGCTACGCTATCTCACCAGAAAATGTTTCCCATGTCCAGCTTGTGCAATGCTACTACTAGGCAGACATTGTTTTCCATGATAACAACTTTAATTTACTCTAACCATCCACAACAAAACAGTTCAGAAGGGTAGCAGGTCATTCCATACTAATTGTTTTTCCAGAAAATCTCTGAGCTTCTCTTCTTTACGGATACTTTTTTTTTCATTTTCCTCCATTCTTGCCTCCAAAGCAAATATACTAAGGGTGAGAGAGAGAGAGAGAGAGAGAGAGAGAGAGAGAGAGAGAGAGAGAGAGAGAGAGAGACAGAGACAGAGACAGAGACAGAGAGAGAATTTGTGTGTTTCAGTGTGAGTATGTGAATATGAGTGTGTTTGTGAGTGTGTGTGTGTGTGTGTGTGTTTTGTGAGTGAATGTGTCTTTTGTAACATGAACCATTTTATGAAGACATCATTTGGGGATCTCTAAAATTACTGACTAAACATGTCTGAAGTTAAAGCAGACAAACAAAAATCAAACAAAAAAATGTAACATTATGAATTAGAATTTTACATGTAGAAAATTTTCTGGACCTTTAAACAGAGAAGTATCTTAACCTGTCCAATTTAAAAAAAAAAGCAGTTTAAACTAATAATTCAGGATATTATAAAATATTCTATTATGTCTGTGTTATAGCTATGGTTAGTATTAGGAGATAAGAATAGGTTTAGAATGCTAGCAAGGTATATAGTTTAAAATATTCAGTAGTAGAAAATATATGAGGAAATTATCTTTATTTTCACATTTAGAATTACACAATGAGTGGAAGACTTGGGTAATACTAATAAAAACAATGATCTTGAAGGCTTGTTTCATTTAAAAACATTAAAAATGGCTACAATGAAGAAGTTACAGGGGATCTGATGTAATTTCAGTGCTCAGCTATTCTGGATAATTGCAGAAGTCCAGATGTTCTGGATAATTCTAGAACGCTAATTAAAGAAGGTAGGTGGTTGATGGATAGAGATGTAAACCTGTGTGGATAGCTTCCAAGAAAACCTGATGAGGGAAATGCTCTATTTTAGAAAAGGTTACAACATTACCCAATATCTGAGGTTTCAATCAGTTTGGGGGATATCTTTCTTAGGCAACACTTTGAAAGACCCACAGTTCTTGTGATTCATTTGTATTTGTAATGTCACGTGTAGTGCCAGAGGACATTAGGTGATACTTAAGAGGATATGAATGTGTATAGCTATTGAGAAGTATAGATTGAGTAAGTAATGCAGGAAAATAGTGCAGGGGTGCACTGTATTTGATAGCAGGACTGATTCCCACTATTCCACAGAAGTGCGAATGGCCTTTAAAGACATTTGCTACACAACAAGATTATCAAATGTTTATGATAAATGCTCACAAAATTAAGATAACTTATTTTTTAGTCTCTAAGAAGAGCAAAATGTTGCATGAGTGAGTGGCAGATAGTAAGGACAATCACACAGGAACAGAAGATGTTTGTCCTGAGTCTTCATCTTTGCTTCCCATTGTGCGTGTAAAACTCAAGGCTCGTATTTAATTACAATGAAAGTCATTCCAAAGTTCTTTTCTTAATTGAGAATTGAGACAGGTTGATTATGATGCTTCTGTGTTCTTTTTCCTTTTTTTTTTTTTTATATTTTATTTATCCTGAGATCAAAAGCATGTCTTATTAACTGGCCTTGAAGGAGAAACAAAGCAAAACAAAAAGTAAGTAAACTACAGCTTGACAGCATCCTCAATAACATAATCTCTGAGGCAAACAATCCAGAAAATAATTTCCCAGGGTGCGAGAGCTCTGGACCTCTCCTAGGAAAGAGTTTGCAGTGTTTTCATTCTGTTTATTTACTAATATAAAGGTGGTTTTCCTATTGATTTTTTTTCACATTGCTTGAGCATTTTCTCAAATGTCTACAGAGTCTGCCAAATAATCTATAGTTCCTTGTTGATAGAGTCATATAATGTCATCAATCATAGGGCTAATTAAAAATAAGCTATACACTTGTTTTCCAGGGCATAATATATATGTGAAAGATGAACCAATATTTTATCATACCCAACAATAAAGTTGATTATGAACATAAATAGAACACGCATCATCTTGTAAAAATTTGGGTCTCATGTTGCTTGCAAAGAGGGTACTAATGTTAATGATAAATTTAAATATTGATGCTTGGGAGCTAAATGCTTTTTTCTTTTTTAATTTTGGATTTATGTAACTAAACTTGTTAGGATATATTCCATCATACTTATATTTTCATTTAACTTTTGGATGATATTGACGTTGTGTCTAATATTTTAGAATACAATTTTATACACATTGGTACTTAGATGACAAGTGAATAATCATGTCAGATATTTCTATGATGATTTCTTTGTTACTGTTTTCTTTGTAATATACATGCATACACACACACACACACATATATATACATATAATATATGCAACTCTATTATATATATAATATATATCTTCAAACTATATCTTGACCCTTTACAAAATCAGGAGTAATTTAACAAAATATATTCAGTGTCATCATATTTTTGGCTGTATGACAGGGATACATGGAGATAAGTGACATCCTATCACAGAAGCATGGACTGTGGATTTCATGTTCTGCCTCAGCTTTAGAAACCCAGGATTAGTTTATTCTCAAATTTACTATGGTTAATATTTTTCTGTTTCTCCAACTACTACGAATAAGTCTTCGGTAGTACTCCTAAATATCACTCTTATTCTTGTGTGTTTATAAACCTAAAATGGACAAGTGTTCCATTACACATCATTTTCTCTTGCCACAGATCGCTTTTTCTTTAAAAAAAAAAAAGTGTTATGAAAGAACTAAAAAGAGCTTTAAAAGACACTGGCAGACTGTACCTTTATAATGCAATTAAACCCACCTGGCTTTTCTGCCCCAAATCTGCAGGGTGCATGCTGTTTTGACTTATCTGTGGAGTAACATCATCATTGCATAGGTCTAAGTAACTGAACACTTGGATTTATATTGGTATTTACTTTTGGGAGTTAGCAGAATTTTTAAAAAGGTGTATATTAGTGAGAGATCAGGAATCACCAGGAATATTCTGTCAGACAGAATATTTGGTTTTCAGCCAAAGGAATAAATACCTTGTTTGCTGGTCCATATGCTCCTAACTTTCCTGTTTGTGTAATAGGAAGAAGCAGTCAAAACTTGATCTATGCCCTTAGCATAGGCTGTACCTTTCCAGTAGTAAATGATAAAGCTGTAGAAGAAGCAGAAAAAATTATAGGTTTGAGGATAGGCTAGGATACACTTCAGATAGAATAGTAATCTTAAAGTTAGATTGCTTATTTGTATGTTTGAATCCTTGAGTTCTATTTCCACATTACATAACCAAAATAAATTTTGTAGAAAAAACTCATATAGGAATAACCCATGGCTATCAAACATATTCAAAAGTATATTTCAGTGATGAAAAATTTCTCATTAGACATCATTCCTAATAGCTTGCCATACCATTATATAGCACCATGAGCTGGAACACAGCCTGGGTGTATAGGCATTTAAAGAAAATTCTAGATTCACACTATATATCTATAAACATCACATAAAGTCAAATATAATACACTTAGTATACATTAACATATAAAATAATATACACTAGGGTGATGCATTTAGCACATCTCATATATATATGTAATGTAAAAATGCTAATGTGTATGTATATCAAATTCATGCACATTCCTAATGTATTAATTTTTTTATATTATACTCTGGAGTGGTGCTATATAGCTTCTCTTATGTAAATTTTTCTGTGGTAGCTTTAGATAATTGTATCATGAAGGAGCTACAGGATTATATGGTAGGCTACATAGAATTCTAGAATTCAAAAGTTCACATTACTTGAGGTATTTGTTTGAGCATTTCCTACTTTCTTACACAAAGTATAACGTGATCTTCACAACATGCTTCATTAAAAAAAACTTCCACAGAATAAAATATTCCCTTTAGCTTTTTGTTTCTGATCATTAATAAACCTGGACAATACAGAATTTCTTGGGATTGTAAAATAACTATTGAATTTTAAGTAGAAAGTTAGTTTTTCAGATGCTATGTTACTGTTTTGCAAAATGGTTATGTGTTGGTCTTTAGAGTAAGGTGGCATGAGCCTCATGCAGGGCCATCTGCTTAGCATGAGTTTGAAGCCTTATCTTGCAATCCATAGAGTTTTAGAATTTGCAGTTGGCTTCGATAAAAGCTCCCTCTCCACTTATTTTCTCAGTGGACTAGAAAAACCAGCCAGAACTTTGCTAACCAGATGCTGTAGTCCTTATTAGTATTATCTTGTGTATACTTGATATCTTCTAAATAATTTGATAATTACTACAGTGCTCATGACAATTCCAGCTACAAATAGAATCAGTTCTGACTTTGGCACAGAATCTAAACCACAAGCACAAGTTTATTCAGAATTCATTTATTATTTAAGAGGTAAAATAAGTGCATTTGAGGTCCAGTGAGATGTCCAAGAAGATAGCAGCTCTTGCTACCAGTCTGGAGACCTTAGTTTTATTCCTGTGACTCACAGAGTAGAAAAATGAATGGCTCCTGAAGGTTGTCCTCTGATTTCTAGTCCTGCACCAAGGTATACAAAAGCTTGTACACACATACACACATCCATCTAATGCCAATTAAAAATTTAAAGAATTATTATTGAGTATTCCATTGTGTAAAGTGTGGATGCTCAGGTTATCTTCAAAAGAATGACCAGAGATTCAAGAAAATTATAAAACTACTTAATAAACAGAGAATGACCAGAGTTGTTCTTGCTAAAAAATAATGCCCAAAATAACAAATAACAAAAGAATCAAATACACCTGGAACTATTCAGTGTCCATGGTTTTTGGGTTATAGAGGGGCCCTTTCAACCTCAACAAGAACATTGACATTGGAATAGTAAGGGCAAATGCTAGATTTACAGAGGAAAATCTTCAGCTGTTCAAGTGTTACCTATGCAAAGGGAATTTGATTTTGAAGAGTATCAGAGAGACGGAGCATTGCTCTGAAGACTTCAAGCAGAACTGTCACTTTAAAGTAGAAAGATGCAAGTTGGTTTGAGGTGTATATGGAACTGAATTGATTTGTGATGGCATGAAAACAAGCAGCTAGTCCACTTCTCCTTAAGCCCAGCACAATAGTATTTGATATAGGATACAGAACAGAATACGTTTAGGACGAATGTTGCATGTCCTTGGATTTCATCTCTTCTCTTTTGGAAGAACTAAGTCTGCTTTTCTGCTTGTTTCTAAAGAAAGCAATCCTTTTGGTTTCTGTGAATACAGTCTTGCCTGGAGCAAAGGAAGTAGAACAGATAATTATCTTCACAGTTTTTCCTTCCCTTCTCTAGTTCAAAATACCAACATGACAGTGAATTAGTTTGTCAAAAAAAAAAAAAAGTGCAATAGGCAGAATATATTATGTCCTTGCTTTCTATAGGATTTTGCTTGATACAGTGAAAATTTCTTGCATGTAATTAAGGACAGAATTTCTCTTTCCATAATGTTGTTTAAATCCTACATTTGAGTGTGCTAATATATGGGGTTATCAATGAACAAAAACGTCTTGTTACTTTGTCAGTCCTAATTCAGTTTTCAAGAAGTGTTAAGAGGAAATGAAGAAAATGCTTTATTATTGTGTCTGCATTTTTTGTATCAATTGAATTAGTCCCTGTTCTATACCAATTAAGTTTGCAGTAATGCCCCAGTGTTAAAAAATTAGAAATAATTGCAACTTGAGGTTAAACTTGAATGATTAGTCTCTTCATGTATTCATTTCTTAGGATAAATAAAAATGAGATTCTTTGTCACATACTTGGTAGTTCACACAAGGGCAGGACTAATATTAGTTACCTAAAACTTCTGAAGTAGATCTTAGTTCAGAGTAAATATCTAATCAAGCATTTAAAATCTCTACCTCGCTGCTTACTCATGTAAATAGTTCTCACACTGTAAGGTTGAAACTTTTCAATAAGAGACCATACTTTTGAGAATGGAAACTTGACACATAAGATGAAGATAGGTATGTAGACTCTCTAAAGCATTTAAATTCCTCTGTCTTCTCTGATACCCGAGTAGGCAACAGTGGCCATTTTGTCTATTTAGGAACTTGTCTACCTGCCAGGGAAGAAATATTACAAGGAAATATTATCCAGTTTCTCTTGTTCCTTTCTCTTCTCCCAGATCCCAGATGCGTCACCAGTGTGAGTCAAATATGGTCTAGACAAGCATGCTTTAGATATTATAAGGAAAAGTACTAAAAAGTCTATAATTCCCCAAAGGTGAATGGTACTTGGTGTATAATTGTAGGTCCTAATATTCATGAGATTAGACTATCCAATGGGTGTTTAATTAAGAAAGTCACAAAGGGAGACTCATCTGGGGAACATTTACTGAGTGGTGAAAATTTGGGGGTGATGTAGGGATGACCTCTTTAGACATGACTTAAGGAAAGGAGGTTCAACTCTAAATATAAACTCAAAGTCAGAGTGTGATGTAGAAGTTTTGTAAGAAGTGGTATGCCCTGAGAAAGCAAATGAGATTGGGGAGTCTTTGCCATGGGGTTCAGTAGATATAACAGTGAAACAGAGTATGTATTCCTCTTGCAAAAGATATAAACATAGTTCCCAGCACCATCTGCGAGTGGCTCTTAAAGACATACAATTCCAGCTTCAGGAAATCTGACTCCATCTTTTGGGCTCTATGAGGATGCAAACATGCATAGAATGAGATGTATACATGAATGATTTTTTAAAATAAGATATTTGTGGAAAGGGGGACAGGGTAAAAATACATAAATATGGAGCTTGTTGTTAGCTATGTCACCCTGGATCAGAAGTCTTGCCATATAAATGTTTGGAAAGAAGTGAAAATAATATATATTTTTCACCTCGTCCATCAAAGATAAGCATGGCAGAAACATCTGAACATCTGTAACCTCACCATTTTTGTTGTCCTTTATTTTCCACAGGAAAGAAAGTATCTCCTTGCTTATGGAGATTTTAGTCTCCTAAGCAGTGGAGAATACCAGGTTCCAGTGTTTGATAGGCAGAAGCTAACTATGGGAGACAATCCTCATGAACACTGAGAATTCAGATTGGCAGCCAAGACTGCCCAACCCACAGATGGCTATGTAAATGGTTACTAAAGGTTGACATCCCTATCGATAAATGTAGGTGGACAACAAAGGAAATAATTTCTTAATGAGAAACCAATGTTGGGTGGGTAAAAATCTCAGGGAAGTTCTCTAACAAATATGCAAAATTTCTTGACTAATTTCAGTAATGTATCAAGTTTTCAACTCTAAATTTATTGAAAGAGAAAATCAATTACTCCTGAGTAAAAATAGGGTAGCTGGACCAATATATACCCTCGTCAATTCTCCAAGTTTTGCAACAAAGACATCAATGTTCATTAGCTTCTGCAGGTTTGAAATTAGGAAATGTGAATGGCCAAGAATTATGCTGTTGACAGACTGATAGCTGGGAAACCAGCACTGGACCTACTCAAACCCCCTGAACATGTGTCTTAGTTAGAAGACCTAGGAAGTCTAAGGGACCTCTGACAGTGGAACCAGGATGTATCCCTGGTGTACAAAAGGATTTTGGGTGCACATTCCCCATGGAGGGATACTCTCCTAACCTAGAGACAGGAAGGAGGGCCTAGTCCCTACTCCAAATGACTTGCCAGATTTTGTTGATTCTCTCTGGAAGGCACCACCTTCCAGAGTGGACAGGGAAATGGAAAGGGAGGGTGGTCAGGGTGGCATGTGTTGGAAGGAGAGAGGGAGGAAGGAAGGGACAGAAGGAGAGGGACCTGGGATTGATATTTAAATTAAGAAAAATAATAATAATAATTAAAAAAGAATTATGCTGTTGAACACCAGCTCTGACAAGACATTAAGAACTCAAGGCATAAAACATCACCATATCTTTTCAATTAAAGGGTCAGTGTATTCAAATATAAGTTAAATCTTTATTTTAACATCATTTCTAATATTCAGCCTCATTTTGGACTATAATTCCACAGGTGCTCAAATATACAGTTAGAATAGAAATAGATTGCCTTGAAGAAATCTCATATTTCATTTTAATGGAAGGAAAACCCAAGCCTTTCAGTCAGTGGCCATAGGAACATAGAAGAAGTTCTAATGTGGAGAAGTGTCAGACATTAATATAATTATAAACACTAGTAAATTCCTATCTTTTTTTTTCTTTAATTACCTATTTCAGCTTCTGTGGTAATAAGGTGGGACTTACATGTGACTTTGGATTATTGAAAGGTTAAATTTCCAGTAACATAAGCAGAGTTTTTGTGTGGGGAATGATATCTTAAGAGGATTTCAGTATCACCTCTTGTGAATGGCATGTGCATATTGCTTAAGTCAATGTATTGTCTTTTAATCAAGAAAAATATTGATGATCAAATCATATTATAAACTCTTGCATGTTAACACAACTATATTAGACTATGTTGTAGTCTAAGACATTTAAACTGTAATACAGAATAGTCTGTGTATATTTTTATTACATAGTGGAATATTTGGGATTAGGCAGAAATAAAATCTGGCTAGATAATAGATAAATCAGTGAGGCATATGTGGTCTTTGGGGAACCAAATAAATTCTGCAAATATTGTGCTCTTCTTTTTCTAAGTTTTAGCGGTCCAAGGATATGGGACATATAAAACAGCTCCTACAAATCAAAATGAATATTATCAACAATATAAGAGAAGTATTTTGGCTTGTTTAAGGATTCTATCCATGACACTAAAGCTACCATCTTTTCATATATTATTAAATAAGACAATATTTGTTGAAAGTGAAGCTATTGTCTCAGAATAGGTACCTATAAATATATATATATATATATATATATATATATATATATATATATATATATGAACCTTGTTTTAATTTCTTTTTTAATATATACTTATTATTTTTTTCTTATTTTACACATTGATCCCAGTTTCCTCTCCTTACCTCCCTCCCATGCCCCCTGATTCCCCTCCCATCCCATCCACCCCCGCACACTCAACAGGGAGGGTAATGCCTTCCAGGCGGGGTCATCAAAATCTGTCAAGTCATTTGGATTAGGATCTAGGCCCTCCCTCCTGCCTCTAGGCTAAGGGAGTATTCTTCCATGGGGAATGTGCTCCTAAAGTCCTTTCATGTACCAGGGATACATCTTGGTTCCACTGTCAGAGGTCCCTTAGACTTCCCCGGCCTTCTAATTGAGACCCATGTTCAGGAGGTCTGAGTCGGTCCAATGTTGGTTTCCTAGCTATCAGTCTGGAGGTCCATGAGCTCCCACTTGTTCAGGTCAGCTGTCTCTGTGGGTTTCTGTAGCCTGGTCTTGATCCCTTTGCTTATCACTGCTCCCTTACTGCAACTGGATTCCAGGAGTTCTTCTCAGTGTTTAGCTGTGGGTGTCTGCTTCTGTTTACATCAACTACTAGATGAGGACTCTATGATGGCATATAAGTTAGATATCAAACTCATTATCATGGAAGGGCTTTTAAGGTAGCCTCTCTGCTGTTGTTCAGATTATTAGTTGGGGTCATCCTTGTAGGTCTTTTGACATTTCTGTCTTTTTTTGCTCTCGTCTATTCATCCTCTGATTCAATCTTCCTAGTCCCATATGTTCTTCTCTCCTCCCCTTCTCTTTCTCCTAACTCCCTCTCCACTCACTGCCACACCCCATTCCCAATATTCTCAGGGGATCTTGTTCCTTTCCCCACTGTGAGGAACCTTACATGCATCTTTTAGGTTCTTTCTTGTATCAAAAGTGGAAAATATGACATTTTGGCTTCTATTAAGACAGTCCAGGATGTGTGTGGGGCAGTCATTCCTTCAACATAAACTATTGTGGGAAGCAGAAAAGATAGCAGAAAAGATATATATAATTTAAAAAAGATAGGGAAATATGGAGGCATGAACACCAAATGCGAACATCAGCTTAGAAGAAGCAGTGCTTTTGCCTTCTCTCACCCACTTCCAATTTCTCCCTTTGGAGGGAGATCTTACCAGGCAGAGCTACAAAATTCTTCTATCCATAGGAATACCAAAAGCTCTCTTTGACACAACATGCTTTATATGTATTAATCTTCATCTCTTTTCCCATATCCTGTCCTCCTACCCTCTCTTGCTAATATTCTTCTTTCCCCTAAGAAAGCTCTTCTGCTTTCACATTACATGTAAGTCTATCAATAACCTGGCCAGACACTGAGCTATAGTGATAAATAATGGTTTACTGCATCCAAAGTGGCTCCAATGGAAAATGTGCCTTGGACACTTAGAGTGCTGCCATTTAGTACACCCAGCAGTAACAAGATCTGTTAAAAACAGGGATGCTCATGTGCCGTCCCATGTCTATTTTACCATGCCTATTATTGTTCTTTTTCAGCTCATGTTGTGGCCATTATGTTGGTGAGATTTTATGGGCATAGCTTTGGATGTTCACAGAAAACAATCTCATAGAAAAGCCCCTTGTCTCGGGCTCCTACAGTTTTTTCTTACCTTCAGCAACTGTCCCTGAGCCTTAGGTGAGGAAGTTGAGTTGGAGATGTAACTTCTGGACCTGACTTTTACAACTCTGCATTTTGACTCTTTGATTTTCTGTAATGGTCTCTATTATTTTGCAAAGGGAGGTTTCCTTGATAAGGAGAGAGGACTCCACTGATATGTGGATATAAGGACTCCTAATTCTCATTAGATACTATGATAGTTTAGTAAAGTTTAGGATGGATATTATCCACCAAGATCCATGACTTGTTAGCCTTGGATAGTTTGCTAGGTTTTGAGTATTAGGCATGATTTCCATCTTATTGAAGTAGGACAGTGTTGGTTCAATTACAAAGCTGTTGGTACTATCAAGGTATATGTAACACTATTGTACTCTTGGTGTTATTGTGCCATGTTGCTCATTTCTGTTGTTCACAGTTGTCATAGCTGGAAAGGATTATTGGTTGTGTCTCACCTTCGGAAGCTTGCCTCAACCCTACACAAAGAATGACAGACCACTAAGGAACACTGAGACAAAAGAAATAGTCTTTCCTAAGGAAGAGCACACTAATTGATTCTCCAATATCAAATGGTCAGTCCTGAAAACATATAGGTACAAGTAATATTGTATACAGATGGAGTGGGTTATAATTATACATATATATGAATATATGTGTATGTGTGTGTACACTTAATTTATGTGTGCAACAGCAGATTCTTTCCCAAAAGACCATGAATTTGTAAGAGAGCAAGAAAGTGTATATGGTTTAGAAAGAAAGGAAAAACAAAGAATCTGTGGTTGTGTTGTTAGAAATTTAAGCCTATAGCAATTCAAACCATTACAGGACCCACCTGGTTTCTACAGATGGTACAATGGGTAATTAAAGGTAGAAACAATATGGACTTGAACTTACCACTCTGTATACATAGAAAGGATTCATTTCCTACATTTTTATAAAATTGTATGTCAAAAACCTATATTAGAATGCAAGATTGCTGAAGCCAAGGACCATATCTAATTCATCTTGTACTTCCAACCTAGCAAAATGGTGTGTCATACTGATCCATACCTTTTGCCAGAATGGCTACATCAGTATACATGGATCAAACCTTGAAATAAAGGTAAATTATGGCCAACAATTTTATAAAAGGTTAGGACTGAGCATCTGGTACGATTCCAACAGGGATGGTTTGTAAAGATGATTTGTCTTCTCAACCATGCCTTACATCTATCCTCTATCATAATTCTCAGGGCTTTTTTACTCAGTATAGTCAGTAAAGGCCCTAAACTGATGCCAATGGCCAGTATTTTTACAACTGCCTATTATCATGGGAGAATAAATAGAAAAGTATGTTTCATCACGTACTGGTTGAATGGCTTCATCCCACAGTGATAAACAGCACTATACATATTTTATGAATCAAAACAAATTGCAAAGCAGGACGTGATTCCAAAGGAGAGAGAAATCCAAGAGAAATGGCAGAAAGTGAAACTGTTTTGAATTTGGCTAAAAGTATTCATGGACTTCATCTTAAGAGATTATGAAGATAATATAATGATCTTTAATATCTCTCATATTTGCAAAATGTGCATAGAGGTGATGAGAGTAGTGATAGTTGCATTCTAATTTTAAATACCCATCACAACTTTAATGCTGGAACAATTTGAACCAGATGCGAAGATGGTTGCCAATTTTATAATAGATACCATATGCACTTCAGTAAATTTAGAATTAGTGTAAATGGCAAAACCATGTCCCATTTTTTCATGTTTTGCATTAGAGTTGGACTATGGAATTCTCATGCAGACAGATTTAAATAACTGAATCAAACCTGTGAAGAGGAGGCAACAGGGACAGCAGCACATGGTTGTGGTAGTGAGGTTTTGTTTTTCTTAGTCTTATCAGTAAATCAAATCATCGGTATTTCACCATCCATCCCTTGCTTAATCTTAGAATAATATTAAACCCAATGTGAGAAGTGTTTTATTTGAAAGATCATGTTTCTTTATGAACAAATTTATGAATTTAAGATTCTTGTGTTTTACATTAGAAGAAATTGAAAAATAATCAGAGTAATACTTACAAAAAATAAATGTTTTTCGTATAGTATTTGCACCAAGACAACACTTGAATGTATACTATTCAAACAGTTACTGAACAGTAACTGTTAAACAATTGTACTGATGACTTTTCACAAATACGTTTTTTATCCATCTTAGAAAATTATGGAATTATTTCATTGAATGGTTTTAATTTTGGAATGTCTGGGATTCTGAAAGGTGGATATGTTTTTGTATAAAGTACACCTGTGTTTGTAACTGCCTTGCCAAAATGAGTTACATTCCAGGAAAGAATTCTTAAGTCACCTACAGGTCAAGTCCCTCCTACATGTACCACAGCAATCAAAATTTCATAAAAGCAAAAAGTTTATAAAGTACTGGCTGACAGCCTAAGTTAATAGAATCTTCCTGTCTTGACACAAATAATAGATCCTGACACAAAGAGTAGGTGCATTTTAGCATTTTAGTCTTTAGTGTCAGTTCTTTCCTTCATAATTTTATTGAGCTATTGTCTACATCATGGTGTGCTATATGGAAATACAGATTAATTACTTGGTTTCTAACATCTCCATCTTCTTTCTTTTAAAACATTTCTGACTCTTTAGATGTCAGAGGCACATAGGAAGGAATATCAAAAGCCTGTGGCCTGAAAAATGGACAAAGTGTGTGTGTGGCTAAGCTTTTCCAAATCTTCATATTCCTTCCTGTATTTGTGTTATTCTATTATAATGCACAGGTAAACAATGGCAAATAGAAGCTTGTATACATTTTCAAAGACAAGATGCATTATTTTTGATGAGTTAAATTCTAATGATTAAAGATTGATGTGAGATAGTTATTTGAGGCATTAGTTACTCTTATCACCTCCCTCATGAGAAATTTTCTTTCTGCCTCTGTCCACTTGACCTAACACTTCTATGTATCTTGGAATTAGGTTACTCATCCGTTCAAGTCAGTTCTTGTGACATAAAATGTTGTCTTAATATATTTGGTTCTAAAACATGTACACACAGAGAACCAAGATAAAACATTCCTTAGGGGAAATATTTGGAAAAAATAAAGAAAAATCATTTTCATTTCTTACTCAACACATTTTTTTGTGTTCACCATGCCCTCTGAAATTTTGTTTGGCCTTCACCCTCTTTATAATTCTCATCTATGTATTGGTATATGTATGGATATATTACAGTGGTATGAAAATTAGGCCTCCTATTTCCCTTTCTATGCATAAAATTAGGTAATTGGATTCATGAAATAGAGAATCATGCTAACTAGTAGCATCACAAAGCATATGATCATATTTCATACTGTTTTCATGTAAAGTAATCTGTAGAAAGCCTTTAGGGTGTTGAAGATAAATGAATGTGTGATAAAAAACAATTGACCAGATAAAAGTGTCAATGGCCTGATGTAAGATGTGGGGCTAGAAAGACATGAGATGCTAGTGGCAAATGATTGTATAAGATAGCTATCATTCAGAATTGAGAGAAATTAAAAAGACCACAAAATCCTAAGGATGGCAAAGATGAATTTCAAGTGAGAAAGGGAGTAAGAACACTGGATGGATAGGATAGAAGATGATCTGTAAATAACCTTGACAGCAAGGGCTCAGAAGTACAACACTTTACAGCAGGGCAGCAGGGCAGCTCAGAAAGTAAGGGCACAGTTTTGGATAATTTGTAGACCACTGCAAGTGAAAGCTACAATTAATGAAAAAAAGAAACCCCCCCTGGATCTACTGCTCAAAGCAGTGGTGAAGTCATTAAAGTGAATAGTGTTGGGAAGATAGATTAAGTGAGAAAATTAGGGTAATTATACTCACATAAACCAAGCATAATTTAAAATCATCTTTACTGTCTACCCAACATTAATTTCTTTATGCTCTCATTACTTAAGATTTGTGATTGAGTTTTGTATAACAAAGGTTCAAGGTTTCCAGTTATGTGGACTAACAGCCAGCCCTCTTACAGTTTACCTTGCCATAGAGCACTAATGAAGAAAACAATTGGATATTCCTGGAAAGACAGAGGATTGATTTTTGTGAGATCCCTTACCCAACACTGCCTGTATGTCTAGGACCAGGAGATTTGAGTACGTAGAGACCTAGGATAGAAAAAAAAATTATCAATGAAATGATTCCAACTGATATTCTGCTATACTCATAGTTCGGTGCCTAGCCCAGTGGTCATCACAGAGGCTCCCTCTTGCAGCTGAAGTGAGTAGATGCAGAGACCCACTCCAAAACGTTAGGCACAGAGAAGGCCCAAGTTGGAGCTCTTCATGTAGTCTATTCCCTTGAAGAAGGGGAGGAAGAATTGTAGGGGCCAGATGGGTTAAGGACACCAGGAGAACATGGCCCCTGAAAGATACATAGTAGCTCACCAAAACCAAAATGTCAATAAAGGAGAGTGGATGAGTCTGAACCTGACTCTCTGCACATGTTCTGGTTGTTAGCTTTGTGTTTTTATGGAACTCCTAACAGTGTGAAATAGATGTAATCTTCGACTCTTGCCTGCTGTTGGGGACTTTTCCTACTGTGTTACCTTGTCCAGCCATTATATGAGGATTTGTTCTTTGTTTTCGTTTATTCATTTTTAATTTTACATCCCAATTCAAGTTTTCCCTCCCTCCTGTCCCTCTACATCCTCCATATCTATTCAGAAAAGTGCAGGCCTCCTATGGATGTCAACAAAACATGGCATATCAAATTATAATAAGACTAGGTACCTTACCTTGTTTTAAGGTAGGGCAAGGCAACCCAGTATAGGGTCCCAGAAGCCAGCAAGAGACTCAAGACAGCACCTGCTCCCTCAGTTAGGAGTCCCACAGGAAAAATTTGCTACTCAATGTTATGAGCATGTTTTCCTGCTGGCCTGGTCCCAGACCCTCGCTAGCCCCTAATAACATACAGAGATGCTGCATTAGATATAATGCTATTGGCCAGTTACTAGTTTCTTATCGGCTAGCTCTGTCTTAAATATTAACCCATTTCTATTAATGTAAGTATTTCCACGTTGTCTTATCTTACCGAAGAGAGGGCCCAGAGTTCTACCCTGTTGGTCCTACATCTTGAAAACTCCTCCTACCTCTCGCTGAATCCTCCTTCTCTCCCATTCTTGCCTATATTGTTTTCCTTTTGGCCAAAAGTGCTTTATTTATGAGAAACATATTTATTTATTTATGAGAAACATATTTACATAATGACATATCCCATCATCTCCTCTTTTCTGTCTAAAATATAAAGAAGAGTTTTAAACTTAACATAGGAAAATATTTAACAAAACAGTTATCAAATAAGAACCACAGTTAACAATATTTAGTCCATTAACATTTAGCAAGATTTAAAGAAAATATTTTATCATCTATCATATCTTTGTGAGTCTAAAATCCTATAATGAAACTTATCTTTAATCCTAACTAAGGAAAACAATAACCATAATTATCTGTCTTCAACTCCATCAAAGACCACAAAAGGATACTATATAAACTCTAGAAATGAAAGAGACATCTTTCTCCCTGGTCATTCACCTCCTGAAGATTTTCTGTAATGTTCCATCTTCAGCCTATAGATCATAGTGTGTCTGACATACTTCTCAGCAAAGCAAGAAATTTCAAACTGTCTACCTGTGTTGGCAGTTTGTCTATCACTTTTCTCTGTGTCCTGCAGACTGTCTGGCAGATACTCCCCTTAAGCAGAAATCCTGTAGCAATGTCCACCTTGTATCAGCAGTCACTTTTCTGTGGGTCCTGCATGTCCAGTTTATACAGCATGAAGTCAAACAGTCCAGACAAGAGCAGTATCGTGTCCAAATGGCTAGTTTTGTCATATTGGAAGTAAATTCCATAATGCATCTCTGAAAGGTTTGAAGAATGTATATTCATCTCAAATACATATCTGTATATCTAGAAATCCTAACTTAACTATAAGTTTTGACTATTATAGGTAAAACCTAACTAAAGTTTTGAACATTGTAGGTAACTATCTAAAATCTGTACTAAATTATACATTACATTTTTAAATGAGCTACATAAACACAATACCTAAAAAAGAGGAGAAATATACATATCACAAAATTGACCTTAAATTTCTATCAATAAATGAAAATCCATTCCAAAACAAAGTAATTATTTCTATACCATAATTCCCTTTTTACCTTTAAAAGAGATTGGTTGTGATCATTAATTATTCATACCCAACCCCATTTAAGGACAACTTATAGATAATTATTTGGGAATGTGGATGTTGTTCTTTCCAAACTGCTTCCTGCTGCTAGGGGGTGCTGTCATGAGGATCCTAAGAATATGCAGACATTCTGGCTGTAGTGGTCTACAAGGCTGCTTTGTCCCAGCTGTTTTGAATGTTGGATCACTTGGGACACTGTTTCAGGGGATCTTGCTTGATCAAACCATGTTAGTCTGGAAGAAATCTACAGCTCTTCATTTTCTGTGGAAACAAAAATAGAAATCCTTTTCCCCAGTAACCTGTTCTTGGACTTAAATTTTGGAGTCAGAGCATTTTAAATGTAAATTGGATTAATCCAGCAGCATTTGTTTTAACAGTTGTTGCTATTTCCTCAGCAGTAAAACAATACAAAGATAATAGAATAGCATATAGTATCCACACACTTTTTGTGCCATCCATCTTTATGTGGCTTTCTTATTACTCTTATTTCTTCTACTTTTATTTTTTTATTTTTATTTTTTTTCTGAGACAGGGTTTCTCTGTGTAACTTCGGCTGCCGTGGAATTCACTCCATACACCAGGTTTGCTTTGAAATTACAGAGATTTGCTTGCTTCTGCCTCCGGAGTGCTGGAATGAAAGGCGTGTGCCACCATATCCAGCTCTTCTCTCCAGCTGCTCATCCACACCATTGGATTGTTAGCAGCGCTTCTTTAAAGATTTGCAGCATTTTGCCACTTATGCTGAGTCAGGAAACCTCACTCAAAGGAGCCCCGCAAATCTCTGCTTGTCTCTAGTAAAACAGAGCCCAATCGAGAAAAATGCTGTTATTGAGAAGCCTTGCTTGTCTCTGTTCTTTTGTTTCTAAAACCCTTTCTTTAGCTTTTTTCATGTTTTAAGTGGAATTTCTCATTAGCCACTTTGCTGTCGCCATTTTGTTATGAGCAATTTTCCTGCCAGCCTGGTCCCATAGCGGCGCCAGCCCCAAATAACACACATATAAAACTGTTAGCTTGTTATTAGAATTTCTTATTGGCTTAAATATTAATCCATTTCTTTTAATGTAAGTATCTTACCGAAGAGAGGGCCTGGAGTTCTGTTGGTCCTACATTTTGAAAACTCCTCCTACCTCTCCCCATCCTCCTTTTCTCCTTGTACCGCTTATCTTGCTTTCCTATTGGTCAATAGTGCATTATTCATTAACCACTACGAGAAATATATTTACAGAATGACATCTCCCATCAACTCAATTGTAACATATCCACAAAGGTCCTAGGTCAGTCCCATGCAGGATCCCTAGTTGTCTGTTCAGTCTCTGTGAGCTCGCATGGGCCCAAATTGTTCCTAGGCTTATTGCAACTTTGTATGCTGCTTTTGCTTGATATCACCGGGAGGCTCAGTCTTTTCAGAATGTAAACAGAGGAGGGATGGATCTGGGGAAGAAGAGAGGTGGTTGTGAAACTGGAAAGAATGGAGAGAGGGGAAACTCTGGTCCAGATTAAAATGTAAGGGAAGAAAAAAAAAAAAAAGAATATTGACTTAACAGGCTGTTATAGATTATATATGTTACTCCACCTTACATTCATTTATATATAAACTCAATGTTCAGGTTTTAATTATATGGTATTAGAAGGTGAGACACCATTTGGTGATTAAGTTATGGGACTTTTCACCTTTATTAGGAATCATATGAATAACGTCATAAAAGATGGAGATTATAGAGGGAGAATGAATAGAGTCCAGATGTAGGATGAACAAACTTTCAGATGACTTGATGAGCAGAAAATATGTGTTAAGTAGGAAATGAAAGAAAGGAAGGAAGGAAGGAAACAAAAAATCAGACAAACATGAATAGGGAAAAACAAACAGAAACTGTTGAATGAACTCATTATGTTACAGGGAAGTAGTCTTTTTTGCCAACATATTTGTCATTTAATCAAACATCTCTAAATTTGTGTTAGATTTATTAATTGCTATTTCTTGATAATCATTCTATCTACTTACCATATTTATAACAAGGAAAAACTACTTAGGGTATCTAAATATTTTAGCATCAAGCTTAAGAGTTATTATTTATCCAGTGACTTCACATTTGGGCATATATTTATGCTCATTTGGCCTCTGAATAAGAAGGTACTTCTAGAGAAGTTGGCATTTGTGTTGGCTCTACTTAAGCAGCTTGGATTTTAATCCTAGGTTTAGCAAATTACTTCATGTTCCTTCATCCCAGTTTTCACATCTACAAAATGAAGACAATAATTAAAGATATAAAGTTGTTTAGATTTAATCAGCCATTAAAATATAAATGCTTGCATAATAAACAGATGAAATTGTGCCTTGTGCCACATTTGTGTTAGGCATGATAAAATCCATTCAGTTATTTCCATCAGTGTCTATGTAACTATGAATGATATGTTAATCAGAAGCTCTCCAAGATTTAGAAGGATACATTTAGCTCTTGTAGCTGTATAAGCTTAAACAGGATTAGTAGCTTCATAATAAATCTTCAGATGATGTTTTTTCCATCATGTGTAGATCAGCCAAACATGATTCTTGATCTTGGGATTCCCTATGCTTCAAAATTGTAAGCGATAGATATCTACTGTTTACAAATTATCCAGTCTACAATGTGCTGTTATAGCATCCTGAACAAAATAAGACAGTGCTCTTAATTGACACTTCCCTTTATTCCCTACCGCACACCTCTTTTTTTCCATTTTTTAAAAATATTTTTTCTTATTTTACATATCAATTCCAGTTGCCTCTCCTTCCCATCCTCTCATGCTCCCCCCAGTCTCCCCTGTCCCATCCCCCATCTACTCCCCAAGGAGGATGAGGCCTCCCAGGAAGGATCTGCCATGTCTAGGCTAAGGGAGTATCCCTCCATGGGGAATGTGCTCCAAAATCTTTTCATGCATCAGGATACATTCTGGTTCCACTGTCAGAGGTCGCTTAGACTGCCCAAGCCTCCAAACTGAGACTCGAAAGCAGAGAGAGAACATACAAAGTACAAAATCAGAAATGAAAAGGGGAGCATAGCAATGGTCACTGGGGAAATCCAGAAAATCTTCAGGTCATACTTTGACAATCTGTACTCTACAAAATTTGAAAAGTAAAAGGGAATGTACAATTTTCTAGGTAGATACCACTTACCAAAATTAAATCAAGAATAGATAAACAATTTAAATAGACCCAAAACCCCTAATGAAATAGAAGCAGTCATCAAAAGCCTCCCAACCAAAAAAAAAAAAAAAAAAAAAAAAAAAAAAAAAAAGAAAAGGCCCAGGGCCAAATGGCTTCAATCCAGAATTCTATCAGAATACCAATACTTCCCAATACTCCTCAAAGTATTCCACACAACAGAAGCAGAAGGGTCATCACCAAACTCTTTCTACAAGGCTACAATTACCTTGGTACCCAAGCCACACAAAGACAAAACTAAGAAAGAGGACTACAGACCGATATCCCTCATGAATACTGATGCAAAAATACTCAATAAAATACTGGGAAATTGAATACAAGAACTCATTAGAAAAATCATCCACCATGACGAAGTAGGCTTCATCTCAGGGATGCAGTGATAGTTCAACATATGAAAATCCATCAATGTAATTCATCATATATACAAACTGAAAAGGAATACCATATGATCATCTCAATAGATGCTGAAAAAACTTTTGACAAAATCCAACACATCCTTGATGATAAAATCTCGGAGAGATCAGGAATAATAGTAGGAACATACCTAAACCTACCTCATACCTCTTAACAACACCGTGATATCTAATGAGAGGAAGCCACATTTTGAAGATGTCTTAAAATTGTGGTGACTGGAGTTTATATGGATCTCAGACAATGATGCTTTAGAGAAACAATTTTATTACCTGCTGTGGACATTTCTTTTATGTGACCAATGTACTCTGTAGGTGATGAAGCCCCAATAGGAACATGGTTGTTGTAGACAGCTAATCATGATCCTGAACTAAACAAATTAGCACAGTTACAGTGCCGTGTCAGTGGAAAAGTTCTTACTTAAGGAAAAGCTGAAGTGAATTCACTGATTAAGACAGGTGATGGTTGGCTAGTGTCCCACTATGTTAAATCTTCCTGTGCCAGTGTTCAGGAATACTCATAATCAAAGGAATACTATTTCATTTATGATAATCCACACTGTTCCATTCAGTTTTATTAAAATGTTATTACTCTTGGAAATTGATTCTTAGTTTAATTTAGAGGAAAGAAAAGGCTTGTTAGGTCAAAGTTCGAATAAATCAGAAGGTAAAAGGCTGCAAGCTCTCAATAATCCCAACATCAGTTGGGAAGTCACAGTTAATTTAATTATCTGATCAAACTTCTTCAGCATAATAATACAGAGTGAATATTACAATAAAATGAGTTCAAAATTATTCTATTGAAGAAATTATGGGAAAAGACACATGGTTTTATTACCTATTATATTAATATAACTTTGGAATAAATTACATTATTTTAATAATAACCATCTATTTAGTCAAAATACCATAATTTTATAACTATGGTGAAACATACTAACCTATGTCTATTATATACTATTATACCTCATACTTTCAGCTGAATGTGTTCTAAATACAGATGTGCAGCCCAATGATACAGGCACCAAAATGTGACTACAGGAATAATGAACATTCTATAAGTGAAGTTGAAACCATTCTTAAAATATGGTAATTCTAATAAACATGATGTCTTCTCTTGTATTTTACTCAATTCTTGCTATGTTAACTCTGTGAATGCATGACATAGACATTATTTTAATTATTTTATAGGTTAAAATTCTAAACAAAAAAATCTGATTTGATATAAATTAAGACAATATGCATTGTCTTCATTTGTAAAATTTCCAAAATCATACAAACTTCAGACAACCAGTGTATCTTTTGATATGATAATATGTATGTAAGATTCTATTGTTAAATATCCTGGAAAAGTCTCTACAAATTGAAACCTGACACCTATGAGTTAGCATGGTTTGTCTCCAAGCAACTGGTTACACAGCTATTGAGAATCATCTACGTTAGCATGCTTGAATGTACTTTGACTAAAGCTGTGGGTTACAGGGTTCCTCCTAAATTCACCTTTCCAGAATCTCTTACGATCAATTGTGGAACTTAGCCATTATCTTAGAGTATTATATTAACTTTCAAAAATCAGTATAGTTTTACTACAATATGTAATTTCAATATAGTTTATATCCTTTCTAAAATAACTGTGTGTGTGTGTGTGTGTGTGTGTGCGTGTGTGTCAGAGAGAGAGAGAGAGAGAGAGAGAGAGACTGTGGATATGTGTGTCCATGTGTATGTGTGTGTGTATGTGTCTATATGCATGTATGAGCTGTGTGATAGGAGATGTCATTCTGTAAGTATGTTTCTCACACTGGCTAATGAATAAAGTACTCTTGGCCAATAGGAAAGCAAGATAGCAGGACTAGGAGACAAGGAGGAGAGAGGAAGTAGTAGAGAGAATTCAGCATGTAGAGACTGGAAAGAACAGAGGTCTAGGCCTACTCTACAGTAAGATGAGACTACATGGAAATACTTTGATTAATAGAAATGGGTTAATAATTAAGATAGAGCTAGCCGATAAGAAACTAATAACTGGCCAACAGAATTATATCAAATATAAAGTCTCAGTGTATTATTTGGTGCTGGCATGGCAGTGGGGTCAGACCGGCTGGGGGAAAACATACTAACAGTTGTGTGGGCATATATGTATTCATGTGCATGAGGGCATATGTATTAATGTGTAGATGGACAGTAGAGGACAGCTTTAGGTATGGGTCTTTGAGACAGGAACTTTTGTTCTTTAAGGCTTACTACTCTAGGATACTCCTAGGAGCATGCAGAATTCATCCTGTTCTGCCCTCCTCTTACTGAAGTGCTATGCAAGTCCAGATCCTGTATACTTCATATGGACCTCTGGGACTCAATTTCAGGTTCTCATGCTTGCCAAGAATGGACTTTATCCACTGAGGCCCCTCCAATTCTTCAATCTTAATGACATTCTGTAATCAGATAATCCAGAAACTGCTGGCATTTCTTTACCAGCATTTGCACTTCAGCTAGACAATTTCTAATACATTTTCAAGATATATGATCACTTGCCTCTAAGTAGCATTCTATGTGTGAGACTCTGATTTGCAAATTTATTGGTTGTAGTACCTAGATATATAGGCTGATTTTATTCTTAGTCCTTAAAGATCACATGAGCTTCAAGGACTGAGTCAAAATACTTTGAAAACACCTCTTTTTCCTTTAAATAAAAAAAAAAAATTAAGCACAGTGTCAGTAATTCTATGCAACCAGGCATTTGGTATGTGGAATTCACTATGAAGAAAAGGCTGACCTCAGAGCCACACTGATCTTCCTGCTCTGGCCTCCAAAGTGCTGTGGTTAAAGGCCTGTATCATAGTATCTATTATGTAAGCACATTATGTCAGCAACAAAACCTTTAATCCTCATGTTCTCAATCTATTCTTAAAATAATGGCAACAGCTTCAGTAAAACCTGGGTCCATACGCTTCATTTTAATTTCTACAGATATACTTTGTTTCTTAAATCTTACGATATTTCATATTTTTCTTACTACTAAGTGATTCATTTTCTTTTATTGTGATAAGTATGATTCTACATTTATTTTATTTTGAGATGTGATATAAGTCCATCACTTTCCATTTCCCTTTCTTACCCTCAAACCCTCCCATATGCCCTACGGTGCTTTCTTTCAAATTATGGCCTTCATTAATTTTTGTTGCATATATATATATATATATATATTTATATATATATATATATATATATATGTGTGTGTGTGTGTGTGTGTGTGTGTGTGTGTGTGTGTGTGTGTGTATAGATATGTATATGTTGCATGGATACATTTATGCATGCCACATATGTGCAAATAATTGTGTATGTATATTTAATCCAAAATACAACCTGTCATATACATGGAAGTCTTCAGGGCTGAAGACTTTTTTGTTTTTGTAATGATAACATTTTTTTATTTACATTTGGAACAAGCTTGCTTTACATGTCAATCCCAGTTCCCTCACTCTCCCATCCTCCCCTGTCCCCCTCTCAACCTCTAACCCATCCCCTTCCTGCTCCCCAGGGAGGGTGAGGCCTTTCATGGGGGAATCTTCAAAGTCTGTCATCTCATTTGGAGCAGGTCCCAGGTCCTCCCCCATGCGTCTAAGCTGAGAGAGTATCCCTCTTTGTAGAATGGACTCCCAAAGTCCATTTGTATACTAGGGGTAAATATTGATCCACTACCAGAGGCCAGAGCTGAGGACTTTTAATTGGGTATCCAATGTTCTTTTATTTTTGTATTTATGTATATTGATATCTTGGGTACATGTGGGTCTGTTTTTCACATGTGCTAGGCTGGTCCCTCTGAATGCCAAAAATGGTTGTCAGACCCCTGAGAGTTACATTGACAGGAGCCACCATATGGGTTCTGGGAATCAAACGTGGGTCCTCTGAAATAATAGTCAGGGTTCTTAAGCTTTGAACCATCTTGTCAGTCCTGATCTCCTTCTCAAATGGAAAAACTTAATGTCTCAGAAAATCTAATGATGGATTTTCTATAATGTGTGTTAATGGTTGTATATGTTTAACATTGTTTAAAATGCTTCTTATAAATCACTTGGCCCTGCCCCAACCTCTTGTGCCAGACTTTGTTGAATCCCATGGGAGCACTTACCTGTGAGGATAAGTGGACCAGGGGTGGGCTAGGGGAGGGTGGTGAAGAGGGGTTGGAGGCAGAACTGTGGTTGGAATGTAGAATAAACTTTAAAAGAATAAATACATTATAAAACCTTGGTATGTCAAACTTTGTTGAATTCCCAAGGAAGCCCTTACACACTTCGAGGAGTAAGTGGAGGTGGGAAGAGGCAATGGCGACAGAAGAAGGGGAAGCAGAGAGAACTGGGTTTGGTTGTTAAATGAAAAATAACTTTTAATAATGAGGTATAAATACTTCCCATACTAATGGTTGTATAATGTGTGTCTCTATTCTAGATTTATACCCAAATACTCACTGGATACTTTCACCTGGGGGTCTTACTATGCTATCAAGATTTGTTTGGGCAAAGTAAAACTTCTTTTCACCAAATAAGTTCATCTTCCCCAATGTTTTTTAACGGCACCTATCAATTCTGTGGGAACCAAATTATTTTATTTTGAAGATTTACTAAGGAAGAGTGGGAAAGACTTCTCTAAAGTGGGAGGGATTCCTAAGGAGGAATGCCATGGACCAAAACTTAAAGTGGCTTTCTTGCTTTGTCTCAAAGCCCACTCACTGCCTGCTCACCTTGATTTCCTCTTCTTTCTTTATTGTCAAGTTATAGCCAGGATGAGATCCCTTCTTCTCAGTGCCCATGTGTTTCATGGGATTGTATGTCAGTGTGTTTTCTCAGATAGAATATACTACCATGCAATCTCCAATTGTATCTTGGTTCCACATAATGCAAGATACTTATAATCTATAAACAGCAAATAATTCAAGGATATTGTTAACCTTGAAACATGCCAGAAAAAAAATAGTCCCACAATTTTGGCCGAATTTAAGTGTAGCTGTCCTTAAAATTTTAAATACTACCAAGATGAAATTTGATCAGGGCTACTACCAAAGTTTTATCCAGCTCTGTGGCCAGAGACAAGAGTTCACAGGGCTTATTTGACTCCATAGGCACTATACTTTTTCCATAAGGCTTTGTAGTTATATTCCAAGAAGTACAGGCTAATTTTGGGTCTAACAATAGTACTACTTCTTTCACAAGCCTCCAGCAGCTTTGCTAATGCAGTGGTATAACCCCAGGCCCTGCCCATGTTCATGCTGAGCTGACCTTGGCTCTTATTCTTCATGCTCTTCCTTTTTCATTGTCCAGGGCCTCAACAGGCCTTGTTCTTTAAAGAGTTAATGTTTGTTTTCAGTGAAAAAGATTATAGTTGTTGCTGTATTTACTGGGAAGTGAAAGAATAAACAAAGATATCAATGAGTATGCATAGAAAGTCTAGAAATATATCAAACATAAATATCATCTATTGCCCTTAACACAGAGCAACAGAAAAAAAATCCTATCAACACAATTAATGTAAATAACTGCACATGCACACATAAAAAGATAGTACAAATAGTGGCTTTGCACACCATAGAATTTTTTTTTGTTGTTTAAGAATCTATCATGTGGGACCAGGAAGATTGAGTACAGGGATGAATAGATGAGAGTAAAAGAAAAGATACCATAATAGAAGGAGCTATTATAGGTTTAAAGGGAAATCTTGTACTAGGGAAATGTCTTGAGACCTACAAGGATGACCCCAACTAACAATCTGAGTAATAGTGGAGAGGCTACCTTAAATGCCCTTCACCAGTAATGAGATTGATAACTAACTTATATGCCATACTAGAACCTTCATGTAGTAGCTGTTGGAAACAGAAGAAGACACCCACAGCTAAACACTGATTGGAACTCCTAGAATCCAATTGCAAAGAGGGAGGAGTAATACGAAAGGCAGTCAAGACCAGGCTACAGAAACCCACAGAGATAGCTGACCTGAACAAGGGGGAGCTCCTGTACCTTCAGTCTGATAACTGGGAAACCAGCATTGACCAACTCAGACCCTCTGAACATGGATCTCAGTTAGAAGGCCTGGGTAGTCTAAGGGACCATTGACAGTGGAACCAAGATATATTCTTTGTGAACAAAAGGGCTTTGAGAGCACATTCCCCACGGAGGGATACTGTCTTAACCTAGAGGCAGGAGGGAGGGCCTAGTCCCTACTCCAAATGATTTGACAGATTTTGATGATCCCTCCTGGAAGGTCTCACCCTCCCTGTTGAGTGGGTGGGGAATGGGACCTGGGAAGGTGTTGAGGGGCATGGGAGGGAGGGAGGGAGAGAGAACTGGGATCAATATGTAAAATAAAATAAGGAATCTATCACAAACCTAAATATACAATGCAAAATGGAAAATTATTTATAGACAGCCTAGTAAAAATGTAGATGTCTTACTATATGAGATGACATTTTAGATCCAATGCTGAAGATAAGATCCAGGGGGGGGGGGAAGCAAGACTAAATTAAAATTCAAAACCTCTGATCTCGGAAAGTAATGCCAAGAAAATTAAAACAGGAGAAGCACACATAATTGGAGAAGATAGATTTACAGACATATTGGATAAAGAACTGTTATTTAACATGCACACATGTTTTAAGCTCAATTAAGAAAATGAGTAGCCCCCATGAAAAATATGGACAAGTCAGCAAGAAAGACATACAGAGGAGAAAATTATAGGAAAAGAAGTGATCACTATCTTAAAGTCATTAAGTGCGAATTCAAATAATTATGCAACTAAAACATAAGTTTTAAAATAGCAAAAATCTGAAACAAGGACAAAGCCAATGTATACATTAGAAATGACAAGAACAGCTATTCATTGCTGCTAATAAAGCAACATAATACAATAACAGAGGCTGGGCTTGTAGCAGTCATGACTTAAGTTGATCAGACATAATGCTGATCATCTTAGAAGCACCTCTTGGATATAACAGTAATTGGAAATTAAAATTTAGAGAAACAATCTATTCTAAGGAGCTTATAGCCATTTCAAAAACTTCTATGATGGCAAAGAACAACACTCAGCTTTATCTTGGCAGCATTGTTATGTATACCCTTTGGGAATGATAATACCTCAGAAGGAAATCAGGTGGTATTACGAATAGCCTAGGAAAGCTAGGAACTGGAAAACAAGGAAATTTAGCTACCCACAGAATCACTCATCTGCAGCTCAGAATTAGATTCCCATATGTTAAAAACTCCAAGGAATTCAGCACTGGTAAAACTCTGTTAAATGTCGAGATTTGTTAGATCTTTCTCAGCCTGCTTAATCATGTGATTTTACTCACATGTAATATAAATGAAAATATTGCCATGAAATGCATTTACATCAAAAGTAACTAGGAAAAGAAAATCCTGATTGGAAATCACACACTTTTATTCTAATGCCAATTCACCAGAAACTGATTTAAAACATGAGTGCAAATTCCTACAGTGTAAATAAATACACCTTAAACACTGTGTATGGGGACTTTAGTGCAAAATCTTTGTCTCATGTTGTTTATTTGGACATAGAAAATACCATGCTGAGGATCCTAAATTTGCATAATGGGTTTCACGTAAAAGAAACAACTACATTTTCTGTATTTTGTGTGTCTACCAGAACTTTTCAGGATGACAAGTCTTCATCAAATGTGATCACTTCATGGTGCAAATCTTTTCATGGATATTCCAATTGCTGTAAAATTTGCACATGGGAAACAACAGACATCAACTCACTGTAAAATATTGCTCTTGGGGGTGTAAAGGGTAAAAACAGTTACTCTAAAAAACAATATCCCCTGAGATGTCTGGGGACCTGAGGAGAATTATGGCTTTCCTCATCACTTTCCTGCTCTATTACCCGAGGACCTTAGTGGACCTGAAGGTGATATATCAGAACATTTAAAGCCAAATTACCTCTCATGAAATGTTCCAAATAGTTCTTCTTGGTTCAATCCCATGAGGTCTAATAGTTTTCCAATAAATTATGTGTTAATACCACCCTTACCCACCTGCTGTCCAATGAGGGTTTCTAATAGATGTAATCCCTATGTTTAGACTGGAAAGACTGGGCTTGATAATGTGTGGGTATTGTCTTGTGAGACAGGGCCTCACCCATCATCAGTAAGACAGGAGAAATTTAAGAAGAGCAATGAGCTACAACATGTTGATGAACAGATCTCACAAAGAGTTGCATGGTGGCAGCTGGCCCTGGTGGTCATTTATTCACATCACACATTTTAATATTTCCTTAGAGAACTGAGAGTTAGGGTGAAGAGTTCATATAACATTGAAAATGGGAAAATGGATATAAATATTTAAAAGGAATATAGAGAAATGCTGGAAATCTAAAGGAATTTTTTAAAAATGGAAAAACCAGAATTTTTTAATAAATTGTTTTATTCCTATGGTATGATTGAGAAATAGAAACTAAGATGAGTCATTTTCAAAAGTAACTATGGGATGGTGTTGAGCCCAGAACTAGGTCTAGATTCTTCTGGACAAGTATTTTAAAATCCATGGATAATTTTATGGTTTGGAATTTCCTGAAGTATATACCATTCACTTTTTCCCCTTTACTGTAGCAACATATTTTGCAATTATCTTATTTTTATGTGACTTCTTCCAAAATTATGTGTATATTATTTGACCTCTATTACTCCCTTGCTTGTCTCATAGATTGGTGAGTTCTCTACTTTTCTAGCTAACACTTTTTATTGAAAGCATCTTAGTATTGTGCTTAGGAGTGGGTCACTAAATAGCAAAATGGTGGGGCTCACCCAGTTAACAAGCAGAAGCAAGCCAATGGAGCTTTTCGTGAAGGACAGATTAAAGATAAAAGGTAGGAAGGAGACAGTTTACCGCTTAAAGACTTGTCACAATAGCATTTGAAAAACGCTTAGTTCTTTGTCCTCATAACCTTTTGAGGGAGCGACTAGGATTAAACCATGTAAACAATGTTTGTGTGAAGCCATTTTCCTTTTCACTTGCCTCCTCTCACTGTAGCTGAAATGTGTTTTTGCTGCCAAAGGCTCTGTAACATGATTCCCTAGATGACTGAAAGAATAAACAAAACAACCATCCTATTAACTAAGCAGACATTATTATAATTTTGCAAATATGAGCCATGTCATATTATTAGTCATTTTACCAAGCAGAACTAATCTGAGCCCAGTATGGTTGCACACATGCAATCCAGGTAGTTGTGAAGGGAGGTAAGAGAATTGGCCCAAGTCTGAGTCCAGCCTCAGAGCTGCAGTGAGTTTCCAGCCCATCTGGAATACAATGCTACCGTGTCTCAATACAAACAAACAACCACAACTAAATAAATAAGCCAAACAGACGTGTGTTATTATGTTAATATATATAAGAGCTTGAGTTTGTTTCTTTCTCTCCCTGGGCTCCCAGAGGCACAGAAACACTCCAGAAATGTGCACTAGGCAGAGACCATCTTCATCCATGCAACATACTCCTAAGCGTGTTAAATTAAACAAGATGCATGTTACAAACTAACTGAACACTGCCAACCTGTCTATATATTTGTAAGACTGTGAAGGACTTTCCCTTATTAGCTCTAGCTTTCCCATATGTGAGCTGCTGACCACTGTTACTGCATTCTCGTATAAGATGAGTGCTTCACACTCCTGGGGCAGGAGAACACTATGCAATAAAATATCCAATTAATTGTTCCTCCTTTATTCCCATGTTGGCTTTGAAATCATATAATTACAACTTAACTTGCCTATGGGAGGGAAATATGCTGATCAGTAAATAGAAATAGTCAGCCCTCTTGATAGCTATATGCTTTATTTAATAATAATTAAGTCTCAGTAGGTTGCCTTATAAATTAGACTCTGGTGAGTGTGGTTAGCTTACTTTAACCCACCAGAGACTGATTGATTAGGAGGCATTAAGAGTCATGTTTTGAACCTAAAATTCTGTGGGTAGGCATGGAATTCCTGATAGGCAAGGATTTCTTGTGGGAAGCTGTTGCGTCCCTTCTGTGTTAACAACACTTTACTTTGGAGTGTGCACTGTTGAGTTAGGTTGCTTTTCCTTGCCTAGCAAGGAACAGCCTATTAAGAAATAGCCAAGAGCCACTGACTTTTTAAAAACCCATATCAACCTGTTCCCAATGTCCAAGTCTAATTTTGATATATCTGTTCTTATCACCAAGGACTTTTAGGTTTTTTAAATATTATGAGGAAACATAGCATCATTCTTCCTCATACAAAAACAATAAAATGTAACGAAGGCATGAATTGCCTCATTAATCTCCATAAAAATGCTTTTAGGCCGTTTGAGCTATAAACACTTTTAGAAGCATATTGACCTTTTGTGCGGCAATGTTGGATTTGAACTAGTACTTTATATCCATGATTTTTACCTGTGAGTCGAATGCTTCAAATCGTAAGTACCCAAACTAAACCAAAGCAAGAACAACAACAACACATTGTCACTAATATTTCAGGTAAACTATATTATCTTCTTCACTGTGAGATATAAAAGAAAAAAATGTGGATGCATAGAAAGGATGGTATAGCTAGCTCTTCATTGTGAGGTTGTATTTTCTGGCATGATGGATTTTTGCTGAGGCTACTGTAATCTTCACAGAGTTGCCCCTAGCATACACATAGGTGCTGCACTGTCTTTCATTGAGATTGCTATGACTCTTGTTAGCCTGTGTTAACGAAATAGGACAAATCCCCAGAGGGACACAGATGCACCTTCTTAATCCACCTAGCTGATGCAGGGAGTTTGCTTATCTCTCCGACAATTGCGATCATTTTTAATCAACTATTCCTCCCCAAAACATTTATTCTGGCCGTGATTAGAAGCCATGCCACTGATCAAGTAAGTCAGTGTTATCATGATTCCTTGCTTTTTACCTCTAAATTTTTTCTACTCAAGTCCTTGGAAGCCATGAGTCACACTTAAATCAGTTAATAGACCTCAAATATAGTCTCTCTAAAAGAGGAATGATTTCCTCAGTGACTATTAAAACATACCATCACCTGCTGTTCATTCAGGAATGCGATAATTAGCCTAGAGAATTCTGCCCTGAGACGGTGGTCTGAATACACATGGGCAGTTAAAGATGGCTTGTTCATTTATATGAAAAATTTTCAAACAGTAAAAACACCATTGCCTCTCATACACGTGTGTCTGTGGTTTTGTCCATGGGAAATGTTAAATTTATCAGGCAGAAAACTGTAAAAAATAGATGTGTGTGACCTCTAGGAGAAAACCAAGGCAATGCAGTATTTCCATAGCTCTGCCTGGAGTGTGGGAAGGGAATAGTCTCTTCTTGCTACTGTCAGAGCAAGAGAGGAGGCTCTTCATTGTTTGAAAGTCCTGGAAAGAATTCAAGTCTAATGGAGCTACAGATAGAGATATAAAGATGAGAACACCCTCCTCAGCACAGATCACAAGAACCTCGAAGTTTCCCCCCTCTCTGCCTGCTACTGTGTGCTGCAGACATTTGCCCAGCAGCAAGTGTTAAGTACTGAAATAAAAAGCAGTGTTGGCCTTGGGTGCTGCCATGTCATTTTTCTGCAGAGTCACTTTTAGTTATTGACGTTATGGTTCCTAGCACTCCTTCATTTTGAATTTGTCTAGATTAGGGTCCCCTTTTAGATGAACTATGCACAGAGAAGGTGTCATGCCAAGTGAATGATTAAAATGAATTTTAGGTCACTATAGTGGGTAAAAATACTTCAGTGTAAAACCGAAAATAAAAACACTGAAGATAGACAGAAGTCAGGACTGGGAAAATATGTCAGTGGTAGAATAATTGCCAGTATTTTAAATGTCATAGTTTAAATCCCCAGCACTTCAAAACTACCAAATGAATAGAGGTAAACACAAATAAATAAGCAACATATTTAACGTATGGACATTAACTCTACACTTTCTGAAGTAAAATAAAAATGATTTTCATAGCCTGGTATAAGTAATTGAAAAAACAAATATTAGATGAGCCTTTGAATGGACCATATGTTAAAATATACCATGATAATTGATAAAAAGAATACATAAACTTTGAATTCATAACAAAACATAATAAATTATTCAAGCAACAAATTTTTACATTATTTAACAATATTACTAAATCATGTTTATTTATGTTTATTTGGCAGCCAATGGGCTACATGAGGAGAATACGAAGATATAATAATCTTTGTTTTCAAAACTTGGTCAGCTTGTTTCAATATAGAACAAACACAGAAAAAAGGTTCAGATACAAATCTTATTGTTTGAAGTTAAACCTTATAAAATATATGTTGAAGAATATGCTATATGTAATTCTTGGTTGCTGATCTTTTAACTGTGGCAAGTCCTCTTCAGAGAGCTTGGTTTGCCCAAGTAACCTATACCCTGGAAGTTTGTGTTTTGCAGCCCAAATGAGAATTTCATGATTGATTTCCACTTACCCAGATGTCTTTCTTGACAACATCTTTCAATATCACCCATGCCAAATGAATTGGCCACTTAGTCCACCATAGAAAGAAAGAAAAAAACATTGGTAATTCTGGTGGGCTTGTCTTAGTGATACACCCCTCCTAACTCAGGTATTGCTAGGGAATGGAATCATCTCATCTTATGATTAGTATAACACCTATGAGTTGAGGACTCTTACATACCTTAATGTGGTTTACTTGCTTATTCACAGTTACAGAAAACTGGGCTGGAGTTAGCAAGGGCCAGAGTTTCTGAAAACTCAGGCTCTGATTTATACCATTTTTCCAGTACATCAGTGGCTTGCCATCATTGTATGCTGATTGGCAGTTCTTATATTTTCACCTTGTAGTCAGTTTCCTTGGTGGATTTTATCCAAGTATGAGTCAAACCAAAGAACAAGTCAGTATTTACTATCATGCAAAATATCACACTGTTATTTCATATATTTATAGTATAGAAAAATTTTCATTTCAAATGACACTTCTAGTTTTCTAGTTTTCATTTAGTTTTCTTTTTATTAAGTAACTAAAGAATTATAGCCTGAGAGATGACACGTGCCTCACGTAGAATAAGCAAGAGTTGCCTCAATGATTTGCATCTTTAGCAGTTCCTTCATCTTTGAACCCCCCCCCAAAATGGGTAAACTATTTCTATTTCTACAACATGGTCTATGTCATAATTCTAGCACTATTAATCATTTATGTATTAATCATTATGCTTGTACATAACACTTTTGCACATGCATTATTGGTCTCTTGTGTCTTTTACTCTACTGTACATATCTGCTTGTTGTACATAATTGTTTGAATATTGCATAGTACTCTGTTTCAGTATCACACCATTATTGCATTATTCACTTTCTCTTGCTAAGTTTCAGATGTCTGGATGATTACAAATAACCCATGTAAACTGTTATGTGCTTACCCAAAGTTAAATGTATTACTGATTGGTATTAGATATGGAGATAAGTTGCTAGAACATGCATTGAACGATATGAAAACTTTCATAGTCTAATAAGTCTCCCTTTGTAGGTGAAATTTACTTTGCCCCAAGTCTCTCTTTCTATCTTCTTAAATACTTTATTTTCATTGAGGAGGGCTGACTGCTTTTATTTTGTCAAGAAATGTGTAACATGTTACCACTAGGAATCCTTTTCCAGTGTTTACCTTTATCCTTTTAACACACACGTTCATTGTTCCTTTTTCTCTCATGTCAGATATTCTAGAGGATATGTTAAATCCAATTCCTTTAATTGTAGAGCTGGCTTACTATATTAACTCCTCACTGGATATTTTCTCTGATGAAGCACTTATCTTCTCTTCTTTATATTGTTATATGATTCTTACTTTACATATGTATGAGAAAACTATAATAAATAATTATTAATTTCTTATTGATATTTACTGGGAAATCCAATTCCTCTGACTGTCTTTTGTAACCCTCTGTTTTCATGTGATCTGTTCTGTTAAAGAGAAATGAAAAAGAAGGAAGGGTTTAATTGGATTAGGGGATAGACAGGCTAGGCAGAAGGGGAGATAGGAATATGATCACAACAGTAAAGAAATTTTGAAAAGACATCACACACTTTGGACACAGAATTTTCTAATCAGAGCTGAAACTGATCGGAATGCCTCTCTGAGGACTAGCTCTCATATAATGTGAAGGTACCAAACAAGCCAATGCCAAAAGCTAATCAGTAGTCCTTCCTATTAGTAAACTCTATGTACACCAACAAAGACCTGGAGAAGAAAATTACAAGTATGTAAGAGTGGCAATTTTAACTTGTGAGAGGCTTTCAACCACATCCCCCCCCCACAAAACTCATGTGTGTGCATGTGTGTATGGATAGAGAGAAAGGCAGAAGAGGGAGCTATCCTATTATGTGACAATAATGCTCCTACCAGACAACAGCACCTAATAAATAAAAATCCTATGCCTGGAATCGGTAGCATATTTAGGAGTAGTTTGACCATAATGTTGCATAGACCCTGAACTGTTATATATTACATTGCTCTTGGTTACTGTCTTAAACTTTGCCCAATGTTAAGATTATGTTGTTGAAGGTATCACGTAATTGAGTCATTAACCATGAGGAAATAGAACTGATAGTCAGCTAGCATCTTCTTTCCTAGCTTTCATAGTGCTACCCGGGGAGAAAAGTGATAGCCAGTCCTTGCGTAGCTGTAAGTCCTATGGGCTATGGTAAGAACGGACATGTCAACTGGAAAGGGTTGCACAAACATCATTGTGGCAATCAATCACTTCTTGATTAGATTACAGTCTTTTATCCAAGGTTATAAGGGGTTGTGCCTGAGGAGTTTTAAGAAGTATTATACTTTATGGATTTAAGAGGACACAAATCTGTTTGGGTAGGAATGGGGCAATGACTTGAAGGAGTTGGAGGAAGGGATAAATAAAATTCAGAATATACTTGTGGGAAAATTTGAAAGGACTTATAATAATGAGGAAAAGAAACTATGAGTTTTTTTAAAATCACTTTTTAGTTTTTCTTTTGCTCTTTAATGATTGCATCCAATAAATAGAATATTTAATTTAAAGACATTATACACATTTTTCCTATAGGACTACTATCCGATTTTAATTATATTCACTAACTCTGTGATGAGAGAGTTATTAACCAATATGTTTTAATTTTTATAATTCAGGTTTAATAAACATTGAGAAAACATTTTCTTATAATTTATATAAGTAATTTTATTTGAAAGTGAATATATAGTTGACCTTGCAATATTCTTTGAGATGATATTTATCACAAATCAATAATGAGTACTGGACTATGAGACCACTGTCCCATTGATCAGTTTCTCAATTTCTATATCAATAGCACATTGACTTAATTTGCTGAGTTTAATTGTAGGACTTTAGATTTAAAATGCAGTTCTCTTGGATTCTCTTTTACCTTCTCCAAAACTCCCTCGGGTATTCTTGATTGATTTTGCATTTACACATGACTTTTAAAAGTTGTCAGTCAGTGTTGTTCATACGCCCTACCAAAGTCTTATGGGATTCTGAGATACTGTAGTGAAATTCTCTAGTACACCAGGGAGCAATGTGGAAACAAATTATAGTAAAACATTTATCTTGTCATTCAGGGTGTTGAGAAGTCATTTGGAGCTACAAATTACTATTAAAACCTTAGAATTCTTGTTAAAAGCCAATCTATACTAAGTACATCATGGGCATTTATTTGTAACTGCTCTTCACTACAAAACCAAGATTAATCAAGAAGTATACTATTAAGATGAGTTATATCTAAAGAATGAGAATAAAACCCATGTCTTAATAAACTGGTGACATCTAGCCTTCTTTTAATATCCAATTCTCCCTTGAGTGGTGGTGGCATCATGGAACTTCATATGAAGAAGCCTCTCCACTCTGATGAGATTGTTTTCCCTGCATGACTAGCAGCCATTCTAAATAAAATATCTAGTGTCTTCTTTCCATCTATTCCTGTGCTCTGTAAACTTTCTGGATTTTGATTTCCTGGCTTGACCTGTTCCATTTTACATCATTATAAAATTTTCTTCAGAATTTTAAAGTGGTGTTATAGTACTGACCTAAATAAAAAAAAATTGTACAAATGATCGTTGTACATACTTCTATTCAGTGAAGCTCTGTGTTATATTATTAGCTGAAATGTCAAGATTATTGTAAAATTAATAGAAAAATATTGTATATGGATTTTGGCTTAAGAAAGTTCAGCTTTTGAATATTCTTAGTTTATATCATAGAGATCTTGGCTCTCAAAGTAAAGTATATGTTTACCTTTATGGTGGTCAAATAAAAATTAAGATTTATATCACTTATGCCACAAATATAGATTTTAAATGAAAATATAACATGATATAACAAAAGCTACAACACTACCACAGGACAAAGCAAATGAACACAAGGAAAACAGCTCAAGAAAAGGAACAAGAAACAGAGATAGACACAGAGAACCACACGTTCGTACACTTGGGAATCCTATAAAAGTATCTTAAACTGGAAGCCATAATATATAAGCAAAGGACTTGTAAGGGAAAGGAATATATATGAGAAAATTTTTTTTAAAGTTCAGACACAAATTACCTGACAGGGAACCTCCAAAGAGTCCACTGATTTCATTTTTTTGATGGCCATCTTTGTTGCATATGCAAAGTATTCTCAAGAATAGTTTCCCCAGTGAGACTCCCTTGGAGAAAATCACATTTTCCTTTGTAAGTGGTTGTCAGTTGTAGTTAGCTTCTAATTAGGGAGAGGGCATCCACTTCTCTTAGTTCTAGGCTATCATCTGAGTCAGAGTCTTGCAGGCCCTGTTCATGCTTCTTCGGTCGCTATTAGATCATATGTGCATCAATCCTGTTAACTTGGAGGGCCCGACTTCCTTGGCGTCCTCCATCTTATACTCTTTTTTACTCCTTTTCCACAGGTTTCCCTGAGTCCTGAGAAGTATGTGGCTGAGAATCACGTTCATGTCTGAGTGAGTCAGTGTCTCTCACTGTGTATTGTCTCATCTCTCGGTTGGTCTTTGTATTTGTGCCCCTCTGTCTGTGGCAAGAGGAAGCTTCTCTGATGATGGCTGAAAAGGCACTGATCTGTGAGTGTAGCAGAATGACAATAAGAGTTATTTATTGCTACATTTTTTGTTTGATTGTTTTTTTTCATACTTGTATTTGATTTTACCCCATGTCTCAGGATTTATGGACAAGTGCATAGATACATTGGCCATTCATCAGAAATTATAATCTGAAAATAAATTAAGCAGAAAAGAGAATATAAGATAGATTAAGATTGGAGATATGGGTGAGTGGATAACATGCCTACTACGGAAGCATGAGTGCATGAATTTGGATCCCAAAGCATAAATAAAACACATAAACAATGGTATATAGCTGTGATCCAAGTGTTAGGAGGCTCATCACTGGACCTCACTCTCCAATCTAGTAGAGGAGCAACCGAGGAAGACATGCATTCCCAAACACTGGAGTCCTTAAACACTTGCACACATTTGCTTGTTATATACATTTGCAAATTTAAACATACAAACACACACACAATGAGAAGAAAGAAAAAGAAAACGGTAAGAAAAAAAACGTTACAACCCCCTGAAGGGGCAAGCTAATGACAGACACCCTGCTTAATATTATAGTGTGCCATTAGACTGAGATTAGACCATTAAAGTACACTTAGGCCGTCTCCAGTAAATTTGTATAATAATGGGAGGACATTACTCAAATATTGTAAAAATCAAATAAAATTTGGGCTGGAGAGATGACTCAGGTTTAGAGCACTGGCTTCCCTTCCAGGGGACCTGGGTTCATTTCCCAGCACTCACGTGGAAGTTCACAACCACCTGTAACTAAAGTTTTAGGGGATCTCATGCTCTGCTTTGGCTTCCACATACATACATTTGTATTCCGAAGGTAGTCATGTATCCTATTGTGTAAGTTCGATTTATTTCCTTTTATGTTTATTCTCATGAATATAGTTAATATTGTGTCAGCTATTTGTCCTCTGTCTATGACAAAATATCTGACAGTGAAATTGTAGGAATGAAGGTTATTTTGCCTGTAGTTTGGAAGCATCTTCCATAATGACAAGGGGGATCTCTTGACAGTGACTTAAGACATACTGTCTTTTGGCATCTACCATGAAGAGGCAAGGAACAATGGATGCTTATTCTCAGTTGTTTCTTCCCTAGTATTCACCCTAGGAGCTCAGCCCATGTAATGACCCTGTTTTCTTAGACTGGATCTTCCCATTTGTATTAACCTACTGTAAATAATCCTTCACAGACACGACAATAGATAATTTAGTTTCCATGGTGATGCTAAATCCTAACACACTGACAGAATTAGCCATCAAAAGAATCCTTTTATGTCTATAAATGTGTATCTCTTTGGTGTGAAGAACATTGCCACTGGTGTGTCACCATTCACAAATGCTCATCATCAGAAAGTTACCAACTAAAGCAATGCAATCACCATTTACTCTAGGGCAGTGTGATGACTCAATAGGTAAACAAGTTGCCTTCAAGTGACTATTTTACTCAGTGTGTTTTAGCAAAAACATTATAAATACTGCCAACTTACTAAAAGCATTATCCATTGTAGTTATTGATTTTCTGAACAGTATTGATTAACTATGACCTGGTTGATTGAATTCTTATATGTCTAAAAGAATTAAGCTGTTGCCCAATAGTTATTATTACATTATTTAGAATTGTAATTTAAAATTTTATAACACTTGATGCTGTGAGTAAGAGACCTCACAGATAGTTTATTTAAATGAGCTCAAAAACCTTCAAATACATTATCCATTGCTAGACTGTTAACTGGTGGATGTGAAATTTAGTTAAAAAGTCCATAGGCGAAGCTATTAATATTATAATGAAGTTGATACTTTAACAAATAATATATTAAAATATGCATCTATATTTGCTTATCCTTTCTTAACATGTAATAATATTTAAAGCCAAAAATAAGTAACATCGAATATTTATTTTTCTATTTCATTCACCTAGCCCTAGTTTTCCCAAATAATATGATTATAGCTGATAGTTAACAGCTATAAACTAACTAGAATTATGTTCTTGGCCTTATCTCCCATTGTAAGTTTTATCCACTAATGAAAAATTTTAATAATTGATTATGGTTGGATTATACTGCTAAATTTCTATATCTTGATATTTCCATTGACATACTTAATTATCCTAGTTTCATTCAATGTTTCAAACTTACCAGTCTCACATTTGATGCACCATTTCCTCTACATAACAAATTATTCTGAAGAACATAGGTTTTCTTCTTTTCTTCATCCTCACACTAACAACTTCATTTTTGAAAGAAGCCATTTGTTCCTAAACTTATGAAGTATTTTAATGTTTTACAAAATGGTAGATTATTATCACTGATTTACTCTCTCTCTACATATATATGATTTAATATATATATATATATATACATATATATATATATATATATATGATTTACTACACACACACACACACACACACGTAAGTTTTGTTTTCCTGTTAACTTTTACTCTAATAGCATATTCCTTTTTTTTCAGATATTTAAAATGCAAAAAGATTGATGCTGTATATTTTGATTATTACTTCCCTTCCTTCAATTCCGCCAAGGTCCTTCGCTCAGACCACTAGCTCAAAACTATCCTCTTTCTCTTGTACGTATATGAAAAGTCAAAGTATGACTTTTCGTACTCGGTAAGAAAGTATCTGTGGTGATTTGAATATGAATGAGCACCATAGCCTCATAGTTTTGAATATGTGGTCATGAGGGAATGATGCCATTAGAAGGTATGACCTTGTTTGGGTAGGTGTGACCTTATGAGAGGAAATGTGGGTTTCAAAGGCTCAAACCAAACCCAATGCTTCTCTTTCTCCCTGCTGCCTGCCAATCCAGATGTAAAACTCTCAGCTTCTTCTCCAGCATCTTGTCTGCAGGCATGCTGCTACTCTTCCTGACATGAGAAAAATAGAGTAAGCTCTGAAATGTAAGCCATCCCCAGTTAAATATTTTCCTTTATAAAGTTGCTGTGGTCATACATCTCTTTACAGCAATAAAATAATGACTAAGGCATTTCACTAGAGGAAATAAAAGTCCAGCAAAGTGATTAAAATTATATATGTACTTGCAATAATAAATCAGGAACAGGATGAGTAAGTCCTTTATCAACATGCTTATTGTTATCATCAAGTTTTGTGTCTTCTCTGATGATTTTAGTAACAATGGTATTCTAAGAGAGCAGAGAAACCCACCATACCACAACTTTTGCACTAATTTTATGTCTGTATTTCTCAGTTTACTAATAAATTCAAAGATATTGAAATTTCAACAAAATGAAAGAATACTGTAACTGAAAAGGGGCAAAACTCATATTCCAAAAAAACAAACAACAATCAGGTCAAACAATAAAGATAGGACAACCGTGACCATATGCAGTTATGCTTAGTCTCACAGTGTAATAGAAGCATAAATTGTTATTAACAGTCATGAAATAACATCTGTATGAAACTGAAGATATGTCTACAATAGACCCCAACATTTATGCTCTTTGATATATAGAGAGTATCTATTAAAATGTGTGTCTAGTAAAATATTTTAAAATGATACTGTACTTTCTCCAAAATCTGGAATTCTCTGTCTTTGAAATTATCTACCTTTGTATTCCTGTTATTTTGTCTCTCTTGGCACTATGATCCTTGCTTTAATGATTTGATGCTCATTATATATGAGCTTTTCTCCAGTGTGACATCTCATTTACAGGCAGGTGAATACCTGCACTTACAACTCATGCCTTTCAGTTTTCACATGTTCAGTTCTTGATGTATACTGATTGTTATGATATTTACTCCAAGAAATCTGTATCCTATGTACATTGTCACAGCTGGTCCTCCTCATTGTACAATGGCAGAGTACAATGGCACATATTAATATGGTGAATTGATAATGTATTAGCACAAACGTTGGATCTATTGACTTAACATCTATTTTAATCATGTTGTATTGAAGTTTCAATGTCAATATGAGAAAAACATTATGGCAGATTGTTTTATTTAAAATTCAAGTTCTAAAAATCCAAAGTGAATTAAAAGTATGACACTTGTTATTTTTAATAAACCAAGGCAAATACACTTTATTATCACCTTATACTATTTGAGAAAATAACCTGGGAAAAGGAATCATTATTTATGAAAAATACTTTATTTTTTGTCCAGAGAAAAATTAGAACCCTATAAGTACAGATCAGGATGTAAATGGATGGTTTCCATTTTTCCCAAATATGATAGGTCAATTCACACACACAAATGTGTGCATTGAATCCAGTGGTATTTAAGGAAAGCTGCTACAATATGAGAATCTGATGGCCCATCTAAACTCCAGGGGATTTTATACCTTAGTAAATATCAATACAATGCAAATGATGATTTACTGGTTTCCTTTCATCTGTGATCTTTTATTCATTGCCTCATGTAGTGCAAATGTGAAATCCACTCCTTTTTTCACGAATACAAAGAAAGGATACAGAATTCTTGAATATATCAGTGTATTATTTATTTATTTATTTATTTATTTATTTATTTAATGAGGTGACAAGTGTTCAACATTTTTTTTGTTTTGTTTTTTATTACTTGGCAAGCAACTTTTAGTAGTGAAAATCTTTATTTTTTAAATTTTTTGGGGAGGAATTAGAAGTAAGTATTGAAAATAAAAGTGTATCATTGCATTTAACATTTAAGTTGTAATATAGGTTTTCTCTAGAGAGCTGGCTTATAGAGAGAGAATCATGGTTAATGCAAAAACTTTATTGTAGAACTTATTTGTCCTTCAGAAAATGAACTTGATTTTAATTTA
Organism: Phodopus roborovskii; assembly: GCF_943737965.1. Taxonomy (NCBI): domain Eukaryota; kingdom Metazoa; phylum Chordata; class Mammalia; order Rodentia; family Cricetidae; genus Phodopus; species Phodopus roborovskii. The sequence goes on along the minus strand of NW_026126470.1, from coordinate 12,675,311 downwards.
AGAATTACATTCAAAATTTTAATGTAAATACATTTTTGCTAATAAAATTAAAATGTTTTTTACAGATCAAATTTGGGGCATTTATTTAGGTTAACTGACTTTAAATCCCCTTCATATGAGCTGTTATGTTGTGACAAGTAATAAAAAAGTCAAAGTTTAAAGAAAATAAAAACAGTGTTTGTGGTACATGTTAGAGGATGCTGTTGCTAAAGGTTAGCTATGCTAATATCTAATATTAATATTTCAGTACAACATGAGCTATAATACTCAAATTCTTAGTTCATAATACTCAAATTCATAAAACCGATAGGTTTTTTTATTGAAACCATCTTTCTTATCGAGTAATTTCCTAGAAGATTCAACATCTCTTAAGTATCTACATAAAACATATCATTTCCGCTCCTCAGGAGCCTGTGTCTTATTTTTTTAAATATCATGGTCACTGTTCTTTGTTTTCATGTCAAGTAATGTATATTTGCAATTTCAGACCATTCGTCTCATTTTTAAGTTATTTCCAAGTACATAAAAATATATAAACTCATATGTTGTGAGAAGACATGTAGAGATCCTGAACTTGTAGAGTTCAGTAATCATCTTCATGGACAGGCTTGTAGACATGTAATCATGTAATTCCCCTCTCTCTGTCATTCCTATGTATTTTTCATTTCACTCTTTCTCCTATCTTGTTGTTGGTAGGCTATAATCCAGTATTACCTTCAATGAACTTTAATAAACTACTCATTGTCAACTAAACAGGTGATTAAAAACCCATAAAACCATGGGTAGGATAGAAATACATGGATTATTAAGGGCTACAATATATCAATCAACTCTGTGAACTGACATTATGGTCTCTTTTGTTTCTCTGCTTGTGGAGATAACATGTGTCCTTTACCGAAATACATGACAGTTATGACAAGATTCCTTGTTAATAAGGCAAATGCTTTTTATTTGTTTAATTTTTGTAAACAATTGGCTAAGTAGTGTGTATATACTATTTATTAACACTCATGCAAAAACTTTACAATATATTTCTATTAGGAATAACAAAAGTGAACATAATGTTCATATGTTCAGCAAATGACCTTCAACTATATATACAAGGAAGATGAATAATTAGAAAAATGTCCACCTCATTCTTGTAGGAAACTTTCTATATGTAAGATGTGACATATATTTTGCTGTTTTGACATGATTAAGTATCAAGGGAGTAATATCTTTGAAGCTCTGCAAAGTTAAATTGTAGTCACTATAAATATAAGTATCAATGACCAGAACTTAATGGTACAACTTCCCTGATTCTAAATCACTGATAAATTAATGTAATTAGGTATTGCTTTTTGAGTAGTACGACAACAACAACAACAAAAAAACAGGGGTAAATTTAACCTGATGAGCAGATAATATTTTGTCTAAAAGGTAATCCACTTACATAGGTCCTAAATTGTTAATTTTAAGATAAAAATTTCTGAATATTTTGTTTTCTTTCAGAAATTAAAATTAATTGTTATTAGCTAAATATTATTGTTTTTGCTTTATTTTAGGTGTTTAACAAAATAAAATATACAAAATAATTTATCCATATTGTTTGGTTTAAATCACAACTATTTTACATAAGATTCTAGAAAAAGACCTTGATTCCTAAAATAATGCTTTGGCCCAGTTTTTTACAAGGAAAAGAACCAGGTATTCAAAAACATATGAAATGTACATTTATTGCCATCATCTAAATTTTATTAACTTGTGATTGTGTAAAACTGAATTATTGGTTATTTTTAAACAAATTGAATATTGTATAGTTATTTTTTAAGATGTATTCTATTCATCAGTAAATGGGTTTTTTAAATGGCATGAAGTGGTTTCTGAAATTTTTTTCAATGTACCCTAAACATATTAGCTTTTCAGTGCAACTTGGAAGTAACTGCTTTAGAAGACAGAACACGGTAATATGGGGTAATTAAAGCCTAAGTAAGAGAGTGAAATCTGAAATAGAGCTAACCTAAGATCACAGCAGAGAAGGAAAGAGATAATGACAGTGATTACAAATGTCATTTAATCTTCATCCATTAATTTATGCATTCATCAAATATTTAATAAGTGCCACTATGTTATATGCAGTAAGACAGCTGCAAAGAAAAAGAACAAACAAGGTCATTTGCTCTTATAAAACTCATAAACTAGGAAAAGCAGTAACGGGTATGCAATATTAAGTAGTTGTACATGACACAGAAAAATAGCTGTTTATACCACAGGAAAAATAGCAGTGTTTGGGGACACAGAATGACAGGACTGTTATTTCAAATGTAATTGCTGTCATAGAAACTTTAAAGTAATAGGAATGAGGTGAGGTATGATCCACACAGGAACCTATAGTGTAAAGGTAAACAGAGAGAACATAAGTGGAAAATTAATGAAACTAGCTTAATTAAAATATTGTTCCTGTGTCTGTAACAACATCAATACATTAGAGATTGAGTAAGCATGCAGAAGGCAGGGGCTATCTCAAGGAAACATAATGGGATAGTGCATGAAATGTTCGTAGAGGCTTTGGGATTTATTCTTAATGCTGTGGTATAATCACTTAATGCATGCTTTAATTTGAATCTAAGACTCTACCAAACATATTAACTAATATAAAATTGTTTAAAAGATCTCACATTTCATTCTTAATGAAGACTGTCAGAGACAAAATAGAAATAATGGCTCATTAAAATTTTCTATATGTAATCTGACTTTCTTATGTGGACAGTGACTCCTTTTCTAATTACTTCATCTAATGCACAATCCACCTGCCAAACATCTTGTTTTTTTTTTTTTTTTTCATCACATGCCTTTGAAACCCCAGTAATTGCTGTTTATTTCTTGATAACTCAGTTTTACTGATTTCTCAAGGAGAATTAGAATAAAACTTCATAGGGTAATTTACCTTTTGTCAGCATAATGTTCAAAAGGCAAAGTTGATATTCATTAGCTGCTACATATATGAATTAATGAATTACAGTTTGTTTTAGCATTTTTTCTCATTGCTATGAGCTAATTTCACAGAAGGCATGGTATTCTGTAGAATAAATAGATTTATTTCTTAATATTCTGGAGGTTGAATATCTAGAATTGTAGAGCTTCCTACTACGAAGGTTTTGTTGCACAAGAGAGGTCAAGATGAACACATGAAGTGAGAGGTGAACTTAGAAACAACTCTCACAATGACTGAACCATGTTTACTATAAAAAAAGAAAATAAACAAAACAAAACAAAAAACCCACTTCTGTGCTAAGTTCATTAACCCACCATGAGGGCAGATTCCCCGTGATGTAATCACCTTCAACACTGTCATGTTGGAAATTAAATTTTAACATGCACTGTGAAGGGACAATCCAACCCCACCTAAAGAGAGGATATGCAAAATTGTCAGGAGGATATAGAGAACACCATATATGAAATGGATGTTCTGATACAGCAATGTGTCTATTTGTACTACAAAGCTGCTGTCCCTAAAGCTAAATAGGATCTAAAATTGTTCATTTTTGTCAAAATCACATAGTACACCTTTTTAAGCATAAGGAACTAAGCTGCTTAGATGGTCTAAAAACAAATTAGAGGTAGTAGCCAAACTTCAAGCCACCCAAACTTTTTTGAATCATGGGAAAAGCAATTGTTTTAAGGATGGAGGAAATAACAGGTTAAAGACATATACTGGATTAGAATAGTGAAAGGTTGAACAGAAGGAATCAGAGAATGAGCAAAGATATGAGGATGCTATAGAATCAGTGAAACTTGATTAATAGCATATGTATCCCTCCCTTACTTTAGAGAACATCAAAGTGTGTAATTAACAAACTTATCAGGAGAAACAAAATCTAATAGCAAATAAGCATTACAGTTTTGATGAAGTATTGATAACATTTTTTTTACTATTCTTATAGAAGTACTTCTTTACTATTAGTTATATGTAGAAATTATAATTCATTTTTTCACATTTAAGGTATTTACTTACTTAGAAGTTTTCCATATTTTTGTGTTGCTTAGTTTTAGAAGTTAAGAGTAATTACATTTCCTATAAAAATACATCAACTTTAAAGAACCAGTTCTGTATGATTTCTAATGAGTAAAATATTGTATTAAGAATTCTAAGCAACTAAATTTGGGGTTATCAAGGTCGACAAGATTTCATGTCACTGAGGAGTGTGATTGGGGATTTGCATAGTAACTGGCTTGACACACAGGCTCTAATACACAGAACTGTATACACATGGTGATGTGTGTGCTAGGCATGTAGCCAGAGATCAGTATAAAACTATGGTCAAATGGAATTTTTATTCATTCTTACAGGTTTTAAAGTAATCATGTCATAAAATGAGCTAATTTAAATAAATCTTTAAACAAGAATACATTAAATTAATGATAATTGTTACAAAGAAATTCAAATGGTAGTACTTTAATTTCCACCTCCTTTTAATTCTAATGAGAAGAAAACCGTTGAATCTATAAATAAGCCTTAAAATATCCCTATAGTATTTGTTTATGCAAAATAGTTTAAAGAGTTATTTTGCATAAAGATCGCCAGAGGATCTATTTCAAATTAATGTTTAAGTAAAAATATCATAAAATATGTATTTAAACAAAGTATTAAAATGTGTGATAGCTTTGATTATTAACATAAGTTAGGACAATAAATGGAAAAAGTTGGACACATCTATAAAGTCTAAATTAATGCCAATTATCAGAGTATTTAATGATTGTTCAGTCATATATTGGGATTCTGTGATTTCTGATGTATAGCAATGACTGCTATTTGTTAATATATTTTATATTGACAAATAAAATATTTTAAAACATTGATATTTCCTTTAATATCTTTGTTTAGGACCTTAGTATGAAATCTAGGTAATGTATTTATGGGTAATATTTTTGATAAACTATAGTATTAGAAAATGGTAAAATACATTAGCTTTAGAGGTACATTTTAGGTTTCACTTACCATCTATAACTTTGAGTCACTAGGATGAATATCTAATAGAAGAAAATATTGAATTGATAAGTGCAGAGTGCTTTAAGTGTTGTATGAAAAGCATATGTGATTTTGTTCTCTTTAATTGTTCAGTCCCCTGTTTTCTTAGATCTTCTTTATTTTCCATGGCATCATAACTCATTCCTGTACAAGCTCTGGGCTAGTGCTCATGCATTTTGATTGGAGCATGGGATATTTGGAAGCATGGAAGAAAATGGGAAGTAATGTAAAATACAAAGCAAACATAACTCACAAAGAAATCTCTGGGATAGTATATCATCTTTAAAATTCTCTGCAGATTTAGCTTTATATGCCATCAGATTCTCAGGACGACCTCTAAAACAGTAGAAATTTCCCCAAATGCTGGTACCTGAACACGATGCCAGATGCTTTATATAACACAATCGAAACTAAACTCACTTGTGTTGTCATTCATGGCCCTTTTGAGGATTGAAGGAGAAAAATGAATCAACACAAAAGAGAAAATGGAGACAGAAAGAATATTTATTTTAAATTAAATGTAAGTAGGAAATTTACATTTAAACTCCGGAGCTTGTAAAACATTTAAAAAGAAGAAAATGACTGTTGCATATTTTCACAATACTCATGATTCTAAGAAAATGTATTGTTTTTTTTAGAGTAACAGGCCTCCTAACTGCAGTTTATCTGTCAGTTTTCTGTGATGGGAGATGTCATTCTGTGTATGTTTCTCCTACTGGGTAATAATAAAGCACTGTTGGCCAATAGGAAAGGAAGATAGGAGAGACAAGGAAGAAATAGGAAGTAGTAAGGAGGAGTCAAGATGGAGAGTCTGGAGAGAGCAGTATGAGGCAGCCGGCTCCCGGTAAGAAGAACAAGTGGACATGCATAGATTAACACAAATGGGTTAATAACTAAGGCAGAGCTAGCCGATAAGAAACTAGTAACTGGCCAACAGTATGATATCTAATACAGAGTCTCTGTGTATTATTTGGGGCTGGCGCGGCGGCGGGACAAGACCAGGCGGCGGCAGGCAGAAAAACTGTACTCATTACAACCCTGTGTAGTAATGACAGCAGTGTTACAATGATTCCATCTGTATTTCTCTTGTTGACCTACACTCACATCATGTGTTCTCATGAGAATGAATTCTGGAATATGAAGACACAGCCACAGGAGAAGAACTGTAGACTCCCATGTAATTAGAATGCCTTCAGGTAGACGATGCTAGAATACCCGGCTTCGATCTTGCTATGGCTAACCATCTCAAGGATGTCATACTCTGATCCTGAAACTCCTCAATGAATAAGAAATACAATCATTAAGAGAAAAAAAGAAATGATATATAAACATGATGTTCTCATTTGTAAGCATTCCCTTAGAAATATGAGGTCTATTTATTTATTCATCTTAATTTCCTTCCCTTCCTCACCCTGTTTCTATGTCTTCCTTCCTTCTTTCCTCCCTGCCTCTCTCCCTCCCTTCCTCCTCCTTCCTTCCTTCCTTCTTCTATCCTTCCTGCAGTTTTCCCTTACTTCATTTTGCTTTTGTTTTTCTATCACTGATTTTGCAGAATTACAAGCCTGGGTAAAGTATACTGCTTATCACAACAACAATAAAAGAAATAATAATTTGCCGTATTCAAGTTGTTTCTACTACTATAAGTGCTTTCTAGTTTTTCTTGTCACCACAGTTAATCGATTCACTTATTTATTATTTTTACAGTTTGTTGTTGTGAGGACAAAACACAATACAGAGAATGAGGAGAGTGACAGACAAGCCAAATTATCTGTCAATGGACAGTCAAATATGCAGCAACTGGCCTGAACTGTTGTTTTTTTAAAACAGCCAACTGTAGTCCTACTAGCCTTCAGTTTCATTTTAAAAGTTAAAGATGCAGATGGAAGGTGGTTACAGAAAACCACCAGCTGTCTCCAGCCCTTACTATTAAGACTTCTTTGCCATGATGTACCATAACCTTGGACTAAGAGACAAAATTAACTCATTTTCCCCTAAGTTTCTTTTGTCAGAATAATTTTCCAACAACAGGAAAAGCACCAAAGACAGTACTGATAAATACAGCCAGCAATCATCCATGCATCTGAAAATAATTTTGTTGTCATTGAAGTATCAGCGGTCCCCTCAGGCCCTGACCTGAACAAGGTCTACCTATAGCAGATGGAAAATGATTTCCTCCTGGAGATAAATATTTGTGGATCTGTTCACAGACAATACATCGATGACTTCTGTTCAGAAGCTGATCTTTAAGTGATGAATGCTCAGACATACATGAAGCAGTTTTTTACTATTTAGCACAGTAACTTTACAGGTCAAGATGAGTAACGTGTGGCCTTGAGACTTTCATGAGGGCGATGAGAAAGCTGCTTGTACTGCTCACTCACTGATGTCTTGGATAGCTCTAGTGAACTTCACACCATTTACCATAAACATATTGAAGCCTTCCAGAGTTCAGCAAAAGAAGAGAAATTATAGTTATTTGTTACAAGAAATCTAAGTGGTGTGAAGCATAGAACGATCTGCACAGATCACAATCCAAGGAAACATTAAATTCTTTTAAGATGTTGGTTGGAAAATCTAAGCAACACTTAAGTAAATGGGCTTCATCATCAAGTATTTTAAAGTAAAAACGTTACTACTCTTTCTAAATTAAGTATATTTTAAATTTTCATTCAAGTCAAGAAATATATTTCCAGTGTATACAAGGACCATTAAGCTGATGAACAGTTTAAAAGGAAAAATTAAAATATTTTTGAAATAATTGTAGTTTAGTTGGCTTCATTATGAAATGACAGAAATCAGCAGTTTTTAAGGTTATGGCACAAAACCATTGAATATATTATTGCTCCTTTGTAGACCATGAAACTGTAAATCTTCCCAAAATAAAGGTCAGTAAATGAAACATGTTAATATATACAAACTAAAATTACAGATTTAATCCAATTATCTGGGTTTTTAAAATTATGAACTAGGCAAAAGAAAAGAATTGGACATTTTCTTATCTTATTCAATTAAGAGTCTGTTACCACTAAACATATTTGTTAATTGATCACAAACCATTAAAAAAATAATTTTTTTTAGCATGCTCTCAATATGACAAAGTTACATACTCTTTTCAAGCCAGAATTTTATTTACAGATCAGATAAACACATTTAATAATTCACCACAGGACATGTGCTGCCCTTGAGGCTGTGGTATTCTCCTATCTCCCTAGCTTCACATTCTGCTTAAAGTCCTGCTATTTCTGTGCCCCCGTTATCCCCAAAGAGATTATAAAAGTATTGCTTCCTCAATTTCGAGCACCTGAGTTTCCTGCAACCACTTTTAGTTTTTTAAAGCAAAGACCAAAGTGAAGAGTAGAAAACTCCTCAAGACAGATTTATGCCCTGTGAGAATCATTTCATCTTATCAAAAACGGAGTCCTTTCCCAATCTTTGGCTCTCTCTGAGCATCTCTATTCTATTGATGGATAGCCACCGGGGTGGATTAGAGGTAGCTGGTTATTTAAATGCAATAGCATTTTTCCAATGCCTTCACACTCCTAAGGCAACCTGTAATTTATCTCAAGTCCAGAATGTTTTCTAAGTTAAGTCTGTGCATGATTCTTTGCTAGTAATATAGTCCTTTGACATCAAACCCTCAAAGAGCTAACAACCTAGGAAAGAGAGAATATGAGAATATGAGAGACTGTTAATAATTCAAACATCATTTAATAATGATTTAAGTGCACATGTATTACATACAGCTTTCAGAATAGTACAATGTTGATAAAGTTAGTTAGCAGAACTTTGGCTCCAGATACAGAAGAATCTGTTTCATTCTTAAGAACTTTTCTATTAGTTTGTTTTTCTTTTCAAGAAAATGCTGTTGTTAATAAAGTGCTTTTTAATCAGAAGTGATGTTGACTGTTACCCAAACAACATCCATACCAATGCAATCTAAGAATGAAAACAAGAAGTCTTAACATGCTGCCCTGGCTGAGACCTTAATTTTAGGCTTAATAGGATATTCATTACTGACAGTCAATCTACATTCTCATTCCAAAGGGTCTGATCCCAGTTTTTCCATAGAGGTATGGTCTTGTTTCCAAATAAAGTAGGTATAAGAAAGAAAATTAGAAAAAAAAAAAAACATGATTTAGCTGGGATGTGGAAATGTAGATAGTGTGTTTAAATGGAATAAACACCTTAGGATGTAAAGTTGACTTTTATTAAAAATGCAGTCAGTTTATTCTGCTTTATTTTGTTAAAGTTTTAGACATACACCTTGACTCAAGAAATACTTGTCTTGCCAAATAGACTTAAGTCAAACTATTCCTTGTTTAACGTTATCTTTTTTTTAATATGTAGAAGTAGTATTTGATCTGCATTGTACTAGCTATACAATGGTTTCCATACCTAGTATCAAATATCTGTAACATATATGAACTTATACATATGTACACTAAAGAGAACTTAGAACTGATAGGAGATTGCCAATTAAATGTATATTTCAGATAATTCTAACAACTTATTAAAGTTAACCATTTTATAATCATTATACCACTCTTGGGTATGTAGCCAAAAATATCTATATGCCATAAATCCTGCCATGAGTACTTGCCATGAGTAATTCATGGTAATTGTTCATCTATTCACAGTAGCTAATACCTGGACTCATCTTAGATGTCTAATAACTGATAAATGGATAGTAAAAATGTACTACATATTCTCAATGGTAATTTATTCAAGTGTAAAGAAGAATGGATATTATTTGTTGATGTAATTAAGGCTTTGGAAGTCAAATGCTGCATTCTCTTTCTCATATGTAGATCTTAGCTTAGAATTTTTAGACTTGTGTGTTTGATTTGGAGAGCTTGGAAACTAGAAGTCAGAAACTGGGCATGTGAAACTCAATGCAGTAAGGATGAAAGGATAGTAGATATAGGTGAAATAAAGTACAGGGAGAAAACTGGAGGTAGGAATGTTAAAAATGGGGTAGAGGGCTATGGGAGTCAAGAGGATGAAGGTGATAACCAACCAATAAGAAGGTTATATAAAAAGTCACATGGCAACCTACTTTTTAAAGCCCATTCAAACTGTAAATTAAAGGAAAAATTGTTTGAGAGAGGGGATCAAAATGAGCACTTAATGATTTTCTTAGAAGACACAGACTGTTAAAGAAAAATCCCTGTGCCTGTGTGGGATACTTCTTTGGAGGCACTGATGCAGGCTCTTGTTATTACATTGGTAGTCCTCCAGATATAAAGAAGTCAATACAAAATGAGTTAGAAGCTTCCTCATTGCTGGCTAGTTTTCAGACTGCCGGGCACTATTAGAAGCTGGCAGGTGAGAAAAGACATCAACAGTCTTACCCAGCTATGAAGCATGTGAGATATCATACCAAGCTTCTAGGCAAAGAGGAAAACGTGAGTTCACTGGTGTTAAAAAAAATAGCATGACTGTTACAAGAGTAAACAGTTAATGATTGCTATGGTAAACTTGGTGGAAGCTCATCAATGAGAAAGTCATAGACCCTAGGAGGAAACCTCCTATTGCTTGCCTAAATGGACAGGTTAAACTACCACATAAATACTTATTTCACCCTTAGATTAGTACCTTCTGCCTTGGTCAAGACATTACTGTTTCCAGTAGATCAAGGTCAACGCATAAACTCAGACTGGTAACTGATCAATATTTTGAGGACAAATTACTGTCATGTCCTAACTGAGACAGATAAAATTCAAGGGATATTTCAGGAAAGGAGTATAAAAGAATATAACAGGTTAGAACAAAGTAGAGAGAAATGCAATCTTCCAAACCTGACACAATGTGGAAACTGTGAACTCCCTGTAACTATTGCAGTCTGCACAAGACCTACAAGACTGGGTCCCTTAAGATTTCATCATGAAGCAGGGTAGCATCCTTAAAGTTCATGTCTCCCAGAGAAAATTATAGATGATTAAAATTTACAAGTGGAATTATATTTCTTGGTTGTGTGACAAGTAGCTCTTCACTCTGACTGAAGATTATAACCTCTCATTCATGTTCACGTCCAAGGAGAGGAGCTGCATTGTGAGTTCCTTGGGGCTCTAGCACCATAGTATTTGGATTCTATGCTTTTTCCCCATATATTGCTATTTTCCTTTTCTTTGTGCACAGGAAAGAATCCCAGAAGCTGCATTTCACTTCATCTCCCCTCTGTCCTACTTCCTACACCACTAGGCACAGATAGCCTGCTAGGAATTCAATTCCTGACAAGCCCACAGAATCACCAAGGCTCCTGAAGCTAAGGAACCTCCCACTGGCTTGTTAACCCATAGCTGCTTTCAGGTTCCTTTTGCTGCTCACATTATCTTCCATCATCTAGGTTTTTACTCTAGGTCTTATTATTTTATTATTGCTTCGACCACAGAGCTTCATGTGAGTTTTTCTTATCTCAAAATATGATGCTGTGACTGCTTCAAAATTCTCCAAAATTTCTAACACCCTGTATTTTCATTGTCTATTTGCTTGTCAGACTTCTTCAAAAATTCTGTCGTTTTTGTGTGTAACACATAGCATAATGGCAGGTCCTAATTACATACTTGGTGGGATGATTAATTATTTTAAAAATCTGAATCGTGAACATTTTCTTTCTATAAAATGTGCTTCTCTTTTGTGGGTGAAGAATACTAAAAAAAGGTGGTCACCACTGGAAAAAAAAGTACTGGAGCCTAAGGTCCTCTAGTTTATATGTTTAAGTGTTGTATGTTCATCACTAAAGGTTTACCCAATGATTTCCTATAGGATTTATTAAGAATCTGTGAAATCTTTGTTGTTATTTTATTTTAATTTTAGAATGCAACCACTTAGCTCACTGACGAAATATAGCTTTTTGAATTTTTTTTATGTTAAATGTTGCCTAGTATAAATTTTAGGTTAATGTTTAAAGACAAAGAATTTGGTTCTAGAAATGATCCCAGGACTTTTTCTTTTTATATACAAGATTAAGTTCAACTGGATTGGGATAGCAAGATTTACTTCTTGCAGCAAATGTTACAGTATACACTGTGCTTGTCTCAAGGTTCAAGTGACATTTGCATATTTGAAGATGTGTTAGACGTTCTTCTTTTGTTATTGTTAGTGGAGGTGATATAGCTGCACAAATATGTGAGAGAAAAATGTATTCCGGAAGGGCATTAATGATTTACACAATATATATTGAATGTATCATTGCATAGCTAATATCACTGCTATTTTCTTTCCTGGGTCAGGCCACTGGCAATGTGCTCGAACAATAAACATCTCACAGACTCAGGTGAACAAACTCATATTCATAACGAAATTATGAATTTAACAAAACTTTAGTTTTATTCAGTTAAAAGCAGTATAGAGCCCAGGGAAGAGTGTATAGTCACACAGGCTTTCTCTATAGTAAAGTTTGAGTTGCTGCTGCTTTTTAATTAACTCTGTGACTCACCTTCATGAAAAGAATATCCCATGCTATTCTAACATTAAAGTGTGGAAAAATATTCTGTATTTCTTAATTTTGTAACAAGTAGTGATTTGTTAAAATAGAGGGCAATCAGTGGAATGGCAAGGGCTGGTGTGTGTGTGTGTGTGTGTGTGTGTATTGCTTAGATTTCAGGCTTCATCCAAAACTCTGCATTTTCAAGTAGCAAAAATGGCAGCCAATTTATCACCGAGAATATCAGTACTGAGGGAAGCAGGAGATGATGCTTTTGCTTGTGTATATGAATAAATGGAAGGTCTAAACCTTAGCTAATTAATACATTCCATATAGTTATGCATTCAGAACTCACATATTCAAAATTTAAAAATTGTCCCTAGGTATTCACTTCATCCAATTTACCTGTGTATGCTCTGTTCACTTCTATGCATATGCTTATTTGTATAGACAGATTCTGCATTCTTACATGTACCAGGCATTGTCTCAGCATTATAGGTACTAGGTGTTTCCATCTTACTTGATATTTAAGAGAAGCGAAACAGTCAGAGTATAAACTAGTTCCCATTTCACTCACAGACAGACCACATACTGGGGCTTTGGGATATTCATATCAATGATGTTTATTATACAATAATGTGAAATGTCAATATTTTCCTCCAGTATTATTCACTAATGAAACAATTCTCTCTAAAACACCACTGGTAATTGTATTTGGTAAGACATAATGTAAAAATAAGGATAGCTAAAATATGTTTCATAAATGTGATAATGGTATTCTCTTTGTAGAGCCAGCAGAGAATTAAGGTGCTGGCACAGCACTACATCTTATGAGGAATATATAGTACCTGGAACTCTATAATGACTGAATAAAAAGAAAACTATTAAATAGCCAAACCAACATTCTGCACGGACATTGCATTATGTTAGTCTTGGAAGTAAGAATTTAATACTTGACTATCAAACGCATATATGAAATAGAAAATCCACTCACTAGTTCTGATGTTTTTGATTTCTGTAAAGTCAAGTATCTTACTGCTCTGTTTTCCTCATGGTTTAGAATTTGCCTCTCTGGAGCTAACAAGATTGCTCAATGGTTAAGAGCACTGGCTGCTCTTCCAGAGTTCAGTTCCCAGCAACTACATGGTGGCTCACAACTGTCTAAAATGAGGTCAGGTGCTCTCTTCTGGCATGCAGGCATATGTGCATACATAATAAATAAATAAGTCTTAAAAATAAGAATTATGCTTCTCCACAGTATCGTTTTCTATCTTTAAAAGATAATATGGAAATCATATTATTATTCACTATAATAATAATAATTATTGTCATTATTATTATTTTACCTTTCCTGTCTCAGTGATTAGATTTAGTTAAAGGATATATACAATGTGTTAACAACTGGTATAAAAGATTTTCTTTCCAAAAATCACAAAGAACACACACAGACACACATATTCATATACACATACACATACAAACAAACACACATAGACACACAGACACACATACAAACACACACATACATGAAAGAATAAAATGCCTGCCCTTGGGAGTCTTTTTCCCTTGTTGAATTTCGATGTCCAAGTTCAATCTGAGAGTTTTGGCTTTGTCTTATCTTACTTGCCACATATGGGAGGTATCTCTTAGAAGCCTGTTCTTGTCTAATGAGAGATTAATTGGGAATGTATCTGGAAGGGAACGTGGGAGAAATGGGAAGGAGTAGAGGAAGGGTGTTCTATAATCAGGATACACTGAATGAAAAAAGAATCTATCTTCAACTAAAAAAAAAAAAAAGTAATGACAGTGACATATACATGTAAGAACATGTTTTAAGAGGAAAATCCTAATTCTTTGTATCAAAATGGAGCATTAGGAAAAGCTAATCACCAGAAAATAGAGATACAGATTAAAATATTTGCACATGAGACAATTTAAATGTCTATTAAACAAAACAATTTATATCTTTGACCCTCATTTTCCAAATTTAACCTTCATTTTCCAAATCAGCAAAACTGGCATTCTGTTATTTGCTTCATAGTGTTGCTTTGTGAATTAAAAGAGGTGGAATCTATCATTATTTAAAGAATTAGTGTTGGTGTTACTTCTGGTGAGTATTAAAAAGAATGGCAGTCAATATCAATAAGAAGAGGACTATTTGCTAATGGTGATGTTGATGATTGATGACATTTAAAATACTAGTGAATGTTATTTTGTAAATGTCATATTTGAATTGATGCTTCACTGTATAATTGTGGAAATAGGACGCATGTCTCATATATGTTTCAGAGGTGAAGTGAAAGGGTATTAAATGAATATTATTCAACACTGGAATAATAGGATGAGGGAGAAACCAGACTTTCCTAGGCTTAAATGTTACCCATGTGTCACAGAGCAAATAATTTGGGAAAGAGTATGACAGGAGAGAAGGGATACAGATGGCTTCAGGAACTGGAAGAAAAGGCAAGAAATAGGTACTAATAAAAAATTATGGCTAAGTTGACTTAATACTAACTAAGTCATGAAAAATCTTGTTGCTTTATCAGAGAATATGAAAAATGCTGTCTGCATATGTTAAGTTAAAATAAAAGTAATCAAGAAATAATCATATGTACCATTTACGTCAATAATATGTTTGCATGAATTAATTTTTAAAATGACAGTAAGACCTATGTAAATAACAATGATACGACCTTTATTACGATGTAGTTAATTTGGAATGAGAACACCAAAACCTACATCTAGAAACCAAAATAACATATCTGATCTTCATTTTAACAATTATCCATTAAATATCTATACAATAATACTATAGAACAAAATACCTCAATTCTTTTTCTTGCAAATATGTAGCTTTGTTATTTCACAATGTTTATTCAACTTACACTTTAGTATGCATATATTTATATATTCAAATATGTAAACTATCATGTTGGGACAGAGTAAAATAACAAATAAAATACAGATATTCTCATGAAGGAATTCAAAGGGTGTGTGAATAGCAACAGCCATTCCATTACAACCAGTATTAAGAGTGTAGAATGAGTGAGGCTTCTTGACAGTCCCATTCACCAGGTTCAGATACTCAGTAATAGTAAAAAGTGGCAAAGGGGACTTTATTTCAATGTGACCACGGAGAGAAGTGGAAAGTGCAGATCTGGTATCACTCCCTTATCCTACCCAAGTCTGTCTGCATCCAAATATTAAGGTGAGGTTTGAGTAGAAAGCCAGACTTAAGCAGAGCTAGGCAGTCATCCTTGAGAAAGGGGTGGTCTAGTCCATCATTACCTCTGTTCCAGTGTCTCCCTCAAGGTGGTCTGACAAGTGTCACAACGTGAAATCTCTTTACATGACATTTTCCTCTCTGGCTGGCACCAGGTTTTTAGCATTTCCCTTCTCAAACATGAAAATCCAGGGAGGGGAGGTTACATTTTCCATGAGGTGCTTTGTTTCTTAGTCAGGGTAGCCAACGGGATAAATATCTCTTTAGAATATCTTTATTCTTGCCAAACCAATTACAATATCAGATGATATAAGAGATGGGACAGACATGAGGAAATCTTGTTTTGTCCTTCTTTTATTTAAATTTGAAACAAAGTTGTTTTACAGGTCAATCCCAGTTCCCTCACCTTCCCTTCCTCCCCTATCAGCCAAACAAATCCCAGCCTATTCCCTTTCTGTTCCCCAGGGAGGGTGAGGCCTTCCAAGGGGACTCTTCAAAATCTGTCATATCATTTGGGGCAGAGCCTAGGCCTTCCTCCATGTGTCTAGGCTGAAAAAGTATCCCTCTAGGTGGTATGGGCTCCCAAAGTCCATTTGTATACTAAGGATAAATACTAATCCATTACTAGAGGTCCCATAGACTGCTTAATCCTCCTAACTAACACCCACATTCAGGGTGACTGGGTTGATCCTTTGCTGGTTTCCCAGCTATCAGACTAGGGTCCATGAGCTCCACCTTGTTCAGTTTAGCTGATTCTGTGGGTTTCTCTAGCCTGATCTTGAGCCCTCTGCTGATCACTCTGTCTCTGCAATTGAAATCCAGGAGTTCTGCTGCTGTTTAGCAGTGGGTGTCTGCTTCTGCTGCCATCAGCTACTAGATGAAGGCTCTAGGGTAGTATATAAGGAAGCCATCAATCTCATTATCATGGAAGGGCATTAAAGGTAGACTCTCCACTTTTGATTAGATTGTTAGCTGGGTTCATCCTTGTAGATCTCTGGGCATTTCCCTAGTGCCGAATTTCTCTTTAAACCTAAAAGTTCTCCCTCTATTATTGCATCTCTTTTCTTGTTCTATTCTATTCTTTCCCTGTCTCAATATTCCTACTATCTCATGTTCACCTTTCCCCTCCTCTTCCCCTTCTCCTCTTCTTCCTCTCCTAATTCCTTCTCCCCTCCCTCGATTCTCCCAATTTGCTCAGGAAATCTTTTCCATTTCCCATTCCCTAGGGGACCATGCATGTCTCTCTTAAGGACCTCCTTGTTTCTTAGCTTTTCTGGCAGTGTGGATTGAAGGCTGGTGATCCTTTGCTCTATGTCTAAAATCCATATATGAATGAGTGTATATACTGTCCCTATGTGACTGCATTGCCTCACTCACGATGGTTTCTTCTAGTTCCATCCATTTCCCTGTGAATTTCAGGATTGTATTGTGTTTTTCCACTGAGTTTTACTCCATTGTGTAAATGCACCACATTTTCTCCATCCATTCTTCAGAAGAGGGGCATCTAGGTTGCTGCCAGGTTCTGGCTATTACTAATAGTGCTGCTATGAACATAGATGAACAGATGTTCTAGTTGTATGAATGTGATTCTTTTGGGTATATGCCTAAGCATGGAGTTACAGGATCTTGAGGTAGACTAATTCCCATTTTTCTGAGGAACTTCCATACTGATTTCCAAAGTGGCTGTACAAGTTTGCCTCCGGAAATTTCTTTGCTGAAGAGTGTTTTGTTTTGTTTTGGCTATCCTGGGTTTTGTTTTTCTATATAAAGTTGAGGATTATTCTTTCAAGGTTTGTGAAGAATTGTGCCAGAATTTTTAAGGAATTGCCTTGAATTTGTAGATTGCTTTTGGCAAGATTGCTGTTTTTACTATGTTGATCCTATCTATCCAAGAGCGTGGGAGATCCTTCCATTTCTTGTATATCCTTTAATTTCTTTCTTTAATGCTCAAAGTTCAGAAAATCTTGAATAGAATAAATCTGTCCTTTGTCAGGATATGTAGGTGAGTTTTCAGGTTGGATACTGTAAGCATATAAGGTGATTACTGTAGAATATTTATAAGTTAATAAGGTGAAAGGGAATTGTTGAAGAATCAGATATAATGATGACAGAGAGAAATGCATCTGGAGATCCCACATGAAGCATGAGTGAGGACTTAGCTGTAGCAATGAAATGAAGATTCAAGAGAAAGCCAGTTATATAAGATAATGGGCAGTCTATGGGGCCTCTGGTAGTGGATCAGTATTTATCTCAGTATACAAATGGACTTTGGGAGCACATTCAACATAGAGAGATACTCCCTCAGCCTAGACACAAGGGGAAGGGCCTAGGCCCTGGTCCAAATGATATGACAGATTTTGAGGATCCCCCATGGAAGGTCTCACCCTCCCTGGGGAGAAGAATGCGGATGGGACGGTGGTTGGTGGAGACAACAGGGAAGGTCAGGAGGGTGCCAGAATTTGGGTTAACAAACTTGTTTCAAATTTAAATAAAATATTATTAATAATATAATAAAATTTATTTTGCATCTGCTCTGAAAAGAATCAAGAACCTTAGAAGAATTTCAACAAGAAAGTGATGAACAATCATGACTTTTATAAAACCACCAATAAACAAGTCAAGCATTCCATCAGGTCAAGAGTGTGTGTTAGCAGTATTCTTCCTTAGTGTTAAAAGTAATTACACACTTACCTGTATTTGTAAGGAGGAAATTAACCTGATACATTTTCTACACCCTTATTAAATATAAGCTTCTTAAAGACGAAAATCACAACTTTCATCTGACAGAGATCATTTACAGGGTGTGGTATGAGCAGCCCTGCCTTGGTTTGATTTAGCCTTGTTGTGGTGTGTGGTGTGAGGTACAGGCTACATTATGTCGTGCATTGTTTCAATAGAAAATATTTGGGCCAATATTTGTGGATGTTGTTGTCCTTAACTTCAGAAATAATCAATTTCACTGACTTCTATTTTGTTCCTTTTTTCCTGGAAACTAAACAAACATTAATTATAGACATCTCAGTCAGATAAGAAGATGAATTGACTTTCCCTGCTTCTATGTATCAGTATCTGGGTGATAAAATAAAGTGTTTTTCCCTCAGTCTCTCTTAAAGGGGATTATTTTGTAGAAGTCTAAAGCTACCGAGAAATTGGTAGTGTTTATTGCTTGTCTCTAATGGAAATTACATTTTATGGGGAATTGAGATTGATTACCCTTATCTTGACAAGTGAAGATTGAGGGCATATACTATAGAATAGTGTTTCAATAGCAGCAGGGAAATGTTCAATGCCTGTTTACTACACTTTTAGCCCAGAATTAAAGAAGAGGCTCTATTTAATCGAACCATCTTTAATTTGAAAGTCATGCTAAAGTTTTTGGAGAAATATTATACTTCTATTAATTTGTTTTCTAAAGGCAACATAAAATTGAACTGTATTGATTAAAAAAATCTAACTTGAACTCTACTTTCTCTGTCATGAGTATTTACAAAGAGGAAACAGAGACATAGGATGGAATTTTAAGGCATAATTATCATTTATCTCCCCAACATCATCTATTGAAAAATGGTATGGAATTTTGATTACATTAATCTCAGCTAAATATGTTTATTAGCAACATCATATTTCAATAAAAATTTTTTGCTTTATAGCACATATCAGTTATGCAATTCACATCTAATTATATTATAACTTAGTTGTTTATGTTAATCCAAATAAGGACAGATTGAACTATATCAAGTATAATCTTTTAATTGACTTTTTGTCAACAACCTAACATTGTAAATTTAATCTTTTTCTGAGATTTTTACAGTATTCTCAGTGTTAGAAAGCTAAGGAGTTGCATAAACACATAATTAATGTTACAGTTGCTATATCTCATAATATTTTCTTATCATGGAAAAGATTCCTAGCAATTACTTAAAAAATAAAATTTGAAGAATATAATTGATAAAATTCAAAATATGATGTGTATATGGAACTTCCATATAGGTAAAGGAGAAGGCTTATATTTTTAAAGATAATCTCATATTATTCAAGATATATTTATTTCAACTGATACAACATATTTAAAAAGTCATACCAAGATGATAAATATACTTAGAACAAAGAAATATCCAATTTTTTCACCATTTAATAACATTAATATTATTCTATTTGCACACAAGTTGATGGGTAATATGTAGTGGATATTAAATTCTGAAATGAGGTAAAACAAAGGGGTGTCTCCTGATGGGACCCCATGCATCAGAAAGGAAGCTAGTCTCCTAAGTCAATGAAATTAAGAGTCAATGTGTTGGGTCAAGAGATCTTTGGGAGAGTGAAAGTGATGATTGCTTCCTGTTCTTAATTTATCATTTCACCAAAGCTCATCTGAAGTAGTAATATGCCTCTATTCCTCATAAGTAGTTATGCGTAACATTCAGTTCATTTGCTTTATCTACAGAACATGAGAGTTTCCTTAGCTGTCTGTGAATGTGCTTCCACAATGTATAACACATAAAACTATAATACAAACAGAACCTGTGGGAAATCATTGGGCTTAGTAGCAATTTATCTGAAAGATCAATGTACAAATCTGATTGGATTTAAATTATTGACCATTTTTGGTTATGAAATATTTACACAATGTCTGAAAGAGACAATTCATTGACCATTAAAATAATTCAAAGTAGAGATAACTTCATTAAGCAATAGGATATTTTAGGGTTTTAAAGGACTTTTATGAGAAACACATATATGTCTTTTAAGTGAAAACAATATTATAGTTCATCATAGAATTAAGATTTAAGAAGTAACTTATTTGGAATTGGATTATTGAATAACAGATTTATTAAAATGAAGTTTGTCACGTTGAGAAGGAAGAAAAATAAGTCTTCTCTTTCTCTGAATTCCAAAGAGAATTCTGAAATATTTTTGTTTCTGTTTAATTATAAGTTAAAAAATCATAAATTTCAATTTCTATGTTATAGTTCCCAATAATTACATATTTTTACTTTGTAATTTGAAATGAGAAGACTACATTTTGAAAGCAATTGTATAAAGTCAATTATCTTTATTATTAGTTTTTATTTTTGATATTATAATTACAATATTTCTCCCTAACCTTTTCTCCCTCCAATCCCTTGGTACTCTTCCTTGCTCTCTTACAAATGTATGACCACTACTTTTTCTTATATGCATATAAATTATATGCATATATATGCATATATTTCATATTTATGCATGTAAGTTAACTTTGACATAAATTGCTAATTTCACTGTGAACAGATTACAAAATAAATATTCATTGAATAAAAGCATGCACAATTACTGACAACATTTTATCTGTACTTTATTTCACACAAAATATCATTCTTAAGTAACAACCTTAAATGTGCACAGAATTATAATTCTATGATGAAAAGTCAATTTGCCATTTGACAAAGAGTGCTAGAATTTATGGAATTTGGCATCTCATCCTTTATTCCTTTCATTCCCATTGCAAATGCAGAGCGTGATAACTCCTACCTCGTTTTATGAATCTGAATAAATGTAGCATTAACCCTGTAGCTATTGCAGATCCAACTATAGCAGTCTCCACTGCTAATGATTATTTGGCTCAGAGGATTAAGTATATCCCTATCAGTGAGCCCTATCCTGTACTTTGTGAATACATTAGCCCCTTTGACCTTTCTTACTGATCCAGGGATACAGTTGTTAAGTTGAAGATTGGGAGCGATTCTCTCTGTCTTTGATGTTTTCAAAGCAATTTAATAATTTCATGCTGGGTCTAAAGTAACTGCAGAACAGAACTGATTCAAGATACATGAACTTTGGTGTGCAAAAGATAACTAATGATTCACATTAACAATGAATTTTATCATTCATACTAATGATTCTGCTCTAGGAACATTTGTTAATTACAATTTCCTGGTATTTGTAGGACAGATCTCAAAGAAGAATGTTTAAAAAAAATTACATAGCACTATTATGTATCTAGCATCAATGCAATGGCTGTTCACTTTTTCATGCAGTAAACTATTTCAAATGAAACCAAAGGTTGTATGAAAAAGCAAGTATTTTCTGCAAGTAAGGGAAATTAGTACATTCCTTAGGAGAACCAGAAAACAGGGCTTTATTTTTTAACATTAGTTTAGGCAGATAAATTATTCTTGTATTTTCTGTGTCTTTTGTCAAATATTCACACAAAACTCAGTATTGTCTTAAACTATAAAGAACTCAGTGTACACTGACTCCTACACAATGCTTAGCACACAGAGGTATTTCCTGAGAGACCAGTCCCTCTTTTTCTGTTTCCAGTCTGCCTCCATCTACTCTACTTGTTCAAAACTTCAGAAATCTGTCTTAGAGCTGTCATTTTATAGTTAGTCTTCTTGTATCCTTAGGAACCAAACATTTACTTTGAAATTAAAATGAAAAGAATATGCGTTCTGATTTTTGACTGTGGATTCAAGGCAATTTTTAACCAAGGACTATGCAATTTGCCTCAGCCATTGTACCAATTCAAGCATTACTACTTAAAAAAGTATTTTTGGCAGTTTCATTCATACCAGGCATTCTGATCAGATTATCTAAAACTCTCTTTCCCCTCCATCCTCTATAGAAATTCTGTTTCTTTCCAACTGGTTCCCCTCATACCTACTTAGGGTGTATTTATGTGTATGTGTGAATGTACACACACATGCATATGTGTGTAAAACAGAGAAAGGAAGAGAGTGTCACTATGTTTGATGAGAGTGCAATTACTGGGTCTGAACAACTTACTGGAATTAGGCTATGAGATGCTAACATAAAAAAGCAACTAAATTATACTCTTCCTCTATTTTCCTTAAGAAAAGAACAAATCTCCCAAGGATATCAACCAAACATCAAGTTGCAATAAGACTAGGCATAAACCCTCATGTCATGGCTGGATGAGACAACCCCGTAGGAGAAAAAGGGTAATGAAAACTTAGTATAATTCTTATATGTTTTTTTACTTAAGTAATAATACTATTAAGTATACTAACTGGCATTACTAAATATGAATATGTAGAAAGAGATATTAAAGATCCTAAAATTAATTCACGATTTTTTCTAGACTAAGCTGAATTACATATTGTGCTTTATGTCTGAGTTTTCATCACACCGTGAGTGTAGATGATATTGAGTAAATGCTTGTCACTTCTATAGAAACTCAGAAAGTCGTCCTCTATACTTCATCCATGCCTACATGGCTTGGATGAAAACATTAGCAGTTATGTTGGAGAGAAGAGACTCAGAGGATGTGAGGCTGTAATAATTGTAGACAGAGCTGTTACTTCACTGGCCTATCTTCTCTGTATCATCTTGAGATGTGAGCCTTGATGTATGTTTCAATCAATGTGTATGTACCAGTGTGCTCCTTTGTGTGAGGTGTACAGGTATACACAAGATAAACTCATATATTATTATTATTATTATTATTATTATTATTATTATTATTATTATTTGAGACAGACTCTTCTTGATTTGGAGCTTGCCTAGTAGCCTCAGCTGCCCAGTCATCACAGTCCAAGAATCTTACTGTCTCTGACCACCCAGTGCTGGGATCACAGGTGTTTCTTTTATGCCTGGCATTTTAAAATTGTGAGTCACAAATTAAACTCACGTCTTGCACATGAGCAGAAATGACTTTCAGTCACAGAATATTGTTTTTGGTTTTGAATCAAAGATGATGATCACTATTAATTATCATCACCATCGTCATTATCATCGTTCTTTGAGTCTTATATGAAACCCTAAGATAAGCACCCAATTATAGTGACACAAAAACATCCCGTGTAATTGAATGAGAATGGTCCTCATTGATCATATGTTTGAATGCTTGTTCCTGGTTATGAAATTGCTTGGTAAGTATTAGAAGTTTATGCCTTGCTGGAGGAAATGTGTCACTGGGGTGGTCTTTGAGGTTATCTCTCTCTCTTCTGACTTGTGGATCATGGTGTAAGCTCTCAGCTATTGCTATAATGTCAAGCCTGCATGCCTGATGACATGTTTCATGTCATGATAGTTGCAAATTCATAATATCAAACATTACAAAAGCCACAATTAAATGCTTTATTTTATAAGTTAGCTTGGGCATGACATTTTGTTACATCAATGGAAAGCAACTAAGACATGTATGCCTAGTTCTAAACTCTGGTCTTGTTAGCACATTATTAACATACTTAGATGGCTTTAACAAGTCAGTATATATTGTCTCTTTGTAACACTGCAGTACTATATAGCATTGCTGGTAGAAATAAAAAATTGTACAACCACATTGAAAATCAATGTGGTGGTTTCTTGGTAAGATGGGACTCAATACATCAAGTTCTACCCAACCACTCTTGGTAATATACCAAAAGGATGCTTCATCCTACCATAGAAGCACTTAGTCAAACATGTTCACTGCAGTTTGTTCATAATAAGCCATCAACAGAAAATGACCTAGATGGCTCTCAACAAAAGAATGAATAAAAATATGGTACATTTATACAATGGAATTTTATTCAGCCATAAAAATATTAAATAATGAAATTCATAGGCATATGGATGGAACTAGAAAAAAATCAATCCAAGCTAGGTAACTCAGTCCCCCCACCAAAAAATTTTAAAAATATGATAGGTATTTGCTTATATGTCACTGATCATTATTTAGTTATTGATATGCAAGCTACAACCCATAAAATAACATGAGTTAGGTATAAAGTAAGGGACTTGTATAAAAGACGGATCTCTCTAGGAAGGATAAATAAAATATACAGTTATGGATGGATGCAGGTTTGGTGGAATTTGAGAATCAAACAGGGAAAGAGCAAGAGAAGGAATATGGGAAGGACAGCTAAAACTAAGGGCCTAATGTGGGGTCTTATAGAAACCTAATACAGATATTTCCTGAAATACATGCTGCTTCTTTAAAATTGCACTAAATACAAATAATAAAACAGCAGCACCTATGCATTTTAATAACACAGTCTGCATTGTTGAATATATTTACACATGGCATAAATATTGCTTAACTCTAAAAGTAAGGATGCTTTGTTGTGCAATGAAACATAGATGAACTTGAAGACATTATTTTATTTTTAAAATACACCTTTGGGTAATTGCAACCATACTTTTCTGAATTTCTACTTATGATATGCAACATTTTATACTTATTTCACATAGTTTGTTTTCTGTTTTTTATTTTTAGATCAAATCATTATATTTAATATGTAATATTTATTCATATTTTATGAACTTATATTACATTTATAGTACTATTTTCATTATTATATAACCATACATGTACATTAATATATTGCAATACATTAATATTGTTTACTTTATTAATTTATATGTATATATATTAGTTTTTTATATCTTGATATTCATATTTACTAGAAATTTACTTATAAAAAATTCACAATGTAATCTGAAGAGTTAAATAAATCAACACTTTGTAGATTTGCAAAGTCAGACTGTTGATCAGCATCTTCTATGATTCTTTGAAGGAGATGTCTTACATAAGTCTCAGGTACCAGTTGCTGGAGCAGTTTGTGGAAGCTTATGCTGTCTGCCTCTGCTGGAGTATGTCTGAGTGTGATTTTTAGGTTTCAAAATCTAACCAGATAATTTACTTTTTCCTGCTCTAGGTTCTAGGTAAGAGCTGTTAGTTTCTATCTGCTGCCATCACCTTTACCTTCTGCTGGCTTTACTTTGGTGAGCCTTAACCCTCTGGAACCATGAGACCCCCAAAACTCTTCCATAGGTTGACTCAATGTGGTGCTTTATCACATCAATATAAAAGTAACACATAAATCTTCCTTATATAGACTTTTAATACCAACTGCACTAATTTGTTTTTTAATTAACTCTCCTATCAATATGTATATGTCTGTTATTAACTATTATGCAAGGTAAATAATTTCTACAGCTGTCCACATGTAATGTCTTATTTTTCATATTGTTAGTGCTTATAATGCTAACAGAAAAAAAATTATCATTAGAAGTATTATAGTCAGATAATTTTAAAACGTCTATTTATGTGAATAACTTTTTCTGTACCAATTTCCAAACACGCTTGTTTTGAAGATGCAACATTAGATTATATAGCCTGTGTTGCCGAATCTCAATTTGAGATTATGAGGCACTGAAAATGGCTTGGGAATAGTGCTAAGTACCTGGCTGCCTACATTCATGAGCATTTGAGTTTTGGTGAGTCTGAAAATCACACTGATGAGAAGACTCCTCAGATCATTAATCAGAACAGCTATGATTCTGACTCTAAGACCCTTCATTCTAATCATGGTTGGACACTTAAAGGTAGGAATTGCTAAGAGTACATTCAGAAAGGGAGAGCAACGATTGCTCAACACATCCTTTTCTGAGGGCTTAGATTCTTATTCATGTTTAAATAGTTTCAAAGAAGAAAATTTAAACACTAATTTAAAATTATCTCTAGGCACATTGAGTATATGATTTTAAATGTATAAAATGATTCTTTAAAAACGCTTTTCTTGGGCAACATCTCAAACAGTTCTTCGCCTCACTATGTCTAGCTCATGGCTGATGACAAGAAAATAAGCATATTACTGTTATTGTCTAATGATGTTGGCAACTGCAGGTCATTTAGGATCCACAAGTTTGATTGAATTTCAGTTTTCTGTAAATAAAAATCCTTGTAAATAGTCTGTGAATATTTTCTTAAATGTTTTATTTATACCTTTTCTAGGATAAAGAACAGATATCATTTTTATTTGTTCATCAAACTTCTGCTTTATTTATTTTGTTCAGATATTTGAAATACAGTCTATTTAAATATTAGCCTTAAAAGAAGCTAAAATTCTTTCTAGAATATTATTTAGAGAAAAACTGAAAGACTTCAAAGCTCATAAACTAGAGCCTAGTGTTTCTTCCAGTAACAAGAGACTAGAAAATCTGCCATTAGATAACATGTATTCTAAAACTGTAGACAAAGGATTCTGGAATAAACATGAAGCCAATGTTAAAATTTATCAAGTGATATTTCTAAGTAATAATAATACTGGATCTTATGATAACAAAATAATAACATTGAGACTCAAGTAAAACATCTATACTTTAAAATATTTAAACAATTATGTTATTTATAATGGTAGAGAAAAGTAATGATCAGAGGCTAACCATAGAAAACAAAATAATTGTATAATATAGTAAAGCTTCAAAATCAAAGAATTATGTTCTGCATTAAGCCTCATGAATTATATTACTAAAATTTATATAAATCTGGCTTTGTTTTTTTAAAGCTTTTTGAATTAACATATGGGACATTTTAATTTATTAAGAATATGAGTTCATTTCTTCTCAATTTCCTTAGAGAGTTGATTTCTTTCCAGTTTATAAATTAAGTTAGAATCATTAGTGTTAACTTTTAAAAAGTGGCAAGGAAAGTAATATAAAATCACAAGAGCAGTTCACAGAAAATAGATAGTGAAAATTATATAGAGGTATTATTTAATTTCAGCTCCATTTTCTAGATGCTGATAAAAGTTTTCCATAAGCATTTCTACTGCTTCTGTATGCTTCATTCACAACAGAAAAGGAACCATGAACTAATACAAGCAGAAGATGCTCAGGGCTTTAGGACTGGAAACTGGCAAAAGTTGAGGGCATTGGTCTTCCTGGATTGGTTACACAGAAAATAAAGCTTCCACTAAATTCTGGAGCTTCCAGCTTTACTCCAAAAACTTAAACTGCACCCCTTCTAGCTGGGTTAATTTTACCTTCTTTGTGGAATCAAGAGAGTATGGCCTTTATTAATGGCAAATAGTCATTTATAACATGTTTGTTGTCTTCACTCTTATTATTTGGAAATGCAGTTGGGAAGTTATTTCTGTACCACACTAAGGCAATAGAATGTGAGCCATTTGACCATAAACAGTGGCTATTTCTGCTTCTGGACTGTACTCACTCTCATCCGAATTTTCTGAAAAAGAATGCTAGCAAAAATCTTCAGATTTTTTTTTTTGGTAGGATTCCTCTTATCTGGTGAGCTAGCTCTTGACCTGTGATTGCAAGTGCAGAGTTCAAACATAGTTTGTGATTTTGAAGTTTTAATTATCTGTAATCACTTTGTCTCAAGTGGTTTTTATTGTAACAACTGTCTAAAGGTTTTTTTTTTTTTTTTTCCTTTCCTTGTGCCTAAGATTCACTGTAGCATTACAGACCTTATGACACTTTTCTGTAAAGGTCACTAGTCTGTCTGCCAATTTTCACTTCCTATGGTCTTTAAGGCCTTCTCAGTCATGTGTAGGCTTTACTACAATATGCCTTCATGTAGAAGAGAGAAACACATTGGCTACTCTGTTGTGTGATCATTGGTGATATTGAAGGGTTTGTTGAAGTTTCCATTCTAGTAAAGTGAGACCAAATTAGAGTGCAGGGTATTACATCACCCTTCTTCTTCTGTAGTACTTTATTGGCAGGCTTGAGTGCGCCGCTCCATAAATTCACTGCTCTGACCTAACAGTTCACTTCTGTCCACTGCACAAGTCAGCCATCAACAGCTCTCCTGTTGATGCTTGCCATCTGGGATGAGGTTACAGCTCAAATTACAATTTTCCAACATTGTGTAAGTAGTGGTAAGACAAATTAAGTTTCAAATGAAGACGGGAAGGAAAATGGGAAGAGGAATCAGACACCAGAATCTCTCCCTTATCCTTTGGAAGCACTCATGTTTAGAGTATAAAAAGGGATGCAGGATCGTTACAGACTTCCAAAGGAATTGTAATTGCCTTTTATTCGCTGGCAGAATGGGGAGAGGGTATTTGGGGGAAGCATCAAGGAAACTCTTGTGAATATTTCCCTTGAGTCCAAAGAAGAGCATTCAGGAAGAGCCCCAAGAACACACCTCAGTAATGAGCATGACTAACGTTCCAATGCAATCTTACATAGTCTGTAAGGCTAGAATACACCTGTCTCCTCCTGCTCTCCACCTTTCAGGAAGTTTAGCACATGAATGAGGACTAGGTGCTCAAAGCCAATTTTATGCCCTTCTGAATACTTCAATAGAAATTGAATTGTTAGGAATGGTAAGCCAGTCAGATTTTATAATAGATAATTGATTTGGGGATCAAAATTACAGTGGGCATCTGTTGCAGGTTACCTTGTTCGGACACCTCTTGGGGGAAGGGTGAGAAGGCCCAGCACCTAGGACTCAGGCACTGGGAGTCACTGAGTAGCAGGGCATGCTGCAGACTCCTTTGTTAAGGAGGGTAGACCTGTCTTTATACCCTTTCGCAAGGTCCCATTGCCTCAGGTGGCTGCTTCTGTTAAGGTTGTCTTTTCCTCAGTGGTGTGAGATCCTCACTGGTGTCTCTGGTCAGGTCTCTCCTTGTCAGCAGTCTGTGGGCTTAGAGGCAGGCTTGCCTCAAGGAGGAAGTGCCTGTCTCTCATGCTCATGCAGGCTGGCCTGGGTACCTGTGGCTTGGGTAGGCTGTAGGAGAAACTAGTGACCACACAGTGTGGCACAATAGTTTGGGGCAGGGATAGGCCCCTCTCCCATTCATTAAGACTGAGCATGACATCTCACCGTAGGGAATGGGCTCCAATAAGGTCCTACTGCCAGGGGCTCTCTCTGATAGTCCAAGCTTCAGAACTATCTCCCACATATGGAGGGGCTAATTTGGTCCCCATGGAGTCTCCACAGTTGTAGGTCTAGAGTTCATGGGTTTCCATGGGCTTGGTTCAGCATTCTGTCAATTTCTCCACCATGATCTTGTTCCCTCCTCCATCTCTCTGGATTCAGCCTAGTTCATGATTGTGGATTTCTGCATCTGGTTCCATCAATTACTAGATGAAAGCTCCATGTGGTATTCATCAATTTCATTATAAAAGTAGACCAGTTAGGACATCATCTCTACTATTTCTAGGAGTCTTATCTAGGGTTAGTTATCCTTGTAGATTCTTGGGAGTTATCCTAGTGCCAGGTTTCTCTCTAAACCCATGGTGGCTCTCTCTATTAGGATATCTCTTTCATGGTTCTTCCACTGCATCTCTTCCCTTCCTGTTCCCATCCACCCTTCACTGACATACCAACCCTCACTTTCAGATTACCCTATAGAACTCACCTAATTTCTCACCTCAGGTCAATCAGTGTGTCCCTGTTAGAGTCATCCTTTTACCTGGATTCTCTGGAGCTGTCGATTGAGGTCTGGTTATTCTTTGCTTTACATCTACTATCAATTTCTGAGTGAATACTCACGGTGTCTGCCTGTCTTTCTGAGACTAGGTTAACTCACTCAGGATGGCTTTTCTAGTTCCTAGATGATGAATTTTTAACCACAATGCTGGATTTTAAGCATTTCCTGTTGCTCAATATCTTATATTAAATTATGATACATGTATAGCATATTGCAAGTCAATTATATAGTTTATCTAATATTAGTTTATCTAATATATTTATGGGAACGTGATGCTATGATTTAAGAACACAAAGTAGGATGATTAATGTAACTTAAATAATATTCATCTCCTCATATGTTTATCCTTTTATTGTGATGACTTTTGATATTTGCTCTAAGAAATTTTGAAATGTAAAATACACAGATTTACAGTATACATTATGATGTACATAAATTTCAAAAAAGAAAACAACAACAACAACAACCCCTGCTCCACAGTGTAGCATGGTAAATAAGAATCTGTGAAAGGAGAGGCTGATGGATGTTTATTCAGGGAGAAATCACTTACACAAGGAACATATGGCCACCACAGGTTCTGGTCCCAAAGATGACTCTGGGTGTGCTCTGTCTCTGACCAGGAAGCAAGAATGTGAGCTGGGTTCCGATACCCCAGGCCTAGTTCCCCCTGGTCACGCCTACACCTGTCCCCATGCCCCAATGAGCATGGTCAGTGCAACAGGTAAGGGTCGGGTGGATATCTCACTACACCACTGCAGACAGCATCATCCTCCCTTTTTCCTGAGATCTTGTATACATTGTTTAGCCACTGTCTCCTCAAACCTCCCTTTTGTCCTCTGGTAAACAATGTTCTGATATTTTTCTAGAGGCCTTTAAAGTCCACATACTATTCCCTTTCTGTGTGTCTGTTTTGTTCAAATTTTCAGAATGCTGTCCAGATCTTTCCATGATGCAGAAGTTAGCAGACTTATTTTCAAAGACTGAATTGTTTTTATTTCTCGTGTTATATTTTTCTTTATACATAGACACATTAGCGGACATTTAGCTTTATTAAAATCATGATTATTATGAATGGTGCTTCAGTGAAGGTCAGAGTGCAAACTGCTCTTCAAAATCTAATTTCAAATTTGTTGAATAAATACTGTGAAAGCAATTTGTTGGTCATATATTAATCTTTCCATTAGGTTATTGGTGATGCACTTGTCATACATTCATGGTTCTATTTTTAGTGTGTTTTCAGTTCTCTAAACTAGCTGAATTAATGTACTTTTCTGGTGATGTACACAATTCTCAATGGGGTTACTTCAGTATAATAGACAAACTGGGAGGTAAGTACAAAGAGATTAGCATATGTTTAATGGTTAACATATTGTTAATTTTTATGATTAAAGCAATACTAGGGATGTAATTAAGATTGATTTATGATGAGCAATTTACACTCCAAAAAAAATCACTTTGGGCTGGGTAGTGGTGGCACAGGCCTTTAATCCTAGCCACTGGGAGGCAGAAGCAGATGGATCTCTGTGAGTTCAAGACCAGTCTCATTTACAAGAGCTAGTTTCAGGACAGCCTTCAAAGCTACACAGAGAAACCATGTCTCAAAAAATCATAAAAAAATAACTTTGGAAATTTGGGGTATGACTAACTATGTTAAAATGATTACCTCTTGCATAAGATCCAGGTTTGGTTCCTAGGATGTACATGATGGCTAACCACTATCTCTAAATCCAGCCCCAGTGATACAGTGGCCTCCATTGGGCATCCATACACATATGGTACACATAAATTCACACACGCACACACACACACACACACACACACACACACACACACACACACACATATGAATGTAAACAAACAAACAAAAGTCTCATTCTGGAAGCAGAAAGTGTACAGGGGAGAGTTTTGTGCAGGGTGTAATAGGTCCAGATCCTGATGCTGGATGTTTTCCTGGTATTTGTGTAGAGAGCCCCAATTAAAAGGATACACCACACTCATACTTTTTAGTGACATGAAGCTTTATTTTGTTGTTGATAAAAGAACAATTTAAACCTGTGTCCTGGGAAGTGAAACTTTAAGGTAAATGCCAGTGTTATAATTCAGAAAGGTTCAAAGGCTGGAAACTTGCCATGATAAAACACATGCAGTACATATAATGTGATCTTCCCCAGCTCTCCTTCCGCACAAGCTGCAGACAGGGCCATCTCATGCCTCATCCTGCATGCGGTGGTTTCGTAACATTGTGCTCCAGTGCTGTGCTAAGTGTGGTATCATTCATTGTACATGACTCCTTGAAAATTGCTTTTAAAACTTTGTGCCAAAAAATGTTCATGAAGGGAACAATTTACTGTCCGTTAGCTATTAAGACACCGAGAACTGTCACTTCAGGAAATTGGATACTGTACTGAGGAAAACATGCCGTTCTGAGCTTTGTTTTAGCAGTTACTGCCTGTCATCTATCAGCCTGTGAGTTCAGCTCTTAGTCACTTGTGAAGCTGGAGATTGTAAGGGCATCCAGATGTCAGAAAAGACAATGCCAAGGTCTGGTATAATACATTAGGTCTGAAGGAAATGACAACGCTGCTCTCTGCATTAGTGCTGGCCATTTATGATTGAGCTGGTGTATTGAGTTATTTAGTTCTGCATACTTATATTTTTTCCCCTGCAGTTCCCACTATAAGCAGTATGACTTAACAGTTGGCTGTCTCATGCAACAAGTAGGAAAATTGTGTAGATTATGATCCCCCTTTCTTCTTTCCCTGGAAGTATCTGCTTTTCAAATTTCTCATATAAATTCTATATTGTACTAAATTTGTCATTTCTAGTGAATAGAAATATCAAATGTGAACCTAAAACCAATAAAATGTACACTTCTACATTAACAATGATTAGAAGACTGAACAATATTATACATTCCCATTCAATTTGCAAAGATCAAATGGTTCCTGTGCCACCATAATTCTCTGTTCCAAAGTTTCCTTCTTTAGTCATTGCACTATTCTCTGAAATAATACATATCTTCTTACTGGAAAATTAGCTAATAACAATCATTTGACACCTTATGAATATGGTAATGTTCTTAAAATATTGTTAGCATTTTGTAAAAATCTATTGTAACAAATCTAACAAATTTATATTCCTTTAGTCTACTCTGTAAACAAACCTGGACTAGAGATTGTTGATACTGAGTCACTTTGTATATTTAACAACAATATACTTGCTTTTAAAAATGAAGCTATGTCCCTTTATCCTGTTCCTATCCCCATCATCCCCAAGTCCACCCTCAAAAAATATTTTTTTTTCCTTCCTTGGGTGGTCTGTATAACACCTCCTAGAGACTTCTTCTTTACCTAACCCACAGACAAACATGAAGTACCCTGGAGTCTTGCTTCTATTATTTCTAATGTATATATGAAATGTTTGAATGTTGTCAAATTTGGAAAACCATGCATAAATGCACACATATCAATAATAATTTTAGGTCAAAGAAAGTTTCGTAAACTATCAATAAAATCTTTTAAAGGAAAAAACTAAAAAAGAAAAAAAAATGTAGCTGTAATTGTCTTTAGTAAAGGGCATTGACTGTAAAAGTTCATTTTATGAAGTAAAGGAACTTTTACAGGTTACGCACTTTTGAATCTGAAATGCCTTGCACGGGCTCATGATTTAGTGTAGTCTCCAGCTTAGGCCAGACTGCTTTGAAGGCTAT
Source organism: Phodopus roborovskii (assembly GCF_943737965.1). Lineage (NCBI taxonomy): Eukaryota > Metazoa > Chordata > Mammalia > Rodentia > Cricetidae > Phodopus > Phodopus roborovskii. Next base: position 12,641,777 of record NW_026126470.1, on the reverse strand, counting down.
GGAACCTGTGTTAGTGGTCTGGGTGACAGAAGTAGGTTTCTCCAGGTAAGCGTTTGAAAGTTAAACAGGCCTCTGATCTAAATGGTATCTTCTCTTTCCTAGTTTGCTTCACAAGATAAAGCCACAGGCATGAAACACACCACCATGCTTTCCCATACTGCAGTATCTACAAAACTATTTTTCAAACTTACCCACCTTTTAAAGGATTTCTTCTTCATTTGTAATTCTTACTGTCACAATCCCTCATTCTGGAGTAGCCATAGTTTATTTATCTTTTTTTTTTTCTTCTGAGTATCTTCTGAGATTCGTCCACATACCTTTAATTCATTGTTTGTTTATTGTTGTTATACATTCTAGGTTTAGAAAATTTATTATGAATGGAACTTGTTTTCACTTCATCTTCATTAATATTTGTGTGTGTGTGTTTTAACTGGCTGCTATAGAACTCTGTCTTGACCTCTCTCAAGTAATCAAGTGTGTGTGTTAGCCTCTAGTGGACCTTCTATGTTGGTCTTTAGAACTTCAAGTGAAGCTGCAGGTTTTATCAATTTGCTAATTTGGCTAATTATGATGCTGTTCTTGGAAAACTCTTTCAGAATATTTTAAATACACTTTATCTATGAAAAAAGGATCTTTACAATTTTACTTTGGTGCTTAATCTTGAACTATTTGATACTATAAGTCAGATGCTGATTTAATTAGCTGGAGCAAACTTTACGTTACTGAGGACATGAAAACTTTACATATGGTAATAGAAACAGGATTTCTGTAGCTAATTTTAACTGAGAAGTTTATCAGAAAAGGCATTGTTTATCATTGATGACATTTTTCTATGTTATTACTATTTTGTTATTTATTTTTTAATTTAATAATTATTGACTGACTTTCAAATTTTGAACTACCTAGAAAAAAACCAACTTGCCATGACTCATTCTTTCCCTCTCTCACAATAATCCAATTTCTCTTTCATGGCTGTGGAATTTGGAAGTTTAGCTATCCTCCATAAATTTAAAACTTTTGAAACAGTTTTTCAGAGATTAATCATGTCCACTTATTTGGTTATTTAATTATTCTTCTTTCATACATTACATCCCAATCAGTTTCTCCTTCCTCCACTTTTCCAGCACCACCTACCCTCTCCCCAAGACCCACTTCCTCTCTGTTTCCCTTCAGAAAAGAACAGACCTTTAAGGGATATTAACTGAACACTTCATAGCAAGTTACAATGGGCTAGACATAAATGCTCATGTCAAGGATGGACAAGGAAACCCTGTAGAGGATAAAGATGCCAAGAGCAGGCAAAAGAGTCATAGCCATCCCCCATTCACACTGTTAGGAGTACCAAAATAACCCCAAGCTATACAAACATAATACACATGCAGAGAACATCGCTCAGACCTATACTGGTTCAGCGATTGTTGCTGCAGTCTTTGTGACCTATGAGCCCGACTTAGTTGATTCTGTAGGCCATGTGCTTGTCTTGTCCTTGATTCCTTGGCTTCTACTGTCAATCCTCTCCTTAATGTTTGTGGAAATTGACTAGGAAGTCCACTGAGTTTTAAATACTCTACAAACATAATTTTGGTTTACATTGTTTTTCAATGTATTAAAAATATATATTCAATATATAAAAGTAGACATATTTATAATATAGAAAAACAATGAAAATCACTTATGTGAATATATATACATATATATATATATATATATATATATATATATTTCTTGCATTAGTTTGGCAGATTGGGTGTTTTCTGTTGAGTACGTTAAGCTCATTAAAATAAAATTATATGAGTATCATTATAGGGTGATTTCTCTATTATGTAGAATACACAGCAATTAGTAAAATCGAACTAATTTTGTTTTCAGTCACTTCATGTATAGGCTTATACCATCAATTATTCTAATAAAATATTATATTTACTATTTCTTCTATTGTTCATAAAACAGGTAATGTATCATCCTGTATATGTCTTTAATTTGCTCTTTCTTGTAACCTTCAAACTAGACATTAAAACAACTCACTAAATGTTACTTATTTCCCAATCCTTTTTTTTCTCATACAGTGTTTGTCAAATATAAGGACATAAATCTAGGTAAATACTATGGCCCCTCTGTTGTTGTTAACATTGTCCTCCTCCTCCTCCTTCTTCTTCCTCTTCACATTTAACTTTAAGGGCACAATTTTTTTAAGCACTGTAAGGTACATTTCACATGTTTTTTTTTTTTAAATTTTATTCATTTTATATACCAAACATAGTTCCCCCTCCCTCCTTCTATCTTGTACATTTTGAATAATGGTTTTGATATCAATTAGAAACAAATTACTTAGCTCTCCTCCCTTCTTTTCATTTCCCCATACTTGTCATTCTACTACAGGTTTGAACCTAAGATTTCATCTCTACTCTTCTTTTGCCTGTTCTACTATCTTCTCTCCTTAAATACAAATCAACCAACAATATCCCCATCTTTACTTTCCTAGCTTCTACACATACTTCAATTTAAGCACATATAAAAAAAAATCTCATCTGCTAGAGAACATGTGTACCCTTTGTCTCCTGGAGCCTATCTGACCTTATATTGTATAAACCTTCCCAATTTACTTCAGAATTTCATGATTTCATTCCTCTACATCCCTGTGTCATGTGACACATGGCTTAATCAGGTTATAGATCTCTATGGGTGTATTAAGGACCCACTTCTTAAGAAACTAACTTCTTTATTTTATTTTTTATTAATAATTTTTATATAAATTAGAAACAATCTTATTTTCCCTCCCATCCTTTCTTGACTCCATTGACCTCACTATCCCATCCACCATCCACTCCCCAGGAAGGGTGAGGCCTTCCATGAGGGTCAATCAAAATCTGTCAAGTCCTTTATGGTAGGTCCTAGGCCCTCCCTCATGTCTGTAGTCTAAGGGAGTATCCCTCCATAGAAATGGGCTCCCAAAGTCCATTCCTGCACTAGGGATACATCCTGGTTCCACTTCCAAAGGCCTCATAGACTGCCCAGTCCTCCTAGCTGACACTCTTGTTCATAGGGACCTGGTTTGGTCCTATGTTGGTTACCCATCTGTAAGACTGGGGTCCATGAGCTCTTACATGCTCAGGTTGGCTGTTTCTATAAGGTTTTCCCAGCATGATCTTGACCTCTTTGTCACTTCTCCCTCTCTGAAACTGGATTCCAGGAGTTTGGCTAAGTGCTTAGTTGTAGATCTCTGCTTCGGCTTCCATCAGCTACTGGATAAACGCTCTAGGATGATATGTATGGTAGTTATCATTCTCATAATAAGTGGAAGGTATTTAAGGTACCTCTCTACTACTGCTTAGATTCCCAGTTGGGGTCATCCTTGTGGATCTCTGTACTATTCCCTAGTGACAATATCTCTTTAAACCTATTGTGGCTCCCTCTACTGATGCATGTCTTTTCTTGCTCTCCTCTATTCATCTTCTCATTCAAACTTCCTGATCCATCATGGTCTTTTCCACCCACCTCTTCTCCCCTCCTCTTTTTCCTACCTCCTTCCCCCTTCTCCCATGATCCAAATTTGTTCAGGTGCTCTTGTCCCTTCACTGCAGGACCATGTATGTCTCTCAACAGTCCTCATTGTTTCCTAGCTTCTCTGGATGTGTGGATTGTAGTCTGATAAACCATTGCTGTATGTCTAATATCCATATATAAGTTAGTACATACCATGTTTGTCTTTCTGTGAATAGGTTATCTCACTTAGAATGGCTTCTTCTGGATCCATCAGTTTGCCTGCAAATTTGAAGATTCCATTGTTTTTTTCTGCTTAGTAGTGCTGAATTGTGTACATGTATCACATTTTCTGTATCCATTCTTCAGTTGAGGGGTGTCTAGGTTGCTTCCAGGATCTGGCTACTACAAATAATGCTGTTATGATCATAGTGGAACAGGTGTCCTTGTTGTATGAATTTGTATCCTTTGGTTATATAGCTAAAAGTGGAATTGATAGATCATGAGGAAGATTGGTTCCCATTTTCCAGAGGAATGGCCATACCGATTTCCAAAATAGCTGTACAAGATTGCACTCTCACCAGCAATGGAGGAGCGTTCCGCATTCTCCACATCCTCTCCAGCATGAACTGTCCTTGATGTTTTTGATTTTAGTCATTCTGACTGGAGTAAGATAGTATCACAGAGTTGTTTTGATTTGCAATTCCCTGATAGCTAAGAAGAAAACAAAAGGAGATCAAGGGGATACAAATTGGAGCAGAGTAACTAAAACTTTAACTATTTGCAGATTATACAATAGTTTAGATAAGTGACCAAAATAATTCTACCAGGGAACTCCTACAGCTGATAAATACCTTCAGCAAAGTGGCAGTTTACAAGATTAAATAAATAAAAGCCCTACTTATAGACAATAAAGGGGCTGAGAAAGGAAATCAGAAAAATATCACCCTTTACAATAGCCACAAACAACATAAAATATTTTGGAGTAACTCTAACCAAACAGATGAAAGACCTCTATGACAAGAACTTTGAGTTCATTAAATAAATAAATTAAAGAAGATACCCAAAAATGGAAAGATTTCCCATGCTCTGGCATAGGTAGGATAAATATGGTAAAAATGGCAATCTTACCAAAAGCAATATACAAAGTCAATACAATCACCATCAAAATCCCAGCACAATTCTCTACAGATCTTGAAAGGACAATACTCAACTTTATATGGGAAAAGAAAAGACCAGGATAGCCAAAACAACCCTGTAAATAAAGGAATTTGCAGAGGCATCACCATCCCTGACTTCACACTCTATGGTAGAGTTATACTAATGAAAACAGCTTGGTATTGGTACAAAAAACAGACAGGTAGGCCAATGGAATCTAATTGAAGACCCTGGTATTAACCCACACACCTATAAACACCTAATTTTTGGTAAAGAAACTAAAATTATACAATGGAAAATAAGAAAGCATCATCAACAAATGGTGCTGGCATAAATGGAGGAGGACATGTAAGATTACAGATAAATCCATGTATATTGCCATGCACAAAACTTAAGTCCAAATGGATGAAAAACCTCAATATAAATCCAGCCACAATGAACCTCTTAGAAGAGAAAGTAGAAGGTACCCTTGATCAAAATGGCACAGAAGACAACTTCCCAAACATAAAAACATAGACACTGAGATTAGTAATTTATAAATGAGACCTCCTGATACTAAGAAGAATCTGTATGGCAAAGGACACAGCTAACAAGACAAAATGACAGCCCACATAATGGGAAAAGATCTTCACCAACCCCACATCTGACAGAGGACTGACTTTGTAATCATAAAGGGAACTTAGGAAGGTAGTCACCAAAGCACCAAATAATTCAACTAAAAATTGGGGTACAGAACTGAACAGAGAATTCTCAATAGAGAAACATAAAATGGCTGAAAGACATTTAATAGGAAACTAACTTCTAGGCAAACAACTAACTTTTCCATGGTGATTTGTCAAGTACTTAGATTTTATTTTTTTTTCTTTCACTCAGGAAATGGATACAGTGTTGATTATGGTTTAATGAAGAAAATGATCATTCTCTCTTAGTTATACTGAAGTATTTTCATTATTCTGACTACACCTTAAGAACATAATGGAGTAATAATAAATAGTCAAAAGCTTCCTTATATATAGGGAATATAAATTATCTAACATTTAGTAGCATGGCTTTAACTTGAGATCTGGAAATACATCTCTCTATATTTTAGAGATATTTTTGAGATGAGTTTCTCCTAAAAAGTATGGAGCAAACCATTCATTTTATCCCAAGTATGCCATTGCCTTAGAAAATATTGAGAGAAGATAGTATATGAGAAATGGAGCAGGGTATGGTTTCTGAATTTTACAACTACTCAGTTACATAACTAGAAAGCAAAAGAGAAAATACCTAGTCCAGGTGATAAAGTGCACAGTGTAGTATATATTGAAAACTATTAATTTCCACAGTTGTAGTAAGATTGGGACAGTCCCAATTAAAGAACATTTATTGAAGAAAATATCCTTTTCAAGAACCACCTTGTGTTGATCTTGGAATACATTGTGATATATTACAATTTAAGACTGAATCTTTTCCTGTGTCAGAAATACAATTATGATTATTAACTTCCTTATCATATAGATCCTTTACAAAGGAAGGAAAAAACCCTGAATCTTTAATTGCAAAATTTGGGGAAAGAATATTGATAAAGCAGATAACAATGAAAACATTTATGAATTTATGAGGAAAAAGTAGAAATGTTAGAGGAAAAATATTATAGAAAATGAAACATAGGTTTTATGTTAGGTAATATGAGCATCCTTTATAAGTATATCCTGTATCTTGGTACTGTTTATGAAAGAGATAAGCTACATCTTTATAAGAAGTCTTTCTAAGGATTAAAATGAATGTCAGTCCACTGCAAGGAAGTAGGAAATACAGAAAATAGTATTTATCTTTTCATCTCACTGACTTGGTCCCTGATGAACACTGAGATGAGAAGAGACGACACACAGCTGTATACAGTCTGTGTGACAAATAGCCTTCCTGCAGAATGACTAAATGTGGTTACCCCTCTACTTGTGTCCTTATGATGACCCTGAAATTTCAGTAGAAACTTGTGCTGTTGTCAAAAATAATGGCTACATGTGTTATATGTATAGCCTTAGGGGAACAAGTATAACTATGTTTAGTCTTGAGTTTGGTGTTTCACAAATAGCCAGGGGTGTGTTATTCAGCTTTGGCTTTCATTTATGTTTGCTGTAGAAGGTAGAAACTTGGAATCAAAGAGAGCTGGACCTGGAAGGTGACAGCTGTCATGTTTCTGGGTTTACCAGCATGTGTTTCATGATATCTATCAATAAAAGGGAGACAGATAGAAAATAAAAATGATGGTACTAAGTCAGAGAATTGCTCCCTTCTAATGGTAGCAGGGTTTCATTATGTGTTAGAAGAGTGACATATCACAGGCACAAAGAGCAAGATCAAAGAAAAGAGCAAGGTCAAATACAGCCTTGGTTGTTCCATATCCATGTCTAGCACAAGAAGAATGGCTTGTGTTTCCAGGCATGATGCTATCACAGTGATTGAGTCTTGTTGCTGAATTCAGCATAACAGTCCAACACTGGCCATAGTACATAATATACAAAGTAAAATCACAGCATCCATGGGTGATTCACTTATTAACCATGATTTAAAAGCAAACACTAGCTGAGAGTTAGTCTTGCTTGTACTGCTTAGAGTCCCTGAAATGACATCAAGGATACTGTCAGTGGGCTCTTATGCTGACACAATTCATAGTTGAGGTAGATAGGATAATCTTTCCCCTAAGGAATGGTTATTATCTTTGTCCTTAAATAACACTACCTTTATTTGGAGTTCTTAATTACATCTTACTAGATTTTATTCAGAATCAAACACCAATTGAATTCCTTTGCCATTTAATAATAGCTTGCATCTAATTAGAAAACTCATAAAATATATTCTTATAAAGTTTTATAAGTAACTACAAATCAATTGGATTTATATTAAGATTCAAATTAAATTTAAAAATAAACAAAGCAGTATATAGATAGGAAAAGGAAATCTCTGCTATCACGTTTTGCATGAAATGAGTAATTTCCTGGATTTTCTGTTTGAAGTTATTATTTCATTACTTCCTGTATCAAAAACATATTGCTTCACATAGTAAATTCGTGCTGGGTAATAGCTATGTTTTTGTCACTTTGTATGATTCTGAACAGACCATCACATAAAAACGTTTTTACACACATAAAGAGTAAAGACATGTTCTATTCTGTGTCTCTGTCTCTGTGTCTGTCTCTGTCTCTCTCTCATCAGCATGCTTTGTAGCAGTTCTGTTAAGGCAATGGTATCATGAAATACTGTATTAAAACAGACTACTTTAAAGTAGCCACTCCAAAAAAAAATCATTAACAGCTTACATAAAAGAAAACTAGTGTATGAGCCACCACTTTTATGGCTGAGATCTGCTGTTCACAGCAGAGTGAAAAGGCATTGAGAAGTCTTTCTTCATTAGCAGCATGACCAAAGCTCTCAGGGATTTCTTTTCCCTACATCCATTATTTCATCTATTGTCCTAATTTAATTTTCCATGATTTTCCTGACAGTGAAGGTTGGCAACTCTTAAGCACAGTATAAAAGGTCTGCGGCGCTCATGTTCATAATTACACCAGTCGCTGAAGCTTTCTACTGAAGGGTGTATTGTCAAAAAATATCAAATTTAGACAAAGGCAGAAGCTACAGATGTGAGTGGGGCTCGATTCCCTGAGTGCCTTTGTTTTTTTATCCATAGAAAAAAGCTACCTCATGAGGTCGAAATGTTATTAAAACGTTTAGACACCTTGAAGCCTTCAGGGAGCTCTAAACAGGAAAACAAGAGCTTTGGAAAGCTGCCACCAAATTGTTGCTTCTATTGTCTCTACTGTTACCTACTGGGGTCCTTCTGACAATATAACAACTGTTATTTGTGAGGTACTTTTAAATCAAATTGATTTGTTTCTCATGATACATGTTGGCCATAGAACTTTTTCCAGAAATGGAGATATTTACAAGTGATCATTGTCTGTGATACTTCTATTTACTCACTGAGGATGCAGTTATTTGTCCTGATCTATTATTGTTTGTCCTAGAAGTCCAAATTCTTCTTAGTGTATGATTCTCCAATACCTCCCCAACCCTAATTTCCAAATTTTCATGACTGTGAAGCAAACCTTGAAGAAAACTACCTATTTGTGAACTATTTTCTTTTTAGGAGTTATCCTGGATGTGACCCATTATATATCAAGGATGAGCCAGATGGAGAGTCTAATTATTTATTTGGAACCAAATCCTTTAAGTAGAATATTTCTGCTGATATTTCTTAATGCTTCCATGATTTTGTGTACATTTCCATAAAAATAGGATCACAACCAAAAGGGGGAAAAGTCCTATTTAAAATCATTAAGGAACAAGTGAATGTTAATTGTTCAAAAATAAATAAACTAATAACGTATTATCACACCTTTCTAACTTTTTCACAGCCAGATGTGCATAAAATAAGACATTGATTATAAAAAATATTTTAAAATAATTTACATTTTCATACAATTATACATTGAACATAAATGTCATGGTATTAAATCAGGTTTCAGAGAATAACCTTTTATTTCATGTTTTTAATTTTTAATTTATGTTATAATTTTTATTTGTGATGCCTCAGTATTACATTTCTCTCTTCTTCCCTACTATCTTTAATATTCATGAATTCTATTTTTCATTAATTATTGTCTTTCACGTATATGTAAATGCATATGCACATATATTCCTAAATATAACCTGCTCAGTCTGTGTACTGCTACTTGCATTTATGTTTTCAGGACTGACTGTTTGGGGTTGGATATCCAGTTGGTGTACTCTTCTTTCTATGGGAAGACTCTTTTTCCCACTCTTAGCATTCTTTAATTGACTGTAGTTCTTTCTATAGGGTTGAAGTCTTGTGGGACTTTCCCAATCAAGGTAATTTTGGCATGTCTATTGTGTCACCCTCGTCCAGGTTATTCAGGCAGCTACATTTGTGAGATTTCAAAGGTGTAGCTGTGGATACTTCTACAAAATGTCACACCAAAGTCCTTGTTGTTGGCTCTTATAATCTTTCTGTTCTCTCTTCTGCAATATTCCTGAGATACAGGTGCAGGATGGTTTTGATGGAATATTGATTGGGAGTAGTCTACACACCTATGGATTTTTATTGGTAATGAAATCTGTAATGGCTTCAGTCTGTTGTAAGATGTTTCCTTGATTATTGATGAAGACTGTGGGAATAAGAACAGAATTTTAGGTTGTCATTGGGAATGATACTAGTCAAGTAGTGGTCCTATGTTCTTCTTTAATTACAGTTTCACTAGCATTGAGAAATTAGCCAGGTTTCAAGAACTAGGCAAGATTCCATTTTGCTGAGCTTCTTAGGTCCAATTATAAAGCTGTTGGTTAATGCCAAGGTGGGTATAACACTACTGATACTATCAATATAAAACTAGACATACTATTAGAAGTTATGCACATAAAGACTGAGCTTGGTTTTTCTAAATTCATTGGTCTTTGAACATACTGCTTATCCCAAGGTTCCAAATTTCTTAAAGAAGCAGAATTAAATAAATTCTGACTACAAAAAAAATTCTGGCTGAATTTTAAATCTTTAATAATAACAAGAAATTCTAAAACTATAAAAACAAAATATGATAGGAAAAGAAGCCAAGGCAAAATAAGTAACCTGAATATTATATAAATAGAGTCATTTACATGCATTTTATTTTATAATTTTACAACTTTCAGGACAATTAAATTCAATTTTTATTGTTGAAACATATGTCTTTTTTAGCCATTATAAAATGATTAGAATAAGTTATGAAAACCATGTGTCTTATTACAACCTCTAGAAGCTGTAAATATTTCTAATTGAAAATAATTTATGAAGTGACATAACTCCTAAAATTCACATGAAATATGTTTTTGTATTTAATTTTATTCATACACAATTTTTATTCTTGATTATAATTCTTGTTTTCACTTTGAAGCCATATGCTATTACTCCAATTTACAGAAAGATACTTATCCCAAGAACATTTCTTCATGCATGTCCACATAGTTTAACAATAAGGTCAAATGATTTAATGAAAAGCATCACTAATTTTCTTAGTAGAAAATTGTCACTCTCCCTTAAAATCTTTTATTCATGTAATTTTCACAGACTCATCCTTTGCAAGTAGTTACATTTTGAACTCTATAAGGCAGTAATAAGAAAAGATAATGTATGCATATGAAGTAACTTTCCCTAAGTCAGCCAGATAATTAATTATAGACAAAAGAATGAAGAAAACCTCTCCTCCTACTGTGGAATATGGATGACTAGATAAAAGATAGTTGAACAGAACAATGGAAATGCAAGCAAAGAGCATTTATACAGCTGAGGCATTTTCTATTAAATCCAAAGAGTGACCTCCAGGACACATGCACAGTGGAAGATGATATTTACCTGAGCAAAACAAGCTTACCCCCTCTCCCCTTTCAACGTAGCAGTGGCAGAAATACTCAGGAGAGGTGCTCTTTGTTAAAGGAGTTGTGGAGACAGCATCAGCAAAGAACAGTCTCATTCAAATAGAACACAGGCACCATCTCATGTGACATTTACTAGGTAGAAAATAAGACTGATCAGCCAGAAAAAAAGCAAAAGCAATCTCATTTCTGAAATCTATGATATACAACCATGATGCTCTTAAAGGTGAATCATACCATTTAGACAAAACAAAACAGAGAAGATTTCATGGAGCAAATGGTTATCATGGCAAGAACCAAATTGTGTGTGTTCCTGAGGGTATGAGAGCCCTTCTGTGGACCATGCTCTGAATATCTGTGGTCTCCAAACTTCCATGCATCTGTTTGAGATAGAGGCTTGCTTTCTTTGAATGCTATCCTGATTACTACAGGCTCTCTGTTTCCTGAGATTGAGTGAGGGAAATAGTCTATCTCAGACTGCCATAGATTCTTAAGAGCACTCTGATTACAAATGTACACTGTGAGATATTTGTTTAATTAGGCAAAGATGTGTTACATTTGCATTAATTAAATAACATTCACCTGGGCTCTGAGCGGCAGGATTAGCAAGTAGTTGAGAGGAAGTAGCAGGGAGGAGGATAGCATGGATATTTTTTTGTGGGGGGGCAGGGTGGAAGGGGAGAAGGGAGAGAGCAAGAATGAGGGAGAGAGGGAGATTCCCCAGGTCAGCTGCCCAGAGGGCTGCTAGCCAGGCAGGCTGAAGTAGGACACACAGAATGAAGGAAAAGTTAAAAGCCTGAACCAAAATGTAGATGAAGAGAAAGGTGACATTGGCTTTGTTTGGGTTTTGTAGCCTAGCCCCTCTGTGTTCTCTCACTCTTTGTGCTTTGTTTGTGGTATAACATGTGACTGCCATGCTTTCTGATGACAAGGCCTGCCTCACATGTGTGCTGATGGGATCTAACTCTGTTTCAATTGTAAGCAAAGACAAACACTTTTATCTTCTAAGTAGCTTTTTAAAAATCATGCTATTTTATCACATCAGCAGAAAAAGAAATAATGCATCCGATTTTCACAATTTACAAGATATAAGAAGTGCATACTATTTAGAAGAAAAAAACAAAACCTAGCAATCATGTTAAAAGGATAAAAACACAGAATGGACATTTTTATTTTTTCAAATAACACACACAAGAATGGGAACACTATATAAAAATTTGTTCATCACATTTTACAATGGTAATACAAGTAGAAACATAATGAGATATCACTTCATAGTTTTCAGAATATTTCCTGAAATTTACAAAGAAAATAAACAAACAAACCCCACTGATGGGAGATGTCATTCTGTAAATATGTTTCTCATACTGGTTAATGAATAAAGCACTGTTGGCCAATAGGAAAGCTAGATAGGCAGGACTAGGAGAAGAGGAGGAAAGAGGAAGAAGTAAGGAGAAGTCAACATGGAGAAAGCAGAATGCCAGGCGGTTCCCCGGTAAGAGAAGAGTACGTGGAAATACCAGATTAATAGAAATGGGTTAATACTTAAGACAGAGCTAGCTGATAAGAAACTAGTACCTGGCCAACAGTATTATATCTCAGTATGTTATTTGGGGATGGCGCGGTGGCAGGGACAAGACCAGCGGCAGGAAGAAAAACCTTACTCCTCACACCCCACAACTACTAGAAAGTGTTGTACACATGAAATGTAACATTCATTCACTCTCGTTACAATACAGACTGTTAAAATACTTGGGGGAAGAAGGTGAGCTGTTACTTCAAATGATAAAATGGAGATTTCTTACTTTTTTCAACCCAGTTTCTGAAAACATCTGGTTTATTTGTTTTTGTTTTTTTGTACTTTACACGTGTATGTGAGTATGCATTTTCTGTAAAGATGTGTGTCTTTGTGCAAATTCCCATGTGTACAGGAGCGGGCTCAAACCTTCAAACCTCGTTGTTGTGCATGATGCCAAGGTTCAGGAGCATGCCTTGAAGACATTGGAATCACTCACACCATCTATTCATTGATCTCCTATCTTTCTATCATTAGACTATACCCTGTGAGGCTATTTTCATTGCCTACAACTGCACTGACCTAATCACTATGACTAAAGAAAAATTGTTAATCTGAAGTTTGAAGTCTAAATTCAATGGTAAACCTTTCCAAGTTTTCATATTCTGTATTTTGCCACATGTCCAGTCATGTCTTTGGTTTGCTACCCATAATGCTTATTGCTCATAAATGTGTACAATCATCTTGCTTTTGCAAACAATCACATAATTGAGTCATCTATAATTTTTCTGAGAACCTATACAGTCTGTCTCCTACATAATCAGCTGTCATTGCTATATGAGCACAGAAACACTTAAGTAGGGACTGAGGTAAGGAAATAGTATTCCAGAATAAATTCGGTTGTGTACATGTATACCATGATCCAATATTACGGTCTTGTGTCTACCAATGCCCAATGAAGTCATTAGATATACAGGGACTAAATTAAATACAGCTCTATGGCACCATTTTGGTTTTGGGAAACTGAGCCTGAATCTTCTGCCTGAGATAAGTTGTTTTATCATGGAGATCAAGAAGTTCCTTGGTAGGCTGCTATTTGAAAGATGCAGAATTAAAAAAAAATAGTATGGATTAGCTTGTTTCAAATCTAAAGTCTTAATAACCATGGTGTAGTTGTACAAGTGATGGTCTGAGGAAAATTGAAAATACCAATGCCCAGGGTCAAGAGAGGAAGGTTTCTGAGAGGACAAAGAATATCTTTTGTTCTCTGTTCTAGCCTGACCCTTAGTAGATTAGAAAAGGCCAACTGATCCATAGTCTGAAGCATTATCTGCTCTATTCAGTTCAGCTATTCAAAAACCAATCTATTTATGAATCACTGTTCTAAAAATCCAAAGATAAAATGTTACTACGTATCAGAGCTTCTCTTAGCAAAAGAAAGTTGACACATAACCATCACATGTATAACCACTTGAGAATTTAGCAGCTGAACATATTCACAAATTGTATTTGACCTCACAGTAAATATAACAAGTTAGCAAATCTGTCTTATCTTATGCCACTCTGCAGAATATAATAGTGCATGTAATACTCACTTTTGCTGAAGAGGATGTAAAGTCCTTGAAAAACGTTTACTCTTCTGCTGTTATCCTGGCATGCTTTTGCGTACTAACATACAAATTTTACAGTGTCAGAATAATAATATAAAGCAAATTATATTATATTATAAAATCTTAGATGTAAAACACCACTGATTTCTTATTTATACATATACACAAATGTATACATATTCACACATGAAAGTTCACGGGGGAAAAATGTGCTAGTGCATACAAACAGAGTGGAAACGGAATGCAAGTTGTTATTTAATTAGTACTTCCTACAGTAAGGATAAAACACTGCTCATTCCATGATTACAATTCAATAAAGTTATCCAGGCAGCATATAGCTGACGGACAACTTTGAGATGGTAGCATACTAACAACTCAGTTTTGAGATCTCTTATAGGGTGGCTAGATTGCATGGTAGTGCATTTGAAATTGATGACTGATAGTCCATGTTATTGAATCCATTAATAACCTTCATCCTACCCACATGTCTCCTTTGCTCAGAAACCCATTGTATGGTAATAGAGTGACTGGGCAATGAAGTTACCTGAAATCCAGAGTGGATCATCTTATTCACTCTATAATTAACAATGTCCCTCTGTTGAAGTCACCATCTGTGAATATTCATGGAAGATAAAAATATATTTTTGAGAATTCTATGTACATATAACTTTCTAAGTCATCTTTGTTAGCCTTTCTTTTTTTTTTTTTTTTTTTTTTTTTTTTTAATCTTGTTCCCTCAGAGTGTCTGACAATTTCACCAAAGCATGGGCACCAGTCTATGAATTCAGTCTACAAATTCCACATTTGGCCATTTTTTTTTCTTCTACGCGCAATGCATAATGAGACATACTGATTCATTTTCTGGGAAGATTTCTCTTCATTGTCATTTAAGCACACCCTGGTAAAAGACTGTGGTTTATGAGCATGTCAGTTATAAGCATTACCTCATGCTATGTTTGCACAATGACTTGTAAACTAGGTCTACGTTGCCACCACACATCAAATAATTGTAGTGAGCTCATCTGGAGGCCGTGAGTACCAATGGGAGAAGAGAAATAGTTTAGCATGTCTGAAGGAAGCCCTCTTGATTTACAAAGATCCATTTAAGTTATTTTTCCATTAAAGTTCCTTTTTATCCATTTAAGGTTGTGCTACTTGCATTGGACGATATAATGGTGGAGCATACAGCAAACAATAATCACTGAGTTTAAAACTAAGAGAACTAAAAGCTAGGTATTAGGAATATAATATGTGGATTAAACTGACACCTAAGATATATTTGTGAAATATTTTAAAGTACTGTTTGCTTCGAGGTATTGAATCCTGTAATAAATTTAATTCAATTAGCTAGATTCAAGGCAGGAGCTGGAACTCTCATATGGTTTTCTTTGCTATATATTTGCTTGTTTGTTTTGCAAACCACTGATCTTATATACTCACTGGTTACATTAAATACCTAATTGATTTCATCTAGCTAAAACACTGCTGATATTTCAAATGCAATTAAAGTAAAATAATTTGTTTTATTATATTTAAGGTCATTGAACAATATTCTGGTCTTACACGTTTGTAGTTTAGTAAGTAGTCACAATCTGAAAACAAGCTTCAGAGACAAATCCTGTCCATCTTGACAGAGCAGGATTCCAAATGACATCTTCCCGGGGGATGACAGTGCACAATTATGTTGGAGGACACTTATTCTAAAATGTTAAGTACTTAAAAATTCAGACAAGTGAAGCAGTGGCATCACACAATAGGAATGCATTCTATTATGTAATTCTCAGAAATATCCATTACTCAGCTATATAAGAGTGTGACAAACAAGGAAAAGAAATAGATAAGCAAAATAAATGTTTTTAAGAATAACTTTTATTTATCACTGAAGGTCTGAGGTGTTAGAGAAAGTGTCTTGACCATCTATACTCAGCTGCAATCTCTTACTCTTTACTTCCTTTGGACACTGTACAGTTTCAGTTGAACAGTTTGCTGGAATTCTGACAGACTTGCATTCAGATATTTCCAGGAATCACTCTGGTGTCTCTTTCAATATACTTCTATGTTGTGCATATTTAGTGTTTCAGTTGTAATTTTATAAGGTCTTGTGTGTTTGGTATTCTATATTCCTCCTGTATATCTACTGGTATCTCTTGCAACTTCAAAAAAAAGTATATATGTTACATTTGAAATTCTATTCATTTATAACTAGAGTCTTCTCTTTTTTCTATGCCTATCTGTAGATTTTTATTTTTTGAGTGCCACCATGGAAGCTGAAATACAGAGATTTTTATTTACTTACAATTTTTGTTTCAGAGATTTTTTTGATGTTTCTATGTCTCTGTTGTATAACAAAAAATAAGAATCAAGAAATAGATATTGGGGTTCAAGTTGATGGTAAAATAAGTAAAGCAGCCAGCCAGTAGCTCTTGTCTCTACCTCAGACTGAAATGGTGATCCTGTTTCCATGAATCCTCTGAGTGCAATGCTCTCGACAAATACCAAGAGACAGTAGCTCTCCCTGTCTGTAAACTAAATCTCCACATGAGACTCCTTGCTTCTTCCTTTCATACCTCTCCCAGTGCTTGGATTAAAGGCATATGATCCCAAGTGCAGAGATAACTTTTGTGTGAGCTGTTTCTCTTTAGAACTTGATCATTTTCCTGTAGCTTAGTGTGGCCTTGAACTAAGAGTTCCATCTGATTATCTTCTGAGTCCTGGTATTAAAGGTGTGTGCCAGCATCTTCTTCTATGATTTGCTAGTATGGCTGCTGGGATTAAACATGTGTATCACCACTGCCTGATCTCTATGGCTTGTGGATAGCTTTGCATTCTGAACCCTCAAGCAAGCTTTGTAAAATTATACACACACACACACACACACACACGTGTGTGTGTGTGTGTGTGTGTGTGTGTGTGTGTGTGTGTGTGTGTATAATCACATTGTTAAATTTTTTCTTTGGTATTTTGCATGCCTCCCTTATTTCATTTGTATTTTTTTCTTTTTGTTTTCAACCAGGCATTTATTTTCAACTTTTATTCTTTGAATGTACTTTTAATTATTCTTTGGAATTCTCTGTGTGGGATTCTATCTAACTCACTATTACTAGATGTCATTCCAATAAGACTACTAATTTTTGGAGGAATAATTCTACTTTTTGCATGTGTCTCTGCACATTTCTTATGTTACTCTGTTGGGATTGATGCATTAGTTGTTATTTCTTTTCTTGGTTTATTATCTTAGCTATAGTCTTTTAGTCAAATTATTTGCAATGTTCACAGTAAATTAGGAAGTGCTAGAATTGAAAATAATTCAGTTCAGGACCTCAATTTATCTTGTGTAAACTTTATGTATCATTTCTAGAGTAGAATATTAAGTAGAAAAGCAACCTGATTGTTTGATATTATTAGTATGCAAGTGTCATAGTACCCAATTAATAATAGCGGCTCCTATGGTTATACACCAAGGCCAGCAAGGAATGTACCCATTTCAGGTATTAGATTAGCAGTGAGAGCAAATCAGTATGAGTAGAATAAAGATTAATATTAGTTAGACTGACACTGAAAGAAAAGCAACACACACACACACCAAAAAAAAAAAAAAAAGTTACAGGGAATAAATCAGATAGAAGAGGAATTGTGGGATGCTGTGAGGGTCCATAGATTCCAGAAGCTGTTGTCACTATAAAAGTTAATGAGAAAGAAAGACATACTGGATAGGGATGAAAAGAAGAAACAGAAGCAAAGTAACAGGTGGAGTATATTAAATGATCCTGAAGATTATTAAATAATTTCTTATAGTAAACTGATCAGTATCATATATTAACTGATGCTTCTCTGCTCATGTGTGTGTGTGCCGCTCCTTGAATAGATACATACATATGTAAAATCATTATGAAGAAAGAAATTCAGTAATAGTTATTATGAAAGTGAAATAATAGTGATGGAGTAAATTACTGGCACAGCTATGCTGACTTGATAGGTGGTATTCTCAGTTCCCTCTGGCTCCAGAATACTCTGCTAGGTGCTCTGTCAGTGAGGTGAATGTGAGAAATTGGTGTTACCATAACCTTGGTGTGGTAGTTTGAATGAAAAATGGCCCCCAAAGACTCATAAGTAGTGAATGACATTATTTGAAATGATTAGAACTTCTGGCACTAGGGAAATGCCCAAGAATCCACAAGGATGACCCCCAACTAACAGTCTGAGCAATAGTGGAGAGGCTACCTTAAATGCCCTTCCCCTATAATGAGATTGATGACTCCCTTTTATGTCATCCTAGAGCCTTCATCCTTTTCAATCCTGAAAATAATTAAATCTTATGTGATAGGTCCTTCTGTATGTTGTAAATATATATTTCTTTTATTGGTTGATGAATGGACAGGCAGAAATTAACCAGGTGGGAAATCCAAACAGGGATACAGAAAGGTAATAGATGGAGTTGGACAGAAGCCATGTAGCTACAGGTAAGGTGGGACACCTGGGTATTCTCTGGTAAGATAAGGGCATGTACAGAGATACACAGATTAACAATTATATGTTAATAATTAAAAAAGATCTAGTCAAAAAGAAGCCTTAACAATAGGCCAAACACTTTATAATTTAAATAAGCCTCTGTGCATCTTTTCTTTGGACTAAAGCTCTGTGTGACCAGGCAGGACAGGAACTTCTATCCATAAAAATCTATCTAATCAATACTTAATAACAAGATTCAAGTTTTGAATAAAAATTTATGAAAAATCAGGGCTAGTGATAGAGCCTGTGGTAGTATATATGTTTACCATGTCAAAGGTCCTATTGACACTCCAAGAAGCTATTAAATGAATGATAAAATAAATTTCATTTACTCACAAATTAATTTTAGGGAGTATGTTATTCACTATAATAAGGTGAAAAATATGATTTCCCCCTCATTTTACTAAGGTGTTATAAATAGAGACATATGTTACTAATGGAGACTAGATATAGAGTATACATACACACATAATACATACATACATGAGAAAGAGAGTGAGAAAGAGAGAGACAGAGACAGAGAGAGAGACAGAGAAAGAGGGAGAGAAAATCCTTTCAACCAACTAGGCTGGGCACCAATCCGTATGATTCCAGAGTGCAGATTATTTTTCATCTTTTGTAGAATCTATTTGCCCTCTAAGTATGGAGGAAAAAGGCTATAAATCTAGCTTGATAGATTATGAAAAATATTTGATCTTTGATCTCATGGAGTTACGCATTCAAGCTGCTTTTACTTCCTGGCATGAGGCCCAGACTCCCAAGTGTCATTCAAAGAAAATGTTTTGATGATATAGTTTTTGATATTTTACTTCTTATAATCACCTTTTCTAATAGCTCCCTTATTTTTATAATTTTCTTACAAATAGGTGACAAATATGTCAAAAAGTGCAAGTATGCATGGAGTGAAAATTGTTTTCTTTGGAATGTGTCATCTGTTTAAGTATTACAGAAAGAGAGAGAGAGAAAAAAATTAAATATGTAACAGAACAATAACATCAGCTTTACTACTGGCTGTGTGTGGAGGTTTATACATACCCAGTCCCTGGACACAATGCAGGTACATCATATCTGTGAACATCATGAATACTTGATAAACCCTCAGCAACAATACTAGAATAAAATTTGTGTTAATGTTTGCACAGTCAGAGACTGCACAAGATTTATACATTGCATGGTTAAGATCTGACAAATAGAATACTTACTTCCTTTTTCCAGTAGACATTTAAAACCTTTTACTTTTGAGGGGTGGAAATAAGATATTTTAACTATCTCCAGTTCATTTATTGTTGTTTCTAGTATTTCTTAAAGTATAATGTAATATGCAAAGTAAGAACATTAAATGAATCGTCATGATAAAAACCACATAGAATGATGCTTACAAAGTATGATTTTTACTATATTTTA
This sequence comes from Phodopus roborovskii, assembly GCF_943737965.1. Taxonomy (NCBI): domain Eukaryota; kingdom Metazoa; phylum Chordata; class Mammalia; order Rodentia; family Cricetidae; genus Phodopus; species Phodopus roborovskii. The sequence continues at coordinate 12,621,689 of NW_026126470.1, read as the reverse complement.
AACACTGTGCAATGAAAATATTTCATGTAATTTATGAGAAAAGAATCAATCAATATCTCATAGTGAGATTAAATTTTGAGTGTTATTTTTTTTCCATTCAAAGCCAACTGAGAAATCCAAAGCAATTAACAGAGCAGAAAAAGGAATAATCACAGACTCCACAGTTGAGTGCAAAAGACCAAAGAACTAGCAGAAATAATTATTTGATTGAAAGCAGCTCTAGTAAGAGACAGGCCTTTTTTACCCAGTTGAGGATTTCAAAGACACTGAGACCATGGCCATATTTTACATTATTGGGGAAGATAAAAACACAAACACACATCTTTAATATCTGTTCTTGGTTCTTAAGATGTATATAATCATTTCAATAAATATCCTGGAAGAAAGTGGAAGGTATCTTGAGTAATGTAACCCAGTCACAAAAAGAAAAGCATGGTATGTACTTACTCATATGTGGATTTTAGACATAGAGCAAGGGATTACCACCTTCAATCCACACATCCAGAAAAGCTAGGAAACAAGGAGGACCCTAAGTCAGACATATATGGTCCCCCAGAGATGGAGAAATGGACAAGATCTCATGAGTAAATCAGGAGCTGGAGGGGGTGGGGAGTCAGGAGAAAGAGAAGGGAAGAAAAGGAGAGAAGTGGAGGACATGAGGGAGCAGGAAGATTGAGTCAGGGGAAGAATAGAGAAGAGCAAAAAAAGAGACACCACGATAGAGCGAGCCATTCTAGGTTTAAAGAGAAATCTGGCACTTAAGGAAATATCCAGAGATTTACAAGGATGATCCCACCTAACAATATGAGCAATAGTGGAGAGGTTACCTTTAAAGCCCTTCCACGATAATGAGATTGATGACTACCTTGTATGCCATCCTAGAGCCCTCAACCAGTAACTGATTGAAGCAGAAGCAGACACCCACAGCTAAACACTGAGCCGAACTCCTGGAATCCAATTGCAGAGAAAGAGAAGTGATGAGAAAAGGGCTCAAGACCAGGCTGGAGACACCCACAGAAACTGCTGACCTGAACAAGGGGAGTTCATGGGCCCCAGAATGATAGCTATGAAACCAGCATAGGACCAATCCAGACCCCCCGAATGTGTCTCAGTTAGGAGGCCTTGGCAGTCTATGGGGCCTCTGGTAGTGGATCAGTGTTGAACCCTAGCACACAAATGGACTTTGGGAGCACATCCCACCTGGAGGGATACTCCCTCAGCCTACACACGTAGAGGAGGGCCTAGGTCCTGTTCCAAATGATATGATAGACTTTGTAGATTCCCCATGGAAGGCCTCACCCTCCCTGGGGAGGAGAAAGGTGATGGGATGGGGGGTTCTTGGGGGAGCAGGGATGGAGGGGAGGGAGAGGATACTTGGATTGACATGTAATTAAAGCTTGTTTCTAATTTAAATAAATAAAAAAGAAAGTAGAAGGTAGATTTCACTTGGATTACGAAAATAAATTAATGTGTGAGAAAAAATTAAAGAAATTAAAGACTGAATACTATAGAGAACTGTCTATAGACCTGATGGTTAAGGAGAGGAAATTGCAGCAGAAGACTATCTGAGAGCCAGAAAAGATAGCAGGAAAGTTAGAGTCAGCTTTGGGTTGTATTAAGAATACAACCCAAAGGATAAGAAAGGATGGAGTCCATAGAAAAATCAGATTATGCTTGGTAGGTTGAAGAAATGAGGATAATCTAGGAAATTAAAATCAGTGATGAAAATAATGATAGTGACTCCATCTGAACTGATATTTTGGAATCATGTAGGTGAATAAACTTCCTAAGTAACATATGGTAAATTGTATATTTTTATTTTGAAATTAATTATAAATATTCTACATTAAATTATTTATAAGGAAAAGGGTAAGTATGGTTCATATTGCTTTGCTAAAATAATGCTATTTAAATCTTTTATCAAAACAGATATAATTTATAACACTGAATATTGAAATTTAGTTATTGGAAGCCTACTAAGTACTATACCCATTGGGCTATTATATATTTCAGTAATTGGATATCATCATCTCACTGTGTGCATATATCCACATTGTTGCCCAAGTTTCATAATATGGTTGAATCAATCTTCAACACATGCCATTCCCTCTTGTATTCTCTTTGAAAAGATATAGTTCATCAGGATTGACCCCAAGGGTCAAATGTCTTTGGAACTAGTATCAGTTCAAGTGTATTATATAATGTAAGCATTAACACAGGGCCAAAAGGGCATCTAATCGTAGTTTCAAAGGGTCCAAATGGCATAGACAAGCACTAGTGATTCATTCTGCTGAAGATTGATGGTGTTTGGAAAGTAAAAGAGATTTATCGACTTATTTATTGATTTGATTTATTGGTTTGGAATGAGTTTTTCCCCCCCAAGAAACATTCATGAATGTGCCACCAATACAATCATAGAAAATGCAGTGTCTGCATCTCAGTGGAGGGTACAACTCAGTGGGCACCTGCAAGACGTAGAGGATTTAACAAAGAAGAATGATTTTTATGGCAGCGATATATTACACACCATAGCACTCTTCTGAGTCAATAATGATGACTAACCCACACGAGACAGAATGGGAGTAGAAAACAATGTCTGTGTCCTGAAGGCTGTTAGAATGAATGAAAGAGAACCAGTAATTTGAGTTTTAATTTTGCATTTTTCCTCCAAGTCTAAAGTACTATGAAGTAAAAATTGGTGAATGGAATGGAAGTGGTACAATCAAGTAAAATCAATAATCTGTTTCTGTTTGAATAGATACTCAATACCATGTGTTTGCATTATAGCCAGTAAAGCACAATGAGATGATATAAAATTCTGAGTCTCCACAGATGAGTAGGTTGTCAATTGGGGGTGGGGGGGGGGAATGGATTTGAGATAACTGGTTCTACAAATAAGGAAATTGTGTTGGGTAGGATCAAGAGATCCACTGAATTCGGTTTGAAGGCAATGCAATGCAAACCTATTCCTAAATATTTTCATCTGGTAAAGCAAAGACACAAACCTACCTCAAATTTGCCAAATGAAAACAGAAACTTCTGTGTCATTGTCTTAAAAATGGCTTTTTAGTCCAGCATCTTTGAGTCCCTTTATCTTTAGGTCACTTATTGCAGCCTCATAATCAATGCTCAATCATTTAAATCTTCTCCATCCCTTATTACTTCACTTCTAAAGTACTTCCAAGTGAAGTCTCAGAATTTAATGATTTCAAGTTCAAGACTGGGCATACCACATTAGTTAGGGATGTTTTAACTGTAGTGAATATACAGACAAAGGATGGAATTTGAGATGATAATAATGTCAAATTACCATTGAAACAAATAAACAGGGAGAACAAGTTTTCCTGCAGCACTATTCACGCAAAATCCTTATAAATGGAGAAATCCTGGTTTATGCAGATTTTATGGATTTTATACTACAAAATATGTAAATGAAAACTATTGCAGTCTGGATTTTTAACAGAATTAAATAAATTCTGATGCTATAATATACATGAATTTGTAATTAAAAATACTATTTTAAAACATTTATTTGAGTATAATGTCCTTTATTTTTTTCTAACCTAATTCAATCATTATGGCTTAAATTAGGTTGTTCTTTTTGGTTTGAAACAATTTCATTCAATTCTGCATGTGACTCTTTCATCTAAAATATCAACTCTTCATTTATAAGTTAAAGAATTAAGCTCTTAAGTCACTGCCACTTGCAAACCAAAACCAAAATAGATTAAGTACATTTACCATTAAAATATTTTTATCCTTAAAAGTTATGACTAAAATACTTAAAATTCATTTATTAATTTATCAATTTTAAGAATGTGAAATGAAGAATAAAAGATAAAGTAGAATTATTTTTTAATGTTCAACTGTGTATTAATTTTCACATCCTGATATCTGAGAAAATTAATTTTGAGGACAAATAGCATGTATGATCTTACATGAGAAATGGAAAATGCTGCTCTATTCAGATAAGGATGGGATTGAGATAAAGTTCTTGAAAGTTTGATCCTAGATGTGGTTGTGAATGAAGTCATATGTGTGCTTATAAGAGAAAGGAAGGTTTAGGAACATTAAGCAGATGTTGGGGAGAAAGTATGTGTTGATAAAATCAGTGCTATAAAACTAGAAGAATAGAAAAGCTGGGAGAATTTTTCCCAAAATCACTAGAGGGCATGTGGCTTCACATCTGAAGCCCTTAATCACAGAAGAATATTTGTTCCTTTTGTTTTTCTTTCTTTTTTTTTTTCCTACCATTTTTATGGTAATGTTTTTATAAGAACACAGGAAACTGACAGAGTAACCCACACTTACGCTATTTTGTCATGGCATAGATCATCTTGCTCTTAAATGTAATCAATGTTTTACTTAAAGTTGATTATATAAGTAGTGATGAGATAACACTTTAAAGCTTAGTTCTTGTAAATAAGGTACATGGCAAACAAATCTGTGGAACAGACTCATGGGACAAGTTGATTTTGAGTGATGGGTTGTCCCATATTAAAAGGCATCTTTGGCCTTTTTAAATAAAAAAAAAAAAATGGGTGTGAACTTATCCATTATTAGCTGATACAGCAGGATTTTTTTCCCCAGATGCAACCACCTTAACATTGAAATTTCTACCCTTTAGAAGTGAGAGCCAATAAATTTATTGTTAACATCTATAGCATAATAATATTGGCTAAGACAGTTTGGTAATTTTACAGGGAGAACATAGAATTGATAGACTGAAAATCTAGGCTACAGGCTAAACAAAAGCAGTAGAGCCCAAGCTAAACACTCTATCACTTTATCTCCTAAGATGATGATTTTCAACCTAAGAATAAGTAATTTACTTTTTAAAAAATATATAAGAAATCCTTTTTCACTTTTCAAATTTTGTTTAAGAGGTTCTCATTCAGTGAACTACCCATCCACGAGTTAGCAGCTGAGTTTAAGATAAGCTTACTGGTTAACCAAATGATAATGTTTGCTTTGAGAAATGGTACTGTAAGCTCTAGGAAGTAGATGGGTGTTTTAGGAAAATTAAAAGATAAAAGCATAATTATCTCTTGTCCTTAAATGCTAAATGGGATATAAAATAAATCTTATCAGATGTGATTAAATTTTTATAAGAAAGTACATGTCCCCAGCAAGAAATAGTTTTGTCTTTTGTGTACTGCTAAGAAAAATTTTAAGTTATGAGAGCAAATATGTGTTATCTGTATGATAAATGACATATAAACAACATTGCATATTTTCAAGTTAGGCCAATGATACTGCTTCAAAGTCTACCAAATAAATACGTGTTTTTAACAGTACCTTCCTTTTATAAGATCCTCTGTATACGGCACTTGTGTAATTGTACATGAATGGCCATATAATTGAAATATTCATAGGCTAGGAAAAATATTTTATGAAGAAGAGGAAGTTGATGGATGCTTCTGTAAAAAGTGAATTGTCTGTATTAAAAAGTGACAAGTTTTATAACTATGCATAATGATGATCTCTTACCAGCTATAAAGCAGTTAGCAATGAATAAAGGTCTGACAATAAAGATATTCGTTACTTTTTCCTGCATTCTAGCAAGTTGTAGATGCATTATTAATTTAATCATTTTTCCTTTTCATATTTTTCTACTAATGTAAATGTAATTAAGCATATTTTAATAGATACTAAATTATTTATTTATTTTTATTATACATATCGATTATAGTTCGCTCTCCCTCCTTTTCTCTCTCCCTCCCTCCCATGCCCCTTGATCACCGTCCCATCCCATTCATGTAGATACTAAATTATTACCCTTCAGTGTTTTCTGTTCTTCCCAGAAGTCTCAAAATTCATATATTTACTGCTTACACTAAAGGTTATCTTCATTATACAATCTAATATAAAATGCCTGAATTTTCATATTATCCTCAGAATATTAAAATTCAGATTGTAATTCACAATTTTATATGGAAATTTCAACCAGTTATAGAGATACATGCTTATAGTCCCCAAAGCAGAGGAAGATGGCCCATTGCAAGTTCTTACTTCCCAGGACTAAATAGAGTCTCGATATAACACCATTACCAAAAGTGTTTTTCTGAGGAAATTACTATTATATTCATTTTTTCCTTCATTACATTTTCAATGCTATTTTTAATTGTTCTACTTTTTGATATTATAACTACATTATCCCACATCACTTTTCTCCATCTCAACTCTCCCATATACTACTCCTTGCTCTCTATTAAATTCATAATCTCTTTTTCATTGTTGTTGAATGCATATATGTTTGTACATATTCCTGAGAATAAACTGCTCAGTCTGTGTATTAACTTTTGTATAGGATTCTTTTTTATTCTTGCTTCAAACTTGTTTATTTTGAAGAGTCCATTTAAGACTTAATTTTGTTAGAAAATATATATCTACAAGGTTCTTGGCTTACAATTCAGGAGATAGCAGGATCCATCCCAGCATGAAGGTTTGGTAGTTAAGATGCTTCACTGAATTCTTGAGTTTCAAATGTGAATGGTTAAAAATGTGATGCCAAAAAATTTATCCTAAAGGTTTTGTAGTAAAAACCTACCACATGCGCTTGTCTCCATAACTTCGGGGTCCATGTGTTGCAAAGGTATAAGAACGAGCATCAAACTGAAGTTCTCAGAAGACAAGTGCGAGACCTGTCTTCAGAACAGGATGGCAATCATTCTTCAGGTACAACCATATACACCTAGCATGTTGATATTAAGTCCCTATCAATTTTAGGAAAACAATTTTACTGTAATTGATAACTATAACTATTTGTAGTTAATAAAACCCAAATACTATAACCAGGTCTTATGTAGCTTAGGCTGGTTTCAGACAGCTATGTAGTAGAGGATAACTTTGCATTTCTTACTCTCCTGTCTCCATTTACTGACTAGTTGGGAGGTGCTGGGGTAGATGATATGTGACTAAAAAGCTAGTTTAAGAGATGCTGCATACCATACTCAGTGTGTTACAGATTCAGGGGAAGAATTTTATCAACAGAATTATATTCTTTGGCCCCAAAAGAATTTGACTTTGTTTTCCTTTTATAATTTTTAAATTTAAATTTGAAACAAGCTTGTTTTACATGTTGATCCCAGTTCGCATACCCTCCTGTCCTCCACCCAACCCCCATCCCAGGGAGGGTGAAGTCTTCCATGGGGAGTCTTCCAAGTCTGTCACATCTGTTGGAGCAGGCCCTAGTCCCTTCCCCATGTGTCTAGGCTGAGGGAGTATCCCTCTATGGGGAATGGGCTCCCAACATCCATTAGTATACTAGGAATAAATAATGATTAATTAACTGAAGCTCCATAGACTGCCCAGTCCTCCTCACACCCACATTCAGGGGGTCTGGGTTGGTCCTATGCTGGTTTCCCAGCTATCAGCCTGGAGTCAATGAGCTCCCGCTTGTTGAGGTCAGCAGTTCTGTGGGATTATCCACCCTGGTCTTGACCCCTTTGCTCATCACTCCTCCCTCTCTGCAACTGGATTCCAAAAGTTCAGCTTGGTGCTTAGTTGTGGGTGTCTGCTTCTGTTTCCTAGATGAAGGCTCTAGGACTTATAAGGTAGTCATCAATCTCATTATAGGAAAAGGGCATTAAAGGTAGCCTCTCCACTATTGCTTAGATTGTTAGTGTAGTATCTGTAAAGATACTTATTTTTGAGTATGTGTGTTTGCTTGAATATATGTGTGTGTATGACATGCATATGAAGTGCTCAAGAAGATAGGAGGGCATATCCTATCCCCTGGAAATGCAGTTACAGATGGTTGTGAGCCATCATGTGGGTGCTAGGGAAAGAGTATAGATCCTTTGTTAAGAGAAGCAATTGTTTTTCACTGCTGAACATCTTCTAGTGTCCTATGATTAATTTTTAAGTGATCTTATATATACTTAACAAGTAGATATAACAGGTATCATCCCAAAAGTCAAATAAACTTAACTAATCTGTTCCTCAATATTTGATGCAACATAATACTTCTGTGTGGAGCGTTTTAATATACATTTGTTATATATATATGTATATATATATATATATACACATATATACACCTATATATATACATTTATATATATATACATCACATGCATGCACACAGACATAATTAAGTAATATTTAGTGTCTATTTCTTAGGATCATATTCAAAAGACACTTAAAAGTAATCAAAGAGCATAGAATCTCTATTTTATTTCATTTAAACATTCAAAACAGAAACAGACCATTTTGACTAAAGCCTAGCTATGTATAACCAATTACACTGTGGAGAATAACAATACACTTCACATTTCTCTTACACATTCTTCTAACATTTAATCTGTAAAAGAAATTATCCCATCTTTACTTCCTAGGAATTTCTAAATCTGCTTCCAAATTGATTGAAATGCTTTATGAGCCTACTAAGTATCACCATGACTGGTTTTGGGGAGTGCAGTGGGTTGCTCTGTCACTGTCTCTGTCTCTGTCTGTCTTCTGCTTCTCTCTCTTGACTTCTCCCTTCCTCTCTCAATGGTGTAAGAATACATTGATGGAGCTTACAAATTGGATGGTTCTTGTGGCAATGAGCTAAGTAGTATCCACCACCTTCTCTTCTATCAGATTCAGAGCATCTGTCCTTACATTGGGGTCTTTGATCCATTTGGAGCTGAATATTTTCAGAGTGATAAATATTAAAGTATTTGCTTTATTCCATATGCAGTCACCCAGTTAACTGCATCATTTTTGAAAATGCTGTCTTTTTTCCAGTGTATATTTCTGTCTGTTTTGTAAAAACATAATTGTCCATGGGCGTGGGAATGTCTGGGACTTCAATTCATTTTAATTGACCGCTGTGTCTGACTTTGGGCCAAAACCAAGAAGCTTTTACAAATATATCTCTGTAGTACAACTTGAAACTAGGAATGGGGCTACATCCATCAGTTCTTGTATTATTTAAGACTTTGCTACAGTGTGTTTTCATTGTTTGTTTGTTTTTGTTTTGCTTTGCTTTGCATTGTTTTGTTTTGGTGTGTGCATGTTTGAAGCAGAAGATTTTTTTCTTCAAATTTTTATGAAAAATTATGCTGTAATGTTGACGATTGCATTCAATCTAGAGATGGCTTTGAGTAAGGTGAGTGTTTTGACTCTATTAATCTTACCAATCCTTGAACACTGGGGAATCTTTCTATCTTCTTATATCCTTGGTTTTTCTTCAGTGACTTTCTGTTTGTTTTTCTGCAAGCATGTGATGGTTAGAGTTATCACAGCTATTTTATTTTTTAAGGCTATTGTACAAGTTATTGTTTTCATGATTTTTTTATGCATCATGTCAGTTGTATATGTGAAGTCTACTGAATTTTGTTCTCTAACTATATCCCTACTATGCTAAAAGTGTTTATCAGCTGTAGGCGTTACCTGATGAAGTTCTTAGGGTTTTTAATGCATAAAATTGTATCATCTGTCAATAATTTCTTTCTTTTCAATCTGTTTCCCCTTGATGTTTTTCAGTTGTCTTATTATAATAGGTAGTATATTGAGTATCTACAGACAGATTGGATGTTTGTTTCTTTCCTGATTTTAATAAAAATTCTTTAAGTTTATCTGCATTTAGGTAGATGCTGTCTCTGAGCTTGGTTCTAATTCTATCCTATATTATTAAAAAGTTAATTTGACAAAACCAAATATAGCATAATTACACTTTAATTTGTTTGTTAAGTTGCAATGATTGTTAATCACCTACATCCAGATCTTAGTTGTTTTCTATATTTAACTTATGGAAGTCTTCATCTTGCACCATAAAACCTATAGCAAAATATGTGCAACTTCAGTTCTCAAACTTACAGCCCAGAGCTAAGAGCAATCTTCTCAAATAAATGAGAAGAAAAAAATGTAGACCTCAGCCAAAAATTATAAATCTCATTCCAAGACTATCATTGGCTGGAAAGACTGCTTCTGGCAATTAATTAACTCAAGCTATGAAGGTGTATTGTTTAATCTATTTTACAAAATAGTAGAAGACAAAGCCAAATAAAATAAAACCTTACAGTCATTCTTTAAGTATATCAACTTAGGTTAAGAACCAAGGAAAATAAGAATAATTATTGAACAGTTGGAATGTATTTCATTGTTTTTTAAAGAAATATTCAATTGTAATGAATGGGGGTAAAAGAAGTCCATAACAAAACATTAGTAATTTTTGGAGTTTTAAGATAAAGGGTATCATCTCCCTTGCTTGTTAGACAGACATGTGTTTGGCAGGCACCTTGAATTTTTGCCCAGGCCCTATTACAACTCCCCTTATCTGCATTGCATACAGAGAACTAGACAAGAAAGCCAAATCCCAGTCTACCAAAGCAGGGATACATGTATTGTGCATCTGATACTGTTTATTCTTTCCCCTGAACACATTTCTGGCACTTTACCAGTTCACAGAAAGGAAAAAAAGATTTCTTTTCAGAGGTAAAATTAATTTCCAGGAAATATGAATAACTCTTTCCATTAGCAGCTTAGCATTTGTTAAGATGAATAACAAATACAATTTATTTTAAAAATTGGGTGCTAGAAGAAAAGGGAAGCAACTGATGTTAACACACTTCTGTGGGAACTTTATTGATTGATATTAAGTTGTTCATGAGTGAGATAATTTTGACTAATTTGAAGAACTTAAGGAAGATGAAAGGGAATATATATTTAAAGTATTTTCTTTTATTTCTTCTTTTATTTTTTTAATTTATTTTATAACAAAGTCCATTTAAATGGAAACAAATATTTATAGGCAATATTTGGGAATTTGGGCGTTGTTCTTTCCAAACTACTTCATGCTGGTAAGGGGCGTTGTCATGGGGGATTCGAAGAAGATTCAGAAATCCTGGCTGTAGTCTGTAAGGCTGCTTTGTACAGCTGTTTTGAATGTAGGATCACCTTGTACTCTGTTTCAGGCGGTCTGGCTTGATCAAACCACATTAGTCTGGAAGGAATCCACATCTTTTCATTTTCTGTGGAACAAAAATAGAAATACTTTTCCCCAGTAACTTGTCCTTGAACTTAAATTTTGGAGTCAAAGCATTTTTTTTAATTTAATTTATTAGTTTACATGTCGATCCCAGTTCCCTCTCCCTCCCTCCCTCCCTCTTTCCTCCCTCCTTTTCTCCCTCTCTCCTTCCCTCCCTCCCTAGCTCCCTCCCTCCTTCCCTCCCTTTTACTCTCTCTGCCCTCTCAATGCACTCTAACCACCCTCCCCTCCCATCCCCCCACCCCAATTCCATATGTAAGGGAATGCCATCCAGTTGGGGTCATGTAGATCTGACAGGTCATGTGAAGTAGGAACTAGGGCTTCTCTCCTGTCTCTAGATTAAGGCAGTTATCCCTCCATGGGAAATGTGTTCGCACAGTCCTTTTGTGCACCAGGGATATATCCTGGCTCCACTGTCTGAGGTCCCTTAGACTGCTCAGTCCTTCTGGCTGAGATCCATATTCAGGGGGGCCTGAGTCATTCCCATGTTGGTTTCCCAGCTATCAGTCTAGTGGCCTTTAGCTCCTCCTTGTTCTGGTAAGCTGTCTGTATGTGTTTTTGCCGCCTGGTCTTTTCCTTTCCATCTGCATCTGGGTTCTAGTTCAATTCAGTGTTTATGTATGGGTGTTTGATCCTGTTTCCACCAGTCATGAGATGAGGGCTCCATGGATAAGTTAGTTGTTGAACTCATTCTCCGGGAAGGGCATTTATGATAGCCTTTCCACGGAAGCTCAAATTGTTAGTTGGGAGTAGTCTTGTAGTTCTCTAGACCTTTCTTTGTGTTCAATTTTATCTTCAAACCAATATTGGCTCCCTCTTTTATGTTCTCTCTCTGTGTTTCTGTCTCTCTCTCTCTTTCCCGTCTTCTATTCCTAACCAGGCTCAATCTTCCTGGTCACACATTTTTTCCTTTCCTCCCCCTCGTTTTCTCCTACTTCTCTTTCCATTCGCTGCCCCCCCCCCACTTCCCCTGAGCTCTGGGGGACTTGTCCCTTCCCATTTCTGTGAGGGACTTTATATGAATCTCTTAGAATACACCTAGTATCCTAGCTCCTCTGGTGGTGTGAATTATAGGCTGGTGATCCTTTGATCTATGTCTAAAATCCATATATGAGTGAGTACATACTATGTTCCTCTTTTTGTGACTGGGTTACTTCATTCAGGATGGTTTCTTCAAGTGCCATCCACTTGCCTGTGAATTTCAAGATACCATTATTTTTTTCTACAGAGTAGTATTCCATTGTGTAGATGTGCCACATCTTCATTAACCATTCTTCAATTGAGGGGCATCTAGGTTGCTTCCAGGTTCTTGCTATTACAAATAGTGCTGCTATGAACATAGTTGAACAGATGTCTTTGTTGCATGGATGTGAATCCTTTGGGTATATGCCTAAGAGGGGGATTGCCAGGTCCTGTGGTAAACTAATTCCCATTTTCCTGAGGAACGCCATACTGATCTCCAAAATGGCTGGATGAGTTAGCACTCCCATCAGTAGTGGAGGAGTGTTCCCCTTTCTCCACATCCTCTCCAACATAAATCTTCATTGGTGTTTCTAATTTTAGCCATTCTGGCAGGAGTAAAATGGTATCTCAAAGTTGTTTTGATTTGCATTTCCCTGATAGCTAAGGATGTGGAGCATTTTCTTAAGTGTCTTTCAGCCTTTCTGATTTCCTCTATTGTAAAGGGTGATGTTTCTCTGGTTTCTTTCTCTGTCTCTTTGTTGTCTGAAAAAAGTAGGGCTACTGATTTTTTTGAGTTTATCTTGTATCCTGCTAGTTTGCTGAAGGTGTTTATCAGCTGTAGGAGTTCCCTGGTAGAGTTTATTGGGTCACTTATGTAAACTATCATATCATCTGCAAATAGAGACAGTTTGACTTCTTCCTTGCCAGTTTGGATCCCCTTGATCTCTTTTTGTTGCCTTGTAGCATTAGCTAGAACTTCTAGAACGATATTGAAGAGATATGGAAAGAGAGGGCAGCCTTGTCTTGTTCCTGATTTTAGAGGAATTGGCTTAAGTTTCTCTCCATCAGTTTGATGTTGGCAGTTGGTTTGCTGTATATTGCTCTTATTATCTTTAGGTATGTTCCTGTTATCCCTGACCTCTCCAAGACCTTTATCAGGAAAGGGTGTTGAATTTTGTCAAAGGCTTTTTCCACATCTAGGGAGATAATCATATGGTTTTTCTTGTTCTGTTTGTTTATATGGTGGATCACCATCCCTGCATTCCAGGTATGAAGCCTACTTGGTCATGGTGGACGATTTCTCTGATGTATTCTTGAATTCGGTTTGCCAGTATTTTATTGAGTATTTTTGCATCAATGTTCATCAGGGATATTTGTCTGTAGTTTTCTTTCTTAGTTGTGTCTTTGTGAGGCTTGGGTACCAAAGTTATTGTGGCCTCATAAAAAGAGTTTGGCAATGAACCTTCTGTTTCTATCTTGTGGAACATTTTGAGGAGTAGTGGTATTAGTTCTTCCTTGAATGTCTGGTAGAATTTATTTAAAGTATTTTCAAGAAATGGACTGAGAAGTGACCATGGTATTTAGTGCTAACAACTGAGGATCTATTTCAAACATCTCTCTTATTCATACATAATATATATGTATATATATGTATGTATGTATGTATGTATATATACATATATACACACACACAAATGTGTGTTGCTGAATACAGTAAATACATAGTATTTATTAAAGTTGGTCTATATTTTGACTAGATAACAATTATTTTATTATAATATGAGGTTAGTTGCTGGCAAAAGTAACATTTAATTTTTGGTTTTTTTTATTACTTGACAGACTTTGATAGATATTGAAACTGTTTTATGTGAAGAAAATACAGAAAAAGTTGTTATTTATGGTACTAGTTTGTCATCATTTTTACAGAGATAGCATGATTGATGCTTCATTATTATAACAACCCACAAAGTTTTCTCCTATATTTACAGTTATGGGTATACAATTCTCAGAATTACATAGAGTATAATACACATTTAAATAATTGTAAGCAGAACTAGGGTATTGTGGATCTGTGATGGGAGATGCCATTATGTATATATGTTTCTCATACTGGTTAATGAATAAAGCACTGTTGGCCAATAGGTAAAGAAGGTAGGAGGGACTAGGAGACAAGGAGGAAAGAGAAAGTAGTAAGGAGTAGTCAAGATGGAGAGTCTGGAGAGAACAGAACCGCCATTCCTCCGCTCTCCGTAAGACCATGTGGAAATACATAGAAATGGGTTAATACTTAAGATCTAGCCGATAAGAAACAAGTAACTGGCCAACAGTATAATATCAAATACAGAGTCTCTGTGTGTTTTTTGGGGATGGCGTGGCGGCGGTACAAGACTAAGTGGCGGGAGGAAAAACCTTGCTTGTTAGAGATCTGCTGTGATAGTAAAGATGGGGGCAGAAAAGAAAGTCCATAGATTACTAAAGCAGATCTTTACAGGGTCATGTATATGTAAACACACACACACACCTCAATATGCTTCTAAAACAGTGATCTAGTATAATTGTTTTTTCTTTATACATATGACCAGAATAATGTCATATGTAATTTTCCTGGGTTAAATTTTTACATGTAGAAATATTATAAGAACTTAGATGTATAACTTCTCTTTCTGCTAAAACTTGCCCAATGACTAGTTAAATTTTTTCTTTTATAGAAAGATGTTGATTTTAAGACTGATTTAGTCATACAATTTACATAGAACCATTTAGCAAAGTCACTGGCTGCTAATAAAGTTTCTGTATTTTAGATAAGCAAAATATTTTCAAAATAAATTTAACTGACTTTGTAGTTTTGTATTTATAGAACATGAAAACTTTAATACAATTATTTTAAAGCATTAAATGAAATTGTTCCTCATGCATTATCTACATTTTAATGATATGTGATTATTATGAAATTCTTAGAAATATTTTTAAAGAAATAGTTTGATAAAAGCTATTCTTTTAGTGTACCATTATAAATAAACATAAACAAACCAGAATAATATTACATACTCTTTCATTAATGTATTCATTCATTTTAAATAAAGAATTATCAATATAATTACTAAATATACTGAGGAAGATAATCTACTGGACAGCTGTTTTAAAAATTTAATTAGGTATTTTGTTTGAAATATAATTTTTGGGAACCAGACATTGATAAATAAATTTATACATATATTCACAAAATTACTTAAACATATTGGATCACAGTTAAAAACAAATATTGTAGATAGATATACACATTTAAAGAAAATATTTTCACAAGTCATTAAGATAAATCAGTAAGTATGATGTACAAGATGAAAGAGTCGAAGTGCAGTTACCTGTGCCAGTTTTCATAAAAAAAAAATAAATAACTTCTGCTGGTTGTAAATAAAGTTTTTATATCTGTTGATATAGTAAAAGGGAGAAAAGACTCTCCTTTGCCCAAATGCTTTCCTAGAAGACCCATAGCGATTACACCAAATGAACTTCAAGGTCATCTGACCCAAAATTATATACAAACTTGAGCTGATTCTGTTGTATTAATCACTCTGGCAAAGGGTTATAGTCTCAGAATAGCTAATGCATTCCTCTTCAGTTAAGCTTTTAAAATGTTGCCTTTGCTTCAACATCTGTGATTTGCACAGACTACTAAACTATGAATATTCCCCTGCATTGTATTCTGGCAATCTGAAATGTCTATCATTATTCTTAAATAATTGCTTTCTTGTTTTTAAAAGTTTTACATTGATAATCGTATGATTCCAGAACAATTATAATCTTACCACTCAACATTAGGTAAAAATATTTATGAACCATTTTTATTATAGACACTCAGAATATAATTTATTCAGGGATAATCATCACAAGCCATTTTTTTTTGGCATAGCTGATTGTTATACAAGATAAATTGGCTTAACAGCCTAATAGCAATATTACTCTCATGCTAAATTTAAGGAATGCATTTCACTCAGTTTACCATTGGCTTGTTTTTGAGGAATCATATCAATCACCACATTGATCCTTGTGTTGTATTCCTTTCCCTATTAGGACAGAATTTCTTTCTTTTTTGTCAGAATATCCCACTGTGGCTAGGTCATTATTTAGACATGACAAAAGTATGAAATTAGTAGCATGTCGGGCTTGGACCACCATACTTTGCTTTAGCCTTTAAGAATGGTTTATTGATGCTAATGTATGGCAACCTGGGGTGACTTCTATACCCCTTTCTTCTTTGACTTTCTCTTTTGTAACATTTTACATGTGGAGCTCCCGTGATTAATATTTTATGCTGGTGTTCTTATGTACAGCATGATGCAGTAGCTCTGCTGCCACAGAAAGGTAACTAATAGCTTGAGCTAAGCATCATGTGGCTCTGGGAGGTCTCTTGTGTGAAGAAACAGACAATATCTTGTCACATCATAAATTTATAAGAAGTTAATTAAAGGCCTCCTTTTGCATTTCAAGCATATCCAGAGTCCCATATCACAAGAAATGATTCCCATTTAATTACCAAAGTCTTGTAAAATTTTGCAGCTCAAAGTGTATTTTAATGTCAATCAGAATATCAGTACAAATGCAAAACTGTTTCTGGAATATATCCAAAGAATATAAAGTTACACATAACTATGTACATACATTTTTTTATATTAATAGATTGGGAGAGGGACATATGATTGAATTTTTAAACATGAAATTATCATGAGCATTTATGAGTTCTTATACTGAACTGAAAACCAAATGTTGATTTATTTTTTCCTATTCACACTTACCAGATTGAATATTTATTAATCATTGCTTGTCTCTACTCCACATGTTGTTCTAAACAAATCCTTTCTATGTATTAATCTGCTAGTGAGCTATTGCCCAATTTTAAAGAACTCTTAGAAAACCATATTACCAAAACTTTGGTACAATGTTGGCTATTGGGAGTTTTTACAAATTTTGAGTGGAAGAAACATGATAAAAATCATATTCTAACATGGTTCAAGGGAAATGTAAGAAAAAGTTATAAATGCAACTTAATCTAGAAGATTTTTACCCTCAAGGCTATTTGATTATTTCTGTTAGATGACCTATTTAGGATAATTTATAATGGGCCATCCATTTATGTGCTCTTTTCTGAAGCCCTACACCTGTCTGTACAGATCTCAATAGATTATAGTTCTTCAACTGAAAAGGAAATATCTAAATTATGACAAGCAACTATGAAGAGTGCTAGCTGTTATATAATTGAAAAAATTTCCAGCAATTTAGACTTGATTATTCAGAAGTTTGGTTTTTTTTTTGTGTGTGTGTGTGTGTGTGTTTGTGAGACTATTAGTAGATATAATTTAGAGTAGCACAAAAGGACTTTTTTCTACACTTACTATAATATGATTTTTTTCATGGTGTAAAAATCTGAATTCTAGAAAATGTATATTTTGTTATATAAAAGAATTCTCAGTTAGGGAACAGTGTTAAAGCAGAAATCTACTTGAAGTTTTTTGTTTTAAAGTAATTTAAACAGCAGAAGGACCTGCATATTAGCAACATTAGGGATTTTTCCTGTAGTTCTACCATCGTTTAAATTTAAAGCAAAACACCCATATTTGAAGATGCAAAATGGTGCTTTTGCTTTTGCTATGAAGTATGGTGTTGTCTCTGTATCCATTTTTGTTTACCTCAATCTTGTGTCTCATTTAATAGGGAAGACTGGCAAAGGGCTTTAAAATGCAAAGCAGATCAAGAAAGAAAATTGTCTGGACAAAATGGTGTGGAGCATCAACTTTTTGAATCAATGGTAGCATCGAGTTGTCCACGTGAACTCATGAGGCATGTAACTTCTGACTCAATATGAAGGCATAGTCTGGACCCTCATCCTGACCATGTTTTGCTCTATATTTCCCAGTAACTTATAAATTACCAGGGATCACTATAAGAAATTAATTTTCCCTCAGTTTGGAAAGACTAAGTTCTGTGGGAAAGTAAGAAATTAAATGAGAAGCACCATAAATAACATTGGTCAGGGAGAAGTGTGTATAATTGTTATAGTTGCTGCATAATCAAAGTATCAGAACTTCACTTGGTCTTCAAAGCTCTTTTTCTGTGTCTGATTTCTTCTCTGTTTTAAGATTGTTCCAGACAACACATTTTAGGTAGCTTTATCAGGAACTGTATTCATTCAACATGGTTGGGATTTTGTTAATTGCTCAGATGAGGATAGAGAGAATATGATGGAAGATAAAATTACTGAACTCGAGCTTTGTAAATTCACTTTAATTCCTTTGCAATTTTGCCCAGGGCTTTCCTTAATCACATTCATTTGTCTAGTACTGTTCCTTCCTATTATCTACTTTATTAATTGAGTTCATGTCTGGTGTATGCAGCCATTAGAACCTACAGTAAGAGAAAATTGAACAAATAAGAGATACCATAACACATACCTACACATCTTAAACAGCTGCCCATTATAACATTATTATGACACATGAGTATTAGTTTCACAACAGGGAAGTTTAATTACTTCTCATGATAGTATATATTAAAGTCACAATCAACCATACTTACATACATCAAAATATCCAATGTGTTCACATTATACAACATACACCTTGCTACAGTATATGCAATAATGGAAATGCTTTGTTCAAATACTATTTCATATTTCTGATTATGAATATTAGGATAAATGTCATGAAATATCTCAGCAATGAAACATATTTTAAGCATAAAGTTCATACATATTTTTTAAAACCTTTTACAGGTAGTCTGAAGCTGATTTTATAAAACATTGGCTGTCTGCTTGATTTTGTCTCAGGTGACTGTGAGCTGTCACATGCTATCTGTAGTGGAAGATTTCCCTTGTGGTGTCATCAGAAATTTTCAGGTTTGGGAGTATTTTGAATTCCAGATTTCAAGATTGGAGAAACCAAACTTAATTTCAAGAAATATTTTTCTGAATTTTAACAAAGAAACAGATGCTGTCTAAGGGTCATATGAACATTTGCCAAATATGTGACAGCTAATTAAAAAGGGATAAAATTTAAATTCCTTTGAGACTTCAAACCACATTTCAATACTGTTTCAATGAATTAACTCTCTAATTAACACAATTTTACTAGGAATTAAAAAATACTTTTATTTTACATGTAGTCATTCTATAATACAATCCAAAATAAAATTAGGAAAAATAAAAATAAATAACAAAACCTTGGTAAGCAAGAGGGGCAGGCAAACACGCTTGGTTGTGTTTGATTTGGGTTAGGGAAGGTTAGGCCTACGACCAATCTTTTCATAGGAACATGTCAACCTATATTCTGGTTTGGGAAAACAAAATTTAAAATAGATTGAAAGAAAAAATCTGTATTAATTTTTGCGTGCTTATGAAGGAGTACAGCAGGAAGCATTTCCTTTACAAGCAGTTGGCTTTCAGTCCATCCCCTGATCTGACATTGACACTCCTTAAAGAACTTCCCCTTAACAATGCTGTCTCTGACTTGTGGAACGTTTCTTAGTTCCCCAAATCCACTCTACTTTGAGTATGATGACTGCTGTAGGTCACTTCTCTTTGACCTTTAGTATCTGTATTATGAGAATGGATTACTATTCCTTACATTTTATGATCTGTAGTTTAAATTCAGGTCTCAGTTTTCCATTGGGTTTCCAGAATTTGAAACTTTCATTGGGTGTCTGGCTATTTACTTTGGTAACGTGATAAATAGCTCACACTTAATTGGTTGCCTTTCAAAAACGGATCCAATACTGTATCCCCTAAACACTTAATTGCAGCTTTTTCTCTAGAGTTTTTTAGATGAAATGAAAAAGTATCTTGAAATGAGATTATATTACAGCAGAGAGGATTATGAAAATCTTCTTTCATGTGTGGCAAAATGATCACAGAGACACAAGAAAGAGTATTCATATGAAAATGGATGAGTTTTGACAATTCCACACACAGGAATCTTAACAGCTCCTGGAAACTGAAAAGATTGATGAGTTCTCTTCTAAATTTTTGACAGTAAAGATGTCTCTGCCACCGCGACTTCAAGTTCAAACTTAGAAGTATGTGAAAGTAAATATTTTTAAACCACCAACTTTGGGGCATTCTATGTGGCAGTACCATAAGTATTCCTCAGCTGCTATCCCTACCATAATTCCCTAGTATTTTATGAAAATTTCATAGACTCCATGAAGGCATTCCAAGGCATGTCCCTGTCACATCAACTACTTACAAGCACTCAAACCACAGAGTCAAGTCTGGTTGTTGTCCCCTGATGTGGCCTGACTCTTTGTTTGTTTGTATGGTTGTTTGGTTTTTTGAGACAGGGTTTCTCTGTATTGTTTTGGAACCTGTCCTGGAACTAGCTCTGTAGATAAGGTTGGCCTTGAATTCACAAAGATCCTCCTGCTTGTGCCTCCCGAGTGCTGGGATTAAAGGCCAGATGTGGCCTCACTTTAGTGATGAAATTTTCTGCATCTTTATTAGGTCTTGAAATGGATGAGAGATAGGTGGGCACACCTTTTACAAACCTGCCTTCATGTTATAGTCTTTCTATGTGGACTGGATAATATACAGAAGCATCATTCATAAGCCAAATCCAACTGTTTCAATAAAGCTCCTTGTACACTTGTCCTCTTATTTCTGAGAGGCAGGTTCAGTTGAAATAATAGAAGTTATGCTTGAGATTTGGCTGCAGCATGGCCAGCCTAAGCCAAGAGTGCTGCTTCTGAGTTTTTTGCAGAATAATAATTAGTGTTGACTTGATATAGGTCCAGAAAGAGCTTCATCAAGTGCCATCAATATTCAGCCATAAAAAATAAATTCCATTTTAAATTTGTGCTCTGAAATATGCTTTCCTAAATGAGTGGTGATTTTATTTGTTTTAATGTATTTATTTTCTTTTTCTTGAATTGCTTACATAATATTTCAAAAATTTAGATTGCTTAGGACAGAAATTCCTAACAGAGACCTATTCCATTCGTTTTAGTTATTTACATTCAGTAAAGTAAACGTTCATTAACTCTGGCCATTCAAGCATATTCCTGCTTCTCAAGTATAAATGTATTATAGCTGTGGTTTTCTAACAAAGAATAATACATTTCTACTAAATTTTAAGATGTATCAAAATTAAAGGGAGTAATTTAGAGATTATTATAAACTTAATATTTAGATAATTTAATCAGGGTTTTGTTTTACATTGTGATCTCTCATGAAATCTTTGTGAGTGAATCCAGACTATTGTATTGAATATCGTTCTCATTAGCCAAACATTTGCTTGACATTACCTGGTCTTCAGGTTCTAGCTGGCTACCAGGGAGAGTAACTAGCAGAGGAGGGAATATAGTGTATAGGTTCTTTTTCACTTACCTCTAGCTTTGGATGAAGCACTACCTCCCCAAGATCATAAAAAAAAGATCTTTGATTTCTTGCTCTTTGTAACTGTAAAGCGTTTATTTTGTGTTCTGTATCAACATGTAAACACTTAAAAATCTTTTATATATTTTATTTTTAAATTAGAATATGATTACATCGTTGATTGTATTCCCTTTTTTTCCTCCAAACCTACCCAAGTCCTTCCCTGTAACCATTCTCCGGTGGCCCCACGTCTACTACCCTTCAAATTTATTGCTTACTTTTCTATATTATTGGTGTGTGTGTGTGTGTGTGTATAACATAAATGTATAAATAAAACCTACCAAATATTTTATTTAATTCATTGAGAATTTTATACAATATATTGAGCATATTTACCTTCTACACCAATCCCTGCCTTATTATCCCTCCACTCATAGCACACACAACTGAACACTCCAAAGTCTCTTATTCTTTGCATGATTTTCTTTTAAGGATCTCAAAGTTATTTTTTATCTACCTCTAGAAGCATCGTTGTTGAGTTTTGAGTAGTATATTAATCTATGGGCTTATCAGTAAGTTATTAGGAGTCATTTTAATATTATTTCCACTTAGCATAGTATCTATAAACAGGCTTCTATCATGGTATAATAAGGATCGGGGAAAAACAAATAGGTTGAATAGCTGTTTATTCAGGGAGAAATAACTTACAACAGGTTCCTGGTAATAAAGATGCCTCCAAATGGCCTCTGTTCCCATCCAAAAAGCAAGAGAGCACTCCTGGGCCCCTCCCCCAGACCTAGTTTCCCCAGGTCAGGTCCAATGGGCGTGGTCAGTGCAACAGGTGCAGATAGAACAAATATCTCACTACAGGCTTCTGGTACCATTAACAGCGCCAAGAGTGTGTGTTCTATCTCATGGAACATAGCTCAAATACACTCAGAAAGTTGTTGATCTTTTACCATTTATTCGACAAGTGAAGGTAAGTTGTTGAATCTTTCAGGTTTCACAGTGGGGTTGTATCAATGACTAATTTTTACCTCTGCTAGCAGTCATAGCACTTCAGCCCTGTAACAACAAGTTGGAATTAAGCTTCTAGAGGAGTGTCAGCTTGATTTATTCATATTCAATAATTCAAGTGTATGTAGTCTTAAGCAATAAGGTGCTATATGCAAATTCTGGAATGTAACCAAGGCAGTAGCATATAATGCTTAAGGATTTTTATTGAGGGTGGGGATCATATTATCCTCATTCCCAGAAAAATATTTGTCTAATCCAACTACAGAAATAGTCTATGGACTAAGGACACTTTCATGTTCTTATTCTTGAGTATGGCCTATTCCATTCAGACATTTCTATGATATACATAAAAATGGAATTATGCAATTAGGATATTTCTTAAATGAAGAGATTCAGATTGTGCGCAAAATTCTGTTTTAGCTACCAATGAAACAAGGCTAATTTTTCTTCATGATCTTAGATATCAGTTTTATAATGAATGAAGATTTTTGTCAATCTAGTAATGTAATGACATTTAGAATTATCAAAATAATGTCTTGCACTGTATCTACGAGTGAACTCTGGTAACCATTTATTTTATGAATTACTAATGGAGTCATTTTTATTTGCATAGAGTTGAACACTATGATTAGTACTAGATCATTATACTAGAATGTAATTATTTTTTCAAATCTTCATTATCTCTGTATAATACCCTTCAAAAATTATAAATGATACAAATTATTACTTAGAGCTGCTCAAACTATTAATGCTGTACACTTAATATACACTAAATATGATTTAAAATAGCTTGTTGTTGAATCAAATTTTGCCCATTTTAAATAAAAACACCATCCATTGTTTTATTCCTCTGTGGATAGTTTTTAAATTTATGTCCTAAATACTTTTAAATTTGTTATCTCATATGAATTTTCTTTTCATGATAATATACTACTATGTAATTTCTTATTTAGAAAATAGTGTTTGGTTTATTATCTCCAGTAAACATTCCATTCTTTCTCCACCAATTGATTCTGCTGTAACTTCTCTTTATCATTGCTTTCTCATCTTGTCCTGCTGAAGAATGAATTTATTAGTGTTAGTACCACAAGTTTTATGCTTACTTTGCAATATCTTATATAACAAGCAGAAACAATGTAACTTTTGATCTTACAATTTCTTTTTTTTAAAAAAAAGCGTTCGTTATATTTAACTTTATATTCTTCCATAATATTTTTGAGAACAAATTTGAGCACTCTCAACAGCCTGCTGTGATTTTTAATGTTACTTGGAATAAAGCTTCTACACTATTACAAATCTAAATATGTCTGTTTATTTTATATTTTCTTACGTTTTCATAAAGATTATGTTTGTTTTAAGGATACAGCTTATGTCTTGTATTTTTGGTAAGTATATTATTTTTCATTAATCACACATGAAGAACATAAGTGAAGGATTCTTTAGATCTTCTAATATATTACTTTTCTATATAAATTTTTATTTGAAGCAAGCTTGTTTTACATATCATATCCCAGTTTCCACACCCTTCTGTCCTCTCCTCTTCCCCCCACCAACCCACATCCCACCCCCTTTCTGTTCCCACAGGGAGGTCCCATTGTGAGTCTTCAAAGTCTGTCATATCATTTGGAGCAAGGCTCAGGCTCTCCCCCATATGTCTAGACTGAGGGAGTATCCCTCTATGTATTTGTATACTAGAGATAAATAATGATCCACTACCAGAGACCCCATAGACTGCCCAGTCCTCCCAAGTATCACCACATTCGGGGAATCTGGGTCGGTTCTATGCTGGTTTCCCAGAAATCAGACTGGGGGCCATGAGCTCCCCCTTGATCAGGTCTGCAGTTTCTATGGGTTTCTCCAGCCTAGTCTTGATCCCCTTGCTCATCACTCCTCTCTCTTTGGAACTGGATTTGAAGAATTCCAGTCAGTGTTTAGCTGTTTTAGTCTGCTTCTGCTTTACATTTTTGACCTTGTATTAATAGCATGTTTTGGATATGCTATGCTTCTTAAGAGTATACCATTTACTGTCTCCATTTAATTTTTGTGTTTGAGTCCTACTACTTTTAATTCATCTTCATTACATCTTAGCATATGCATAACTAACTGATAAATTCTGCATAGACTGCATCAGAGACAACTGACATTTTTCTTATATTTTAAATATTTAAAAGTAATTATGAAGAGTGTACATTTGCATTTTTGTAGAATGCTATCGAATATATATACGTATATATATACACACACATATATACACACATATATACACACACATATATATATATGTGTGTGTGTGTGTATATATATATATATATGTATATATATATATTTCTGCTCAGGATAATTTCCAGGTTTCCAGGTTGTTATCTGAAATGGTCCAGCCTCAGACTACTCTTGCTCTAGCCAGGATTTGAGATAATCCCTACATTTTCCCATTACATATACACTAGACAACAACTAGCTTTCCCAGGACTTGACAATTATCCCAATATTTCAGGGTCCCCTAAAGATGTTGTCACACCCAGAAAACAAGACTAATTTTAAGAACAGTATGCTCACATTCACAAGAGGTGGGGTAGGCAATGTTTGGTCATTCAGTGGCTTAAGGGTATTTGTCTTTCTCTAGGGTGGTTGGTTGCAAATTGTTATTGTAATATTCAGGAAAAAACCTGAACAAAGTACATTAGATTCAGGGATCTTTTTCTAGAAAGAAAAGGGGGTAACACAGAAGTAAGAGGAAAAAAGGTAGATTATTGAATCTACTTTCAAACTGAAACAGCAACTCCTAGTCTTAATTTTTTTCACACTGTATGGATTTTTGTGTATTAAAACAAATTTGAGGTTAAATTTTTCATGCTGTATATATGTTTCTACTCATGTTTAAGATATTTTTGTATATTGATACAAATTTATTATTATTTTTGTCAGAATCTATTGTATATTTGTATATATGTTTATACTCCTTTTCTAGGTATTGTAGCTATGTAGGACATTTGATAGTGTAATGTAAATTTCTAGTCCTTGATAGTTCTTAAAAACTACTTATAATAAAGTAATCCAGGTTAATAGTTAGTCACCTATTACATTCAAATTGGAGTCATATTTGGTATGTTTTCAATGTCAAACAAATATATTTTATATAGACAGATGTTCTTCAAACACTCCAGAAAGCTACAGAATGTTGTATTTCAAATGTTTTAAGAGTATAAGGTTTCATATAACAATGAGACATGTCTGCTTCTGGAAGCACCAGTCTACTTCAGAGAAGATGATAGGCATCAAAGGAATTCCATATGGAGTTTACTTTTTTGTGTAACTGGGCAAGAAACTTCCCTTGTTTCAATGCAGGCAGTATGCTGTCCAAATTGGACCAGCAGGACACAAAACAAAGTGATTGACAAACTTGCCAAGACAAGTGCTTCAAAAATCCTGCTTCATGGAAAGGTCTGTCAGATATTCTAGGTCTATAGGCTGAAGATGGATACCCCATTGTTACAGAGGAACTTAGGGTGATTGTCCAGGCAGCTATCTATTTCTGTCAGTTCTTTGTTTTAGAAGTTGTTACTCTGTACTTTCTGTTTACTTAGGTAATATATCCTACTCAGATCTCAGATGGAGTTGAAGACTAGATAGTTATAGTTTTCCTTATTACAAGATTCAGAAAAGAAACTCACAAAAGGGATATAAAGAGCACAAGTTTGAGAAACATAAAATGATAATTTTGGTTTAGCAATGCAAGTTATGATATAAAATGGTTTAGAGACAAGACATTGGGCTCACCGAGATAGGACAATTTTCTCCGAATTTGTCAAATGGACTGGACACTGTTAAAATAATTCTGAGATGTATATATTTGTAGATAGTTATTGTACTTATTGTATATATTTTTACCATGTAAGTTAAAACCTTTGCTTTTTATTTAGTCAAAAATGGGGAAATTTGTGATATTTTGATTGAGTTCTGACAAGTAAAACTTACTTGGAGTCAGAGGACAGAGTTAGCCTTAGCGTACAAAAATTAACAATATAGGTTTAGAGGACTGTAGATAGATAAGAGCCAGGAAGTAGTTAACGGGGCTGAGAGCAGATATCACCCCTATTTGGAGGAAGGAACAGGAGTGTAGTGAGATAGTCCTTCTGTGGCACTGACCACGCCCATTGGGGAGTGGAGCGATGGGCGGAGGTGACCTGAGGAAGGAGGTCGGAGGGGGCCAGGAAGGCGCTCTCTCTGGCTGGCGTGACTAGGACAGGAGAGGATCGGGTTGAATTTCCTGGTGTTCATCTGTCTAGGTTGTAAGTTATTTCTCCCTGAATAAACATCCATTCGGCCTATTTGTTTAATCCTTATTTACCGCAATACAGGAGAGGTAGGGAGTGACTGGTGGCTGCTCCCCTGCTCTTCTGATCTTTCAGATTCTTACTCGGATATCTGACTCCTGATTTTTTTATTGATAAAGAACGATTAGTTAAGGCTTCACAGGAGCATTGCTTCTATGTTTACCTGGGAAGATACTGAACACACTACCCCTCCCAATTTAGTGGGATATCCTTATCTAATTGAAGGTCTTCTGCATGCCTTGGCATTTTTGACATGCACAGAGACACATGGGGTTCTTTCTGAGGCTCTGAGATATTCTTAAAACATCTGTTTCTGCAGTTACTCAGGAACAAAATAATAATAATAATAAAAGAAGCAAACTTAAACAAACAAATGAACAAAAAGAAAAGGAAACACAAAAACAAGAGTTATTGGGTTAGAGGAGTTGGCAACAGATCAGATTGGAAACCTCTACCTACTGTACACTCAGAGGAGTACATGTCGTATACAGCAATGAAGTTAGATTAGCTGAAGAATCCTCTTCTCTACGAAGGGACTTAGGCCGATGGGCAAAGATTGGTGAACAACTATGATTAAAGAATGAGATGTCAGGACCTTCCCTTCTTACAAAAGTTAGCTCGTGCAGGGCCACTGTGTTATACTATAACTAAGGGGCCAATGAATGCCATGATTAGACATATAAACAAATTCTATGAAGAAATAATAAAATTTAAAACCTTATATTATGCCAGAAATTGATTAATAAATTGATTAATAATTGAGACAAATTTGGCCAGAGGATTTTTCTTGGGCGCTCTGACCATTAAGAGTTAATATCACCATGTTTGAGATATAGAAATCTGCTGGGACTAGCATCGAGATTTTCCTTCTGTCCAGCATCCTTGAAGTCACAAGAGCTAACTAGACTGAAAATAGGATATCATATTTCTCTAGATTCATAAAATTGGTTTATGAGGTTGATAACTAAAAGTGATTATAAAAGATAACCCTGTTTATCAATGATGACTAAATGGAAAAATTGTTGTTGAAGATAACTCTATTCTGTGATAGTTTATCAATGATGACTAAACATGTGACCCCAGATGTACAAGTAATACAGTTAAACACATGTCAGGAAACAAAAAATGGTGTGATTTATGTTTTGTAACTACCAGTATTCACCTTGCTTACTGAATCCTGTACAAATAAAGAAGCATTGTGACTACTAGCTAGTCAGCCAGTAAGATCCTTACCCATTACCATGGCCTGACTTTCTTTTACCTTTGCCTACTCCTTGCTTCCTCTTTGGACCTTGCCAAAGGCAGCCACTTGTCCAAGCACTTAATACTCTCTATTCTTTAGAAGAGGTTAATTATGTTGCGAATGCATTCAATTATTTTATTGCTGTAAAAGTCTTTGTTATAACGTAACAATAAATGTGATGATACATTATTTATGATTTGTTATTTCTTGCCTGGGGATTCAAAAAGCAAAGTCAGCCACAAGCCACAGAAGCCAGGCACACACCTTTAATCCCAGCAGCCAGAATCAAGCAGGTGGTGGTACATACCTTTAATCCTAGGACTCAGGATTAAGAGGTAGATGGACCTTTGTGAGTCAAAGGTGACCTATATGTACACAAGATTGATCCAGTCCTTAGGAGAAACAGCTCACACAGAGATGATCTCAGCACCTGGGATAACACGTTTAATTTCAGCATGAGAGGGGCATAAAAGGTAGAAGCGGGAACTTCTGTAGTCAGTATAAGGCTTTCCTTCTTCAGCCATGATGAAAGAGGCAGCAATTTGAGACTTGGTGAACAGCTTGTTCGTGGATCAGCCCTTTCAACCTGAGCTTGAGGTGAAAGCTAGTAGCTAGCTGCTTTGTTTCCCTGATCTGCAGCTTGAACCCCAGTACTGTCTCTGGGACTTTTATTTATTCACATTTCAAGTAAACTTTTTCTTAGGGATAAACTTTTTCTCTTAAGGAAAACTTGGCTTCAGAACTTGCATTCATATAATCTAAAAATAGAAGTTTTGCAAATAGCTGTCATTTCAATACTAGGTTCCATGGTTACATAAATAAGAGAGGGTGATGTTTAGGAGCTGTCATTCTGCAATACCATGCTCTTTATTAGATGACATTGAAGGCATATATGGTGGAGTTGTGACACCAAAACCTTTGAAGTGTTTTTCTCCCCATCAATTGTATTAGCTATCATATTCTATGGAGTAATAAGATCCTTGTCATTAGGAAGGATGTTTATTGACAGTGTGGTCTTGTTCTTTGCCTCTGCATGTATTCCCCTAATCTGTAAAGTGGGGAAGAGATGACAAACACTGTACAATGGTTTATTAAAATAAAAATAAATTCTTGAAGCTCACTTAACTTGAGGTGATAATTGGGGGAAAATATCAGAAGGGAAATTTCTATGACAATCACATACATTTCAGTGTAATTAATGATTCAAATTTATGATCTGTATAGTTTTAATTAAAGTGTAATTAAGCCTTCTGATATCATAAACGCAAATTAAATCTAAATGCTAATGTAAAGTAATAGTCTCATGCACAATTCCAATAATGAATAATTTTTAAAATTTTATTTATGTATTTGTGAAATACTTTCAAAACTAAACTTCAGAAAAAAGAAAACAATAATTATATTCTTCATTTCATGTCCACTTAAAATAAGTCAATGGAAATTATAAAATACATACTAATAGTCTATGTTTTTCTTTAAATAAACACATGAATTTGTTATGAATATATGTTTATATTTTATATGTTGGTATGTGTGATATTACTTCATCTGGCTGAAAGGACTAAAGATTTTATTATATTAAATACTGTCATGTGTTATCTGTTGCAATTTAAAAAGGGGCCAGAGAGAGAAAGACACCAAGCAATAGAGCAATAGAGCTCACATGCAGAGGTGGGGAGCGGTGAACACAGAGCCAGGCAGAGAAGCAGACAGAAGAGAAAAGGTACAGATGGTTAAGAGATAGAAGAAGAAAAAGATAGAGAAAAAGAGAGGCAGGGCCCCTTTAAAAGGGAATGTAGTGAATATGCACAGGTGGTTTCTTAGTGGCTGCAGCTAAGGATGTATCTTCTCAGAATCTAGGTACACCAAAGCAACTGGTCCTCCTTCAGAAATTCTAGAGTGAGCACGACCCTATCCATAGTGTAGCTTCTGCCTGATAAAGCTGAATATAGATTTTAGAGTTCCAACACAGTGCAGAAATGCATATTTAATATAGTAAAACACAATTGCAGCAATAAAGAAACCAATCTCTATCACATTCAACAGAAAGGAAAATACTATCATAAGGAAATATTTGTCATAAATGCAACTGGTTTAGATGACTTTATGAACATCTGTTTTCTTTCTTACCCTCCATGAATTTCTACAATAAACTATAATATTAGTGGTTCCATGAGGGGAGGCTTAGCTACCATGGATTGAAACTTCTGAAACTGTGAGTTGGAAATCAATATCCCTTCCTGCTGTGAACAGTTAACTCTTTTCACTTAGAACAACAACAAACCAAAAACAAATCAAAAAATCTATTTGTTATTACATAGTTATTTTAGAAAATTTAAATTAGATCATTTAAATTAACATTTTAAATTATATATTAATGTTGTCTGAGCCTTCTTAAAAAGAGAAAGGGAGATATAAGAAGACACACATAAGAAACGTGCTCAGGTCCACTCACTTCCAACTTGCAGCAGATCAGTAAACCTGCTTTTGTATTTCCTTCTGTGCCTACTGAAAGCAGACACTGTAAGATATTTCCCTTCGATTCCAGGTTGTTTATGGGAGGGATTCTTCTCTGGCTATTACAAACTGACATTTCCTTTTTGAAGAGGCCCAAATGCATTCGGCTTTATTTTGGTCAGCTGATCACACTGCACCTGTTTTCAGGAAAAAGAGAATGATGCTTTGACTACATCTTCGTTATTCATATTTGGGACTCCAGCCCATGGAATGATCCTACTTACAATGGACAAGTCAATTAACCTAGTCAAGGTAATTCCTCACAGGCATCTCCCAAGACAAACAAAGTTTATCTCTGACAATCATGCTAAAATCATATTCAAAATCATTGCATACTCTTATATATTGATACTTTAGAGGAAATAGGAAAATAGTTTTACTTTTACATGAATGTTTTACATGAATGTTTAGGCAGGCAGAATTACAACCTTTTATTGGGTATTGGTCAACTAAATCTCTAAAAGATGGATTTATATTTTCTAAATAATACAGGCAGGTTTCACCTTTAGAATTTATCATGGAATAATTTTCAAAGAACCAATTTAATTGATGCAAATAAAAACAAATGAAAGGAACTATATTAGACTTGTGATATTTGTAGATACACAACATCTTAAAGAAGGTCTAATGTTTTAATTGCTTGGTATTTACATGTACTTCAGTAAGTGTTTAAATTTGTCAACAGTTTTTTGTCATCTTTTGGAATACACATAACTTTTTCTCATAAATCTGTTAATAGAGACATTGTACTAATATGCTTTTGAATATTATTCCAGACTTTAAATGCTTTTTATTTGTGATGTATCCACATATATGTATGTACATGTGTGTATGTATGTATGAATGTATATATATGTATACATGTATATACATACATATACATATTATACATACCATATACTTATTTTATTGGAATGATTTTTCTATTCAAAGTGATACAGATTTATAATTTTTTTCAATTCCTATATGAAATTTCATCATGGCATATACATAACAAACAATTTACAAACATGTATTTGCATGTTCTACCAATAAATGTCATGTATAAAAATATTTATTTAAGAAAAAATATGAAAGTCTTTGTGATACATCCCTTATATTATTTATATATGAGAGACAAAAGTAAGATGAAGACATAGTGAACCAGAATATAATATAATTAACAAAACTGAACAAAGGAAGAAAAATACCTTTATAAAAAGAGTTCAGGGGTAGTAATGGTACACTTTAATTCCAGCACACCGGAGGCAGAGGCAAGTGTTTCTGTGAGTTCGAGTGCAGCCTGGTCCACAGAGTGAATTCTAGAACAGGCTCCAAATCTACACAGGGAATCTGTCTCAAAGGAAAAAAAAAATCAGAATTTGTCTCTCAGGATTCCTTTGTTGTTGCTTGCAGTTGTTTGTTTAGAGTTGAGGGTTTGTGGATTTCTTTTTTTCCATCTTCTTCAGCATTTGTTTTGTTGTTCTTGCTCAGCTCATGTTTAGTCAGTCCTGTTAATGAGACTTTGTGCATGTAGTTACTGACATTACTTAGAGACACAATCATACCCAAATCCCTCCACTTTTATATTCTCCTTAGCAACTAAGAAAGGTCTATCTTCATGAGATTGATTTGCATTAATTATCTGGGAAACTGTGTCTCAACAGTGTTTTATACACAAAAGAGCTCAAAATATGTTCAATTAATAAACTGACAGGTAAATGAACAATATAAAATCGATGAGTGTTCCAATGTAAACCTTCAGTTAAGTATAATATTTATTGACACTGTGTTAAAATTTTTTGGAATTTTGGAAATATTTCAATGCTTATGTTCTATGTCAGGCACCGTGACATTTCCATTGCAATCGCTATAAAAAAGTCACCCTTTTCCAAAAGTATATAGTACCCAAAGGGGCTTCTGAGAATTTGCATCGACCTGCAGGAGCTTGTGGTTGCTATTTTCTTTACATCTGTTACTCTGCAGTCTGATTCTCCACTATTCTTATAAATTTGTCTGGAATTTGAAGGAGTAATCAAGCTGAACTTATTAAAAAGCAGACAATGCTTTCCAAACCATGAGATAAGGTTAATTGAAAAAGCTTTTCTTTGGCAAAGCCAAGGTTTTTCCTGACGAATTAAATTATACAGCCCATTAGGAAAAGAAATTTATATCAAGCCAACTATATTCAATATGCAGATCATGTGTCTGCCCTTAAGGTTACATTACCTTCAGTTGTTGCTATCTATGGGTAACTTCCTTGAAGAAACAATCAGTGTGTGCCCAGTTGTTAGGGTATTTAGTCACAGCATGGAATATTTTGAACATACCTTGCATTGAAGTAATATGACAGAGAAGTTAACATTCTATTAGATAAATGGTTGTTTCCTTTTTGCTGTTTTTAAGTTTTATCTCCATGAGTATGTAATGTATGTGCCTTATACTTGTGAGAGGCAGAAGAAATTGTCAGATTCTCCTGGAGTTAGTAATCATTGTGAATATAGGATTTGGGAAGCAAATGTGGATCTTCTGTAAGAGCACAAACTTTTCTTTACAACTGACCATCAATCACTGTCCCCAAGGATTTTTGAAACAGTGAAAATTTGTGTAATTATTGTTTACTATACACTGTCCTTGATAACCCTACCATGACTGAGCTCTTTGTGTTTTTGAGATTATTCTTTGTTTCTTTCTGTTTCTGTTGTTAGGAATCACACTGTTCTCCAAAGGTTCAGGGCTTGAGCATATTGTCTCCAGTTCGTGGCAGTCAGGGAAGGCTATAGACATTTTAGAAGGAGACTTGCTGGAGAGACCAGGTTA
Organism: Phodopus roborovskii; assembly: GCF_943737965.1. Classification (NCBI taxonomy): domain Eukaryota; kingdom Metazoa; phylum Chordata; class Mammalia; order Rodentia; family Cricetidae; genus Phodopus; species Phodopus roborovskii. Next base: position 12,588,480 of record NW_026126470.1, on the reverse strand, counting down.
TTGAGTTCCCATAGCTTGGCCTAGTTCTTCTTCTCTCAGCTCACAAGTCATTCTGGCTGCCACACTTTACTCCTGTGATAAAATATACACACAAGAATTGTAACCCAGAGACAAATTCCTCTCCTTAAATATTGCTTGTAAGGTATTTTGTCATAGCAATTAGAAAACAGCTCACACAGAAAATTGTTAATAAAAGGCTGGATGTCACAGTGATTCATTTAAACATCTAGTCTAAAACCTTTAGGATTGCTTTGTGGAAAGGATGTAGGTAAGTTTGAAACTTTGTAATAGTAAACATCTTCAAATGTTGTAAACAGAAATTAACGAGGTACTCTGACTGAAGTGTAGATAATCAAAAATGTAGTGTAGGCCCATCTCATAAAGTCTCAGAGAGAAACATTGACTCCAAGGGCAACTGGACTAGAGGTTTTTTCTGAGCTAATCTGGTAGAGAATATGCCTGTTCATTTCTGAGAACACAAGTGAGTCTGATTATGGTGGTACTGAACTAAATGTCATACAATTATAATAACATGTGCTGAGTAATCATGACGCACATACAGAAAGACAGTAACTTCTAAAACGTGTCACATGCTTAACAATATTTACTCTGAATAGCTTCATGTTGTAAACTGTAAATTTTGTATGAATATAGAACTAAGTATAAAACATATAGCTATGAAAATTAATGTAAAGCTAGAAATACAGCATTATAGCAATGAATGAAATTTTTTAATTCAAATTGTTCACTAAGTGAAGTTGTAAGCCTTTAAATATGGTCATTACATAACTTTTTATATATTATATGAAAAGACTAGCAGACCCTTCCTGTTTAAACAATGTCTGTCATACCTCTTAGTTGAATGCCACTTTGATTTAGACTATTATCTACAGCAATACTTTTTCTTTTAGTGAGGTACATTTTCTTTTCATTGGAGCAATATCATTTATGATTAGTTGTTAGTGGTTTAACTCACCTTGTGGACTAGGGAACTGTTGTTTACAAGATAAATGTTACCATAATTTGTTTTCTATGACATTTTAATGTGGAAGATAATACTGTGAACGTAATTACAAGATTGTCTGAGGCAGTTTATTCTTCAAGGTTAATTTCTGATTCCTTTAAATTCTGAAAATTATTATGGTTGCCTATTAATTCATTCAATACAGTCAGTGCTTAATATTGCCCACCAGGTAGTAAAACGTGTCTACTGTATAGCTCTGTGATTTTAGACACTTAATCACACTACATTGTTCTATTCACGGTAGAGAAAAATTAGTTGCCAGATTTGATGCCTTCATATTGCGATTATTGACAGACAGCAGGTTTATTGCTTTTGTTCTTGTTCACCTCAAGTTCAGGCAGTCATGTTGGTAAGAATTTATGGCTGTAGCTTGTGACATTCCCAAGATACACAATCTCACAGCAAACTCCTGATCTTCTGGCTCTTACCAGCTCTCTACCCCTTCTGCAATGTTCCCTGAGCTTTAGATGAAGGAATTAGGAACTGTATGGTACATGCTCAGTTGATACTAGGCTCCGCAACTCTGCATTTCAATTGGTTATTGTTTTATTTAATGATGTCCGTTGCAAAAGGATGGGAACTACATGGAAGAATGAAGACAAAACAACAGTAAGGATGTCTGGAAAAGTCATAAAAATTGTACTATTAAATATGTATCCCAAATAGTATAGTAATAATATCTGTGTGTGTATATAAACATATATTCTTAAATAAAAGTATCTCATATGTGCTGCCAATGCTTCTTCAATGCACCAAAGATCACCTAACAAAAACCATTTTTTGAAATGTTTTCCAGGGCTTTCGAGAATCCGAGAACATACAGCCTACTGCTCCTGCCCATGGCGTTTGCTCTCAGAGGTAGAAAGTAAGTACCAATTGGTGAATTTGTACACACACTTTTAGACATAGAAGCTTCAGAAATGGAAATAACCTGAATTCACCTCTCTAAAGACCATACTTTATGCTAACACAAGGAACCATGGAAGCTTCCAAAAGAAGAATGCAACAAAATTCCTACCCAGAGATAATGTCTATGAAACACAAACTTGAATAGCATGGCACACATATATTTTGGTAACCAACAGCTAAATGGGTAAAGGACTCACTGGATGAAGGTACTGGAAACCTAGCCAACTATCCTGGACTATTGAAGTCAAGAATCTTGGAGAAAAATGTACATCCAACACTTTTCTAAAAATATCACTCTGCCACTATAATCTGAATGTTTGTCCACATGCTGACATTCTTTTTGAGTCAGCTTCATCATTCCATGTTTCAAAACCACACAGTCCAGCAACTACAACAAACCTCTTTACTCCTGGTTTGGTCCCACAAAACAACCCATGAATGAGCTCAGCAATTTTGCTGACTTCATAGATTTATTTCCAAGCTTTCTTACTATATTCACAGTTGGGATAAATCTCTCAACTCTGTAGCCATATCTCTATAAACCCCAATTAACAATTTGAGCAACAGTAGAAGGGCTACCATAAATGCCCTTCCCTGATAATGAGATTGATGACTAATTTGTCCACCATCATAGAGCCCTCATCTAGTACCTGATGGAAATAGAAGCACACACCCACAACTAAACACTGAGCCGAAGTAGAATCCAGATGCGGAGAGGGAGGACAGGACCAATCTGCATAAACACATAGAGACAGCTGACCTGAACAAGAAGGAGCTAATGGGCCCTCAGACTGACAGTTGGGAATCCAGCATTGGACTGACTCAGACCCCCTGTACATGGGTCTCAGTTAGAAGGCCTAGGCAGTCTAAGGAACCTGTGACAGTACAACCAGGATGTATCCCCTGGTCCACGAAAGGACTTTGGGAGCACATTCCCCATGGAGGGAATAGTCCCTTAACTTAGAGGCAGGAGGGAGGGCCTAGTTCCTACTCCAAATGTCTTGACAGATTTTGTTGACCCCTCCTGGAAGGCATCACCCTCCCTGTGGAGTGTGTGTGTGTGGAAATGTGATGTGAGGGTTTTGGGAGGGTATGGAAATAAAGGAGAGACGGAAGGAGTGAGGGAGGGAGAAAGAACTGGGATAGGTAAAATAAGAAAAATAAATAAATAATAATTTAAAAAACATAATAGGTAAATATAAAAAATAATTAAAAAGAAAGAATTAAAGTAAGTAAGGAAGAAATAACTGGTGTACACTGGCAGGGGCCACACATGCATTTAATCCCATGGCTCAGGAGGCAGAGACAGGCAGATCTTTGAGTTTCAGGCCAGTCTAGCCTACAGAGTGAGTTCCAGGATAACCAGGATAGCCAGAGAAACCAAGTCTTGTAAATCTAATCAATCAATCAATCAATCATCAATCAATCGTAACATGAATAATGAAAGAACCAGGGACAGTTATTTGGGTTCAAGCTTCAGGCTAAAGATCAGAAATGCAAAGCAATGAAGTCAGTAGCTCTTACTTCTACCTAAGGCTGAAAGTGCTGATCCTGTCTCCTTGAGATCTCCACCAAGTCTCAGACTACTGCCTTTCCTCATAGTAGCAGAATAAGTCTCAGCATGCCTCCTAAGATACCAATCTCGTGTCTTTTATATACCCCTATAGGGTTGGGATTAAATGAGTGAGCTCTAATTCTTTTAGATTGATTCACTCTAATGTAGTCCTGAGTGACCTTGAACTCACAAAGATCCATAAGGCTTTAGCTTTTGAATCCTGAGATTAAAAGTGTGTGCTACCACTACCCAACCTACATAGCTAACTAGTGTGGCTGGCTTTGCATTTTTATGCACAGTGGCTTTATTAGATCATAAATAATATTTCACCACATAAAATAAAAAAATAGTGAGAAAATACTGGTGTGTAGATTATAAAGCTTTTGTCTCATCATTTTAACAAAGATCAGTTTATCTCTTTTTGTTTAATATTGCTTGATTTTGTGTTTGTGAGATATTATATGTATGCCCTCAGTAGATAAATCCTAATGAATACATATCATTCATTCCCAGTATTATATACCAATATTTGGGAAAGGTCACGATGGAAGAGAATGGTAAGTTGCACATATTTTTAAATTCTGCCTTTAATGATAGTTTTCTATTCATGTTGCTACAATAAAAACTAAGGGGAGAATAGACAACCAGTATGAAACACAATGTATCAATCTTAAAAAAAGAGCCTTTATGAATGAATATAAAAAAAAGATTGTGAAGAGGAAAAGATAAACCTAAATATTTAAAGATTGACTTACACAGTAAATTATTTGTCTGTGTGCAATAAAATTTTAGAAAAGGAATTCTAGATATTAATTTCAAATAATGAACAATAGCCTGCATTGTATTTATTAGCATCAAAATAGTTGAATACTTGAAACTATGAAATATTACCAAATTAGAAAAGAAATTAAATTTTAAGTTCAAATCTATTAAATGAACTATGGAAGTCATTGTACTAAACATCAAAATTATTTTAGAATAAAAAATGAAGTTTAATTATAAGTAATAAGGATAAAATATTTAATATTGGTGATTTTAAAAACGGCAAAGAAATACTGAATGCACAAGGTACATACAAAGTTCTATATAAATGCAGTTAATCTTTACATTTTAGTACCTTTGTGGTATATTTTACATGAAATATTTGTCTTATTTTTTTAAATGATTTCCCTTTCCCCTGTTTAGTATTTGTGCCCATATTTTTTCAAAGGCACTTTCTTTCAAATTCATCTCTTCTAGTTTCTTTTTTCCTGGTAAGAGATGCATAGATTCAGGTTCCTTTTCAGAAAAGATTATGTAAATAAGTTTGGGACTCATATATTGCAAATATTCATCTGTATCTTGTATGAAGCTGTGTGCTTTGGAAGGGGTTAGAGGAATGTGTTTTTCTTTTCAGATTAAACCCTGTTGTTTTGCTTTTACTGAACCCAGAGATTTTATTTTACTACTTTCATGAGAAAATTTATAAATTCATTGGATGACATTGGATTACCATATAAATAGATCCAAAACAATTTTGTTCAAGCTAATGACATATGTTCCTTTTTGCTGTTTTCTTTTGATTTGTCTCTTTCAAAAATGTAGGTAAGCACTATTTCGGGGAAAGATTACTTTGTACCAGGTTTTTGAAATTTCTTTGAGATACATGAATTACTTTACATAGTAAGTTAATCTTATTCTATGAACAGGTACTGACAAAATTATCAAAAGTACAATTATTAATAAACCATAATATATTGATCTGCAGCACTAGGAATAAAAAGTAGGTTATCATTCATCAATTTTTGTATAAGCACATAATGTTTTGAATTCATCAAAGATGTTGAGAAGTAGTAACAATTAACATAACTGATTTTACAAATCATTTATATGGATGTGATTATGAGAATAAAGGTTGACAGAAATAATATAATGTGTTAAAATATATCAAAATATAATATCTATTAATATTGTATGACATAATATGTCAACACATATGTACTTTATCTTTTATCATATGTTTTTATGGGTCATATTCAAACTATGTCACACATATGTAGGAGTAAAATAATAGGTACATGTGTGCATATGTGCTGTCTTCATGTATTTTCAAATTCTTGTACTACTCTGTGTGTGTGTGTGTGTGTGTGTGTGTGTGTGTGTGTGTACCAGTGGAGAATACTAGGTATTCTTCTTCTATTACTCTTCATTTTATTGTTTTAAATCAAAGTCTCTTCAGAAAGGGAGTAGATCCAGATAAGAAGAAATAGAAGGAGTAGAGGGAGAGTCAATTGTAATCAGTAGATATTGTATAAGAAAATAATCTACTCCTCTTCACTGGCAAGAGCTCCCATGAGGAGCCATCGTAGTCTGCCACAATAGGTTGTACCAGGACCAAGCCCCTCTCCCATGCATTAAGGCTGAGCATAGCATCCCATCATAGGCAACAGAGTCTAACAAGCTAGCTCATGTACCACATTTGTATGGTGGTCCTCCTGCCAAGGGCCCTTCAGTTAGTTCAAGCGTCACAACTGTTTCCCACACACGGAGGGCCTGGGTTATTCCCCTGGAGTCTCCACAGCTGTCTAGAGTCATGAGTTTCCACGAGCTTGGTTTAGCTGTTTCTTCAGATTTCTCCATCATGGTCTTGACCCCCCTTGCTCATTTATTAACTCCTCCCTCTCTTCATTGAGATTCTAGGAGCTCTGTGTAGTGGTGCTTCCTTGTGAATCTGCATCTGTTTCTTGGGATGGGCTCCAGAGTAGGTGATGGGGAACAGGAGGAGGAGTGGGAGGGAGAACTGTGATGTAAAATGAAATTTAAAAAGAATAAATAAAAATAGGAGTAAAAAGAAAAGAATCTACTTTCAATAAAAGGGGGGAAAAGACTGTGCTGAACAGAAAACTTACTCTTTTGACTAGTCTGGCTGCTAGAGAACTTTAGGGATCCTCTCTCTCTGCCAGAGTGCCATGGTTGCAAACATGGGGGCTTGTGTCCAGCTTCTATGTGGGTGGTTGGGCCTTGAACTGAGAATCCCATGTTTTCACAAGGGTCCTTGCTGTGCCATTTCATCAACTCTTAACAATCACAGGCAGTTCCCTCAGTGAATGAGTGCTTCCAAGTCTTTGTATGCATTAGTGACCCAGATATTAAAGCTGACAAACTGACATAAAGGGCTTTTTCTTTTTTTCTTTTTTCTTTTCTTTTTTTTTTTTTTTTTTTTGATATTTTTTAAATTTAAATTTTAAACAAGCTTGTTTTACATTTCAATCCCAGTTCCTGCACCCTTCTATTCTCCCCTGTTCCCTCCACCAACCCCCATCCCATCCCCTTTCTGCTCCCCAGGGAGAATGAGGCCTTCCATGGGGAGTCTTCAAAATCTGTCACAGAATTTGGAGCAAGGCCCAGGCCCTCCCCCATGTGTCTAGTCTGAGAGAGTATCACTCTATGTGGTTTGGGCTCACAAAGCCCATTAGTACACTAGGAATAAATACTGATCCACTAGCAGAGGCCCCATAGACAGCCCAGTCCTCCCAACTAACACCACATTCAGGGGGGCTGGGTCAGTCCTATGCTAATTTACCAGCTGTGGGACTGGAGTTCATGAGCTCAGCCTTGATCTTTTATCTTTACTAATACATATTTCTTCTATTTATATACAATAATGAACCATGGAGAAATGAAATTATAAAAATAAAAATGGAATATAGCCTTATATTTAAAAAATCAGTGACAATAAAAACATAATAATAATAATGTTTACCATGTGATAAGATCTTCATTGTATATTTCCAGAGAAAGATTATCTCTTCAGACATCAGGTAAAACAGCATGAAGTTTGAAAACTAAGTTAGTAGAACACTGTAGTACAATTGTTTGGGAAGTAATTTTTAAATTAACATGAATTTCAAAATATATCCTACCTTAAAAAATTTCTTTGAGTTACATTTATTTGCATGAGGCATGACATTGCCCACATGGAGACCAGAGCAGGAATCAGACCTCTCCTTCCTCTTACAGTTCTAACTCAGGTCCTCAGTCATGTCACAAGGATCCTTTATCCACTACACAGCCCAGTGGATGCTCTCTTGAATCAAATGCTTTTGATAATACAGTTTGTATCTTATTGTGAATTACTGCAGAATATATTTTTTCAAGCCTTACAAGGTCTTCCAAATTATTGTGTACCATCCTCACATTTAAATAAAAACGTAATAAGCCTTTCAGGGACCAAGGACACAGTTATTGGAAGAAAGAGGATTCATATCATAATCTCTAATTAAAATCATTTCATGTAAACATGTTGAATCTTTGATTTCAATAGGAATTCTTTTTAAGGGGATTTTCAGGAAGTTTCTCCCATTATTTCTGTATCATCTGTCCAAAGCATCTCCTTTTCTCAGGCAACAAATGCCTCAGAAAGTACACAAAGCAAATCCACATGTATTAGGATCCCTGATAAAGGGAGCTAGGGATTAAGAAAGATTTGTTAATTGTGGCAGAATTTGCAGTCTCTCCCTTAATGAAATAAGAGATTATTAATGGATGCAGAATGCTCCAATTCAGCTCAATGAATTCTTTGCACATGACAAGTCCAATTATCATTTCATGTGGCTTTAATGCTAAAATTCAATTTTCCTTCATCTTTATTTAAAATCACGGTGTCATTAATCCAATTTTGTTGTTGTATATGATTAAATATTATTTTATTGAATACATAATGCATTCTTTTTAAATATTACTGATACTATGATGAAATTAATGATTTCTTTATTTGGCTAATATCCACATGCTTCAAAACCTTGTTTTGTCAGAGTTTATGCTAATATGTAGTAATCCTCTTCTAATCCTAGAGAGAGCTACAAGTGTGAATTAGGAGGGGGCAAATCCTGCATTCTTAATATATGTTAATTCCAAAGGGATAGAGAGGGATCATACTGTTCTAAATGCAAATTTTATAGGGGCACATAGAAAACTCATGATAAAATCTGCCTCAAATGAGAAGGATTTTCGTTAATGATGAGAAAACATGGGTCATGGTCTCTGGAGACATTTGTAAAATTCTACAATGGGAATCTGAAACAACAAAGCCTATTAGACATCAAGCATGCTGGGAAGAAAAATGGAGTCACAAGCTTAGGAGAAAGGAAAGTAAAAGAGTCTCCAAAAGAAAATGACATAGTAAATGCCCTCACATTAAAACAAACTAGAAATCATAGATTCCTAACTGAAAATATTTAAGGGATATTTGAATCATAATAGAATTAAAAGATAGAAAATGGAAAAGAAGTTAGAAAACTATTAAACTATTAATTGCATACAATTTCCAAAATATACTAACCAGAAGATAATCAGCATTTTTTATATATATAATCCTGGCCCTAATATAAAAATTACCACTTCATGACTTGTAGAGGCATCCAGTACTCTATGTTGGAGAATTCCTACAACTAAACTTTTATCTAATCATGTAACACTTACCTCTACTTTTCACTTGTAATTTATAAATGTATTTAGTGAAGAATAGCACTCAAAGTTTTTAGACTTTTTCATTTAGTCACAGGGAGAATTGCTGATTGAATCTTCTATTAAATTCCTCAAGTTAAGATTGTTTTATCATTGATGTTTCAGTTTCAGGATAACCTGATTATTTTTAAATTATCAAATGCTGAAACTGATATGCAATAATGTAAAAATTTATTCTAAGTTCCACAATCAAGACACAGGCATTGCTGACACTTTAGAAAAATACTTCCTGATATTGCTGTCATTCACATAAACAGGATTATTTTACAGTAATAAAAGAATATATCTACTAATTGATGATTTTGTATCCTTAAAAACAATTACAAAGCAGACCCTTGCCAATAGTCTATGAATTGCCTTCTTTGTGGATACTTTTTATATTCAAGGCATATAAATTTGCAAGCAAAACAAGATGATAATGATGATTATTCTTTTTCTTTATATTACCAAAACTGTGTAGGACCTAATAACTTCAGAAATACTGAATTCCATTTGTTGAGGAATGGCCACTACATAACTTCAGCTTTCAAAGCTACAGAGATTAGCAAGTAATATTAGTGTTAGTACGCAAAGTTTATATAAGTCCTAGGTGGCATTGCCCAGGCTTAACACACGGCGGGGAGGTGGTCAGTCTTAGTACAACTTGTTATGTCATGTTTTGTTGATATCCATGGAAGGGGGTTGCCCCTTGCTTCTTCCAGAACTTGAAGATAACACTGATCAAGAAACCTCACAATTAAAACACAGAGAAATCAAATTGAAACTGACCTGGGAGCATCCTCCCTTGGGATTGGCTTTCAAAATATCAGAAGGTACAAACTGCTAAGAGACAGGAACAATTTAGTCTTCCCAAGCTGTGCATCCTATGAATCACAATGGCTGGATCTTCAACATAGCTTCCGTGGTGCAATAGTGTCCCTCTTATTTTGGTAGTAACCAGCTGTTCTCTATGTAGAATTAAGCCTCATCTGAGAGGAAGAAACCTGGGCCTAGTACTGTAATTTTAGCCAACTACCTAAGACTGGAGAAGTTATAGATCTGGAAAGATAAATTACTACAGCCATTTTTTTTTCTTTTTATGAGACAGGGTTTCTTTGTGTAACACTCTGGGCTGTCCTGGAACTCCTTGTGTAGATCAGGCTGGCCTGGAACTGAGATCTGCTTGTCTCTGCCTCTGGAGTGCTAGGTTTTAAGGCATGTGCGAACACTGCCTGACTACAGCTAGTTTTTTTTTTTTTTTTTTTTTTTTAACCAGTATAAGTTCTAACTATTCTAAATGTTTTTCTTTGTAACCATAGATAATTGTGGCTCTCACTCCTTATTAAATATGCTTCTTTTTGCAGAAGGTGAAGATTGATACAGAGTTCCATAGCTGGTCAACCTGTAGAGACACAGCAACTGTGCAGTGCCCAACTCCAACTAATATATCTGTAATGCTATTCCTACCTAAGGCCCAGGTAAAATATCATCAGAAGGGCCTGAAAGACTGTTAGAGTTTTGAGTTGCCTGCTTGTTTCTCAAGTTGCTGTTGCTAGTGTCCTTTAGTGATGCAGAGAAAATATCTTTGAGATATCAGTAGAAATATCAGATCAGTTGAAATGTCAGATTTGGTCTCTGGGACAAGCTAAGTCTACACAATATACCAGTTGTAAAGCCAACATAGGAAGTAGAAATTCTACATAGTTCTACACATAGATGAGTAATTATGGGTAGTAAATGCCTACTATAATAGGGAAAATCTAATTCTAGTGCTCAGCCCTGAACACATATGAAATCAATATATTGTACATACATGGACTAATTTGCTTTCCATTGCTGTGATTAAACACCATAATTAGAAGCAACTTTAGAGGAAAATGTTTATATAGCTTTTAGGCTAGTCTATTGTCATGGAAAGCCAAGGCAGGAATCAGCAGGCAGGAACTGAGTCACAGGCCAAGAAGGAGCAATGCTTACTTGCTTGCCCTGAAGGGTAGCCTGCTCTCTTATACAACCTCAATCAACCTGTCTAGGAGAAGCTCCATGCCCATTGTACTGGGTCCTCTTACATCAATCACTGATGAATAAAATATCCCCATAGGCTTGCTGACAGAACAGTCTGATTTGGGACATTTTCTCAATTGAAGTACACTTTTCCTGGATGATAAACAACACAAACTAGCAAACCAAAGAAACCAAACAGAACACATACATTTTTTGCATTTGTGTGTGTACAAATGTAACAATTATTAAAGAAGGGACCATAAATTTCAGAAGGGGTCAAGGAAGGTGCTTCTTACTCATGTAAAAAGTTTGCAAAAAATCTTTCTTTTTTTAAATTAATTTGAAAATAAAAGATTGCTTTCTCCTGGGCTCCTTTCCTTCTGTTAATGTTTCTTGTTTGAATTTGATGTGGTGGTTTCTGTTGTGCTTAATTATATTCATTTTTCATAGTTTGAATGAATGAATAAAACTTAGCCACTAGAATAAAGGCTGACAACTGAATTGGCATTTATACCTGCATGGAGAGATACAATCAGTTTTCTCCAATGAATTAACATTGGGTAACGATAACTCCAGACAGGCCACATGTTTAGGAGTTAGGAGTAGTTAAAGAAAATATGATAACATATAATGGACTCCACAGTTTTTGTTTTGTTTTGTTTTTTGAGCTCTTTTGTTTGGCTACAGTTTGCTGTTTTATGTTTGACAATTTTTTTGTTTTGTTTGTTTGGTGTTTTACTTTGCTTTCTTGATTTTGGAGACTTTTGTTGTAGTATTTTGTTTGCCTTTTGAGTGGCTTAAAGAGGAGAGGTCTCAAAAGACTCAAGGGATGGAAAAAATATGATCAGAATACATTTAAATTAAAAAAGTGTTTAAATAATAAAAATTTAAGAGATAAGAAATGTCTACCAATAATTTCATTTATTTTTAAGATATCTTCATCTCTTCAAAAAGTATATTATGTTGTACAAGCACTACTTACTAAGTAGTGACAATACCCCTTGCATCATTTATATATTCTAGAAAGACTTATATTTACTCAGTATTAATTAGAATAGCAAGTTCCCTATAAATATGTTTCCAAAGTTAAAAACAAAAACATAAATAGAATTTACCCTATAATGACTCTAGTATGTGTATATTTTCAGGGATGACCGCTTTGTATTACATGAGATATACTTTTGTTTGGAGAAGATAATTTCTCATGCTCTGAGTTTTCCACAGTTGCCTGTAATATTTCTGTCTAGGGTTGAGGCCTCATGAACTTTGCCCATCCATATTAGCATGTCTATTGATGTTGTATTTGTCCAGCTTGTATTTATGCAACAATGTTGGTGATCTTTCACTTATATGGTTTCTGAAAATTCTAGGAGACAGATGTTACTTATTATCTACTTAAACATTTTATTTGTGGAGCCTCAAACTTTCAGGAAATCCAGAAAGTTACTTTAATAGTAAGAACTGTTATTAATCATTTTTAAAGGTGTTACATAAATTATACATTCCTCGACTTTTATTTCACTGCTCCAAAGATTAAAGTTTAACCACATGCAGAGCTAGCTATTCAAGTGGTATTATTCTTCTGCTACCTGTCTTTGGAGCTGGTCTTCAATGTCCATTCAAACCCATCCTCTCTAATTGTCTATAAGTTTCTGCTTGAAGAAAGAAACTTACAGTAAAGAAACTCAGGAAATTTCTAAGGGGGGGGGGGAGAAACTACTTTGAAGAAACAAAATTCTCCAATGGTACTTTAATATGGGACTGAAGAAGTTTTGTTCTATTTGTAGAGTAACTGTTAACTGGTAATTTAAAACTTCTTATACACAACTGAGTACAGGCTGCACCTTGAAAATTCCACAAAAATTCTATTTGAGGTTCACGGAAAGAATGGGGAAGGTTGCTTAATATTAATTTGAATATTTGTACAGTGCTTGTTCTAAATGAGGGATAATTCTGATTATCAAGAATATGAGGAACAAATAATCCTCATGAGCATGAATGAAAGATTTATATATTCATTTGTAGGAAAGTATATGTAATTGTCCTCATTACTATTAGGGTTTTGAATTATTAGTTATGGATGAACACTTATTTTCATGCACACATAAACCCTAGGACTTGGATATGGATACTTTGATACCTCCTAAATTGGTTTCTGAAGCAGTTATAATTATGAAGATTGGAAGGGAACTAGCAGTTTGGTGAGTGGCTGAGATGATTAGGTTCACTATACATGTCATGCATGGACATAATCCTCAAACAATTGGTGGAACACACCATATTTTAAACGAGAAAATTTCAAATGCCAAACTTACTGAGCAAGTTTTAAAACTACCCATTTCACATTTTGCAATTTAAACATGCCAAGTGTATCTACAGACTGGGAATTACAAGTTGAATTTCAATTAGTAGATTTCATTTCTTTAAAAATATAATTAATAAAATAATTTACTATTTTCTAAATAGAATCCATTCAAGTATTAAAAAGAATCTACATTTTTTTTTTACTCTTACTGATTTCTGAGAAGATGACTTGTTATATGTTTAAGAATAAGTATTTATTGTCCAACATATAATACTATCAGAGTGGAAAATGCATTAGCATGTATTAAGTGTTCAAAAGGTAATTAAATACAGTAACACGGTAATTATCAGCTCTAATTATAACACATAATTAGTATAAGTGCATATAATTGCATAGTTACATGAAACTTCCATGTGGTAATAAAAATGTTATGTTATTACTACAGATGAAAATGGAGAATTCGACAGTAATGTGAATTCAACAGGACTAAATCCAGCAGAATTATTCAGAGCATTTTCAGGGTACTTACAAAAATATCTTCTCTTCCTATTTAGATTTAAATTAGTTAGGAGTTTAGATGTGAACTTGTTCCTCAGAACAAGTACAGTAATTTCTTCTATTTCAGTTTTAAAAATTATAAATGAAAGAAAAAAAAAAAACAAGGAGAAAGTTGGAATATTGGACCAAGTAAGTTAGAACTTAATGACTAATTTACTTGGAATAATTTTCTTTCTTATAGAAATAAAACTTCATAATCTGATTTCTTAAGATAGGATATATTAAAAATCTGATTTTAGAATAACACACATGGGAACCATTCATACATTTCAGTGGAAATGATATTCAATGTATACATTTAATTAATTTTTCTTTATTTATTTTTTCTTATTTTTACATATTGACCCCAGTTCCCTCTCCCTCCCTCTCTCTCTCACTCCCATGCCCCTCCACCACCCCCCTCCTATCCCTTTCCCCACCACACATTTCACAGAGAGGATGATGCCTTCCAGGAGGGGTCAACAAAATCTGTCAAGTCATTTGGAGTAGGGAGTAGGCCTTCCCTTCTGCCTCTAGGTTAAGGGAGTATCACTCCATGGGACATGTGCTCCCAAAGTCTTTTGTGCACCAGGGATATACCGTGGTTCCACTGTCAGAGGTCCCTTAGACTGCCCAGGCCATCTAACTGAGACCCATGTTCAGGGGGTCTGAGTCGGTCCAATGCTGCTTTCCTGGCTATCAGTTTGGGGGCCCAGTAACTCCTCCTTGTTCAAGTCAGCTGTCTCTATGTGTTTCTGTAGCCTGGTCTTCTCCTTCCTCTCTGCATCTGGATTTCAGTTCATCTCAGTATTTACCTGGGGGTATCTGCTTCTGTTTCCATCAGCTACTACATGAGGGCTATATGATGGTGGATAAATTAGTCACCAACATTATTATCTGGGAAGGGCATTTACGGTAGCCTTTCCACTGTTGCTGAAATTGTTAGTGGGGTCAGTCTTGTAGGTCTCTAGAGTCAATTTTCTCTTCAAACCTATAATGGCTCCCTCTTTTATGGTATATCTATCTATCTATCTATCTATCTATCTATCTATCTATCTATCTATCTTTATCTTTTCTCTTTCCTCAAGTCCTCCTCTGACTCAATCTTCCTAGTCCCATATGCTTTCCTGATCTCCCCTTTCTTCTAGCTCCCTCTCCACTTACTGCCCCCCACTCCCAATATGCTCAGGAGATCTTGTTCCTTTCCCCTTCTATGAGAGACCTTATATGAATCTCTCAGATTCCTCCTTGTATCCTAGTTTCTCTGGTGGTGTGAATTATAGTCTGGTGATCCTTTGCTCTATGTATAAAATCTGTATATGAGTGAGTACATACCATGTTCCTCTTTTTGTGATGGGTTACCTCATTCAGGATGGTTTCTTCAAGTTCCATCCATTTGCCTGTGAATTTCAAGAATTTTTTTTTTTTTTTTTTTTTTTTTTTTTTTGTCTCACAGAGTATTATTCCATTGTGTAAATGTGCCACATCTTCTTTATTCAATCTTCAGTTGAGGGGCATCTAGGTTGATTCCAGGTTCTTGCTATTACAAATAATGCTGCTATGAACATAGATGAAAAGATGTCTTTGTTGCATGGCTGTGGATGATTTGGGTATATGCCTTAAAGTGGGATTGCCGGGTCCTGTGGTAGACTGATTCCCATTTTCCTGTGGAACTGCCATACTGATCTCCAAATGGTTGTACAAATTTGCACTCCCACCAGCAGTGGAGGAGTGTTCCCTTTTCTTCACATCCTCTCCAGCATAAGTTTTCATTGGTGTTTCTAATTTTAGCCATTCTGGCAGGAGTAAGATGTTATTTCAGAGTTGTTTTGATTTGCATTTCCCTGATAGCTAAGGATGTTGAGCACTTTCTTAAATGTCTTAAGTGTATTTCAGCCTTTAGTAGTTTGCATATTGCTATATCTTGTCTTAAACATACATACAGTTCATGATATCTGAACATGACTGCCATACTATACTATGTATTGTCAACCACATTCTTATTGTTCATGCTTACTGACGATGAGTATGAAAGAAATGAAGTTGCAGCTTGAAGTGATTTGATTAGTACCTGCTACTATGAATGAGGCCTGAACAACTTGCATAAAAATACCTGTTTGTGTGCCGTTTCTAAGGAGCGTTTGGGGGTAGTTATTGTAACTCTACCTATGTCAAGAACTATTTGATATAAAGCTAATCCTTTGCCTTGATTTATAACTGTGCCAATTTCTAGTTGTCTTGTTTTCATTAAATATCAACAGTTCAGGTTTAGTAACTTTCTTTTCCTAGGGGCTTATTTTTATTCTCTTTGTGCAATTAATCATTCAGTAATGAGGCACAAACATACATGTGTATTGTCCTCTGTCAACTAATTTATCTCCAGCCCATATTTCACAATTTGTTCAGGCTTCTGTGATAAAGGCTCATTGAAATAACAGTAATTTAGCATTTATCTTCATAAGAAAACTGTTGGTGTTGGTCACAAGAGGCCAAGTTTCAGACTTTTGCATAGAAGATGAATTCTATTGCTTTAAATGAATGCTTATTGCTTGTTTGTAGATATTCTCAATAAATATTTCCTAGCATTAATCTTCAGTGTAGCCTTTGAATTTTTTCCTCCAAAAGCAGACGTTTATAAGGATTTTATACCTGTTATATAGTTTCTACTAAGTAGAAAACATTCTCACCAATACAAATGCCTCTACCCTCAAACAGAGGAAAGCAATGAGCCACAAACAGCTGAGAGACTAGTAGCTCTCCAGTAACTCATTCCTTTTTCATTTATGTCATAAGCTCTTTGTGCTAGTCACTATGAAACATGTAGGTAAATAAAAGAATACTTTATTTTACAGAATAAATTAGTATACCAAAACAAAAAATACAGGAAAAAAAAACTATTGAGGATGCTGATACATCCAGATACACTGGAAGTCCAAATGTGTACAAACCTTTTCTCTCAAATAATCTCTTTTGTTGGAAAATAAAGATTGTTATTCCCCCACTGGAATATTTCTCAAAGATATTTGCTGAGCTGGTGATGGCACATATAATTAGGCTATTAAAGACTACATTATATATGTTGACCTTTTATAGAACTTGTCTTTTTTTCCCCCAATATTCCTTGCCTTTTACCAAATTTCTACCCAAAGGCTCCTCATCAAAATCCTACCATCTTTCTGCTTAAGGCAGGAACTTGGAAGGATAAGCAAAAGCATCCAGTCTGTTAATAGAACATAGTAACTTTGCTTTGGAATATCAGGCTTTGCCACTGAAGTTAGCTGTTTTATGTCTGGAAGCACACACGCGCGCGCGCGCGCGCACAAACACACACACACACACACACACACACACACACACACACGTGCGCGTGTGCGCACACACATATACATATATATGCCAACCTCTCTGTTACTTCTCTCATATATATGTGTACATATATATGTGTACAAACACACGCACATATGTGTGTATGTATACTGAGCAGCAACAATACACAAGGGAAAATTACCTCCTAAACTTATACTCTAAAAGTTGTGGAGACATGCACAATACATGAAACTATGATGGTATTTAATGTTTAAATCATAACACTTGGGAAAAGGAATGCGTTGTAACAAAGCAGCGTGAGGAATTTAGCTTATGTGAGTAATGTAGCTCCTGTAGTGAGAAATATAATTCAAGTATAGATAAATATTGATCAGTTTGATGAAAATAAGATAGCAGGAGCCAGGCAACTAAATCCACTTTCTGTGTCTTTCCTCAACAAGATATTTGTTCTACAAAGGAAGCCTAATGCAAAGATAAACACATATTGATAGAATAATGTTATATCCAACTGTGTGTAAATCATCCATACAGTGACTTCATTTACTTTGTTCCATCTCTCTTCTATTGTCTTCTCTTTTCTTGCATCTTTTACCTAAATATAAACATACTACACCTCAAAACAAGCAAACAAATAACTTAGTAATAGATTTGTATCTCTCTCAATTTCAATTTAATAGTTAAATAAGATGTGGATCTCACGTGAATATATATGACTGGTCCAGGATTTGAACCACATGTGTGACAATGCAATGCATATTATACCTTACTGATTTTATTATAAAATTAGTGTTTTTAAACTGAATTTACTCATGTTAATTAGCAATCAAATGTTTCTGCTGTGAAAACAAGGAATCTAATGGAGATTTTTATGGTTTTTTTCATGGTCCATGACTTTTGAAAAAAATTGACATTTCTTCTGTCAATTTCTTTGATTATTTAAAGCATATGAGGACTTTTCCCCTTAGAGTATATCCCTTCATGGTTTCAAGACAGATATAGAAACTACACAAAACAAATGCACATGATAATGTTTGAGGACAAAAATTAAGGTTTCCTACATACATTTTAAAAAATAATTCATTTATGTTATACTTTTTATTAGCTCAGTCAGAGTAGTCTCACATACTTATACTTCTCAAAGGACATAGGTGACTTCATCATATTCTAGTAGTCTCAAGGAACCTCTAGTTGTTTAGGTTTCTAAATGAAACCACTGATAGATAAATCAACAAACCTGTACTTCACTTGTCACTGAAAATGGAAAGATAATAGAGTAGTAGAGAGTTAGACCAAGTCTCTGTAACTTTGAAAAGTGGCTATCAACCCAGCAATTCTCATCCGAGGACTTTGTCATGTGTAAGAGAGATCTTACACATGGGGATTAAGTACCATACCCTTTATCCACCAATCAATGAACCTGACACAAGAAAATTATAAGTTCCTTAATAAAATCATGTTATCTTACTTGAGAGTCTATAGCAACCCCAACCCCATAATAAGGCTTCCTAAAAGCAAAATGCATTACTTAGTAGTCTTACATCATTATAAGAATGGAAATGTTTGAATAAATTGAATATCTACTATCCCCAACTAATGAAAATTTTGGACTATTATAAAAAGAGGAGTTTTCAGTTTTAATAACTAGTGAAATGGATATTAATTTAGATTTCCTCTGGAGTAATGTAGTTTTAAAATACATGAACCATTTCAGCATGCATATTTATAACCAATTTAAATATAATTCAATTTTCTATGTTGCCTACAGTGATGATTTATATTTCAGTGAATTTTGTCAAGTAGTTTTTTAATATGCAAATTCTGCATTAGTTAAAATTTTACCAAGAAGTTATTGAATGTGAACTTATTATCTTTGGTACAACATAATTATGCACAGTGAGGACTGCCAAAAATAAACCTACCATAGCTGATACTGTTTTCAACAGCAGCAAGGTTTTAACTTAATTAACTTAATTTAACTTAATTCTTGCTGCTTTCATCTCACTCTGATAAAACCTAGGTTTGTCAATAAAGTGAGCACAATAGCTTAAATTTTGTTACCTGTTGCTTTTCTAAATTATTCAATTTTGAACATTGAAGGACTTTAATTTTTCTAGGAGATTCTATCCTCACTAAGTCTTTGCTTAAGGCAGCATTTGTATATGGTGTGTGTTTGTATGAGTGTGTGTGTTTGTGTGTGTTTATAAATATATGTAACTTGATAGGAATTATATACTCTTACAGAACAGTGATAGAATATATACTACTAATATTAACAGAAATTTACATAAAATAAAGTACTAATGAATAATTTATATTAGTCTATTTTTAGAATTTATTTTTTCAATATAGAAATAATCCTATTTTACATACCAATCACATTTCCCTCTCCCTTCCATTCCCATGCCTCCCACTGATCATCCTCCATCCCACCTCTCCATCCACTCCCTAGGGAATGGTGAGACATTTCGTGGGGGATCATCAAAGTCTGTCACATCATGTGGGGGAGGATCTAGGCCCTCCTCCATGTATCTGTGCTGAGAGAGTATCCCTCTATGGGGAATTGACTCCCAAGGTCATTTATGCTCTAGGGATAAACACTGGTTCCACTGTCAGAGGTCCCATAGACTGCTCAGGCATCCTAACTGGCATCCACATTCAGAGTACTTGGTTCAGTCCAATACTGATTCCTCAGCTTTACAATTGGTATCCCTCTGCTCTCCCTTGGTCAGGCCACCTGTTTCTGTGAGTTTCTCCAGCACAGTCTTGATCTTTTTGCTCATCTCTTGTGGATCTTTGGACATTTCTCTTTAAACCTATAATGGCTCCCACTATTAAGGTATCTCTTTTCTTGCTCTCCTCTGCTCTTCCCTGACTCAGTCTTCCTGATCCCTCTTGTTCTATTAGCTGCAATGAATGAATGTGAAATCTTGTGACATCTAAGCCTTAATTCATATACCCCATAGTATAAGATCCATGACTTTTGAAATATAACAATTAGGTGATAGAGGATAACTTTTACCAAGTATATTAAGCTCTTTCCAAAAGTCTCATCATATACAAAAGTTAAACAGTTGAATAATATGGTATTCTAGGCTTCATATATATATATATATATATATATATATATATATATATATATATATATATATATAAAGCCTGGGTTTTAAACAAATCAAGCTCTCTAAGGCATCTGAAAATAAATGAGTAAATGAATACATAATAGGAAATTGTGTGTGAAGATGTGCAATGTCAACCTTCATATTGACAATACTTTTGAAGACAATCAATTGTACCTTAGTTATAATAGCTTCACAGGTTTTATAAAGCTCAGTGCCTAGCAATTATGGTAAGTTCATTATGTACAAAGTTCCAAATGCATTATTGAACAGGAAAGAAAGACATAAATAGAAATTATCTGGAAAAAGCAATCCTGTTTTGATTCAGACATTAAGGTAAATGATGAAATTAAACAAATAACCATATGCAATCAAAATATATTAATGAAGTTTGAGCATAAGTTTAAGATATCATCTGTTTACAAAATGCATGAACAATTTATTTATAGTTCATTACAGTCACATTGATTACATGTAAAATATTTAGTTAATTTAACTAATTATAACAACTTCACAGTGATTTAATAAAATAATTTAGGATCCTGTAGATCCCACAATCCATCCTTTCATAACACATACCCTAGTCTCCTCCACAGGACTAAAATAGAACACCAACTGAAGCTTTCCTCCCCCATGTCCATATTTCCTGTGAACCCTACATCCATCTCCTCTTAAATTCCCTCCCCTCATTTGAAGGCTTTATCCCAACTCCAAGAGGCACCCACTGCTAATCCACAGACCATGCCTGCCTGAAAAACAGGGAGGCTGCCCACAGACCTTCTCTTCTCTCTCTCTGTTCTTCCAGAACCGATGCCCCAGGCTCATCCCCAGCACTGTAGAAACATGACACTAGCAAGCCTTCCCTTTCCCATGCTCTCATCTTCTGTGGATACCACAGACCACCTTAATCTAACCGTCCTTCCTTTGCTCAATGCTTTGACCTAAACCCCATCCTCAGCAGGCATAACCCACTAATCCAAGGGCTGCTCTTCCCATAGCAACAAGTAGACTGAAGGCAGATCCACACCTCTCCTGCTGCTCTTGGGATACAGCCCCTCCAGTTTCATCCCCAGTTCTGTAGCAGTAAACCTACTGAGACCTCCCTTTCCATTTTGACCCCATCTCCAGCATCACAAAGACTTTATACCCTACATTCATCCCCCAATTGATTCCAATAGTCCAGGTTACAAGACTAACAGGTAGGTATTCCCTGTGAAAATACCAGATGAGCAGTCCAGAAAAACTTGTCCAATAGGCTATGCTGTGAACGCACAGAGATAGGCCTGTCTCCAGAGTGCTGGATTAAAAGCATGCAAAGCACTCAGGAGGCAGAGGCAGCTCGATCAATGTAAATTCCTGGCCAGCATAACCTAAAAAGTGAGTTCCAGGACAGCCCAGGCTGTTCCACAAAGAAACACTGTCTCAAAAACAGCCTAGATTCTACTCATACAATATATCCTAAACACATTTCCCCTCTTAACACTTCTCATCACCTCCACACTTTCTTCCCCAGTCTACTCCCCTTCCATCTCCCTTCAGTTCCTCTGCTATGATCAGCTGGGGAACTAGTCATCCCTTGTGAATTCCTTTAGTTTTTTGCATAGATAATTCAGACAGTAAAATCACCTGTGAACTTACCAGTTACCTAAATCACTATCACTGCTATGAAAACATTATAGCGAGTGTATCAGGGCTATCAATTGGTAATGAACCTAATGAAGCTCAGTATTAGATTAATCTGTGCTTAATCCAGCAGAACAAGACACTTTCAGAACTCTTGTTGTTTTTATTTTACATGGTAGCCTGAAAGGGTTGCTGTCTCTCCTGATGTGATATGTACATTGAGTCATTAACCAGTATATTATGAATTTTCACTCATAGCAAGACTGTGTAGTTTTTAAAAAGAGCATGAAATTAAGAATAGTATTATCAGTGTAAAGAATAAAATCTCATTTTCATATTTATTAGCTTCTTGTTTCATGAATTTAGGTTTCAATGGTTTAGACAAAACAGTTTGTAATCTATGCTCCATAGTGCAAATTTCACCTTACATAGTGCCTTAAAATTAAGTTTTGATTTATATTGCCTGGCTGCCAAAGACAGAAGGTTCTGTAAAACTAATGAAGAAAATTTAGAATTTCCCAAAGAACAGTATATAAAGGATTACCCATTCAGAAGAATGTCTTTGATAACCACACATCACAATGACCCTGATACTCCAAAGCAAGAGGAAGATGTTTATATGCTGAGCTAGAAAGAAAGTAGGCAAGATGGCTCTAATAGACACAGCCTAAGCCTATCTTAGGACCTTCCCAACAACATCTAAGAAAGAGTCTTGCATTCAATGGCTAGGAACATGTGCTCCATAGGCTGCCTTAATATCTGTCTATGCTGTAGGACTTGTAATACATACCAGGGTTACTAGTAGACAAAATGACTGTTGAATGTCAAGCTCAATCCTTGTAATGTGTTTAAAAAATCTGGATTCCAGTCAAATGTGTTTGTTTATATGTTGTCTATGAC
This sequence comes from Phodopus roborovskii, assembly GCF_943737965.1. Classification (NCBI taxonomy): domain Eukaryota; kingdom Metazoa; phylum Chordata; class Mammalia; order Rodentia; family Cricetidae; genus Phodopus; species Phodopus roborovskii. The sequence continues at coordinate 12,565,696 of NW_026126470.1, read as the reverse complement.
TGCTGTCAACCACTGACAGTAGAACTCATTAATGCAAATGAGACCATATGGCAGAGAAAGCATACAATATTATTATCTGGCCCTAGCAATAGATTGCCTGTCCCTGGTTTAACTCATAGTAGCTAAGCAGAGACTATATCAGAGTATTCAGTGGAAATAAAATAGTTGCTTTATTAAAATAGAAGATACAATTATCTCTTTTGAGACTCAGGTATCACTATATTTCAGTTGGCAAAACAAAGGCTCCTAGTGTGGGGTTAGGTAATTGTACTCAATATGATATCAAAAACATTAGTTGCTGCATTAAAGGGAAACTTGTAACTGAATTTAATAAAGGAGTAGGCAACCAATTCTTATGTCAGGAACAACATGAACTCGTGTTATTTAGGTTGAAGGAATGGGTCATTTCATGAGACAAATGAATCAATGGAGTAGATGATAGTGAAAAAAAAAAAAAACAGGTATGGACAGGAAAGTGTATGCCATTGTAACCATTTGACTGTAATAATAACCAGAGTTCTCTACTCACATACATTCTCACAGTATCATATGATAACCTTAAATATTTTCATTTCTTACAATATAATTATAAATTTATTTTATGTGTTTATTTTAGTAATATATTTTAATAGTCGAGGCAAATGGGAAAATAGACCCCAACTAGAGGAAATAGATATTAATTTAAATACCAAAAGTTAATTGGTAAATAAAAAATACGCAGTTGCCTTTCCTTTATAAATTAATGAATCACAAGCACCATGTTATAGAACTATATATCTTATTGCTTCTATTTCAACCATCTGACATTGAACTAAGAAATGGCCAGAGTACCCTGTTTAAATCATATTCAGCATGGTGGCCTATAAAAGTCAACACATAATTTCTTTCTGATGTAATATTCGTGTGAGAGATAAACATCTAATTATTGCTCTGATATTGTGAGTGTAAGTGTGAAAATTCAGGATATTTATCATGAACACTCTGTTCCTCTCACTTTCCTGACGTTGATTACTAACTTAAATTTTATTCCCTCCAAGCCTGTGATGGAATAGCAAGGGCAGATAATTTGGATTACTCAATCACTTAAGCTCAAATAATTTTTTATTTATAGAAAAATTATACAAAAGTGTAAAAGATATAGAATTTATGATTTTGTAAAGTGACTGGCATGACACCAATTGCCATTTTGTGCTAGGTTATGTCGCATGAGTGTAGACAGCATTCTCAGGACTGTATGCATCAACCCTGGCTTTCTGTAGTCACTGTGAATACTAACTAAATTGCAAATGCCTTTATAATTCTTTTTCATCCTGAAGTAGATATAATGACATTTGTTTTGGTGGCATATGGGTCATGAGATAAGACAAAAAGAAAAAGGTACAAATCACAATACAACAAATACCTTTGACCTGTGATATTTGTTTTAGTTATAATAATGAACTGAGTGGATGATAAACTTACTGTTTTACAGTAATTTCCATTTGCACACAATTATATTGACAACATCTATGAACAATTTCTATATATTTGGAAGGAGAAAATTAAAAGATTTAAATCTATCTCTATATAAATATAGTTCTTCACTCATTATTCCTCATGCTACTTAATATAAAGATCAGAACCTCTGTTCTTCACTCATGGGAAGGTGCAGCTTGAAAACTTAAATACCAGGAATAATAACCTATACAAAACTTACCCCAGTAGTATAATTCACCTCAAGCTAAGTGCTCATACTTTCACTGTATGATAATCTTGAATCTTGTAGTTAAATTCACCAACTTATATATTTATGTGAAATTTAATCAGATAAAAATAGCAGCAACTTGTACACAGTTTTATTTTAATTTTATTTCATGTACCTGAATCTAGCATTGTATAATTCTGTATTTATCCTGGGTCCATTATTATTTTTATCTAGTTTACAGGATACATTTATAAAATTGTAAACATGGTTGCATAATATTTGTGGCAGTTTTCCAAAGTAACAGACTAATCAGCATGTCGTATGTGGAGTCTACCAATATGGGCAGCAATGAGCCAGCATCTGTGGTTGGATGTGAATGTGTGTTGTGGAGAGAGAAGGATCATAAAGACAATAAAATGTCAATTCCCTTCTCTCCACTTTAAAGGTCGTGATATATGTAAAAGTGTACAGTGAAGAGATTAATGGGTATGCAGATCTGTATGAGGACTTTGATGCCTTTCATGTCTCTCAAAGTCCTTGTTTGAGAACTGATATAGCAGATGTCAATTAGCATACTTTATGTATTTTACAACTGCAATCAAATTAATAGGCTTTCATAGTGAGATATTTTAATAAGATATCAAGCCAAGGATATAGTCTAATTATACCTCAGAATTAAAAATAATGTATTAACTTTTGAAAATTGGCTTCCAACATTCTTTGTCACAATTAAAGTGACACACCCTTTATCAATCCTTTAATATACAACTTCTTAAATATTAGAGAAAATATTTTTTAGGATTATGGGATTCATCAAGAAACTTTTTGGAGAAAGCAATTTTCTAATAAGCTAATTAAATGTGGTTAGTTATAGTTTGCTTTCAGTAAATATTATCTGATTAATAAATTAAACATTTTGATACTTCATTCCATTTTGATTATATGTATTTATGTAGTTATCCTACAGCCATTATCTCATAAAGCCAAAATTCATAAAAGAAATAAAACAGAAGAAATGTGTTATAAATATGATGGTTATCAACTGGTAAAATAACAAAAAGAGCAAAATAATGTCATGCTAAAAACTGTTGTTACAACCCAGTAGCTAGAAAGTTGGTTTGGAGTATGAAGGTGACTTCTTCCATGCTTGAGAACCTGAGTTAATCCCTGGGACTAACATGGAGGAAGAAAAGAGCCAATCTTTTCATCCTTGGACCTCGGCAAGTGTATACATACACATTAAATGAGGAACAATAGAAAAACATGCAAACATATTCCTGTAATCTACTGTTCAGCTCTCAGTAAAACAAAATGTAAAAATGTAAGTTGGACAAAGTGTTGTTTTCAAAAATATGCTTTCCTTCTGCCATTGTACATGTGCAATTTCCAGAAAAACAACAAAATCCCAGAAAATCTGGTATGAAGTACGCAATGTAAGTTTAAAATGTTAAGTGCACATAATATTTCAGCAGTGATTTTATGATTATAAACTTTTTATAGTTTCATTAATTTTGTGCTTTTATCTTTTATATAATTCACATCTATAGTTTATATCACATTATCTATTACATTTCTGTAATATTAAAAATACCAAAAATAAAAACATTTAGGACTCAAAAACTTGCAATATTGAACAAAAGATTAGCTTTAAAAGGTCAGAATGTCTCCAAATAAAAAAGGTTATTAATATATAACCTCCCAGGACATCCTCAATTTTTATACGAGAAAGGGGAACCCAAGAAGAATCTGAGGTGCATGGGATTTAGCTAGTGAGATGTGGATAGAGTCAAAGGTACTGTATGGAATAGAGGTAATGAACCACATTGCAAAACATAGATTAATATAAGTGCGTTAATTTAAATTACAAGAGTTAGTGTGGGAAAAGCCTAAGCTAAGACTAAACATTCATAAATAATAAGAAGTTTCCATGTCATTATTGAGGAACTGGCTGTCCAAAGAAAGTCCGACTAAACTGCAAGATTAAAATTTTTGCTCTTTTTTTTTTTCCAATAAAGTTATTGGTCTTATTTTCCAATTTTACAAACTGCAAAAGATTCATGTTCACAGTTGAATATAGGAGTTACAGAGGCTTCTAGCATTTTAGGAACTGACATTTAAAAATATACATCATTAATTTCTTATTTTTAAAACTAATTTTTTAAATTAAAATATAATGATATTACTTTTTTTTCTTCCATTCAATCCCTCCCATGTCTCAACCTCCTCTCATATTGACAGCTTCCTTTCTTTGACTATTATTGCTTTGTGTGTATGTGTGGGGTGGTGCTATTATGACATCTCTACCATATTTTGATTCTAAAGTGTCAAAAAGGCAGTATCATTATACATTCAACACACCTCACAGAAATGAACACTAAAAAAGGAAAATCTTTCAACATATAAATTATACCTTGGAGCTGTTAAAGGTTCTAAAATATTAATAGACAATGGTAAGAAATGTGAGAAACATCTAGACAAAATTTTAAAAGAGAAGCTTATTTGTGAATTTAAGGATAAAAAAATGGCATTCTTTAACACCATATGCTAATCTGCTTAATACTTCTCAATTACGTTTTCATTTTCTTTGTATCACGTTAGTATCTTTTTTGAGATCAATAGTTTATATAATGCTACTTTTCAATTCTTCAACTGATACTTGTGGGCTACTATTTTGGCTTCCCTATTAATAACATATTGCTTTATTTTTACTTCATTTTCACTTTCGTACATTGCTCTTCCCATGTAAATGAGCTCTGTTCCTGCATCTGGAACTTGCCCCTTATAAAACTCCAGACTAATAATGAAATGCTGTGGATTTATTAGCGTACAATGCTTTGGGAAGAGGTAAGATGTGAGCTGAATATTTTGGGAACTTTATGTGATTCTCTATTCTTTTATATATAAATGTGTATTTAAGTTAAAAACAATCTTATTGACACTTCAGTCCTACTTCCTTCTCCTTCCCATCCTCTCATGTCCCCCACCAACCCCCCGTCCCACCCCCTATCCCCTCCTCAAAGAGGGTAAGGCCTTCAATGAGAGTTCATCAAAGTCTGTCACATTATTCTGGGCAGGGCCTAACCACCTACCATGTTTCTAGTCTGATTCAGAATCCCTCCATGGGGAATGGTTCACAAAGTCCATTTGTGCACTAGGGTTAAGTACTTGTTCCACTGCAAGAGGCCCCTTAGACTACCCAATTGTCCTAACTGTCCCCTAAGTTCAGGAGGCCTGGTTCAGTCATATTCTAGTTCTCCACCTGTCTGGCTAGTGTCATGAGCTCCCACTTGCTCTGGTCAGCTGTTTCTGTGGGTTTCCCCACCATAGTCTTGATCCCTTTGCTCATCACTCCTCTCTCTCTGAAACTGAATTCTAGGAGTTTGGCTCAGTGTTTGGCTGTGCATGTCTGCTTCTGCTTCCATCTACTAGATGAAAGTTCTAGGATGGGATTTAAGGTAGTTATCAATCTCATTATTGGGGAAGGGTTTTTAATGCAGCCTCTCCACTATTGCTTATATTCTTTGTTGGGGTCATTCTTAAGGACCTCTGGACATTTTTCTAATGCCAGATTTCTCTTTAAACCTATAATGGTTCCCCCTATTATGGTATCTCTTTTCTTGCTCTCCTCTATTCTTCCCCCAGCTCAATCTTCCTGATTCCTCATGTTCTCCTAAGCCCCCCTCTTCTCCAATCCTCTTTCTCCTAAGTCCCCTCCCTCCTTCCAATTTGCTCAAGATCTCTTGTCTCTTTCCCCTTCTGAGGGGTAACATGTATGCCTCTCTTAGGGTTCTCCTTATTTCCTAGCTTTTCTGGTGGTGTGAATTATAGGCAGGTAATCCTTTGCTCTATGTTTAAAACCATATATGAGTGTGTACATACCATGTTTTTCTTTTTGTGACTGGGTTACCTCACTCAGGATGGTTTCTTCTACTTACATCCTTTTCCTGGGAATTTCAAGATTTCATTTATTTTTCCCACTGAGTAGTACTCCATTGTGTAAAGATGCCACGTTTTATTTATATATTCTTCAGTTGAGGGGAATCTAGGTATATTTTAATCAATCCTTGTGAAGGAGTTGTATATAAATAATGCATCAAAATAAATAACAACATAACCCCATCAATATAAAACATACATTTGAATTGAGGATTGCATTTCAGCATACAAAATAAAGGAATACCATAAATTTTTAAGAAAATCATTTGTTCCCACCCACATAGTTTTGCCAGAATTATAGATAAACTGTATTTATTTAAGTTGTGAATTAGTGAAAGAAAATGATGATCAGATGCAATGAAACAAATACCTAATTTTCTTCAGTGGAAAAAATGAATTGCTTAACTTATATTCTTTTAAATTAATTTTTTAATTAAATTAAAAAAATCTCATTTTACATACCAATTGCAGTTCCCTTTCTCTTCCATTCTCCGCACCATCTCCCCATTCACCCCCATCCACTCCACAGGGAGTAGACAGTGCCTATACCCTCCCTGTGTATCTAGGCTGAGAGAATATCCTTCCATAGAGGAATATTCCTCTATTGCTTGTAGGAATGCAAACTTATGCAGCCACTGTGTAAACCAGTGTGCCAGTTTCTTCAGAAAATGAGAATCAATCTACTTTTAGACCCAGCAATTCCACTCTTTTACCTTTCTAAGTTATCTGATAAGAAGACTATAAGTAATCATTCACTCTTGCAGTTTGCCTCCTTGGGTCAAAAGCACCCAGAGATAACACTTAGTTTATTTATGTGCCAATAAAACTACAGTCATAAATATAGACCATTGTAATGTTGTATAGTCATTGCCATCATTTGGGAGCCATTTAATAGTCACCAATTTTAAGTGCAACTTTTTTCTTACTCAAGGTTTTTAAGGATACATGGTCAGAAGTTATAAATGTACAATTCTATATGTGTGATGAGTTACTTATGCTAAACAGTGATAATATGAGCTATATAATTGTGAATAATTATTTCTATTGTGGAATTTAAAAAATTTCAAAAGTTTCTCATTTAAGAAAAATTTCTAGAGATGAGAAAATTGAAATAATGCTCCTTATTGCATTTTGTTTAAAGATATGGACTACACATATTTTTTCAATGAGATAAGATCTCTACTCAAGAACTCACATTTTTCTCTTTTTAATATAAATTTGAAACAAGCTTGCTCTACATGTCAATCCCAGTTCTCTTTCCCTCCCAAGTCCCCCCTCTCCCCTGACCCCCTTCCAAACCCCTTTCTGCTCCCCAGGGAGGGTTGAGGCCTTTCATGAAGAGTCTTCAAAGTCTGTCAAGTCATTTGAAGCAAGGATTAGGCCCTCCCCTGTATATCTAGACTGAGAGAGTATCCCTCTATGTGGAATGGGCACCCAAAGTCCATTCATATAATAGGGATACATACTAATCCATTACCAGTAGCCCCATAGACTACCCAGTCCTCCTAACTAACACCCACGTTCAAGGTGTATGGGTCAGACCTATGTTGGTTTCCCATCTATCAGACTGGAGTCCATGAGCTCCCCCTTGTTCAGATCAGCAGTTTCTGTAGGTTTCTCCAGCCTTGTCTTGACCCCTTTGCTCATCACTCCTCCCTCTCTGCAACTGCATTCCAAGAGCTCAAATCAGTGTTTAGCATTAGGTGTCTGATTCTGCTTCCATCAGCTACTGGATAAAGCTCTAAAATGGCATGTAAAGTAGTTGTCAATCTCATTATCAGGGAAAGGCATGTAGGTAGTTTCCCCACTATTGCTTTGATTGTTAGTTAGGTTCGTTCTTTTAGATCTTTGGACATTTTCCTAGTGCAAGATTTCTTTTGAAGCCAATAATGGCTCCCTCTATTATGAAATCTCTATTCTAGCTCTATTTTGTTCTTCCCCTGACTCAATCTTCCTGCTTCCTCATGTTCTCTTCTTCTCTCATCTTCTCTCCTTCTTCTTCTCTTTCTCCTAATTCCCTCTCCTCTTCCTCCCCACCCCCCAATGATTCCAAATTACTCAGTAGACTTTATCCCAGGGATGCTGGAATGGTTCAACATACGAGAATCCATCAATATAATCCACCGTATTTAAAAAAACACACATGATCATCTCACTAGATGTTGAAAAAAAACCTATTGTAAGACCCTCAGAATGAGGAGTCTCCCAATTTCGGTCAATACCACCAAGAACTCAATGGCCAATCCAGTTGATGCAACACCCAAGAGACATTAATGAACAGGAAACCTTTGCACAAATAGACCCCCTCAGCATGCAGACTAGAGAGAAGCATCATTCTCCAGGCACAGGCATTTTTAAAGTCAAACCCCACAAGCTTAGGGAAGGGGTGTGACCCTCTGACCTTTGAGTATGTGACCCTTTGAGGCTGGATGGTCTCACTGTTAGGGTCAGCAGACCTTAGGGTCTTGGTGTATACTAATTAATCTTGTCTGGGAAAACCAGAGTTGCAGCTATCTCTTTGTTTCTTAAGAACCCTATTTACCACCTGCTGACTCACTAAAAGGAGGGGAAGTGTGAATTCTTGGTATCCTACTATCTCAGGGCCAGTGGATAGCAAATTTCACCCAGCATTCCAATTATTTGGGCTTCATTTCATTTCTTTGCTAGTTTAAGTCTTTCACTATGAAAAACCAAACACCCCTTCATGATTAAGGTCTTGGAGAGATCAGAGAAAGGGGAACACTTCTCCACTGCTTTTGGGAGTACAAACTGGTACAGCCACTTTAAAAATCAGTATAATTGTTCCTTATGAAAATGGGAATCAGTCTACCACAAGATCCAACAATTCACTCTTAAGCATATATCCAAAGGCACATTAATACAATAAGGACATCTGCTCAACTATGTTCATAGCAGCATTATTTGTAATAGCCGGAACCTGGAAGCAACCTAAATACTCCTCAACTGAAGGATAGAGGAAATGTGGTACATCTACACAATGGAGTACTAGTCAGCAAAAAACAAACAAACAAAAAACAAACAAAAAACAAACAACAAACAAACAAACAAACAAAAACCCAAAAAAACAAAAAAAATGAAATCCTGAAATTTGCAGGCAAATTGATAAATGGATGGAACTACAAGAAACCATCCTGACTGAGGTAACCTAGTCACCAAAAGATAACATGATATGTACTCACACATATATGGTTTTTAGATATAGAGAAAGGATCACCAGTACAATCCATACTGCCAGAGAAGCTAAGAAACAAGGAGGACCCTAAGAGAGACATACATGGACTATATGTTTTGTTTGTATCTTAATGCGACACAGTTATATATATATATATATATATATATGTATATGTATATGTATATGTATATGTATATGTATATGTATATGTATATATGTATGTATATATGTATGTTTTGTGTACATTTTAAATGTTTAACTGTAATTAATATATTTTATAAAATAATTGTATTTCATAGTAATTAAAGATATTAAAGTATGAACTAGACATATTGTATCCTTACACTGACACATTCATAAAGACAAAAAAGCATTTTATATAATATGTATGCATATTTACATATTTAATTCCGTTGTATACATTGGTATTTAAATACATGCATTAGGTTTTTAGTTAATTTGGTCAGTGACTCTAAACTATATATTTACATATTTAATTATTTTATGTACATTGGTATTTAAATACATGCATTAGGTTTTTAGTTAATTTGGTGTCAGTGCATCTAAATAACAGACATTTACTTTTAGTTTTATTGTTTTCTGCTGAACTGAGTGAATAACGCATATCCAATTTTTAAATACCCACAGTTAAGTTCTTTTCTCCTCCAACAGAAAAATATAAGCAGGAACTGTATATTGCTGTCAGCTACATTGCTGAGATATATTTAGTACAGTGACTCAAATGCTATGAAGTTCACACTGGATTGCAATGTGTATCTTTAAAACTCCAGGCATGGTGCAATTTTCTGAATTATTCACACATAATCACTACAGGGTATTATACTTAAGTAACATGGAAACGTGCCTTAGAGCAGACACCCTTGAAGAGCCTTGCCTATGGGTAGAATGCATTAGTATGATGATAACACAGCATTCACTGCTTTAATGTGTTAAATTTACCTATTCACTGATGGTGGCACAGATAATGATGATAGCAGATGTCTCTGATAAGCATTTGATCACCATTTTCTCCACTTATTTCTTAGTAGAGGAATATAGACTCCAAAGGGAGAAGAAACAGACAAATTCAGTCAGTGGTACAGATTCCACATTCTGAGGCAGTTAGATCTATCTATCCATCAGTGCATGCCTAGAAGAAATCATTGATTATATGAGTTGTATCATTAGAGATGTCCCTCGGAAGCATGCCTAGCAGAAATCTTGGATTAAGTAAGTTCTATCTTTTAAGCTAAGAAGAATACTAGTATTACTATGGTGAATAGCACATTTTTGAAAAAAAAAAAGAACATTCTATACCCAAGTCAAAGAAGTTTAAAATGAATTATATGAGAAATGAGGCCTCTATTTAAAAATAGTATTTGAAGTACATATTAAGATTAGCATGAAATAACATCTCATGTTAACAAGTATAAAATAAGGATGGGCAGTGGTGGTGCATGCCTTTAGTCCCAGCACTTGGGAGGTAGAAGTAGGGGGATTTCTACAAGTTTGAGGCCAGTCTGATCTACAGAGCGAGTTCCAGGGCAGCCTCCAAAGCTACAGAGAAACCCTGTCTCAAACTTCCCCAAAATATTAAGTAATATTCTACTTTCTAGGGAATTGTAAAATTTAAAAAATGATAAATGAAGTTAGAAAAAAGAATCACATCTAATTGTGTAGTATTTATTACATTTATAAAACTAATTACTATGTGAATACCTAGCCTTCAATTGAAAAGCTAATGATGTTTCATTTTTCAAACATGAAACTAGATACACATGTCTTAAGTTTGAAGTATGTGATGAAGACTTGATGTTGGACTTTGTTTACTATAAGTGGTGTTGGTAAAATCACAAAGGGCTAGTATAGTAGTATGTATAAACTACAGATGTGTACAGATGCCAAATGAAAACACACTTCATTCTTAAAAAAAGCAAACAACTTAATATTCCAAGAAGACTTTGTTCCAAATCCAAGAAATGGAAAATGGATGGATTCAAAATATGTTACAAGCACCTGGAAAAAATATTTATATTTGTCTTAGCTAATTTTCTATTGCTCTCAAACAATTACATGACTATAGCAATTTACAAAAGGAAGTACTTGATGTAAGATGTTGTATTCCAGAGGGTGGTAGAATCCATGCAGGCTTGGGTTTTATAGTTTTAGATGATAGCACACATGTTAAAATAACAACCATAAAATAGAGAGAAACTAACTGGGAACATACAAAAAGAAAGATAAAAGTCCCAAAGTAAATACAGACAAGAGAAAGATATTAAAATGAGAACTAAGATAAGGCCATAAATTCATAACTAATAAGAAGTCTCCATGTCATGATTTGGGAGCTAGTTGGTGGCTCAAAAGAGAGAGTCTTGTACAAATGAACTTTTAATTGGTTATTTTATCAGATATATCTCATCTAATAGTAAGTTTTAGTCTTGTGTTGCCAGTGTGCATGCAGATATGAAATGTTTGTATGCAGACTATATGTATATATGAAACATATTTTATATATTATATTTCGTCTATTATATTTCATCTCTTATCACCATTTATGAATCAGCACCATAGATAAAGTCATCTGGATTACAACAGATGAGGAAGTTGGTGATGGGAATAACAAATTTATTTCACAACTGTTGGAGATGTAGGTTTAAAGAACAAGTGGTCAACAGTTTTCTATTGAGGTATCTTCCTAATTTTCAAATGGCTTCTTTCCTTTGCTCTTTGGGCAACCTTTATATAGTCATCCTTACCTTGTGGTGATTCTCTCTTTTTTTCCCTATGGTTGCAATCAGATTATATACAGAACACCATATGATCCAATTTATATCTAATAATCTAGAAAAAGTCACTACTCATTTTTCTAAACCCAGTATCACTGAAAACCAAGAATGACTTAACTATATACGTTCAATAAAAATCAAGGTGTTGCCAAGTGTTGGTGGCACACATGCCTTTAATCCCATCACAGGGAAGCAGAGGCAGGTGAATATTTGTGAGTTCAAGACCAATCTGGTGTACAGAGCTAGTTCCACAACAGGCCCCAAGGATACACAGAGGAACCCTGTCTCAAAAAATACAAAAATAAAGATAAAAACAATCATTGTGCCATGGTTTTCCACAAACTACAGTAGATAGAAGCAGTGCATTTCTGACCAAATGTTATCATAAGCATAATATTCTAAAATATCATATATAAAATAAAAGTCACAATTACTCATTTGTCACCCAAGAACGTGATTGCTTATTGTTCTTTTACATCAGCCATTCTCTCTCCCTCACTTTCTCTAACCTTACACAGAAATACATACCAAGCCATTTGCAATTCATAAATATTCTTGTGATGCCCTTCATAAACAAAGTACTGCCATCTATAGTCCATGCACAGCTCTTCTCTGCTTGTAGTAAACGATTTTTGCACATCTGTCCATATGGCTATAACATCCTCCTGTGACTAGGAATCACAGTTGATGAAACAGCTGCTTAGGTTTAAGATCTGAGGCTCTTAATAGAGCAAAATGTACAATCTGGAAACAGATCCCCGACTATCCTATTGTCTGCAAAGATCTCAAGTGACTAGAAATACATATGCAAAAAAATTATCCAACTCTACCTAAAATTCTATTCATTTACTTGTATGTGATTTTCAGTCTCATCAACATACCAATGTTAGAAAATTTCCTTGTAAACATGTAAATAATTTAGACCAGTAAAGATTTCAGGACAGTTCCCTTAGCAATCAAGCAATCACAACAGAAAGAGATTGAACTTGGAAATTTTATGGTCATGCTTGAATTAATAAGCACAAAGATTCAAATTTTATATTATTTCATGTCTCATGAATTAATTCTGCATGTTAATGTGAGGAAGAGAATATTCATACTATAGCAGCTGGATCATTTACTTTGCTAAACAAAAGTCCAAGTTGGTATCAGCTGGACTGTCTAATTCTCTGAACTGTAGGAACGTTTAAATTGTGAGGTCATTTTGAACAAAGGGAAGATGCTATTAGAAATAGCCTGTAACCAAGATTCATTATTTTGCAGCATTTGCAAGAACAATCATATCTCTTTTATTTTGACAGTGTAAAAACTTGTTAAAGTGGAATAAATTTTTATATAATATACATGAATATATAATTTTATACATAATTAAATTTGACATGAGCTCTATACTTAGGTTCCAAATATTGACTAATTGAGAAGGAAGGATAGAAAAATTCTTATTTGTTATATGATTATAAAAATCAATTTACATTTAGCAAAAGTATATATGTTGTGATAGAGAGCAAAGAATAGCATATCAGATGAGAAACAAAGTCATTCCAAATCTATAGATCTAATTGCAGTTTTTTTAATGATATTAGTAATGACTTAGCATTGGGTGTGGTAGGAATGGCTGTCTTAACATGGAATTCATTTGACCCACATCCCTGAATTCTACTCATACATTCTAAATCATACTTTTCTTAAAACATTAACACTCAACCTCTGGCTCTTGTGTCAAATTGTTAGGCATTCATTGAGGCATAATTCACATATTGTCAATATGTTCTCAGCTAATAGTAGATCTTCATGAGTCCCTTCCCTAGTCCATGTTGGGATTTTGTATGGCTTAATACTGTGAAAGTTTGTCTAAGAGTAACAACTGTTGTGAGTTGGTATATGCAACAGCACTGTTATGTCTACCAAGTATTGTTTTATTGAAGGCATCTAATAATTCTGGCTCTTTTAGCATTCAGGAGAAGGCATGCAATTATCACTATGAGATTTTGGATATATTCCTCTAAGTTTCTTTCAAGGAAACCTCCGAAGCCCTCAAAACATTGCAAGCTATTGCCAACTTCCTAGGTTGCTAAGCAGGTGGTTTATGAGGCCCTAGTTTTTCAGACATCACATACTCTGAATGCAAGACAAAGAAAAACAAAGCTGGATATGAACTATGAGTTTCTTTCTGCTCTCTTTCACAGTACTAGAACATGCTAAGCAAACGGGGCCGGGTCAGGGAGGGTAAAGTCATTAGTTTTCCTTTTCCAGATCTAGATCAAACCAGCTACAATGACTTGTCTGATAATAGTACAAAAATCTTAGAATAATCATACAAAAATAGTGCAATAGTGGCTTGACTGACTTGGGAGTAAGCAGCCACCTTCTGATAAGATATAATTTGTACTTTATTTATGATAGATCATGATGCACTTGTGTTTAAATACTAAAAATCAATTTGCATATCATATAGTGTAAAGTATCAATGCAGATATTTTCCTATTTTCAGCAGTCATTTCTTTTACTCTTGTCATTGTCATTTGTAATAGCTATTTTGTTTTTCCAGGTATAAGCCACTAATGGTATCTATTTTATATATGCAGACATTATTATCTCTTTGTCATTAGCTTCTTCATTTGTCTATTGTTTTTATTAGAAATGTTAATCACATTTAAAAACCAAAATTTTTGGTGCACATGGGGGAGACCGTTCAGGCAGAGCAGCCTGCCCCAATGTCCATCATTTCGTGGTCCCGCTGCCACCAGAGGAGGGAGCCAGCTTTCTGGTGCCCTGCTCGGGACCTCGTGAGGATTGGGGACTGTCCTCAGGATAACCTGTCACAGCAGACCAGCCAATCCAATGTCTGCCAGAGTCCTAGTCTAACCTCCAACCACTGGACAATAAGAGCCATCAGAGTATTGAACCTGCTTGCACCCTCCGGAAGACAATTTTGGTTCCATACTCACCAGGAGAGGGCAGGACCCCACCAGTACTCACTGGAAGAAGGGATGGGTAGATAACAGTATAAGAACACAGTCAACAACAGAAAAATAAATATGACACCCTCAGCGTCTAAGGACTTAATGCCAGCAAGATTTGAACATTTTAATTTTATATAAACCTTAATGTCATGGATTATAAATGTTACATTTTAAAAGCCCCTTACCAGCAGGAAGTAGCTTGGAAAGAACGACGCCCAAATTCCCAAATATTTGTATAAATGTTTGTTTTCATTTAATTGGACTTTGTTATATAAAATTAAATAAAATAAAAAAAATAAATATAAACAAATTTAAGTTGTAACCTTATGTTATATATAATTAGTGACTTCACATTTATAATTCATTATATTTTTATACTAAAAAATTAAATTAAAGTATATTGGGTTTATTCACTATTTTGTTTTATTATTACTTTTATATGGCACATTGGAGATGGGACTGAGGGTTTCATGGCAGCCTGTAGGATTCTCTACCATGAGTTTATACATAGAGTCATCTTTTCCCTTTTATTTTGATATAAGTCCTCACTGATTTGACTTTTCTGGACTTGAACTTGCTATAGTGAAGACTGAATGGGATTTACTGTCATTTGTCAGGCTGTTAAGGAGCTAGGGAAACAGGCTTATGTCACCTGAGCAAATTAATCCTTATTCTGAATTTCTTCACTCAGAGATTTTAATTACGTATCATGTTAAGTTAATCTTTATAATAATCTTCTAAAATTCACCCCAATAACCCTTAATCAGAATTGTAAATGTTTACAAGCAACATAATTTAAACATTTTCCTACACAGCATCAATATTTTTCTTCTGTTTTTTAAAATATCAGTTCTTCTTTTTACATATCGATCTCAGTCCCCTCACTTTCCTGTCTTCACATGCCGCCTGGCACCCCCTCCCTGCCCCATACCCTGTCCCATCCTCACCCACTCCAGAGGGAGGGTGAGGCCTTCCAGGAAAGATCATCAAAGTCTGTGAAATCATTTGGAGTACTGCCTAGGCCCTCCCTCATGTCTCTAGGTTAAGAGAGTATCCTTCCATGGGGAATGTGTTCCCTCCTAGGGCCTTCATCTAGTAGCTGATGGAAACAGAAGCAGACACCTACAGCTAAACACTGAACCAAACTCCTGGAATCCAGTTGCAGAGAGTGAGGAGTGATAAGCAAAGGGGTCAAGACGAGGCTACAGAAACCCACAGAAATAGCTTAGCTGAATAAGGGAGAGCTCATGGACCCCAGACTGATAGCTGGGAAACCAGCATTAGACTGGTCCAGAACTTCTGAACATGGTTCAAGGCCTGGGAGTTCTACGGGACCTCTGACAGTTGAATCAGGATGTATCCATGGTGCATGAAAGGACAGCATCAATATTTTGAATGACTATACACAGAAAGATTTTCATATTAACTAAGTTTGGACTATTAAGTCATGGAGAATGAATTAGAAATTATACAGATATCTATTTTTGACAAAGAAGCTAAATGTATACAATGGAGTGAAAAAAGCATCTTCAACAAATGGTGCTGGCATAAGTGGATGCGGACATGTAGAAGATTACAGATAGATCCATTTCTATCACAATGCACAAAACTTAAGTACAAATGGATCAAAGACCTCAACATAAATCCAGCCACACCAAACTTCCTAGAAGAGAAAGTGGTAACTACCCTTGAACAAATTGTACATGAGACTATTTCCTGAACATAATGCCATTAGCATAAACACTGAGCTCAACAATCAATAAATAGGACCTCCTGAAACTGAGATGATTCTGAAAGGCAAAGGACACAGACAATAAGACAAAAGAGCAGCCCACCAATCCCACATCTGACAGAGGGATGATTTTCAAAATATACAAAGAACTCAAGAAGCTAGTCCCCAAAACAACAAATAGTTTAGTTAAAAAGTGGGGTATAGAACTAAGTAGAAAAATTTTAATAGAGGAATCTAAAATGGCGGAAAGACACCTAAAAAATTGCTCAATGTCCTTAGCCATTAGGGAAATGCAAAGCAAAACAACTTTGAGATACCATCTCACACCTGTTAGAATGGCTACAATCTAAAACACCAATAACAGTTTATGCTGGGGAGGATGTGAAGAATGGGGAACACTCCTCCATTACTGGTGGGATGAAAACTTGTACAGGTGGTTGCTCAGGTAAATGGGAGTCTGCTTCAAAATCCAGCAATTGCACTATTGGGCATATACTTAAACTAGGACATCTGTTCAACTATATTTATAGCAGCATTATTTGTAATAGTGGGAACCTGGAAACAACCTAGATGACCATCAACTGAAGAATAGATGGAGAAAATGTGGTACATTTGCACAATGGAGTATTACTCAATGGAAAAGATAAACAAAAAACAAACAAACAAAAACCAATGAAATCTTGAAATTCGAAGGTAAATGGATGAAACAGGAAGAAACTATCCTGAGTAAAGTAATGCAGTGACGGAAAGACAAGAATGCTATGTACCTGCTCATATATGCATATTATACATAGAGCAAAGGACTACCAGCCTACAATCTACACCTCCCGAGAAGCTAAGAAACAAGGAGGACCCTAAGAGAGACATTCATCATCTCACAGAGAAGAGGACAAGAGCTCCTGAACAAAATTGGAAGCATGAGGGAGGAGGGAGGGGGCAGGGAAGTAGGAGAAAGAGGAGGGGAAAAGAGGAGGGGAGAGGAGAACATGAGGAATCAGGAAGATTGAGTCAGGGAATGAACAGAGGAGAGCAAGAAAAGAGATTTCTTAATAGATGGAGACATTATAGGTTTAAAGAGAAATCTGGCACTAGGAAAATGTCCAGATCCTCAAGGATGACCCAAACCAAGAATCTAAGCAATAGTAGAGAGGCTCACTAAATGTACTTCCCCTATAATGAGAATGATTACTACCTTAAATGCTATCCTAGAACCTTCATCTAGTAGCTGATGGAAGCAGAAGCAGAGATCCATAGCTAAACACTGAGCAGAACTCTTGGAATCTAGTTTCAAGAGGGAGGAATGATGTGCAAGGAGTCTAGACCATGGTGGGAAATCCCACAGAAACTGCTGACCAGAACAAGTGGGAGCTCGTGGACCCCAGCCAGACAACTGGGGAAACAGCATAGGACTGGACCAGGCCTCCTGAACTTGGGAGACACTTAGGAGGTCTGGGCAGTCTAAATGTCCTTATGTAGTGGATCCAGTATTTATTCCTGGTGCAGGAATGGACTTTGGGAACCCATTCCCCATGAATGGATACTCTCTCAGCCTAAATGTATGGAGGAGGGCCTAGGCCCTGCCCCAAATAATGTGACAGACATTGATGATCCACTATGGAAGGCTTCACTCTTTCTGTGGAGTGGATAGGCAGTGGGACTGAGGGGAGGCATCTGTGGGGGGCATGGGAGCATTAGAGGGAGAGGGAACTGGGATTGATATTTAAAACTTGATTGTAATTTAAATTAAAAAAGGAAATTTCCCAGACATCATTAATGCTATGTTGTTTTCATTTATATATTTTCAGAATCACTAAAAAATATTGTGTCCTATAGAGAGTACAATAAATGTGTTAGACAGTCAGGTTGAAAGTGTGTATATTTAAGAACACATTACTTAAAACAAGAAAACCAGATAAACTTGAAATAGATAATTGATTTCTAAAACGATGACCAAAGTTAAAACATTTAAGAAAACATTGAAAAATAATAATTTTATGGAATAGAAGTAATTTTTTCATGAAATATGAATAGGTAAATATCAATTATTTGATATGTAATATTACAGAAAAAAATAGAAAAGCAGATTATTTGTTAGGTTATTATAATGAGACAAAAGAGGGCAATTGTATCATTCCCAAGGAGAGTCATAGAATGGCTAGTGTTTCTTTGCTGTTTGTTCTATGGCACAGCCTTTGTGTTAAATACAGAGCTATTTATCCTTTGGAATAAAGTTCAGTACATCATTATGCTGTATGAAATGATCAGTTCTCAGGAACAAAAATCGACCCCATTCTAGTTTGACGTTACTGTGTTTTTAGCAATGATACACTTTCAGCAAAGAGAAGGCATCTTCCATTTTAAAGTAGTAATTTTTCTCCTATAGTACATGCAGTATATTTTTCCTCAAAATCTATTCTTTTTAGTTTCTATATGCCTAGGCATAAAAATAATGCAAGAAACTTACTATAATTTCATAGTTTCTGTTCTAGTGCCTATGTTCTCCATTGTGTGTTTTAATCTATAAAAATATTTCAAGCCCCACAGATTTTTAAAATCCTATGTGAAATACCACTTTTCTTGACTTTTAATTAGCTACTTCTTTGAATCTACATAGGACAGGCTTTTGCCTACCACTGAATTCAAATCTCTCTCTCTCTCTCTCTCTCTCTCTCTATATATATATATATATATATATATATATATATATATATATATCTTTTAATTAATTACATTTGAAGCTGCAACACTTGTCTAGGCCTGACCATGTTGCTGATTACAAACCAGCTTTGTGATTAATTAGTTAATAAAATTTCTATACAGCTAGTTAAAAAATATAAGAGTTGGTAAGCTATTGTAGTGTAAGAATGTTACACTACTGTGATAGTCCCAAGATATCCTCAAATCATTTCAGTAGACAAGTAAACATATAATTATCAAGCCTCATGCATTATGGATGTTTCTTTCCTTTAACATTCACATTTCATGCATTCCAATGTTTCTCATCGGGCAAGGGTATGCCGAGTCTACAAGGCCTTTTGCAGTATATTTGTGTGGTGTATGGTGAATTAAGAGCGACATTCTATAGGTAGGCTATTGTGCTTATGTACTTTACAATTTAGTGTAACAATGCTAATTTAAGCCTGCATTGATATTCCACTTCAAGCATGCTGAAAATGTAATTGCAGTGTACACAGGACAAATAAT
The DNA here is from genome assembly GCF_943737965.1 of Phodopus roborovskii. NCBI lineage: Eukaryota > Metazoa > Chordata > Mammalia > Rodentia > Cricetidae > Phodopus > Phodopus roborovskii. Next base: position 12,546,195 of record NW_026126470.1, on the reverse strand, counting down.
AAGAATGGTTTGCCCAATTTATTAGTCTAGAAAAGAATTAGTGTGATGGCCAATTAAAGGATACATTTTAATATAGTTATTATATTGTTTCTCATGCAGAATCAACTCTGAGAAGGTTAAAGGTGTTATTAAAATCATTAATTTGATTCCTCCTATAGATGACATAAAATTATAATAAAATATAATATATGGTCATGGGAGAACATTTTAATGAAGGCTTGGAAAAACTGGAAGTTATACCAATTACATGGTACTAATAAGATGGGGAAGTTAATAGCACATTCTCTTTTTTATATTCTTAAAGTACTGTGATTCATTTGATAAAATTGATTCTTTATTAAATCAACACTGAATATACACACAAATTACTTTTTGAATGTCTTGTCAACTGTTACATTTTTTTGCTTGTCCTATTATATGTCACTGTTTTCATTGCAAATATATGGGGCAACTTTAGAAATATAGTGGGAAGCACAACTGACTTCCAAAGGTAGGAAGCAAATAATTTTCATAATATCAAATATTAACACTTCTGTTTTATTTCTTTAGAAATGTTAAATCAGAATAGACAAAGAAGTAGAGTCACTTAAAATTATGAGTACATAACTTGGAATATAACATCACATCTTTCCCCCATTTTTTCTTAAAATCTTGTTTTTAATTGCTTTTAGTCAAGATTGAATTGCCACATAGTCCTTTCCTTTCCACGCTGCAGCCCACATCAGTAGTCCTCTCTCATATCCTTTCCATACATCTCAACTGTAAGTTGGTAACTTCCTTTTCTTTGATTGTATCTGTTACATACTTATACACACACACACACACACACACACACACACACACACACACATATATATATATGAGGATGCACACACACACACAGACACATGCACACACAAAGATACACACACAAAGAAACATGTATACAACACACTTAGTCTATTTTTGGTATTTGTGTTCATATGGTTTTCAAGGTTGTACACTACATTGAACAACCAACTAATATGTAGGCTCATCTCTGGAAGAAGCCAATTCTCTTTTTCATAGCAGTCAATAACAAACACTAATTAGCAGTATGATTTAAAAATTATTATAAAATTTGCTTTTATTACAAATTATATGTTCAACCAAACACACAAAATGTAATCTCTAATAGAGTTTCTTTGTGTGTGTATATATATGTGTGTGTTTGCTATCAAATTAATGGATTTTGAAACAGATTTCAGGATCTTCCGTAAGGAATTTTTTAATTAAAAAAAATACTGTTGTCACCCAGTAACATTTCTAAAAATGTTAAAATGTCTATGTAAAAAAGTTTTTAATTGTTTGTAAAAATGTTTGATAAAAAAATAAACGACTGCAAGTTCTCAGTAACCCCTATATTTATCACTGTAACCCATGACACAACACTTCTTGTGTGACTACACAGTTGAGATGAAAGCAGCAGCATTAACTTGCAATTAACTTAAGAGTGAAACTCCACTTGAATGTATGGATCTGTATTAGTTACATTTCTAATCCTGTGACAGAGGTGTGGCTGTTGTTGCTGTTTGCGGGCATTGTTTGCTCCATTCCATTTCTTACATATTTTAGTGGCTAGCATTCCTGTATAAAGTGTCTTATTCTAAAGTGTGTGATTTTAAAGTCATCATATTTCAATTAGACCCCTGTCATTATTGACTGTTCAAGCTTTCCAAGAAATGTGTCTTCCCATTGCAGACCACAATATGGGCAATGCTTTGCCTAGTTTCTTTCTATGGGAAAAATAAACTTTGACTTAGAAAGCCAAACTGAAAGAACACTTAGAAATGCCATCAATATGTCTTTAAAGACAAGTTGAACTTGTGCATAGGAAAATAACAAGTAAGGAAACCAGGTCTTATCCTCAGAGGAGCATACAAGTATCTCTCTTTGGAATTAAAATGTCATTATCAACAAGAGATGCTGTGCAACCTTCTGTTGTTAAACTTCATCTAATCTGAAGACAGAATTTCTGTTCCTCCTTGTCCTACAGCCAAATAAACACACAGAGGCTTATCTTACTTATCGACTGTTTGGCTTCTTACTGTCTAGCTCTTTCTTAATTATTACCCGATTTCTATTTATCTAAGTATCTCCACATAGTCTTGGCTTACCGAAGAATACCCAGAATCCTATCGTCCCTGGTAGCTACATGGCATCTCCTCAAAACTTTGTTGCTCTCCACAGAATTCTGCTAGTCTGGTAGCCCCACCTATACTCCGTTCCTCGCTACTGGCCAAGCAGCATTTACTCACCAACCAATAAGAGGACCATATTCACAATACAGAAAGACACCACCATCACTTGTTTCCTACATGGTATGGAGAACAAGCATATTTCCAAGTAGAAATACATTTTTCTGCAAACAGTTGGCTTGTATTTACTGCTGTTTGCTTATTGTTTTTACACAATTTATCCCCATGAAAGCCAGTTTGAAATGTAAATTATGAAATTTCTCTATGGGCCCTGTGAGTGCTGGGCTTACAGGCTTGAGGTATCATATGGATTACAGTATCTTAAGATGAATGCAAATTAATAAATAATAAATAATGGGCAGTTATTTATTTCTTAATGTGCTTCACTCCTGATATTGTAAGTAACTACACTCAACAGAGATCACCTAATCTAAGATAAACCTAGTTTAATAGATTGTAACCCGAATTTGGCTAAAGGGAGGCTTGAAGGATGGCTCCAGATGAAGTTCTCATATTCTGCTCTTCAGCAAAGGAAAGATCAGTGGAGTCTATAACCTGAGTAATATGACAGAAGTAGCCTACTAGAGACAAGACCATACATGGAGCTCACTATCATGACAGCACAGCCAATTGGTATACTCCTTGTTCATTAAAGAACGTATCTAAATTGCTAAATACACAGATAAATAAATAAGTACCAAACAACAAGGTGGGTAGCATTCCAGCCAGACACCTGACATTGAAGTCTGTCTTCTATACAAGTACACATAGATGCATGCCTACGTGTTACATATGCACTTGTACACAGAGAGTTTATAAGTATGAATATACCACAAAATACCCTGCCATACAATCACACACACACAAACACACACACACACACACACACACACACACACACACGCACACACAAAGAGGAGTCAATAGCTTTAGGAAAAACATAAAGCACTATGTTTTTCCTATGGTATCCCACTATCCCTACAAGGGATTTAAATATTTGTATTGCTGGATTATCTTTTTTCTTATTTAAAATTCATAAATTCATATTGCCTGATGTCATTTTTGCCAGCTAGAAATAGTTTGACTGAGTGCCTTGATTATATTGTCTTCTACATTCTTTGTCTTCTACATTCTACATTCATTAGTGGCCTTATCTGTTGCAGGTTATGGCAACCACTTGTATAAAATAAGCACCTGGACTTTACATTTTTTTTCTGAATGTATGTAACAATTATTTCAATATTTCTACTATAATTATGTTATTTTTAATTATTGTTATAAGAGACAGGCAATTATTTTCACAACATTCCCTGTAGAGTCTCAATTCTGTTACAAGTATATAGCTGTGATTGTCTTCAGTATTATACCAGTCTGTTTTTCTGTCACTATAACACATTCCTGAGGATGAGCCACTCATGGACAAAATGATTATGAAGCTCATAGCATTAGAAGTTGATAATGAAAGACTGAGTAATGGCCCATCTGGTTTAGCCAATGGTGAGGGATATAATATACAGCATGGGAGGTCGCACCATGGCAGGAATGGCGCAGGAAGTGACGACAAGGTGAACATGAGGGCAAGAGAGTCATGCGGGCAATATTGGTTGGCGATAGCATATCTTTCTCTAAGAAAGTAGCTGGAGCACTTGAGTGATATATTAACTTTTGCAGGGTTACACATCCGGTAACAAGTACATTGTAGAAAATCCTCACTCACAGCACACTAACGTCTCTCGGTGTCACCAGGTTAAATCAATCAATCAATCAAAGCCTACGTCTCATGAAACCAAGAGAACACTCAAAGGTACATTTGTACCATAGCAACATCTGCAGTTAGTTATTCACTATTTGTTTCTGGTCATCATTTCTCTCTCTCTCTCTCTCTCTCTCTCTCTCTCTCTCTCTCTCTCTCTCTCTCTCTCTCTCTCTCTCTCCCTCTCTCTCTCATTAACAGTTACTTTTCCTCTTGCAGAGAAAGAATCAAAATTCCCATTTCTCATACCTTCTATCATCAATTTTTTATGACTTTAATTTCTGTTCATAACTTGTCTATTTCAAAGTCTCCTTTTCTTATCTTCAGCAACATAACCATATTTATTATTTTAAACATGGTATTTGCCTTGTATCCTATATATCATACTTTGATATCAGTAATAGCTCAACTTCGGATGGCTGTTCTTCAGTGCTGTGAGCAGGCTGCCTTTTCATAACTGCAGACTGGTATTTTACTGTTATGTGCTGCACTCTATTGAATTTTGCCTGTAGGCATTTGCGGTGATGGTTTGAGTTCCATAGGAGGTCCTTCAAAGAGGATTCTTTGTTTACATTTGGAATGTGCCTGGAAGCATCAGCGCTGGAGAACCCTGGGGATTCTTCATAAAACCACGCATAGTTACTCACCCGAAGATGAGTAGGTATCATGAAATACTTCATCCCCACCCCTCCCTTTTCACTTCATTAGACCTACTGCCACAGCTGAAGGTTTCTTTGAGACATTTATCTATTGGTTGAGGTTTACTTGCACCCTACCTCCTGCACAATTCATCTCAATATGTCATACTAGAAAGGTTCTCGTTTCCTTCCACTTCCTAAAATCCAATTTCTCACCCTTCAAGGGCATCAGGAATTACCTCCTGTTCCTGACATGTGGCCTATTAAAACCATGGCAACAAGCCAGTAAAACAGTGGCAGTAAATATAGGGTAAATTCCAACGTCAGCTTTTCCTCAGTTTTTAGGCTCACACCCTGATTTTCTTTTCTTTAAACTGTTCTTTGTTGAATTTTCATAATTTTATTAGTTATATTGTGATTTTTATGTCTTTTCAAGATATTTTAAGTAGTGCTTTGACAGGAATTGTGTAATTGTCCCTGAAAATGTAAAAATATTTACAAGGCTCTATATCTTGTTTTAAATTCACATACATTTATCTAAAGAGTAGTATAGAAACTACCCTCAAGTTTTAAATGAAATGAACTTTCTAGTGTTGAGTGTTTGAAAGATAAGGGTTATGTAGTTTTAAATAATGTACATGGAAATGATTTTTAAATTAAAATGTAGAAAAGTAAGGACCCTAAATAAAATCATACAAATATTTTAAAAAAACCTTATCAATAAAGCACATATAAACTCTGAAATGTTCTTGAGCTCCAGCACTGTTACCTGTTTTCAAAATTATAGTCTTTATATTGAGTTTAATTACAATAAGATAAAGCTTATCAATAAATATGGACTCTTTCTCTACTTTATAGATGGCACATTTCTCTTTCTCTCTTTTCTTTTTTTTTTTTTTTTCTTCATTTTCTAGACAGGGTTTTCTGTCCAGGCTGTCCAGGAACTTGTGTTGTAGACCAGTTTGTCTTTCAGTTCAGAAGTCTTCCAGCCTCTGCCCCCTCAGTGTTAGCACACTAAATGGATGTGCTACCACACCAACAGATGGGACATTTTTCATACATGTTCACAACACATATGACCCATCATTTGGACATTTTCTTGCATGTGCTTCATGTACTTTGAACAAAATCACCATCTGTCTATCTCTCATCCCTTTTCCTACCCTGGTCATGTTTCTTTTTCGAAGTAATTTAATGTCTAGATTCAGGAACTTAGATTTTCTTGTAGCTGATGAAAGCAACATAAAGAAGGAGAGATTTATCATGGAAACAAAATGTCCTGATAGAGATGATCATGGAGAGGAAGACACAGTGATATGAGCACAAGTCAGGGTTGTCATTTCATTACCAATCACAGATAGAGTTGCTCAAGTGACTTCCTTCTTTCTGTTAAGTCTGAGAATCCCAGTCTATGGAATTTTGTGTGAGTCTTCCCACCTCAGATCAACCTATACACTGCAGCACTAAAATGCCCAGAGATTTCTCTTCCAGATAATCCTAGATTCTTCCAACTTTTAAAACAATGTAAGCCATCACCATATGCAGTTGAGATATATGTGCAACTAGGTTAAAAGTTAGCCCATATAAAATAACCAAGAAATGCAATGGTTTAAGATGCCAACAGATTTATGACAGGACAAGGAATGAGTACTATATGTACATGGTAGAATATTGATTTACCTTAAAGGAGGCTGATGAGATCTTATTTGATAAAGCATGGATGGAAGTAGAAATCATCATGTTAAGCAAAATAGGCAGGTCACTATGAACCACATTTGAATATTATTTGATGTTGCATTAACGCAAGGAAATGTTGAAGAAGTTGACATAAAGGATTGACAGTATTGAATATAAAAACATGTGTCTAGCATGGGGTTACATAGACTACTATGTATTCTTTACTTTTTCTTGTTACATGACTGTTCTTTGAGATTGGCAAAAAAAACTGACAATGAGTAGTCTCTAATAGGACTTGTATAATGTCACTCCAAAGTCACAGTGTAAAAAAGGAACAGCATATTTCTGACATCGAAGTTAAACTGTAACTTATAAACTTCCAACAGAAGCTGCTTAAAGTAATTTTTCGAAAGAAAGTATAGCTTATATCCTATTTTTTTCTTAATTATAGAAGCCCAGTTGTATACTGAGATTTACTGATTAAATATATCACCTTGCTACATAAAATTAATGAAATAAAAGTTTTAGAACATTAGGGTTTAATATTTAAATAATCTCAATAAATTAAAATATTAGTAACTCCTTTTCCATTAATATTTCAGTTGTTTGAAGTAATTTAATAAAAACTATTATTCTAAACATTTGCAGTAGTTTAAATAATTTGGAACAAAACCATGTGTCCATATGCACTAGTACAAAATATGTTAATAATGTAATAGATCCCTATGAAAATATGCTATGATAACAAAATATGTAAATTTCTATTTTCTCTTCCACTGACAATTGTTCCATTTCAATATTGTAAAAATTATCTCGTTGTTGCTCACACTTCTGTCTTAGCCTAAAAGCCCTGTAGTTAGATATGGTTAGGAACCCATTGTCAAGTTATTATATTAACTCCATGATAATGCAGAAAAGAAAGAAAGTTAGAAAAAGTTTTCAGTAAGTAAATAACATCAATAAATAAAATGCATATTCATTAAATATTTAAATCACATTAGAGGAAGGAGAGGTTCTTAAAAATCTGACGGTGCAATAATGATCTTTATTTTTACTAGCCTAAATTGGTAACATAACTTTGTATGGCATGAAGATAATATTTTGTTGTAGGTAATTATTTGTTAAATAGTAGCAGACCTGATTCCTATTGCTCTCTTCCAGTTACTATAGTATTTCTCTGTGCTTTCTGTATTTCTCTCTGTGTGTGTACTTACATACTTTATATAAAATGTAAGTCAAAAAGGAAGTCAGACTAAGCTAAAACACACACTTGATTCTTCATTGACTATACAACATTTTGAATATTATTAACTTAATAGTATTTTGTCCATAACCTAAACAAAATTCCAGACAATTTTCTGTTAAAACTTTGAAAGGAAAACCACATATTGATCATCACTAAGTAGTAAAAATTTATTGCACTGTTGTCAGCTGCCTTATTTCAGATCAATAGAAATCTCACCCAAAGCTTCTTAAATGCAATAACAATCTGACAAGACCTTTTTTGTCACCGATTAGTGTTAAAGCCATGAAAGAAGCCCCCAAGGAAAACTGTCTTTCTGGCTGATATGCCAGCTGTAGCCTGTTTCTAAAATATTCTATGCATGTAAAACATACTTAGATGGCTCCAAAATCCTTTAACTCTGTTCTGTGCTGAGTAATACAAATGAGGCTAACAACATGAAACTTAAACGTGGACTCAATATTTGCATCAAAAACCCACCAGTTGAAGTATATTACATTGGGAAGGAGAATTATAATAGAGAAGTACAGCATCAAGTATGGAATACTTATGCTGGCCTAGCATCTAGGTTTTAAAATAATAACAGAACAGTGTGATATTTTAATAGCTGAAAGACTAGTTTAACAAAGTATCTATGTTTGCTAAATGGGATACGATCATAAATTGGTTCAAATTTATGCTTTATCCCCAAATACAACCCTTTAAATAAAAGACGCTAATTTGGAGCTGAGGCAGTTCTCAGACAATTTTTTTTTTTACATGAAACTTAATAAAATTCAAATTTTATCCTTTTATCAGGGCTCACAAGTCATTTTGCACAAGGGTCTTGTTCTATTGAAGCTTCTTTTTAAGTGTATGTCTCTTATGGAATTTTCGCTTACTTGGATATAAAAAGTATGTGAATTTTTCAAAAATATTTTTGTGAATTTATTTTATAAAATTTTCCATTTAACCTGCCCTTTGCAAAAGTAACTCATAATTTGATTTAGAAAGTGTGACCACTTTTGAAAAAAAACATCATCAGTCAATTCACTAGTCAAATAAAGGAGTACATGTTTTTCGTGCCCATATTGGCTTTATTTTTATCTTTTATAAATTATGACTTTTAAAATCTCAAGCGATGCCCTTTGATATCTGTGTTAATGTAGATCTAATTATTATAATTCACATTAATAACCAGTATTATACTGTGTTTCATTATATTAATATCCTTCAGTTACAGTAACAATAATGAAAATATTATATTAAATATGTTCATATAATTTGCAAAAATATAGCTATGTGGTAAAATCACAATGGATTTCACAAATGAAAATTTATTAATGCATAAGATATATATGTATATATATAGACTATGCATATATTTTTATATATATGGTATAACTACTGGAAATATTGATGTTATATTGGCATTATAAATGACTGGTGCATATAACAATACCATCCTACATATTCTCCTTTTTAAAACTAATATTTTACTGTTCACTTAATATATGCTTCTGCTTCCTCCAATATTCCAGAAATATAATTGTGAAGGAAAAAGTGAGAATTTAACTTTTCAAAGATTTCTAATAATTTTTACTATAATTCAGTTTTAATTTGAAAATGCATTCTCTCATTCAATTCATTTATAAGTTCCTACCCCAATCTTCCCAGGTCTCCTTCCCAACTTTTTTTTTTTTTTAATTTATTTTATATAACAAAGTCCATTTAAATGAAAACAAACATTTATAGACAATATTTGGGAATTTGGGCGTTGTTCTTTCCAAACTACTTCCTGCTGGTAAGGGACACTGTCATGGGGGATTCGAAGAACATTCAGAAATCCTGGCTGTAGTCTGTAAGCCTGCTTTGTCCAGCTGTTTTGAATGTAGGATCACCTCGTACTCTGTTTCAGGCCGTCTGGCTTGATCAAACCACATTAGTCTGGAAGGAATGCACATCTTTTCATTTTCTGTGGAAACAAAAATAGAAATCCTTTTCCCCAGTAACTTGTCCTTCAACTTAAATTTTGGAGTCAAAGCATTTTTTTAATTTAATTTAATATTTTACATGTCGATCCCAGTTCCAACTAATGCCTGTTGGAAATAGGATCAAACACCCATACATAAACATTGAGTCGAACTAGAACCCAGATGCAGATGGAGAGGAAAACACAGAAACACATACAGACAGACATACAGACACCTTACCTGAACAAGGAGGAGCTAACGACCACTAGACTGTTAGCTGGGAAGCCAGCATGGGACTGACTCAGGCCCCCCTGAATATATGTCTCAGCCAGAAGGACTGAGCAGTCTAAGGGACCTCAGCAAGTGTAGCCAGGATGTATTCCTGGTGCACAAAAGGACTTTGCGAACACATCCCCCATGGAGGGATAACTGCCTTAATCTAGACACAGGAGAGAAGCCCTAGTCCCTACTTCACATGATCTGTCAGATCTACATGACTCCAACTGGATGGCATTCCCCTACATATGGAATTGGGGTGGGGGGATGGGAGGGGAGGGTGGTTAGAGTGCATGTGAGAGGGCAGAGAGGGTAAAAGGGAGGGAAGAAGGAAGGGAGGGAAGGAGGGATGGAGGGAGGGAGAGGAAACTGGGATCCTTCCCAACTTTCTATCTCCCCCTAGATCTATCTGCTCACACTTTGTTTCTTCTTCAGAAAGGGTCAGGCCTCCTAGAGACTAACATTGAACATGATGAAACAAGCTACAATAAAATAAGACAAAATCCCTCACACCAAAGCTTGACTAAGCAAGCCAATAGGAGGAAAAGAGTCCCAAGACTAGGTAAAAGAGTCAGTGATACACCAGTTCCAACTCTCAGGGGTCATACAAAAGCACCAACTAACCTACTCAGAGGACTGATGTAAACCCATGCAAGCCCTGTGCTTGCCTCTTCAGCCTCTGTGAGCACTTGGGATCCCTGCTCAGTTGATTTGGTTGACTATATTCTCCTGGTGTTCTCCATCCTCTGTGATTCCTACAGTCTTCTCTCCCTCTCTTATACCAGACTCCCTGAGCTCCAAGGGGGAAGGACTTGACATAGACCTCCAATTTATATTCTTTCTCTTAATAAGGTGTGGCTATGGGTTTGTGAACGCCCTCCATAATTTCCATTCTTAGCCCCAAGGAGATAGACTCAAAAGAGTATCTTAAATAGTATTTATTGAGATATAAAAGCAGATGCTGAAGAAGGGGATGGATATATATATATATATATATATATATATATATACATATATATATATATATATATATATACTCTCATGTAAATTTGGAGTTTAATGATTGACATAACATAATCATAGCATAATGGGCCTGCCACTATAACAATATTTTGGATGTCATCTTTTAAGAGCCTATATAAAATAAATGCACTTTTGAGAGGAAACTATATGTACATTAAATGAGGCTCTATAACTGTGTCTCCAACCACATGGAATTACTGAAGATCTTTGGTCCCATTAAAGTGGAAATCATGACTTGCAATTTTGAGAACTTAGATCCTTCAAGTGTCAGTTTTCAGATGAACAGATTTTTCTTTATTCAAGTCATTTATCTATGAAGACAAGAAGAGTATTGTTCCTAATTGCATCTATATTTCTTGTTCCTCTACTGAGACTTCTCTATACTTATGGTACAAACCCTAATCTTTAAGCTTTTTGAATGGAGCTCCAAAATTGTTGTCTTAGACACAAGATGAAGTCAGGGGTATGATGTAGTAGCTTTGGGAACCTGTGGAGGGGAGCTCGGGTTGCAACTTATATAGGAACACAACCTGCCAGTCTTGTCTCTGGCTGTTCCTCCTATGAAGAGAGAAAATGTGACACACATTGTGACTTCAAAGCCTGAACTAGTTCCCACATGACTCTTCACAAAATGTTTGCAGATCTCTTCTCTAGACTTGATGCTGACTCAGTTATATCAAAAGTTATATGTAGTACAATCCATCTTTCTCACATACAGAGGCAAGATGTGAATGCCTCAATTGTCTGTGTTTGTGTTGTCACTGCTATTATATCACTCACTGAGTATCGATGTTTCTAGAATTAAACACATCTGTCCTGGATGTTTCTGTTATGAAAAAATAAACAAACCTTATTTCAGTTTCCAAGAGTGAATTTAGTTTATTTATAAAATCATTCACAAATAACAACTACCTTTAATGTTTAGTGATGGGAATTTCTAAATAACATGTAGAAATCTTCAGTTACTTGCTCAAGTACTATTGAGAATTTTATTTTTTATTTAACATGATTTTAATTCTGGGAAAGGAAGCCATGCAGTTATTGTTCTTATAAATATAGTACCTGTTGTGACTACTAAAACTGGTGTGGGAATCATTAAACAGATATATTTATTCCTTGAGATATCACGCTCCTGTGGCTATGCTTGTGGAATAAATCAGGTTGAGTAGGCATGCTGTCCCCGAGGACCCCCAATTGGGTTGAAATATCTTTCTGCCTGGAGTCATATGGTTTGGAATCTAATCAAAATATGTGGATTAGGATTCTTGAGCATTTTGACAGTTTTAGGAACAGATACTACTGGAAAAGAGACTCTTAATTTTTGTGCCAATGCTTATTTTTCAACGCTGACAACAGTAATAGGAAAATATAGCTTATTTTAATTTCCAGTAAATCAAGTATAACTTCTATATGTCAAGAGTGTGATTCAATATATACCTGTTTCACTGCCTTCAAAAGATAACCATAGAGACAGAAATGACAAGGGAAAAATTGAGTTTTACAAAAGTTGTTCTAAAAATAATTTATATAAAGGTGACTCCTATAAATGCAATGCATTTTTAAATACTACAGGGCACTTTTTACCATCAATCACATACCTTTACAAAATTTCCTCTTGATCATATAAACTCATACTTTTTCAAAGTACTGAAAGGCATTTAAAATGATAACAATAAAATACCTTTCTTCCCTCAACAGAAGAGAAAATTTGACTAAGATGATTACAAAATCTTGAATACTAAGGATATTTTCTCAACATACTGTTTGTTTGGATATCACATTTAGTGTAATAGGGTAGGTTTGTGTCAGATAAATAAAAGCAAAGTATCTGAGAGACCTTTTCATATCGAGAGTAACTTTGTTAACATCCACAATGACCAAAACTTATTTCTCTCTATTGTGCATGAATGTTTTATTCAACATATTGTAGCCCCTCTCTCCTCTATCCTGCATAGTTTTATACAATATTTTTGATCAACAGACAATAATTTAGTGACCATATCATTTTTAGGACTGAAATTTGGGCAAGTCTAGAAGCAATGTTTGTCTTTCCTATTTGAAATTCTTCACTGTGCCTAATCTGGAAGTGTGCCTTATTGTGAGTAGCAAGAATGGATTGTTTGTGTTGCTAAGTCTAAATACTGGACTCTAGCTGTTGTCTAGGTGAGATCCTTGACTCTCCTGCATATGTATGTTTGTGAGAAGGCAATGTTCAAGATGTCTTCATCATTGCTATCACTGTTTCTGGAAAGGACAAAGACTGGTGGGCCATCTGTCATTATTGGTGTCTCATGACAAGACTTACCTGGGACCCATCATTGAGCGGGTGTTTGTCAGGCTGCTGGATTCTCTGTGAATTTTCCCAGGAAGCATGATGAAAAGCTTTTTTCATCTGGAAATTCAGTCTCTGTGGTCCCCAAGGTCACTTTAATTATAGTCTATTGATCAAATAATTCTGTAAGACTAAGCAGGATTCATGGGACAGGGACTACAATGGGTTGAACCAAACACAGGCACAGTTTGAAGAAATCAATTATGGCTAAAGATAGTTATTTTGGAAGTTATCAAAGGTATACTTGATATGTTAAGAAAGAATCTTAGACAATGGGGTCTTCTGCATACTTTGCAGTTATTCTTAATTTCTCTGTCACTCTTCTAATGAAAATAAAAGAATTCACAAACATGATGTTAGAAAAAAGGGAGGCAGCAGCTGGCTTCACTATGCCCATTGACATCTGCTATCATTTCATTGAGGACAGAACTGATGTGCTATGTTGTTGATACTTAGCAAACAATAATTGTCATTCGTGATGAGGTTGCTTTTCTATTTTCATAATATGCATAATATAGCTATTACCTGTTACACGTGAATGTGGTTTTTGTCTTTTTATCATCACAATAGTAACACATGAGAAGGATTTTAAATGCAGTAAAAATGGCAATGGTAGTTAAAAGCACCCACTATATGGATGACTTAGAGGTGTAGAAGCTAGATTTTACAAGCATCTTTTATTCTTGAAGGAACTAAAAATAAAATGTGTAGCAATGGCCAATGTGCCAGGAGCCCAGTATGAAAAAACATCTGCCCTGTGCTGTTATGCCACTTGCAACATCATAAAATAGTGGGTATGTATCTCACTAAAGTAAAACCTTTCGAGCTGCAGAACAAAGCAGGTAACAGATGCTTTAGTCAGATGGTCAAGAAAAATATGTATTATAACTTGAATCAAATGCAGGAAATAAACTGGATTTATAACACACAGGGCTTTAATTACTCTGCACTCATGAAAGTTTTATGGTTAAACTTAGCATTTTTTTATTCAAAGGTAACATTCCTGAGAACACCAATGTCATAAGGTAAAATGTGTTAGGTTACTGTTTACTAATTCTGGATTTTTACTTTAACATAGAAAAATATATTTTAAAGATTTATACTGGCTTAATATTGTTTCCCGATTTTAATGTTTATGAAGTATTACATAAACAAAATTTAGAATAAATATATTTATGTGCCTTTTACTGAGAACAGGTGGCCTTGATACTAGCAAAATGGGAGCAATATTGTGTAGTTTTTAAATGTGGGAGATTTAAGTTTAACTTTGTTGCCATCTCAGATGTGATGTTTTCCCTTACTGGTTGATCCCATGTGGCTATAACAAACTATTTTTAGTAATATCCACTTTCCATTTTTTTGGTATTATTTAAGTATAAATGTAAAAAATATCATAAATGTATTTACTAGCAAAATTTGCAAAGCAGATAATAAAATAAACCAGGTTATTTTGTTTTGAAGTTGTGAATAACACAATAAAATATAAAAATAACCAGATTTGCAAGCCTTAACATTATAATTAAACATTGTTGTTTAAAAAAAGTTACAAATTGTCCTGAAATTGATCAATTCATAGGCATCAAACAAACAAGAAATAACCTTCATTTTACTCACCTGAATATTAAAACATAGATAAGTGATTTACTTAAGCTTCATGACAAAAATGCCATTTCTAGGTTGTATCTTTTTAGGTATCCTGGCAGCATCCTTTGCAAACCTGGTTAACGTGAGGATGACTCATACTGGCCCTGACTCCGGAACTCATTTTGAATGCTCTTGCTGTTGCTATAGCTGTCTCTTCTCATCTTGAAACTAGCACTGATGATAATTACCTAGTTTTCCCATTGCTAAGTTTTCTAAGGCGTCTTTGACAAGCACCTCTATAATGTTTTCACCAGCCATCTTTCCGAGACACCCTCACCAGTCACAGATTATTGAACTTAATTGCAGGTGCACTCCGACCTGTGTGATAGAAAAACAAGAGGCCAGAAACAAATTGCCCACAATTATTTCAGAATATTATAGTAGTAGTACCTACCAGGGGAGATAAAATGAGCTTAGAAAAGGGAGCATGAATGTAAAATATGTTCATCTCATGGCGTTCATTTTATTAAGTCCCTTCCTTTTGTTCTTCATAATAAAACCTTATCTGCTCAGAGCAGCCTTTTAATAACTATTACTGTTCCCATAATTACAAAAATATTGCATCAAATCTTCACAATAGCAAAAAGCATCACATTCTTTATTAGCTCCTCTCTAAAGTACAGCCAGTAAAGATGTCATTCTTGTTCTTTGAAACAAGTAGATTAGTCTATTTTCTCATGGGGTTTAGCGAAGTCCTTCAGCAGACGTGACTGGCAGGAGAAGAGGCTGAGGAGTCTGGCTCCAGGGAATAGATTGCTGACTTGATAAATCTTCTGGTCACAAAAGGTCATCTTTTGATGTTTGGAAGCAAGATTGACTCACTAACAAATACCAGCAAAAGATCTTTCTGTCATGTAAAAAATAAAGAAAACAAACTAATATTGAAAAAGCATTTACATGCTGGCAATGCCCTTCCCCAGACAAGGCACAGATGCATTTTTTTCAGCTGTGGGTTGGGAGTTGATTTTCTTCTCATTTAAAGACACCGCTTCAGGAAAATAGATGCTGTTCTTAGTCGTTCAGATTCACAGGGCACTTTGCAGAAAATACATAGCATAAGCTCCAAACAGGAAATTTTAAGAAAAAGTGATTGCAGTGATTAGTGTTGCACTGGAGAAAGATTCCATAACTATGCTTGCAAGCTATTTCCTTCCTTTCTATTTCATTTTAAAATGTATATTCTTATATTCATTTGTTTTATGTGTTTGAAGGTGTTTCTGTCATGTATTTCTGTGCACCATGAAAAGCTGAGTTTGTGTGGAAGTCAGAATAGGGCATTACAGTCTGGAAATTGAGTTCAAGGAGTTGGGAACTGCCATTTGGATGATGGGAATTGAACCGAGGTTTTCTTCAAGAACAGGTACTCTTTCAATGACAACAACAACAACAATAATAACAATAAATAATCTCATCTCTTAAATTCAGGACCATATTCTTGGAAAATGAATCTAATTCCTCTGTGCAGGAGATTTACCATAAGAAATTTCTTCAGTGCTTCCACATCGTTATAATCCTGTGTATAATAAAGCAACAAAGAAAGACATAGTAATATACTAAAGAAATGTTTTAGCGCTTAAAAGTGAAAATAAGAAAAGCAAATACAGGCTTTTGACCAAAAGAAGTACTTGCCTTAATGATGAAAATCTTTTCACACATAATACAAAGATGATTGACTACTTTTAAGATTAACACAGACACCCCAGGATCACTATATTTGGAACCTGGAAAGAATTAAAAGAAAACT
Organism: Phodopus roborovskii; assembly: GCF_943737965.1. Taxonomy (NCBI): domain Eukaryota; kingdom Metazoa; phylum Chordata; class Mammalia; order Rodentia; family Cricetidae; genus Phodopus; species Phodopus roborovskii. The sequence continues at coordinate 12,529,697 of NW_026126470.1, read as the reverse complement.
TGGTACATATTTATCAATTTATAATTCTTTGCAAATGCAATAATTGCACCAGAACTCAGAATTATTTAATATCATAGACTATACTACTATCATTTGTGTTTCCAAAGGATTTTCACTATTTCTGAAAAATAAATGTAATTCATATAGGTGGAATTTTGTGAGTCCTCAAAAACTAGATGAGTAATTTTTGAGAGCATCAAGGTATATGGCTAAAGTGTCCTGAAGACTTTATTGGACAGCATGATAGTCAGTGTTAAAGACAGGTAGCTGTGATGGTAGTTAGGCTCTTTGTACTATCCCCAGACTGTATGCATGCTGTTCATATACATCTTGCATTTGAGCCAAGCATAGTTTCTCACCATACTTCATTGACAAACATGAAGTTTGTCCTGGTTGATAATCCCTTTCGTGATTTTGCTCCTTGAAGGCCTCAAAGAATCCTTTGAATGAGAGGCTCAAAGATCCCACATAGCCCTCAGAAAAATCAATGAATGCTTAAATAAATGATCTTAAAATTTGCCATTTCTAATTGAATTTCCTAGATAGAAGTTGGACATTGATTTCTGTGGTTTGAAAAATGCCTTTAATTGGGGAAATGATTCAAGTGTCATTTAGACAAAAATATGTGCACATTAAGGAAACACTTTGCCTACAGCCTTCTTCAAAATCAAACCACTCTGAAGTTGCATATGGTAAATCTTGGTGTTGTTTGCAGTGCCTTTGGCAGAAGCTCACAGCCAGAGGGACTGGACAGCAGTGTGTAAGAGTGACATCCTTGTCAGTGTTTGCTTAGATGATAGGCTAAATGAAGTAGCAACTTTTTGTCTTTATTATTTTTCTATGTATGTTTAAATATATTCAGCTGATACCCAAAACCATTGAATTGTACATATATGCATATTGTATGACAATTAACTAAGAATAATCATTTCGTCTCCTCAAATGGTTAGCTTTTATTGTAGAGGAAACATTTAAAATTCTTTTTTTTATAATTTCTAGAAATATTAAATATGCTGCCTTTGTCTGCTCATACCCTACTATGTGACAGGACAGAACATTTTCTTACTTTTGTCTGACTGTAACTTAGTGCTCCTTGGTCAAACAATTTCCCAGTATTCCTCCCCCAGGCCTTTGATACATGCCATTCTATTTTCAGTTTAAGCAGACTCCTCATTCTCCATCATGATTTGCAGGCCCTTAGTGCTTCATCTGTCAGTTTGAGCTTGAGGTATGAGGAGCATGCAGCTCCTCCTTAAATCATGTGTTCAATTAGGTGGGCAAATGACATCAAGATACTGTCACCAAGATGACAGAGACCTAAATGTGGTGCCAGGGCCATAGACTTTTATTTAGAGGACTCAAAATGCGAAGTTGAAGGTACTGAGAGAACTATGAAATTCTAGTTATGTAGATAAGACTGCTATCTGGAATATTCGTAAACCAATATATCGCTGAATAGACTGTCCCATTGCAGGAGTTAAGTTGGAATGGCTTTGCCTTTTGCATCATCTGTCCCATGGAGAGTCAGAAATGAAAGAAATCCAGTTTGTTTCTCATGGTCAGATGAAAAACAGGAAGTTAGCACAAACCACACTTACTATGCTGTAAATAGTACCGTATATGTTATATTTGGAAAATAATGAAGCATGAAATGAAATAGGGATGATATTTTAATTCTCAATACATTATTATTTTAAAAAATTTAATGAGTCTTCATTGGATTACTTTTATTGAATAAAACCAGAAACTTAATTAGCTTAAGCTCTTTTATGAAGTAAATTGGGAAGGATAATAGTAGACAATTAAAAATTCACTAATTAACAAAGAGACAAAGGTAAAATATTTTAATAAACTGTATTATATTTTCCAAAGGAAAAAAGGGAGCACTACTGAGAATAATATAAACACACAAAAAGAAGACTTTAAAGGAATAAAGACACTGACTTTTAGCTTGTTACCTTACTGGAGCTTAAGATGAAGAGTAACACTGATTAAATTTAAGATGATGTGTGCATTCCCATTTCAAAATTCAACTTATAAAATTTGAAGAATTTAACCAAACAGAACATAGCTTTGTGATTTTATATGTACATATATACATATGTATATATAAATTAATATACAATTAATTTATAATTATATAATATTTAATTTATATAATATATAAATATATAATTTATATGAATATAAATTATTATATAATATATATATATAATACTATAGCTGTGTAACTAATCCACCCAGTTTATTTAATATTAAATTGGAATTAGAAAGGTAAATACCCCAATTCATAATAAAAGGCACAGGAGTTTACTTCCTTCATTACTAGGAACTAATTTAAATATACACATACACCATAAACTGTTGCTTGAATTTTCCTCAAAGCAATTAGGCAAGAATGAGATTAAAAGAAACAGTTTGATTTTTTTGATTTTATTTCCACATTGTAATTTTTTTTGAATTTGGATAGGAAAAGAAATTGGTATGAGTCTCATTCAATTATCTTCCCCTAAATTATTATGATCTCTCAAAGTCAATATTTTTTCAGCTAAACATAAACAGTTACTGCCACCCACTTTTTTTTTATCATTTGTATGAAAGGCAATATATAAAAGATTTCTCTGTTTTGTCTATATTTTCAGTAATTGTATGTTGGAAGCATCATTTGGAAAGGGTGGAAAAGGAGACATTATCATTCTGATTATCACTTTCACCATAGTTAAGTGTTTATCAGGTTTGACCTTTAATGCCATTCTCATGACCAATAGATAGAATCCCATACTGTTGCCTGCCATCACCCCATAACCCTAGCATTTCAATCCTCCTGTCTCACTGAATTCTTTCTGTAGGAATGACTTTCATTACACATACCATATAAGCTATTGGTGTTAACAGTGTTTCTCCCTCATGATAAATAGATGTCTAGATTTCAAAGAACTTTTTCCATCAATTATTTAACAGCCCTTATTTAGGAAATAAATGTAATTGTGTTCTTTATTTTTGCTTTGTATTTGGAAACTTTGTTATAAAGTTTATTTAAATAAAAGCTACTTAATGTCTAGTAGATACTTTGTATTGCTTTAGATAGATGACTTCCAGTATTCTAACACTCTTACAGTCAATACTCTTCAAATTAGGGAAGAAAAGAATATGGAGAGTTCAGTTTAAAAGCAGCACAGTTATAATGAGATGTTTGCTAATGTTACAAATATGAAGTTTTCCAAATTTGTGATTATTTCAGTAAGAAATATGTCATATAAAATGCTTTAGGCTATTGGTCTCATTCCCAGATTGGTATTTTTGTGGGTAGATAGATATAAATATTCAAAATATACCATGGCAGGAATTTAAGGAAAACTGTTTTCAAAATGCTGGTGGTAAATATGGAGAGTTTGGAGAGTCAAATGACCAATCTTTTCCCCTTATATTAACTTACCTGGTTAAACGTAACATTCAATTACATGGTACATAAGAATGTAAGCTATTCATATTAAAAGGAGTTGCATTTGATCATTGTACAGACCTAAAAATGTCTCACTTGTGTAGAGGAAATACCCTTGTACATATGTGTGTGGCAGCAGAGGAGTATGCTTGCATAAAACACCCTAGAGTTTAGAAATTCCTTTGCAATTTGTCTTCTATTTACAAGGCTTACAGGTAAAAGGTGCTCCACCAGGCTGACTCTTCTCTAAATCGCAGTTTCACAAAGAAAGAATGGATGGAGGAGTCATTTATTTGCACATTCAGTGATGGAACAATGAATGCAGTATCTTCCACTGGCTCCTGGAAAAGAACTCAGAAAGTGTCCAAGCATTCATAAGGCTAGGCTCTTGAAGTTTTTTGGCTTGCCAATCTCTCTGCTTTCTTCTTGAATATCCCATCTTGTTTCCCCTAATTGTGGCCAACAGCAGCCCTAAATCAAAATGCCTTGTGTTTGTCTTTAATAGCGCTAAGAAAATAATACAGAGTAATTTTCCACTTTGGGAGAGATGTAGGGGAGCAAAAGTGCTCTCGGTATAATCAAAGAAAAGAGTAGCTAGCTGCCAGGGAGGAAAGATTAAGACATGGTCCCTGTGCCAGCACTAGTGGATGAGACTAGACTTAGACCTGAAAAGCAGACAGGACCACAAGCTTGCACTTTGCCTGCTTTTCTTAAAGTGTAGCTTTCCCTCCTCTCTTTTTTTACCTCCCCTCCTCACATGCTATACTGAACGCATTGGGGTTTCTGTAAAATCGCTGGGCTTCCTTATCCTTTCTGTCGAGAAATCTTCGCCCTTCCACATGTGGCTTCTTGTGGACCATATGTGTGACTTTCATTTCAGGGAAAAATAACCTTGGCCTCTATTTCCTTCTCTCCTCCAGGAAGCTGCTGAGGCTTTACAGTTTTCCTGCTCCTGGAGTTTTTAAAGTCTACCAAGTTGTCCTTGACTCTTTCTTTGAGTCTATTCTTAACTCCTTTCATTAACAAGACTAAGGGCACGAAGAGGAACCCCTATTTCTCTTGTATCTGTTCACCTATGTAACAATAGCCATGCCGAAATAAAACCTAAAGTCTGCGTCTGAAGCAACTAAATGTTCATCAAGGAGTTGCTTTGCATTTTGTGATGAACTTAATACAAAGGTACGTGTTCTGATTTAAAAAAAAAAAAAAAAGCTTTATATTTTTGCTGATTGTGTTTCAGACTTTTGGCTACCTGGGAACTGATTTTAAACACAAAATGTAATTAAGCATTTGCTCATGTTGAAGTCCTTTCATTGGACAATTTATGATCAACTATTTTAAATTCAAGGTAATAGAGTTAATACTGTCTGTATCTATGCCTAGAAACATATGTAATTGGGAATCTAACCCTTACACTGTATAAAATGTACAGACTTAAAATCATGTAACCCAAAAAGAGCTATTACACATGATGTCTTCTCAGCAGTCAGGTGTGGATGCAGGAGAGACAGCAATAAAGGCCAGCCAGAGCCAAACACATCGATGGCTACAGTTTCCTATTTTATTTTGTAGGACTGACTGAATAGTTTATTTGTACTAACCACACTGAGGAGAAAAGAATACAAGAAAGCACAATGACAACTCCCTTCATGAGATGGCTGAATAACTCCTGGAGGTTAGTGAGTACAAGAGGGCTAGCAAGGCAAGTTGTCATGTTCTCACAGCCTTAGCAATTAAATGTGCTCTTTTAAAGGGGCTGAAGAGATGTCATAGAAGTTAGGAACACTTGCTGCTCTTTCAGAGGACCTGAGTTCAATCCCCAGTACTCAGGTGATAGCTCACAATGATCTGTAACTCTGATTGCAGGGGCCCTGACACCGTTATCTGGTCTTCATAAGCACACACAAAGAGCACAGGAATGTATATAGGCAAAACACCTGCACACAATGAGAGTAACAACAGATACAAACAATGCAATCTTCTTTTAATGCAATGGTTATTGGGGATTTTGTTCTTTATTCTCTCTAAAGTCATATACCACCTTCTTATACTCAATAATGATGGATCTTTGAGAGGCCTTCACTCTATACAAAGATTCCATTACATATACAGTATAATGCTGACCTTTTGGTATCTTGAGACCTTAAAAAAGGCATGAAAAGTACCGTTCTACAAACACACAAATACACACAAGCATATATCACAAGCACATATTCTGACAGTAAGTAATTTGCTAGGATATATATATATATATATATATATATATATATATATATGAGATGTATTTGTACACAATCTGTTTTTATTAACTTGTACTGTTCCCTAAATTTATAAGCAATTTATAAATTTTTTAATGCTCTAGACTGAATTGTGCTAAACAAAAGATTTGATATTTTTCTTCAGAAATAGCTTCTATATAGTTTTCCATGAAATAAACCTTATTGTTTCTTGTTTGTAATAAGCTTGTATGTTTATTTAACTATGTACCTCCTAAATATTAATAGGTTTCAAATATTTGTAAGTCTGAATCTTCTTTGCCATAGTTGATTAATATCGAGCTTAAATGGTTAATGCCACTTACTCCTTAATACCTGGCTAGTTATCCATCCTTCAGTGGGTATCAAATCAGAATAATCCAGGCGGATATCTCCTTAATATTGCCATATAATGGTGAACAAACCACCAGATGACAAAAATCTAACCCCAGGAGTATTACTGAGACACAAGGGGAGAAAGTTATGAAAAATGAAATAAAGTCACACTGAAATGGTATTGCCTACCTGCAAACCACAGCTTGGAAAGCATAGTGAGAAGGATCATATGTTTGAAGCGAGTTTAGTTTTCATGAGGAGATCATTTATCAAGCCAAGTTAAGTTACTAAATGCCAAGATGGTATGGAAATGGTTCTTATATATGGCTATTTCCATTAATGCATTCTAACCTTGTTCCCTGTTTGCATTCTGCTTATTATATTTATTTCAGACGTAAGCACATTATTTTTCTTTCAGCCTACCTTAAGATTGAGATGTTAAAATGAAAGTGGGCTGACAGAAATGAAGAAGTTTTAGAATAGCATGTAAGTCTCTCAATTTGCCTATAAGATTATTAAAACAATGTTCCGTTCCAAAAGAGAAATTCCCCAGGAATTTCATGCTTTGGAGAAGGGAAAAGCCCTGGCCAAAGAGGGGTTGTTGTCTCTCAGAACAACAACAACAACAAGACTTCATACAGGTCTAATAAATTTTTAGACCATAATACAGGGGAGACTGAAGGCTAGAAAACAGTGGGTCAGTGGTAGGCTAGACTTGACTGGGATATCTTACATGTGGTTGGATTTCAATTTGGACCTGAATCTTACATCAGACCCTTTAAGATGAATGAATTGGAAGGATCATTGTTTCTTTGTCTCTCTTCCCAACAGGCCACATTGAAAAAATGTTTTAATGTTGTTTTACTAATAAATATAAATTAAAAATAAAAGGACTTTTAGACGTCTGTATCCTAATTGTCCTTTCAAGGTTTGCCAGAATCTTTGTAAGGCTCTGTTTGTGCCACAAGTCTATTTAAAAACAAACAAAGAAGCAAAAAGTAAATTATTAGAATTGACTGAAATGGATTTGAGATAGTGTATGCACACTCTTGAAGATAACTTGATTTCAGAGGAGAAGAGGATAACTAAGACATGATTTGAAGACAAACTGTAATATTTTAAGAACAATGTGGACTTAATTTTCCAGAATTTAACAACCATATTTTTTTCTAGAAGAGAAAAATAAAACTCGCCTTGCACAAATCGCTATGCATGAATTCAATATTCTGCTGAGAGTGGTAAATAGTCTTATTGATTGAGTCTGAATTTTATCCAGTCCCAAGTGCAGTAGTTCCATCCCAGTACAGGGCTTTCTCTTCGGTGAAATGCTAAGACCAAGATAACTAACAATTTTACTGGTAGAGGAAATAAGCCTTGGCTCCTGGCCTTAGAGTGGGTTAGTTGATATTCAAGTCCTATAACTGTTCACCATGTCCCTGGGAACACTGGCAAGGCCAGGCCTATTTTTCTTGAGAGTCACTTAGAATTTTTCTGTGACCTCCTGGGATTGTTTTTATGCAGCCACCTGGAACTCTTTATTGCAACTGCCTTTGCCCCCATGACCCCTAGCTGCTTCTGAAGCTTCACCTTTTGGTCTCTGCCAATCTGGATCTCATTTTCCCTCTACAGCTATCATCACCAGCACAGTCTGCTCGAAGAAGGAGAAGGGCGATTCCACTAATGCTAGACCTCATTAACTAGCCATGTTGGAGCTTTTGCCCTCTTCCTTCTGCTTTCAAATACCATGAAACCTGTCACAAGTTTTGATCACTGCATGGTGATATCCAACGCCAATAAGACTCATTTGTTCTGCTCTCTCTTGTGGTGGAAACTTCTCTTCGGCAAGACAAATATAGGAACTCAGTGGTTAGAGTCTTCTGATGTTACTCCTTGCATAAGTTTTCTTTTTTTCTCTGTGGTTAATTTTATTTTATTGTGATAGATTGCAGGGTCTTGCACACTTCAGGCAAACATTGGACATTCCCAGGACCTATACATAGAATGTTATCAATAACAAGTTTATTAAATGGTAGTTACGACTTGTTTCCTACATGTTGCATTATAAATATATTTGTACACATTTATATATATATATATATATATACATAATATCTTATATATAAGTAAATGTACCTTATTCTAAAGGCAATTATGTTGTTTGTAATAGATGCTGTTAGAAAAGTAAGTTGTGAAATGTCTTAGATGTTTGTAAAAAGAAATGACTATTAAAAAGAAAAGGAGTAAAAGAATTAAACTTCCTCTGTTGGCTTTAGTGTCAAACTGGACATTAACCTACATCCAGTGTCTTCTCAGAAAACATGAATAACACTACACTAGGAGGCTAGATAAGAATTTGACTTCTGTGAGTCTCCATGCGGCACCCAGATTTCCTTAAAAGCAATTGTATGACATTGTTGCCTTTGGAGTCAGAATCCAGGGTACACCTCTACTCCCAGGCCATTCAGTGATGCCAACTTGTGCCAGTGTGTTGCACAGGCTCTGTTTCCCCATCAGTTCTCTTGGTTGTACAGATTAAATAGCGTATTGCTTCGATTACTTTGTTTATATTTTAGACTTCCCCAGAGTAATGAAATTTTCATTGTCCAACTGAGTTTTCAGCTCAGCTGTTTAACTCAGAAAATAAAATTGGAAGACCTATGTTCAAAGTATTACACACCTATGCACATGCACATACATATACATGCATACACATGTGATATACACTAAACTATAAGTAGAATATTTATGAATTAAAAATACAAATTTAAGTAAAACTTTTAAAATTCAATATAGCTAAGTTTACAAACTTACAAATTAATAGGATCAAACTATGTGAGTCACAATATTTATTGTGTGATTTATACATTTCAACTTTTCTTTGTATTATTTGTGAAAATATTTATTGCATCAATGGTTCAGGGAAAATATTTATTACATTTCTTGCTTTTATTGCATCAATGGTTCAGGTTATATATATCTCTACAAGGTGAGAAAATGTCTTCTTTATGCTTTATATTTACTCTCCCCCGTATGTTATCATGAAAAAATAAACATAAAAGCAATCTATTTCATTAAAGACAGCAGATTTTTCTGGCTTATTTCTGCAGCTCAGGTCTCCTATTTCCATTATTACTAGCGCTTTCAACTCTGTTCTCTGTCAAAATTATCTCTGCTGTCATTTTGAAGTATTTTCACACTTTGGTTTTGGAAAATAGATATGTGTTTTCATTTAAAGTAATCCATCATAGCTTAGAAATAAAAGCATTAATTGATACCTGTTAATTTAACCATAAGACATTGATTTAGATTGTCTTATTTATAAAGAGTATTCATTCTGGTATCCTTACAGAATGGTTAGTGTTCATAGTTTTCCATATTACTACTAATGCTGATCTCAAACTCTTTCTAAAAGATTATATATAAACACTGAGATTGCATATAGGAAATACTATCAAAAATTATCAAGTTTGAAATTATTCTTTCAGTGCTGGAGGTCAGATTATATTCATATGGTGGTATAAAATTTTGTCTATCTTCTATGCACAGTATTCTTTTTTATGATAATATTTTTATTTAAATTTGAAACAAGCTTGTTTTACATGTCAATCCCAGTTCCCTCGCTCTTCCCTCCTCCCGTTTCTTTCCCAACCCCCATTCAAACCACTTTCTGCTCCCAAGGGAGAATGAAGCCTTCCATGGGGGATGTTCAAAGTCTGTCATATCTTTTGGAGCAGGGCCTGGGCCCTCCCTCATGTCTCTAGGCTGAGAAAGTATCCCTCTGTGTGAAATGGGCTCCCAAAGTCTATTCACATACTAGGGATAAATACTGAGCCACTATCAGAGTCCCCTAGACTACCCAGTCCTTCTAACTAACACCCATGTTCAGGTGGTCTGGGTCAGTCCTATGCTGGATTCCTAGCTATCAGCCTGGGGTTCATGAGCTCCCCCTTGTTCAGGTCAGCAGTTTCTGTGGGTTTCTCCAGCCTTGTCTTGACCCCTTTGCTCATCACTCCACCCTCTCTGCAACTGCATTCCAGGAGTGTTTACCCTTAGGTGTCTGTTTCTGCTTCCATCAGCTACTAGAATGGCATGTAAAGTAGTTGTCAATCTCATTATCAGGGAAAGACATGTAGGTAGCTTGCCTACTATTGCTTAGATTGTTAGTTAAGTTCATCCTTGTAGGTCTCTGAACATTTCCCTAGTGCCAGATTTCTCTTTAAACCTATAATGGCTCCCTCGATTATGGTTTTTTTTTTTTTTTTTTTTTTTTTTTTTTTTTTGCTCTCCTCTATTCTTCCCCTGACTCATGCCCTCCTCTCCCATTCTCTTTCTCTTAATTTGCTCTCCTCTTACTCCTTACTCCAAATTTACTCCAGAGGGAGATATTGTCCCATATGAAGAAACTGGAGAATAGTCACATTAGAGAATTAACAGCACAATTGATCTACAATGTTCTTAGCAAGGAGTAAATACTACATCGATGATTGCTAGATTACTTTTATTAGATGAATGTGATATATTCTAACAAAGATAATTTGACAAAGATGCCATGATTAGAGTTCAACAATTGTGAATAGCCACAATGCACTCTAGGATAAGTATAAAATAACCTGTCTTTCACTGGACTGAGAAGAAAAATGTGTCCTTGTTAGAGTTTCAATGACTGCAATGTAATCCCATGACCAAAAGCAAGTTGTGGAGGAAAAGGTTTATTTCACTTCCACTTCCACATTTGAAAGATGTCAGGACAACAAGTCAAAGGGTGTCAGGAACCTGGAGGCAGGAGCTGATGCAGAGGCCATTGAGGGGGCTGCTTACTGTCTTGCTTGGAGTGCTTTCTTATAGAACCTAGGACAACCAGCCCAGGGATGACAACACCAGCAATGGGCTGGGCCTTCCCTAAACAATCACTAATTATAAAAAAGCCTTACTTCTGATCTGAAAGAAGCATTTACTCAATTGATGTTCCCTCCTTCCAGGTAACTCCAGCTTGTGTTAAGCTGACATAAAACTAGCCAGGGCATAATCGTCCATTGCTATTTTAGAGAAGCTTAAATAATTATATACTAAGAGAAACGACAGATGGGAATTATGTCTTTAGTAAAATGAAATGCTCCCCACATGCACAGAAAAGCCTAGGTAAGAGGCAGGCAGCAATAGGCAAAAACTAAAAACAAAAAACTGAACAACAACAAAAATCTGTGAACCTACACTTTTAGGAATAAACTTGAATTCCAGGTTTGAAAGAAATCACTTCTTTGAGCTTTGCCCATCACTTTATTCATTTGCTTGTTTATTTAAGTTTTATCTTTATGTTAGTTTAAAAGTAAAGAAAACAAACAAAAACAGAAAACAATGAAAAACATGGTTTCCTTTTTGTGCCCATCTCAAACCAAGAAGTGGGTTAATGTATATATTACCAAAAGTCCTTAATTTTTGGTTCCCAAGACAGATGAGGGGTGTTGGAGCATTGCCTATACCCCAGACATCTCTCAGGTAGCAAGGCAGATGTGTGGCCTCTCTCCACCTAAATCAGGCTTGAATCTACTCAAGTCCATGGAGACAAAGGCCATGAATCATGATAATGTCAGTTAAAGTCTGATTCCCATTCCGATTCTCCAGAGTACTCTCTTATAAGAAATCATGTGGCCTGAAAATCTGTTAATCTGATCGAGTCCCTGCCCCCAGTGCAACACTTCCTCCCTTGGACTCTTTGCTATCCTTTCCTCTGACTGGAGCTATATAAGCTAGTGCCTCCATATCAATAGAGGAGCTGTCCTCCAATGCAGTCTTCAATAGTTCATAACTGCCTTACTTAACCACTGCTGGGAAACTGCTCCTCAAGTCCTCTGCATGCTGAGACTGACAGTGTGCAATGACCTATTGGAGTTGGTGGATCCACACTCAATACTGAAAATTTTATTTTTTTTTATTAAATTAGGCATTAATTACATGTATTCTTAATAAGACTTACTAAAATGCAAGCAGTGTTTTAAGCTGAGGTAACTCAACAAAGAGTAAAAAGACGATGGCCTACGGTAGAAGGTTTGCATACATCATAAAGTAAAGACAAAACATTTAAAACTACATGTTAATTTACATGTTAAAAGGACATGTAAAATTTGAAAATTTGCTCAATATTATAGTAGAGTATGAAACACTTCTAATGAAAGATGTTCAAATAAGGACACTGAGCAAAATGAATTTGGATGTATTCTCTTTGGAGATCAGCTCTCAGTAGACATGATAAATGGAGAAAAGGTCATTGTGGAATGCTCCTTGGAAAAGGTTACAGTGAGGAAATTAGCATATTACAGTCCTTAGGCTGAAAATATTCTTGTAGATTTTATAATGTCAGAGAAGAGTGAACAAAGACAGAAGTAGTAGAGATCATAAAGAAAAGGAGAACCACTGGCCTGTGTTACTGTGGTAAGGAAATCAACTTTTATATTAAGAGAAATGGGAAGAAATTTTGCTGAGATGTTGTGTTAACTCTTCATTGCTGTGAAACATAATTAGGTAAACACATTTTTAGAGGAGAAAGTTTATACAGGTGTATGGCTTAAAGGATTTGGGTTCAGGGTCAGCTGGCGTCAGTGCTTTGGTTGAGACTATGACAGAAAAGAGTGGTAGAGAGCTGGGGATAAGGAATATCTTTTCAATGCATGTGCTCAGTCAAGGGCCTTGTTTAACCAGGTCCTATCCCCAAATTACACAGCTTAATGACATTCTATAAAGTAAGTAGCTATTTGAGTCTGTTGGAGCTCTACAATCCATTTACCTCTTAATTATTGGATCAACAAGTTGTTGATTAAACACTCAACTCAAGAAACTGTTTTCAACATTTTATACAAACATTGTAATAACAATAGTGCAATGGGATCCAGTATTCAAAAGGCTGTTTATATATTGATTGCCTGGTAGTTTAAGAGTGAAAGCTGTGCACTTACTTTAGATTTCTAGAATATCTAAATAGTGAATAATAGTATTTAATTTTATATTAATACATTAGAAGAGGTAAAAGATAGTGGAAATTTTTGTGCATGTTAAATTATCAGTGAGTAGCAACATGAATTGGAAATGGTACATAAGAAAATGTTTCCCATTTCAGTCATAGAAAATTATATGAAGGAGGAGAAAATTTTATTGGGTTTATGTTTGGTGGGCATATTGGGTGTCAAAATGGAAATGCAAAGCAGAATGTTAAAAATAGGAAACTGAATTTTAGGAGAAAATGCTGGGACACTAGTGTCAAAGTATCTGTTCCTAATGATCATCTTATTAAGGTAAGGTTCATAGTACAGAGATTGATGACATAAAACATAAGAATATGGGGCAGCCTATTAGAAACACATGGCTCTAGAGAAATGAAGAGAGAAAATGTCTTGAGCCTTTCCCTTTCCATCACTTAAAGACTAGCTCAGAGAAGGTCAGCTAATAAGAAATGCCCATGGAAAAGGAAATAAAGACAGGTGAAAGACAAGACAAAAGAGAAAGGACCAATAAAAGCCAGTCTCTACTGCTTTAGAAGCAAATAAAATATTTTTGAAAAAGGAGTGAGAATCTGCAGTAGTCCTTTAGAAGTATAAAAAACAAAGAATAAATAATGACTGTGGAATTACTCATGACTACCAACATTGATAAGGGCCATCTATGGACTGCTAAGGATTTTTGTTAATTACTATACATTGATAAAAACAAAGAGAACCAGAGACAGAGAATTCCAATAATCCTGTCAATGGTTTGCCCTTGTAATTTTTAAGTGCAACAATAGCATCATCATTTATTTTAACCCCATGTTCAAATCTGGGGACAGGCCAATGCAATAAGTTTACAATGACTTCACTCTTATTCCTGACAACACAAAAGCATTTTTGGAATGTTGAACTTGCCTATGTGATGTGGTTTCAGGGCTTTTTTAGATAATGTCTCTAAGTTTTAAAATGTACACACTTAGCAACAAGAAGTCGTATTTACTCTTGATGCTAAAGTTCTGACTTTTGCTATGCCATTTCTGTAATGTTTAGTTTTTCAAAGCAAAGTTCACACAATATACAGAATAATGAAATTATGATGTATATGCTGCCGTGAGCAGAAATTTACAATGAACCTCAAGACAGTGCATATGACAGAAGTCCATGTTACTGTAAAAACTGAGCCACAGGCACTGTTTGAACGTGGGTGTTTGTAACCATCCTGGATAACTTAATGAGATCTGCTTTCTAACACAGAGCAACACAAACAAAAAGTACTCAATCCTTATTGCAATTACCCTTTATGAAAATCCTGCAAGCTTTTGTGGTGAAAGGATATATCAAGTAAAATGACTTATGTACATGAGATTAAAATATATTTTCAGAATTTATTAGCTTCATCATTTGGTATTCTGTATAACATCCCAAACGGGGTTACCAAGTTAATTTACTGACATATAGAATGTCCCATGATATTGTCAGAAGGTATATACTTTAAGATAAGATGAGCATATGAACTTTATAATCTCTGGTTCTACAACATACTGTATCAATCAGAACCTGCTTCTCCAGTACAATGTTAGCTTTATTTCTCTGAAGTAAATGTGATGCCAATATAGATACAACACTAATAAATTAAGATGTTTTCTTTTAGGTTCAGGCTTTTGTGAACACCTTTAATTAGCATATGGTATATGGTTCTATGTCCCCCAACAGAGATAATATGGGTACAGAATACAAAGCAATTATGAACTGTACAGTCAGTGTTATCTAAAACAGTGCTTCTCAGCCTTGCTAATGCTGTGATCCTTTAATACTGGTCCAAATGTTCTGGTGACTCCCAACCATAAAATTATTTTTGTTGTTACTTCATAACAATATTTTTGCTACTGCTACAAGTTATACTGTGTTTTTGCCATAATATTTTTATGACTCCTAATGTGTTATGTTAATATTTGTCTTTTCTGATGGTTTTAGGTGGTGCCTGTGAAAAGGTCAAAAGATCATTCAACTCCCAAAGCAACCATGACCCATAGGTGTATCTCTGTCTGTCTGTCTCTCTCTGTGTGTGTGTGTTTGTGTATGTGCGTGTGTATGTGTATGCAATTTCTATATGAATGTGATCTTTAAAAATTGGATAACTTACTGATGAGTCTTTACCAACATGATTGCACAAACATGTGCTGAACAAGCACAACATGAAGAGATACAAAGTTGACAGATGAAAGCCCACAAGACCTCAATTTTATATATTTATATAAATAGAGACATGTAGATATAAAGATGATTTTTGAGAGTGATTTACAGGCTGTTACCAGCTAGTCCTGCAAGTCTAAAAATGGCTGTCTATTAATAGAAAGTCCAGGAATCCAGTTGTTGTTCAGTTACAACATGGCTTCACATATATGACATAAACAAGGATAACATTAATGTACATGACCAAGTTGGCAGGAGAAAGCTCACAAGGCCTCAATTTGAAAATGTATAAGAACCTGTGGAATTCTGAGAATAATAGAAACAGTCCTCCCAGGGGAGGATCACCAACTAGTGATCTAAAACCAAATGGTCAGCCCCGAGACAAAGTACATACTAGTACATTGTAGATACTTGGGATACATTTGGGAATGTGCGTGTAAACACATACACATATATACATGTAAGATCAATTAGTGAAAAAAAAGAGGTCATGAATTTGAAAAATATATGGGAGGGTTTGAAGGAAAGAAAGAGAAAGTAAAGAAAAAATGAAACAAGTGTAATCTATTCATCATCATCCAATATACATTTGGGTGATTGTGGTTTCCATTGCTGTAACTTTTGAATTTTAGGTCTAGAGATCCTGAATCTGATTGTGGCTTCTCTTACTTATGGATAAAGTCACTGTGCCACTAAACATAAACACTGAATTATCATCAGAATTTGGAGATTCTCAGCGTAATAGAGTAGTAAAGAAAGATAGTGGCATCCCTCTGAAATTTGACTGATTATCAGAAGGACCAAGGATTCCTAGGTCAAAATGTGCTAGCAAATAAATAAATATGACTGAATGTTGTAAGAGTCACAATGGTATCACATGATCATCAAATATCACTTAATTGTGACTCAGCAATATTATCAGTCTCTGCTCACAAAGGCAAGCAGCACAAAGCTTGGACTCCTTACAGATGTAATTTTCATTTATCCCGCACTGTGAATCACTGAGACTAATAGATATCCAGTCACTTATAACAGATATGCTAACCAAAGATGTGTTCTCTATTGCTGTTCAACTCAAAGTCTATATAAGTGTAAACAAAAATATGAGGAGTAATTCTCGTAATTAATTCTAACACTGAAGAAATAGGAGAATTAAACTAATGCTTATTAAGAGGGTCAAAATGGGTGATGGACTTACCTAGGACATAGATGCCTGAGACATATCTTCTAGCAGTACTGCCACCATGTTTGTGTACCCTTCTTATCCCTCTTGCTACTTGTTTTGCTATTCCTAGAGTCATATAACATCTGGAGCCTAAGATTTTTACATGTCCCTAAATTTTACCCTATAGATCTTAGTAACCAAAATAGAAACACAAAAGGCCAGGTTCTTAGACTCCACCCTCCTTTCTGGCTTGAGTACTTTGCAATGTTTTCTGGAGCACCACATGTCACATTATATCTAGACCTTGCTTGTTCCTTTCGCGTTTGAATTCTGGTTCATTCAACCTCCCATTTACCTCTTTTACATAACTTTTTAATCCATCCTATATATTGGCATGATGATGCTATATTTAGGTAACCAAATGTAAATGTCAATATTTTATTTTGGTATAAATCAATATCTTGGAAAGAAAACCTAAAGGCAAGAAATGATCAAACCAAATAATGTAACAATTTAATTTTCCAGCACATATGAAAGAAATGCAAAGTACATGTTAAATAAGAATTGTGTCCTCCTTATTCTGTTTAAATTCTGTCTGTACTGTTTGCCTGAGAGAAGGGAATAAAATTGGACCAAGAGATAGGGAGAAAAGAAAGATGATGCTCATTTTCTAGGACAGGGACATAGTGATAATTTGATTATTCTACTGAATTTCTCTACTGGTTCCCCAAGCCTAAAAATTATAACAGTTGAAAACACAATAACTATTCAGTTATAAATATAAATATATGTGTGTTTGTGTGTATGTTTTCCCCCAGTGTTTTTGCAAAAGAATTGTCAAAAATTACAATTTTAGGTTTGAAAAGATTAATTCATAAAAATCAAAGAATTATGGAAATAAGTAGAAAAATAAACTTTGTCATTTTAGTCATATGTTGCATTCCATCAATCCTTGCTATTTAAAAGTAAAATATCCTGTATTTGCTTTCACTTTAGTTAAAATTGCATAGCATTGTTTTTTCTTTTAGTAATTTCTCACAATCGTAAAACCATGAAGAAAAGTTCTTTACTGGATGCTTCTAAGCAATGTTGCATGTGCAGTGTTTTACTGGATGCTCTTCTACTATTGTGAATTTGGTATGCTAATTTACATCCCTTTGCTTTTAATCAGAACTGATCTATGAACCCCTTGAGTTTCTATTCTTGCTCTTGTCTACAAAACACTTTCCTCCTCCTGAACATTTTATTCTCTCAGCAAACATATTTGAATATGTTTCAGGTAGAACCTTGGAGGTAAAAGCTGATTTCATTGTATTTTATAAGTGAAACTATCAGTAATGATGGGAATGACTTTTATAAGAATGAGACTTTATCAGATCAAGTCACAGCTTAACTATTTTCCAACATATTCACACAGTAGTAAGATACCAAGATATTTAAGAACACTA
Organism: Phodopus roborovskii; assembly: GCF_943737965.1. NCBI lineage: Eukaryota > Metazoa > Chordata > Mammalia > Rodentia > Cricetidae > Phodopus > Phodopus roborovskii. Next base: position 12,511,881 of record NW_026126470.1, on the reverse strand, counting down.
TGCTGCCCAAGATAGTGACTGAATTCATTTTAATTTTTTAAGGTAAATTAGATAAATCACACATATGTAGCTAAAAGCTTCTTATTCTCCATTGATGGGTGGTAAAGGATAGCTCTATGCAACAAGCTTTCACATTTTAAATTGGTTTTATTTGATGAAGGGAAAACAGTGATAATTGAGGCCAGAAGAAGAAGCAAAGATAAAATCAGTTTAATATGATAATTAAACAGGTGAAAATTGGATTAGTAAGGTGACTTTTCTAAGGCGTTGTATTTTGACTAGTGTGAAATATACTTGTACATAAATTCATGATGACTGGGTCAATGACAAAAGTATATCCTAAAGACAAATATATTTATAATGTGAAAAATTATGTTAGATTTATAGTGGCTTCATTTAAAAAAATGATCTCCTGTATTTCTGACTTCATGGAAAGAATGTATATACTTCATGTCCAATCTTCTTAAAGAAGATAGTAATTGCAGGGTAGTAGGTTACTTACTTAAAGGGCAATAAATGCAACATACCATCATTTTGAACTAAGGCAAAAAAGAAACATTATGACTTATGTGTTTATTACTGCATTTTTTCCCTAATAGAATGCTGCTTTGTCTATGTGGAGGATGGGCTCCTTCTGAGTGGCTAAAGGGTTATTGCACCTAAACCTCAAGTTGTAAGTGGAGTGATAATGGAAAAATAATATTATGTTGAAATCTCTCGAGGTCTTACTTTGCGATATGTAATTGGAAAGACCCAGAAACTCAGTGTACCAATCTTCACATCCAGAAGCCAGGCATATAATAATGTAAACCTCCAAACCTATCTTGGGATGCTAATCAATAATGTGAGAAGGAAGGTATAAAAAGTGCTCCCTTACATCTGAAAGTTCTACCAGGAATGAATCTGAGGGAGAAAGAAAACCCCACAACATTTATGATTTTAGTTTGAATAGCAAAGCCTGTGGAGCTATTTGATTTTTCAAATTAGATTTAAAGACTATTAAATTTTAGATGTAAAGGTTAGAGGTCACTTTAGATTCTAATTATGAAAATGATCACAAATGAGTTTTAAAAATGTGTCTACTATCTGCCAATATGAGCTTAATTACTATGAATAAAAGTCATAACAGAATTATTTGTTATTTCATAGCATAATGATAATGGGCTAACTAAATAAAATTTTCACCACACCGAGAATAATAATTCTTAGTACATAGTTCAGTCAAATTAAATCTATAATCCCCTACAAAATATATTCTTTAAAGATCCACAAAATATCTTCACTAGCAATACACACACACACACACACACACACACACACATTAAACATAATTTATGTTAATTTATGTGGACAAATGAATGATTAGGTTAGTAATTATTAAATTTTAATGAATACAAAATTATATGCCTCTATCTGACCTTAAATAATGCAAAAATTATGTGTAAACAAACCCGAATCTCACAAAGAGAGATTCAAATGTTTTGTTTTATGGATTAACTATTTGCTTTTTTGAGACTAGAGCCTCAAACACTGAGCCGAACTCCTGGAATCCAGTTGCAGAGAGGGAGAAGTGGTTGAACAAAGAACAGGCTGGAGAAACCCACATAATCAGCTAACCTGATCATGAGGAGAGCTCATGGTGCCAGACTGATACCTGGGAAACCAGCATAGGAATGACCCACACCCTCTGAACATGGGAACCCTCAGTTAGGAGGACTGGGCAATCTGACAATGAAACCAGGATGAATCCCTGGTGCACAATCGGACTTTGGGAGCACATTCCCCATGGAAGGTAACTCCTTTAGCCTAGAGACAGGAGGGAGGACCTAGTCTCTTCTCCAAATGACTTGTCATATTTTGTTGATCCCTCCTGTAAGGCCTCACCCTCCCTGGGGAGAGACGGAATGGGATGGGGGGAGTGGGTTCTGTGGGGGCATTAGAGGATGGGAGGAAGAGGGAACTGGGGTTGATATGTAAAATAAGAAAAACAATATTTAGTAAAGAGAGAATAGAGCCTCAGGATCCAGTAATTCTGATATAAAATATGTTTTTTCTCCTGGTGAATTTCCAAACAAGCACTGGCTTTTTTTTTGTTTTCTCTCCCACGGTATAGCGTGAAGTGATTAGAAAAGGACTGACAATACCGATTCGCAAGCCTGGAATCCAACCAAGAACAGCAGACAAAGTATTTGTGATAAAATATACAGGAAAGGCTTGAATCAGGATACTTTTGCACCTTGAGCAGCAGGGACTCTCTTCTCTTCAGTTCTGAAATCTGCAATATCACAAACATAATTGTTCTGCCATACACTGATTATATCTCTGGCTTTAGCAATAAAACACATTACTTCATCTTATATTGATATCTTCTTATAAAGTAAACTCTATCTAGATATCTGCCTCTACGCATTTATACTGTCTTCCATGTAACAATACATGCTAATGTGGTGGTATCTACCATTATATCATAATATTTTATTCGACTAAATTCTGGATATTTCAAAACACAGATAATGATTTTTCTAATATTTGATCAATAATTTTTACTTTTTGTAACATTAATTATTTTGAATTTATATTCTCAGGAATTAAAGAAAAGAATTCATGTATGTTTGTCTCAAAATTATCCCAACTATGACTTACTCCTTGGATAGAAAATGATGAGATATTTCCAAGAAATTATTTTAGCATGAAATTGATTGGCTTGGAGTAATAATGCAAATATTATTATAAACACTCCTACGTTTACTGTCATCTATGTGAATTTGACAAGAAATGCTTCCAAAGAACTCATAAAACACCAAACTGAATATTTTATATATCCTAGTTCTTTTTGTTTGTAATATTAAGAAAAATATTATTTTTTATTATCTGCCCTTCAGGTTTATATCTTTTATCTTGCTCCTGGATTTTACTCTATACACAATCAAAACAAATCAAATACAGAGAAAACAGGAAGGAAAACCAGTCATTTTTATTATTGTTTATTGGAAAAGCTCCAAAAACTGTTCATATTTGGAAGTCCATAGTTTCATGTCATGTTGAAATGGAAGGGATGAATAAGCTGACACTACTTGTGTTGAGAAAATTCTCATAACTTGAGGTCCTCATATTGAGTTATATAAGCCAAATACACAAAGAAATATATTCTATGGTATCTTTCACGTGTGACATCTTTAGAAGTAGATGTTTGGACAGTTGAGTTCTGTTTACCAAAGGCTAAGAATAGTGGGGTGCAGGAAAAAGTCATGTGGAGAGATTCATCAAGAGTGGCAGGTAGAGGGGAAAAATGCTTTCCTAGTATCTATCACTCAGTAGGGTGATTACAGATAACAGTAATATATAGTGGGCATTTCAAACCTTTAGAATATAAGAATTATTTTCAACGTAAAAAGCTTGAATGTTTGGAGTCAGAACTGTATTAAAAAATCACACTATGTTTCATATATCAAAAAAAAATCAAATGGTATCCAGTAACATGTACAACATGCATACATGTATATGTATCGGAACAAAGCTAATTAAAATGAAGGAGTGGATGTACTGCCTATGTGGGTTCTACTAATTATCTGTGTGGTCAGGGAAGCATAGAAATGTCCCTTTGTGGGAAAATCTGAAGCAGGTATCAGGTAAGTCATGAGAAAAGTCAACAGCTACAAAATTAAATAAACCGTGTATGGTGTGGTATAGGTTGGGAAACATGTATGACTCCCATTGTTTGATCCACAGTATCCCAAAAGCCCAGCATACTGGCTCAATGCTGTCGTCTTAGCATATTGGTGACAGAAGAAATAGAGAAACTATAAAATTAAGTTCATCCTTAGCTACATAGAGGAGTTTGAGGTCAGCCTTGGATATATGGAATCTGTTACTGTTGTTGTTGTTTGTTTTAAGTAATCAAAACAAAGAATGAAAAATACAAACTACTGATTGGCTGCTTCTCAGCACATTCCTTCTATTTCCCCCTCCAATGTAACATGAGCTTATTTGTATTTTAAATTTTATTGTTGTTGATGTTGTTATTGTTGTTGTTGGTGTGGTGGTGGTGTTTTGTGTGTGTGTGTGTGCGTGTGTGTGTGTGTGTATTTGGGGTGTGTGTGACAGGCTGTTTGTGGACTTTACCTTTATATAGTTTCCAGAAATGAATGCACCTCAACAAGCTTATGTCAAGGTGACTTTTCCTGTTAAGCCATCTCCCCTACCCCCTAAAGATACTTCATTCAGATTGCCCAAGATGCATTGGAGACTGAACTGAATGGCTTATGGAAATTTCCTTACAGAGCACAAAACATGCTTGAGAAACTTCCCTCGTCAACCACTTTTCCTAATTTAACTTGCAATCACTAAAGCAGTTCCTGTTATAGCCCTTTTGTATTATGGTTTGTCTTTTTATTGTTGTTGTTTTTATTTTGGACAGTGGAAGAGAAATAAATAAACATCTAATTTGTGAACTGGAAACTTACACACGGTTTTGGAAACAGATACATTACTGACACAGCTGATTTCCCTCTGGAAGCCTTTTTTTCCACTATCTCCTTTTCTCAGGAGTCACATATATCCTTCTCAGTCACATTTCTCTATTAAACATCCCTATGAGGAATATCATTAGTTACAAAAATAAAGAAATACTATTTCTACTTATCCACTCCTACTGGTTGGCTAAATTTTTATGAAATTTTATAGGACAGAAACATGGTAGAATGATACAAAATATACCCAGAAAAATGTAAAATATTACAAAGTATATAAACTTATTGATAAGAAATTTAAAGCCAAACATAATAAAAATCAGATATTATAAATGTAGCAAATATATAACAAAATATGGAAATTTGCTGACACATATTGAAGCCAAGTTTAATGCTAAGCTTCTCATTTAGTAAAATTCCAGGTAACTAGCTAAGTACATTAATTATGCCATGTCATTCAAAACACAATTCATTTGGGGAATTGTCTATTAAATGTAGCTATATTTTATTGTCTTAGTTTGTAGAATGGTTGATAATAGAAAAACATTTAGATTGAAATATTAGTTTCTATATTTTGGGGAATGCTACCAAGGGACAGTGTATTAAGTGTATATTGTATTCTTTATATCACAAGAATGGAGAAACCACATATTCTTTCCCTTTTAAGGGTAATTTGCTCTTTTCCACACTTTTTCCCGAGGTCAGTTACTTCTCTCAATTTATCTGATTCAATCTTATGTGTTCTGGTATGAATTTTAGTGGAATAATAGGATTCTAAGATGCCATTATTCTTATCAATTTTTTGTTATAACTACTTCAGTACTACCATGTTTAAATTATTTCATTTTCATTGGTTAAACTGCTCTGTGTGATGTGCAAAGCCAAGAGGATAAATTCTTAAAAATCCATGGAAAGTCGTCAGAGATGTACTTCTAATGCTCGTTTGTAACTAGCACAAGATATAACCCTTTCTAATGTGTTGTAAAACCTTTCACTTGATGTTACCTCTCTATTTCCTTGCTGCCTTATGTGCCTATGTCTCACTCACCAGCCTGTCTACCCAAGACTAAAGGGGATTCTGTGACATGAAGCACACATGTAGGTGGCAGTATTTACAACTCTTTTTCCTAGTGGTCAGTCTGTAAGAACTTCATTGATAGATGTGATAGAAGTATTCATTGCCTGATTGATTGTGTGAAGTTTTGTCAATATTTCTAATACATAATCCTGAGGACTTTCATGGCATCCCATTATTCAGCCTGCAGGAAGATACTCTGTCTTTTCTGAGAAGCCACATCTATGTCACTATAAAGCCTTTGTAATCAGAATTGCCAAGATCTGTGAAAGGTCAAAGGGTGAAAGATTTTAGTTTGCAGAGCAAGGATGTTCTTGCAAGCAGAATATAGAAAATAACAAAGAATGGACGTTGACATAGGTGGAAATATCAGGAATTATGAGAAAAAGAAAGGTTACTATGGTGATGGGGCTAATGGTTATATGCTAGGCTGATCTTGTTAAATAGGGCTAGTTAGGAAATCATCAAACCTTTGTGGAATAACTGAAGGCTCTAAATGTACAGCCAAGAGAAAGCCAGAGTAGGAAAGAAGTTTCTCACAGGTCTTGGCCCACAACAAGGAAAAAGGCCCCCAACCCTGGTACAAATGATTCCAGATGAACAGCCCTGTCTGGGTCACTCCTGGCCAATGGACAGTCTGGGGACTTTCCAAGTCATTTCATGTTTTTTCCCTTGAAGAAGATCAGGTCACACATGGGTGATCTCTCAAACATGAGATCATACTTTGTAATCAATCACCTTGTGACCCATGCATGTATGCTGATTTGTGGTTTGTCTCTATTAAAAGAGAGCCTAAACCCTTTGAGGGGTGTGCAGCTTTCCCCAAGATTGCTGACACCCGAGTGCACTAGTTCAATAAACACCTCTTCCGTGTTGCATCTCCTGGCTTTGGTGTTTGTGTTGCAGGGCTCTCCCATCGGCCCATCAGGACACGAAATTAGGGTCTTACAAGGGTAACTGCAACTTAGTTAGACTATCACAGATTTATATACACTGCTAAAAAACCAAAACTCTTAAATTGACAACAAAAGACAATGTTTTACTCACTGTAAGGATAACCTAACAAATATTTATTTGTTTTTGCTTCCCAAGAAAAAGAAATAAGTAGGGTAGACAATTTTGTTATTTTTACAGGTACCTAAGGCTGGGTGTGTGATAAGGACAGTTTTATTTCATTCATAATTGTTGAAAATCAATGTTCAAGGTCAGATGTTTCCACTTGTGTGTTCTCAAGATGACAGCACAAAAGGCAAATGAAAGGGATGTGGGGAGAAGTAACCCACTGCAGGGTGAGACTTGATTATAATAACCTTATTACACAAGCAGTAACTCACTCTTCAAAAGCAGAATTTACATCTTTATAGGACAGCTTCTGCAGGATATAGTTTCTCGGAACTATGCTCAGCTTCCTCAAAGATTCACCACCTCAACTTTTCCATTCTGGGACCAACTTCCAGCATGTATATCTATGGGAAAAGTCATGCCATCAATAGCCTCATCGTAGCATTACGCCTGACAATTCATATATATATATATATATATATATATATATATGTGTGTATATATGTGTATATATATGTATATATATGTGTATATATATACACTTATATATATACATACACATACATACATACATACATATATTCCTATGTGGAAACTATGATAATGAAACCTGGATGTTAACAGAGTCACCAGCAAAGCTATCTAATCTTTCCATAAAGATCTCACCACCTATATTATGTAAGACAGCAAATACATTGAAATCTTGTTCCAGGAGAAGGGAGGAGTCACAGACTCTTATGAGAAATAGGGGTAGAGTACAAATGGCAAGGTAAGCACAACTCATTAATGACAATAAAAGACAATAAGAGCTGATGCTGCCTGAGCACAGTGAGGTCCGCCTAAGAGATAAACCCATGACAAGAGCCCACTGCATGGAAAGGAAAGTTAACAGAGTGTAATGCAGCTAGCATTGATTACGGTTTGCTCTATCAACCACCTATTCACAAAGTAACTGAAAATTTTATAGGTGAAAATAATGTTATACTTAGAAAAGTATACAAGTTTGAAAATGTAAAGCATATATTTTTAGGTTATTCAATTTCATCTTATTATTCAAATGACTAGATGTTGTATGTATAGATTGTGGCAACTCAAATCATATCAAGTCAAGGAAATTAATGTTTTTTTCCAGGGACACAGTATGAGAGTTCTATATTCTTATGAAGTAATGAGTATGCTATTTTTCTTATTCACCCAATGGGAAGTGAGAGTTCTGTATTCCCTATTAAATGTTTGCAGTATGTTTCTTTCATTGGTAACATCACTGGTGTGTATATTCCTGTGTCGTTGATCAGTTAAACTGACTCTTCTCAAAGAAGCAACATTTTGTTTAATTGTTTCTAACACCTTTCTCTGGCCTTTCTTATTCATTTGATTTTTATTACTGTCTAGTTATTTTAATTTTATTAGAACATATTCTCCTCTGTTCTCTTTCACAACTCTACTAGTCCCCTTTTCTTGTTACATAACTAACTCTCTTTCCACCTGTATCACACACACACACACACACACACACACACACACACATACACACACCTCTGTGGCTCTCTATATTTATAATCTAGGTTCCAAATATAAATTAATCATGTTATATTTGTTTTACTAATTCTAAAAAAGATGAATAGTTGTTATTTGTTTTATGTAATCTGAGTTTAATTTGCAATGTATTAGGCCATGAATGTCATAAGATATTCAATTGAATAGTGTCTAGTTGATAAGGCCAAAAAATAAAATAAAATAAAACAGGGGCAAGGAGATGACATGGCCTGTAAGTACTTGTTTGCCATGTCAAGGTGAAAGCCCAACTTTAATTCCCTGTTTCTTCATAAAATGAAAAGATAGTCTAGCAGCATGTTCCTGCATCCTCCTGTTGGATAGAAAGATGGAGCATGTTCCTGTATCCCCAGTACTGGAGAGAAACACGGAGCACATTCCTGAATCCCCACTGCTGGAGAGTAACAAGTTACTTTGTGATGTGGCTTACAAAATAGTTTGAAGCATAGGTTTCCTTCTATGTTTCAACAAAGTGTATTGTGGAGATTAAATGAGAACTCTTCAGAGGAAAAAAAAATCTCCATTTCTGTGCAGGTATAGACAGTTGTGATCTGTGACTATCACCACTAAAAAATGACTAGACTGAGTGCAATTGTCATAAGAAATAGGGTTGTGACAGAGAAGCAAAGAATAAAGGCAGAACGTTAAACTATCAGTGGAAAATTCAATTTGACCAGCAAAATAGATTATGGACAGGAAGGAATGATTACTGACTTGTAGGTGAGAAGATTGATGAGGAGAGAAAGTAGGGGCAGCAAAAATAGAAATTGTCTTATCCTTATTTCACCATGTCAATTTATTGATTAATAAAATATGTATGGTTTGCTTATATTTTAAATTTTAATGTGTTGGTTTATATTAGATAAAAGGAAGAATGCAGCTCACACACTTAACTTGGTATACATTACAGAGAGATTTTGTCTTTTATCCTCCTTCCCTTTACTAAAAACTGTTTGATTACATTCCTGAACTTAGCCCTCAAGGTCTATTTTTCTATTTGGCCACTGATTTGTTCCTGAAAACAAACAAACAAACAAACAAACAAACCAAAACCCACCAAGGTCCAACAATGAAATTTCATTATTTGGCTACTGTGTCCAATCAGAATCTACCAACACATCCTGGCACATAATCCCTCTTTTTGTCCTTAAAAACCCAATTCTGAAAAACAAAACAAAACAAAAACAAAGAGCAGAAAAACAAACAAAGAACAGTTGCTTGCTGCTTGTTGTCTGCCTTTGCAGTCTTCTCCGCCCACCCTGCTTGCCTCTTTGGGGTAACAAATCTTTGTGCTGAGAACTTGGTGTCTCAGTGTGTCCTGTACCCACTCCAAGGGGGCTGAACTCTCTTATAGACACTGTGTCTGCTTGAATAAACACTACTTCATTTAACATGACAACTCTTTCTTAATGAGGCGTCATCTCAATTATTTACAAATAAGGATGTTGCAAAGTGGTATGGGCTGTTAACTCACAGATAAATAAACTTTTAATTTCAGTCACTAAAAATAATTTCCTACCCTCCCCAAAGAAACTCAAAAGATCACATCATCTACTTATCATTATGGTGCAAACACCAAACAGGAGATATTTCCAGAGAGATAGAGATGGATGGGTAAAGAGGGAGGGTCCAAAAATATTAGAATGAAATTCAGTTTAAATTTGTAAAATTATAAAATCAGCTTAGGTAGTTGTGGTTTTACAGCATTTTCTTTTGTTATTTTACCACATAAGAGATCATAAAATTTCATCAAATCACATCTTTGTCTTAAATAAATGTAACATGCCATAGCTCTTAATATGGCGGAAAATGTTTTACTTTTCATGTATTTTAGAAATCTCCATGTAAAGATACATCAATTGTCAGCCTTTGGCAAAGAATGAGACCAGAACTTTAATTATTTGTTAATGCACTGACTAATTGTTTCATTCAATTACCTGTCTTTAAGAATTTACATTCAAAATATTTTTAAAAATATAATCCTAGACTTTCTGGCCTTGGGAAAGACAGGGAACACTCTCCTTTTACAATGGAATCAGAAGTGTGCTAAGTTCCACATTCCAATGGAAACTTCTCCACATAGATGCTGCCTACAACAGCTTCAGAGAATTAGGAATGTTTCACTACAGCCTTTTTTGTGTCCTTGAAAAATGAGTGGGAAACATGCATGTTAATGTATTGGGAGGGTTGATCCTGTGGGCAGATATAAAAATAGTCTACAAATACTAAAAGAACAGTCCTGGAATAGTATTCATTATGGAAATGTTTAAATCCTATATGTGTCTAGATTTCCTGGCAGCAAAATGGTGGATTCACACAATGACAGTAGAGAGAAAAAGATAGAACTTGAAGCAGAATAAGACGGAAAGGAAGGAGAGAAGTAAAGGAGAGAGGAAAGGATGGGAAGGGGAGGGAAGGGAGAGGAAGATGAGGGGAGGAGAGGAAAGGGGAAGGTAGGGTAGGAGACAGGGAGAAAAGAACAGCATGCTTCGGAAAAGATTTATTGTGACATTTTCAGATGCACCGGGATTGTATGATTACGAACTCAGACAGGCAAGGCATCTCTTAGTTAAAGGATAGATTTTCTTCAACCAATTCTATGAGAGTGCCTTAGCTTCCTGAAACCTTATCTGTGTTTCCATATCTATTATCCTCTGACAATAGGATCCTTTATAACCTGGTAGTGTTTTAGGAGTTACAGGACTTTCTAATCCCTGTGGGTTGCCTAATATAAAAAAACAACCAAGAAGATAATTTCCAAATAATCTGAAAAGGTGCAGATTGGAGGAAATATATATATATATATATATATATATATATATATATATATATTCATTATCCTGTCTTTGATTCTCCAATAAATGCAGTATATTCAATGACGTTGTGTCACAAAATGACTTATACTAACAGTGTAAAATAAAAAAAAAAACATTTAGCTTTCTGTTGTTGAAGTTGTACTTATTAGTGTGTTTTATGATTTATTCTATATCTGTATACATATACTTATATGGAGAGTGCTCATCCATGCATATGTATACATGCAGAGGACAGAAGTGAAGTTGATTGATTGCCTTTCTCTATCACAATCTATCTAATTAATTGAAAAAGGGTCTGTCACTGAACCTAGAGTTCACTGTTCTATCCTCTCTGGCTACCCATAAGCACTTGGGGTTCAAATACCCTGCTTCCTGTAGCTACAGTTAGACATGCAGTGCTCCATGTGGTTGTATGTTCATGCTAGGGATCTGGTCAGATCTTCGAGCTTGTGCAGAAGTTCGTCACCTACTGATCCACCACACCAGCCCACAGAGCAAAACTTGATTTTATTTCCAAGTTAGGATTTAAATATTAAAGCAAAAAATAATCAAGGTGTAGTAAGACAACTTTATTTAAAGATAGCCAGTAAACACTTATAGAACATGCAATAATCACAACCATCACCTTCAAATTTGCACTGGTTTTTACATAGTGAGTGGAAGTGATTTTTACTGTAAATATCCATGTAAAACAGTCTTCTGTATGTATCTGAATTGTTCTCAGCATTGATGTGGCACAATAGGGGTAGGATCTGTAATAAAGAACCAGTTTCCCCTTTTGTTATCAGAACAGAAGCGACAACTCCTATTTCAGGAGAAAAAGGAGAAATAGAAACAGGCCATTGACGAGAAATTTTCAGGATGAAGTAGGAACTTGGTAGTCCTTTGCTTTGTTATATTCTCTGCTCCATATATATATGTATATACATATATACATATATATGTATGTATATATGTGTGTGTGTATGCATACATGCATATAATATATATTATATAAATTATATATTATATTTTATATATCACCTTGGATATTTTATCATCTTTGCTTTTATACCACTTAATAAATATGTTATCTTATTCACTATGAAACTACTTGACTAGAAAATGTTTGTTAGATTTCTCTCCGGTTCTCTTTGTAGAATATTACCCGGGTGTTTTAAAGTAAATGCTTGTGGACTTGGGGGAAAACTGCAAACTCCCTCACATGTCTTTTCCCTTTCCTGGGGTTGGGAAACAACTCTCCTCTCGTTCCATCTTTGATCACACTATATTGTTTGCATGTGCACTGCCACTCGCGCACAAACAGCACATCAGATTGTTATTACTCACCTATACTAAAGTATAGTGACTAAACAATCTTTTGTTGGTGAGCATGTCGGAAGTGCTGTGTTGGTCTAAGACTAAGCTCAACACATCACTAGGCTGCATTCATTTCTAAAAGCTAGAGGGCAACATTCAATCCCTATGGCTGTGGGGATGAAAGCCCCTTTTCTTTCTGCCATAAAATGAGATTATTTCCAGTTCCCACAGCCCACAGGCATACTATGAACCACAGGCTCCTTCCTATATCTTTAAAGACAGCAACAGAATGGAATTCTCCTCATGTTGCTTCTCTTTAAAGAAACCATCTGTCTTCTTCCTTTTAATCTAACAACAATGGCATAACATCTATATGGAAAATCCATGAAATCCCAAATCCTACTTTTTATAGGTTTTAACCTTTCATTTAGATGAACTTCCCGTTTTCCTCTTTATGTACGTTTCTTCCATTTCAGCATATTTGCCTATACAGTATTAAATAATCATGCAATTGCATCTTCCCATCAATAATTCAAATCTGAAAATACATCTAAAATGTTTAAAGACCCAATTCAAGTCCAATCTTTTCCACATAAGCTGACTTCTCACTGGAATCGATGATTTGGTCTGTGAGAGGACTCACTGAAGAGTATGATAGAAAAGGTAGTTAGGAAAGTGATTCAGATTTTATCGAGTACCTATCCTGTGCTGTGTGTTTCACACACATTTTGTGGTGCAAAGCTCTTATGATATTTTTAAAAAAGAATTAATTGTGTGTGTGCATAATTGTGCATGTATGTACGGTGTGTGTGTCTGTGTGTGCCTGAAGGGAGCACTGAGCACATGATTTCAAGTTTATACTAAGTCCATATTATGACATTAGCTTCCTTGGAGCTGGAATAATAAGCAATTTTGAGCCTCCTAACGTAGACACAGGGATCCAAACTCTGTCTACTGAAGCAACACGTTCTCTGAATTGCTGAGCTGTGTCATCCATCCATTCCCATTGAATCTCCTTACATCTATAAAATCTGCTCTCCAACACACAAATTACTTCCTGTCCTTCCATGTTTATAAGTGGAGGTAGATTGCAACTACTGATTTAATTGCTTCTAAGATAACATCATTTTTTTCCCCTTTCAGTTTTACTGTGCTTTGCACTTCTTTTGAAACTGTCACTGTTTAGTTAGACACTCTGCTCCAGGCTTACTCTCCCCCATTCCAAACCCCACCCTTAGGAAACCTTCCAAAAGGTGGCTTCTCCCCTGTGGCTGCTCAAGAACAGAGTACCTTAGCTCTAATCCTGAGGGTTACCAGCTCATTTCTCTCCAGCGTTCTTCCCCCAGAGTTACCCAGGAGTTTCTTTGCTCAGATTAAAATTGGTTTTATTAATTCAGCCTTCTCTGACTTATTGCATTGGCAGAGAAACCTATTACCATGGATTTCAAAATACTTATTAGTCCCCATAAAATGTATAAGTATCCAAGTTGTTAGTTATCTTCCAATTCAGACAGTTAAGCCCTCATGGCATAAATGTGACAACCCAAGTGCCTGCTCTAGACTTATCTTGAAAATGGTGCCCAGATACCTTTGTAAGTGTTCACTTCACCCTGCAACAGCCCGTAGCATCCCTGTGTTTTCAGGAACTGTACTTCACATACACCTGTGGCGGATATATTTTCCCACTTGGTTTCTGCTGTAGGCATCAGCATCGTCTTCAAAGATGCATCAGTTCTGTCTTACCCCACCCTGCACATATACTCAGTGCTTTCTCTTTCTTTTGTTTTTCCCTGAATTTACAATGTGTCAGAGTCATGGTGATTAACACCATTTCACTAAAGTTTGGATAGAGCTTTTTTTTTTTTTTTTTTTTTTTTTTTTTTGAGAAAAAAGAAAATCTAGGCAAAGCATTGGAAAGAAAATGTGACACTTGAGTTTGTCTTAAATTCTCCCCAGCTGTTCCATGTTTGGTGTGCTCCTTCTTGAGTTTATTACACTGATATGGAAGTAAGATCTAAATATTTCCTCCTGCTGCAGGTCTCTAGTCCTCCATACTGAGGAGTCTGGAGCAGGAGGAGGACAAATTCAGCGCCTGCCTAGGATACAGACTAGATAAAATAGTGAGATCAAGTAGAACAATGGGAAAAATAAATGAAATGACTGACAGTGTAGATCTTTGCTAGAGTTCCCTCCTAGCAATTGCTCCAACATTGAGAAACATGTAAGAAGACTGAGAACTAAGCTCCTGATTCTACATCCCCATCCTACTTCCCAACTATGCAATTCTCTGTCCATTGAGGTTACCCTAAAAGTCACACATCCCACACCGATCACAAGAAAGATGAAGTGTGATCTAAAGTGTTACTCAACATCATGGGTGTTTAGAAAACTCACCTATCATATACAGTATTAAGATATTCAGACTGGGAATACTTGACTGAGTAAAGAAATGAAGCCTGTTTTCTGCAGTGAAAAATGCCCACCAAGGTGTCTCTAAAACAGAAGAACTTGCTTTCTCTAATAGGTGTTCTTTCTCTACTCCTTATAATCATGATAGTAACTGATTTAATTTTCTCATTCTTCTTAATGCATTGTTTGTGTGTGGGAGTGTATGATGTGAGTATTGGTATGATACAGTTTTTCAACACTGGAATGATACCACTGAATTTTGGAGTATAATACACTTTTCTTGTTTGTCTTTGTGTTATGCAGCTGTAGTCTGTTCCAATTTTTATATGGCATACTTTTGAGACTATCAGCTTGTCTAATGTCCTTTCAATGGTTTGCTTCCTATGAAAACTGGGCAAAGAAAGCTTCGAATTCTATTGTTTTTTCCTAAATTATTTCAGAATCTGAGACTTTTTATAACTCTTCCTGGATCCAGTTACTTGATTTAACAGTTTTCCCTTTGCTTTATTTGTTGCATTTTGTTGTAACTTATTAAGATGCCATTGTTCCACAGAATGGAGGATTTCCCAACAAGTGAAGCCATATTATGTACCCTTTAAAATGGACCCTACAAATTGAATACAGATTGGATTCATCTAGAGTAAAAGTAGCATGTTCTTCAAAAATACACATTTTTGTGAAGAAATGCTGGCGTTCATTAATAATCCCTGGGACATATTTACTAATGACTCTTGAAGGTTAAAGAATTTACTTAATGGTTGATACATATTCACTATTCAATATGCTCCATTTCTTAATGTTTTTTATAGATCTAAGCAGTGACTGACATCATACTCAGAATTTATTTTATATTCTCTTTACTTCATGACTCCCAAAATTAAAGAAAGTGAATATCATGTCAATGAGTCACTTAAATTTTATGTGTATATGGGTATAATAATGTGAGATATTTATAGAAATCCCATGTAAGACCATTTGTAATCTTTGGTTTAGCCAGTGTGGTGTGAAATTAGGTTGGCTTAGGCAATTTGCATGGTGATAATGACATTGTAACATTTGTAGAGGTGGAGAGTGACTTAAAGGCATTTGGAAAGCACTGCATGGGGCAATGGCAAAGCTCACTGTATTTATGTATCACCAGGAACCTGCCAAAGCAGTGGGCAAGGGAACATCAATGTGTGCACAGGGCACCCTTGAGTGACAGACTAGAGTGCATCTGAATGTGTGAAAACAGGTGGTCTGTGATGTATGGTATCAGCACAGCATCTGGGCCCTGAAGTATTACTGCGGCGTATTTTCTACTCTCAGTGGAAAGCAGTGTGAATCATGAACACAGAGGCTGGCATTGTGTAGAACCTTTTGTTTTGCAAACTTTTCTAAGTGTACAAGCAGAGCCATGCTTTCTCAGATCTGAAAAGTGAGCTCCATCAATAGCTGTTTTGGACTATATATATATAGGTCTCCAGGAAAATCAGCATAGCCAGTTTCAAACATATTAATATAGGTGCTTAGTTGGGCTCCTATTCATTTTTGAGGATGGGCATATGCTAAAAGATGGGATGTTTTCTCCTTTCATCATTTTGTTTGGTTTCTAGTAAATGTAACTAAATAAATGTTAAATGTATACATAATATATTTTTCTCCATTTCTAAAATTTCAGTTCCATGTAGCAGTCCAGTATTTCCTACCTACTGTAAATTAAATGTTATTCAGTTTCTAAAAGCAGGAAAATATTCTCAGCATGTGCCAGGAGAATATTAAGTGTAATTCTGACTAAACTAAAATCAAGGGTAATGATTCAATAAATAATAAAAAAAAAGAGAGACAAATTGAAAGCAACTAGAATTGGAGTTTTTATTTGCTCAGTGCACAGTACAAATTAATTTTCATCATGTTTTATATTTTATAATTACCGTCAGTGGACAAAGTTTGTAATCATGGTCAGAGGTACATCCAAAAGTAATAATGCTTAAAAATTCAAATCTCCATGAATGATTTGATTTAATTGTTTTCAAGAAAAAAAAACAAAAAACAAAAAAGAAAACAAAACAAAACAAAAACAATACAAACAACAACAACAACCAAAAAAAAAAAAATAACAAGAAAACATTATCACAAGGCAGGTCCAGAGAAGCAAACACTGAATCATTTAATTTGTGTGTTGAAGCTAAAAATGCCCAACTCCTAGTAGTGGGAAATATAATGATGGTTACCAGAAGCAGGGATTTGGGTTGAGAAGGTAGACAGATAGAAGAGGACCGTCATAGACTACTAAGAACCAAATTGCTGTTTAGAGGAACACGTGCTGAGTTATTGTAATGTAAGAGGGTTATAAATAATTTGAATAAATAGAATATTTGAAAATAACAATAATGTGATATCCCTTTAAAACAATGATAAGCTAAGTGTTTGAGGTGATGAAGATGCTTTTTTATCCTGTATTGGTTGTATCACAAAACACATGTACATAGCAAAACTACATTATACATGAATATGATTATTTGTCCATTGAAAATGAGAGAATAGTCTGAGGTCATTGTAGTGTGTATCTAGTATTAGAATCCACTATGATTCCTGCTTATTAATTCTACCTTCCCACATTGCTTCTACTGCATGATCTTTCTGTTACACTTTGGCAGTTTGTGAGAATGTCTTTTCATTATCTCATTTCCTTTACATGCTTAACTAAGTAAGTAGGCGATTCAAGTTAAAAACAGCACTAATTTGGAAGCAATATGGTCACTAACTACCAGATTTGAATGTCTAACTGTTAAGGAGAATGGAGAATAGCATTGACTTCAATTCTTGATGCCACTGTTTTCTTATTTGAAATGTAACATCATTTCTTCTTTAGGAATAATTGTAAGTTAATTGGAAATTTATCACAATTTACTGGGTAAATGTACAATCAGAAAGTTTCTTATACTTTGAAGGTTTTCCTAATAATCACCTTTTCTGGCAACTTCGTTAAATGACGCTCTCCATTTCTTCTCCCTTTTCTAGTACCAATTGATTCTTCTTCTCCTTTTCTTCCTCCTACTCCTCCTTTTTTTAAATTGAGTATATACAATATGATGTAGGGAAATGATTCAGTAGATGAATCACTTACCACCCAAGCATTTACCACATAAATTCCTAGCAGGGTTAGTAGCCTTCCCGTCATACCAGCAACAGGAACCAGAGAAGGATCCCAAGGTAAGCTAGCCAAATATATGGCTAAACCAAAAGCTTTACTTTCATATAAAACCCTGACCCAGTAAATAAAGTGGAAATGATGGAGGAAGATATCAGAAACCAATCTCTAGTTTCCATACTCACCTATGTTTGTGTGTGTGTGTGTGTGTGTGTGTGTGTGTGTGTGTGTGTGTATATATATATACTCACCCTCATGGGAGCCCCCCCCACACACACACCAGAAGGAAAGAATGTCCATGAAAATAAGAGGAGATCCCATTCTGCTGAAACTGCCCCTTGTGCTTCCTACAGTCCTCATACAGGTGCTGCTCGCTTTCTCCTTGGCATCTATGCATGAACATGAGATTCCTAATGAGTTTACCTTACCCTAAACTTATTCTGGTAATCCATTATTATATAATGAACACTATGACAATAACCAATTTTCTTATATTACCCCACACACAAACATACACAGACACGGATATATATATATATATACATATATATATATATATATATATATATATGTATATATATATATATGCCTGGTGTTTCTAGATTTCTAGATTTGACTCTCACATATCAGGATATAGTTTTCAGTTTGTGGGTATCAAAATATATGCTACTATCTATTTTATGCAGAGATTCAGAAATCCCTGAGGTGACTGTCACAGCACATGAGGTCTCACATATAAATAAAGAAAAGGTTTGTAATGTTCATCACTCCTCCCTCTTTGCAACTGGATTCCAGGAGGTTGGCTCAGTGTTTAGCTGTGGGTGTCAGCTTCTGCCTACATCAGCTACTGGATGCTTCTGGTAGGGGATCAGTATTTATCCCTAGTGTATTAATGGACTTTGGGAGTCCATTCCACATAGAAGGATAGTCTCTCAACTGAGACACGTGAGGGAGGGCCTAGGCTCTTCTCCAAATGATATGACAGACTTTGACGATCTCCCTCACCCTCCCTGGGGAGCAGAAAGGAGATGAGATGGGAAGGGGACAGGGGAGGACAGGAGGGAGAGAGAACTGGGATTGACATGTAAAATAAGCTTGTTTCAAACAAGTTAGAAGGCCTGGTCAGTCTAAGGGACCTCTTACAATGGAAGCAGGATATATCCCTGGTGCAGAAAAGGATTTTGTGAGCACATTCCCTGTGGAGTGATACTCCCTTCGCCTAGAGGCAAGAGGAAGGCCCTAGATGTTATGAGTGGTTTTCTCTCCATCCTGGTCCCACAGCCATGCCAGCCCCACGCAGAAAAGCTGTATTAGATATAAAGCTGTTGGCCAGTTACTATCATTTCTTGTTGGCAAGCTTTGTCTTAAATATTAACCCATTTCTATTATTCTAAGTGTTTCCATGTGATCTTGTCGGAGAGAGGGGTCTGGAGTTCTGCTCTTTTGGTCTTACATTTTGAATCTCTTCCTACCTCCTCATGAATCCTCTTTCTCTCCTAGTCCTCCCTATCTTGCTTTCCTATTGGCCAACAGTGCTTTATTCATTAACCAATAAGAGAAACATTTTCACAGAATGATATCTCCCATTACCTAGTCCCTATTCCAAATGACTTGATAGATTTTGTTGATCTCTCCTAGAAGGCAACACCCTTCCTGTGGAGTGGTGGTGGGGGGTGATGGAGTGGGAGGGGTTTTGGGAGCATGGGAGGGAGAGAGTGAGGTGGAGGGAACTGGGATATATATGTAAAATAAGAAAAAATTAAAACAAAATAAAGAAAATAAAGATTTGTAATGTTATACCATATTAGCTGTCATCATTCCATATTCAAATGGGAGATCATAAGTTCAATGCCAGCCATGGCACCTGAGTTATAACCTATCTAAAATAAAATGTACAAAAGGGTTTCTTACATCATTCCCTTGTAGAATACTTGTGTAGAATGTACAGTCTCCTAGGTTGAATCCCCAATACCAGTTCTCCCTTCCCAGCACACACACATAATAAAGATAATAGAAAAAAAGTCAAGAATGGCTTTATAATTGTGGATGGAATGATAGTTCAGTTCAATGCACACCAACCAAGGGGTGGTTCACAGTACTCTAAAACTCCAGTCCCAGTAAGTCTGATACCCTTTTCTGAAATCTGTAGACACCAGATGTGTATGTGTTTCAAAGAAATGCATGTAGGCAAAGTTTGCATACACAAACAAAATTTTAAATAATTAAAGAAGATTAGCTTTATGAGACAAAATACGATTATCATCATACATTTCTTGAATTAAATGTATCATCCAAAAAATGAAGATTTTTTTTTATTTATGTATTTTGAAATAAGGTCTTACTTTGTTTATCTTCCTTGACTAGAGATATTATATAGAAAAAATCTTGCCTGATTATGCTTCTCAAGTTTTGGGACTAAATGACTTTACCACCACACACGGCTACAGAGAAATTAAAAACAAAACAAACAAACATACAGAAAACTACTCTTGCGTATAATGTCTTTGTAGTTATATTCAGACATTACATTAAGAATAAGAATTCTGTTAATAATTTTTGAAGTTCTGTATCCTAATCAAAATACTTGACATATTAATAATCAAATGTATGATTCTCCCACAGAGTAATTTTAGAACAGTGATACCTATAGAGATAATCATGGTGATGCTGATAATGATGATGCTGATAATAGTGTCACATTCAAGAAAAATAAGTATGTAGGATTAGCTTAAAATGGTTTATCAACCATTGTGTAGGTAAGTATTGTGCTTCTATCAAATGCCAGATATTGATCAGAGCAAAAAGTAATATAACTATGAAAAGTTCATGACTAATTTAAGTTACAGTGTGAAGCTCAAATATTTAATCAAAGCAATTCAGAATGCAGAGAGCACAACAGTTCTTGAGTATAAAGGAAACCTGTGTTGAGAGGGATTTCTCAGGGAACCTGGAGGTGCAATTTGAGGTACAGTCTCTGTTAATGAAGCCTTTGATTTAGTTCTGTAAAGGGTTAAGAACAGTAACACCAATAAAGGTGGAAGATTTAGCAGTTGGGAACTCTCTGCCTTGAGAGAGTGCAGGGAATATAGAATGGGAAATAAACTTGGTTATTTACTCATCTTACAGAGATTAATATCTATAATATACTCATAGCTTAAAAAATGAAGGAAACAAGCAGCCAAATATGAAGGAAAGTGGCTACAGAACTAAACAGAGAGTTCTCAATAACACAATACAAATGACAAAAGTTTAAAAAAAATCTTTTTAAAGTGTTCCTCCACATCATAAGCTGATGGGAAATGTCCTTCTGTATATATTTTTCTTACTGGTTGTTGACTAAAACACTGATTGGCCAGTAGCCAGGCAGGAAGTATAAGCAGGGGTAGCAGGAAACTGAGAGGATGCAGAGAGTGAGCTTCCAGGGAGATACCATGTAGCTGCCAAAGGGGTAACAGGTCCAGGAATTCTCTGGTAAGCCTAAACCATGTGAAAATACTTAGAGTAATAGAAATGGGTTAACAATTAAAAACAGCTAGCCAGTAAGAAACCTGAGCCATCAACCAAACAGTTTATGGTTAGAATAAGGCTCTGTGTATTTATTTGGGGCCAAATGGCTATGGGACAAGGTGGGATAGAAACTCTTTCTACAATAAGCTATCAGCCTATCAGAAACACAGCAATAAGTGAAATGTGTATGAGTACGCAAGTAAAATGGAAGTTAGCATTTTGACTCTGAATAATGACTGTAATTATGAGGTTGCACAGCATCTCATGGGAGTAGTTATAGCTAGCAAGCCATCCATTCTGTTGCCACCATAAAAAAAATTCTTTCAGTATCAATGCTGTTTGCTTATTGAAAGTGGCTGGGGAGTGACTCTGAGCCCAGTATTAGAGAATATTTTTTCATTTCATTTCAGTGCCTGTTAGGACTTCTCCATTTATCCACTCTTAATATAAAAGTGTCTCAAATGGCCTTGCCTCTGCACCTTGTGTATAAAGAGAATACAGTCTTAGGTAAATTTAATAGAAGAAAAATATATTGAAACCCAACATGAATTAGAGAAGCCCATACTTCTCCACCTAACAGTAACGCTACCTTGCATGTAAAACATATTTGAATTTTGTATACATGCTTTTCACTCTGCAAAGTGACTTCCTACATGCATTAATCATTAATGACAAACAACATTAAAAATATATCCTAATGTTTTTTATCATACTACTTTCCAGAATATTTTCACATTTATAAAATCATTTCTAAGATGTAAGCTTTAGTGAAGTAAATAGGAAGAAAGCATTATGAAAAGTCATTTAGCCATAAAAGAAATCTTTAAGATGTGTTAAATTGCAGCTCCTCAGGATAAAGCTTGCCAGTGTTTATTGTGTGAAGTTAAAAATTTAGACTTCACTAATGGTGCAATCTTCTTGCTAATTTATTCTTCACTTAATAGCACATAATTGTTTGAATAAAACACAGTGTCTCCTAAAAAAAGAAAAGGCATTGTAAAGAGGTGTTTTCAATTCTAGCTAAAATTTCAGTT
Organism: Phodopus roborovskii; assembly: GCF_943737965.1. Taxonomy (NCBI): domain Eukaryota; kingdom Metazoa; phylum Chordata; class Mammalia; order Rodentia; family Cricetidae; genus Phodopus; species Phodopus roborovskii. Next base: position 12,489,523 of record NW_026126470.1, on the reverse strand, counting down.
CAAGGGTTCAAAAATTTAAAAAATAGCTGCACCGCATTCTATGCTAGTCCCTTTTGTCTCCATATTAGAAGTATGATGTTCACTGCACCAAGTTCCAATCTTATTAACATTCAAAGTCATGAAGTGAATTACTACAAACCCATTGTCAAATATGCTTTAATATTAAAAATGGAAATACTAGATTTCAATAAACCACAAAGAAGAATATTGCCTTGTGATTTGTTTTAAAAAATATGAAGTAGTTTGCATCATCTGGCTATAGTGACCTCTAAGTTTCCAAATATCATCATCTTCCTCTCAAGAAAGCATTGTGTCAGAGCACATGAAGAGTTAGAAGAGAAAATGTCCATTGTGAAACATGCCACGCCAATCTACAACTGAACACTTGTGAATGTTTCTGTGTCTTCCTGCTTTTCACTATGCATGGCCTTACATGTCACAATGTGTTCCAAAGGAAAGAAACATGAAGTGAAAAATCGGCATAGGATGTTTTAATCAATACTTGGCACTCCGGTATTTTTTTAAACATTTACAATAATATCTGAAGAATAAACTCATTTTATTGAAAATTATATGTGATGAGTATATCCTATCTGTAAAGGAAATATTCCCAAAACAAATAGGCCAATCAATTGACTTATACACCTGAGTTCAGTAGAGTCTTCTTTTCTTCACACTGAAGCAAGGATATGAACTGAAATGTCTAATATAAAAGTAAATTAACTGGGCCTGGGAGAGGGATCAGTGGACAGTAATCTTTCTTTTCAACTTGAATTTGGTTCCTCAGAGGTAACACAGAGCTAGGCATGGTGATTTCTATCTGTAATCTCAATGAAAGTTCACATGCTAGTTAGCCTAGACATTCTGCAGGTAGGTCCTGCAGAAACAGTTCAGCAGTTAAAAGTACTGACTTATCTTCCAGAGAACCTAGAATTGATCCTTAACGCCTACAGGATAGCTCACAATTGTCTCCTGTGTTAGGGGACCATATGTAACCTTCTGACTTGGGCACTATTACAGGCATGAGGCACACTCATGTATTGCAGACACACATATAGGAAAAACACCCAAAACATATAAAATAAAGAAACAATGGGATAAACAAATTAAAAAAAATACACTGTTTCAAACAAGGAAGAAAGCAAAGATTCATATGCAAAGTTTTACCCTGACCTCCACATAAGTGTCATGGCATATAAATCCATGTACAATAACATGCAAATATAGGCACACTGCAAAAACAATAACAAATTAATGGCTCTGTGAGACTTTTCTAAATGTCATCTATTGATTGAGAAAACACTGAAATTTACATTTCATCATTTAAAACATTTAAAGTTTTAGCCCTTTAAAATTGTATAGAAATCCTAATAAGCTCAAGTTATTTATTTAATGTTGTTACACGGTTTTAATTATGTCTCCATAAAAATATTCCTTTCTACCAGAATAAGTGCTTCCCACTTTCAATTCATGGCTTACACTCTCTGCCTTCACATGCATGTATATCAGCCACTGTTTAATGCACTAATCATTTTATTATCTGCTAACCGCTAATGAGTGCTTACACTGAGTGCTTTTGAGGCTTTCTTTTGTAATTAGGCTTATTTGAACTGGCATCTAGTAAAGAGTAGTAACTTTGTTTTTAAAGAAAGAAATCACTAATCTAACAGAACTTAACTACCCATAATCTTGTCTGGCTCATTAGTGTTTTCAGGCCCTGGTTTCTCAGAGTGGGCTCACGTGCTGCTTATGCGGTTTTCTGCCACTCTTCAGTTACATCAGGCAATGTGCAGATGTAATGGACTAATTTCATTTATCCTTAGCTGTTATTGCAAAGAAGTGCTATTCTAAATGGTCTCTAATTGCTTGAAAAATCTAATACAACTTTTCAAATTTTTATAAGTGTAATTGGGGAAAGATCCACATGACTAGATTGCCACTATATCTAATTATGACTTATAGCACTGATGAATCGTTGATTCTAAAAGTTTTGTTTACAAAACTATTTCCCTCAGAATAACACATCATAATATAACATCTCAAATCTATCATATTCTAAATATACTCTTGAATGGGAGGAAGAGGGAACTGGGATTGGTATGTAAAATAAGATTATTTTAATTTCAATAAAATTAACTCAAAAAACTCTTCATTATTCACTGACAGTGAAGCCTACCAATATTTCTGTAGGGAAGTAGAAGGTGGAAGTCTGAAGATAAGAGTGAACTTTTAGCAAAAGTAAAAACTTAAGGTGATTAGACTTCCAGGAAGTAAATTTAGGAAAGACATATGTCATGCAAATTTTGTGACATTTTGTTATTGCGTATCATATCATCAAAATAATTCAAATACCTCCTCATATTTTATAAATATTTTTTATTTTTGTTGTTTTTTCGAAAGATAATAATTTGCTGGTCCTCTTTAGTATGAATTAAAAATTGCAACAATGTGTAATCACAACCAGTGTCTCTCCCATGTCATTCAATACCCAGTGATGTCTTCCAAAAAGTCAGATAATATTTAGATATTGCAGTATAGAGGGTACAGGTACAGATTTTGTCACACTCTTAAGGGTTGGGAAATGGGTCTAGCCAAATAATTGCTATAGAAAAGAAAAGTACTCTCATAGGAGGAGAGAGGGCAATGTCCAAACAAACCAGAAAGATGACAGCAGACGAAAACAATTCTGTGGGTTGTAAGGGTAGAAAGGCTCTGGACACTGTGTTACGAATCTATACTTTCAGGGAGGCTCTATAGAATTTCTTAAATTTTTACACTAGATATCTTTCAAAAGTATATTTTGAAATATGTATTTTGCATTATATATTTTATTGTATTATATACTTACATAAATGTTCCTAAAAATATATTTGTATAACATTTATAAAAGTATATAAATATTTATAAATACATTTACTTTAATACATATAAATAAACTATATTATAAATTTATTGTTTATATATTATATTTAAAATAATTTTATTATATATATTATATTTAAAATATATATATATATATATATATAAAACTTTATATACAAGGCCAAGCTTAAGCCCCAGTTCTCAGCTTGCTAATATGCCAAGATTTAAATATACCACACTGTGCTTCAAGTGCTGTTACACTTTCACCCACTATGATAGATTGTACCCTTTGGAAGGGTGACCAAAAATAAATACTTCTCTTAAGTAGCATCTTTCAGGAATTTTGCATTAAAATGAGAGAGAAATGTACTAATAGCACACAGCCATCCATTAAAAGTACTATAAATCTGTTACACATGAAAATCACCCTGGGATCTCATCACAAGTCTATCAAGAAATATGGAATTTAACATTAAACTAGTCTTCATGTCAAATGTACATTCTTTCTTTCTTGTATTGGTTTCTCCCTGTTGCTGAATGGTATTGGCAGTATTAATATTGATAACAGTAACTTAGCATGGAAGGATTTGTTTTAGCTCACAGTTCAAAGGACATTCCATCATGATGGGTAAGTCAGGACATCGGGGGCATGAAGCCACAGGTCGGTCACATCACATCAATGGTAAAGAAAGGAAAAAATGAAGCAACATGAACTCAGGACTGTCACTGCTTCGCTCCTCTTTCCTCACTAGATGATCCAGCATAGCCTGCCAAAGTGATGGCCCCATCCAGCTTACCAAGACTCCTACAAATCACTTCTTGAAAACACAATGATCCCACAATCAATCTCTGAGCGAGGGTCGGCTCCCAGGTGAATGTGCAAAGTTGGCACTCTACCATCCCATCTCACACATAACACACAGATTCAATGCCGAGGCACAACATTTGTAAATCCTTTCATGAGAACTGGCTTAGAGAACAAAAACATCAGATAACTGCTTTAGTTAATCTTGTAAGTAAAATTAATAAATTCTTACTTTTGTTATACAGGATTTGTAATAAAATTATTACTGTTGAGATAGCTCAAAAATAAAATTCATAGGTATTAATGCCATCCAGTGACTGTCACTGGACATATGGACATATGATACTTAATATTGAGATGTAATGTAACACTTGTCACAATAATTTAGGTAATAAATACTGTATAGCAAAGTAAAACATAGGAAAATCTAATGAAATCTAAAAATAGTATTATTAAATTGGACATATGATCAACCCTTTGATTCTTTAAAATGGGATAATCTATTTTGTTTTATGCAACTTGTAATTCATTTAACACATTAAGATTTTTCTCATCAATAACTCATTTTAAAAATCCTTCTGTGTTTTAAAACTGTTTGTTTGGTTTTTTTTATTCAGTTATTTTTTTTCTCAAGACTTGAAGGACATCTGTGATTTCAAGTCATGGTAATGCTTTTCTTGCCTATTACAGTAACTTATCTTTTATTTACCATCTGTAATGATTTACATCCTCCTTTTAAATATGCTATTATTAACAGGGTTGAAAATATATGCACCTTGTTTGCTGTCAGATAGTAAATTGTAATTCATGGCATAAAACAAAGTAAAGGAGGCTTTCCAAATTAATCTGTCTTTATTTTACACTGGTGAAATTATCAAAAGTAAAAAAGCTGTTTAGACCACAGAATGATGCAACAAATTTTATTCAATACGACATCTTAAATTGAGAAATGTTAGAATAATAAATTTCTGGTTCTTTATAACTACTCCATGCTTCTGTTTAAAAGTTAACTCTCTAATTATCTTGTTTAAACATCTATTTGTATGATATATGTGTTATTCAGTAAATTAAATATCTAATTATAGGGATTGTAAATAGGAGTCTATTTTTAAGATATTTAAAATATTCATTTCTTATAGTAATAACTGCAGGGATTGGTTTTAGTGAATTGTTTCTATCCTTTTAGAATTGATAAATCCTAATGTTCTATGAATAGATTGACAGCTCAATATATTTTAATATAGCCATGTAAATGTGTTGTTAAATAATTTTTGTAAACATTTAAAATTTGAAAACGTTAATCCTTTAATGAATATTTTTATTCTTTGGTGTTTGTGTGTGTGTGTGTGTGTGTGTGTGTGTGTGTGCGCGCGCGCGTGTGCGTGCGTGCGTGTGTGTCTGTGTGTGTGTGAACACTCCCATGATCACTTGAAGGTTGTAGATTGTTATCAGGTCTCCTCACTGATTATTCTCCATCTTACAGCATTGGAATGGTCTTTTATTTAACCTGGAGTCTGCTGGTTTTTGCAAGGATGGCACCAGGAAGTCCCAGGTACTTACCTGTCTCCACCCTTGTCTGCCCTGGACTTTAGGTGCTGGGTTTTACATGGGTGATGGGGACCTTGTCTCAAGTCTCCATGCTTAAGTAGCAAGTTCTTTTACCACTGAGTCATCTCCTCAGCCCATGACAATATATTTTTTTCACTAATTTATATCTCCTGCAAGTACGTACTTTGTACATACTCACTAGAGAAATAAAATGCTTTTGGGGGGAAAAGTCATTTTTATTCTTATTGGTTATAAGAGATATTTACTGTCTTGTTCCTATTAAAATTGCTCTTGTTATTACAGAACCAAAATACCAAATTTGAAAATATTTACTCATATTAGTCCTATTAGAAAATACATGAAACAGCAATACAAAGTACTGTAACAATAAAATGCCAACAAAACAAAAAACAAACAAAAAACCTTCCCACCATATACCTTAGGTGCCAGATAAGGCAAGTTGCTAAAGAAATCATAACACTTGAAACGGATCTAATGCAAGATGTTTACTAGGAGAGGGTAAGAAAGAAAAAAGGTAGTCTGGGAATGGGAACACACAAAAGAAATAGAGACAGATAGAGAAAGCAGGAGACAGAATGAAGGAACAAAATAGAGAATAGAGGAGAGAGAGAGAGAGAGAGAGAGAGAGAGAGAGAGAGAGAGAGAGATCTAGCTAGGACCCTTACAGGAGGTGCATATCACTAGGAAACTCTAAGCAATTTGTAAGGACTGGAGCAACAGTGGAAATATACATGAACTGGGGTAGTGATGTTAGCTGCTGCAACTGCCTCTACTTCCTGTCTCTGTCCAGTTGCTGAAAGGCAGAATGCTAGGATGCCAAACCCGTGAGCACCACTGAAAGCTGTTTTATGATATCAGGGGGAGGTATGCACAAGAGCTGATCTTTCAATGTTGGAGAGACAGCACTTTCAAGGTGAATTGTCTCTCTTCAATGGACATTTGATGGTTACAAATGCATTTATTGTGGGATCTGATTTGCGGTAAATTGTCAAAAGACATCCTTTATTAACTAAACCTCCAGCAGATTCCTCTGAACCATTGTCGTATCTGTGCCTTTAAAGTTGGTATTCCATGTCACCATTTGCCTATCAGTCCTGTCTTAACAATGAATCTTTTTTAGTGTTTAGTGGTTTAGTGTTTAGTATTTAGGGTTAAGTGGATGCCAACATCCTCATGCACATCCTTGATAAACTCATCCTGTATTCTTGATATCTATTCAGGATTATCACTTTCTGCTTTTAATAGCAAATTCTGGTTGATTTCTAAGAGGACTTCTGTTAGGTCATTTTGACAAAAAGTATACTTATTTTTCTATGTTTCATCATGTTCCTTTTAGTAATTTTTCAGGCACTCATTTCCTGGCTATGGTGCTTGGTTGTAAATCCTGAGCTGTCTTTGGGGTGCTTAGAATTAATTTAAATCTCTGTTCCCTGATTAAGAAAAACATAAACTTGACCTGTATTTTGATATCCTTGAATATAGTTCTTCCTGCAATTTTGTCAATTTTGTAACAGGTGTCATGTCTATTTTCAGAATAAAAACAGAAGACTAGGGAGATGGTTTAGTCAGATAAGTACTCACCAGGAAAATAGGAGAATCTGTGTTCTTTTATCAGCACCCAACTGAATTCTTATAAGATCAAAGTTGGGGAGTTGAAAATATGTAAACACCTACTGCTTATTTGCAAGCCAGCCTAAACTAACTGTGAAGCCCTAGATCATAATGAAAGTTTCTGTCTCAGAAGACCAATAAACAAAGCAGAGGTATTTCCACAGGAATGACATTAGAACTCAATGTCTGGCTGCTACACACACACACACACACACACACACACACACAGAGAGAGAGAGAGAGAGAGAGAGAGAGAGAGAGAGAGAGAGACAGAGAGAGACAGAGAAAGAGAGAAACACATACATATGCACAAACACACACATTGTGTGCATGTCTATGTGTACATGTGTGTCTAAGAAGAATTTATAACATCATATTGTTTACTAAGCAAACTTCAACATCTAAGACAATTACGACAAACAAACCAAAACAAAATATGCAGTGTAAAATGTTGGCTTTGCTTCTGCTGACAAACCTTGTCTAAGAAATTATCAAAAGGACTAATTTATAGGTAGCCTTCTTCTCTTGTCTGTGATCAAATAATCAAACCACTTTTAAAGAAGATTGTACTTTCATTCATAATGTTTTCCAGTATTCATGACACTTTCTTGTTGTTAGAATTTGGAGAATTCAGACAATATCTGAGTGTTAGGAAATTTTGAAGCCCAAAGTGAATAAGGATCATTGCTTCAGATTCATTGGAATTTGGCAACCCTACCCCATTCTCACTGTGAGACTCAGAGGTATGGAAAAGCCTTTCTCTGATCTAAGTGTGAATGTTGGCTATGTGAACAATGTTAGTGTTTAGGAATAACTGACAAGTATGTACAGAAACTCCAGGTTTCTCCTCTTAGATGTCTACAGCCTGAGACAAGTTCCCTACTAAGACCTAACATTCAGACTGGCAACCCTATCCACCTTTGCTGTACATAAAAAAGGGTTGATGTCCCTGGTTATTGTGCATAGTAATGGTTCATCCATTAGCTTGTGCACAGGCCACCTGACCCCAGCTTTTTGTTGGTTTCTTCTTTGTTCCCTTACTGCCTCTGCTCACTCAGGTTTCTGAGACCCAAGACACCTGGTACATAGGAATTATTCTGCTTAGAGGTGCAGTATCTGCACAACTTAATATTAGCCAAGGATATATAAAACCTGGCAACAACCTATGCAATTTGTCTTTCTACACACAAATAAGTGTAATCTTACCCTCCCATCAAGAAAATTGTCCATGGAAACAGAGACTCTTTCAGAGAGCAACTGTTGATCAAAATGCAGAGTTGTGGAGCCTTTCCCAAACTGGTAAAATCTGTGAAATACTGTTGCGCCTAAGAACCAGGGAACACTGCAGAAGATGGGGCAGAAAGATTACAAGAGCCATGGAATCAAGCAGCTTGCTGTGAGATTGTATCCTAGTATATCAGAAGCTACACCTGTAAAGTTCTATCAACATGACTGTCTAAGCATAAATGGAACCATAACAAAACCAATGAACATGAATAATTAGACAGAAAAAGACCTGGAGGCTTCAACAGTACACAAAGAACTACAGGCAACTGAGGAAAAGCTCAGGGCAGAGGAGGTCATCTTCTTCAGAGAAGAGCACATCAATTGGTTGTAGAGTTCCTAAAGTTACTCCCTGAAAACACACATAAACGTAATACTTTAAAGACTGAGTAGGTTTTACTTAAGAATACACACACACACACACACACACACACACACACACACACACACACATATATGCTGCAATGAAATTGGTAAAAAAAAAAAAAGGCAATGAATCTGAAGGTGGGTGGGGAGGCGAATATGAAAGGTTTTGAAGTGAGAGAAAATGGAAGGGAGAAATTGCATAATTAAATTATTACCTAAAAAAATACTAAATGTGGTGAAAAGAATATCACTAAGATTATGCTGCTGAATGTTGCTGCCTCTCTATATCTCTGGGCATGAGGCTCTGTATGATGTGATAAGAGTCATCTATGCAGGAGCTAAGAGAGAACTGCTCTTTCCAAGCTTCCCCTAAGAAAACATCAGCATAACAGTTCTTTCTTTCTACTGTGTAAGACACTAGAATACTTAAAAAACAATTCAAAATAGGTCTTAAAAGACAAGAATAGGCACCTTAATGCTGGTTATTGCTCGAGCAAATAATTCAAAGTATACCTGTGAGAAACAGCATGAATGGGTAACTAAATGTAACCTTGTATTATGTCATCCATCACCTTAAAGGATATGGCCCATCACTACAACAACACAGAATGAAGATCATAGTCACTGAAGGCAGAAGAGGACTTAAATGGTGGAATTGAGTAATATGTATAGCTAACGTACCTCAATTTGAAAGTTGTTTTCAAAAAGAGGAACCATCATTAGGCCTGTTGACTTGCTTGTTTCTCTTTGACAGATGGGCAGTGCTAGTTGTTTTGAAGAGAAGGAAAGGAAACAGGACATGTAAAAACTGGGTAAAGACAGCATACATGAAAGACAGACCCTTTTCTGTGAATGTCAGCTTAATACTTTTATAGCTTGTATCCAGCTTGTCTTAGGAGTAACTAACTGGGAATATTAGGTTACCTTTCCACATTTCGAGTTACTATAAAAGCACCTTATAATCATAAATATAATGATAATATGCTGTTTCAATGCCCCATCACTGGCTTCATCAAAGGGAAGTACTCTCAATACAAGGCCTCATTCTCATAGAGCAATCCCTCATCCTGTTTCAGTATCATAAGCCTTGACAAGTTCATTCCATGGTGTGACCAAGACTCTTACTTCTGCTGTGGTCACCTTATGGACACACCCAGCCTTATAAGGTTTCTAAAGCCTCCTTTCCCTTTCTGTCACGCAGTGTGCTCATTAGGGATACCACCTGGCTTTGTAATTACTTGTTTACTCCTCAGTGAGGACTTTTCCTTACTCTGTTTCTGGTACAGTGCTTCGCCCAGGGAAAGTCAATAAGCATTCCTGGCTGACTCTGTGCTAAAGTGCTTTAGGTAAAATAATTACCTTGCAGTAATTACAAACAAACCCACACAAAGCAAATGCTAATAGGCAAAAAAAGAAGTTCAGTTAAGTCCTAGAAAGGTTAAGAAATTGTGTCAGTGCAGTATTATTCAGAGAAAAAACAAAATGGGATCTTGAAATTCCCAGACAAATGCATGGAATTACAAGAAACCAGTCACAAAAAAAGATAAACATGGTATGTACTCACTCATATATGGATTTTAGACATAGAGCAAAGGATCACCAGCCTACATCCACACCTCCAGAAAACCTAGGAAACAAGGAGGACCCCAAGAGAGACATACACGGTCCCCCTGAGATGGGGAAAGGGACAAGATCTCCTGAGCAAATTGGGAACATAGAAGGGCAGAAGAGGGAGTTAGGAGAAAGAAAGGGAAAAAGAGGAGGGGAGAGGAGGACATGGGGGAACATGAGTCAGGGAAAGATTGAGTCAGGGGAAGAATAGAGGAGAGAAAGAAAAGAGATAGCATAATAGAGGGAGTCACTATAGGTTTAAAGAGAAATCTCACAATAGGGAAATGTCCAGAGGTCTACAAGGACAACCCCAACTAACAATCTGAGCAATAGTGGAGAGCTACTTTAAATGCTCTTCCCTGATATTGAGATTGATGACTACCTTATATGCCATCATAGAGCCCTCATCTAGTAGCTGATGCAAGCAGAAGCAGAAGCAGACACCCACAGATAAACACTGAGCCGAACTCCAGGTATCCAGTTACAGAGGAAGGAGTGATGAGCAAAGGGGTCAAGACCAGGCTGCAGAAACCCACAGAATCAGTTGACCTGAACCTGCGGGAGCTCATGGACCCCAGACTGATAGCTGGGAAACCAGCATAGAACCCACTCAGACACCCTGAAATGGGTGTTAGTAGAACTGGGCAGTCGTGGAACATCTGGTAGTGGATCAGTATTTATCCCTAGTATGTGAATGGACTTTTGGAGCCTATTCCACTTACAAAGATACTCTCTCAGCCTAGACACATGGGGGGAGGTCCTAGGCCTTTCTCTAAATGATGATAGACTTTGAAGATACACCATGGAAGGCTTCACCCTCTGTGGTGAAGAGAAAGGGGATGGGATGGGTGTTAGTGTGATGGAAATAGGGGAGGAGTGGAAAGTATAGAAACTGGGATTGGCATGTAAAACAAGCTTGTTTCAAATTTAAATACAATTATATCTTTAAAAAAAACCAAAAACCAAAAAAAAAAAAAAAAAAAAAAAAAGAAGAAGAAGAAGAAAGAAAAGAAAAGAAAAAGAAATTGTGCATGTGTGTGATGTGTATTCTTTATAAAAGATCTTGGGATTATGAATCATAAATCATGGCATCTTTCTTATCTTTCTTGTAATATAGGATATTTATATAGTGCATTAGCATAAAGCCTTCTGGAGTCACACTGCAACCCTACAAAAGGGATTTAAATCATTGCTCTTTCAATCTCTAAAAAAGATAATGTATGTTCTTTTTGTTTCCACCTTGAAAACAAGACTTAAAAGATAGATAATAGAGACAGTAACTTCTTAATTTCTGAATATTATGTGAATCAATGAATGCAAATTTCTTAGAAATATAATCTGTGAATTATTAGAGATCAGTATTTATTGCATTGCTAGAAGAACCTGTTCAAAGCAATACAATTGTTTGTCAGTTTTCAAAATACCAGAACTATTGATTATAGTGAAAGTACAAATATTACAAGTGTTTATTTGCCTGCCTTAAGAGACCACAGAAGAACACTAAGAACGAAAACAAATGCAGTAATACCCATACACACATATGGGCACACATTCCAGGTTTTTCTGCTGCTTTGTACTGTACTTCTTTACTATTTTTTTCCTTTTATATATCATATTCTGTGCTATTTGATTTCCTTCCTGTGGTTTCTAGACAGCATGATGAAGAATGAGGTCAGAGATAATTTTCTAAACCTCTTGCAGTTTTGTTCTAAGTGAGTAAGTTCACCAGTGCTACAACTTTGGATGGGAAGTTATCTGCTAGAGAGCGGGCTTCCTCCTCTTGTTCTGGTTATATTTTCCCTTTTCCAATTTTGTGCTTGTGTTAGATTTCTTTTGGCTTTGCAACAAATTATCACAAATATATATGAAGCTCTCAGGGAAGAGTGAACTGAGGTACTTGGGTTTGATGGGTTAGCCCTAAACAAATATCTCAAAGAATTTCAGGAAGTTACTGTCATTTGGAGCAGGCCCAATAGTAGCATTCTTGAGAAAACAGACATTTGTAGGCAAAAGCATGAGATGATGGTGAGAGGGAACATGGAAAACAGGATTGAATAAACTGTATGTGGTAATTATGCAAATAAAATATAGTAGAGGCTTTTTAAAAATATTTCTAAAACATGTAATAGCAAGAACATTGATTTAGGGCACTAAAAGAATATAACACCAAAGAAGAATTTAAATTCTGCCTTTTAGTAGTAGAACTTTTGGGTAGAATGTTACTCACTGAGCATTTTTGTTCTGCCCCCAGGAAACAAGCAAAATTCCTAGTGTGAAAGACTGAAGAATCCATGGTGCAAATAATCCTCATATATGCTGTCATTTTGAGTTTTTTTTTTCTAGCCTAAAGAAATACAATTATATGAAAAACATCATCAAAGCATGAAGTGCTTTCAACTCTTGAGGTTAGAGTGTGGGAAGACACAGAGTTCTTATTTATTTATTTTTAATTCTTTAAATTTTACATATTGATCCTAGTTCCCCCTCCCTACCACCCTCCTATGACCCCCAAACACCATCCCATCCCCAATCCACTCCCATGGAGGGTGAGGCCTTCAATGAGGAATCATCAAAGTCTGGCAAATCATTTGTGGTAGGGACACACCCTACCCCATGTCTCTAGGCAAAGGGAGTATCCCTCCATGGTGACTGAATGCTTCCCTCAAGTCCCTTTGTGCACTAAGGATCCATCCTGGCTTCACTGTCAGAGGTCCCATAGACTGCCCAGGCCTCCTAACTGAGACCCACATTTAGGGAGTTTGGGTCAGTCTCATGCTGGTTTCCCAGCTATCAGTCTGGGGGCCATGAGCTCGCACTTGTTCAGGTCATTTGTTTCTGTGGGTTTCTGCAGCCCAGTCTTGACCCCTTTGCTCATCACTCATCCCTCTCTGCAACTGGATTCCAGGAGTTTGGCTCAGTATACAGCTGTGGGTGTCTGCTTCAATCAGCCACTGGATGGGGGCTCTAGGATGTCATATAAGGTAGTCATCAATCTCATTATCTGGGAAGGGCATAGCTTAGTTGCTGTGTTCCTTATAGGTCCCTGGACTTTTCTCTAGTGTGAGATTTCTTTAAACCTATAATGGCTCCCTCTATTATGGTATCTCTTTTCCTGTTCTTTTTTATTCTTCCCCTGACTCAGTTTTCCTGTTCCCTCATGTTCTCCTCTCCCTTCCTCTTCTCCCCTTACTTTTCTCCTAACTTTTTCTCCCCCTTCCTTGCCTGCTTCCTATTTGCTCAGGAGATCTTATCTCTTCCCCCTCCTATGAGGGACCATGTATGTCTTTCTTAGGGTCCTCCTTGTTCCTTAGCTTCTCTGGCTTTGTGGATTGTAGACTGCTGAACCTTTGCTCTATGGCTAAAATCCATATATGAGTGAGTACATACCATGTACCTGTTTTTGTGACTGGGTCACGTCACTCAGGATTGTTTCTTCTAGTTCCATTCATTTGACTGAGAATTTCAACATTTCATTTTTATCCCCTCTAAGTAGTATGCCATTGTGTAAATGTACCATATTTTCTTTATCCATTCTTCAGTCAAGGAACATCTAGGTTGCTTCCAGGGTCTGGCTATTACAAATAATGCTGCTATGAACGTATTTGAATAGATGTCTTTGTTGCATGAATGTGCATCTTTTGGGTACATGCCTAAGAATGGAATTGCAGGGTCTTGTGGTAGACAGATTCCCATTTTCCTGAGGAACTGTCATACTGTTTTCCAAAGTGGTTGTATGAGTTTGCACTCCCACCAGTAGTGAAGAAGTGTACCCCTTTCTCTACAACTTCTCCAACATAAACTGTCTCTGGTGTTTTAGATTTTAGTCATTCTGACAGGAGTAAGATAGTATCTCAGAGTTGTTTTTATTTGCATTTTCCTGATGGCTAAGGATGTTGAGCACTTTCTTAAAGAGACACAGAATTCTTACTAAAATGTCAGCTACAGAAAAATAATAGTATTTTTTATAAAACCTTTTAAAGGAAATTAAACACCTTAAAAATACAATAAATACATACAAGGAGGACTTATAATCTACTCACAACATCACTCAAGAAATTCTGGCTACCAAAAGGAAGAGGGAGACGAAGAGCCAAGAAGTCTAGAAATCTGGTGTAAGAGAGCCAAGTATTCACTTGCTAACTTATAACATGGCTACACTGCAGCAGAATGCAAACTTGTTTTTAGCATTAATTTGTGAAGTGATCTTCCATGAGAAGTATCATATAGATCATGGCTTTAGTGGCAGGATCATTGGTGTCATGCTGAGTTTTGCTCTCTGGACACTCTTTTCTTGATTCCTGGATTATTTTTTTCTAGCTTGGCTTACCAGCTTAGCAACAGCAAAATGATTTTTGAAGATATTTTTTTTTTTGTAATTTTTGGTTCTGTTATTGTTAGCCATATTTGTTTTAGTGCAATTTGCATTTTTTCATTCTGTAGTAATTTCTGAAGATGATTCAAGCAGGGTTTACTTATACTATGTACTTATAGAATGTATAGAATTTTGCAGGATGAATCACTGTATCTGCAATTAAGTTTGTAGGGAATGTATTAGTCAGTGATATGTTTGTTTTGTTTCCAACAGTCTATGCAGCCTGTCTGTTATAGTGCTAAAACAGTATAATGACTGATGAATAGCGTGCATTTTTCTTCATAACTTAAGGTATCTTCATGATTTTGTAGGCAGTATTTAATTTTCTGTTCTTCTTTCTTTCTTGTGTTTTCTAAGATTTAGTTGTTTATTCGTTTTTTTTGAAATATCCTTTTAGTTTTAAGAACATTTTACAAATTTTCCTTGGCTCACATCCTGAGATAAGTTATCCTCATGTTCTCTCTCTATGGTGATTATTTTCCTAAAAGATTTCCATATAAATATCATTTTTCCAAGCTCTGAACAGCCACAAGTAAGCGTTAAGGAAATGTAGAATGCTTAGATCCATATAATCCATTTCTCTTTCTCTCTTTAGCTCCCCTTTTACCCTCTCTGCATTCTTTCCTTTTTCCACTTGTCTCTTTCTGCATATATATGTGTATACGTATATATATATGTATATGTGTACACACACACACACACACACACATATATATATATATATATGCTCCCATGCACAAGCACTTTTGTCATTTGTTACAATCTATTTTCACTGTTATTGTGTGTACATTTAAAATAGGATTGAATTAACTTTTCATAGAAATGTTCTTAATCCACTGGAAATAAATGGGGAAGTTAAAAACGTCCTAATGTTTATAACCACTACATTTCTCCCTATTTATATATAAAATTTTGATTGATTATGTTTCTTATGAGCTTAATTTTATTATAAAATATACCTATTATTCAACAAAACAGGTTGAAAATTTAGGTTTGGCATTCAAAAAATGCTGTATTGGAAAACCCCACCTCTTGTTGAAGTGATGAGCAAAGACTGCGAACCTTTGCAATGCTTTCTGATCAGGATAAGCATGGACTAAGTACAATGTTTTGTGAGCACATATTATAATCAACCCAATCCCATTAGACTGGGTAAACAAATTAGGCCTAAAATTGCTGAAATTCATCATAGCTTCCAATTACTGTTCACGCATTATTTGCTGTGCTCTCTTTAAACATGTGCTGGGATGTCTGTTTTAGGCCTGCACAGAAGGATTAAACTTTCCAATCATATTGAAAGCCAGATTGCTTAACTACAGCACACAGTGTCATGCTACAGATAATCCATGCCCTTGATTAATGTTCTTATAATCAATTGCTATCTGGGAGTGACTCCCTCCCATCACGCTCTTCACAAAAAGAGCAGATGGTATTTAAAAGGTTATGGCAAGAGGGCGTCATAGAGGTCAAATGGAACATCGATCAAGTGGGCAGAAAAATTGCCTTTTCTTTTCTTCTTTCTTTTTATCATAATAATCCACAAGGGAATGAGATGTGTGAGTTATAGTTTGATCTATAGTTGAAGCACTAAGATATTTTCTTGTCTCAAATTTCTATGTTGTTTTGGGTAATGAACCTGGAAATTGGATTCCTTATGTGCCAATAAAAAATTGCACCAATCTGAGCATCTCGCACAAATAATTCTTAGACTCAAGAAGATATTTTCAAAATTTTTAAAGCAGCCAGAGGGTTCTGACTTAATAAAACCTTTAATGTACAGTGCTTTTGGATCAATTTTATAGTTGTAATGGCTCTATTTATAGAAAATTACACTGAATTTTCATTTTTATATGAAATGGTATGTAGTGCTTCGTGTATAGATTTTCCTTATCCCTCTTCCTGTCCTTTATCATACCCATGACAGTCTATCATATATTTCAAAGTGATCAATTTTCTTTTTAATTGGTATGCTTAGTTCTAATTAGGGAGAATCTTGGAGAAGCAGTTACATTCCCTTGTGCTGAACACAAAGATTGAAGCTAAATAAGAAAATGTCAGGATAATTTTGTTAAAACCTGAAATGTGTTACTTTTCATAAATTGGCACCTTCCCATACATAGATGCAGATTATTTCACCATGAATAGGTCACATCTACATAATGCAGTGATAAGAAAGATAACTGTTACATCAGGGAGACTGTGTATCCTGAAATATACAGGGAAAAGAAAGCCTCCTGAATGAAAGCAGTGTGCTTACTATGTGAGGCATCTGTGAACTTTCTGTCATTGAGGTGCTGTTCTTTACATACCAGGATATCCAGGAATCGTCTATGAAAGGACTACTGGGTACACAAATGTTAATTGTCCAGGGACTATTTATTGTCAAGCAAGAGCAATATTATTGGGGAAGAAACAAACAGCAGAGGTTGACCTTTCTTAAAGAGTTTTCATATGGTAATACTTTGTTAAATGTCGCCTGAGTTGTCGTTACTATGCCATTTTGATGCCACTAGAAAGGAGGGGAGATGGGTCAAGAAAAGTTTCTGATTGACAAGAAGAGCTCAGCAAGGATGAACGGTGTTTAGCAGAACAGTGGTGCCAAGACAAGCATCGCAGAAAGTGCAAGCAAGACGAATAACCCGGTTTATGAGGCCAATACAACTACTAGGGATATTTCACAGAGTAGCCTGTATAGATCAGATGTCAAAGGATCCTAAGTGCTGTGTGTGTGTGACTGAAATAGTTTGATCAAGAGTGTCATTTCACATATTCACATATTTGCAGGGATTGTCTTCCCAGTGATATAGAAAGCCTCTTCTCTTTTTCCCTCTCTAATTTATAACTTAGCTTATGCAAGCATATGAGGCTTTTAATAATAAAGATTAATGTCAAAACTGATAAAAACTAATGTTCTATTTACAACCATGAAGACATTATCTAGTCTCACAAAGAAGTAACTTAAGCTTAATGGTTGGAGAATGTTTCTGACAGGGTTGTAGGTGATATGAAACCAGAGTAAAACTGTAAGTTTCATTGGTAGAGACTGATTATAAAATTTTGCATATTTCATTGGATAACTATTCTGCATCTGGCAAACTGATACACAGGTTTACCCCCATACTCCCACCTCATGTGGGAGCATGGTGACTAAGGGTGTCTCTTATAACTTCTGTAGCTTGTACATGACACACAATATTGGTCTAGACACCTTCTGAAAGAGAAAAAATGATGCAACATTGAAGAAATTCATTCTTTTTTTTTAATCTTTTTTTTTTTTAATTTTACATGTCGATCCAGTTCCCTGACCCTCCCTCCCTCCGTCCCTCTTACCCTCTCTCTCCCCCCACACATGCACCCTGACCACCCTCTCCTTCCCTCCCCCACCCAATTCCACATGTAGGGCTATGCCATCCTGGTGGGGTCTTGTAAATCTGTTAAGTAATTTGAAGTAGGGACTAGGACTTTTCTCCTGTCTCTAGGTTAAGCGAGTATCACTCCATAGGGGATGTGTCCGCAAGGTCCTTTTGTGCACCAGGGATACATCCTGGTTCCACTGTCTGAGGTTCCTTAGATCAACAACTAACTTATTCACCATCATGGAGCCCTCATCTAGTACCTGTTGGAAACAGAAGCAAACACCCATAACTAAAAACTGAGTCTAACTAGAATCCAGATGTAGAGAGAGAGGACAACACCAGTTTGTAGAAACAAATAGAGACAGTTGACCTGAACAAGGAGGAGCTAATGGAATGCATTCTTTAAAGATGTATGAGAAGGAAAACTATAAGAAGAAATGGATCAGGCATTAGCATTGTAGTTATATGCTATAGCTATTCTGAGGGCAGCTATAGGATGGGGACAAGGACAACACCCTTTAATTCACATAAAATCACCCAATCTGCCTGAGTGAAGAAAAATATATAATTTACATACTTATGATAAGGATTAGAATACAAGCCAGATACTGAGCTACGATTTATGGTAATTTCATCTATGAAGAATATACACTTGCCTATGTGTTCCATTTAGATATCAGTATTATTTCGCTAGACATACTGTTGTGTGATGGGTTACATCAAGAAAAACATCATTAAATTCTTTTCATAAATAAGGTAGGAGAAGTTGTAATAACACCACCCACAAAATAAATTGAAGCTGTTGCCTGACTTGCACTAATTTCCCCAGGGTCATGTCTGAAGTAACACAATGTCCTTGGAAAACTGTTCCATTCTCCTAAACTTTTAATGTATTGGAAAATATAAATGGAGGATATATTTTCCTGTGTAGTGCCTTCTCTCTGCTCAAGGTTTCTTTAAAGTCATAAATGTGACTGAGTCTAGATCAACTGACCTCTAACCTGGCTCTCACCTCAAAAAATTAGTAGTAAGGACATTTTGATTTTTCAGAGCATTTCACAAGGAAATGCATTACTTAAATAAAGTACTGCATTTTTTTTGAGGTTTTCCATTCTTTTCCTAGCAATTGATGGCAGCTCTAAAGATGATTGTACTAATATTAGGTATGTCCTTAGGGAATAGTATGCCAATGCTTTATCTTCCATGTATAAATGTAATGGTGCCTTTGACAAACATTTATCCAGCTACTGTTACTCACAAGGTATACATAGGTAACAAATGTGGGATGCATAAATACAGATTCATTTCATGACATATTGTTTTGCTACAATAATTTTATGAATAGTGGCTATTCCATCTTTTGCTAGGGTCATAGCACTTTAGGCTTTATACATGCTTTCATGGATTTACAACAACAATTTAAAAAAGAGACATTCAGCAACAGACTTAGTTTTTGAAGTATTTTCTATTATGGAGAACTAATGAGTAAACTTGTGGATTACTAAACACATTACAAATCTGTACAAAGAGATAAATATCATCCCTGAAAAAGAGAATGTATCTTGTACACATTACAGACAAGAGTATCTATTTCTTTTCATTTACATTAAAGTAATAGAAACAATTAAGTATCAGCATTATAAAATCACCATCAGGGCAAAAATACTTTCTGATTAACATTTGCAAGTTGGCTTTCCTAATAACCATCAGTCCATGATTTAAAAATTTATACACATGAAAAAAATCAGTCTATCCAGAAAACTGTAAGATGATTTATGGTTCATAAATAAGAGGAACATTCATTAATAAATATGGATTGTCATCAGAATTTGTAAGTTAAGGCTTTCTTGTAGGAATGTATGGAAACAAAGCATATCTATTGCAAACAACTTCTAAGTATACTGAAGCTACTTCTATCCATACTTTTTGTAATACTTTTATGCTTTTATGTCTTAAGAAATATTTGTAGCCCTTGGAAAACAAGTGTTTTGCAAAGCTAGAAAATAGAGCAAGAATTGGCTGGATTATCCCATTTGTACAGGTGATGCCAATCCTTGACCCTGTGGTATTAGCCACGATGCATCTGTACATTGCTTCAATAATTATAATAAACAAAACAACCAAGCAGAATTTCAGCTATGTATAGTAGGAACAAAGGGAATTAAGTGCACTTGTGTGTTCCGTGAAGGATAAAGGCAATCCAGCTTACAGGAGAACCTGATAATCAAAGAATCAGAATTTTGACTTAGAGCTTAGTGTAAAGGTAAATAACATACACAAAGAATGCATGTATTTTTCCTGTGCCACACCCATAGAAAAATTATTCAATATTATTTTACTTATTATTGAACATATATGTAGAAATGGTAAAAAAATAGTCATTATTCATTATCTGGAAATATTTTTGTTATTTGCTAGTAGAGTCTTGCTATGGAGCCTGGGCTGAGAGTGAATTCAGAATTTTCCTAGCACAGCTCTTGGAAAAGTTACAAGTGTGCTGTGGTAGGAGCTGGAAATATTGGTGGTTGTGAGGCAACTGATGTGTGCTGGGAACAGAGCACAGGTTCTCTGCATGAGAATTATATGCTTTTTATTTCTGAGCCATGTCTACAGTTCCGTACCACAACTTCTCACTAAGATATCCTGCTTTGTCTTTCATCCTTGTGCTATTCTGCTACTTCAGAAATTGAGCAATGGGCAACTTATCAAAGGAAGTGTCTGGAAATTCAGACAGATAGTAACTATGGGCCCTGACTTATTTGAAAAGACTATGGCATTGAGAGATGCACCGTATCCTCGCGATTAACAAATCGTCCAGACCTATGATGCTGCAGGTTGAGTTAGTGTTAGAGACTGGGAACTGGACTCAAGTCTACACAACCACACACACACACACACACACACACACACTTAAAAACAAAATTAGAAAAAGTAAAAAGAAAAAATAAATCACAGTTCTTTTTTCTAATTCATCTATTCATTTCACATCCTGGTCACAGCCTAATCCTCTCTTCCTTTTCCCCTAGGCCCTCTCTCCCATTTTCCCCTTCCTATTCCCCAATCCCCTCCTCTTCAGTCCTCATCCAGGACACAGCAGGTCTTCTATGAGTATCAATAAAAGATGGCATGTCAATATGTAATAAGACTAAGCATCTCCTTATTTAGTAAGGTTGAACAAGGTGAACCCATATGAGAAGTAAGGTCCAAAAGCCAGAAAAAGAGTTGGTAACAGCCCCTGTTCCCCACAGCTAATTACTTAAATAACGTTAGCAATTCTTAATAATTAAATAAATTCTAGCAATAGATGAAGGGCTGACAAGATTGCTGCAGAATAGAGTGTGTGTTTCACATTAATATTAGAGGGTACTGAGGTATAGAAGTTTGTCACATAACCAATCTACTCAGTTTTGTTATTCATCTATCTGAGATTCATAACCAAATATTTTGGTTATTTATTTTCATTCATTTAATTTCTCATGCTGGCTTGCATACATAGTACAAAAAAAAAAAAAAAAAGAATCCTAGAATAAGATGAACTATTTCTTCTACACTCAGTGAAACAAAAACTCATCATTCTGAGCAGCCATTTCATTCTACTGCAATGACTGACTGTGGCAGGATTACCTGAGTGGCCACAGTAGCAAACACATTGTTTACCCCAAGGTGGTGAGAAGAAAAAATTGAGTTTTCATGCTCTTCTAACCAAATATTCAGTTTTGTTTTGGAAAGGTGTATGAGAAATAGCCATGTGGCCATGAAAAGCAATGACTGAGAGGCCACTGGCAAGGGTGTTAAGCTTCTGAGGCCACTTTTCCCTTCTTATGCATGTGTTGTATGTGGCTCAGGGCAAATTACTTAACTCTCCAAATAGGGGTTTTTCCAGGTCTCAATCTTGATAAAGAGGTTTCTCTAGTCTCTATTCCCTTGCCTTCTCATCTTGCATTATTTTCAGTCTCTCTGTAGCTGGCAGAGAAAAAGGCACAGTCTAAAAATTTAACCATTTATTCTTCATGGTCTGCTTCCAGCGGTGCAAGTTGCCATCCACAGCCTTGCCAACAAACTTTGTCTTTTCGTGCTCACTGGTGTTAAAACGTGGGGAGGAGAAAGGATTGAGGCAAAGGAACCTGAATTCTGAAGCCATCTCTGTAATAATCAGTTCCTTTCTATAAACCAAATGAGTTAATTGCATCTATAGGAACAATTTAATTTAAGTTAATTGGAATGTGAATGGAGAAAGGATGTCTGAAGGCATCAAATCACACCTGGAAAGAAAAGAGCCATAATCTTTCCCATTAAGGTAAATGAGGAAGAGACCATTTTAAGAATGACTAACAACGCCTTCAGCAATATGACCTAGATTTTTTTCAACATAGTCTGTGATATAAAAGTCACTGTGGATGTTTAATACACTATATTCATCGGGAAAAATTCGACCAAGCAAGGGAGATCTTTCCACTTTTGATACCTCCTTCAATTTCTTTTTTTAAAGATTAAAAGTTCTTGTCATATAGGTCTCTCACTTGTTTTGTTAGAGTTACCCCAACATATTTTATGTTATTTGTGGCTGTTGTAAAGGGTGAGGTCTCTCCAATTTCTTTCTCAGCCCATTTACCATCTGCATATATTAAAGCTACTGATGTTTTTTAGTTAATCTTGTATTCTGCCACATAATTGAAGGTGTTTATCAACTGTAGGAGTTCCCAGGTAGAGTTTTTCTGATTACTTATGTAAACTATCATATCATCTGCAAATAGTGAAAGTTTGATTTCTTCTTTTCCAATTTGTGTCCCCTTGATCTCCTTTTATTGTTTTATTGCTCTGGCTGGAACTTCGAGCATGACATTGAATACATATGGAATTCACTGACTCCAGACTGACATTTGGGGAACCTGCACAAGACCAAATTAGACCCTCTGAATGTGGATGATAGACTTGGAACCATTGACAGTGGAACCAGTATTTATCCCTAGTGCATGGACTGGCTTTTTAGAACCCATTCCCTGTGGAGGGATAACTTGCTCAGCCTACACACAGGCAGGAGGGCCTAGGTCCTGCCACAAATGATGTCACAGACTTTGATGAATCCCATGGGAGGCCTACCCTTTTTGGGGAGTGGATGGGTGCCTGGTCCTTAGTCAGGTAGGACTGGGGAAGGACTGATCCAGCTGTTCTCCTCACAGGGCTGAGCAGGATTCAGACTTCCCTCCTTATCACCCTAGAGAATCACACAATGAGCTGAGAGCTTGTCAAAGCAGAAGCTCATTTTATTGCATCTGGCATGCTCTTATATAGTGTCGAGAAAGATGGTGGGGACCTCAGGATGGGGTGAGGTATAAGGGCCAATAATACTTCACCATGTTAGCAGTAGCTGGGCAGAGGCAGATCTGCTGAGTCACTTCTATGAGGAAATGATAGAACAAGGACAAAAAACACTAGCCAGGCTCAGGAAGTTCCACTAGGCCTTGTGTCAGGGCCTTTTTAGGCCCAACAGATCGGGGTGGAATGGGACCGGCCCCTAACAGAGGGCTGGCTTTTCTCTTTTATTGAACAGCCCCAAAAACATCTAATGGGGGAAGGAATGAAGGATACTTTATGAAATTTTACAGTTTTAAAAGGATAATGTTGCTGACTCTGACCCAGATAACAAATCGTATTACAAACTTCCCTGTTTTTCAAGTGACATCAACATGTTTCATTCAATATTTACAGAGAAGCTAGGTACCAAGGAAAACCCTAAGAGGAATATACAAAGATTCCCCTGGGAAGAGAAAATAGACAAGGTCTCCTGAGAGCACGAGGTGTGGTTTTCTATTTTACAAGGCTACTTACAGCCTGTATCTTCTATTTTAAGCAAATTATTGCCATAACTGGAACATGATATAAGATCATTAACTTAGAGTGTAAAAGTTGGTTACATCAGAAATCTAAGGTAAGTCTGTGGGTTGTTGCACTGATCTCTTAAAGGTAAGCCAATCAAATGGGCAGAATATACAATATTATAACAGTCATAAGTATTAGGTGACATCAATATGTGGTATGAACTCTGGATATGAAGGTCACTTCCAGATCCTTTCTCTTAAAATGTGAGAGGTATTTTCATCACTATTCATTGCCACAGTAAGTCATCAGGGCTCTCCCGTGATGCATCTGCATCCTGAGTACCCTTTAAAAAAAATCATGGATTTACTAAATTTGGCTTGAATGGCATACTTGGCTTGAATAGCATTGTTTCTTTAGTCAGTTGTAATACTCTGTATATGGTAAACAGATTCAATGTCCATGGAACATATTCTGTAGAACATTTTATTTTTAATCAATTAGAAAATGTGAATCAAAGAAAAATTAAGCAGTTACTTTTAAACTGGATAAGTACCATCTTTAAAATTACAATTTAGATTTCTTGAATACTATCCCTGGTTTTGTTTTACTTTTGTTTTTAAAATAGTAGTAAGTGATTAGAAAATATTTATATATTTTATATCCATGTTTCAAAAGTGCTAACACATTTGTGATCAGTCACTATCAATTTCATTCACACATTTGCATTTTATCATTTTGCTGGTTGTTTTCCTTTCTCTAAGATATTAGGTTCACCTAAAATTATGGAAAGAAAAGCCAACTGAGTCTCAAAAGCTCTCAAAGGTGTATGCTCGGCTCTAAAACAGTGTGTTTACGGTAGTGATTTTCCTTGGGTGTGTACAACTGGATCATTCCTAAACCAAATAAAAGATGTGTCACAGTCTGTGACTTTTCACTGGTGGCTATAGCAGAAGACATAGTTTTTAGATTCTTCATTGCATATCTAGACTGAGAATTTGCAAAGAAAACATACTCCTGATTTTCTTAAATAAAAAACATAGATTTCTTATTTCATTGAAGACTGGGGATGTGTTCAGTCACTTTTAAGCAGTTAAACAAGGAATTTGGGTAACATAGAGGAACTACTTCTGGAGTTTTACAATGTAGAAATGTATAGACAGAATTCTGAAACTATTTCCTGGGCCTGGAGGAAAGGCTCAGCCATTAACAATATTACTACTTTGTCTTTCAGAGAGAATGTGCTTGGTACTAAAACCCACAATAGTCACTCATAACTATATTTAATTTAAATTCCTGGCCTTTGCTTGCACATGCACATGCACATGTACAACACACACACACACACACACACACACACACACACACACACTCATCCAAGCATTCAAGCACATGCATGCAAGCACACAGACACAAAGATAATACTCAAAGAAGTTTTCTAAAATCAGAGAGCTGGAATGAGAACCCCTGTTGAATGTGAAGTATCAGTATCAGATTTATCTTATTTTCCTTTCTTGCCTTGATGTCCCTGTAATAATGGACCAGTAACCTGGAATTGTAGCTCCAAAGAGTCTTCTCAGTCCCATGTTGTTTTCTGTCAGGGTAATTTATAGCAATAACAGAAAGGAAACTAGAACACATATGTAATATGCAATCAAAATGATCTAAGATGATTATTTTTAATATAGCAACTTCTGATGTTCATGCATTTATACAATCTTATCCCTTTGCATATAAAAAATGGTATGTGGCTGTTCTAAATTGTAAACTGGAGGTGATGAATTATGTCTGTAATGACTATGAGATATGATTTTCAAAAGCAAACTTGCAAGTACTCTTTAAACAGGATTTCCCTTACAATAAAGGGCTCATAAGAAAGTTTCTACAAGCTAAATTTTGATATTTAGATAATATGAAGAATAATACTACATAAAATTAAAAGTTTAAATATCATTAAATTAATACTAATTTAAAAATGGGATCTCATTTTGTATTTCCATTAAAAATAGATAGTCACTGCCATCAAGAGTAGACACAGCCTTGTAGGATGATTTCATTACAAAATACAAATCCAAAAATTGGTAAGTATGTTTATACTTACATCTATATGTTCCTATATGAGAAAATTATAGTATAAATCCTATTAATATATGTGTGTGTGTTTGATGTGTGTGTGTGTGTGTGAGCATGTATATGTTTTTCCTAAAACACCTGTTAAACAATAACTGAACATAACGAATGCTACAAAACATGGATGTAAATTATTGCAATATAATTTTATCCCTCAAAGTGTCTAAATATAGAATCAGATATACATAAACAATCACTCATAATGAAAAGATAATGATGTATTGACAATGTATGGATTATTGTGGTAGATTCTACTTTTAGTACCATGGAAAGATTTGTAAATGGGAATGAAGTGGAGGAATTCACAGAAAAACGCTGGGAATAAGAATCATTTGTATTTCTTTTTTCAGGACAATAGTAAAACTCCCAGTGGAGAAAGCTCTGGCAATCAACCATTTTGTCTATTATAGTTGGCTCCAGTGGCTCATTGCCAATTCTTTCCTAAATAAAAGGAAGGCAGAATCAAAGGAAATGAGTAAGGGCCTCTCCATGTACAACTTAGTCTGAGTATGTGTCTATACAGTTTACTTTAAAAACATTTGAATTGCTTTAGAGAAGGAATGCAAACAATAAGAAAAACATTTTCTGTGTCTTGCTTAATACATTTTCTACTAATTGTATTAATACTGGAAATGCTTGATGGCAAACCATTTGGCAGACAAGACTCTTCACAACTCATGTCCTCTTTTGATAGTTTCTCTTGAGGGTAACTGGTCTTTTTGCCCAAATGTACATGTGTTCACAATTTATTCACCCTCCATGTTCCTAGTGAATAGAAACTTTTTTGAATTTGCTGCAAATATATTTTGTATTTTATATCTTTGTGGTTGAATCCCTTTGTTGAAAATAGAATGCTATTCATTGTTCATATATCAAAGCAATATAAAGAATTTGGATCCAGCAGCAAATTGGGGATGATACAGCTTGGAATAGTGTTGTGCTTTCATTGATTTGTGTTTACTTTAATATTTTTAATAAAATTATTTTCATTTATACATTAGACTGTATTTGTAATTTTCACATTATACTTTCAATTTATTCTCGGTGTTATTTTTCTTACTTTCAGTACATTTTCTGTTCTCTCACATTTTTTTTTCGTACACACACACACAGAGTTCAGGCCTTTACAACATTACATTGCTCACTGTCCTTGAAAAGATAAATGGGTAACTGCAACTATAATTATAGATCCTCACTGGTGTAATGAAGAGAATTAGAAAATGTGTACACAATAGCGGTGCAGGGGAGGGAACACATAATTGGCAACTATTAATCCAATATAGAAAGACAAGAATGGAATAATTAACGAATGCCACATAGAGTGATCATTTATGATAAGGATGACTGAAAAAGCAGTGTCATTACTGACGGTTTCCCATTGGCAAAGAAAGCCAGAGTGAAAACAAAATGAATCTTTGGCCCAGACAGCAGCAATCATGTTTACTGAGCTGTGGTGAAAGTAGATTCTTTATGAATCCATTCTGTCATTTTCCTTTAACCCCAGTCTTTACAGCAAATAAAACATATCTATTCTTGTCCATTTTCATGGATTTAATTAGCATCATGTGTAAAGCAACTCTCAAATTTTATTTAAAACAGACTTTAGTTAAGAACATATTTATCCTTTGACATTTTTTGGAGAAATATACTTTTGCATTTAGAAGCTACGAGTGTTTGCTTGTGCTTCCTCTTGCTAAAACACATAGCCCATCAATATTCCACTATAAGTTCAGAATTAATTTAAATGATTAATTGATAACACACAAATCCCTTACCATAAATATGAATTTTAAATATATTCATAAGGAGTCCACACAGGATCAGAGAACAGTGATTGTTAACACAGATATACTGCTGAAACAATGTTTTAGTTGTCATCCTAATTCCATTATTATGTAGTAGTATATAAAGTCAAGGAAATTTTTGATTTGCATCTTCAATTCACTAATTTGAATAAGAATTTAATGTTTAAGGAGTATGTATGTGGAAGGCTTAAGAGATGCACTATTAGTGCCGTATTGGCAAATAAAGTTTATGAGCCTGAAATGGGACCTGGTTAAACACTTCTTACTAATTTTCTTTATTTATTTTTTCTATAGAGACATTGAATGACCGATGGATGGTCCATATAGTTATTCCCCATTATTTAATCATACTGCTGTCCCTAGCTGTAGCATGAGCTCTAATTGGTTTTAATAAAAAGAAAATCCTTAAATCAGATATTGGTGCAAATGCTGAAAGATCAGAGAGACAAAGGAGCAAGCCACAGCCACACCTTACCTCGGCAACCTCTTAGCTGAAATAGAGACTGAGATCCTGACTCCTCCAGCCTTATATTATTCTCTGCACCTAGCCATCTCACTTCCTGTCTGTTTGTACAGATCTCCAGACCACTATGGTTAACTAGTGGCTAGCTCAGCTCTCTGATCTTCAAGAAAGCTTTATTTGTTAGAGTACAAACAAGATACCACCTCACTTAGCATTTTTAAAACCAATTTGGAAATATTTAATGCAAAAAGTATTGTCAAAGAACTGTGTCTTAATTTTAATTTTCAAATAGTTTTAATTTAGTTGTTTGACAATTCCAGGCATATATGAAATGTATTGCAATTACCCTTTCCTTCTACTGTCTCTTAATTTCCTTCTAACTCTAATAGTGCCTCATCCCTACCTCTCCTTTCCCAGGTTTATCCTCTTCATTTTTTTACTCATTTAATTTAATCAGGTTTTTCTGAGAGACCAGTAGAGCAGAGTTGTGTATTGAGTCCTAGTGGTCTCACCAGTGGACATGTAACTAAAAGCAATGATTCCTCTTTTGTTTGAATCTATCATCCGGGATAGTTTATGTCTGAGAGTTAGAGATACCAAGTCTTCCTTCATTTTGGCAATGCCTGGCTGTTTATGGATTAACTTTGGGAAGATCCGGTGTAGGCACCCACAATTGTTTAGAGTTCATGATTGCAAAGGCTATGTGCTGCTCTCTCTCATCCTCCCTTTTCCTCATCTTTGATGTCGAATATTTTTCTGCTTCTTTCACAGTGTTCCCAGAGCCAGTGATGGAATGATGCAAATGTCCTCACTATCACATAGGCTCAGCTTCTTGTGAGGCCCCATGTCTTGTATTCATTTCAGTTGACTAGAAGGAGAACTTCACTAATTAAGGCTGAGAGTAGTAGTTTTCCAAGAGTGCCCCATCCCCCAAGTGTTAAATTGCTGAAAAACGGAATTAACTTTTTCCCTAGGGTATGTGATCTCCCTTGCCACGACTGTTGAGTGGTATACAGTACCACATTTGGACTCTTTCTTGTGGAGTTGTCCTCCAATATTATCAGATGTCAGTTGACTACCCCCACGAAAGTTATGTCACCATTGCAGACTGAACAGATCTTTTATGGAACTTTGATGTTTTAGCTTGTTGGGATCGCAAACAAATCAGCCCACTGACAATTTTTTTTTTCATACTATACCATGTGACTGGCAGAAACACAACCAGGAGTTGTTGGGGTATTCTATCCCCTGATTGCAAACAGCAACATCTTCCTGCCATGCCATGCCATGTGGCTGGCTTTGGCACGACTTAAACAAGTTTCACCTGGTGCTATGGAAGCAGGCAATCAGACACCATTATGGGAAGTGAGTACAGCATTGCCAAGGGCCAATATTGATTTGAGATACTGAATCAGCTGAGAACACATGAAGCGATGTCTGTCACTCCTCTTGTCACTGAGGGTCATACAGAGGCCTGTGGTCTAGGCCACCACCTAGGGCCAGGTAGGTGTTGAGGGCCATGCAGTGGCAGAGGCCATGACTATCTGAATGGCCTGAACTGCCACTTGGGGTCATGGTGACATTTAAGCACGGGCTCCAGGATTTGAGTTGATATCTATAGCTCTTGAGATCACTGAAGGCCATCCAGATGGCAGGAATATGGGTTGCCACCTGGGGCCATGTTGCTAGCCCATGGCCACTTTGTCATGGGGGCCATGCAGAACCAGTTGGCCTGCTCTACTACTTGTGGCCAAGACATCTGAGCCCTGGCTGTGCCCTAGGACTGTGTAGAACTCACACAGCTAGGATCTGTATTGATGTCCTTGTCCCGAGTTGCTCCCAAATGCCAGACTTCTAACCTCAAGTTATAGCATTGTTTATTTATTATTTTTGTTTTTATTTTTCCTCTTTGGGTGCCTGCCATCCAACTCCCAAATAAAGGCACAGAGACACCAAGACTCATCCTTACTTATGAATGCCTGGTCTTAGCTTCCTTGTTTCTAGCCAGTTTTTATAATTTAAATTATTCTGTTTCTCTTTAACTATGCTTTGCCTCTGGTTTTTTTTAAACCTTTCTTTATTCTATAAATATTTCTTTCCTTCTTACTCTGTGTCTGGCAGGGTGGTTGGATGGCTGGTCCCTGGCATCCTCCCCTACTTCTCTCTGTTTAGCTCCTCCTCTTCTCTCAAGCCCAGACATCTTCTAATTATTCTATCTGCCTGCCAGGCCCACCTATCCCTCTCCTGTCTAGCTATTGGCTGTTGAACTCTTTATTATAATTATCAGGTGTTTTAGACAAGAAAATTAACACAGCTTCACAGAGTTACATAAACTCAATTTGAAAGAATGCAACATATCTTTGCATCATTAAGCTAGCATTCCACAGTATAAACAAATGCAACACATGTTAAACTAATATTCCACAACAGGCATACACCTCATCTGGGCAGTGCACTAGAACTAACCCAGGTGTCAGGGATGCAGGGGAGATTCCTTAGAGCATGAGAACAATAGAGTTGATCTACTACTTCCACCCCTGTGTGTCATGGGACAGGGAAAGATACCTTGCACCTTCTAGGAAAGAGAGTTGGTACCAGGTCAGGAGAGTGAGAGAACTAGCCCTGCATCTCACCAGCTGCAGCACAATAGCTAACCACAGCTAACCCTGTGGTACCCTGTGGTAGGGGACACAGGTGAGTCAACTATAGGGCCATAAAAGCAGGAGGGCTCATCTGCTCCTTATATCTCCAAATAAGATGTAATTATAAACTACTAAATATTATCCAGAACTATAAACTATAATAAAAGTGTATATTATTCCTTTTTACAAAGATCCTATATAATATGTATTATTAGTGCTCCTTTGCAATGACAAAAAACTTGCCCATGTACTTATTCTTGAATGTACCTCATGTGTTTTTTAATCTAAATATACTAATTATAACCACTTAGTCACATTTGCCCTCTTACTTCACAGGAATCAAACAGAGGCATAGATAACATAATTAGGTAATTCACTTTGCATTTAATTTGAAAATCAAAAGCTTTGTATATAAATTATTAAATATAGTATATGCAATAAAATATTTATAAGTATCCATTTGAAAGAAGTATGTATAATCCTATTGAAGTGGATAGTGTAGGAATGACTATGGACCATCTGTTTTACAACTTAGGAAGTAATTTTCCATCAAGTATCCCAGCAAATCTTCATTAGTGATGTCTTGGGATCTGCTATTACATTCAGAAGAAAAGTAAACACAAGGTGAGAATATTATTTGGTTGATTGATTCATAAATGTTTTCCTTCTAAAAATATTCTATGTAATATATAATGACCATGTTATTTTCCCTCCACATCTTCTTCATCTCCCTTTTCACCCAAGTCACTTACTGAGTGATCCATGGTTGGTGGCCAAGCATCAAAGAGGAAAGCTTTAGAATAGATCAGTCATAGGTGACAGCTAGTGGGCAGAGGGACTAGAGTATGCTTTATGATACAGTGATGGTATATACAAACTGATACCATAAGTGATAAAAAATTATCAAGAAATCTTTATGTTTAAATATTTCAAAATAAATAAGTTTAAAAATTGAACTGCATATTTTGGTTATTTGATAATTTTATCTATGCAATTTTTTAAACAAGTGGAGACTATTAAATAAATGACAGAAAGATGCATATATGGACACTTCCCATTAATTGATGAAGCCATAGAATAAAATAGTAATAACTAATATTACAAAATATGGATCAAATGTCTCTGTACCAATACTGATGGCAGTAAACTCCTGAATAAATATTGAAAAGGGTACTTTTATGTAAATTGATTCCATATAATTTACATGATTTCTCTGTTCTAAATAATATAGTGAATCCATTCCATTCTTGGAGCTTAGTTTTCACTTTGGAGTTTTCCTGTGATTTTAATAAGAAAGAGTAAAAAGATAAATCTCTAGTGAGGCAATCTAAGAAATATCATATAGGTGAGATGAGCTAGCCTAATGTCAGTGAGGCATGGTAATATCAATAGAAGAACTAAAGTGATGCAAATGTATTTTAAAAATATTTGACATATACTCAAGGTAGGAGACATTTAAATGGTACCTGATGAATGTATTTCAAAAGTGTCCAAATCACAGACATTTGAGATTGTCACAGGACAGTGAATCCCATAAAGATAGGTGTCCCTGATGTAATTTGATACTAAGGGGGGAAAGGACATTAGATTAAAAAATATAGGCATAGGAATAAAATATGCACTTTAACTGGTAAAGTATCAGAATTAACTTGAGTTTGACATTTATCTTCTAATGCTAAAATAGGGATAACTACACTTGAATTATTTGAATAATCTTTACAATGTATATTCAAACTTTATTTAATTTTGAAACCATTCTAAAATCAAAGGTCTATATGAAAATGATCAATTGATGTCATCTGATATTTCATCTTAGCAGATGGGAAGACAGCAAAAACCCCACACATGAGAAACCACACGATTTTATTACTATAAAGTAACAACTGCAATCAAAACTATAAAGAGACAAGCAAATAATGGAAATTGTTAAAGACTGAATGGCATGCGTTGCCACCAAGGGCCATGCTGGCATCCCGACCTGGGACACCACTGAGGACCATGTCTGGGTCCATCATTCTACCACAACCTTGCCCTATGGTGATTAATGTCCATTGCTCACATTTAAACCAAAGGTCAAAACAACCCCCTGCTTCTGGGTACCATCTGTGGCAATGTTGGAGTCTGAGGGATTCCTAAACCGCCATTTGAGGTCAGGTTGGACCCGGAGGACCACGCTGCTTCTGGACCCATATCGATCGGAGAGAGATCTTATTTCTCTTATAATTGTGTTCATAACTCAGATGCAATAATATGTGGAATATGGAACAATTTCACTGAATATTGCTCTATGTAAAATAGGTTGGCTTTCCATGTGTTTCTCTCTCTTCATTCTATAATTTCCCACATATGTCATGACTGGGGAAGGGGGAATAAGAGTTTGACATGAATATGTTAAGAAAATAAATGGGCTGGTGAATCCATAATTCTTTTCATGAGTTCCACAGAGCATAATGAGGAATTGCTTACAGAGGTCTCAATGCTCTCGGCTGAGCATTAGGAAAAAAAATTATGCTAGTGTCAGACTCTACATTTACAAATCTATACAGACTAATTAGCAATTAAATAGGAACCTTAATAAATGCTATGAATCAAAGCTAATTGTATATTCTGTCAGCTAGCTGTGATGTGCAAAATGCCATCCATATTTTTATGGATTACTTTGAATAATTGAGAATAAAGTGGGTGCGAATTGCATAACACTTCCTCTCTACTTCAAAAAAATCAAGAAAATTCACAAGTCCTCTATGTACTATGAAAATATTAATCAGTCATAACTTTGAAACTGTGAAGGGAAACATATCTTATCCAGAACTATATCACAGTAAAGTAAAATGCATTCTCTAAGATGACAGAAACTAGCCTGGACTCAGTGCATGCATTCATGCTCCAGGTGTCTAGGCTCTAATCCAGTTCATAATAATAATGAAATAAAAGTTCACATGAACCAAATTACTTGTATAATATTTTGTTATCTATGGAGGTATGCTTTCTAAGGAGCTCCCTTGCTGTGGACTTAACACAATTGCATTCTTTGTTCTTCAGTTGGAATATTCAACAGATAAAAATTTTTGATCAACCCAAAATAATAACATTATCCTAATAGCTAGTAATTATTTCTTCTCATTCTGTCATTACAGATGGAGATCTAGAACATGTTGTTTTGAAAGACATGATTAGGGTAGAAGTAATGTGGCTTGTTAGACAAGGAATCAGGTAGGAATCAGAGAAAAGTTCATGTGAGAAATACTCCCATTTATGTCCTCTGAAATACTGAACAAGTCATGCCCACTTCATACCTTAATAGAGTCATTAACAAAATGAGGAAAATAGTGTATGCTTCAGTAGTAGGAAGGATCAGTAGAAATGGTTTATAAACTATTTTAGGTATGTCTCATATGTATGCATATGTATACATATATGTATATACATACACACTCATATGTATATATACTCATATATATACATATATATATACATAGAAAATTTTCTCTATATGTGCAATTTTCTCAAAAGTTTATTTTAAAATAATATAATTCAAGTATGTATTATTAATAAGTGTGATACATACTTAATTAGACATTCAATTAGATATTAAATATCAATAAAAAGTAAATAAGCTCAGTTGCCACAGGTGCTTTAGTACAGCATAATATTGAAAGAAAATAGAGACTTTGACACATCAGAGTATATTTTTATGCATTTTACATTTCAAAAAAATAAGCAGTGACCTTGATGTAATACCTGTATATTATTTATTGATGTTAATAAAATGAATTACAATTTTCTTTAATTTGATCAATATGCTATTATGAGGAAATAAAAGCAGGGTATACAAATAACAGAGGTAGGCAGGAAATACAAGCATTCAACTTCCTAAAGGTACAAGGGACTGTTTAGCAGGCTACCTGAATAATCTCCCACCATCTCACAGTAATGTAGGAGCATCCATCTTTAGCCTAGAAGCCAAGAGTGTCTGATATACTTCTCAGCTAATCAAGAAATTTAAAACTGTCCTAACTATATTGGCAGTTTCTCAGTCATTTTTTTCTATGTCCTGCAGAATGTCTGGAAGACACTTCCATGAAGCAGGAACCCTGAAGGACTGTCCCTGTATGTCCAATTTGAACAACATCTAGTCAAACAGTCCAAGCAAGAGCAATTTCTTGCTCAAATGACAGGTCTTGCCAGGTCAAAGGCAAACTCCATAGTTTATGGAGTTTCTTCCATGCCCATCTTCCTCTCTGAATTAATTGGTGTTTCCAGGAGCATATGTGTCACACTGTCATGAAAAACTCTAGACCATTTTAAATGCCATGTCCTGTATGTATTGAAAGGTTTGAAGAATACCTAGTGATTTGAAATATATCTCCATATATCCAGAAATTCTAACTAGCATGTATGTAAGTTTTGACTATTATAGGTGACTATAATCTTTAATTATACATTACATTTATAGCAGAGCTGTATAAATATAATACCTAGAAAAGAGAAGAAATATACCTATAACAAAATGACCTTAAATTTGTATCAATAGATCAAGATTTATACCAATGCAAAAGTGTTCATTTCTATATCATACTCCCCTTTATATCTTTAGGAGATTGTTATTGTTAACCATTTGTAATCAACCCCATTTATAATTATATACTATTTATTATTTGGCCATTGTTCTCTCCAAAATGCTTCCCGCTGTTTGGGGGCACTGTCAATACCATGGGGATCCTGAGAAAATCCAGAACCCTGGGAAGTCTGGCTGTAGTGGTTGTGAGGCTGCATCATCTCAGCTGGGACCCTGATTCAGGGGTTCTTGCTTGATCAAACCATATTAGTCTGGGAGGAATCCACAGATTTTCATTTTCTGTGAAAACAACAACAAAATCCCTTCCAAAGTAACATGTTCTTAGACTTAGATTTAGAATTCAAGGCATTTTTCAAAATATGTAAGCTGGGATACAGTTGTTGCTCCTTCCTCGGCAATCAAAGAATCCAAAGACAACACAGTAGCATGCATTATACAGACTCTCTTTGTACTTTCCATCTTTACATGGCTTTTTTTTATGACTCTATTTTTTTTTACTTTTATTCTTTCTTTTTTTTTTTTTTTTTTTTTTGAGATAGGGTTTCTCTGTGTACTTTTGCCAGTCCTGGAATTTACTCTGTAGCCCAGGCTGGCTTTGAAATCACAGAGATCTTTCTGCCTCTGCCTCCCAGGTGCTGGGATTAATGGTATGTGCCACCACATCCCAGCTACTCCATTTCTTTTTTAACCACTTTATCCCAAGCCTATGTGTATTTTTAAACACACTGTAAACCCTTTAGAGGTTTTCTTTCTTATGAATCAATCTTTACTGTATATGATTTTTTTCTGACCACATCAGGTCATATCAGCTAAGCAACATGGCTAATATTAAAATGGCAGCTGGCCCCATTCTATTCCTTGGATTTATCAGAGTAGCTTCATGGTGGAGTTTATAGGTTCATACAACCAAGAAGCATGCCATTGGCTGCTCTGCAACATCAGTCTTTTGTTTAGTAGCAGAACCTCTTAAGAGTCCTGCACTTTTTTGCCATTGATGTTGAATCAGGAAGCCTCCCTTAAAGGAGCTGTGAGCCTCTGCTTGTCTCAACAAAACTGATCCCACCTGAGAAAATACTGCTACCGAGAAACTGTGCTTGTCTCTGTTCTTTTGTTTAGAATCCCTTTTTAAAACTTATTGTCAAATTTTATTTGGAAATGTATGCTCCAAGTTGGTGGCACCATTTGAAGGTGGAATTTTCCGTCCTGCTTGGTCCCACAGCCACTTTGCTCCTAATAAAAACACAAACACTTTTATTAATTATAAAACTGTTGGCCAATGGCTAGTGCTTCTTATTGGCTAGCTCTGTTTAAATAATTCATGTCCTTTAATCTATGTATTGCCACGGGGCTGTGGCTTGCCTATAATCTGGCAGGTTACTCCTTGGGCAGCATGGTGTATCTTGCTGTCTCCCTCTGCCCTCCTCTCCTTAGCCTTCTCCTGGTCTTGTAGTCCCACCTATGCTACTTGACTGGCTACTGGCCAATCAGTGTTTTATTCATCAACCAATAAGAGACATATATATACAGAAGGGCATCCCCCATCAAATATGTTCTTTATCCTACAAAGAAATATCATATATATATATATATATATATATATATATATATATATATATATATATGAACACATATACACACACACACACACACACACAACAAGCAACCATACATGCATATAAATAACAGAAATTTAACACAAGACATTTCAGAATCTCTAATAAATACTGTGGATACTATATAGGTAAGTATTTTAGAAAAACACTACCATAAACACACATTGAAGTAGGTTTGTATGTCAATAAAAACAAATGCCTTCATTCATTCATAGGAAATAAGAGAATATAGATTTTAGGAAAGAAATTTAAAGAAACTCAAGGGGCCAATAATGTGGCCCAGTGGGAAAACTCAATGGACACCAAGCCTAAGGATGATTGCAATCTCTGTAACCTGCATGGTGTAATGAGAGAATGACTCTTGAAGGTTGTTCTCTGTTTTCTTCAAAATGGAAGTAAATATGTAAATAGCCTAGACCCTACTACAAATGACTTGACAGATTTTG
Organism: Phodopus roborovskii; assembly: GCF_943737965.1. Lineage (NCBI taxonomy): Eukaryota > Metazoa > Chordata > Mammalia > Rodentia > Cricetidae > Phodopus > Phodopus roborovskii. The sequence goes on along the minus strand of NW_026126470.1, from coordinate 12,452,192 downwards.
ATGATTCCTCCAGAAGTGGGGTAATGAGATGGGAGGGGGCGGGGGGCATGGGAGAGAGGGAGAGGGAACTGGAATTGACATGTAAAATATGAAAAAATAATAAATATTAAAAAATATGAAAAAAGTAAAAGGATGAATAGTTTAAATTGCTTTATTAAAGGTAACAATATACTGTCACAATATAGCAAAGTAGCTGATACAAGAACAATCAATGCAGCATTATGCTATATTTCTTAAAAAAAAAAAAGTTTCCCCACAGAGACCCCTGACCTGTACAACGGGGAGCTAATGCACCCTCTGACCAATAGCTGGGAATCCAACATTGGACCAACTCAGACCCCCTGGACATGGGTCTCAGTTAGAAGGCCTGGGCAGTCTAAGGGACCTCTGACAGTGGAAAGTGGAACCAGGATGTATCCCTGGTGTATGAAAGGACTTTGGGAGCACATTTCCCATGGAGGGATACTCCCTTAGCCTAGAGGCAAGAGGGAGGGCCCAGACCCTACTCCAAATGACTTGACAGATTTTGATGATCTCTCCTGGAAGGCATCACCCTCCCTGTGGAGGGGGGATGGGATGGGAGAGGGGTCAGGGGGCATAGGAAGAGGGAGGGAGAGGGAACTGGGATCGATATGTAAAATAAGAAAAAATAATAAGAAAAAAGAAAAAAAAATGACCAAACAAAGGTCTTCTAGGGAGGAGGAGGGGCTTAGATTACCATGTGACTTGATTTGTCCAGGTGCCTGCTGGATAGAAGGAGCTTGCCAGATGCATGGAGCTTGATATGTGAAGGAGCATCTGGAGGGTCTGTGATCTAACAGTCACAGATACCACACACACAGCATTGGGCAGCAATTGACTTCTTAATGGGCTTTAGATACCCCAAGGTAGTTTGGCTCTGGACCTGCAATAATCCAGCCTCCTCATAACCACTGAGATTATGCTATATTTCATAATGAATGGAGTAATTGACTTATATGTGTTTATGTGAGAAGACACTAGTTAGGAGGTGAAGAAAAAGTCAAAATACTATGAAGAGGAAAATTATAAAAACACAAACCATATCAAAAGATAAATACCTTCACTCTATAAAAGAGCACACCAAAGCTCATTTATTATAATTATAACTATGATATGACACCAATGTTAAAATAGAATTTATAATTATAAAATTTTAGTAATAATTTATGTGGAAAATAGTAACAAGCAAGTGCCAAACTTACTGTTATAATACAATAGTAGAATCTAAAGTCAAAAATATCGTCATGCTCACTAACAAAGTTACTGACCTTCTTTATCAGTAGAGCATGAAATTATTTGTACTGTTGGTTTTTTCATAATTCTTATGGCTTTGTTCGACAAGATCATACATGGATATGTGTAATAAAATGTCACCTATGCCATGCATCTTTGCCTTGGGGCCATAAATCAGGTGTAAAAAAGTAGCTCTCCTAGGAGTCATCTCCTTTAAACAAATTGCCTCTGTCTTTATGGCTAATATGCTATCATAGTCACAGATCATAACACAAGACACTACTTACCAGGAGTCAAGGAAATCTTGCCCAAACCTTGAAATACAGTGGTATGTGTGTGGTAGCCATGAAGCAGATAAATCCAGTCAAATATTTTTAAATAGACAATAAAAATTCCCCAAATTGCTTGGAATTAAATTTTAGTCAAAATAATCTTCATATGTAAGTTCTATTTATTATCAGATGTCTGAGTATGTACATTGGTTTAGGTTTTGTCATGTTCTAGGCCATTCTACAATTTTGCACAGGCTTCCACACATGGCTTTTTAGATCATAACAATATCTTATGATTCATTTGTGTTGTTGCATTCACCATAATTTTGAGGCAGGATCTCTTGATTTAGCCTTGGATGATCTGAAACAGTCATTTCTTTAAACTTAATTATTAGAATTGAAATTTTAAAAAGGCCTCTTATTATTATTTGTTTGTGAATATATTGTATTGTGTCTGTGTCTATTATTGGATGTAAATAAATGGATCATATTGATGACACGGATCCTCGTATTTTATATGCTTACCACCAACAAAGGAAATTGCTAGTCTTGTGTTTTATCATTCTAGTGTTTGTGAAGTTTTATCTAACTGTTGCATTCACTAGTATTTACTATAGAAAGTAACTCCAAGCATTTATGAATGAGACTATTGGTCATTTGTTTTACTTTGTGTGACAGATAAAGTTATCATTTGATATCTTGTCATATGCCATATTGTTGAAGTGCAAAGTCGTTTTCCTCTTCTTAAATAAAGTTCTTTGTCACATATAAGTTGTAAAAGATATTTATACATTTCAACTTAGGTAGGCATGGTGTCAAATATTCAATCAAACAGTTTTCTAGATGTATCATTTGGGATGCATTTATTTTCATTATATTAGCAATATAACATTTAAGTTGTGAGCAATGAAGTTTATCCTCCAGTATTTAAATTCTTGAAAAAAGACTTTGCTAAGCAAGGAAAAATTCTGATTGCATGTTATTTTAGAATTACTTGAAGTACTTTTTCAGATCTCTAATTGGTCAATTACAATATATTTTAATTTTGTATACATAATAATTAAGTGATTCAACTTTAAAAAAAAATGTGGGTATTGATTTATTTACTTATATCCTGGCCACAGTTTCCCCTTCCTCCTCTCCACTCAGACCATCCTCCTGCCAACCCTCTGTTCCTATCCCCCAACCCACTTCACCCACTTCTCCTTTTTCATTTCTTTTTTGAAAAGGGCATGTTTCTCATGAGTATCAACAAAACATGGCATATTAAGTTGCAGTCAGACTAAACACATCCTTGTGTATTATGGATGGGTAAAGTGACCCAATATCACAAATAGGGTCACAAAAATCAGTAAAAGATTTGCTATGACTCCTAGAAATAGCATTTGTGTTGCCTGAACTGGCCAAATTATTTTACCAGATTGTTGCCTAGCCCAGTTGTCATCAGACAGGCTTTATCCAGCAACTGATAGAAGCAGATGCAGACCCACAACCAAACATTTTCAGAGAACGCTGCAGAAGTTGGGGAGAAAGGATTATAGGAGCCAGAGGTATCAAGGACACCACAAGAAAACTCACAGAATCAACTAAGCTGGTCTCATGGGGACTCACAGAGACTCAACCTAGAACCAGGGAGTCTGCATGGGACTGACCTAGGCACTATGTGTTTATGTGACAGTTGTGTAGCTTGATCCTCTTATGGAATTCCTGACAATATGATTCAATTTCTTTACATAAATATATATAATACTCTATTACTCATCTTAAATTGATAAAATATATACATGAATTGTGAATACTTTTGTTAAGCCTAGCAGTTCATTCAACAAACTGAGTACAAACAATCCTCTTCCTCAGCATAAAAAGAATGTGCTTCTATGAAGTACATTAGTTCACTTTTGTGTGTGTGTGTGTGTGTGTGTAAGTTTGCTAGTGCCAGCAGAGGCTGGAGAGTGTTGTAGAATATTATTTTAAGATGTGTTATGCTTGTTTATGTTTTGGAATATTTAATGATGCAAAGGTGTGTTGCATTACTTTATGTTGAATTTGTTTAACTCTGATGCTGTGTTATGTTGCATGCCTAAAACAACTTATTGGTCTAATAAAGAACTGAATGGCCAATGTCAAGGCAGGAGAGAGAAATAGGTGGGGGTGGTAGGCACAGAGAATAAATAGAAGAACTTTGGAGGGAGGATCAAGAGAAAAGAAAGGACGAGGAGGACTTCAGGGGGCCAGCCTCTCAGCCTCACTGCTACATAGCCAGATCCAGAGTAAGAGGGAAAGAAAAGATGTACAGAAATAGTGAGAGGTAAACGCCCAGAAGGAAAAATGTATATGTGATAATTTAAGTTAAGAAAATCTGGCAAGAAACAAGCCAACCTAAGGCCAGGCATTCATGAGAAATAATGAGCCTTTGCGTGTGCATTTATTTGGAAGTTGGGTGGCATGTCCCCCAGAGAGAAAATACCCAAAAGAGAGAGAGAGAGAGAGAGAGAGAGAGAGAGAGAGAGAGAGAGAGAGAGAGAGAGAGAGAGAGAAAACAACCACAAGAGTAGGTATCTAGTTCCCTGCAATTGGAGTTACAGTCAGTTTGGAAACAACATTTGGGCACTGGGGATTGAAATTGGATCTTCTGCAAGCACAGCCATTGTTCTAAACATGATACCATTTTTCCCCAGGTGACTATTTACTTTTTAAATACTGCAAGTATCTGTTCTAAGATATTGTGTAGCACAAAAAAAAAAAAAAAAACTTTTCAGTGGCTTACTAGATCATAACCAATATATTACCACAACATCATTTTTCAAAAACAATGCTTTTCAGAATAGCTTTCTTTCTTTTCTTTCTTTTACAAGTTATTTTCTGTTCCTAATTATACTTAGTTTTTATGGTTAAGTGTATAACCCTGTGTTATACACTTATAATGTTATAATGCTTCCTCTTTATGATCAAAATACTCAACATGGACAGGGAGGAGAGTAGTCATTCTATCTCATGGCTCCAAAGTACACTGATTATCCAATACCAAATGGTGATTCCTAGAAGCATGCATGCAAGTAACATACAGACTGAAATTTGTGTGGTTATATTTAGGAACAAACACACACACACACACACACACACACACACACACACACACACACACACACACGCACACACCACCTATGGGTTTGAAACCACAATTAGAAAAACAAGGATATGAATTTGATGAAGAGTGAGGGAAATTATGAAAGGTTTGGAAAGAGGAAATGGAAGGAAGGAATGATGTAGTTACAATCTCAAGAATTAACTAGAAATGAAAAATATAGCATAAAAATAAGAAAATTAAATAATAAGGGAGAGGAAAGGTGAATTAAATGCAAAGTAAGCACAAGATAGGCATCTCTATTTTACCGGTTCTCTGTAATTTACCCTTAATACATATGCTAGCTTTCATTTTCAGAAAATGAATTCTAAGCTTATTTCATCATTTTCAAAAGAAAATTAATATATTTAATTCTAAACTCTTAATTTAATATATTTTCAAATATGACACAATTTAATATAAACTTCTTATGAGATTAAAATGAAAATATGTCAAATAATATGCATGGCATTTCCTTGTGTAGACATGAGATATGAGATTTTCTGATAAATTATGAATATGACTGCCTGTGGAGCTGAATGATGGAGCTTGGGATGAAAAGGTAAGTAGTCAATAACTACTGTTTGAATGATTTACAGGCAAAGTTGTAATCTTAAATGGATCTTTTCATTTAAAAAGCACACAGTAATTATAAAATAAATAAATGCTAGTAGCTTGTCTTTTTAAGTCTCCTGTTCTCAAGATCAGCCTTTATTTCTTAGAAAATAAAAATGGAAGGAGTCTTGCTTATCTTCAGCACCAGTGAGCACATTTCCAAGTAAACTCACTAGGTAATATTGGAAAAAAATAGACTATATGTGAAAATTAGTCTGTTAATATTTGTGCAGTCTTGATAGAGCCAGAGCCGGAAGTGCTTCATATTCTTGGTACTAAGGAGGTTGTCTGGTGGCACACAATGTCTTTCTTGGAAACTCTCTTCCATCTCATAAAACTGTTTAAATATGTTTCTGCATGGACAGTTTACAATATTGCTATAGTCTAGTTATAGATACAGCTTTTCACTTTGTCTTTAGTACTTGGTATCCTTCCAACACTACTTCCTGTCCCTGCTCTCATGTTCCTCCGCATTAATTCTTCCTATTTTAATCTCCCTATTTCTCCTTATAACGTTATTTTCTATTTTTCCTTTCTTGTAATACCTTGCCCGGGCCCCTTCCTAGTTACCTAAATGCTAGATATTTTGATTCTAACATACATATCTCAATCTTAAAAATACAGGCTATAAGTAATTATATTACCTATCCTCCACAACGTGATGGTTAGACCCTATTGCTGAAGACAGCATATACTTATATCAAACATGGAAAAATTGTGCTTTTGTTCAGCTAGAATCTACATCCCTAATAAGTAGCTTTTATAAGGTTGGAAAGTCATTTACATGTTACCAGAGGAGAAATGTAGCCATCAATATGACACCACTTATAATTACATGGACTACAATAGCGACCTACTTGCAAGTTATACCCAGTGTTGTTCTATTGGCACTCTGTTATAAGAGTAATCAGCTACATTTTGTTCAGTGTTAAGGCATACTACATTAGATGGAACTTTTATCTGACACTGCTCATAAGGTCAAGAACCCTACCTAGTTAGACTTTTAGGTCGTGGCTCTTAGGGAAAAAATATTATTACTATTTTCCTAAATAAGCACAATACCCCAATAACTTCACATACATCAGTGCACTGCTGAACCCTCCATAGTGACGCTTCTTCTTTCAGAAGATGGAAGCTTTCACAGAGAAGCACAAGTGCACAATGGGCACAGAGTCAGAGACTATTCAGTACTAAAGCCTGTACCGATCATACCTGAGCTGGCTAGTGTTTACATCATCTCCATATCAGCGAGAGTCAACGGGAATGAAGGAAACACCTCCACATCAGCGAGAGTCATTGGGAAGGAAGGAAACATCTCCACATCAACGAGAGTCATCAGGAAAGAAGGAATGAATTTTACTGTCAACTTGAAACAATCTAGAGTCATCCTGGAAGACTGAATCTTGTTTGAAGCATTGCCTCCATAATCTTGAACTATGGGCATATCTGTAGGACATTGTCCTAATTTTTAAATGGTACAGGAGGGTCCAGAGTATTACTTCCCTAGGCAGGTAGTGCTAGTCTATGTATGGGAGCTAATAAGCAAGCCAGAGAGGCAGCTAGTGAGCTGAATTTCTGTATGGTTTCTACTTCAGTTCCTGCCTGAGGTTCTTTTCCAAGTTTAGTGGAGGTGTGTTGCCTGAATATAAGCTGAAACAAACCCTTTCTTTCAGTAAGCCACTTTTTGATATGATGCTTATCAAGCCTCAGAAGGCAAACCAGAACTCATCTTGTTACCAAAAGTTAGTGGCATATAATCTCTGCCCCAAGACTTACCTTTGCTTTAGTTGAACCCAGTATATGGTATTAAAATATGGATTTAGGTTACCCTAAATACTACTTTCTAGCATGTTAATAGTATTATGAAAATTTGTAATCATAAGAAAAAAAACCAGCTGGGCAGTGGTGGCACATGCCTTTAATCCCAGCACTCAGGAGGCAGAGGCAGGCAGATCTCTGTGAGTTTGAGTCCATCCTGATCTACAAAGTGAGTTCTCTGAAGCTACAGAGAAACCCTGTCTCAGAAAAAAAGACAAACCCAAAATAAATAAACAGATAAATAAATGCAATTTTAAAATATATTGGTGGAAATATCAGGGATTTACAATCAAGTGAGGAAAACTCTACTATAAACCTCAGATTCTTTTTAATGATGACATGCTTAGCTTATGTTTTGGTGGAAGTTAGAGGTGTGTTTGTACATTCTCAAATATTTGCCTAAATGATGCAAATATGCTGGATCAACCACAGATTGGTACATATATAGCTATTTACAAGGTCAGAATGCCCAATATAATGCTTTCTTCTACCTTGTAACTTTCCAACTGATCACAATTATTGAAGCTTCAGTCACAGAGAAGGTTGAATGTGGTCATGGGTTTTATTCTTGAAACTCTAGTGTCCAGCCACAAATTGCTGATTATGAAATAAACACAAGAGCTTCAATTTCATTAAAGTTCTTAGAAAAAATAAAAAAAAAAAACAACCAAAAGTTTAGGCAATTCTTTATCTGTAAGGGTTTGGATTAATTTCAAGATTCATGTAAAGAAGTAAAACACCTTTGGTGACATAACAATTTCAAAATTTGTTACTAATTATGACTTTTTCTTCATGATTTTTTCAGTATACTGGCTTAAATTATATCAGTGTGCTTCTCAAGATGAATAAGAAAGTGGAACTCTCTTTATAGGAAGAATATTTTTGCCTTTATATTCTTGTAAACAGATGTTTTATATGTCAAAACTATGTAGAAATTTCAATGCTAAACCTTTCATTAACAAAAGGATAGCTTACTAAAATTTCCTTGTATGAGAAATTTATTTATGGCATACTGTACTGAATATTATGACATCATAAAATAATAGAATGTATATTTAAATTTTATTACTCTGACTAAGAGACTATTTGAACTCAAACTTATTATTCTTTGGAACTGGGTTGTTCTCAAAGTAAGGATTGTATATTGAATTAGTGAAATTCCTAACTAATTTTGTGTTTGTTGCATCCATAACCTAATCTACTTTCTTGAAATTCATAGAATTTTATCTAATTAAATATTAATGTAGTATACTTCAGTACCCATATTTTCAAAATTGTCCTACACAAATGCCATTTAACATATAAGAACACTTTAAAACTTAGCCAAAATGAGTAACAACAAACAATAAGCACCACTTGCAGATTTCCTTTAAAAAAATTGTTCCCTAATCAGTTCTTTTCTGCCTGAGGATATATTTAATATATTTCAAATGCACATCCTGTAATACATTATGGTAGTTTTAATGTCAAAATCAATACCTGGGAACAAAAATGAGTATTCAGCCAAAATATCTCTGAAAGCAATTCCTGGAAGTTCTCACAGTATTACCAAGAAAAAAATATTGTCTTTATTTCCTTGTGTATGGTAAGACACTCACAAAAGAAAGTAATAATGATACAAAGGAAAATCCATTTATCTCATTTTTTTATTTTTATTTTAATTTAAAAACAATATTCCATGAACGATTAGACAAAGAACAGGGTTGCAACACTACAATTCATACATCTGTTCTGACACTGAAAAGTAATGAGGAACTATATAAGATTTAAAAAGCAAATAACTTTCCAAGAAGCTGTAAAAATCTTGAATCTTAAGAGTCAAGAGAACATTTCAAAGAATGTATTCCAAAATGATTAAAAATTATAAATAAAATTAAACTTTTGTAAAAGCATGAACTTTTTTGCATCCTAGAAAAATCTAATTCAGTCTCTTAAAATTGGCCTTACAAGGATACTACAGGCAGAAAAGCAAAGTAGATTTCTCCAAGTACACAATATAATTTGTGCTTGGAAATGGGAACAGAGAAAGACAAATTCCAGTACATGTCAGTTGCAATGTGATTCTGATAAATAAGGATTTAGTGGAAAGCCCAGTTCCCTGAGAGGAATAAAGGTTTGAAGTGGTTATCCACCCTTCCCTTCAATGGTACTTTTATAAATTCAACAGCCTCATCCTATGTTGTGGCTCATAATTGGCCTCACATGTTGGCAACTAAAGACTAAAGTGAAAGAAGGGAAAACAACTGTCTCATCATCCTAAATTTGAACATTCTCAATATGAGAATTTATTTTTCTTTCAGTTTAACTTGATTTATGGATTAGCTGTATTTTGTGAAAATACTACATGAGTATTCTCAATCTTCCATGCTTTCATACATTACTTTGCCCATACTCATGTAATTCTATGTGAAATTTATCACTTTAGAATTCACAAATATTCATATCATACATAAACATGTGAGTGCATAATTTATTCATATTTCTATATATTGTGGGAGACCAAAGCATGTACACAAAGGCCACAGTATCTAATATATTTAGATATGTTTAGATGATTTTAAATATCTTACACATTTATGGCATATTTTTAAGCAGTATTATATGAGACACAGAAATGACAAAACTGTAGTTTTAAACAATCATCATGGAAATTAAAAATTAAGAAATTCTGTTAGAGGTCTTTGTTTCAGATGTTTTTAATGTGCTGTTTATAGAAAACTTGTTCCCTACAGAAAATCATTAGTATATTAGGGACAGAGCAAGAAGAGTGATTTATTCTGATAAACACATGGTAACATTTTGACACTGAAAATGAAATCATAACTATATATGGCCAAATAACAACATAATACATTAAAACAGACCTTTAACCTAATAGATGTGGAAGAACTTCAAACCTTGAGTGTAAAATAAAAGTGGGGGAAGGAAGGTACACAGCTTCTGTCAGTTAGCATTTGTATTAAAAATGGAAAATTTGACTAGCACAAAGGCTGACCACCAACTACAAATTTCAAGATTTCCATAGAGTTTCAAGAGAGATTTTATGTTGTCTTGGAAACAGGTGTGGTAATGAATATAACTGTCCCATATTTAGTGTGTGAAAAAGCTATAGGAAACTTCTTGGATTCCAAAATCTTTATAGATCATATGCTGACATTTTAATTATGATCATAGCAAAAACAGGTATTCATTTAATAATATGAAAATACATTTTTTTCATGCTTTAAATGTAGATCCTTTTCTAGTTTTAACACACATCCCTTTTCTTTCCTTATTTTATTCCTGAATCATAATGCATTTATGCTCATGGTATATTTCTATAGTATCTACTTTATAAAACAGTATTTAAAACATTCTAAAAGGTTTTAGTGAGTCAAAAAATTATTCTTCATTCACTGAAAAATGTTTACCTGATCATATTTCCAGTATAATCCCTACATAGTATTTTTAGTAAACACACACACACACACACACACACACACACACATATATATACTTTTCATATTAATTTATGCATTTCTCTTTAAATCATAATAAAAACTATTTTGTAATGTTTACATCTGTTGCTGTGGTTTTCATTGTTACTCCTTCATTGAATTCCATTATTAAAGCTTAAAGAGGAAACACCATGAAAGGTTATTAGGCTACTAGGTTTTAACCCCTTATATATAAGAGTAGTGCCTTTGTCAAAACTTAGGCTTGGGACTGGGGAGACAACTCAAGATTTGAGAATATTTCTTGATCTAAACACCCACTTCAAGCAGTTCACAAACTTATGTATCTCTGATTTAGGAGATGTGGCACTCTGGATTTTCCTCTGTGGATACCCAAATAAGTGGGGATATACATATACATATACATATGTAAAAAGAAATATTAATCATTACAAAAATATCTTTGACTCACCTTTGAGCTCTCTCATTTTAGTCATTACTCACATAGTAATCATGTAACTAATCTACTGATTGAAATGAATATTATTTTAAAATATCTTAGTCCTGGGACTGGAGACATGTATTTTCCATTAAGAACACTCTTAGCTCGTACAGACAACCTACATTCAAATATCCCATTTTAGTTCACAACTATATGTTTCTCCAACTCCAGGTGATCTAACACTTTGGTATAACTTGTGTGGGCCACAATAGATAAAGATAACTTGTACACTCTGAAAATGTTTTATTGTGATTGCTTTAGTAAAGAGCTGAAAAGCCAACAGCTAGGCCGTAGGAGGTTAGGCAGGACATCTGGTGATACAGAGGGCTCTAGGAAGACAGAGGCAGAGAGACAGAGGAAGTTATACATAAGGTAAAGAGCAGAGGAAACCAAGACATGGCAAATCAGATATATGTTTCTTTTCCCTCTTTCTTTTTCCTTGGCTCTCTTACATTATTTTTTCGGCATCTCTCCTTTTCTTTTTGTTTTCATTCTATTTTTGGTTTGTGGTTTAATTGAATAAAAAATGCCACATATTTGAAATCATCTCTATTAGTTTATTGAAGAACACTCTAGTGTATTTTAAACCACTGAATAAATAATGGCCTAATTTCCATTAAGCCTATAAAAACAACAAGACTATTAGATTCTCTAATATACATGTCTAAATTTTAATACAATATATTCTGATTATGACTTCTCCTTCTCACACTCTTCCCAGTTCTTCCCCACTTGACCACTCACCTAAATCCACATTCTGTACTTTAAGTTATAAAGAATTATATATATATATATATATATATATATATATATATCATGGGGGAGTCCTTCTGTATATATGTTTCTCTTATTGGGTGATGAATAAAACACTGGCCAATGGAGGCAGAAAGAATTCTGAGAATGGTAGGCAGAGAGGATGCCCAAATAGGATGACATGGAGGACTGGGAGAATAGGATGTGCCAGACATTCTCTGGTAAGATAAGGCCAAGTTGAACTACACATATTAGTAGTTATGTGTTAGTAATTAAGACAGAGGTAGCCAATAAGAAGCACTAGCCATCAGCCAACAACTTAATAATTAAAATAACTCATTGTGTGCTTATTTGGGGGTAAAGCAGTGGTCGAACCTGACCAGTAAGAAACTGCCAGCAATAGATATCATTTGAATGACTAATAATATAAAATTCTAAAATAGTGATCATATCAACCTACTATGTTGCATTAAGGTTGTAAAAAAACAAAGAGAGAGACAGAATTTTTTTACAACAGACAAGTGAGTTTAAGAAATAATTACATAACAGGGGCGGTGGTGATGCACGCACACCATTAATCCCAGCACTCGGGAGGCAGAGGCAGACAGATCTCTTTAATTTCAAGACCAGCTGGTCTACAAGAACTAGTTCCAAGACAACCTCCAAAGCCACAGAGAAACGCTGTCTTGAAAAACCAAAAATGAAATAATTACATGAGACATCGCTTCAAGGTACATAGGATATGTCAAAATGTGCTGATTTCACATTTTTGAAAAGTAATCAATCTTTTAAAAACATAGAGCATTTGCTTTATTTCTGAGTAAACATAATGTATTAGAAAATTATAAATTGAATTTTTATTACATGTTACTAATAGTCTCCAAATCTAATAAATATTTGTTTAATCTAGGTTAATACATTATGCTTACCTGTTTTAATATATTAAATAATATACCATAGTGTCATTTCAATTCACAAACCAGTAATTATATCCATTAGCTCTGTGTAGCCTCATAACTTTTGTCAGAACCTTACAGGCATATTCACTATTAAATATACAAATCATATGTGCACCACATATTTTATCGAGACAAGTTCAAACTTTGCCTTAAAGTAATGTGCACAATTAAGAGTGAATTTTGAATCACATTCATGTGGGAACAATAAAACTTTGAATTCTTCCGAACCTGTGCTCCCAAGTAGCTAAATAAATAAAAGTGTGTTTACCCAACTGACTTATATGCATATTATGGAATAAATCTGGAATGTAGACTACAGTAATGAGTTCACCCAAACAACATCAATATTTCATTTACTAATAGTGATGTATAGTATGAGACAGGCCATAATGTGTTTGCAGAAGCACTCAGGAAAGAAAATCAGACACGTAGGCACTTTTCAAAACATAGATCCAGATTCACTAATTAAGTTCAGAGATTGTAGATCATTTCTTCATGAGCCTATAAATCTGCAGGAAAAATTGAACAATGGGTTTTGATAAGATTTTCTTTTTTCGGAGTAAATAGCCTTATGGAATACAGAGCTAAACACATAATATTGAGGAATTGGAATCTATTTCAATTATCAAACAAAAAAATGAATCTTATTCCCTTTTATTCTTCACAGCATCTTATGTCATTTTAAATATGGAATTATTTTAAATAATAAAAATTTTAAATCAAAATAGTTTTTAAAAATTAAGACACCCATAATTTAAATAAAATACTTCATTTGATGAGGTTAGTTATGCATTATACTGTTGGTAACATAAGACTCCCTGCTACAAAACCTGAGGCTAAGCACAATTGTAGCTTATATATAATGTTTTGTTAATGGTTATTCCAGTTATAGAGATTTTCTGCTGTGTCCATTAACCCAATGAAGATAAAATTAGATTTTATAACTCTGATCTCAGTGTGTCATATCTGATCTCCCTACAATACAACACATTTGAAATTAATGATTAAGTATGAAAGATCTAATCTTAAGCATTTTATTACTTTTATTATCTTAAAAAAATAGGTTGTAAGTTACTAGTGATTCTATCTGTGTAAATGATTAGGCTTCCTTCTTCCTCGTGAATGAGGCACTGGCTGGTCATTACACAAAGATGTGCAGTCTAATAATGTAACCAATGCATGTCACTATTTAAATTAACTGTTTAAAGAAAATGAAATAGGTACCTTCAAAATAACCAGTGACATTTTCATGGTTTATCTTAAGCTTATAGGTGGATAGTAATTATATTGGTTAGGGTACATGTGATTTAAACATTATCTTTACTACAAAAATTTGTATTGAACATTATGAAGCAGGTAAATTTATTCAGGGTTATTACCACTTGAGCATGGGAATTTTATGAGACTAGTTATGTATTTATCAATGATACGTATGATTCAGTAGAATTGTTGTCTATCATTAAATCTTCCAAAACAGTAATCAATGATATTTAGCTCATATCTGGAGTTAGAGGAAAGTCACAAAAACATTATTTTGTAGAGAGAAGTACTGACAATCAGCTGAACATCACAACTAAGACCTTTTATTGTTTTGTTTTCATCTTTGTTTTTCTAAGAAATATTTACTTTTTGTAGAATTTTATATTACACAATAAAATAGGTTGTATATATTTTAAAAATAAAGCATCTTTATAACTCCTTCTTTAAAAGTATAGAATTTTGTAATTTTCTGGGCCATATCTCAAGGGTAGTATGCTTGCTTTTAATGTATGAACCATGGCTCAAATTACTGCCCTTAAAACAGAATGGATACATAAATGAAAATTTTTAAAGTTATAATCCTATGAAGTAAGCAATGTGCCTGTTGTTTGAGAATAGTCTCTCTTGTGAATCCTAGTTAATACCAATTGTTACTAAAGTTACAAAGAAATTTTTCACTGTCTAGCACAGTAGCATATGTGTTTTTTAAATTTAAATGATTCCTTTTCTAGGAGCTCATGGTGCACCTGCAACGAAAATATTCACATGCACATTATTCATTAGCAAAGTTTTAGGAACATATGATGCCAGAAAATTGAAAATGTTACTGCACAGGACAGTGGTTAATATGTGAGTATATTCAGAACAATCTTTCTAAAGATTTAAACATGAGTATTGAATTTATTTTGTTCATTTATATGTGTATATATGTGTGCATAAATGAGCACATTTGTGGGTTAAAGACAAATTTGTGATGACTTTTGAGATGCTTTACATAATTATCTCTACTGAGATCTGAGTAGAGCTGTTGCCTAGATTTTGATGTATGAACATAATTTTGTGCTAAAAGACAAGAGAGGCTTTTCTTGAAACAGCAAATGACTGATGTGAAGTCTAAATCAAATGGTTCCAGGTGTGAGTCCAATTCTTCATTTCCTAAAAAAATCTGTAAATGCATAAACAATGATGAAAACCCAGATGTCAGCATAAATGAGTACCCACTGGTTAATGCAGATTACATTCATTTTCAAATAAACTAAATACATTTCTAAAATAAACTGATTTAAAAAAAGAATCTAAGACCTAAATAAAAATGTGTAAGCACAAAAATAAACAACACAATTATGTTTTTAGTAGAAAGATGGCTAAGTAAAAAGGAAGACTGGGAGAGTTAGAAAGATCATCACTTGACAACCAGTTGTGACATTCAAGGAACATCTATGAAAGTTATACTTAAGTTTTGGATCTGGGAAGATTAATATCTTCATCATAGTTTTGAAGGTTCAAATAAGTTAAATATCTAGAGTTCCCTGCACCATTTGTTGATGGTATATTTTTTGTAACTTTGTCACAAAATGGTAACTCTGGTAGCATGTCCCTACAATTGATTTTAACTTTACTGATCTGTAGGTCTGACTTTTGTACCAGATTTAAAATATGTTTACAATGTTTTGGTACTATAATTTTGTAACATGAATAAATAAAAGGATCCAGAGAATGATATTGGTGTTCAGGCCTCAAGTTAAATATTAGAAAAGCAAAGCAGCTGGACACTACCTTACCTCCACCAAACCTCAGACAGCAACCTCTGCTCAGTGTGCCTGGGAAACCCTGGGTCTTCAATGTCTTGCAATCTCAATGTTTCTGAAGAATAAATCCTGATACTGAGACTTTGCTCCTGTCTTATATATGTCCCTAAGGCTAAAATTAAAGATGTTTATCCCAGGTGCTGAGATCATCTTTGTGTGAGCTGTTTCTCTTTAGGACTGGATCAATTTTGTGTAGCTCTTGGTGGCCTTGGACTAAGAGAGATCTATCTAACTCTTAATGATGAATCCTAGAATTAAAGGTATGTACCACTACCTCCTAGCTTCTGACTGCTTGTATTAAAGGTGTGTGTGTGTGTGTGGCTTCTGTGGTTTGTGGCTGACTTTGCTTTCTGAACCATCAGGCAAGCTTAAATAAATCATAAATAGTATATCACCACATAATTTAAAATTAGAAATGGCAACACTTCTCAAAGTACCATTTTGGTTTAGTATTGCTTTGCCTACAATTATTTTATGCTTCCATAAAAATATTAGAGTGTTTTTTGGGGGGGAGAGAACTTGTTTCCAGTTATATTAGGATTTTTTGCATTAAATTCATATATCTTTGGATAGATCATTCATTTTCACAATATTTTTTTCTGATAAGTTAGCACAGGGTGTTTGTCTATCCATCTTTCAATGTCTTCTTCAATTCTTTTTTTCTTTTTCAATTTTGTAATCATATCCAAAGAATAATACACCAATTGGTTATGTAATTCTATATGACAATTATTTAAAGCATTCATATAAATAACATTTTTAAAACTGTGTAGTGAATATTAATGTTTAATTAATAAAATAATCTATGAATTTTAAAAAGGCAGGGCGAGTTTGAAGGAGGAAGGGAATTGGAGAAATGATACAATATAATCATAATCAATAATAAAATAACTAAGTTAAATATTTTCATTGTAGTGGACTTCCATTCCTTTGGTTAATTTTAGTCTCTCTCTTTGGCAGTAATATAAACCTATAACTTTTGATAAAGTACAGTTATCAACTACAAGTGGGTTAAATACCTCTGCGTATGATCTGGTAACTTGAAATTGCTAGTGAAATAATTGTGGCTCATAATTCAACTTACAGGCATAAATAAGCACTTTCTGAACAAGGCTGTTAGATTGAACATATGAACAGCAAACAACAAATAATCACATCTAAAACATAAAAGGTTATGTAAAGCAATGGAAACTCTGAAGAGAATGAGAAGATAGATCACCAAATGGGAGACTACATGAGACAAAGCATTAGTGACAAGAATATGCACAGAATTCAAATATTAAACATTAAGAAAATAAACAGCTCAGTTTTTAAAATGGGCTGTTAGGGAAGAAAAGACAGGTCAGCAGTAAGCATTACATGCACACTGATCTTCCAGATAACTAGAGTTTGTTCACAACACCCACATCAGTTGCCTTGCAATCTCCTGTAACTCCAGATCACCACACACACCTGCCCTTCCATTATATCCAAACACATGTGGCACACATAGGCATATATGTATAAATACAAAGAAAAATAAGTCATAAGTAAACTCTGGAGGAGATTGATAATCTCTCTCCTAGCTTTAATTGGTTGCTTATAGATCATCATCAGGAGGTGATGCCTTGCAGAATTTCCCATGTCCATGCTGGTCCTGATAAAGGTCTTGTTTGAGAAAACATAAAAGCAGCATCCTTGCTGCATATAGACAATGCTTTCTCCCAGTACACATGCTGGTCCTCTGGTTTTTAAAATCATACTGCCCTTATTTCCATAATAGTATATGAGCCTTACACATACAGGTTGCATTGTTCATGCACCAATTAGGCTAGTCACCTCATGCTTGAACACGTGTACATATCTGAAATTGGCTTTAAAAAAGGCATTATTAATGAGGAGTGCAAACTGTGGTTATTTGAAGGTATGCAAATAAACGTATATAATGTAGTTAGAAAATGTATTGGCTTAGGTAAATAGCAGTAGAAGGGTCTTCTTCTAGGCTCCATGATCCCAACAATCATTGATTTGTCTAGATTTACTATAACAGTTTTGAATTCACTCCTATGTATCTGGCCTATGTCCAGTAAGCTGTCTTCTAATATTTTATTGAAGCTCTTGGGATTAACCCTAAAACCGTGTACATGCAAGAAATACTGCATATTTTCAGTAAGATATATCTAAATTTCTGTCAGTTTCTGTGCATGTCTGCACACACACACACACACACACACACGTATGTAATAACAACAATAAACATAGTAATAGAACAGGTTACACATTTGAAAAGGAGTAGAGGACAAACATGAGGAGTTGTAGGGAAAGGAATGGGTGGGAATAATGAAAGTAACTTATTAAATACGAAATTCTTAAATAATTTTTAAATTTTAAATTAAAACTGACTTGTGGAAGTTGACAAAAAAGTCACAGAAGAAATAAAACTACCATTCCAAAGTGTTAAAATTTCTTAGCCAGCCAATAAGGCAATAAGGAAAAAAAACTTACTGATTTGATGTGTGGCCTGCTCTGTGAGAGGGAACGTTCTCTTCTGGACATAATATGAGTGTCACAATCATATAGTGTCACAATATATAAGCTATGGTTATGTGCACGAGACCTACAAAAATCAAAACAGCCACATCTTGGTACAGATAGAATAGTTTGTCTTCAGGTCTGACTATGTACTGGGGAGGTATTAGCAATGGATAGCTGTGGGGAGAAGGGAGAATCATTATTTATTGAGAATATGGCCACTTGTAGATTTTCCATTCTTCGATGGATGGCCTTACACTCATACAAATATGGGTGGCATCAACTTTACATCGTTATGTAAAACAAAATAACGACAGCAAAAAAACAAAGAACCATAAGTTGGTAGAAGTGGGAGGAAGGTAGGGAGCATAAGGAAACAGAGGTTTGATATAATCTTATTTGATTGTATTCATGTATTTAATTCTCAAAAATAAAAAAGAAAAATTAGAAAATACACCTAAGTCAATCAAGCAACCTTCCCACAAAACACCTCATAAGTGGTCTGATCTTTAAAACACAGTTCTTTTTTTTCCCCTAACATGTCTCCAAATGTCTCCTATAAAATTAACCATGGCTTCCTATAAAAACTTTTGAGAACTGGAACAGGAAATTAACATGATGAGCCTGCAGTCTCTTTTTGTGCTGAAAACTAAGGAAGAGATTGTACTACCTACCTACCCTTAGAGAAGGTATAACAAAATAATTGAAGGAGATAACTAAATGAGCCCTGAATATTCATCAAGAATAAGTTGTTCAAACGATATTAAAATGGTATTAGCAAAAAATTAAACTAGAGTTGTGCATGCCCATTCAATTGTAAATTATTAAATAGCATAAAGAATTATGAGGAAAGAATTCCTTTATAAAATATCCCAAATAATTATATAGATCCTCCATATTCAAGGGGGATGTATACAATTCCAAATTCTTAGGTATGGCTGGACAAAGCAGTATGGAGACAGAGAGTGAGTAAGGAGAGAAGACAGTGGTTTAAGGTAAAGGAGTAGTGAGCATAGCTTCATTTTTCTAAATATTTTGCTTTGTTTTGGCAAGATTATGAAAGGAACTAAAATGTAGTCATAGAATTAAAAATGTTTTCTAAAATTTAGTGACAGAAAAATACAGAAATTGATTTAAAAATTTAAACCCTGTTTAGTCAAATGAAAGGATAGTACATACTTTATTACTAGTATTATATAACTTCCATTTAGATCCAGTGTTTAATAACACTTTACACCTAGAGATATTTGATAAATAATTTGGTTGATTTGATTACTACTTTGCAGAAGGCTGTGAAATTGTCCTCCATTTTTGGTTTATTATTTTATGCCTTTTAAATATGGATATTCATACATATGACAATAGCATAATTTTAAATGATACTTCTGGTGATGAAAACCTACTTGGTGTATTTACAAAAAAAATCAAAAACTTTCATCTCTAACAATTAAAAAATCAGAATAAGGATATTAATAAGCCTCCTGGGAGACATGTCTTTTTGTATCTTTGATAAATACGTGATTATAAGAACAAATTATGAGAAGCAATAATTTCCCAGTAATGTGATCATTAAAAGACCTCCCAACTGCAATACATCACCATTAATTGGGAACAGATGATCATTTCAATGGCATACCCAAGTCATTATCAGCATTCAGTCCTTGTGATTACCTTGATATTATTCATGAATTGATCATTTCATTCTAAAAATGTTCAGTGAAATGATTTTAATAAGGTTGTTTACTTTAAAATTAGACAAAAAAGAACATAATTTAAATAGTGTGGTTGAGATGATTGGAGAATGGATTTGGGGAAATAAGCCAAATTTGAAGCCTTACTCATTTATTGCAAATAATATGACTTTAGCTTTGCTACATTTACTCTTTGTTTTATGTTGCATCATGCAAGCACAGAAAAGCTACAATAATGTCTATCTTCACTGTGCCTTTTCCTGTTACAATGCCATGGTTACCAGCCTGATTCCATAGTTACGTTGAGGATGACAATCAGGCCTACAAAGGTGTGTGTATGAGAACAAACATCACTTCAACTGCTATTTTGCTTCACATCTTACTTCCAACAGAATGAGAAACAGTTTTTATTGTATAGTTCTAATTTCATGTCTATTTCTGAAGAGTTTAGTCCTATATTGATTTGAGAATTCCAAAACAATGGCTTATCGTGGATGCTCTAAATTTTAAATAATCTGTTATGGGATGTACTTTTCTAAATTACTTGTGATTAGTACTTTTACTATTTTTTACTTTGAATAAACAAACATGAGAGCTAAGAAGTTAAAGAACTGAGTATGCCTAATACAGAAAAGTGGTGAGTGTGGTTTTAAGACAGAAATTAATTGTCAGTTATAGTATATCATGGATATCTTCAGTATCCTGAATTGTAAAAATCTAGTCTTTCCCAGTAAGTTATTTTGTTGTTGTTGTAATTTTAAAATTCAGCACTTACTGTTTCAAATTGGAAATTTTATATTATTCATTCTTATTCTTAAAATGTTCATTATGTTCTGTTATCCCAATTTCATACTGAAATTTCTCATTTAACTATTTCTCTTCATCTTTAGAATTGAAATCTGTTACCATCTTCCTTTTTTTTTTTTTTTTTTTTTTTGACCATGACAGTTACATTTCAACTCTAACAAGTACAACCCACTGTCCTATTTCACATTAACTGTAGTGCCTCTTGTTCAGGACATCATTTATTGGTAGAGCTGACCTGTCGGGTCCATACCTGAAAAGGGGAATGTGGATTGAGTAAGGAAATAGATAAGAGACAAGAGATAGTGTTCAGAGGGCCCATGATAAACACCAGGATTTGCCCCGCTCTTATTCCACGCTCTTATATATCCCAATTAAATGGGGGTTAGGCAAAAGACTTCCTTGCCAAGAAGCATTACCTTCTTAATAACCGAAATATCAAGTAACCACACCCTAAACGAAATATCCTATTGTTAAGATAATAACATCCATTAGTTACTCTTTTAGCCAAATATCCTGTTGTCAAGGCAAGGAACACAAAAGCTACACCTTAGGTAAAAACATTCTGCTGTTTAATCTTGAAAGAGCAATATTGAGTTTGAACTCTCTGACCATAAGTCCAACTGAAATGAAACCATTTCTATGGGACCAGATTTTAACTATCAAGTTAACACAGCATAGTGTCATTGGAGAAACAAATTTCCATTGATAAATTGTCTAGATCACATTGCCAGATGGAGATGTCCATGTGGGATTGTTAGCTGATCTACAAGGGCAAACTTATTGCCCCTAGCATACCTCCATTGTTTTACCCATATCCTTCATGAGTTCCTTCCTTGACTTCCATCAGTGAAAACAAACCACTTTCCTCTAAAAGTTACTTTTAGTAAAAGTGCTTTGTCGTACCAACAGCTAAAAGATCCTTCCCCAGAAATATGACCAGCAAAATCCCACAGGCCAGAATCTTAGGACATATTTATAATTATCCCTATAATAAATGGATTAGTAAGGATTTTTTAATGGTTTGCTATCTGCAAAGAATTTCTAACAATGTTTATTTTTTGCTTAACTCTATTTTCATTATAATATATTCTATTTTAAAAAGAAATTTATTAGATATGCACATTTTATCATAAATATGTCAACACAACTTTACAATTAAACAGGAAACACTAAATTAGACTAATAATACATGTTTCAAAGCAAGTAACTTATTCCTTTTCTCTAAAACTCTCTTAGTGCCAATCATATTCCAATGCCATTTAAGATTGGTGTTTGATGAATCTTGAAGATGCCAAAAATCATATCATAATCACAGTATCTTAGACAACTTATGTTTATTATTTTCCCCAAAATAAATCTTCTTGATAAGTTCTTATCAAGCTATCCCTTAATCAGTTTTCAGGTATATGTAAAGGACTTGATTAGATGAACAAAACCAATGACATAGATAGTGATTTTATATTACGAGAAACTGCTCATGGTGTTGAATCAAATTCCTCATGGCTTATTTATTGTGAACAATGTCTTCATTTTCAATTTTCATTGAAACCATTATTCCTTCAGATGAAACTCTCCTGGTTTATATTTGTATGACATTTAAGAGGGAAATATATGCATTGCTGTGGAGGAGAATAATAGACAGCATGACATCTGCAAATGGCTAGATAATAAATATTTTAGGACTTAGAGCATATGTTGTCTTTTATATTTGTCATATCTCCTCTCTTTTCTCCCCATTAATCCCTTTCTCTTTCTCTCCCCTTCTCTGTCAGTGTTAACAAATGCTTAGAGTTTAAAATTTATTTTTATCTCAGACTATATAAAAAGCATTACTCTAAAACTAGATTCTACTTCTCATTTGACTCTTGGGATTTTCTCCACTCATGATATAGAAGACTTCCTTAAGGAACACATTGTTCAGGGATCTATAAATTCTTCTGGGAAAGATCAAATATATATCACCCTATAATTGGATCCACATTCTATATCTAATCACTTCCTAAATCTTACACTGTGAGTGGAAAAAAAAGATACATTTATGTATTATTCATAATGAATAATGAATTTTCTGAGTTTTCCTTGTTCAAATTAGAGATGCCTTCCTTAAACATCCAAATCATGTCCTCATCTATGCCTCTTGTATGAATAGACACCAGTTTTGTTCTTATTGCTGTTGTTGTTAGTTTGTTTGGATTGCTTAGACAAGGAGTCTTGTAGTCCAGAATTGTCTCAAATATCAAAAATTACCTTGTAATCCTCCCCTCTTTTCTCCTGAGTTCTAGGATTACAGGTTTGTGACACCATGCAAGCTTTGATATGATGCTGAAGACTATCAAAAGCTTCATACATGTGAGAGTAGAATTTCAAAACTGTGTTAATACATCCAACATTATTCATAATTTAATCTTTAGAATAATACTTTTGAGTGAAATGAAAGTTATACTGCCCAAATATATATCTTTCTTAATCATTCAATGTTTATTTCAACATTTATTTAAATGTGCTAATAAAATCCATTAATATTGATATTATTTAAATGAGCAGTGTTTTAAATCAATATATATGAAAGTTAAGTAATCTAAATTAAATGTAAAATCTTCTTTACTATTACTAACATTTTGTTACAAAAAAATCAGACATTGTTATTCTTGTTGAAATTGCTGCTGATGTTTTTGTAAATATGGAAATACTATACCACATTTTTAATTGCCCTGGTGGTTGGGTATTATTATATTAGTGACATTCCAGCAAAAGTTTATAAATCCATTTTTAAACTCCAGTTTCAAAAAATAAAAATAAAATCTGTCATAGAGCATGTAGAGTAACTTTTTAAAGGCCCATTTTATTTTCTGTTCCTCTTACTTTTGTCTTCATTATTCAAGACTCAATTTCATAAATTTTTAATAGAGCAATTTCTCAAACCTCGCATAACATCTGGAAAGAAATTATTCAAAAAGGCTTTTGAGTGTGTGAATTATAGCTGTGATTTTAAGTTTAGTCATGATTTTTACTTGTTAAAACGAGCATAACATTTTACATTTGCATATTATAAATTATACAATCAAGGTCTTTAACAAAATATCTCAAGTGATCAAATATTTCAGAAATACTACTTCAGATAATGGATATATTATGTACTAGAATAACAGATATATAAAATGTAAGATATTTCATATTTAAGTTCTGTTCATTCCCCAACTCAAAATTTTCTATAAAATGGAGTGTTCATTGTAATTTCATTTGTACACACTTGCCACCTAATATTGTCAATTTTATGAGTTGAAGAAAATATCTGAAATATAAATGAACTATCTTTATGGAGTAGAAAAATAAATTTAATTTTCCTTATTTAAATGTATATGACTATCTGTGAAAATCAGGCTCATATACATGAATAAGTGTCATTAATTTATGGTTACAGGGTCTATCTTCTATGCAGCCATTTTTTTATATTATTATCTAAGGAAACATGAATAAGCAATGTCAAATAAGTCTAGAAAGTGACATAGGGATGTAAGCTACACAGTATGTATATAAGATAACACTTTAGAAGTTGTTTCTTTGTAAGGTTGGAATAATATTTGCTGTAAGATAGGTATAAACTAAGTTTTTAGTTTTTATGATACTATAATATGTATATTATTATACTTAATATATATACTTAATATATATACTTAAAATGTATTCATATATGGAAACTTGATATACATCATTGGCTACATCTGTTTGGTGAATATATATATTTTGCTGAATGAATAAATATAATATGCTGCCACAAATTTTCTCATATGAATAGTTTACCTGGGATAAGAAGAAAAAAAAGTAACAGTGGAGGAAAAGAGAGTATAAGAGATAGGAAGAAGTAGAGAATGGAGAATGTGAATGAGTCAAAAAAATAGGATTCACATTGAGACAGCTAACCTGAACAAGAAGGAGCTAAAGGGCCCCCCAGACTGATAGCTGGGAATCCAGTATGGGGCTGACTCAGACCTCCTTAATATGGGTCTCAGCTAGAAGGACTGAGCAGTCTAAGGGACTTCAGACAGTGGAACCAGGATGTGTCCCTGGTGCACAAAAGGACCTTGCAGACACACCCCCCCCTACAGACAGGAGAGAAGCCCTAGTCCCTACTTCAAATGGCTTGACATATGTACATGACCCCACTTGGTCATGTACACATAGCCCTACATGTGGAATTGGGGTGGGGAGATGGGAGGGGAGGGTGATCAGGGTGCATGTGAGGGGTGAGAGAGGGTAAAAGGGAGAAAGGGAGGGAGGCAGAGAGGGAGGGAGGGGGAACTGGGATCGACAAGTAAAATTAAAAAAAGTAATAAAAAATAGGATTCAAATGAGGTGAATTTACATGAAACTAAATTTAAAAACATTATTTAACCTGGTAGCTCGAAATCAAAGCTTAGATGAGGAGTTACTTATTAAGGCACATGTGATTTGTGCTAATAATGGATTTCTGCTTTCTAGTTAAATGTGCATAGGGTACATTGATTATCCAGGGAGGTAAGTCAGTAGCAGATCACTTGTAATTAATGATCAGGGAATTAGATTCCATTGTTGTAAAACCCCTCCTCCTAATTGTCAGAATTACAGGGACAAGGATTACAAACAATTTAAGAAATGCTAACATTTAACATGGCAAAAATGGGCTACATCCAAGAACTAACCTCCAGTAATTCAATAGAAGAATTTTGAAAGAAGAATTTTGAAAGAATATATGTATTAGATGATGAGAAAAGAACAATTTAAAAATATTCAAATGTGAACAGATCTTTGCCCAAAGGAAAGAGAAAGATGAAAAATGAACTTGATAAGGGAACAGAGAAATGTCAGTATCACGATGAGATGCACTAGGTATACATCATGAATTCAAAGTAATAAACATGAAGCAAAAATTCAACAGATGAATGAGAATCCTGAGAAACTAAACTTCATCCATTTCTGGTAGGGATGAAAAATAATACATATATTTGGTAAATTCTGTTCATTTAAATGTACAATTACCATATGACCTAGGCACGTATCTCAGCACAAATCTATGCCTCTTAATACAATAACAATGTGGGAATGTGTTACAGCTATACAAATGGAAGATAATAGTTGATTATTAAGAAGAATGCATTGGCAGTATAACTAAAAATTGGAAAAATTTTCAAGTCATTTGCCAAGCAAAAGAAAACAATTTGAATATGGCATGTATTATTTAACTCTATTAAAATGAAATACTATAAAAGCAAATTCATGATGATAGCAAATGGATCAGTCAATGGAGTTTGAGGTATATGGAAGAAAGACATGAAGGAATGAAATATGAACACATTTAAATGTTTTGGAATAGTTAAGCTCCTTATTGAAGGTATGAATTGGCAAAGAATTTTTCATTTCAGGATGAAGTAAAGCAGCATTTAATAGGGATGCCAAGAAAGATGGCATAGGAAAGGCATGTTTGAATAAGTGAAGAATGCTTCCTGAGAATTTCTTTTATATTTGAATTATATTTTAAAATTTTATTTTTGCCTCATTTTAAAACTTAATCATGGCACAAAAAAGAACCACAAAAAAAAAAATACGTTGAAAACAAGATGACATCACAAAGTTACTTATAATCCAATATCAGGGAGTGTAACAGTTTCTGTGGCACAGATAGCACTTGATAAGTACCTGCCAAGATTGTCTTCCTTCCTTCTAAGCATGTTTTGGGACACCATACTCACCACACACACACACACACACACACACACTCTTTCTCTCTCTCTCTCTCTCTCTCTCTCTCTCTCTCTCACTCACACACACACACACACATACAATGCAATACAAACTTGTCTTTACACTTTGAAACATTAGAAAATGAAAATTATTTTTCATGTGTTTTATACTTATGTCAATAGTAAACTCTATACTTAAAAAGAATAAAAAGTTTCCAAAACAGTTTAAAAGAAAAGGATTCTTTGGAATGCTTATTAGAAAAGAAAAGGTCAAGGAGCTATTTGACACCTGTTTTTGAGTTTATTAAGCTTAATTAAAAAATTATGTTGACCATATTTTTTCTGTTTCTATAAAGGTCACAAGAAGTATCAAATTATTATAAGTTGCTGCAACAGTGCTAATTAAATAAAGAAGAAAGGTATGTTTAGCCATGATCATTATTAATTACCAAGACAATTTATCAAAGAATCTCCAGATTCAAATTCTATGAAAAAACCAATGTATATGCATATTCTTGGGTTATTCATAACACATTGCAAAAGCCATGTAAAACTAAAATAAAGTTATAAATTTTACCAAGATAACTATTTGTTATATAGTAGAGTTGTACAAATTAATAAAACTGAATAGCTTGTGAGATTAAAAATGAATAATTCATGTTATAGAATATTTAAGGTAAATAATGTTGAAAACATTCTAAACAAAAAAAGGAAAACATAAATTTATACCAATATTTATTTAACTTCTATGATTCTTACTTTTCCTAATAAAACGTTTTCTATGACCAAAGAAATTATATCTAATCTTTATTTAATTTATCATGAATTAAGCTAATAACAAAGCACAGGAATAACTACACTGATCTCTCTCTTCTTTATATTATGCCTGACTCTTTGCCTGTATGTGTTTGTGGACCACACATGCGCCTAGTTCAGAAAGAGGATAAAAGAGATGTCATGACCATTGTTACTATAGGGAAAGATTATTGTGAGATGCCAGGTGATATTTGGAACTGAAACCATGTCCTTCACAAGAGCAGCAAATATACTTAACTGTTGATACACCTCCCTAATCTCCTGAACTACTTCATAAGTCATGTGCATATTTTAGAATTCGATTGATAGCACTTAATAAAACCATTCAACAACAGTTGGTGGCACATGCCTTTAATCCCAATACTTGGGAAGCAGAAGTACATGAATCTCTGAGTTACAGACCATCCTGGTCTACAGGATGTTATGTTCAGAATTATGTATTAAGACTTCAAGAACATGGAGATGTTTGTAGCCCATTGTGCAGCCTTATCAACTTTGTTTATTTTTCACTATATGGGTTTTGCCTGATCAATGTTCATTTCTGACTTAGAAATTAGGCTTAATAAAAATAAATTTGAAACAGCAATAGCATTGCAGAAATAATGAAAATGTGTAAAAGTGTAGAGTAGACATGACCATAAAATGATTTTAAGATTCCCTAGACTGAAGCAGATGTGACCAGAAAATCTAATGATAGATAAATTGTAGTACAGTTTGAAGAAATTTAGAGCAAAATGAAATGAAGTGTGTAAAGTTATAGTAACCAAAAATAATTTTATTGAACCAATTCTCACTGTAACATGAGAGGAAACTCATAAGCCTAATATTTATTTCTTTGAACTTTTACAGTGATCAGAATCTTATTTTAGCATATGATACATAGTAACATTGTTTTAATTGCCTATCCTCCCCATGAAAATGCAGAAAATTCATATCACCTCAAAGATTCAATGCATGCAAGCAACAATCAAGCAGTACAGAAATATTGCTAGCCTCCAAACTGTTACATGTTTTTTTAAGATGACATAAATCATCCCTAAAAGAGATATTTTCATAAAATATTAGCTTTTGTAGACTTTGCATCTCTAGATTACTACTTTGCCTGTTTTCCAAATATTTTGTGTATAACTGGAGGGTTTATAATATTTTTTCCTTCCAGTTCAAGAAGCAAGATTCTCTCAAGGAAAAGATTCTCTATTGTTCATTTTACAGTCTCCTGTAACAAGTCTGTCTCTGTACCTCCAGAAACAGATGACCTGACCTAGTGAGAGTACAGGGATTCCAGTCGTAAAGTTGGGGACCAGCATTGGTCCATACCAAGTCCTCTGAATGTGGTTGCCAGTTAGGAGGCCTGGTAAGTCTATGAGACCTCTGACAGTAGAACCTGTATTTATCCCTAGTGCACAAATGGACTTTGTCCCCCATGGAGGGACTATTTCAGCCCAGATATATGGAGGAGAGCCTAGACCCTCCCACAATGATGTGACAGACTTTGATGATCCCCCATGGGAGGCCTCACCATCCTTAGAGAGAGTAAGGGACTAGTTTGAGGGGTTGTTAGGGGGGCTGGGAGGATGGGAGAGAGAGGGAACGGGGGATGGATTGATATTTAAAATGATTATTTCTAAATAATAATAATAATAATAATAATAATAATAATAATAATTAAAATAACCCCAACCTCTCTTGCATCTTGTACCTCCTGTTTACTCTCTGTGTTTCCTGGTAACTCTCAGTACACTTTTTTTTCATCTTCTACTTCCACTCTCTGCCCTGAAGTCCTGCCTATACCTCCTGACTAGCTATTGACCATTCAACTCTTTATTAACAGCAATATATCTTCACACAGGGTACAAGTTTCCCACAACAACATTCTTGTTTAGAAACTCTTCTTACTTGGTCCATTAAAATGTAATATTTGCTTCTAAATGCAATTATTCCTGGATGAGTCACACTTGCAGGCACCATTAATTTCTATTTGAATTATCATTTCAGAGATCCTAGCAGGTGTTAATTGGCAAACTCCAACAAAAACAGATGCAAAACCATGTGCAGAGCTCAGAACTTCTCAGAAAAAAAGTGTTCTACAAACAGGCACACTTTCATTTACTGATGGATTGAGAAATGTCAATAACTAACTACTCACCTGATTTGGTGAGGCATGACACATATACCAAGTGCATTATGTTGTTTGTGAACTCTATAGAATGTATTCCTTTGAAAAACTCTTATGAATATATTTAATTGTCACAGTAAGAAAAGATATTCCTTTTCTGAGACCAAAGCAGAAATATTTTGTAGAGGAAGAAGGGAACTGAATTCATTGAACAATACTGACAAAAGTGTATTTTCATCTACTAGGCTTAGTTGTATTGTGAGAATACTTCAAACATATAGGGTAAAAAACAACTGAAAGTCTATACATTTGAATATCTACAAAGCTTTCAGATCTGTAATTTTAAAATATTACTTAAACTTTGTTTGCATTCGGGTATAAACAATGTATAAGCTACATGAGGCAAAAGGTAGACAAAGGAAATTAACTAAGTTGCATAGGACAAATCTGGACCTGTATATTGTTTCAAGTTAACTCTGTATATTCTGGGTGTTTCTATGCCTCTACCAAAACCAGTGAGCCTTGGCTGAATGCAACTGGAAGGGGACATAGAGTTGCAGTAAGGACCCCAAAGCATAGTACTCTGAGTGAAGACATTAACAGAAAATGTCTTTTTCTTTCTTTTCTCCCTTCTTTCTTTTTTCTTCCTTCCTTTCTTTCTGTGTCTTTCCTTCTCTTGTCTGATCAGCTTTATGACCTTGGGAAAATTACTTGGCATTCACACAGACCTAAGTTGAATGCTCAGGTGTCCTGTAGTTGGATGGGCACTGGGGACACAAAAATGAATAAAGCATAGACATAATATTAAAGCATATGCCTGAAGGAAGCAATGAGGACCAGAGGATATTGTGAATTTTCTTCACTCTAATAATGTTAGAGATGCAATAAAAATTTCTTCTTCAGTGGTGTCTGTGTCTTTGGTTTATGTAATTTCCATTTCAAATATACCACACACAAACACACACACACACACACACAAAAAAAAAAAAAAGAACTGATAACTTTCTGTTTGATAGCAAAATGCCAAGTCAAAGTATTTTATATGTGTTTTGTATATATTTCTCATAATATTTTCCTGACATTTATTTACAAACTATTTTAGTCAGCTTTATATGCATTAGTTTAAGGTCATTTCTAGACAGAAACCACAAAAAAGACAAAGAACAAAATCCTACCTCTGAATTGAGATTACTTGCATCAATATTTTAGTCGAAATCAGATGATGTCTAAATAAGGAAAATTTATGGTTTTGTCTTGATTGCTTATAGGAATTACATATTTTCATTATAGTTATGAATGCAGTCTTTGATGGTGGCATTCTGCTGAATCTTCTAGACAATTATAAAAACTATCTTTCTCGCTTTCTAAATACATGTCTTACTCTTCTACTTCTTGGTGACATGGCTTTTCTCCACAAATTTAAGTTCTTGTCGTACACCATATTTCCTCTAAGAGAAAGCAAGAAATCACCTCAAAACATATCAGTGACCATTTATGTCATTTCCTTTCTTTTGCTATTTTCATATAAATGTATCTGATCATTCATGACAAAAATGGTATGCTATCTGCTTTTCTGTTTCAGGGGCATCTTACTGCATAGCTCAGTTCCCTTTGTGATCAACAACTTCTCAAAAGCTAACCTCCTTTTCCTTTATATATTTTTCCTGAAAAATTCCCTCCTTGTTTTATGATATTTACATTAAATAAGAGTTTGTCTCAAATGTATAGCTTCAAGTTATATTAGGTTTGCCACTTATATAATAATGCAATAATTATTCCTTTGTTTTACCTTACAAAGCTTAACAAGGTATAGTTATTTCCTATGTTAGGTGAAAACTGCTCTATTTCTACAAGAATAGAAATTTGGAGGACAAAAGCCTAGTCAGGATGTACATATTCAGCTTCTAGGGATGGGAATTTATCTCAGGTGAAACAAAGTACAAGATTGATCAAGTGTACAGGGACAGAAGGACAGATAAGAAAATGAAAGCCATATGTGGCTAAGATGGGTATGAATTTGTGGAAATGTGATTTGTTACAGCAATGGAAAATACTAGTTAACATTCTTTCAAACTCAAGACAATCTCGGACACAAATCATGGAATAAAGAGCCTCTGTTGCTGTTTCCTCAAAAATCCAGATCCAAGACAACTTAAATGGCTAGGTAAGAAGAATGAGCCTGAAAGACTACTCCAGCCAGGGCTTCAGTCAAGCCTGTGCTTCTCCACCACACATAGACTGAACAACAAATGATAGCTCTCCCAGTGCTTGACTAGTATTCAGATTTTCTCAGAGACTCTTAAAGATACCATCATGCCCAGACAACAGGAAGTAATTTTAAGATTAGGCTGCCCACATTCTCAAGAAGGGGGGGGCAGGTGGCTTTTGGTTATTTGGTAGGTTATGGATGTTTGTCATTGTTTAGAGGAGTTTGTTGCAAGTTGTTATTGGTCCTGGTCAGGGAGAAAGTTAAACAAAGGAGAGATTAGTGACTTCTTCTTTCCTTCTTTGTTTCCTTCTATCCATCCTTCCTTCTTCCCTGCCTTCCCTCCTTCCATTCTTTCTCCTCTATCCTTCTTTCTATTCGATCTAGATTTGTGGGAGAAAGGAGGGATGGGCGATGAAAGAAACAAAAGGGGGATATTGAAGTGATTGAATAAATGGGCAGATTATGGAATCTCCTTTTAAACTAAAAAGTAATACTGGTTTCAAATATTTTACATTGGTATGAATTTTTGTATATCGATTCAGATTTAAGGTTATTTATTACAACATACTGCATATATGTTTATATTCTTGTTTAGGCTTGGAATCTACACAACTCATTTAAAAAATGTAAAGTCATGGTCCTGGCTAGCTATTATAAACTATCTAGGATAATTAAGAAATGCAGGTTTCAGTGTTGCCTCCATCAGCCTACCCTCCAGGTAGACTTCTGCACTGGGCCCTCGTGAAGATGAGCCCTTGCAGTCCACAAAGCCCACACAGTCCGCCCCATCTACGCACTCCACGCAGTCTGCACCACCTGCCCCACTCTGCCAGTCCCCTACCCCACTCAACCAGCCTTCCCAGCCACTGAGTAGCAAGATACCCCAGGTCTCCCAAGAAGCAAAGGGGACTCAGACAGGAGGGGCTGAGCAGCCTTGTCTCTCGGCTGTCCCTGCAAGCAGGCAGCCAGAGTCCATGTTGAGGTTCAGAAGGCAGCAGTGGAGACAAGGCAGCCGACACGCCCCTCCCCCGTGTCAGTCTCCGTGAAGCAGGACCCCTCAAACCCTCTTCCCTCTCAGGCTGCCCCAAAGCAGCCAGTTTGTCCCTGTGGCCTCGGGCACAAGCACCCCACCTGGACCGGCTCTTCCTCACACTGAAGTCCAGTCAGCCCCCAAACAAGATTCTTCACATCTGACGTCACAGAGGCCTGTGGATATGGTCCAGCTTCTGACTAAGTGTCATCCTGTGGCAGGGCCTGCTGGCCCTCAAGGAGGACAGCTGCTTTGCAGTTCCACTTTGTTTCTGGCAACAATGTCCTGGCCCACAGGTCCCTGCCTCTCTCTGAAGGTGGTCCCCACTGAGGATCGCTCAGAGGATGTGGCTGGAGGCCTCACAGCTGGGAGGAATTGCCAGGAGGATGACAGTGGAAACATTACTATCTGCTGCTTGCTCTGCCCTGTGGTCGCGACCAGGAGGATGTGGTGAGCCAGACAGAGTCCCCCAAAGCCGCCTTCATCACTTACCTTCAGGCCAATCAGGCAGCATAGATTATCAACATTCCCAACCCTGGCTCCAAACAGCCCACCTATGTGCTGCAGATCTTCCCACCCTATGATTTCTCTGAGAGTTACCTCTTCTGCCCTGGCCCCTGACCTCCTTGACAGCATCTCCAACATCTCTCCCCACCTCATGATTGTCGTTGCCTCTGTGTGAGGCTCTGCTGCAAAAAGATGAACACAGGACAGAACTGTGAACATCCCTGCCAGACGCAGAGGGGAAGCTGCTGAGGGACAGACTGCCAGGTGCCACTCTTGCGCCCACCCCTCTCCGTGGATAGACCTCCTCTCTGGGTGGTGCTGCTTATATGTGTACATACAATTCTTACCCAGGACAGACAACCAGCCATGGCCTCACACATGTCTTTCCTCGTTTGGAGGAAAGGGACAGGGCAGTGGGAGGAGTCCGTTTGTGTTGGACAGAAAAAGCTTTTGCATTAAATTAGTGATCTGCATGGCGAACACAGGCTGTGATGTTCTGGACGTGTATGTGAGCATGCCTTGGACTCTCATGCAGGAATTGGGACTTGTGCTGAAGCCCTGGTAATATTTTATCCTTCTCAGGTCTCTGATGGGATCCAAGACTAGACAGTGATAGTTTTACAGTTTCCCTTTTTTCCTAATTCAGAAAAAGGGATATAAAGTTAATAAAGGTTGAGAGATATAAAAACGTAATTTGTTTCTATAGGAAAATATTTTGTGGTCTAAAAAGATGTTTTTGGGTTGGAAATACAAGTTATGATAAAAAGTGATTTAGGTCAAAACCTTGAACTCACAAATAGTATAGACTACCATATAGACAATACAGTAGTTTCTCCAAATTTCCAAATACAAATTGACTGTACACTATGGATGTTTTTACTTGATAATTGTACTTATTCTACATAATTTTACTTTGTTAGATTTAAAAATTCTTCCCTTTTTATTTAGAGAAAAAGGGAAGATATGATATATTTGATTCCATTCTGAAATCCAAGATTGCATTATTTAAATAAAATCAAATTGGATCAAGAGGCAGAGCCAGCAGCTAGTCTACAGGAACTAGTCAGAGTGAATATGAGAGTCAGGAAAATGGTAGAAAGACATTAAGTAGTGAAGAGGGACTTTGACTTTGGCTTTTCTCTGTTTTTTAGATGGGATTTGTTTTTTTGTTTTCTTTTCTTTTTAATTTGGTTTAGTTTGGAATGGCAGAAGAGAAGCTTCATTTTCTAGGAAGTTAGATAAGAAGGAAGGTCAGCTGGTTGCTTTCTGGCATCTTTTGGAGCAAGCAGGTGTTCACTCAAGCATCTGACTCCTGAGTCTTTATTGACAAAATCATGTTTGGAATTTAATTTAAAAACAATAGTCTTAGCCAGGCATTAGTGGCACATGACTTTAATCCCAGCACACAGGAGGCAGAGACAGGTGGATCTCTATGATTGTGAGGCCAGCCTGGTTACAGAGCAAGTTCCAGGCAGGCTCCAAAGCAATACAGAGAAACCCTGCCTCGAAAACAAAAATCAAAGCCCCCCACCAAAAAAAAAAAACCCAAAACCCAATAGTCTTTTGTGTGAATGTCACACTGTTCTGTGCTTTCAATATAAGAGTATCTAGGGCCCATATACATAAAATATTCATTATCATTCTATTTGTTCAACTATAACATATGCATCATGGGTTTACAAAATGTCTATTATTGTGTTATCAGATTACTAGATTCTTCTACTGTTCCCAACTTGCACTATCTCCTCAGCAAATGGTATAAATGAATTAAGTACAACTTATTTCAAAGTCACTCGAGTAAAAGTATTTATCTTCTAACTTAAACATGCCTTAGTTAATATTAAAATTATTTAAGATGTAATTGCAATTTTATACTTCATCTTCTAGATTCAAAGAAAAATATGTTCAAATGAAAATTAAAAACCAGAAATTGATATATTTAATGCCATTTGAAATTTCCAACAACTAATATATTTGTACCACTCAGTTGTCTTTATCTCAATAACTTATAATTAATTATCAAAAGGCAAAAGGAAAAATAGAGGTATAAAGAAATTTATTCAGTATAACCATTTACATTGACAAAGTGAGAGAAGAAGCAAATTCACGGAGAGAAATTGGAGGAAAGAGAATAATCAATTTAGTTAAGAGGGATAAAACATAACATCAATATCTTTTATTCATGTTCTCACATATTATAATAAATATAAAAGTTTTTGTTCAAAACTAAAGCATATAAATTTGAATCATACATAAAATATCAATTTTGAGCAAAACAATGATGTGTATTGTCACCTTAACAGACCTGATTTTATAATTTTCAGGTGTTTTCACTTTTGATGTATAAATTGCTTTTTCCACATCAAATTCATTCAATACAATGAAAGAGTTATCAATTGTACATACTTCTTTATAGGGTTTTTATTGTCTAAAACTACAGAATGTTTAAGTTAATAATTATCCAACTAATAATTTTCACTGCACCTGTTGGGGAGGCTTTAATAGGAAACCACTTAATTTTCTTCATTCTAGATAAGAATCAGAACTGCTCATATTTACATTCTAGCTTTTATTTGACTTATTTTTTTTCCTTTTTAGTTGCACAATATATTTTATATTACCTGAGTGATACTTCTTGCCTTGTATTAGAAAATCAGTCAAATTTGTCTTCATAAGATCCTGATCATGACATCCTAGCATTATAAATAGCAATTTCTCTTAACTAAAGATAAATCATTCTTTATTTTTATTTAATTTCTTTGAGAATAGAGTATGATTACAAATTTTCCTTCCCTTTTTTCTATCCAACCCCTCTGTGTAACTTTTCTTACATCCCTTCAAATTCTTGGCATCTCTTTTCATTGTTGTTTATTTAAATAAACATTACATTTATCTGCATACATATACATATACACATATGCATACATGTATACATATATGCAGATATATTTATCACTCTCAGCTTTCCTCCTTTTATATTCTTCCTTGTTTAGGGTTGAGGCCTTATGAGCTTTTTCATATCCACTTAGCATGTCCATTCATGTTCAGTACTGTTTGTGTAATCATGTTGGTAAGACTTAATGAATGTACTTGCTGATGTGACTCGGAGACAA
The DNA here is from genome assembly GCF_943737965.1 of Phodopus roborovskii. Lineage (NCBI taxonomy): Eukaryota > Metazoa > Chordata > Mammalia > Rodentia > Cricetidae > Phodopus > Phodopus roborovskii. The sequence continues at coordinate 12,415,876 of NW_026126470.1, read as the reverse complement.
TCTCACAGCAATTTTTCTGTTCATGTGGCTTTTCCAATCTTTCTGCCCCTTCTTCCTCAATGATCTCTGAGATTTAGTTGAAAGAGTAGATTCATTATGCATTTGGATTGGATTCCAGCTCTGCATTTTGGTAGGTTGTGGTTTTCTGTAGTTGACTCCATCTGTTGCAAAAGAGAAGTTACCTTGTTGAGGGAGAAGACTATACTTCTCTGGTATGTATACAAATGTTCATACATTGCTGTTAAGGATAATGCTGGTTTAGTATATTATAGACTCTGAACTCTCCACCAATAACGACAAAGCACTGAGTAGTCAGCAAGGCTTGGGGTACGGCATTGTATCCCTTTTGTCGAGCATGACATAAGTCCAATTAGAGAGATGTTGGTTACTGACAGTATGTATGTGCCACTACTAGTCCCTAGAGTTGCTGTGCCATGCAGGGTATGGTGGTTTGAATAAGAATTTCCCCATAGGATCATAGATTTGAATAATTAGTCACGGGGAGTAGAACCCTTTGAAAAGATTAGAAGCACTGTAAGATATGTCCTTTTTGGTGTGAAATATACTGAAGGTAGTGATTTTGAGATGAAGTGGTTCCTTTGTCATAAATGGGTAAGCCTATTGACCACCTCCCTCTGAAAACTCACATGATTCTCACATTGTTTATTTATACTGATGAAAATTTTCTTCGTTTTTCAAACATGTCTTTTAGATTCTTATATATGCAAACTATACCCAACCACAATTTGTCTCTTTAATATTTAAAATATTGAAACTTCTAATTTTTTGAAAACTCTTCCAGATCACAGTAATACATTTACATCAAGCCATTTCATTCAAGCTTGTTGTAAACATGTGCTGAATTAATAACAAATTGGAATGTACTCCCTTACATGCCCAGTTGTTAGCATATTTCTTTGAATGTTGTAATCACCTAATAATATTATGAAGTTAAAGATGAAATCTAGGAACAGAACTTGAAATAGTAAATATCATTAAGACCTCTTGCAAGTTAAAATATAAATGGAAAGGATGTAGTTTAAAATGTTTTCCTTATTTAATAAAAGGAAGCAAATAAATTTAAGCAGAGCAGAAAAGAAATTTTCCTGGCTTTAACAGTAAAGAGAAAGTCATTATGCAAATCTCGCTGAACACCCTAATGGGAATGCCTTCAATATCAGTGTCAGGACACATTAGACTGATTTTTCATCTACTTGTTTCTTCTGTCTATCTACAGTTGAAAAAGAAGCACCAGTGCAAAAAAAAAAAAAAATAATAATATGAGTAAATCACTGTAGAGTTGGAGTTCTATTTCAGAGAGATTTGAAGGCCCTTTGATTATTTTTATATAATTGACAAACTTAGATGATAGATATAGTAAGATGTTGATTTTAGACAGGTAGATTTGTGATAAGTAATAAAGAAATAAAGGCATTGTGACTTAACTGGGAAAGAGTGAAACTGTATATAGTGACTCATTCCTGTAATCTCAACAAGTAGGAAGCTGAATCAGGATTCAAATGTTTTTTTTTTTTTTTTTTTTTTTTTTTGCCAACTCAGAACAAGCTACCATGAAACAGAAATAACAGAAACACAACCAAAACAAAAAGGAAGCGAAAAATGAAAGACTGTATTATCATGTATTGCTTTTTACTTGTATAGCTAGAAAACCAGTGTAGGGCAGAACCAGGCCCCCTTGAGTGTCAGTTAGGAGGCCTGAGCAGTCTATAGGGCCTCTACTAGTGGAACAGCATTTATCTCTAGTATATGAATTGACTCTGGGGGCTCATTCCACATAGAGGGATACTCTTTCAGCCTAGACACAAGGGGGAGGGCCTAGGTCCTGCTCCAAATGATATGACAGACTGATGATCCTCCATGGAAGGCCTTACCCTTTCTATGGAGCAGAAGAGGGATGGGGTAGGGATCAGTAGGGAGATAGGAGGATGTGAGGGAGAGGGAACTGGGATTGATGTATAAAATAAGATTGCTTCTAATTTAAATAAAAAGGGAAAAATAAAAACTTTGTATTGTTAATACCAATATCACTGGGTTTTCTAAATGTGATGTATTTTATCCATTCTATTTTTTTATTTATTTTGTGCTTGTGAATATATAGGTAAATGTACATATTAATGAGTGGCTGTGGAGATCAAATGTCAAAGCCCTTGAATTTCTCAATAGCATTCCATCTTAATATTTTCAGTTGAAAACTTCAGACATGAAGTTCACTAGTTTTTCTTGTGCCTGAAACATGCATGCCCCATGTATCCTGTTTTTTGTCTTTTCCTCAAGGCTGGGGTTGTTAGGCCACATCTCTGTTCTGTTTTTCCCACATGGTTGCTGGGAATATGAAGAAGTCAGATCCTAAAACCTGCATGAAAGGTACCTTACCTACTGAACCATTATTACAGCCTCCCAATATGCCACTTTATGAACTTATGATGCATTTTGAAACATAGTGTTTTTTTCAAGCATCACTTTCTTTACAGTTTGAAAGTGTGTCTAATTATGAACTATTTACAATAATTATTTTAACTCATACTAAACACTATATGACACCAAAGACCAGATTTATATTTATAGAGAAAGATGCTCAGAATCTCTGAAAAAGAAGGCAATTCACACTTAGTTTCTTATTGCAGATTTTGGAGACTTGAAAAGACAGAGAACTTCACATTGACACAAATAAAAACACAATTGGAATTCAAATTCACCACTTTTCCCTAACCCTCTAGAAAGCTGAATTTTCATGATAAGTTATTGTCCTGAAACTCATAGAAGGGTTTTAGGTGTACATGAAGTAGTAGAGCTGTGTGTGCGATACCTCTGTGAAAGTTGCACGTGGACAGTCAGAAGCTATAAATTCTGGACCCGGCAGAAGCAGTTTCGAAAGTTTCCCCAAACACTCTTTCTAGGAACTCAGCTTGTCTTTGCAGCTTTATCAGAACTTACTGGGGTGTAAATCGGGGGTGGAAAGCAGAAGCCAAAAGGAGGAGGAAGAAACTCCCCTAAGAAATTTCTTCCACATCTACCAAGGGGAAGAGTGCAAGAATGGAATGAGTCTCTGGGCACCATGTTTAGAAACCACAGTCCTTTCACATTCACATTGAACTTTACAATCTCATTTGACTTTAACCTATACCTTTGGTGTTTTGAATAAGAATGGTCCCCATATATTTGAATGCTTAGGAAGTGGTGTATTAGGAGGTGTGGACTTGTCCTAGGAAGTGTGTTACTGTAGGTGAGGTTTGGGACTTTGCTCAAGCCAGGTCAAGTGTATCTTGCTATTCCTGTGGACTGCAGGTCTGAATGTGGAAATCTCAGCAAAATGTCTGCCTGCATGCCACCCTACTTCTTACCATGATGACAATGAGCTAAACCTCTGAATTTGTAAGAAAGCCCTACTCAGGTACTTTGCTTTTGTAAGAGTGCTACGATCATGATGTCTCTTCACATCAATAGAACACTGACTAAGACAACACCTAAAAACAAATCTGCAAATGTTAACATGTTTGGAGAGTTGGGCTTCTGGGTGTAAGATATTTTAGCATCTGCATCATCACCGCCAGCACACAAAGACATTCAAATTGACCCTATTTTTTGCCTGAGAACATGATTACAGATTGAAATCATGAAACCAGGGAAGAGGATGAGATGGCACAGAGCACCATGGAGATGGGAAAACATGAGGACTTACTGTAGCTCTCCAGCTTTTCTCACATCAATTGGTCCTGTTATAGGAGGCAGTGGATTATATGTAACCAGGCAAGAAACAAGTACTCTCTTTGAGGAATGGAATCCAAGAAGGGCCAAATCCAGGAGGGTGAAAATAAGAATATGACTTTAATATGACAAAAATATCCCAGACATGGCATTTAAGTTATATATGCAGTGAAACATTTGAAACTTGTCACATGATATTTCTAGCTGTCAGTACACTTGCACTTTGCAGAATCTCAGAGCACAGCCCCCCGAATGCTCAATTCCAGATGATCATTAGGCCAATGGGACAACTAAAATTAGCATTTAAAAAATCTTTTTGTACTCTTTTGTAATACATCCTTTTGGTCTATAACACTGGTATCTAATCTTAGTGTTAGACTCAGTGATTAAGTGAAAATAATAATGTAGTCTGAATAAATTTTGTATGCTAAATAAAATTAAAGTCCTGTAATTGCATCACAAGTTTTCTGCTAACGTTCTAATTATCTGAAAGAATGGCATTCAATTATCTGTCTCTTTTTTAATGTGTATGAAAGTGTCCTCACCATATCACTCAAAGCCTATTTATCTGAATAATGAACTATTTGAAATAATCAGTAGATGTGTATTTTTCTGATTAACACTTATTCATCTGCTTCTAACTCTGTAGGATATTTTCAAGGCAGAGAAATTGCAAAGCAGATTAATGACAGCTGATAATCCAAATACAATCCCTGGAAAAGGATGAGGTTACCAGTGTTAATTTTTTAGTAATCCGTGCTTAATAAGCCACCAAAGAACAAAATTTCAGGGTCATAATAGATATAATGCAATTGCTTGATCTCTTTTCACGAAGGCCTAGTAATTATCTAAATTAGGATGCACTCATGAAGTGCTTACATTATTTTAATCACATATCCTTAACAATTTTATGTTATCATCTTAAAATAACTTCACTTTATGGTGAAATAAAGGTATTTGAATATGTATTTCCTGTATCACACTTCTGGACAACAACAGACTGTGTATGTTGGTGTTTGTTGTTCCTGAAAATTTTTGACACCTAAAGACTTCATAGACTACCTGGTTTGTGAAAGCACATGTAATGTTCAATGAATAGTAATTTCTTTCCTAAGATTTTATTTATCTAAATGTACCAACATGGTTGAGTTGCAATATTTTATATACATATGTACTTATGAAAGTGTTTGCTATCTAAATGCTTATTTATAATGTGAAATATTACTTAATTACTCCAATTTAAATGAAATGATAGTATGGACTAGCAATGAGGAGATTATGAGATTTTCAATATTCTACTTATGAAGTAAATTTAGAAAAGCATCAAGCTAAATATTATATCTTGATATAACTGAAAAGTGATTGCTTATAAAAATACATCATTTCAATGCTTTTTTCTCTGTGGCTTAATTACATGTGATGAACTGTTGTATGTAATATTAAATAAAAGTTTCAAATAACACAGGATATTTTGATCACAATAGTATTTTACTCTTTGTTAGTGGTGGAAATCTAGCATAATGCCCAATTTACAAATTATTCTTTGTTATAGGTATGGAAGAATAGAAATAACAACAGTATATATAGAAGTAATATTCAATTTTACCTATGCTTCAAGATCCTTTAAGATAGATAATACATGACAATAGTGTCAAAGGTATAAATTGCAGAATCTTTCAAGAATGTGTGTACTAATCTGGGTTCTTCAAAGAACCAGAGTCATAGTATACTTTATATACACATATGAGCTTCTATGGAGGTGTGGATTGTATTCTGGTAAATCTTTCTCTATGCCTAAAATTCATATATGACTAAGAACATACTGTGTTTGTCTTTTTGTTACTGGGTTACCTCACTGAGGATGGCTCTTTTCTAGTTCCATCCATTTGACTACGAATTTCAAGATTCCACTCTTTTTTTTTTTTTTTTTTTTTTTTTTGTTAGTTTTATTTCTGTTTTGTTTTCCCTTTTGAGTAGTACACCATTGTGTAAATCTACCACACTTTCTGTATCCATTCTTCAGGTGAAAGGCATCTAGGTTGCTTCCAGGTTTTCATTACTACAAATAATGCTGCTATGAACATTGTTGAACAGATGTCCTTGTTGTATGAATGTTTGTCCTTTGGGTATATGCCTAAGAGTGAAATTGCTGGATCTTGAGGTAGACTGATTCCCATTTTCCAGAGAGACCAGCATACTGAATTCCAAAGTGGCTGTACAAGTTTGCACTCCCACCAGTAGTGTTGGAATGTTCCCCTTTCTCCACATCCTTTCCAGCATAAACTGTCTTTGGTGTTTTACATTTTAGCCATTCTGATGGTGTAAGGTGGTATCTCAGGATTTTTATTTGCATTTCCCTGATAGCTAAAGATGTTGAGCAAATTCTTAAGTGTTTTGCAGCCATTTTAGATTCTTCTATTGAGAATTCTTTGCATAGTTTTATACCCCACTTTTTAATAGAATTATTCGGTGTTTTGGTGACTAGCTTGAGATTTTTGTGTATTTTGGAAATCAGTCTTCTGTCAGATGTTTGTTTGGTGAATATCTTTTCCCATTTTGTGGGCTGCCGTTTTGTCTTGTTGACTGTCCTTTGCCTTCTCAATTTCAGGAGGTCCCATTTATTTATTGTTGATCTCAGTGTCTTTGCTACTGGGCATTATGTTCAGGAAGCTGTCTCCTGTACCAATTTTTTCAAGGGTACCTCCTATATCTCTTACTTTCTCTTCTAAGAGGTTCAGTGTGGCTGAATTTATGTTCATGTCTTTGATCTATTTGGACGCAATTTTTTTTGCGTGGAGATAGATAAGAATGTTTCTGCAGTCTTCTACATGTCTGTTCAGTTATGCTAGAGCCATTTGTGGAAGATGCTTTCTTTTTTCCACTGTATAGTTTTAGCTTCTTTGTCAAAAATAAGGTGTTCATAGGTGTGTTGGTTAATATCATATTATCTATCCAGTATAATACTGAACATAGAGTTTGACATGAATAAAATTTAACCTTTTCTCCATGAATAGCAACATTTGCTTTCAGTACAACAGCAACTCTCTTTTGCTTTGAATATAGACTTTGGGGAAATTCAGCTTATACAAAAGCTGCTTTTCATTTTATTCTCTGTGTGAGGTAGTCCAAGTTACCTTTTGTAGTTTCTCTTATACTCTGATTGAATTTTCCAAACACACAAGAAAATATTCAGTTGTGATTCCTTTCCCCTCCTTTGACATCTTGTCTACTACTACAAGAATAAGGCGATCACCTTGAGTAGAGCTGTAAGTTAGAGGAGCCAGTATAACACACTTTCAGACATCAATAGATGTTTCCTTCAGCAGGCCTCATTTCCTGTTATTCGTTGTGTCTTTTCACCTTTTGCATTCACCAAGTACCAAGTTTAAATATAGCAATCTGCTTTTCAGAATGATATTTGCAGAAGTGATTGGACAGGTGGTCAGTTCACTGATATTAATAAACTCTAAGCATTTTCTATGAAATAACTATTTTAAATGATTTTTTAAAAATTGTCCCCCATGTATGCAGACCTACGGTTAATACTAAGCACTATTAAACAAACAAACAGATAAAAATAAATATAAATATAAATAAATGTTGTGGAAGTGCACATTTTATGTCCTTTGAAACTGCTATATGTTTGTCAGCATGAAAAATTACATTTATAAGCTTTAAATATTCTGTGATTAAAAATGTCAAAATAGCCAAGACTCGCCTTTTCTATATGAGTTATGGTAAGGCTGATGCTTTGAAGGAGCAAACAAAATCAATAATAAGTATATTTCTTAGGAAAATGTTGTTATTCCATAACTACAGAGATAGTGACATTTTCATTCAAATTGAAACTTGAAAAGTATACTTGGACATCACAAATTAAGTTTTATTTCAAGAGAAAACTTGCATATTGTATAGTAGAATACTGCCCTGCTCTACTGAAACTTTATCTCTTTATTGTTGAGGTTAAGTCACTTGTGAATTAAACCCATGACAGCACACCAATTGGTTACCCAATACCAAATGATCAGGCCTGAAAAACACATGCAGACAAAATTAGATAGACTAAGATGAAAGTATATGCATACTTAGAAAGGCATGCATATACACAAACATATATTTGACAATAGTTAATTTAAGAGATGCCATGAATTTTAAAGAGATCAAGAGCCAAATGGAAGGGCTTAGAAGGAGCAAAGTAAAGTGGGAGAAAGCTATCTGAAAAGGGGGTTGGATAGAAACCATTTACAAGGGAAACTCCCAGGAATCTACATGCATGACCCCAGCTAAGACTCCTAGCCAAAAAAAAAAAAAAAAAAAAAATGTAGCATGATTTGGCCACAACCTATGCCCAGGCAGGAATACCAATGGAGTGATTTCGACACCAACCCAGCCAAATATCTTTTGATCTAGTCTGTGCTGCCTATGGGAAGTCCTGGTAAAAAACATGACACAGAGATGGTGGGATTGGGCAACCAAAGACTGGTCCAGCCTGAGATCCATGCCAGGAGAGTTAACCCAATACTGACACTTCTTGTAGCACCAGGATCCAGAGGTTGGGTGGCCCCAAGGTTAGGATAGAACCAAACAGGCCAGTAGTGGAAAAAAATGTCAATGCAATATTGCCTATCAATGTTCTGCTATACTCATAAATTGGTGTCTATCGCCAGAGAAGCCAAGGACATCACAAGAAAATCTGCAGAATCAACTAACCTGGACACATAGGAGCTTACACTTAATAGCCAACCAAGGAGCCTGCCCAAAACTGACCTATGCCCTCTGATGGGAGATGTCATTCTGTAAATATGTTTCTCGTATTGGTTAATGAGTAAAGCACTGTTGGTCAATAGGAAAGCAAGATGGCTGGGACTAGGAAACAAGAAGGAGAGAGGAAGAAGTAGGGAGGAGATTCAACATGGAGGATGGAGAGAGCAGAATGTCATCCCCTCTCTCTGGTAAGATGAGACCACGTGGGAATATTTAGATTAATAGATAGGGGTTAATATTGATCACAAAACTAGCCGATAAGAAACTAGTAACTGGCCAACAACTTTGTGTGTTATTTGGGTATGACATGGCACTGGGACCAGACAGGCAGGAAAAACATACTCATAACAGTCCTCTGCATATATATGACAGTTGCATAGCTTGGCCTTCTTGTGCAGTGGCAATGGAGGCTGTTGCTAACTCTTTTGCTAGCTTTAAGGACCTGGGCATATCTTGCCTACCTTAACATATAACGCAAGGTGTTAAGTCTTACTATAAATTATGGGGCATGTTTTATAGATATTCATAGAGTCCTTCTCTTTTCTGAATAAAATTAGAGAAGTTGATGGTAGAGGTAGGCAGAGGAGAGGTGGGGAGAGAGACTGGGAACAGGGAAGGGAAATTGTGGTCATGATGTAATATAAAGATCTTCTATTACCATTAGAACCATTATACCTTTTTTTTTTTTTTAATTTGGGTTTTTCCAGGCAGAGTCTCTCTATATTGCTTTGGATCCTGTCCTGGAACTAGCTTGGAAGTAGCTCTGTAAACCAGGCTGTCCTTGAACTCATAGAGATCTGCCTGCTTCTGCCTCCCGAGTGCTGGGATTTAAGGTGTATACCACCAACACCTGGCACTATTAATACTTTTAAAACAGCAGTGTTTTTTTCTAACTGTCCTTTACTTGGGCACTCCCTTAGTTCAAATAGTGATTTCTACACAGGCATCATGGCATTGGTCTTACTGAATTTCAGAGATGATTGATATGGACATGATGCTTAGTGTCTGCCATCGAAAGCTCATGAGTGATTTAAAGTTATGATTTAATGTGAAATGATGACAAAAATGTATAGTGAAATCCACTTTTGTATTCTGAAATCAGAACTTTTATAAATGGTGGGTAATGGCTATTACCAACTTTAAATTATAGCAGTTGTAAGCAGATTATTTTATGGCATATCCCACTATATTGTTCCTAAAATTTTGAAATACAGGCATTTTAGCATTATAAACAGTGCTAAAAGGACACTCTTGAGTCAAAATTCATAAATAGCCACCAGAAAGTTGGCTCTCAACATGTTGCTTTCAGAGCAGCAATCCACACTCCCTCACCAACACACATACTGTGATTCCAATGCTGATTTTACAAAAGACATGTGGCAAATGGTGAATTACATTTGCCTTTCCTGAAGGCAGCCACACTGCATTTATTCAACACCTCAAACAAGAAAAGCAAAACTGACATGTTTCTCGACTGTTTCCTGAGTACATCAATCAGGACTAATGTAATCAATCTAAACAGTTTTTGTGTAGTTCCTACCCATTCATTTCTTTTTTAATCTCACATTTTTGAAGATTTACAGAAAGCCTTTTGAGGACACTTTCCTTAATGTAGGTGAAAATAACAGATAAAAATACTGTCAGTGTTATAACTAAAATCATAGTAGTTATTCCAGATCTGCTAAAAGTTAAACAAAAAGAAAAAAGAATAAAGCATCATTTTATGTATGGAGACTTCAACATTTCTTTCATATTCCTCACATTATTCTCCAGTATCAGTTCTTGCTTGAGTCTGGAGAAAAGCTCCAGCATGGTGAAATGCTTACACATTGGATGGTATCATCACCATGTAAATATAACTAGGTTTCTGCAGTATATTCAATGGCATTGCTAGCCATGCAAAAGTGCCAATAGTAAAGAGTACAATGGTGTAAAAGACTTTTAATCCAATATTAAACCTTTAACTTTTATTGACATGCTATTGCAATGACACATTAAGTCCCCAATAACTAGGAGAGTGAATTTACTACATATTATTACTCAAAGTATTTGTAAGCTGTTAGGAAAGTAGGAATGTAAATCCTGTTTTATGGAACATAGTCAGTAGCTCCTAACACTCAACTATAAAGTGATAGTATGGAAGAAATATGAGCAATACACAAAAACATAATAATCAAATTAAGTTTTTGTTTCAACTTATTACTTTGGTCTCACTGAAATATCTTCACATGGACCTCAAGATTATGTTCTTGAAATAGAGCATGCTTTCAGATTGAGAAACACCTCATGTCTTTCATTTGATCTCAGTTAGTGCTTATACCATACACAAAACCCTTAAAAAGTTCATGGGATGTAAGGAAACGTTTGTGGTGAAAATAAGACATATGCACCAAAATTGCTGACCAAACAGTAGTCAGTGATTGCAAATCATGTTGAGTCAGCTACCATGCAAGGAACATCACTTTTTGCTCCATTGCTAAGAGCTATGGTATAGATGAGTATCTTTTCTGCAGATTGTTAAATACTGCTTCAACATCAATGATATTGTCTACCATAGGGTCACTTACTATGATCTAATATTCTTATGATAAAGGATACTTGCTAGTGTATATAATATTTCCTTTATTTTCAATTATCATAAATTCTTGCTTGTACTATGCTGGTATCATTGACAGGGTTTGAGGTAGGAATTAACCTGAATGAAACTGAGGGAATAACATACGACTCTCTGCAAAGCACTTCATCCAAGTACAGTTCCTTCCAAGACCTTATGTGATACACAAGAGCTCACAAAGGTGTGGGGGGGGGCGGGGGTGATGGTGAGTGATTTTTCTAGTCTGTAAAATGCTGAGTAGTTGAGCCATGTGTTACTATCCCAACTTTATTGTCTCACTACTCATCTGCCTTGCTCCGAGAGCAGGGTAGGATGCTTTTCCTGTGATGTAGGTAATCAGGGTCTCTTATCCCTTTGAAAGTTACCATCATCTTTTTTGAAAATTACATTTATTCTCTCTCTCTCTATGACTCTTTCATTTTCTTTCTTCCTGTGCCTGCATGTATGCGTGCATGTGTATATCACTAGTGCTGTGTATGGCTGAGTAGCAAGAGTTCTAATTGGTTTTAATAATAAAATAAAACTGGAGTCAGACATTAGAGGGTGAGAGGTTAAAGAGCAGAGAAGGAGAGTAGGCAACCAGTAGAGTTCTTACCTCTACAAAATCCTTAGACCAAAATGGGGCTAGCACCTGTCTCTGGTGCCCACTTCCATTCCTCTCTCTGCCCAGTCATATCTCATCCTTTTTCCTCCTGCCTTGTGCTGAGATCAAAGGTGTGTACCATCACTGTGCAGCTTCTATGGTTAAGTAATGGCTAGTTTCACCCTCTGATCTTCATTTGTTACAGCACAAACAAAATATCGCCACACAGTTGGATCTCAGAGAAGAAATTTTCAGTCATTCCTCTTTCTAATATGTGGTTTCTAAGAACCAAATTAAGGAATCAAGTTTAATGAAAAGTATCTTCACCCTTGGCTCTATCTCTCAGGCCTGTGGGTACTGTCTTCTATTGGTATACAACTAGTCGCAACACTGATTATTAGAGCTATGCTGATATAAGACTTCAAAGTGATATAAAAAATTTAAGGAGACCCCAAACTGTATGAGAAGGAGTGGGAAAAATGAGACCAATATAGGATAAAAGTACAATTAGAATACAATAAACTGATCTTTTTTTTTTTTTTTTTTAGAGATTTGTGCACTGCTGTTAACACATGAATCTAGAAAATCCCTGATCTAGAAAAAAACCTTTGAAGAATTTAGATTATACCGATAATTCTAAAGGCAAGAGAATAAAACATTTACATGCTATTTTTTAAGTTATTTTTTTATCTGTTTACAAATAGATTGTTCAATAGTACTTGTTAGAAATAAGTGATAAAGGACTTCTATCTCTAGTTGTCCAAGTTCACACAGGAAAAGTAGGAGATTGTGGCAGAGCTTCAAAGATATTTGTGGGGTGAAATGGACAAGTGATGGACAAATACAATTGCTATAAACACAGCAGCCAAAATATGAACTTGGAGAAGGTAAGGCTGAAAGTGTATTATTCAAAAGTTACCAGACAGAGAAGTGTCTAGACCAATGGTCAACTTTAAATTCTTAACACAATCATTGGACACAACTGTTTCCTATTCTTTGAACTGTGGTAAAATTTTACTGAAATTTGCCTTGTTCCTATCAGTCTGAAGAGGTAGAAGGATTGTTTTTAAACAGATTACCCAAAACTAACTGGAATAAATTCACAGCTACTTAGTACAGATGAGGTCCAAAACAAAAAAGTCATCTTTTGCCTTGAAAAGTAAGGAATGCTTTGTTTCTCACTCTGTGAAGACTAAAGATGAATAGACCTACATCCTTTGTATTAACAGGTCGTTATGAAACCTCAAATCCCCTTGGCACATATAACTGCTATGGGGAATTTTTAGACAGCCTTCTACTTGAATGAGAGGCAATTCACCTTGAAACAAGACTATAACCCTGCAATAAAGGTGATGTGCAGGGCACATGCTCTTAGAAGTCACATGTGGTTTCTAAGTTGCAAGAAAACTGCAGCTAAAAAAGCTGTGATACAAAATACAGAAACTGACAAACTCTCTTGTCCATTTGGGTATGATACAATGAAAAGAAAAACAAAAACACAAACTTACTCATTTATTGAAGACTGTAAGTCAATTGAGTTTTAGACAGGGCTCCGTATCAAAAGAAAACCAGGATGAGTTTTGTTTGTTTTGTTTTGTTTTTGAGACAGGGTTTCTCTATGTAGCTTTGGAGCCTGTCTTAGTACTTGCTCTGTAGACCAAGCTGGCTTCAAACTAACAAAGATCTGCCTGCCTCTACCTCCCAAGTGCTGAGATTAAAAGCATGCACCACCACAGGCCTGCAAAGATGAGCAATATTTTTAAAATGACTGTGAGAGGAATCAGAAAAGAACCTTACGTATTCCTACAGACAGAGGAAACATAATTTTCTAAGTGTCAGGTCTACTTTAGACAAACAAGATATGGACATTTTTGAGTGCTAAGGAAATAGAGAACCCCACTCTCAAAAGAAACTATTGTTTCCCCTACAAGATCTCCTTTGCCTGTCTTTAAATTTTATTTCAGGCACCTGGTATTTCAGCTCTCTTCCCTGGAGAACTATTCCCAATCATTTGTAAACGGTCACAAATTCTGGTCCTTGTACCCAAACATGACTAATTTTTGGAAGAAAAATACTGTGTTCCAGATCTTTCCCTTTGAGAATAGATAGAATTTAGTTGTCATCTCAGACTATGTTTTTGCTTAACATACCCCCAAATAATCACTACTTTCAGTTAGTCCTTCAGAGGTAATTTTTCCACCAAATTTGTCCTTTTTGGAAATTATATATTCTCTACATGTTAAGTATCAGTAACCAAATCTGAAAATCATCAATGTAGTATCAGAGTGATAGCTCAGTAGGTAAAATACTTGTCTTGCAAGTATTACAACCATAATTGTGATACCCAGCACCCACTTGATAGCTTTATTTGATGGTAGCCCTACTGTAATGCCAGTGCTCAGGAGATAAAGAAAAGGGTTAGCTTGCATCAAGCTGTCTCGATAGCATAGCCTATTCAATGAGATCCAGGTAAGGTGACAGAGAAAGACAGCTAAAGTAAAATTTGGTCACAACATGCATGCATGCCCATGTACACATATGTGCCTGTGTACATGCCGGTATGCATATATGCACTTCACACATACACAGGTCACATTGGTCTTCCTGAATTGCTCTCAACATTATTGTTTGAGATAAAGTGTCTTGGTGAAGCTGGAACTTGCTTTTGTAGCTACTCAAGATGGTCCATGAACCTCTAGGATCTGCCTCTTCATTGCTATGGTTGCAGGCAAATGCTACCACGCCTGGCTTTTATTTATGTGGTGCTGGAGTTCTAAATTCAAGTGCTCAGAATTTGGCAGTGCACACATTACCCACTAAGTACATCTCCCAAGTCTCTACTTTTAGACTTTATTTAAGAATGAAAACAATTTTACATTTCTATATGTATGATTCATGCACTATACATTCATCTATAAATATACACTAACAAATACGATATTTTCAGTGATCATTTCTATAGTTCACAAAAATACACTACCAATTATTAAATTATGTTCTTTAAAAGCACAGTAACATTGTTAACAGAGGACATCTTATAAACTTTCAGAAAAAATATGAAAGGAAATGTAGTATAAATTAAATAATATCATTGCAATCAATATATCTTTGCAATGTTTTATTATTTAGAATTGTTACTCTATTCCTTTTGCTATGTTTATTTTTGCAAAGCTTGTCATTACGTATCTGTCCTTTATTTTTCTTCTTACAACTTAGATGACAGGCATTATAAGAACAGTGCATAATTTCAATCTTAATTGCTTTTATAATTTTTATACTTTTGCTATTTGTACTGAACAACCTTTTTTTTTGTCTGAAAACACTTATGGGCTGATGCTTACGACTTAGTAAAGAAGGGTAATTATCCTTTGTTGAATATATTATACCACAATATGCATTATTCTCTTTATGAACCAGTTACATGATTGTAAGTAAGAACTATGGAACATCATTGTGTATTCCATCTTTTTGATGGCTTGCTGTCAAGTAGAAATAGCAATCATAGATGAAAAGCAGGTTCTTTGCAGTTTTGAAGAAACTAATAGTACCCATTAGAGTTGTTAATTGGTAGAGATATGTAGCTACAGGCTTTAAAGGTGCAGTTACCATGGAAAATTTACTTTGAAACTGGCACTTGTGAGCATTTGACTTAGTTTTCTTTCCAAGTTTTGGAACTGGATAAAAAACTGTCATTTTACCAGAGTCAAAACATTCCTATGAAGTGTAATTGATAGCTGACATAAATATATTTTAAAATGTTTGTATGGCAATAAGAAAACTTATCCTCAAGAGACCTTTCTTCATGTTTTCCTTTTTCTAGATATACCTAATTTACAACACAGAATATGTAATGACAATAAAGTCTTATAGTCATATAAGTTTTAAATTATTGTTTCCTTAATATCAGAATATAAAATATTCCAAACAATGTAAAGGGAATATCTTGCACATTTTTCATAAGCCAAATAGCAGGGTTTATAGATAAGGTTGAAAATAATCTTAAAGTGTGTTTATAAAGACAAAAGAACATGTCCATATTTTAGAAATAAAATACATGTTGAATTTCACTCTTTGAATTTTAACATAGTAGGCTTACTATATGTCATAGGCAAAGATTTTGAAGTACAAAAAAGACTCAAGTCTACAGTTGAATATATAGATTGAAAGAGAAGCATGGTCTGCAAGTCAGTTTAATGAAACTATAAGAGCCTAGGGAGTAAATTGCTATAACACAGTCTTTCTATTACAGTACTGCTAGAATATCACACCTGAGTGAGAAATGCTTTAGCATATCAGTGTGTCTATTTTCTCTTTTGTTTACTCAGAATTTTACTTTATTTATCAATAAAAGCAAGCAAATAAATAATTACAGATGTACAATATGTATATGTACATTGATTAGAAAAGTAAGGCACATCTAAAGAGTTTACAAAGGAGGAGGACATATTTACAACAAAAGTGAATTATAGATTAGTATAATACTTAACCTGATTATTATTTTATAACTCTGCATGGAGACACAGAGTTGTTGTTATTGACTCTCTTCCTGGTAAAGTATAACCAACCTTACACTTGGGAAAAATAATATTTAATTAAATTCTTTGAAATTTTTCTGTCTCATATTTTTTATTTCAAAAATTAGGCTAGAATTGATGAATATGAAGCTAAAGAATTGGCTTTCCATTCTTGTTTGCCCTTAGCTTTTTGAAAAGTAAACATGGAATTAGTGATACTTGCTATATTTTTCCTTTAAGAATATTGACATTTAATGATTCTAGTGGAACTATTTTACAAAATAAATTTTATTATATACATCCATTATTTTCTGATACTATTTTAAATAGTACTATAATCAATTGTTTATATTTTATTTCTGATAAGTTTTTCCATGTGTATCTTTGGATTGTATTCCAAATGGATAGAGCAAATTATGACACTTAATAAAATTACTAGATAAGCAAAAATCTAATTAAATTTCAAACCAATAGCAAGCTCCAAAACAGTGTCTTAGACAATAGTATAGACATAATCACATGGTAAGCATCAATTTAGTTAACTGTTAAGCAATTGTAACATTGATTTTGGGAGATCAACCCCTTGTTAGAATTTTTGCAACAGTAAGTAATACATAAGGTTAAATATTTGAGTGAGTACATATCATGTTTTTCTTCCTGTGTTTCGGTTACATCACTAAGGATGGTTTCTTCAAGTTCCATCCATTTTGTCTGCTAATTTCAGGATTCCATTGCTTTTTTTTCCACTGAGTAGTACTCCATTGTGTATATGTAAGACATTTCCTTATCCATTCTTTGGTTGAGGGGCATCTAGGTTGATTTCATGTTCTAGCTATTACAAATACTGCTGCTGTGAACATAGTTGAACAGATGTCTTTGTTGCATGAATGCACATCCTTTGAGTATATGCCTAACAGTGGAATTGCTGGATTTTAAGGTATACTGATCCCCATTTTCCTGAGAAACCACCATATTGATTTCCAAAATGGCTATACAAGTTTGTACTCCTACCAGCAATGGAGGAGTGTTCCCCACTTTCCACATCCTCAGTGTTTTTGATTTTAACCATTCTGACAGGTATAGGATGGTATTCTCAGAGTTGTTTTGATTTGCATTTCCCTTAAGGCTAAGGATGTTAAGCAATTTCTTAAATAACTTTTGGCCATTTGAGGTTCCTCTATCGAGAATTCTATATTTAAATCTGTACCCCATTTTTGGATCAGTTGGTGTTTTGGTGACTAACTTCTTGATTTCCTTGTATATTTTGGAGATCATTCTTCTGTCAGATGTGGGGTTGGTGAAGTTATTTTCCCATTCTGTAGGTTGCTGTTTTGTCATGTTGACTATGTTCTTTGCCTTACAGAAGGTTCTCAGTTTCCATTTATCAATTGTGAATCTCAGCGTCTGTGCTACTGGTGCTATGTTCAGGAAGTGTTCTCCTATGCCAGTTTGTTAAAGGGTTCTTCCCACTTTCTCTTTTAAGAGGTCAGTGTGGCTGAATTTATATTGAGATCTTTGATACATATGGGCTTAAGTTTTGTGCATGGCCATACATGTAGATCTATGTGCAATCTTCTCCATGTCTACACCCAATTATGCCAGCACCATTTATTGAAGATGTTTTTTTCATTGTATAATTTTACTTCTTTGTCAAAAATCAAGTGGCCATTAGAAATAGTACAAACAATAACCAGCCTACAATTCATAACATCAGAGAAGCTTGGAAACAAGGATGACCCTAAGAGAGGCCCCTGGAGAAGAGGAAAGGGACAAGATCTCCAGAATAAATTGGGAGCATGGGGGGAGGAGGGAGGGAGTGATAAGAAAGAGGATAGGGAAGTGGGGAGGAGAACATGAGGGATCAAAAAGGTGTCATTTTGGGAAGAACAGAGAAGGAGAGCAAGCAAAGATAAGCCTTAATAATAGAAGGAGCCATTATGGGCTTAATGAAAAATCTGGACTGGGGAAATCTCCAGGAATCCACTACGATGGCCCCAACTGAGAATATAAGCAACAGTGGAGAGGCTACCTTAAATACTCTTCCCAGATAATGAGATTGATGATTACCTTATATGACATCCTAGAGCCTTCATCCAGTAGCTGATGGCAGAAGAAGCAGAGATTAACAGCTAAACACTAGCTGAATTTCTGGAAGCCAGTTGTAGAGAGGGATGTGTGATGAGCAAAGGCGTCAAACCATGCGGGGGAAACCCTCAGAAACAGCTGACCTAAGCAAGTAGGTAACCTCAATGTCACAGCTGAGGAACCAGCATAAGACTGAAGCAGGCCCTTTGAACATGGGTGTCAGTTGGGGAGACTTGGGCAGTCTATGGAGCCTCTGGCAATGGAACCAGTATTTATCCTTAGTACATGAATGATATTTGAGAACCCATTCCTTATGAAGGGATACTCTCTCAGCCTAGATACGCATGGGAGGGCTTAGCACCTGCCCCAAGTGATGTAACAGACTGTGATGATCACTCATGGTTGGCCTCAACCACCCTGAGAAGGGTGTTGGGGTGTTTGTGAGGGAAATGGAATAGATAGGGGGGTGTAGAAACTGGGATTGGCATGTAAAATATGATTGTTCTTAATTTAATAAAAGTTAATAAAAAGGTTTATATTGAGAAAACAGATTGAAGTTTTGTGCTACAATTTACTAATAAATTTATTAATGCAATCTGTATATGTGTCTATCACTTCATAGTGCAAAACAAACCTTTATTTCTAGTAGAGTATTAAGCATTTATAAGACTCTTGATAACAATTCCTGAAAACCAATCTATTTGGATGAGACAAGTAACTTGGACAAGTACCTTGTCCTATCCCAAAAGACTTTAGTACTATTCCCAATCAAATGCTTTGCCCAGTAAACTCTGTAATGCCGAGGAAGCAATTTGATTTCCTATGTAATAGAGTACCAAGTTTTTTTATACACTGGATAAGCACATTGCATATTTATCTGTATTATCTATTTCATTAAAATTATGCTCACATCTAAAAATAGAGCTTATTAACAGTTAATTGCATCTTTCAACTTGTCAAAAATATGGAATGATGTGTTATTTGCTTAGATTTTAAGTACGTATGAAATGACTTATTTAGTACTAGAATAACAACTAAAGCTTTGAGTAAGTAGTTGTCTTCTATCGAACAGGAGTCTATCCAATCAGCTGATAGTCTTGATGGGAATAAAAAGAATAGATACAGCTATAATTCTAAAGCAGAACACTATTGTTACTATTAAACTCCGTAGGTACTTTCAGGTTCTCTTTCTGACGGTAGCAGATTGCCACAGGTGTATACAGTAACATGAGCAAGTCCTGAGTTTTCTGCCTGCTAAACATCCCTGATAACATCTTATCTGAAACTAAAAACAGTATTTGCCAAGATTATATAATAAACTTCTGATAAGTAAACTTCTGATAAGTTTCATTGGAATTTCTGATAATACCAACAGTGTGCCTAAGGAAGACTGCCTTTGAACATTGCAGCTATGGAAAATATAGGATTCACCCAGTATTTCTTATTTATTTATACAAAAAATACAACTTTAAAAATAATTAAAACTTGCCAGTGAGGTTCCATCTATAGCATATTACAGGCCAAAACACTCACCTTTCTAGCTGACTGAACTACAACTCCAGATGCCTAATAGCAATGGATCAGGTTGAATTTAGTGTTCAAGAGTCTGAAAGCCATGAAACCACATCTAGCCCTATTGATTTTTCTTAAGTGCTTAGGCTTTTAAATGGGTTTTACAAAGAAATGCATTGTACAGGATCATGCTCTATCAATTTTGCTGAATTCTGAGAGTTGGACACAGTTTTGGAGAACTAAAGAAATGGGGAGACCTTGGGGGTTAATAAAGTAAAGTTCCCAAAGAATTGCTGTGTGCAGTATTGGAAAGACATCAGACCCATTCAGCTTTACTTCAGTGGAACTGTTAAAACCAGACATGCTATCAAAGGCTGTCATCAAAGATAACAGAAAAAAAAAAAAAAAAGAGGAGGATAATACATGGACTGTCACACTTCAGTAACTCTTGGGACACAGGGGACAGTGCCAGCTCAGAAATCATGTTTATATGCTCAAGAAGCACATAAAGCATTTATACATGACAAAAACATTGCATACAAGGTGCTGATGTTACAAATACTGCCACCACACTAAAGGATCTGCCCAATTCTCTACTTACATACTCCTTTAAGACAGTGCATTCATACAAGTCACACAGTGTGCAGCAGAATGTGGATGCTTCTTAAGTAAAAAAATCAAACAATATCAGACAATCTCTCTATGAAGTCACCATGTTTCCAATAAAACTCAAATTATTAAGACTATAAGAAAATTACCAAAAATGTTTTTATAATATATCAAAGTGTAAATATGAATAATTATCTCCATTAAATGATTTGTGTGATATGTACACACTAAAAAATTACAAAACTGGTAAATATCCATAATTATAAAGAAGGGGAACACAGAATTAAACAAAATGATGTTTTTTCCTGTTTTGTTTTTTTATAGAAAAGACAAAATTGTATTTACCATTGAGATTGATTCCTCTATCAAATACACTAGTAGATCAGTGGTGGCCTACAAGTTGATTCTAAAATCTCATTTGTATATTATTTATATTCTGAAATAAGTGTATAGAGTCTTTGCTTTTAAGGTGGCTTTTCTCCACAAATATAAAATTCGCCTATGTTCTTTTGACTTTATTAGGTAAATACAAAATTTTCTTAACATTAAAATAAATATTTTATAGAGATCTTGAACTGTATTCACTGTTCCATAAAGCAGTGTCGATGAGAAAAAAATGTTTTGCCAACAGATAATCTTGGTTAGAAATGCATTATATGGTACATTTCTACATTTTTCTTATATGAAACTTAAGTGTTCATGTAAGTTTATATATCAATTACTGTAAGATATTGGCTAGAAATGAAATCTAACTTAAGAATAATAAATAATACATTATGTTTCTATTATATTTAAAATAATATCATTTGCAATATATATATAAACATATGTATTTATATATATCTGCAGACAATTTATCTGAATAACTCTAATAAAATTAAAAAAATATTGTTGCTTATTTATAATAAAATGAGTACTTTGAATCTGGAATAAAAAAATCTTTTCTAGTGCCTCTAAGCAAGTACATGACAGAATTTATAGGAAGACATACAATATATCCTCATGAGCTAGAAAATTGAATAATCCCTGATTAAATCACAAGAAATTGTTCACAATGGTGGAAGACATATGTACACACACGCATGTAAGTAAATGTGAGAAAATATACATAGCAGGACTATTATTTTAGTGTTCCTAATTTCATTATGGAAAATAAGTCTACTCCTCAGAATTTCTGTAGCCTTGTATTATCACCTCAGATATTACATTAAACATTTTTTTAAATTAACAATCATGTTTGTTAAAAAGTGATGTGTAGGCTTTTCCACTCACTGTCCAGAATGCCTGTCAGCAGTAACATGCCTGAGAAAAATCTAAGTTAACCATGATTCCAACATATGTGCATTTTGAATGTATTTCTTCTCATGTTGACATCAGTTTATATATTTCTTTCTGCATGATTTTGGCTAAAATGCCATTCATCTCATTGAGTCTATAAAGCAATTTCCAGTTTTAATACCAAGCACAAATTATATTTCTTTATGCGATACCATTGCAACATGATAACAAAGGTGAATTTCAGAAAGGACACATTGGCACTTAGAAAGCTGTGATCTATGACAGTCTAAAGCTCTAAAGTTGGTTTAACTGAATTAATCATTACTCAGAATAACTCAAAGAACAAAGCATTAAGTGACTAAATGCTTTCATGAAGGAAATTTTGACCTTTTAAATATCAATGAATTGATTGGCAGATTTTTGTATTTTTTTCCACAATAAAAAAATTCCATAATTAAATTACATGACTGACATTTACAAAGATAGGAAATCTATGTAAATTGAAATTTCACACAGAAAGCATTCATGAAAAAAATGGCAATGTAGAATATATTTTAGGTGACATGTTTTAGGTATAAATAATGTATTTGTGTTTTATGTTGAGAATACACTCATATTATAGTCTTAATATATATGTTCAAATAATAGCTTGTCATAACCTCTGATTGTAAGGAAGATTAGTTTATTAATTTCCTGTTTTGAAACTTTAAATAATTGTGATCTTAAGGCCTTTCAGGCCTTGAAATAGATTTATCAAGCTTATATCTTTTGCTCTTCAGTCTACAAATGTAGATATTGTAGAACATTCTGAAATAGTGTAATTCATTTTATTAGTGTGTTTCCTAAATTCCACATTGTCTTTGAGGGAATCAACATGAGGAACTGTGGGTTTCCTGTAGAATTGTTAGTGGAGATTTGCTCTCAAGTTTCTTTGTCTAGGGTGACTTTAACTCTGCCTCCTATGGAAAGCTTCTTAGGCTACATCTTCGCTGGGTGACACCTGCTTCTCATTTAGTACCATGAAAATTCTGCACACATTCTCCTGACCTATGGTGTTTCTGCTGGGATGTCTAGTGTCAGATTTTCTTCCACAAGCAGCATGTGATGTTTCTGTTCCTCTGCTTCCTATGGACTTTCTCCTTATTGTCCATATTTGAAAGTCGTGCCACAATAAATTTCTGTGCAGAATTTATTGGGGTATTTGACTTTCTTGTATCTAGATGCTCCCATCCATTTCTAGTTTAGGAATTTCTCATGTTATGTGCAAGTCTGCGTTCCCTTTGGTATTCTCAAGCTCGTATTGAATGACAATACTCAAATGTTTGCTCCTACATACTTTCTAAAAATCTCCACAGATTTCCTTTACCTATCTTTAATTTTTACTTAGAATTTCTCCATCTATTTTATATTTTAAAAGAAATTTCGAGTTCAATAATTTAAAAAATGTTTTGTCATTGATCTTTATTCCTATTGAGACTTTCAGCCTTGTTTTCCTAACTTTGTTTACATATGTTTTTAACTAAAGGATTCCTGTTTAGTTTTTAAAATCATATTGATTTCTACATTAAGTTCCTCTTAGAGTGTTTAATCATTTCCTCTATTATTGCTGAGATTTCTTAGGACATGATACTCATCTCTCCATGAGAGAATTATGTGGTGAGTTTCTGACATTTCATTTTTCTTTTAAGTTAAAGTATCGTTTTTCCTTAACTTTCCTCTCATATAACACAGTTTTAGTTATGAGTAAATTTTTGAGTTTTGAAATTACTATCATATACAGACTTGGAGTTATTCAAACACTTTCTATAACAACTCTATTTAATTCACTTGGTTATGAATGATTTTTTTGCTTTTATGGGAAAAATAATCATGTTAGTGAAACTTAGCTGTAACTGAACTTCCCTCCAGAATCAGGAAAAAGTCTGTTCACCCCAAGAGAGGCTATCAAGAACAGAGAAAGAAAAGATTCAGTAGAATTTAGTTTAGTAGAATGTTTGTTGGCTAAAAAATAGCATTCTTCAAGTGCCATTTTTTTTAATATAAAGGGACAGAAGAAGTGATGTATAATAATGGATTAGAACCTGGGTGCATAAATGGACAAGATAAAGAAGAAAGAAATCATAATGTGATAGAGAATTAAGTTGCTCATAAAGGAATATATAGTTCTTGATTCAGACATCAAGTATCAAGGTTTGTAAACTACAGCAGTCTGTATTCACTTGCAAAGGTAAGGGAAAGATGGTAAGATAGAGAGTAGTAAACACACAGAGAGAGGAGGGGGGAGTGAGGGAGGGAGACACACACATAGAGAGAGATGTATTCACAGTCTTAAACAGAGAGGGATCATGTTGTATTGACCCTGGTGTTATATAAATTAGGAAAAGCTGAAGGGAGGATTGAGGAAATTAACTGTGAATGCAGTCTCATTTAAATCCCTGACCTTTCAGGACAACCAAAGGCTCATTGAACTCTCCATCTTAAATAGAGGAAAAGATCTCAGCCTAAGTATGGGACAAAGTTTACTAACAAAATTAAAATTCCAGAGGTGAAGCAGAAACAATTATGTTATTTAGAAGACTAAAATACTTGTCTTTAAATAATTATTTGATATTTTGGTCACTACATAGCCCCTAACACATATGCTTAACAACAGACTTAATAAATATATTTATTTGTCAAAAAGTTATATTAACAAATTTCACATGCATTTTTAAAAATATTTTCCTGTACAAGGTTCAAAAACTATTATTTTTACTAGAGAGCTAAATAAAGTACATAGAAATTCATTTTGTAAATGACTTTTAAACCACACTTTAAAAATATATTTAATCACTATATGCACATAGTTTTAAACCACTTTAAGTGTTTTATTGAAAGTGTGAAATTCATTTGAATAATATGATCATTTTAACAAAGTTATTCTAAGTTGCATTAATTTAAAATGCCCTAAGAATACTTTGTCTTTCTTTCTCATGAATACTTTTTCTTCTGAAAACTAACACCTACAAGAAGCAAATGCTACTTATACCTTGCATATGCATGCATTTCAACAAGGAAATTGTATGAATGTGAGCATACTGTCAGTATGATACACTGTCTTTCAGTGGAAAAAAAATCTGTGTGCCTTTGTTTGATATCTATTTTAACAAGAGTGCAAAGAAAATACTTTTACTACTTAACTCCAAGATTTCTATGTTGTTAAGGGGGGCCTTAAATCAGTAGCTGTTGATTACCTCCAAGGTATTTATACCATTCTTACACCCTAAACATCATCCTGTCATACTTGCAGCTTTTGTGATTTATAGATACCGTATGCAGATATGGTATTGATTACTTCTTTCCTGTGGAATACTTCATGGTATTTTAGAACCATGAAATCTTGTCCTCAGAGAGCGTGCTTTCATGTTTTCTGCACATACTTCAGGTTATATATTTGCATCTGAAGATTTCAAGTTGGCAACTTTGAATGAGAGAACGTATGTGACATTTGTCTTTTTCTGGGTCTGAGCTTTCTCACCAAAATGATCTTTTCTATTTTGATCCATATACAAACTTGCTATGATAACTTTTTCCCACCAGGCTAGTCCTACAACTGTGTCAGCCCAAAATCAACATTCAGAGATTTACATTAATTATGAAAATGTTGACCAGTGACTACGGCTTTTTTATTGTCTAGCTCTATCTTGATGACTAACCCATTTCTATAAATATAAGTATTTCCACGAGGTCTTATTTTACCAGAGAAATGTTTATGGAGTCCTACATGGCAACTGACATTCTGCTTACAGCTCCCAGAATTCTCCTCATCTCCTAGACCTGCCTATCTTACTTCCCTGTTGACCACAGTGTTTTATTTATCAACCAATAAGATAAGCACAGAATGACATCACCCATCACAAACTTCTTTACACCCATTACAGCTTTCTAGGGTGTATATTACCACATTTTCATTATCCTAAAGTCCTTCGGGGGAAATTTATGTTGTTTCCATTTCCTAGCTATTGCAAATGCAAAAATCAACATGGATGAACATGTTTCTGTGAAGTGGAATGCCAAGGACTTGAGGAAATGCTGAGGGTTATTGCAGTTTGATAATAACATAGATTTATTTGAACTGTTGGAAATTCTCTACCCTGATTTCTAGAGTGGCTAGATAGTTTTTAAATCCCATGGCCAGTGAATAAGACTCTGATTGCCTGCCTGCATTTGTTGCCTATTCATTTTGTTCTTAGTCATTCTTACTGGGATAAGAAATAACTAAACTTTGTTTTGTGGAATCTTCATAATTGCTAAAGATATCTGGGGTGATATATTATTTTATGATTTATTAAAGCATACTCGAGGATTCAGAAAGCGAAGTCAGCCACAAACTATAGAGACCAGGCAGTGGTGATATACACCTTTATACAAAGCTATGCAGTGGTGGCATACACCTTTAATCCCTGGAATCACAATTAAAAGGTTAAGAGATCTCTTTTAGCTCAGGGCCATAACGATTACACCAAATTGATCCAGTCCTAGAAGATACAGCTTAGACAAAGGTGATGCAACACTTGGGAATCACATGCCTTCAACGACTGTACTGTGAAGTCTGTGGTGATCTAATTCTGATATGCACATCGTTCAAAAGGTTTAGCATTTATTTATGTAATATTTCTTTTATCTACACTTCTAGAGGATCATGGATGTTTTGTAGTTACCACTGGGACAAAATGAGATTCAAGAAGATTTTAAAATTATCTTTTCTAATTTACTGTATTATTTGTTATATTAAAATATACTGTCTATATTTATACTGTGAGATGTGTATTTAGAACCAAATACCAAACTCAGGTAAGTTGAATGTCACCTTATCATAAATAATACTACAACATGGTCAATAGGCTTAGAGTAAGAAAAAATTAGAAAGAAATATATGGGATATTTTGTTAATAAAAATACTGTTCACTAAAAGATATCATATTCATTTGTTCACTTATTTAATCTTACTATTTTTGTTATTAATCTTCTCTATCATAGATTAAGCCAGTAAAGGACAAAGAGCTTAAGTAACTAGATCCCAATCCCTAAAATAATGTTTGCAGCATAAATTAAAGAAGGAGGACAATTTTAGCCAGGATTATTTAGGTTTAAATAATTAGTTACCTCCAGGAACATGAACTCCAAAAGGATGAAGGCTTTGTTCCTTATGGATATTCTAATGTGCCTTAAGCAGCTCAAGCATCGGAGAGAGTCTCAGAAAGCATTTTTTTGAATGGCTGTACATGTGCCCATTGGGCATTAATTGCTTTCTTTTATGTGTGACAGTTAGATAATGTTATTTATCTCAGTGAGTTGTTGCAGCAATGGAGTAAGATAATATAGGAAAGGCACTTAGTGCCACTCACAACTGACACTGAAAATACTCCATTCATTAGTGTGGGTACCCACTATGATAGGCATTTCTGGTTATTATGCTAAAAAGCTCACAAAAAATAAATTCTGGCTGAGTTCAGGCAAGAATGAGGTAGTCTTTTTTGCTTGTTTTCTACTGGTAAGCTTAGATTATAAAAAGATGTCCTATGCATGTCTTAGACAGGATGGATCCTATTTAAATTCGTGGATATTGATGTGTTGAATATTTACCAAACTTGACTCCTTTAATCCTCATTGCCATTTTTACTTCTGTACGGTGCGGAATCAGGTGAAATGAGCTCTAAGAATAATCTATGCAAATTAGTAAGTAAGCATAATCTTAATATTTCACAGAAAACTCACTAAACACCATACATTATGACATTTGCTGGCAAATGGGTTGAACTAGAGAAAACATTACCAGTGAGGTAACCCAGACTTGGAAAGACAAGTGAGTATGTAGTCACTAAGTTAATGCTGGATGTAACGCAAAGGACAACCAGAATACAAACTACAGCTCCAAACCTATAATGGCTCCCTCTATTATGTTTCTCATCGGTTAGTTGCCTGACTCATTCTTCCTGCTCCCTTCTGTTCTCCTCTCCCCTCCTCTTCTCCATTTCTCTTTCTCCTAACTCTCTCTCCTCTCACTGCCCCACCCCCACTCCCAATGTGCTCAGGAGACCTTGTACCTTTCCCCTTTTGGGGGGACCTTGAATGACTCTCTAAGGTTCCTTCATGTATCCTAACATCTCTGGTAGTGTGAATTTCAGGCTTGTGATCCTTTGTTCTATGTCTAAAATCCATATATGAGTGAGTACATACCATGTTCCTCTTTTTGTGACTGGGTTACCTTGCTCAGAATGATTTCTTCAACAGCGAATGGAGAGAGAAGTAGGAGAAAATGAGAGGGAGGAGAGGAAGGCATGTGCGACCAGGAGGATTGAGCCTGGTTAGGAATGGAAAATAGGAAAGAGAGAGAGAGAGAGAGAGAGAACATAAAAGAGGGAGCCAATATTGGTTTGAAGATAAAAGTTGAACACAAAGAAAGGTCGAGAGAACTACAAGACTGCTCCCAACTAACAATCTCAGCTTACATGGAAAGGCTATCATAAATGCCCTCCCCGGAGAGTGAGATCAACAACTAACTTCTCCATGGAGCCCTCAACTAATGCCTGTTGAAAATAGGAGCAAACACCCATACATAAACACTGAGTCGAACTAAAACCAAGAAGCAGATGGAGAGGACAAGACCATGCGGTAGAAGCACATAGAGACAGTTTACCTGAACAAGGAGGAGCTAATGGGAAACCAGACTGATAGCTGGGAAGCCAGCAGGGGACTGACTCGGGCCCCCCTGAATATGGGTCTCAGCCAGAAGGTCTGAGCATTCTAAGGGACCTCAGACAGTGGAGCGAGGATGTATCCCTGGTGTACAAAAGGACTTTGCAAACATATCCCCCTTGGAGGGATAACTGCCTTATTTTAGAGACAGGAGAGAAGCCTAGTCCCTACTTCACAGGACCTGTCAGATCTACATGACCCCAACTGGATGGCATTCCCCTACATATGGAATTGTGGTGGGGGGATGGGAGGGGAGGGTGTTTCGAGTGCATGTGAGAGGGCAGAGAGGGTAAAAGGGAGGGAAGGAGGGAGGGAGGGCTAGAGAGGAGGGAGGGAGGGAGAGGGAACTGGGATCGACATGTAAAATAACAAATTAAAAAAAAAATGCTTTGACTCCAAAATTTAACTTGAAGAACAAGTTACTGGGGAAAAGGATTTCTATTTTTGTTTCCACAGAAAATGAAAAGATGTGGATTCCTTCCAGACTAATGTGGTTTGATCATGCCAGACCGCCTGAAACAGAGTACAAGCTGATCCTACATTCCAAACAGCTGGACAAAACAGCCCTACAGACTACAGCTAGGATATCTGAATCTTCTTCGAATCCCCCAAGACAGCGCCCCTTACCAGCAGGAAGTAGTTTGGAAAGTATGACACCCAAATTCCCAAATATTGTGTATAAATGTTTGTTTTCATTTAATTGGACTTTGTTATATAAAATTAAATAAAAAAATAAAAAAAATATATGTAAAAAAAAGTGAAGAAAAAAAAGAAAACAGAATTTTAAGAGAAATATTTATACAAATACAAACATGATGAAATGTGAATATATAACTTTGGAAACGGTGTTCATCACATTGAAGAAGTACGATTTTGCTGTTTGTTTTATTAATGTAAACAATTATACCAACATTTTATAAAAATAGTGTTTTATAAAAACCGTGTTCACATTTTGCTCAGTTCTCCAATTTGATAACAAGTTTTTAGGTACTTCAAGTTTAACACAGATGACATGATATGTAGCTATTAAGTATGAAATTAATATATTTCCCCAAGGAGTACAGTTTCAAATTTGAAAATAATCTACATTTTTATGGAATTGTAAGTTGTGTGTGATGGCAGCATTTAAATAACAAGTACTATCTAACTAATGTGGAAAATTACTAAAGAGAAAAGTGAAAAGTAATCTAGATGTGTCAATAAAATCAAATGAACTCATTTAGGCTACAGTATTATTTATTATTGGCCTCATGGTATTTTTATATCAATAAAGTGACTGTCAGGGTGCAAATTAAACACTCATCAAGATTCCATGTCATTCTACCTTTGCC
The DNA here is from genome assembly GCF_943737965.1 of Phodopus roborovskii. Classification (NCBI taxonomy): domain Eukaryota; kingdom Metazoa; phylum Chordata; class Mammalia; order Rodentia; family Cricetidae; genus Phodopus; species Phodopus roborovskii. The sequence continues at coordinate 12,386,122 of NW_026126470.1, read as the reverse complement.
TTAAAATACTAAGCATAAAATTAATTTGTTTTATACCAACCAAATTTGTTCTAAATATAACAAAGTTTAAAGTTTGGGTGACTATATAATTTTTGCAGGTTATCATGGAGTGATCAAAACTATAAGAAATTCATACAATCATGGATAATTTGTGATTTTGTTCCAGAAACTCATACCTTGTTTGCTGGCAAGCTAACAACAAATTCCCATCTACAAGTTGACTCTCAGGTATGTATCCCTGGAACAGGATTGTAAATTTCAGACATGATCATGCATTTATTTATACATTTTCTCATTCTAAAAGCAATATACTAGTCTGTGTATACTGTGATATTTCTAAAATAATCACAAGGTACTCTGACAGCTGGAACTTATTTTTTTCACTTTCTGTACAAGTCTGAACCAGAGTCCACAGATCAATGTAACTCCTGGAAGGACAAAGTAATAATAAAAAAATCATTTTTAGAAGCATTGCAATAAAAATGTTTATGTAAAATTATGATTATGGAAACCGTCTATGATGGATTCTGGTGCTTGAAGTTCTGTGACTCTAAAATAGAATTTCATTTAATCTTGTAATAATTTTAATAATACAAAAATTAAATTATATCTCTTCTTTATGAGATTTAATAGCCCTACCAAGAAAGGACATTTTTAATGAAATTAATGATATATTTACTCAGTTTTAAAAATAGTAACTTGTAAATATTTGTTGAATAAATGAGACTTAGAATTCTGATTCATGCAATTGAATTAACTGGAGTATCTATAATTTTAAAATATGTTTGTTTAACTAATATTTAATTATTTAGTTATTCAACAATGTATTGGTACATGGACTCACTGGCTTGCTTGTGTTGTTCACATATATCCCTGACTTGCTTAAAACTTACTGTGTAGAGTGGGCCCAGTATGAAAGCTGCTGCCAATATCCCTGTTCCACCACTATGGGCATCTTTGTCCAGAGCACACATTTTCATCCTTAGCCAGGAGCCAAAGAAAGGCACCACCCTACCAGGAAAACATACCCTCAGGAAAGCTGGCCCAAGTGTTCCTTCCTGAAAGAGAGACAAAAGTCAAGTGTTTGTCCTTGCTCTAATGGGTACTAATGGGGCTTATTTTCTGTTTCTACTATGAGATACAGAAGTGTCTAAGTCATTCTTATTGTAGTGAAATGTTCAAAGGGTACTTACTGGAAAGAAAGGAAAAAATATGTTTTCCCATAAACAACAACAAAAACAAACAAACAAACAAACAAAAAATTAATGTGTAGATTGTGTAGGTCAGGTTGAACTTGAACTCACAGAGACCAGCCAGGCTCTGTTCTCAAATGCTAATGTTGAAAGCCTGCACCACTATTCCATGCTTACTAAAATATTTTAAACAATATAAATTAAAATAGCCAAATATTTGCAATGCATATTAGAATATTTATTTCCCTCTGTTCTTCAGTTATCTACAAACACCAATAAGAAACGTATCATTCCATACAATATAAAAATGTACATAAAGATAATTTACAAACCTTGTTATATTTTCATTTCCACTGAAACAAAAGAAACGCAAACTAAAAATAATGAATTTAATTAAATGAGATTTCTGGAAGTGCACTGTGAAACTGAGAACTGGCGTATTTTCTTGTAAAATTTTCAAGTTGTGTGTGTGTGTGTGTGTGTGTGTGTGTTCTCATGTGTATCAGAAGGATATTTATTGTATTGGAGCACTCATAACACTTGGTTCACTATATCTTGTAAAATAAAATTATATGTATTTTGGTTTGTATAAATGTGGGCTGCAGATATAGCACAAAGCTTTAAACATAACTGTACTAAAGTATACCTCTAGGTTTATTTATTCTTTTGTACATTTGTTTTTCAGTGTATGCTGGGGAATGGTTTTAGAACTCTTGCAGATACCAAAATGTATGATCCTTTTATGTAAAACACCTTCTTATTTGCATTTAACTTATAACACTCTTCGGTAGGTATTTAAAACTTGCTTACTATTTATGAAACCTAATGCAATAAACATACCGATATACAGTAAGTTTAGGGAATAATGTTATGATACTGAGTCTGCATATGCAAAAAATGAAAAAAATTCCACAATTTTCAATCTGAAGTTAGTCATGCAGACATGGAAATGAAAAGCTAGCTTTATGTCTTATATGTAATTAACCATATTAAAATCTCTGTCCAAATGATTAGCATGTTTATATATTAATATTTCATATATAAATATATATATATATATGTGTGTGTATGCATTATAATTCCAATAATGTGTAATTTAAACACGCTTTGAAACTACTCTTAAAAATTTGTGTGTGGTGTATGCACAGAATATTTTCAGCCTGAGTATTTATAACTGGGCATGTATGGAAAAATTTCATAATAAGAAGTTTGACCATTATTCCAGACAATAGAACATTATAGAGACAATTAATAATTTCGTATTATATTTTACTGTTTGTCTATCATGTTAATTTTTCTTTTCAGGTTCTATAGATGGGGAAAATTAGTTACACTGTATTAGGGAATATCAAATTACTTAAATTACTTTAATTTTGCACAAACACATAGTTATATTTATATTTACATCATTGGAAACCCAAAAGTGTGACTGATAATTCTATGAGTGTAGTTGTAAGTAAAACATCTGGACATGTTTGTATTTGGTGATTGATGAAAGTGATCAGTAGAGAATTTCTTAAAAATCAAAATACCCAATAACTACAGAACAATCTACTACTTTTCCTGAAGAATTGCTAAGAAGGAAATAGATCTATTCTTTTATTATGTTATGTCTACTTCTGAGTTGCTCTTAGGAATTCATAATCACTGTCATGCTACTGAGAATGTGGTCAGCAGAGAGAAAACCATTTCTAAAATATTTATTCTTGGTACTGTATACTATATCATTTTGTTGGCAGTATATATCAATGTGTGAACATATGGTAGTATTAATAGTGGATAACTGTTTGATGAGTTGGCTAACCATCTCATTTTTTAATGTTTAGTTAACTTGTGACAAGTTTTCAAAGAGCTTATATTCCATTAAAGCACAAAATCCTAAAAATGATTTGAGTAAGTTCAAATATTGTATCTCTTCAGACTCCACTCCTGAAAACTCCATTAATAATTTTCTTAAAAGTATCATCTTCTTGTGCTTTCTGGTTTCAATAATAAAATTCTATCAAATTCTGATATATGTTTTTATTTTGTTGTGTAACAGATAATTGATATATATCCAGTGACTAAGTTTTGCTACCTTATTCTTTTCTGAGAAACAGAAAGATCTCTAATGTTAATTTCAGAAAGCTTACTTGTGCTTTGTGGAATTTACTATTTCTTATCTGTAAAATAGGGCCAATGCCACTAATGCTACTATTTTTATACTGTTTTTTTCATATATATATATATATTTTTTTTTCTTATTTCACATATCGATCCCAGTTCCCTCTCCCTCCCTCCCATGCCCCAAACCCCTCCCATCCCACCTTTACTCACTCCACAGAGAGAGTGATACCATCCAGGAGTGATCATATAAATCTGTCAAGTCATTTGGGGTAGGGTCTAGGCCCTCCCTCCTGCTTCTAGGCTAAGGGAGTATCCCTCCATGAGGAATATACTCCCAAAGTCCTTTTGTGCACCAGAGATACATCCTGGTTCCTGGTTCCACTGTCAGAGGTTCCTTAGACTGTCCAGGCCTTCTAACTGAGACCCACGTTCTCAGTTGGTTCAATGATGGTTTCCCAGCAATGTTCACTTCTAACATGCTTTACTGTTGTGGGGTGGCTATAGCTCCCATCATCAGGTTGTAGATCAGAATACAGAGGCCAAGAAGTCCAAAGGAAACTTATACCTTAAATTAAGGTAGTATTCTATGTGGTCAAGACCTGTGCTCAGACTCGTATGTAAGAAATATGACTTTAGGCTGTCACCTTAACATCTTATGCCTCCTAATGCTTAAATTTTACATCTGAAATGTCCTTACTCCCATTCCTTTATGAATACCTCAAAAATGCAATGAATAATGTATATAGGAGTGTTGTATTGAATAATACCCTGTCAGAATTTTATCTTTAGAGCACCTCATATATCACTTCATATAATGGAAGATACCAGAAAGTGAAAGAATCTTAGCATGCACATAACTGGAGAGAGTACAGCAATAAATACGAATCCAGATTTTAAAGCAATTAGGAGGTCGGCATATCCAATAGACAATAAAATTTTTATTCCATCAACAAAACTGGATTTATGAGATTTGATTCTTTCATTTACATGTCAGGAGATAAGAATGCAGTGCATCATAAATTATAAAACAAGCCCGGGTTTCAGAGTGGCGAAAGGTTTGAAATGTCCAGTGGCAGACACACAGTCACAAGTAACCATTATGTCATCACTTGGCAATGAGAAACGGTTATATTTAGTTGTTTCAGATGACTGTGGAATAAGTTACATTTGGAACTGGCCCTCTCCCCCTACAGTATAGTGACAGTTCTCACATGCTTCAATATTCCTAAGATTTGCGTTAATCTTCCTGTTCCCTCATGCCCAACTCTCCTCTTCTCCCCTTCTTTTACTCGTAACTCTCCCCCCCCGCCCCCCGCCATGCTCTCGATTTGTTCAGGAGCTCTTGTCCCTTTCCCCTTCTGTGAGGGACCATTTATGTCTCTCTTAGGCTCCTTGTTTCCTAGCTTTTCTGGCGGTGTGAATTGTAAGCTGGTAATACTTTGATCTATGTCTAAAATCCATATATGAGTGAGTGCATACTGTGTTTGTCTATTTGTGACTGGGTTACCTCACTCAGGATGGTTTCTTTTAGTTCCACCCATTTGCCTGTGAATTACAGGATTCCATTGTGTTTTTCCGCTGAGTACTACTCCATTGTTTAAATGTACCAAATTTTTTTCCATTGTCCTTCCATGATAATGAGATTGATGACTACTTTATATGCCATCCTAGAGCCTTCATCTAGTAGCTGATGGAAGTAGAACACCCACAGCTAAACACTATTCGAAGTCCTAGAATCCAATTACAGAGAGGAAGGAGTGATGGGCAAAAGGGTCAACACAAGGCTGGAGAAACCCACAGAATCAGCTGACCTGAACAAGGGGGAGCTCATGCAACCCAATCTGATATCTGGGAAGCTAGCATAGGACAGACCCAAACCACCTGAATGTGGGTGTTAGTTAGGAGGACTGGGCAGTCTATGGGGCCTCTGGTAATGGATCAGTACTTATCTGTACTACACGAATGGACTTTGAGAGCCCATTCCATATACAGGATTACTTTCTCAGCTTAGACACATGGGGAAGAGCCTAGGCCCTGCCACAAATGATGTGACAGACTTTGAAGACTCCCCATGGAAGGCCTCAGCCCCTCTGGGGAGTCGAAAGGGGATGGCCTGAGGTTTGGTGGGGATGATAGGGAAGGATGGAAGGTTAAGGAAACTGAGATTGACATGTAAAACAACCTTGTTTGAAATTTAAATAAAAAAATATTTGGATTAATATTATTGACCTCTCATTCAGTGTACATTTGTAATCGCTCCTTAAAATTAAATTAGTGTTTAAAGTATTGCAAAGAAAAGTGAAACTGCAAAGCAATACTGCTTTGTTACCATATGCAGTAAACAATGTATTTCTATAGGGTTCCATTAATTCAACTTTTACAGTGTTTCTACCTCCAATTATAAAATGATCCCTGAGCTTTGGGCAAAAGATATAGCACAGATATTACATGTAGAGTTGAGTGCTCTATTTTGTTCTTATGGAGAGTTTTACAAAGTTTTTCACTTATGTTTGCAGTTATTCTTCTTTATTTCTAAGATTTCAAAAGGATGATGGCTTACTTATCATTCTAAATCAATCAATTTGCATGACTAGTTTTATGTTATTTTATTTCATCATATATAGCTTGATGTTTATCTTACATTTTGCAATTTTTATTTTAATAAGACTTGGTCTTAATAATAGAATGACAACAGAAATTTGAACTCATATCTCAAGAAGAAATGACTTCACACTGTGGCAGCTCTTCTGAAGAGCTTTTTCTCTTCTGAGAGTGATATAATTTCTAACTTTGAATGTGTTTCCATCATAATGTCCTTCTCTTAAAAGCTAAGAATAGAATTTTAAATGAATGATCTAAATTAGTAAAATACTCCCATCTCTCTCCTGTTTAAAGAAAAATGTGTGTGAAGTATTGTTTCAAGATGAGGGGCAATCCAGACACAGACTCATAGAGTAATGTGAGGTCTTTTTCTTGACTAACATTGGAAGCACTGATTAAAGCCTTCCAGATTCCAAGACTTGAGTTTTTATTACAAATATTCTGCATTCTGACAATTTTGTCTAAATTTACATCAAAAATAATTTATCTAGAAACAACAGAAAGAAAAATTATTTTGGATTTATGATTCCAGAGATTAAAGTAAAACTTTTAAAAATGATTTGTTGTCATCCTGCTGATAGGAAAGGAAGTTTGAAACATTGCTTTACTGTGATCATCTTTTCTAATCTCTTATGTTAATATATTGTTAGTGCTTAGGCTTATTTATTGGTTTCAATCAGTTAAAAGGAATAAATAAATGCAAATCTGAATACATAAATTGACAAATACGTAGGATTCTCTTAAGTTTTAATAATGTGTATTGATTTTTTTCTCTTAAATTGAATAGATTTTTCCATTACTTTTTATTAAAATAACATCTCATTTCCTTATCTAGGTATATGCAACAAAGATCAACCACAAATTGATTTTAAGGTAAGTTACCTTTTCATTTCAATATTTTGTATTTTGAAAAAATATTCCTTGAACTACTTTTGAAAATTAAGTATGTAATGACTTAATTGTGTTCATAACTATTCATATGTTTAAGCTGTTTGTGAAAGAACTTTCTTGCCATTCATTGAAGTAAGCTCTGCCCAATAGAGTGAATGTAAATAGAAATAAAATGGAATTTTATTTCATTTCAATGAATCATTTCAAGAAAATAACTGATAGGTAGAAAGTTGGTGAAAGTATAAAAAGTGCTGATAAGGGAACACTATAAATCATAAAAGTGATGAAGTAGGATACAATTAGAATGCCTATGAAATTGGAAGGTGTCTTGGGATATATAATGAATATTCATTCACGCAAGAAAACCTCATCTAATCTCCATCTAATAATTCAGCATTCTAATTACATGGTTAGACTTGAATTAATATGTTTACCAAGGACATGCATTTTAATTTTACTTAACCTCATCATAATTTCATTAAAAACATTAATGGCTGTATTCATCTACCAAAATAAATATGCAGTTTCTGCCTTGTACAAGTGAAAGCATAGGAACTGGTAATTGACTTTGGGTAAATTATAAAGTCTAGACTCCTTGATTGTTGATAAACTCATATATTAATATTGTAAAAAATACATAGCTAACATATCAGCATAGCTCCTGGGTGGAAACCTTCATTTTCTATATATTTAGTAAACCATACATTTTATTAAATTCTGTTGTGGTTATTTCAAAAATGGAGAAATAATACTATTATTCTCGATGGCACTTGGAAAATAAAAAATATCTGAAGAAACCAACAAAGGCTCTGACTGATAAATAAGTACAACACTGATGTATCCAGGAGACAGACACTTTGTTCTTTATATTTTTATAAAAATTGTGTATAGGTGTGTATGCATGTTTTTGTGTATATTTGTATGTGCATATATATGTATGAATGAGTGTATTTGTATACATAGCTATATTTTGTGTATGTATTTATGTATGTATGTATGTATGTATATAAGTGGATTTGCATGTATGTGTTCATATACTCTATATATTTATGATTGAGGACAGAAGCCAGAATAAGTACAAGATTCTCTGGAACTTGAATCACAGGTATATGTGAGCTTCTAGGGTTGGTTTTGGCAGCTGAGGTCAGATACTCTGCAAGAGCAGGAAGCACTCTTTCTTAACTGCACATCATCTCTGAAGCTTCCAGAGAATGAACTCTTAAGTTATTATACATCACAAGCTTGATATCACATTTGTAGATGAAAACTATATGTGTCTTTGACAACACATTTGTAGATGAAAGTAAAATAGTGTGTGTGTGTGGGGGGGGGGTAGGGGAGGAAGAGAGAGTGCTTTTATTCCAGCCAGCCATCTCTACAACTAACCTGTAAGATTCTTATTTGGCTTCTACAGGCACTATTCATTTTAAAGTTATAGAAAATAAGTGTGTTTTTATCAGATGGCTGTTTCGAGAAGCTACATTTTAAAGCCATGTAGCATATTCTATCAGAGTGTTAAAATATTGCAACAAATATGCCAATCAACCTCTCTCTGACTATGAGTACTTATGTGCATAAGACATTCTTTCAATAAAATAATCACTGTTTTGTTCAAATTTCAGTATGAAATAAATGCTGGCATTGATATCGAATGTATATCATATTTCACTGTGGAGAACTAAGAAAAGTTAAATATAACAGAAATATTAATTGAGCACAAAAATAATCAGACAAAGAATCTGATTTGAGAATAGTTATGTTAATAACTCAGGTTTTGGAAACTGAGGAGAACATTTTCCATTCAAGTCTTAATTCCTTAAACTGCACTACAGAACTTCCTTAAGAATTAATTGTCTTAGTTTTCCTGTAACACCTTTTAAGTCTTAACAGATCTTTGAGTGCTTTAAGTGTGCTACCGAGTCACTTTTGAAAATGTTGAGACAGTTTTTTAACTTAAATTGGATAATTTCAACTCATTTTGATGATTATTTTTCAGCGTTAAATGGCAAGTTTGACACCAATAGTGCTTAAAATATTACTTAGAATGTCAATGCCATTACCTTTGACCTTGAAAACAAAGTTACTTATATAAGAACACCTAATAATCCAATCTCATTAATAACACTGTTACTCTAATGAATCATCTAGATAAGTACAAATTATTATTTAGCTCACACATACATCTTCATTAACAATGTGTTTTACTTAAATGTCAAATGTAAGGACAAATAATATTCTAGGGAAAAAAAAGCCTTTGCAATTTAGCCAAGTGTCAGTCCCCTACAAAGATTTTATGCTACAATTAGGGCATTTGAACATGAAATCTTTTATGCATTAACTATCTAACCCGCCAGAACCCAGTTTGTAGTGTACCTCCATAACATGTTTACACAAAGTAACATAATTATATCCTGAACTGAGCTCCTAGATGATTACATTTTCATTTTCAACCAGCATTTAGTGATATACTCATTATTCTAGCTTAAAAGGCTTTATATGAAAAAAGAAACCTTCATTGCTCCTATAAAGCCTGATATGGCTTCTGCATTACAAACTTCATTAACCCATTAACATACCTCCTAAATCAATGAACATGAAATATTTTTATTCTCATTGAAAATGACTGTATAATTTTCAACAAAAAATATTTACGGTGCAAAAGTTTGGCATGACAACAGCAATTGTTAAATGTTCCTTCTTTTCCTAAGCAATGAACATAATTTTCATGATTAGACATAGTGATTATTTTTTATTTATTTTTATTTTACATGTCGATCCCGGTTCCCTCTTTCTCCCTCCCTCCTTCCCATCCTCCTTCCCTCCCTTACTCTTACTCTCTCCCCCCCCCTCACACCCTGACAATCTTCCCTTCTCATTCCCCCCATACCACATGTAGGGCAATGCCATCCAGGTGGGGTCATATAAATCTGACAAGTCATTTGAAGTAGGGACAAGGACTGCTCTCCTGTCTAGGTTAAGGGAGTATCCCTCCATGGAGGATGTGTCCACAAAGGTCCTTTTGTGCACCAGGAATACATCCTGGTTCTACTATCTGAAGTCTCTTAGACTGCTCAGTCCTTCTGGCTGAGACCCATGTACAAGGGGTCTGAGTCAGTCCCATGCTGGATTCCCAGCTATCAGTCTGGGGGCCTGCTAGCTCCTCCTTGTTCAGGTCAGCTGTCTCTATGTGTTTCTGCAACCTGGTCTTGTCCTCACTCTCTGCATCTGGATTCTAGTTTGACACAGTGTTTAGTTATGGGTGTTTATTTCAGTTTCCAACAGGTACTAGATGAGGGCTCCATGATGGTGGATAAGTTTGTTATTGATCTCATTAACAGAGAAGGGCATTTATGGTAGCATTTCCACTGTTACTCAATTTGTTAGTTGGAGTCAGTCTTGTAGGTCTCTAGACATTTCCTTAGGTTCAGTTTTCTCTCAATTCTATAATGGCTCCCTCTTTTATGTTCTCTCTCTCTCTCTCTCTCTCTCTCTCTCTCTCTTTCTCTCTCTCTCTCTTCTATCTTCTATTCCTACCCCGACTCAATCTTCCTAGTCACACATGCTTTCCTCTCCTCCCCTTCTCTTTCTCCTACTTCTCTCTCCATTCACTGCTTCCCCAACACACACACTTCCCATGTGCTCAAGGGGGACTGGTCCCTTCCCCCTTCTGTGAAGGAACTTATATGAATCTCTTAGAGTATACCTTTAATCCTAGTTCCTGGGTTACCTCATTCAAGTTTGTGACTTGTTTACCTCATTCAGGATAGTTTCTTCAAGTGCCATCCACTTGCCTGCGTATTTCAAGATTCCATTATTTTTTTCCAAAGAGTAATATTCCATTGTGTAGATGTGCCACATCTTCATTGTCCATTCTTCAGTTGAGGGGCATCTAGGTTGCTTCCAGGTTCTTGCTATTACATTTTAGCCATTCTGGCAGGAGTAAGATGTTATCTCAATGTTGTTTTCATTTAACATAAGAGGCAAATATTGTATCTATTTCTCCCCTTTATATAGCACAGCTGCCATCAAAGTGACATTGTAACAGCCTTTCTAATGAAATTTTGCTCTGGTTAAAATGCTGGTGTCAAGAAAGTACTGGCTAATATTTAAACAGAGACAACTTGATTATCTGTCACATTTTGCTGATACCAATGTCACTTGAATCCTGCTTCTTGGAGTATTAAAGAAAAAGGAAAATAAAAGGTGACTTGCTATTTTAGCTCTCAAAATCACTAAAATCAGTATTTTCACCCAACCAAAGTAGCACTGAGTAAATTTCAGTTTTCATTGTTACCTCTACCCATGCAAATCATCATTTCAATTAAAATTATTTGATATAGATTATTTTATAACCCAAATTATGTTGCTTTTTTGTTCATTAATCTTTGTTGAGTATTGGCCATGCTTCTGTTACTAGAATTTCATTGATTTTCTATTGAGTCATATAGCTCATGAATTACCATGCAAAACCATTATTGGGATGCATCAGCCTTGCCCAAATGATCATCTGCTAGTAAAAGAGTACATAATTATATCAACAAAAAGTATACACAAGTATACATGTCACCCACCGCATTATTTAAACCTCATTTATAATGCTTTTTGTTCTCTAGATGTTCTATATCTTTTATTCTTGAAGAATATTTCACTTATTCAAGCAAAAAGATAACCTGTTTTAATTATGAACTAGACTACTTTATAAAATTGTGTCATTTTAAATATAATGATTCATTATTATATCAATTGGTATTAAATTGGAAAACCAACATGTAGAATTTTAGTCTAAAGTATATGTCCTACCCACTAGATAAAAACAAAAACATGGAATAATCGCTATTGTTTCATGTACAAATGGAGTTATAGTATATTACAAAGCAATTACAAAACTTTTTTATTAAATTTATTTTGTTTATCTGCATATGCATTTGGCTTTCATGATTGCCTTTGTACCATGTGCATTTCAAGTACCCAGAGAGGTCTGAAAAGGGTACTGGAGCTTTTGGAACTGGAGTTATGGATGGTGTGAGCTTCATGTGGGTTCTGTTACTTGAATCCAGGGTCTCTGCAAGAATAACAAATGCTCTCAACCTCTGAACTAAATCTTCTTTTCCCAAAATAAAACTTCTAACATCTCTTAACTCCCCTTTGTCTCCAAGAATTGAGCAGTTATATTAAATCCAATCCTCAGAATATTCTAACTATGGCCTAATGTACCTACTATACATTTTCCCATTGTCTTCTGTCCATTAACTTCTGTCTGTCTCTATTCAAATCCCTACTCCCTTTCCTGAAGTTTTACCTTCTTTTACTTTTATTTTCGTTTTTCAAGACAGGGTTTCTCTGTTTAACTGCTCTGGCTGTCCTGGAACTCACTTTGTAGACTAGGCTGGACTTGAATTCAGAGTACCTCCTGCTCCTGCCTCCCTAGTGCTGGAATTGTAGCCATGAGCCAACACCTCCTAGGTCCTTGTTTTGAAGTTTTAGATAATATAGCAATCAAAGACATTTTTTTACCATTTTATCTACTGCATTCACTACTTACAAAATAATCCTTTAGTCTTAATATTTCAGTTTCAAAAGCAGAACTTGATAATATGTTCCCATAATTTTATATTGTCAATTAGGTTTATTGACATATGTAAAATTAGCATAGTTTATTGGATACGTTAACTCGTAGAAGATATCAGGTGTAAACAAAGAGAAATCTCATGTACTCAAGATAAATTAGTCTTTAGACAGGAAAAAAATTTGAAGCAATGGTGGCTTTAAAGAGAAATACAGCAGAGGTGCACAAGAGTTGTCTCCATCTTCTCAGAAAAAGAGAAGTTACCTCATCTCGTAGAAGGAAAAAAATGATAGCAATACATTTTTTTGTTTTCAAAACAAAAAGGAAAAAATAACAAAAATATGATTGAAACTCAATGAAGATGCATTCCACTCATGTTAGACCTATTTATTCTAACTAAATTGGGTACTTTATTCTTTTTTAAGGTGGACAATCAAATACCTGATTTAAAAAAAACATTTTGAAATGCAAATCAGTTAAAACATACATCTAGGGAACGGCAGACAGAATTAAAAAATAAATAAAATCTCAACGTTGTTTCAAAAGTAACACTCCATAATTGTGAAGAATAAAAGTGGTGAGGTTTAAGTATCATGTTTTGATTATTTCTGATGGGTAAGGAGACATGGTCATGACATATTTATGAACTACACAGAGTAAAAAAAAGGCACAAGGTGTGGGAGAGCAAGGGACAGTCAATAGCACAGTGGTCACATGATGCTTTTAGACACCACCAGGCATGAATCCTCAAGACGAATGCACAAGAAGACTGACAGAGATACCTGTAGGCTTCTGGTATCCACAGCATTTAGGAAACTGAGATATTTGGTGTGTGCACGCTACATCCTCTTTCCTGTATTCAAAGTGGATTCTCTTTTACATCTGTTTGCTGCTCATGGTGAAAGATCAATAGCATGAACTCCGGCCATGCGTGTGACCAGTGCCCCATTACCAAATCAGATACACACAGCACTGTCAGAGGGACAATCACAAATCAATAGTTCATTCAGGGAAACAAGTCTAGTGTCACTGTCTGCGCAGGCAAGTTCTGCTTCACATTTTATTTCTTATTTCATGTTAATTGGTTGCCAAATAGAAACTACCTGTACGACCTCAAAAACACTGTTTAGCATTTGTTTGTTCAAATCAGAAGGGTTTTGGAGAGAGGCTGGCATGAATACTGAACAACTCTGTGAAGTGATTTTAATTCATCAGTCCTAAACTTAGTTTCAGTAGTTACTTTTTGTTCTCTAAATTTTTACAGCACCCTATATAAGCCTTTCAAAAAGCTCTATCCAGTACTTCTACCCTCTACTTTGTCAAACACTGTATATGACATTTTTGTGATTGTTGGTTTCATCAATGGAAGAGAGGAAGGAGGGACTACATGATTCAGGGAGGTCAAAATCATGATGGCGAAAGCTGGACCAACCTCACGGAAACTCAAACTCCAAGGGACTGAACTAGGTCCTCTGCATATGAGAGACAGATGTGAAGCTTGTACTATCAGAGGAGCCCCTGGTGGTAGGACCACAATACAAATCTGGTACATGAGCTGGCTTGTTGAAGCCCATTCTCTAAGAGGGGATGCCGTGCTAAGCTTTAACACAGGAGTGAGGGGTTGGTCCTGCCCCAATTTATTGTGCCAGACTTTGTTGACTCCCCATGGGAGCCCTTACCTGTAGGGAGGAGTGAATGGGGGTAGGCTGGAGGAGTGGGAGGAGAACTTTGGTTGGAATGTAAAATAAAATTTAAAATATTAATGTAATTAAAAACAAACAAACAAGAATAACAGCAACCAAAAGCAAAATAAAATAATTTGATTATGCCACAGGGCATAATCTTCAAAGTCATCATGGAATTGCATTGTTAGTAATTCCAGTTGTTTGAAGTTAGTACATTCTAAAATAGTAGCTTTGGTATAAGAATATACCTACAGCCTTGTTTCATTCTCCTTTCCTGTTGTGTTATGAGGAGTGGAGCCTGTGCATTTGGATACTTTGTGTCTCTACAGAGATCTAATCAATAAATAAACATTGTATCTATTCCTCAAAGGGAAAAGAAAGAAAGGAAAAAAAGAAAGAAAAGAAAAGAAAGAATGAAAGAAAGAAAATAGAAAGAAAGAAAAAAGAAAGAAAAAGAAAGGACTCTTTCCTACATTCCTACATAGCTCCTCCATCAGTCAGAAAGATCACACAAGAGGTGGCACTCTAACTTCAGGGGATGATACCCACTGTGCTTGGAGAAGCACTGTTGTCCTACTCTTTATCACTTCCTCTTTGTCTTGCTTAGTCTCAGTGTCTGTCAGTCTCCCTTCTCTTCCTCCACACAGTATTCCTCTCTGGCAGAGGGTAGCCTTGAACTGCTGATCTGTTGTTCTCAGTCTCTCCCATGTAGGATTTACAAGTCTGAAGCACTAAATTTACCAAACCCAATTTTAGCATTCTTACACTGTGCGGTTTCTTATATTCAGCATGCATTTAAACTGTTTATTTTATTATTTTAATGTGTTTTGAAATGAAATAGAATTATATCATTGCCTCCCTTTCCCTAGCTTCCTCCAGCTGCCCATAGCTACAATCCTTTAAACATCTCACATGAAGCCCCACACATCCACACACATATTCATGTTAATAGACTTTTCCTTTATTTTTGTTGCATACATTGTGTGTGCGTGTGTGTGTGTGTGTGTTGTTTGTATGTGGTTCGGTATACACATGTAAGCGTAGGAGGCTGCAGCAGCCAGAGTTGTCAGATTTCCCTGAAGTTGGAGTTCTTTGGCAGTTGCTAACCTTTGAATTCTGGTCCTGTTCAAAAGTACTGTCTCCCTAACTGCTGAACCATCTCTACAGGCAGATAATCACTCTCTGAATCTTTATCATAAGGCTGGACAAAAAAGAAAAAAAAAAAACACAAGAAAACAGGCAGTTGGATGAAGAGCTACTGTACTCAGGAGATCAGGAACATTATCAAATGACTAACTTGACAAGAGCAATGGCATTCATTATTCAGGAGAGTTAAAATCTGGTGAGAAAGTTAATTTCCTCTCTATTACTGTTTCCAATGTTCAAAGAAAGGTAACTAAAAGTACAGACACCAAGGAGACAATCTTTTGCTCATATGGGAAGCAACGATATGTTTCTCGTGTACTTTTTGTTTTTCATTATTGAGTAAAGAAGCAATTAAGCAGGTGAGAGACAACCCCATGGAAACAGAAAATGGAGAGAATCTGTCTAAACATCTGTTTACAAATTCTGAAGTCAGAATATTAGAGGCTGGTAAGAAGAAATATTCTGTTCAATAGGCTTAACACCTGCTCACTGAAGCCCCTAATGCTCTATGCTGGATGCTATTCCCCAAACCAGGAATGAGTCTGTCAATCATCAAGTCCCTTTTATGGGACTAAACTTGTCTCTAGAACAACAGTCATAAAAACTGCAGAGACACTCCAACCCTGGAACATAGAAGGTATATAATAAGGACACAGCAGTGGCAGTCTTTTGTGATTGTACAGTCCTGCCTTGGGGATTTCTCTTTAGCTTTTTTAGTGCCCGCAGAAAAGAAGCATCTTAGCAGCTCTCATTGAGACACTTTTTCTTCAACCATTTTAGTAGGATTATTTCTTGATTTGTAAACAGAGACTATCAGAGTAGTATTTCTTCACGTCAGGCTTATTTTTCACTCTCTTGCTCTATGCTATTGATCTTCAGGCTAGCCATAGACTTATTAATTCAAGGTAGTTAAGCAGAAAAATGATCAGCAGTCCAAATTCTCTCACATGTAAAAATTGCTGCATGTGTTTGAAAGAAAATTTACAAATGAATTGAACTTTACAGAAATGAATATGTTTTGACAAATTACCTGAAAAAAGGAAACATTTATATTATATGGCAGTCTTACTCGTTTACATACTTCATTTTTGCAAAAAAAAATTAATTTTGGGTCTGCTTACTTGTATTTAAGGTAAATGTAGAATTCGGTTTAATTTTCTGACCTGTAACTACTTTAGTTATTTTAGATCTTTTTAAAGATTGCTGCTGTTTTGAGATATGACTGGTACTGGTAATTAGGAAAGAAACAAGACCAAATCTTTGTCCATCAGAATTTGGTTATTTCCACAGTAACTTTGAGATTCAAGTTTTCTTTTTCTTTTTCTTTTTTAAATTATTATACTTAGAAACAATCTTATTTTACATATAATTGCAACCATTTCTTCTTCCTCCCATCTTCCAAGGCCCTCCACTGACCCCCCCCCAACCTAACCCCTACAAACTCCCCAAAGATAATGGAGTTTTCCATGGGGAATCAAAGTCTGTCACATCATTTGGGGGAGGGCCTAGACCATTCTCCATGTATTTGGTCTGAAATAGAATACCTCCATAGGGAGTGAATGGGCTCGCAAAGCCAATTTGTGCACTATGGATGAATACTGGTACCCCTGTCAGAGGTCCCATAGACTGCCCAGGCCTCCTAACTAGTATCCACATTCAGAGGACATGGTTCAGTCCAATGCTGGTTTACAACTGGGGTCCCTGAGCTCACTAGGTCAGGTCAGCTGTTTGTACAGAGACCAACAGATTTCTCCAGCAGTCTTAACTCCTTTGTTCATCTCTCCTCCCTCTCTACAGCTGGATTCAAGGAGTAGGTTCAATGGTTAGCTGTGGTGTCTGTTTCCACAAGGTACTGGATGAAGGCTCTAGGATGACAATTAAGGTAGTTATCAATCTCATTATAGGGGAAGGGTATCAAAGGCAGCCTCTCCATTACTGCCTAGATTCTTGTTTGGGGTTATCTTTGTGGATCTCTAAACATTTCCCTAGAACCAGATCTCTCTTTAAACCTATACTGGCTTCCTCTATTCAGGTATCTCTTTTCTTGCTCTCCTTTATTCCTCCCCTGACTCAGTCTTCCTGATCCCTCTTGTTCTCCTCTCACCTCCTTCTCTCCCCTTCTCTTTTTCCTAGCTCCCTCCCGTCTACCCCCATGCTCCTAATTTGCTAATGAGTTCTTGTCCCTTCCCCTTCTTCATGGGACCATGTATTTCTCTTAGGGTCCTCCTTGTTTCCTGGTTTCTCTGGTGTGGATTGTAGGCTCGTAGTCCTTGGTTCTATGTCTATTATCCATATATGAGTGAGTACTTGCCTTTTTGTGACTGGGTTACTTTACTCAGGATAGTTTCTTCCAGTTCCATCCACTTACCTGCTAATTTCAAGATTTCATTGTTTTGTTGTTGTTGTTGTTGGTGTTTCATTTTGTTTTCCTTTTTGTTTTTGTTTGTTCATTTGTTTGTTTTCCATTGAATAATACTTCATTGGGAAAATGTACCACATTTTCTCCATCCATTCTTCCGTTGAGGGTCATCTAAGTTGTTTCCAGGTTCTGGCTATTACAAACAATGCTGCTATAAACATAGATGAACAGATGTCCTTGTTGTAAATGTGCATCTTTTGAGTATATGCTCAATATTGGAATTGATGGATCTTGAGGTAGACTGGTTCCTATTTTTCTGAAAAACCACCACACTGATTTCTAAAGTGGCCACACAAGTTTGCACTCCCACCAGAAAATAGCACTTCCACCATCCTATGGACTGTCATTGGTGTTTTTATTTCAGCCATTCTGGCTGGTGTAGGTATTTCAGAGTTGTTTTGATTTGCATTTCCCTGATGTCTAAGGATGTTCAATACTTTAAGTGTCTTTCAGCCATTTTAGATTCCTCCCTTTGAGAATTCTCTATTTGGTTCTGTATCCCTCTTTTTAGATTGTTTGGTGGTGCGGTGACTAGCTTCTTGAGTTCTTTGTATATTTTGGAGATCAGCCCTCTGTCAGATATGCGGTTAGTGAATATCTTTTCCCATTCTGTTGGTTGCTGTTTTGTTTTGTTGACTGTGTCCTTTGCCTTACAGAAGCTTCTCAGTTTTAAAAGGTCCCATTTATTAATTGTCTGATCTCAGTGTCTTTGCTACTGGTGTTTTGTTCAGGAAGCAGTCTCCTGTGCCATCATCCTTACTGTGACCCTATAAAAGCCTTTAGTGGCAAAATGAAGGTACAATCACTGCCATCTGCTCTGCTCTTGAGATTAAGACTGCTGCACTGAATTACTTGCTAATTAAATGCTTGATTAGACAGTTAAAAAACAATGGCATAACTTTTTATTTATGCATATTTTTATAATACTTTTTATACTTACATAAATCTATCAAATTAGGTATTAATTAGTTGAAAATAAAAAAAAAAGAAGTAAAAAGACCTTGATTGCCAGGATCCAACAGACATAGACATAGTCCCCTTTTGCTT
Source organism: Phodopus roborovskii (assembly GCF_943737965.1). Lineage (NCBI taxonomy): Eukaryota > Metazoa > Chordata > Mammalia > Rodentia > Cricetidae > Phodopus > Phodopus roborovskii. The sequence continues at coordinate 12,367,468 of NW_026126470.1, read as the reverse complement.
TCCAATAATATTTTTAATTTTTGATTTTTTCATCTATTTGTAGGCCACTGCATCAAACCATCCCCAGGATGCTCTATCTCCCTCCTCTCTCCCTATCTCTTTAATTAAATGGCACCTCTTATCTCTCAGGTAACTGTCTTTGTCCTGACAGTGGGTAGCCATTTATTGTTGTTACTCAGAATCTTTTGATTAGTTCCGTTTCTACTTCTCATTTCAAGATGATGTTGACAAAGGTGGTCCTTCTTAAGGCAGACACAAAGAGTATCATTCTTAAAAGCAGGCACAGATGCTCACTAAGTTCTTCATATCTCATGACAATACACCCAACCAACTCCTAACTATAGCCTGTTTAAATGAACCTCAATAATCCACTCCTGAGATTTGGATATCTTCTGAAAGAAAGATGAAGTTCCTGTAAATATTGTGCTTTGGACACACATTACACCAGTCTGGCTTTTTAATCATGAGCACAGTGGTTCACATATTCCTAAAACCCCATGAGCTAGGCTATCAGCATGACTGTTTGGACCCTGTATTTCTCTCTGTTTCCTTTAGAGCATCATGGAGATGAGAGGAAATTTTATATGAGCTCTTTCTAATGTCACTTTCACATTGCCTTTTCTCATTCCATAGCATCTGTTATAGACTGAAGATCTCTTTGGCTAATCTTAATGGTGAAAGAGAACATATTAGAATATAAACAGTATTTAAGTTGAATTTGTAAAATAGTCAAAGTGAAAGACCCCCACTATGCTTATTGCCTGTTTAAATTGCTCTTGCTAATTTGCCAAGGTCAAGTTATGAGAAAAGTACAGGAGGGAACCAGGTGCTGCTCTCATCCAACGCCAACCAGATATCTGTGGTCTGTAGCTTGGACCAAAGCAAGGTCAGCAGGACAGTGTCCAGTATGCTGAGATAGTCATAACTGAATTCTTTGTATTCTTTGTGCCCAACCCGAATAACCAACTGTCCTTGGTTAACTACAACTGCAACATTTAGATGAAACAATGAAATCCCTGTAACCATGCTTCTGCTTCTGTAAGCCTGCTTCTTGCCACCCCAACCCTATATAAACTGCCTGAGTTTTAACCTCAGCACGCTCAGTCCCCCCGAAAGACTGAAGCGTCCACAGGTACCTGTGTAAACAATAAACAACCTCTTGCACTTGCATCCAGTGGTCTGGTCTCGTCTCTTGGGGGCAAGGGCCTTCCCCCTGACAGGCTCCAAACTCTTGGGGTCTCTGGGGGGTCTTTCATTGGAGGTTCCACCGAGATTGGAGACCCTTCCCCCTAGAGACTGACACTGACACCCACCGGGAGGTAAGCTGGCCAGTGCTTAATTTCTGTTCTTTGTTGTCTTGTTCATATGTCTTTTACTTGTTGCTTGTTGCGCAGCGATCGGTAATCGGCTAGGCTAGTCGAGTCTGTAGGCGGCTTGAGAAGGAGCTGACGAGCTCGGACTTCTACCCGCCACCCTGGGAGACGTCTCAGGGATCTGGGGCACCCGATTTTTCGGGGCCCACAACGAGTCCCAGGGATTCGTGGTTTTGGGGGGGCCAGGGGGCTTAAGACCCTCTGTGCCTCCAACTCAGTATCTGGTTTCGGTTTTACGGCCGAAAACGCGCAGCGTGTCTTTGTGCCGGCTGTCTATGTGTTTTGTCTGTTCTGTTTATCTGTCTGATTCTTTATTTCGAAGAAAATATGAAACAATCTTTAACCACCCCCTTAAGTTTATTTTAGATCATTGATGATGTACAGAGTCGAGCTCACAATCAGTTGGTTAAAGGAAAAAAAAAAAAACTGTGTCGGACTCCCCGGTAGCCAGCTGACTTGGAGATCAAAGGGAGCCAGCCACTGAAGGAACCTGCTGAGCCTTTCCCCTGCCCAGGCTGCTGGATTAGGAGGGCAATTTCAATTTCAATACTGGTCTTTCTTGGCGTCCAACCTTTATAATTGAAAAATCTAACAACCCCTCCTTCTCCAAAGACCCTGTAGCTCTCTAACCTACTTGAATATGGCTTTTTCAGGTCCTCCTAACTTTGGGGGGGGGGGACAACGCATCTTCCTGGGAAAAACGTCTTATTTGGCAACTCAGTTGCCAAATAAAATTGAGGAAATTTTTCCCCTAAATCGTCCCTGCTGGGACTTTAACACCTACGTCTTTATCGCCAGTTACTCACAGCGGGTCTCCGCAGGCCTGGGACGCTGTCCCAGGAATTTGGCTCAGGTAAGACAGATAACCCAGGGACCGGAGGAAACTCCGACTGCATTTTTGGAGAGGCTAAAGGAAGCCTACCGTATGTATGCACCCTTTGATCCTGATAGTAACGAGCAAAGGGGCAATGTTTCTATGGCTTTCATTTGGCAGTCGGCTCCAGATATTAGGACTAAGTTGCAGAGATTAGATAATTTACAAGATTATAGCCTGCAGGATTTGGTAAAGGAAGCAGAAAAGATCTTTAATAAGAAAAAAACACCTGAGAAAAAAGAAAAAAGACTTAGAAAGTTGCAGGAGGAAAGAGAGGACAAGTTTAAAAAGGAGCTAGAGGGAGAGAGAGAGGGGGGAAAAAAAAAAGAGAGAGAAAAAAAGAAAAAGAGAGAGAGAGGGATCATAGGAACCGGAGAGAATTAAGCAAAATCCTGGCCACTGTAGCTCAGAATAATCATAGTGCAGGAAGTCAGGAAAGAAAGGAAAAAGAAGGAGGCCCAGGGTAGATTGAGACCAGTGTGCCTACTGCAAAGAAAAAGGCCATTGGGTCAAAGATTGCCCTAAGAGACCTAAAACTCAGAGGCGTGGAGACGGACTCCCAAGACCAACTCAGCTTCTAGCCCTAGATGAAGACTAGGGCAGTCGGGGCCAGGAGCCCCCCCCCCTGAGCCCAGGCTAACCTTAAGAGTCGGGGGGCAGCCAGTCACCTTCTTGGTGGACACTGGAGCCCAACATTCAGTTCTCACTGAAACGAACGGGCCATTGAGTACCAAAACAGCTTGGGTACAAGGAGCCACCGGAGGAAAAACAATACCGATGGACCACGGAGAGAAAAGTTCATCTCGCATCAGGTAAAGTCTCACATTCCTTTTTGCATGTACCGGACTGTTCATATCCATTACTGGGTCGAGATCTACTGACTAAATTAAAAGCCCAGATCCATTTTGAAGGACCAGGAGCTAAAGTCTCTGGCCCACAAGGGGCTCCACTTGAAATATTGACTTTACAATTAAAAAATAAATATAGACTTTTTAAAAAGCCTCCTGAACAGCAGGAAGGAATGGACTTATGGTTAAAACAACACCCCCTGGCCTGGGCAGAAACAGGGGGCATGGGCTGGCCATACAACAGCCACCCCTAATAATAACCCTGAACCCAGCCACCTTGTTACCGCTGCCAGAGGGACCAGTGTCCCATGACTGTCAGCAGATACTTGCAGAGATGCATGGAACACGGCCTGATCTGTCCGATCAGCCCTTGAAAGATGCAGACTACACCTGGTTCACGGACGGCAGCAGCTACTTGCTAAATGGTGAGAGACGGGCAGGGGCTGCAGTGACGAATGCCTCAGAGGTCATATGGGCCACTGCACTCCCCGGAGGCACCTCTGCTCAGCGAGCTGAACTCATTGCTCTGACTCAGGCTCTCCAGATGGCAGCAGGTAAGAAGCTTAATGTGTACACTGATAGCCGGTATGCCTTTGCCACTGCCCATGTCCATGGAGAAATTTATCGGAGAAGGGGCCTTTTAACATCAGAAGGCAAAGAAATCAAAAATAAAAATGAAATCTTAACATTATTAAAGGCCCTGTTCCTTCCTAAGAAATTGAGCATAATGCATTGCCCTGGACATCAAAAGGGGGAAAGCCTGGAGGCAAAAGGAAATCGCCTGGCTGATGAAGCAGCCAAACAAGCAGCCTTAAGCCCCCAACTATTGACTATTAGCATATTGACTGAAAAGGAAACAACTAAGACTCCAGATTGGGACTATGATGAAACGGATTTGGACATTGTTCAGAAACTAGGTGCAGATTATGACCCCAATCGGCAATGCTGGGTCTACCAAGGAAAGACTATACTGCCTATAAAAATGACAAAAATGTTAATAGACCACCTCCATAAGCTGACTCATCTAAGCGCCAAAAATATGAAAACTTTGCTAGATAGACAAGAAATTGGAACTTACCTTCCCAATCGGAATTTATTACTGGAACAAGTAACTGCTAACTGTCTGGCCTGTGCCCAGATAAACCAAGGAAAACCAAACTGAATTCTGGGACCCGGCTTTGTGGCGATAGGCCTGATGTCCATTGAGAAATAGACTTTACTGAAGTCAAACCTGGAATATATGGTTATAAATATTTACTGGTTTTTATAAACACCTTTTCAGGATGGATGGAAACGTTTCCTACCAAACATGAGACTGCAAAAATGGTCACCAAGAAACTATTAAAAGAAATCTTTCCCAGATATGGGATGCCACAGGTAATAGGATCAGACAATGGGCCTGCCTTCGTCTCCCAGGTAAGTCAGCTGGTGGCCAGGTTGCTGGGGATAAATTGAAAATTACATTGTGCTTACAGACCCCAGAGTTCAGGACAGGTAGAAAGGATAAATAGAACCATTAAGGAGGCTTTATCCAAATTAACGCTTGAAACTGGCTTTAAGGACTGGGTACAACTCCTATCTCTGGCTCTCTATTGGGCCAGAAACACTCCAGGCCCTCATGGCCTAACTCCCTTTGAAATACTATATGACAGTCCACCGCCAGCTGTATCATTCTTTGATGCTGACATTTCTGATTTTGCAAACACCCCTTCCATACAGGTGCATCTATGAGCCTTACAGATAGTCCAAGAAGAGGTCTGGAAACCTCTGGCGGCCGCATCCCGGGAGGAACAAAGAACCTCTTGTCAGCCCCACTCTTTCCAGATTGGCGATTCCGTCTGGGTTCGGAGACATCAGACTAAGAACTTAGAGCCCCGCTGGAAGGGCCCCTACACTGTGCTCCTGACAACTCCCACCGCCCTGAAAGTAGACAGGATTGCTGCCTGGATGCATTTTAAATAGACTGGTACTGTTCAAAAATACACACACACACTTGTCAGTTGTTCAGGCCCTAGTTTTGACCCAGCAGTACCAGCAATTAAAACAAATGAAAACTGAAAAACCATGAATAAAGGGTTTTATTCATTTTATAGAAAAAGGGGGGAATGAAAGACCCCCACTATGCTTATTGCCTGTTTAAATTGCTCTTGCTAATTTGCCAAGGTCAAGTTATGAGAAAAGTACAGGAGGGAACCAGGTGCTGCTCTCATCCAACGCCAACCAGATATCTGTGGTCTGTAGCTTGGACCAAAGCAAGGTCAGCAGGACAGTGTCCAGTATGCTGAGATAGTCATAACTGAATTCTTTGTATTCTTTGTGCCCAACCCGAATAACCAACTGTCCTTGGTTAACTACAACTGCAACATTTAGATGAAACAATGAAATCCCTGTAACCATGCTTCTGCTTCTGTAAGCCTGCTTCTTGCCACCCCAACCCTATATAAACTGCCTGAGTTTTAACCTCAGCACGCTCAGTCCCCCCGAAAGACTGAAGCGTCCACAGGTACCTGTGTAAACAATAAACAACCTCTTGCACTTGCATCCAGTGGTCTGGTCTCGTCTCTTGGGGGCAAGGGCCTTCCCCCTGACAGGCTCCAAACTCTTGGGGTCTCTGGGGGGTCTTTCAAAAGGAATCGGGAATGCAGAAAGAAAAAGGTTATAAGGGAGGAAGCTATTATTTTTAATATACTCTTTATCTTAGTTAATTTACTAGTTCATCCTCTCTCCTCCAGACTTAATTTTGATGGTTCTGGCAATAATTAGTACGGTAACATCAATGTTTTATAACAGTGAAGCCAGGTGGTGGTGGCATACACTGATGGGAGATGTCATTCTGTATATGTTTCTCATACTGGTTAATAATAAAGCACTGTTGGCCAATAGGAAAGGAAGATAGGAGGGACTAGGAGACAAGGAGGAAATAGGAAGTAGGAAGGAGGAGTCAAGATGGAGAGTCTGAAGAAAGCAGTATGCCGCCGGCTCCCCGGTAAGAGAAATACGTAGATCAGCAGAAATGGGTTAATAATTAAGGCAGAGCTAGCCGATAAGAAACAAGTAACCGGGCCAACAGTATTGTATCAAATACAGAGTCTCAGTGTATTATTTGGGGCTGGTGGCGTGGTAGCAGGACAAGACCGGGCAGCAGGCGGAAAAACCGTACACCTTACAAATGGCGCCCACGTGGCTAGTAAGAACTTCCACTTAAAATTTAACAAAAGGTTAAAAATGGGTTTTAGAAACAAAAGAACAGAGATAAGCAAGGTTTCTTGGTAGCAGCATTTTTCTCGGTTGGACTCTGACTTGCTAGAGACAAGCAGATATTCGCGCGGCTCCTTTAAGGGAAGGTTCCTGACTCAGCATAAACGGCAAAAAACCGCACAGCTTTTAAATAACTCTGCTAACAATTTATTGTTGTGTATGAGAGATGGCAATGGCAGTGACCACATCTCCAAGCCGGCAGCATGCTTTCTGGGTGGCAGCGCAGACCAAGGCGGTGAGCACAGCTTTCCATGCTGGCTGGTAAAAGTACCCGCCACCATCTTTGGTAAACCGCGGCAGAAACAAAGACTTTCATCTTAACAATGTTGTTGTTTAACAGATAAAGACTCATGGCCAGAAAAAGATACAGATTTACAGTAGAGACAGATTCACATTAAGAAAAGGTGCTAAAAGTTTACAGTGTGTTTTAAAAAAAAAAAATACATAGGCTTGGGAGAGAAAAATAAAATGGTTTTAAATAGACAAAGAGGAACTGGGTGTTGTAGCACACGCCTTTAATCCCAGCACTCAGGAGACAGAGGCAAGCAGATCTCTGTGATTTCAAAGTAAACCTGGTATGCAGAGTGAATTCCAGGACAGATAAGAATTACACAGAGAAACCCTGTCTCAAAAAATAAAAAATAAAAAGTAAAAGAAACAGAGTAATAATAAAGCCACATAAAGATGAAAAGCTCAGAGAGAATCTGGTTACTGTATGCTATTGTGTTGTCTCTACATTGTTTGACTGCTGAGAAAATAACAACAACTGATAAAGGAAATGCTGCTGGATTAATTCAATTTATATATTTTAAAAATGCTTTGACTCCAACATTTAAGTTCAAGGACAAGTTACTGGGGGAAAAGGATTTCTATTTTTTCTTCCACAGAAAATGAAAAGCTGTGGATTCCTTGCAGACTAATGTGGTTTGAACAAGCCAGGCCCCCTGAAACAGAGTTCCTGATGATCCAACATTCAAAACTGCTTGAACAAGGCAGCCATGCAGACTACTGCCATCTTCTCAGGATCCCCCCATGACAGCGCCCCCTGTCAGCAGGAAGTAGTTTGGAAAGAACGACGCCCAAATTCCCAAACATTGTTTATAAATGTTTGTTTTCATGTAAATGGACTTGGTTATAAATGGGTAATGATCACAGCCAGTTCTTTTTAAAGGTAAAAAGGGAATTATGGTATAGATATGAATACTTTGTTTTGGAATGGATTTTCATTTATTGATACAATTTAAAGTCAATTTTGTGAAATGTATATTTCTCTTGTTTAGGTATTGTGTTTGCATAGCTCATTTAGAAATATAATGTATAATTTAGTACAGATTTTAGATAGTTACCTATGATAATTAGAACTTATAGTTAAGTTAGTTAGTATTTCTAGATATACAGACATATATTTGAGATAGATAGGCATTCTTCAAACCTTTCAAAGACCTACAGAATATGGCATCTAAAATGATTTAGGGTTTTACTTGACAATGAGACATAAATGCTCCTGGTAACACCACCTGCGTCAAAAAGGAAGATGGACATTTAAGAAACTCATTATGGAGTTTACTTCCAATATGGCAAGACTAGCCATTTGGACAAGATACTGCTCTTGTCTGGAATGTTTGACTTTGTGCTGTATAAACTGGACATGCAGGATCCACAGAAAAGTGACTGCTGATTCAAGATGGACATTGCTATAGAGTTCCTGCTTCATGGAAGAGTCTTCGAGACAGTATGCAGGACACGGAGAAAAGTGACTGTCAAACTGCCAATACAAAAAGACAGTTTAAAGTTTCCTGCTTTGCTGAAGAGTCAGCTAGACACACTAGGCCTATGGGTTGAAGATGGAAGATTACAGAAGAACCTTGGGTGACCAGGCAGTGATTTGTCTCTGTCATTTCTAGAGCTTATATATTATCCTTCTGTGGTCTTTGAAGGAGTTGAAGACAGATAGTTATGGTTATAGTTTTCATTAGTTAGGATTAAAGATAAGTTACTTAGACTTTAGACACACAAAGATAGGATAGATGATGGAATATTTTCTTCAAATCTTGCTAAATGTTAATGGACTAAATAGTGTTAACTGTGATTATTTGATAACTGTTATGTGATATATTTTGCTATGTTAAGGTTAAAACCCTTCATGTTATTTTAGACAGAAAAGAGGAGATGATGGGAGATGTCATTCTGTATATGTTTCTCATACTGGTTAATAATAAAGCACTGTTGGCCAATAGGAAAGGAAGATAGGAGGGACTAGGAGACAAGGAGGAAATAGGAAGTAGGAAGGAGGAGTCAAGATGGAGAGTCTGAAGAAAGCAGTATGCTTCCGGCTCCCCGTAAGAGAAATACGTAGATCAGCAGAAATGGGTTAATAATTAAGGCAGAGCTAGCCGATAAGAAACAAGTAACCGGGCCAACAGTATTGTATCAAATACAGAGTCTCAGTGTATTATTTGGGGCTGGTGGCGTGGTAGCAGGACAAGACCGGGCAGCAGGCGGAAAAACCGTACACCTTACAATACACCATTAACCCCAGTGCTTGGGAGGTATAGGCAGGTACATCCCTGTGAGTTCAAGGCCAGCCTGGCCTGCAGAGCAAGTGCCAGAATAACTAGATAAGTTCAATCTTTCAATCTACACATAGAAACTCTGTCTCAAGGAAATATATATATATATATATATATATATATATATATATATATATATACATGTATAAATATATATATATATATGAATCGCCTACTTTTTTGAAAAAAAATGTATTATTTTAGACCATATGTAATGGTCTTCTATAGAATCATCCATTATGTTGAAAAGTTAACAGCTCATATGAAATTTGAATGTGCGTGTTACCATGTGCTGGGACAAGTCTGTTGTCGGGTTCATAAATGGAATCCAAAATAAAGTTTCAGAATTACTAAGGTAATTGCTCCAGAGAAGCTGCTCCATATTGGCACAGACTTGATGGCTTGTTCTTAGAAATTTCAAAGTGTACTATCAAAATGTGGCTCCTAGCTCTAAAATTCCAATCCCTGTGTCTTCAATTGGCCTGTCCCTTTTGCTGCCTTCTTTTGATGTTATTTATTGTATTAAGAGCCCACTTGATTATAAAATGTTTAATTGAATTACATTTTTGAAGGATCATTCCTAATTCAAATAACATTCAATCTTTAATTATTTGGCTATTTAAGTAGGTCATGAATAGTCAGCACTTTCTACCGCAGCTTTTTTTGTGGGGGGAGAGGGATTCATTTTATCTGTTTTTAAGGGTGGCATTCATGATGGAGTCAGTGGCTATCTAACTATATTATTTTTACACCTCCCCTGCATTTAAAGATTGTTTCTTGTCATGCAGTTACATGTGATACGGTGTAGAGCTTAACTGAAAAGCCCTGATACTTGTGTTTTATTTATTGACATTTTTGATTCACAAGAGCCATGGGAAGGATAATCTGAGACAAAGTGACAGGGATAAAATGTATAACTTGCATTATACAAAAATCCATGGATGAACTGAATTACATCTTTAAACTCCCACAATTAGGACCACAGGTGCCTAATAGTCAAAATAACACTAGCATTTTCTGAATAGGCAGGGGCTCCTCCAAGCTCTTACAACCAGGGCTGGAGGTGGCTAAATGACCCTTACACTATCTGTATGGTGAAGACCACTGTATCGAACTTTCTTTCCCAAGTTCTTCTTTGTTTAAAATTCTTGAAATAACCCATCTGGCATCCTATTCCAGAAGTTTGATCCAGGCTGGCTGATTAACTCAGACTGAACTGAGGTTTTATTCTTACCTCGTTGAGGATCACTAACTTACTGGCCATGATACCTTGGGGGGCTCCTGCACAAACAGTGTTTTTTGTTCATTTGTTCATTTACTTGTTTGTTTTGGGAGGGTCTTAACACTACATCATTATGTGGTAGAAAGTGGAAGGCTCTCTGAATTCTCTAAGATCTAATCACATTCTAAGATACCTTAACGAAATAACACATTAGGGGTTGTTTATTCAGCATATGAATTTCTATGGGGGTAGTTACTACTTCTGATACACTGAGATTAAACATATTATATTTACAACATTTATATGTATATTTCCGATTGGGAATTCCCATTTATGTTACCAATTTATTATTCTGTACTGAGTCAAATCACACACAGAGCTTTCTAAATGGTGAGAGGGCCATTCAAGTCTTCACATCCTCCTCTCTTCCCTATTGGTCCACAGCATTTTGCAGTCCATTGACATCACTCTCTCACATTTTCCCCTATTCTCTCATATTTGTTATATTTCAGAGAAAATATTCGATAATACTCCGTCATTGCTTCCTTCTCATACATGACAAAGAAACAAAATTTGTTACTAACAACATGTATTGCTTAGCGGTATTTTGCTGTGTAGTGGCACAATGACAACAGAAACTTTCATAAAGGAAAACATGTAGTCCGGCCTGGTTTACAGTTTTCGAGGTGAAGTCCAATAGCTTCATGGTGGGAAGTATGGTGGCACACAGAACAATATGCTACTAGAGAGGAGGTTGGCAGCGGGAAGTCAGAATATAGAGACACTGGGCAAGGCTTGATCATCTAAAACCTCAGAGTACACCACAAGTGAAAGCCTTCCTCCAACAAGGCCACACCTCTGTCAAGTAGTTCTACTCCCCAGTCAGTAAGCATTCAATTATATGATCCCAGGGGTCCATTCTCATTCAAAGCACCACAAATATTACTAGGTTAGACTAAAGAAATGAAAACATGGGGTGTACCACTGTAGCATCGGACAAACCCTGGCATTGCACCCTTGAAGGAAGTCTCCCCAAATCATCAAATGTTAGTTCTCTTTTGAAATTATTAGCCTTTTCAATTTCCTTTGTACTTAGCACACTGTAGGACTGTACTAACTTCTTCCTCACTGTTAACAACAGCTTTCAAAATTCCCAAGCTTCATGACTGTAATCATAACCAGATACATGTGCATTTGTGTATTACACATCTCCTTTCTGCCCATTTTACATTTGCTATACATTTATATCCCCTTTCCTTTACTATCTATCACTTGTATTTGCTACAGTTCTTTGGGCACAAGCATTAAAATCATGCCATGGTCCACAAAATGCCAGGGTCCACTGAAATACAGTCTATCATACAAGTGAATCACAAGTTCATGATATTCTCCACACATATACTTTCCTGAATATTGATGGTGTCTTTTCATGGTGAATCCCTTCAACACTTGGAAATCTTCTCTAGGCTCTGTTCTCTTCATTCTCTTTATGCAAAGGCAAACAAAACTACTTTTTAAATCTGTGGATCTTACCCACACATACACACACACACACACACACACACACACATATATATATATATATATATATATTATATATCCACTCATTTATTGTGGTACTGAGGTTTAAACCCAAATACCAGGTAGCTAGTACTGAGCTTTATTATAGCCTATTCCCATTTAAATTTTTAAAAATGACAGCTTTGCAGTAACTTGCCAGATATACCTTGGAACTTTCAGTATTCCTTCCTTGACATTTTAAGTATTCAAGACTGCAATGCCGAGCTATGCAAACTTCTATAAAACTGCCTTTTTAGTTTAACTCTCTCTGATCATAACATAGCTGAAACACCATCATGATAAAAGGATAAAACATTACTGGAGCAATACCCTTTCTCAGTGTTTCAGTGATAACTCAACGTCCCCACCAATATGTTCCATCAACCAAAATGGGAAGAGAAAAACTGTACAGCTCTATCTGCCTCTCTTTTAGCAATATATGAGTCATAACCTGTCCCAAGTCATTATATGCTTACCTATTTATTAAACAGAAGACAGGGTGTGTGACAAGTCATTTGCTCCAAGATGAAATGTGACCTGGAAATGCACAAACCAAGAAACTAAACAAGATTTTTAAAAGCAAACATAAAACAAACACTGAGAAATGTGGGTGACCGGGACTAAAGATAGGAGGTTTTCTAATGTGTTCTCATTTCTTTGAGGCAATTCTTAGTTTTCCAACCTGATTTCAAAACAGAACTTTCTTACCAACATACTAGAAATATGCATTTTACAGTGGTCTCAAGCTACAATTTATGATTTAAACCAATTTGTTAGATTATAGTTGTCATCATGAATGAAATCACTATGTAGTCAGAGCTGCACAGGTGGCTCACACAATGAAGATATGCTATGTTGTTAATGATACTAAGCTTCTGTGGAAGATGATATTTTATCTTCTGTAAAATACTGTAAACTCTGTTTCATGAGGTAAACATGGGGTCTTTTAGAGTCTGCAGCACATCTGTCTGACAGTTGCAGGATTTTAGTGTTTCCATTGAGAAGTCAGGTATAATGCTTACAAGATTGCCTTTATATATTGATCTTTCCCTCTCTCAGTTTTTAATATTCTTTCTATGTTCTGTATGTAAAGTGTTTGGATCATTATGTGGCAAAGGAACTTTCTTCTTTGGGCACCCTATTTGGTGACATATATATATATATATATATATATATATATATGTGAAATATGTGTGTACATATACATACATACATTACTGAAATATTATAAATCACATATAATATATTATAATATAATACAATATATTACATAATGAGTATATTATATAGTATGTATTGTATATTATATATATATATATATTATTATCATGTATACTGTATGTTAGAAAAATTTTCTTCTCTGATTTTGTTGAAGTGTTTTCTGAGCTATTAAGAAAGTTGTACTTCTCAGTCTGCTATACTCATTATTCTTAACTTTGGTCTTTTCATGAGTCTTTTAGATGTAGCACTTTCTTTGAATGATGTACCCACTTCTTCCATCTCTTATTTTCTGTTGGTGAAGCTAATATCTGTATTTTTTGTTCAAATTCATTAAGTTTCATTTTCAGAAATCCTCTTGTTTGGTTTTTCTTTATTGGTTCTCTTTCTAATTTAATGTCTTGAATAGTTTTACTTATTTGCATACAGTGTTTTTGTTTTGATTCTCTCTTTCTCTCTCTCTCTCTCTCTCTCTCTCTCTCTCTCTCTCTCTCTCTCTCTCTCTCTCTTTCTCTGAGAGTGTGTTTTCCTGGGTTTCTTTAAGGGTTCTTTAAGGGATTTATTCATTTCCTCTTTAAAGACCTCTATCATATTTATAAATGCTGTTATAGGGTCTTTTTCTTCTGTTTCTTGTGCTTCAGCTATATTGGAATACTCAGGGGCCCTACTGTGTTAGGAAAGCTGAGCTCAAGTGGAGACAAATTGCCCTGCCTGTTATTGATTTCTTTTTATGTCTATGTCTCAGCATGAGTTTGGGATGAGTTATAGGTTTAGGTGCTGATTTCTGAGTTAGTCTTTTTAGGGTAGGAGTTTTATTCCTTGGTACCTGTTTCATTTCTGGCTTTTTTGAGAATGAGCTGGCTGTGTGTTGCCTGTTTTCCTGGCTTGTTAAGCTAATGTGTACACAAGTAATGCCTGTTTTTTGGGGATACAGGGATAATGGGAAGAGGTTGGAGAAAGATGTCTTTGTGATCTGTTGGGATGGGGCCAGACAGAAAAGGGAGGCAAAACTTGTTTCCTGTTACAGAGCTGACAATGGGACTGGGCTTTGGGTCTGAAGAGCAATAGGAAAGGAGTGGGTCCACCTCCATCCTTCTTGTGTTAGCAAAGGGTGCGTGCTGGTACTGGAGACAGAAAGAAGCAATATGTTTCAGGGAAGATATGAGGAGGTGATGGCTTGTGGATTCTGCTGTAGATGTGAGTGAAGGGGGGGAGGGAAGGCTGCAGCTGGTGGTCCATTGCAGCGTTAGCTAGGACTGGATCTGAGGAAACAGTGATAGAAAGGAACTGTGGGCAGCCTACCTGCTTTTCTGGGTGCATGAAATTCTTAAAAACAAACTTAAATTTAATTCAAAGTAGATGGTGAAAGTATGTCCAGTATTATAAGAGAGTATAAAACTGGAACATTTAAAGACAATTGCTTTTATCCTCCATTCTATTCATTATTTTTTTTTTTTTTGTCAGTTTTCTGAATTTAAATCACTCTCATCAGGACATAATGGCATTGGCACATAGCTTTTTCCTGGGAAGTTATGATTCAGAATATTCTTTCATATGTGCTTGCTACCTTTACAGTTATTTACTTGACATGCCCATTAACATTATTAGCCTACTTTTAAAATTAAGGTATTTGATTTTTAATTTCCGGATTTTCAATGTCTATTTTGAAAATAAGACCTACCTAGGTTACATTTTTGTGAACATTTTTACCTAATTCAATTACTTATTGATAATTTTTAACATATCTTACCAGAGTAGGACACTTTAATTTTAATAAGTTCAGTTTATTATTTGTATGTATATATCCAAAATATAAAGCCTACCCTAAGTAGAAAGGCAAGCATGGTACATGCTTACAATCCCAGGTTTAACTAATAGGGCTTACAATAAATACAAGCTTGGATTGCACAGAGTACTGGAAAAAGTAAAACCAAAATCCATGAAGCAGTGTCATGCACCGTGTGTATCTGTGTAATTAAACAATTCTCTAGCAAGCACACAAGCCTGCATTTGACCCTTGTTTGTAACAAACAAAAATGAGAAATAAATATGAGTAACTCACATTTTCCAATTTCCTCTATAATATCATGTAGGAACTCACAGTATTATATTTTAAATTTAGGATATAAGTTGTTAATGTTTTTCCCTAATAATATTAAATTTGTGCTTTATCCATATGATAAATAGTAATATTTTGATATAGATTTTATGAAGGTGATTTTAAAATAGGACTTAGAATGATAAAATAAAGTTAAAAATTGAATTAAGAACAAGAACTCATATTTACACAACTAGAAAAAATGGAAAGTAGTGTCAGTGAGAGTATTGAAGACATCAAATATTTTAATAAAGTGATGGCAATATATTTCACAGATATTTTCAGTAAAATAGCTATTTTGAGTGCTATAAAAATTCAAAACTATACAATTTCTATTTGAGTTTTTAATGTAAAGTATTAATTGCTGAAAGCAAAACTAGTTTTGCATATCTAATTAAATTAATTATAGCAAGAAATCAGTTTTTCATTATTCCATGTTCTACTTTAATAATGATTGTACCACATATAACATCTTAATAGTAATTTCAGAAACACTTTATAATTTTTCAAATGTAAAGCAAGAATGTGAGCAAGGTCCCAATTATTTTAACGGATTGAAACATTTTCTAATGAGAGTCATATTTTCTGTATAGTATACTTTATTGAGTTTTTAATAAGGTGCTTGGAACCAAGGGGCACTGAACATACAATTAAGTGCTCATCAATTTGTCTCCCAAGGGATGTTTAAACAATTTGAATATCAACTTAAGGAAATTTTTGTTCTATTTCATTTAATATTTTAACTATTTTCCTTATCTATCATTTAAATTCATAGAGAAAGTAGAAATACTGATTGTTTCTAGTTACTCATTGAACTCTTCATTTTATTTGGTATTTTACTGGCAACTAATACTGTTAGTTTAAAATTTAGCCAAAATGTTTAGTTTTCACTGAGGAGTATCCTTTTTTTTTTTTAATTCTAAAACAATCTTTTCTCTTTTTATATACCAATCCTAGTTTCTACTCCCTCCCTTCTTCTTGCTCTGCCCACATTCCCCCACCCCCACCCCCATCTGTTTTCCAGTTTGACTCAGTGTTTAGCTGTCGGTGTCTGCTTCTTATATTACTGTTAGAAATTACACCTGCATAAATTTTCCTTTTTATTTTTTAAGTAAGCATAATTATATCATCTTACCCCTTCTCGTTCCTCCATGCAGTCTTCCTGTTTCCTAACTACACAATTGCTACCTTTCAAATGCATGGCTTTGTTATTGTCATGTACAAATGCCTAAATATATGAGTACCACACATTCAGTATGTTTCTTGTCACTTATATGTATATGATTTCATGGTTAACCATTTGGTGTTTGATAAGTAAGAAACTCCTAGGAAGACTTTTTTCATGTTTACAGAGACCTCATTTTAATATATATATAGAAACTTTCTTGGAGTTTACTCAAATTATTTACAATGTGATGGTAAGACTCTATTGCTGAATTCAATACTCACATCATTAAACATGAGGAAGTCAAGCTGACACATACCTTAAAAGTTCAGCACTACTGACAAATATTCATGTTGCTGGAAAGTCCTCTGTAGGATATAATAGGAAAAGATAGCTTTGCAATGACACTATCACAAAACTATAACTGCTGTATCTATAGAAGAAACCAGTAACTTTCAGATGGATTTACAGGGAGGCTCCATGAGATGGAACCCTTATCTTGAACTGCTAGATAGGCCACAGATCTAGAGGAAACCTAAAACTATTTATTATTCAACTAAGGAACCATAGCAACAAAATAATTCCTACCAACACGGATCATAACCTCATTCAACTATATCACAGAAGATTCTTCTAGCAGCAGAAGGAAACTAACATAGCCACCAACAACTGGACAATCTGCACAAAATTAAAAATTTTGGAACACTTAATCTCAAATGGGATGTCTTTAATCATGTCCCTCCCTTATAGAATCAGGGGCTTATGAAGAAGAGTATGCAGAAAAATTGTAAATCCCAAAGATGATTAACTCCAAAGAAACAATATCTTCCTGACACAGCAGGACTGGTGTGTGTGTGTGTGTGTGTGTGTGTGTGTGTGTGTGTGTGTGTGTGTGTGTTTGTGTGTGTGTGTGTGTGTGAGTGTGTGTGTGTGTTGCAGTATGTACAAGTATACAAGTCCAAAGTACATGTGGTCCTAGTATTGGGAGCTGGAAGTACCCACAGGGGCCAACCCTAACCAAGAGGTTATCTGCTATTGGTATCTGCTGGCAAAGGGAAAAATCGGGTCTATGTTTTTGTTTGTTGTTTGGTTCTGATTTTAAACTATGAAGTGTCTTGGGATAAATAAAGCATAGTGCAGGGCAGGCACCCAGCCAGGAAAAATTGACAAACATAAAACAAACTCAGTAGTTTTTTTTTTTTTTTTTTTTTACTTTTTTTCCATTTTGGGTTTTTGTTTGTTTGTTTTATTGGTATTTTGTCCGTTTGTTTTTATTTTATTTGCGTGGTTCTTTTTTGTCTTTCTTAAGAGAAAGGGGAGACAAAGTTAGTGGGTAGGGAAATGGGTTGGAGAAGGATAAATAGTTATGAATGTAGTGATAAAAATTGGACTGGGCAGAATGGATATATAATGGAAGAAATAATGAACTAATATAAACTTATTAAATTTTGAGTATTATACCCAATTGGAGGAGTATTGAAAGTTAACAACTTTGAAAGAAGAAAATTCAATATGGATAGGACAAAAGAAGATGAATAAATTCATGTTTGAAAAATTAAATTACAAAGAGATGACATAGAAGATAATGATTTCCCACAAAATATAAATGTTTAAACTTAGATTGTGCCATTTGTCTCCTTAATGTGCACTATTAAAATACAAATTTCTAAAATTCACAATTTGCTCTCTAACTCTTGTATTTTGCACCTACATTTGTGTGTACCAAGAATGCCCCCATTCCATCTACTTCTCCCCACTAGCTCCGATCATCCCTCTAGGTTAACCTCTGTAATGTGGTCCTGTAACTCCATCTGCCTGTTCATGACAAAGTGAACTAATTGTCCTTATGACTTAGATGGTGGTTTGCACATAACAACTTTCTTTGGTGTTTTTGAGTCTGATTCTCTGTACTAAATTACAGTCATTGCATTTATGGAAATGACTAAGTCTTTGTAGTCCCAACTGGTTAGAAAAATCTTTTATATTTTATATCTAGAACTACATAAAAACTGCATGAATGAATAAAATAATGTAGAAATATGCACTGCCATTGCTGAAATCATTTGAAAATTTCTTTACTGTTAGATATCTGAGAACAAAATAAAATTTCGGTTTATGTTGTATCAAAAGCAAAGAAAAAATATTAAGTTCATGTATGTGTGAATATCACCACTTTTACATGTGGCGATATGCACATATGCAGTATACACATGGGTGCATATTTGTGTACATGTGTGTAGATGTGTGACACTTGCATGGGTGTCATTTCAGTCTCCTTCATTGCTGCTTAAATCAATTTTTGCAATAGCTGACAATCATAATGAAGTAACATTTACCACCACATGTATTCTCCTTTTCCTCGGATGTTCCTGGGTACTGAACAGAAGGACAGGATGCAGGCATCTAATCTAGAGCTTGTTGTTCCCAGGTCTTTCCCTGAAAAATGTCTTGCTGTGAGTCTTTGTGTTTGTTCCCAATACTGCAAGAGGAAGCTTCTCTGATGATAGCTGAACAATGCCCAAATTATGGCATTATCTGAATGTCATTAGCAGTCAATTTATTTGGTTTTATACTAGGTGTCAGGTTCATCTAAGCATGTCTGGTGTGCTCCTTCTTGTGGAGCTGGTCTTAAATTAAATCAGATATTTGTTGGTTACTACCACAGACTTTGTAACACCATTGCCCCATCATATCTTACAGGCAGGAACCAAGTATACATCAAAAGTTTTGTGGCTTGTTTTGGGTTTATGTTTCTTCAGTAGCATGCATATTACCTTCCTGTACCAACAATGTTAGCACATAGGGGTGAAGGCTCTATGCATCTACCAGTTCTACTTTTATGTGCTTTAAACAAGTTGTGTAGGTGTTGTCTCCAGAAACAGGGCTTTGCCATTATTTATGGAGAGTTTACTCAAAAGCCAGACTTGTTTGTGTATTCTCATTGGATCCCATTGGCCAAGAACTCAATTGAATATTATCCATGATGTTCATTTGGTAACAAGAGATGTCTAGTTGAGGCTCTGTCCACTCCCTGTGCCCCCCCACCTCAGTATTTGGAGATTTTAGTTAAAAAACCTTCATACACAAATGTGTATTTATTTATGAAGTTTCTCCTGTATTGTCATAGTATTACCAATAAAGTAATCTTAATTTTAGCTCTCTATTCCCATATTCCTTCATTACCCCCATTATTCCTGCCACTCTTAACTTATCCTCCCATTCTAGTCCCCTCATCCATCCATCCATCCATCCATAATGTATCTTTTATTTCCCTTTCCTGGGGGGGAACAATATGTCCCCCCAAGTCCCTTTTAATCACTGCTTCTATTTTACTAGAAGTTATAGGTTTGTTTAACTGGCTTATGTGAGAGGACAAGAATGAAGATATGAAGTTTGCATATATAAAACTATTATATACTGTATTATATATACAAGAAAATATATGATATGGAGAATAATACAAAACCAAGCTCCTTTTGCCTTCATGTATGCCTATATACCACTTGCATGTTCAGTGCCAGCCAAGGCTCTAACAGGAAAGGGTGACAACAGATTCCTAAGAATCAGTATTACCGATGGTTGTGGGCCACCAGAGATTTTGGGAATTGACCAGGATCCTTTGAGAGAATAACCCTGGGGCATCTCTGAAGCCACAAAGCTCGATTTATAAACCTATTCTTTGAGTTTTTAGCAGAACACAATGACTTTTTCAGGACAGCGTGTATTAGTGTCAAAGCCACAAAGAATCTTAAAATTCTCAGAAATTTTATTTCTAGTATCTGTACAAAAGTAATTAAATAACTACATACTAACATGTTTCAATCTTGAGATAATATTTTAACATAGTTATAATGTGTGCTCTATAGTATTCAGATATGTAAATAACTTTGTATTCACTATTATGTCTCCATTCAAAATTTTGTCATAGGTATAAAGTAATCTGTATATCATTTCCATTGTTCTCATAGATAAGTTTGTTAGGCTCTTATGTGTTGTATACTTTACACCTCAAGAATATCCAAAAAGTAGTCATTTAGCATTTCAAAGACTTTTTAAAAAGCTTTAATCGACAATAAGAGTATTAGATTTCTTTATTTTGATCTTCCTTTCCCAATCTATGCTTATATTTGTCCATGTCCATTCACAGTAGCCTCCATTTAACTTTCTTGCTATGTATCCTCTATTGACCCACATCTATAAGACCCCAACACCTTTTTCCTCTCTGTCTAGTAAGGTTTTATCATATTAATCATATATATATATATATATATATATATATATATATATACACTCTTACAATTGATCTGAGCAAAATCTACGCCCAACTAAACTTTGCAAAATGTGTGATTCTGTTTGCATAATTATCAAAGGAAAGGAAGGTACTTTATGTTTTTGTGTTTGACAAGAGCACTGAATGCTTGCAAGCAAGGAAACTCTGCGGGGGCGGGGGGGCAGGGTTGAGTAATTTACCCATCTTGAACCTGGGTGGTGGTGGCATGAGTGATTGACAAATGAGTTGTGTTTCATCAGTGTATCAATGTGGCCTGCACCTTATGTCAGGATCAAGTGGTGTAGTTCAATGCTAGTGCATTACACAACAAGGTTTTAAGTGTGCTTAGTATTGTGAGCATGGTGCAGAGACCGATTGTGCTCACTAAATATTCCCTGCTCCTTTTTGCTTTTCCCAGATGGTGTTGCAGTTGACTTAGAATCCTGTGAGCTCAATAGCCAGGACCCAGAATAATATGTGTCACTTCTCTTGATTGAGGCTTTTTTAAAGTTAGTGTCTTCTTTATCTTTCCCTGTCACTTCCTTGGTGTCCTTAGAGGCCACATATTCCAAATGGTGTCACTAGCAAATGGAATTAGGCTTCTCAAATGCCATCAATCTTTATGTGTGTGGGAAATGAACCTGTGTTGCATAAAGCAGCTGATATTTTTCTTTAGAAGGCAGAACTAATTAGCTTAACACCAAATGTCCACAACATAAACATAAACAAATTAATAAAATTTGTTAATAATTAGCGAGGGAAATACCGTATACCTACTTTCTTCCTGCTTTGCCAAATGGAAAAAAAATAGACAAAGTTACATTAACCTATTATAACACATTTCTTGAAAAATGGATATTTTAAATTATCTTTTGGTTGAAGATAGGTATTTTAAATGTCATAAGAAGAAAATTATAGAAAGAAGAAATTATTTTCATGAAGAAAATAATTTGTATATATAGAAGATGTACCTGACATTGTAACAGAAAAAAAAATGATACCAACACTAGTAAAGTAACACCAAATATATGGGATACCTGTAGATAGAAGAATATGCAAATGTAAGTTATGTACATGCCATTGGCAGGGATTAAATTTGCAATGTTAAGATAGATTTCAATGAATGTAAGATATTCTGTATGTATTTGTACTGTACATTTAATTGTCATTGTTTATATCATTGAAATATTCTTTAAATGTGCCCATTTATCCTTCCTAAAATAGACTTGGAAACACAGAGGAAATATAGAGAGAAACAAATTAACTGAAGTATCATTTTTATCTTTATTTAGTAATATAGCTACCTAATTTCATCAAGTGATAGATATATTTCACATATATATATATATATATATATATATATATATATTTTTCCAAGGTCACAAGATTCAGTAAGTAAATTATTGTATAATCATTAAACTTTCTGTATTTGTAGCTTGTTACAATTTATTGAGTTAAACAACACAATCTAATTTAAAATGGAAAAGAACATTTCTTTTTTTGTGTGTATATTTGTTATATAACCAAGCCCATTTAAATGCAAACAAACATTTTTAGACAATATTTGGGAATTTGGCATCATTCTTTCCAAACTACTTCCTGCTGGTAAGGGGCAGGGCACTGTCATGGGGGATTCTAAGAAGATGCAGAAATCCTGGCTGTAGTCTGCAAGGCTGCCTTGTCCAGCTGTTTTGAATGTACAATCACCTGGTACTCGGTTTCAGGCGGTCTGGCTTGATCAAACCACATTAGTCTGGAAGGAATCCACAGCTTTTCATTTTCTGTGGAAACAAAAATAGAAATCCTTTTCCCCAGTAACTTGTCCTTGAACTTAAATTTTGGAGTCAAAGCAATTTTTTTATATAATTTATTATTTTACATGTCGATCCCAATTCCCTCTCCCTCACTCCTTCCCTCCTTCACTCCCTTGCACCCTCTCTACCCTCTCACATGCACTCGAAACACCCTCCCCTCCCATCCCCCACACCAATTCCATATGTAGGGGAATGCCATCCAGTTGGGGTCATGTAGTTCTGAGAGGTCATGTGAAGTAGGGACCTGTTTCTGGATTAAGGCAGTTCAGTTATCCCTCCATGAGGGATATGTTCGCAAGGTCCTTTTGTCCACCAGGGATACATCCTGGTTCCATTGTCTGAGGTCCCTTAGACTGCTCAGTCCTTCTGGCTGAGACCCATATTCAGGGGGGCCTGAGTCAGTCCCATGCTGGCTTCCCAGCTATCAGTCTGGTTTCCTGTTACCTCCTCCTTGTTCAGGTAAGCTGTCTCTATGTGTTTCTGCTGCCTGGTCTTGCCCTCTCCATCTGCATCTGGGTTCTACTTCGACTCAGTGTTTATGTATGGGTGTTTGCTCCTGTTTCCAACAGACATTAGTTGAAGGCTCCATGGATAAATTAGTTGTTGATCTCACTCTCCGGGAAGGGCTTTTATGGTAGCCTTTCCACGGAAGTTCAAATTGTTAGTTGGCAGCGGTCTTGTAGTTCTCTAGACCTTTCTTTGTGTTCAATTTTATCTTCAAACCAATATTGGCTCCCTCTTTTATTCTCTCTCTCTCTCTCTCTCTCTCTCTCTCTCTCTCTCTCTCTCTCTCTCTCTCTCTCTCTTCTGCCTTCTATTCCTAACCGGGCTCAATCTTTCCTGGTTGCACATGTTTTCCTTTCCTTCCCCTCATTTTCTCCTACTTCTCTCTCCATTTGCTGCCCCCCCACTTCTTCTGTGCTCTGGGGGACTTTCCCTTCCCTGTTCTGTGAGGGACTTTATATGAATCTCTTAGAACACATCTTGTATCCTAGTTCCTCTAGTGGTGTGAATTATAGGCTAGTGATCCTTTGCTCTAAGTCTAAAATCCATATATGAGTGAGTACATACTGTGTTCCTCTTTTTGTGACTGGGTTACCTCATTCAGGATGGTTTCAAGTGCCATCCACTTGCCTGTGAATTTCAAGATACCATTATTTTTTTCTGCAGAGTAGTATTCCATTGTGTAGATGTGCCACATCTTCATTAACCATTCTTTAATTGAGGGGCATCTAGATTGCTTCCAGGTTCTTGCTATTACAAATAGTGCTGCTATGAACATAGTTGAGCACATGTCTTTGTTGCATGGATGTGGATCATTTGGGTATATGCCTAAGAGGGGGTTTGCCAGGTCCTGTGGTAAACTAATTCCCATTTTCCTGAGGAACCGCCATACCATACTAATCTCCAAAATGGCTGTATGAGTTTGCACTCCCACCAGCAATGGAGGAGTGTTCTGAGGGAATATTTCTACATGCTCTCCACAGATATACAACCTTCAGAAATTTAGGATAAATTGAACATGAACATATTTTTATAAATATATATGGTTTGACCTTGCTTACAAATAGTGTACTTGTTAAGGGAACTCTATATATCACAGAGTTATTTGGGAAGATCAAGTATCAGTTGAGAAAATCTCCAAACAGTGGGAATTTTCTTGATTAGAGATTAATGTGGAAGGGCCCAGAGCTAATGTGGTTGGTGCCACTTCTAGGTGGGTGGTACAAAGAGGGCATAAAAAAGCAGTCTGAACAAGACATGAGAAGCAAGCCTGTGAGCAGTAACTCTTCATGATCATTGCGTCAGTCGCTGTCTTTATGTTTCTGTACTGAGTTCCTTTGATGATAGACTGTAATCATGATTGTGAGATGAAATAAATAAACATATTTTTCTCCAGGAAGCTTTAGTTTAAGTGTTATACCAAAGAGATGATGGAGATACTAAATCAGGCAAGTAGATAAATTAAGAAACAGCATATGTATTACTCTGCTTAATAATATTTATATTAGTATGCTATACAAATGGTAGATTTATAGATTGGATAGATATAGATACATATTTAGATATACGTAGAAAGACAGAGGGTCATATAGAAAACAAGAGAGAGAAAGCAGTATATTAAAAAACATCAATACATGTACATATGAACACATACACACATAAACAAACATATCCACATTTTTTTATATTGGAAATGCCTTAACTTTTTTAGGAATAAACTCCTCAATGTGACCTATTCTTGTATTATTCAGCTAGGAAAATACCCGACATAATTTTAAAATAGTAGCAGTATTTTCTATAGAGTAACAATACTTGAAACAAGTAGTTTCTAATAGCCCGTTCCCACAGCTGCATCAGCCCCAAATAGCACAAAGAGACACTGCATTGGATATAAAATGTTACTAGCATTTCTTGTTGGCTAGCTCTGTCTTAAATATTAACCAATTTCTATTCATATAAATGTTTCCACATGGTCTTATCTTACTGGAGAGAGGATACGGACCTCCTCTCTCAAGTCCCTACTTCTCGACTCTCCTCTACTACAACTCTCAGAATCCTTGTCTCCTAGTCTTATTTATGTTGCTTTCCTATTGGCCAACAGGGTTTTATTCATTAACTTATAAGAGAAACATTTACAGAATGACACCTACCATCATCTCCTCTTTTTTGTCTAAGTAAAAAGAAGGGTTTTAACTTTAACACAGTAAAATATATATATATATATATATATATATATATATATATATATATGTTGTCAAATAAGAACTATAGTTAACAGACCTAAAGAAAATGTTCCATCATCTATCCTATCTTTGTCAGTATAAAGTCTTTTATGTAACTTATCTTTAATCCTAACTAAGGAAAATTATAAATATAACAGTCTTCAACTCTATCAAAGCCCACAGAAGGATAGTATATAAACCCTAAACTTGGCAGAAACATCTTGCTACCTGTACAGTCATCTGAAGTTCTTCTGTAAATTGGAGCACCCATGTTTGATCCATAGACCATAATGTGTCTCCATAGTACAAATGCATACATGTATTCTTACATTCATTGAAATCTATTATACCATTTGTTGCACCATTTGGAAGCTGCCTGTCTGTACTTCCTGCCTACCCTAGTATTGTTATCTTCCTTCTCAGGTCTTTGATGAGATTGAAGATTAGACTATCACAATTATTATTCTCTCTTCCTAAATAGAAATATTAGGTACTAGACTTAAGCTTTCTAGCTTAGAACAACTCTATAGTAATCTCTGTTATGCCTTTACCCTAGAACTGGATATGCAAGGCTTAAATTTTTATGTTCTTCATTTTCCTTTACTTAGAGCATACATGATAATTTACTGTCTCTGCATATAGTTTTATATCAGGTCTAAATCTTTTCTTTGGACTAAAAGGGGAATTAGTGAGTTATTCACCCTGCCCGCACCTGTTGTACTGACCATTGCCATTGAAGGTTGGGACAGGTGCAGACATGACAGGGGACAGCTAGGTCTGAGGTTGGTGACCCCAGAGGGTCTTTCTTACTTCTTACATCCAGAGGCATCCTTGGGGCAGGAACTGCCAGCTGTCATCTGTCTCTGTTGTAAGTTATTTCTCCCTAAATAAACATATATTAGCCTATCTGTTTTTCCAGATCCTTATTTTTTCCATGATAAAACATAGCTTACAATTCAAAAGTTTAGTGAATAGGTTTTTTTAAAATTGAATCTTTATTTTTTTTAAATAAGTACATTTAAGTATGATTACATTCTTTTCCCTTTCCATTTCTACCTCTCAGCTCCTCCCACATACCCCTGGTCTTATTCTTTCTCAAATTCTTGGCCTTTGCCTTCTTTTTCTTTATATATGGGTCCTTGAGTAGATGGAGTATGCAGATTTGTCAAAAGTATAAAGTTGGAGAATGTATTTCCCTCTTCAAGTTTGTGACTCTGGAAAAATGAAACGTAAGTCACATTATGCTCAAATGATTTAGTCTCGAGTCATATGAAAAGCACTTCATCTCTTCATCATTCCCACTGCCCTTCTCTGACCCTTCTCAACTCCATTATATCTGTCTGATGATATAGCATTATTTCATAGCTTGATTGAGAGGGTTATTGATTTCAGCCACTGCTTCCATATATATATATACATATATATATATATATATATATGTATATATATATAACTGAAAGTGAGAGGGTTTATATTTGGTAATGAAAAATATGACTGTGGCATCAGCAATATTTATTTGCTGCTTTATCTATTGAGCAATTAAAAGAGGCTCAAACTCAGGAAAACTATGCTTGTATGAAAGAACTGATACTGCCAGTAAACTTAAAAGGCATAGCTCCAAGACTATCTAATGAGAAAAATAAATACTGTTTTGATGAGATGCTAATTTCTTTTCTGTACAAGAAAGTAAAAATTCCATAGACAATATTTACAAGACATTAATACTTGAAGATGAATATTTAAGTAGAGAGACATGCCATATAAATATATGTAATATGTATGTGAGATAATACATATTTGTATATCTTATATTTTAAAACACATAAGGAAAATGCTTATCTGGTCTGTCTAGAATGTGACCTAAAAGCAAACAAATTGCAAAAGGATGGAGGTAAAGGAGTTGAAAAGGGTAAATGGTATGCAAAGTCATCAGTCTCAGTTCCAGTTATCATTGGTGTTCGTAATAATCCTTTGGTCTAACTTTTCTTTCAAAATACTAACATGTGAAAGAAAAAAGAAAAGCATTTTACTCCTGACTTGCCCTCTTGTAAAATGAAAATTGTCTGTGAAATTGACTCCTATGCCTTTGATCGACCTATATCACCATATTATAGGAACTTCGGAGGAAAACGATCTGTTGTTCAACGAGCTGTCTGTGCACCAAAGTGCCCAAAACTACCCTGCCCCTACTCTGTTGCCATGGTAACTGGAGCAAGTGATGGAACAAAATAATTTTATAAGTGACATTGAATGAGGTCAAGTTTAGTGCTTTAAATTAGAGATTCACTAGATTAACCAAATAACATTTTTGTGTGCAGAACAGTACTAGTGAGTTGATTCGTTCTTTACTACCTATAGATATTATTCACTCAAATTCTGTCTTTACTGTATAAATCCTAAAGAGGCATCTACAACCTTTTAGTACTACGTTATATACTATGATAGTGATAAAACACAAACACATTTTTATTTTCACTTCCTTATACACTGCAAACATACCAAAAAAGTATTGTTATTCACAAGAGTAGAATTCAGAGACTCCTTTGATTATTAAGATAGATTTTCCTAACTAAATGTATAAGATTTGGAGGATGTAAATAAATTTTGTATAAGGTCTTTCATAGGTAAAAAAAATCTTCCTGAAATATCTTGAGATAGCTTAACTCTCAGGAAATAATCCCTTCAAGTGTTTTAAATCAAATATATTCTATATAATCAAAAGAGATAAAAATAAAAGTGAGGCTTATTTCTAATTTCATAATGTTGATGTTACTAATATATTCCATCCTCTTTTTTAAGTATTATCTTTTTAGGCACTAATTCCTCTTTGTTCATTTAAAAAGACATCTATTACCACTTAGTATCTATTTTTGCAAATTTACCATTTATTTAGTAGATTTTCAGATTCTTATATTTTTGTGCTTTTTGAGTTCCCAAATGTATTCATATTAGTTCAGGGAAAATGATGTTACCTATTTTATGTTAAATAGAATTCTCTTCACCCATCACTGTTAATGTTTTCATACTTAATAACTATATTTTTATTTAGCTACATGACATTGTAATTTACTTGCCTTAGAGGAAACTAAAGCAGGCCTATCTTATTCTGTGTGCTTCTTTACACCTATTATTCATTGTGTAGCTTTGAGATTAAAATATAAAATAATTATGTTAATAATTAAATATAGTTATAAAACTTCTAGAGAGAGAAATACATACATGTAAATTCTTGAGGACAACATACACACAAATCTTTACAAAATATGTCGAGCATATAACAGATGTTACACTCTTAGTGAAAACTGTCTTTCCCTCTCTCAGAAGTAGGTTGTACAGTACCACGGCTCTACTCCACATGCCACAATTTGGTTTGGTCTTTTACAGGCTACACACATGATGACACAACTACTGTTAGTACATATTTGTATGCCCCTTTGATACATGAAGAAGTTGAGGCATCTTTCAGATCATCTGTTAACTTTGGTTCTTACAGTCTCCACATACACACTCATAATGATCTATGACCCTTGGGATATAGATGAAGTATATATATATATATACATATATATGTATATGCATATATATATATATATATATATATATATATATATATATATGCTCCCTTTAAGGTAGAACATTTGCCGTTATCTTTTTTATCAGTACTTGGGCCAGTCGAGGGTCAACACAACATGTTCAAGAATGTTTAGATACCACAAATTCTTCTTGAAGGATTAAAGAAACCAACAGGAAACCAAAAACAAGACACAAAGTAGCGAGAAGGGAAGAGTGAGAGGCTCAGGAAAGTGTTGATAGAGTGATTGAAACTCACGAAGAACTAATAAAATCCACATACTTGTTATGTTTTATATGTATATGAAGTAAAGAGGTCTATGGAAATAAAACACATAGGTAAAACAGTGACTTAGACAACAATTTATTGAACACATCATACTTTGTTAAATAGAGGACAACGTTATGAGACATGCTTCATCTTCTCCATGTTCCTGTTTTAAATAGAGAAATGGAATTTCCTAGTTACTAGCATGAAGGACTTTTTCCTTATTCAAAGATTATAGATAATGGTCAAAAATATTGTATGCTCTGTTGTGGAGTATGCCAAATACACATTTACTAAAATGCAACAGCATTTTTTGTTTTTATACTTTATATTAAATCAATATTACACTATACTGAAACTGACTTCTAGTATAATTATATTATGTCTGAAAACACATTGCTTCAGAAAAACGTATACCAGTTTACTGTGTTGAGTTGGAATTGTCCAGAAATTAACGGCATTATTGGTCTAGAAATGATGAACTTAATTTTTTTCCATTTGTACAGGGACAACACACTGTATTAAATATGTAATGTCTTATGTAAGTGGGTTTGATTACAAAAACTAATAAAGGATTCTCTAAATAATGGAAAAAAAGAAACCACATTGCAAACATTGATTTAAAGATTTTTTTAAACAACTGTTCCAATTAGCATGCATATTGCTGTCAGTTTTCTTCAAGTCATGTTTAGGTACCATGTTAATGAAACTTCACAGGAGTGGCTTCTGAAATATCCAGGAAAATCAATCTCACCTAAAATTCACTGGGACTTCTGATATTCCTGCCCCATTTTCACAAGGATCTTGGAATCTTGGATGGAGGAGTTGTGTTGTATGTGTAATAATTGGGCCTAGGTTTCACAACTTTGGCCGTGGTTTGTTGTAATAGTCTCCATCAGTTTCAGAGTTTTCATGATGA
Source organism: Phodopus roborovskii (assembly GCF_943737965.1). Taxonomy (NCBI): domain Eukaryota; kingdom Metazoa; phylum Chordata; class Mammalia; order Rodentia; family Cricetidae; genus Phodopus; species Phodopus roborovskii. The sequence continues at coordinate 12,337,715 of NW_026126470.1, read as the reverse complement.
CGTGTGAGACCCACTTCTCTGTGAGTGTCAATACATTTTCTTTTACAAACAATTAACAAATACTTTGTTAAAATTTACAAAGACTTTTCTGAGCCATGGGTGACTCACACTTTTTGGTGAGTAGATAGAGATATTTTGGAGCTAGAAGTAGTAGATTGATCCAACTGGTAATGGCTGTAAGTATAATACATTCACAAATCAATAATCCTATCCATTGTTTGTTATCTCAAGGATTCTGTGCTAAGCATTCTGTTAATTTTTATGTGCAGAAGTTTGGTTGTAGTTATATAGCTAGGCTTTACTTAAATGGGTAAACACAATGACACATTATTTTAGCAAAGACAATTCTATGACCATCATTTAATTACAGGTAAATCCATAATTAAATGTTTATAAAATAATGTTATGAGGTTTTAGAATAAAACTAAACAATATTAAAGCTCCATGTGATGGTCAGTTCCTTTACTTACAAAATATATCCTTTAAATGCAATAGTCTGCAATAAAGCTAGTAATTTTTCCCTCTTTTTAATTGAGAATAGATTCTTCTCTCATACAATACATCATAACCTTTGTTTCCTCTCCCTCTGCTACTTGGAGCTTCCCCTCCACCTCTGCTCTTCCCACGGCCACTGCATATCCATTTTAATATATTTTCTAGACAGAAATTTTCCTAGTGGTAAGTTTTCTTTGAATTGCATTTTTAAATATAATTGTATTTATTTTTATTTTATTTTGTATTCCAATTTCACTTCTCCCTTCCAGTACTCCTCTTGCCCTGCCTTGCCATCCTGCCCACAGCCCACCCCACCCCCAGTGTAAATGCTCCCAGGGGAATCAGCAGAGCCTAGCCCATTAAGTTCAGGCAGGACCGACCCCTTCCTGCCTACATTAAGGCTAAAATTACTTTTAAAAGTACTGCAAACCATGAACAAGTTTTAAAGAAACAAAGCTATGAAAAAAAAAAAGTTTCACTGCATTTATATGGTCAGAGGAGGATGCACGGAAGAAGAAACGGCCTTTTAATGCAAACTTTGGCATTTCCAGGGTACTTTGGCAGCTTTAGAAGAAAATTGGCAAGCATGTTAAAACAGTGATGAGCTCATAAGGTTCTTAAAAAATTAAATGTCCAATTTAGTAAAAAGTGGGCCTTCCAAACCTTTCTGGATCAATAGTAAGGGTGGAATATAAATTTTCATGCTGGTGCGGCCGCTGAATTAACACAACTGCCCCTTTCTTGTCCTTCAGTTACTTAGGATCGAATCGTTGCCTGAGTGTCTGTGATCATCCAGGTGGCTGCTTGCCAGATGAGCAATACTGTGAACCAGACTCTATGAGCTCCAGGTAGCGATGCTGGCAGGAGCCTCTACAGCACTTAATTTAATTAGATGAGACTTCCATTGTTGAAACTGCTGAACACTGTATTTTTTACTGAGCCAAGGAAGAATCTAATTTATTAGACCTTTGAAAGTGAGCTGCAGGATTGTTATTGTGGTGTCTCACAGCAACTGCAATGTTTTGAATATAAATCCTGCATCCCAAGGAAGACAGTATTTCAGGGATCTCACTTGCGTTTATTGCCGATCTGCTGGCATATATCTAGGGAGCTTTGTACCCTATTGTCATTTAAGTTGCTATGGGATGGAAAGATGGAGTATGCTTTCCCATTTTTATTCCAATAAAAACATCTGGTGTCCTGGTGGGAGTTGTGTGCCAGGATTAAGTAGAGTACATTTTATTTCACCTTTGTTTTATAGTGTGATATTGAACCCTTTGTTTCATTTCAATGGGCTCATATACAAGAAAAAGGACACACATTACTCTAGAATCAGGAACACTTAAAATGCTTAAGAAGTTAATTTTTATTGGACAACTTTTGACATTGGTACAAAACATCAAACTTACCAAGAAAATATTTTAGAAGTCATTATTGCTGCAAAAGAGATAATAGTTAAAGGAAAGCAGGACTCAATAACACAATAAGCAAACACAGTTATTGGACTTTCTGCAACTTGAGCAACAGAGAAACACATATGCTAAACAAAACACAAAAGAAAATAAAATTAAAACTACATTTTGTTTAAGAAGTATTTATATTTTTTGGATTTAAAAAAAAAACATGTTGAAAGCATTTGATGCTGAACTCTAGGGATATTAATAACACCGGGATCAGTAGATGACTCAGTGGACTCAGTGGGAAGTTGCTTCTCAAACGTCAGGACCAGACTTCAATTCTCCAGGACCCAAGCAAAGGCAGAGTTGAATGTGTACACCTGTTCACACTGTTGGTGACTGAAATGGGGAAATGTGAAATGTATTGGTTTGCAGCTTAGCTCTAGGTCCAAGAAAATAAGCCGGAGAGTGAGTGGGTGGGATACCTAGCATTGTCTTCAAATTTGTGATTGTGCAAGTGTGTACTCACGCAAACGTGCATTTATGTGAACTGACAGACTTCATTTTAAGAAATCCCTGCAAAAAGAAGCTAACTACTACCATTTTTATTTAACTAATTTATGAATTAATTGAATAACCCACGGAGGAGTGGAAGGGGCGTGGGTACAGAGAGTGGGTTGGGGGGAGGGACTGGGAAGAGAAGAGAAAGAGGAAACTGCAGCAAACTACTTATTTTAGGTGATTTTTGAGAACTTCAGCAAAAGTTTCTTCTGATGTGGGAAGAAGTAGTGGTTATTGTTAGAGCTTTGAGAGTGCTTTTCAGAATTCTCCTCATGGTGAGCCTTAGGTCATTTAAAATTTATGCTACCCACTCAACAGCAAAGTTATCAGGATCGTGGGCTGTGTGAAAATTGATAACATTCATTGATCAATGATGTATGAACTGAATCTACAACTTGTTTATTTGGCTTCACTGCCCTTCCCTGACATTTTGATTCATAGGCTTGGGAATATATTTATGAAGTCACAAACCTGCTAGAGAACAATCAAATCCTTTTGGTGCTCTCCTACTATATAATTTGTACAGTGGCCTCTGACTCAATTTTATCAAGGGATCAAAATATGAGTGGCTTTGCATAGAACATGTTCATTAAACTCCTGGAAGGATTTTCTTGTGATTTGCTCTTTTTGTAACAGCCGGCACAGATTGAGTGCATGTTTTCAATATAGATACAGTTGGTTATCTATCTCCTGTGTCCAGAGAATTTTGCTATCCTTGTGAAATTGTATACCTCTCAGTAGAATTTTTAAAAACAGCCCAGGTATGCAAGATTTATAAGTTGTTAAGACAATTACAATAGAAGAGAGTAACAAATCTATTTGGCTGGGTTTTCTGATTTGGGCTTGCTATCTTGTCATCAAGTTGTCTGGGTGCTCTTTTTAACACTAATTCTGGGGGCCTTCAGGATAGATTTTGTTTCTTTGTCAATCTTATGTCAGCAGATAACAACCTCATATCTGAACTGGTGTGACTACTGTGAGATTTGTATTGTTTTACTGTAAGAATTTTAATTTGTCTTAGCAGTCAAGATCTTTCTTTGTTATTCTAGTCCATTCTACATACAAACATAACAAATATGCTTTTGAAAAACTAGAATTCATTATAATGTTTGTTTTGTTAATCTTTTCCCCCAGATTCTTCATCATTCTCTCCCTGCTCCCCTTTGACTTCAATTAACCTACCCTCTTCTCCTTGCATATTACACATACTTCTTAATCCTGTTCCTTATCCTCTTGTACTACCCATATCTCTCATAAGTGTCAAACTACATGTAAAACTTGGGTGCTTCACACATATTTAGATATTTTGTCTCTTCCAATAATTACCAGTGATGTGCAAGGTAAACTTTAGTGTCAGTATCCTCATGCTTGAAAGTTTATAAACTTGAAAGAATGATAGAATTTAACTATTCACAACCTATATGATCATTCGAATGTCTGCTGTCCCTATATAATATGTCTTCATTTCTTTTACTGACAGAAGATGATGATAGTAAAAGTAGTAGGTGTGTTGTAGTTTGTTCCCCATGGAAATATGGATGGGTTGATTAATTAATTAATTAACTAATTAATTAATACCATCATGCAGAGCAATAAGTTTGTTCCCTGTAGTTAACTGGGATATTTCTCTTTAGGAAGAACAAAATATCATAGCATGTCATCATCATAAAGATATCACAGTGTGCTTCATATAACAGACTACAAGTACTCATAACTTTTGTTATAGTAGGACAGTGAACATCAGGCTATCAAAACACTTAAGAGTACATTGTAGAGTAGGAATAAATAATATACAGAGTAAATATGTAAATTAATTATGGAGTTGCTTACCTGAAGTTTATTTTGAATATGGTTATAGATACTATATAATTATTGACATTTTAGTTGTGAACTTATCCTTTAATTGTTGAACTATCTCTCCAGCTGTGTTTAACTATTACCATATACTTGTACACAAGTAGATGCACATGTACCAGCATCACTGCAATACCTGAATAATGTATGCATCCGATTCAGCAGCTATCACTGTTTAATCAGAATTCCAGCACCATTACAGTCTTACTAGATCACTGACATGTATACAAGCCCTTGCTTAACTTATTCCCTCATTAAATCTTAACTTTGATTATCACAATTTTAAATATTTTCATTTTTATCTGCAAAGATAAAAATAGTTGGTTGCTGTTTTTCTCTGCCTGTTTCCAAACTATTATTGGCTTGCATTTGTTACTTATAAAAGATTTCTCATGCATAAAATATCTCCCACATGTAGCTGTTTCAAGGGCAAAATGGATAATATATGGTAAACACATGCCAGGGTGCTGAGCACTCAGTAATGCTCAATAATTCTTAGCTTGCCACTCCATCTGCTATGCCCATTTGAATGATAAGTCCCACCAGTTCTGCAAACCAAAGCCTGCTTATGAACATTCCCATAACGATAACTTAACATCAATAAACTTTGGGGCAGCATATCGAAAAATGCTCTCTCAATTGTTAAAGGTATTTTTATGTCTGTTATTTCAAGAAGACAACTTCCAATAAACATGGTCATTAGTCATATTAGTTATAAAAAATTGGTTAATCCTAGAATGAGCAAAGTATAAAAATACATAATTGAATGTACAATCAGGTCAAATTTAGAGTTGTATTTGGGTGCTAATTTATTCTTCAGCAATCAAGGAGAGAGTGCTATAGAAATACAAAAAAAAAAAAAGCAAATACCGAAAAAAGCAAATATAGAAATACAAAAGAAGCAAATCTTTGTGTTTGCTGGAAGCAGGGTGCTTTTTGGAAGAGGCAATATTGATTGGGATGGAAGCCCTAGGGACTGCACACTCAATATCATGCAGCCTTCACTTCCCACTCGAAAATGCATTCTACTCTTTACGTGTCTTTAAATAGAAAATCAGATTTTTTATGGTGTTATATGAAGTATGTGAAACCTAAAGCATTTATGTTAGTTAAAATAAAATATTTTAAAGACCATATTTATAAAGCATGTTAAATATCATAAAACATCAGCAAATGCAATAACATTTGAAGAACTAAATGTCATTGACATTTTAATACCATGTATTTTTTCTAAATATAATAGAACAGTAATTGATATACTTATTTAATTATTATAAATTATAGAAATACAGTTAATACTAACTGGACACATCACAATCTAAGGAAACATGTAATTCTATTAAAACAAAATTAACTCTGACTTGATAATATTCTAACATTGTAGAAAAAAGTTAACTCTGTGTAAGACAAGAAATCGTATAGCCCATGTTGTCCTTAAACTCACTATTCAGATGAAGTTAACATTGATCTCCTGATATTTACCTTTCTATCTCCCAAGTTTGGTGATTGCCAGTATCTGTGGTCATGCTTCACAAAGCTCAAAATGTTTTTCAGTGAAGATGTAGAAATATATAATTCCATCTAACACCAGTCAGACTGACCATCAGGAATCACAAATTACAAGAAATAATGCCATGCATATGGAAAATTGGTAATGCTTACACGTTGTTGCTGGACGTGTAACCTACAGCTGCCAAAGTGGAAATCATACAGAAGGTTTCTCAAGAACTGAGAAGCAGAACTATCAATTAACCTAACTGCGACATATATTGAGTAATTTATCACATATAAGTTCAAGTAGAATTTTTAGCTTTCTATTGACAATGATATTAGCCTCTTAATTGATTTATACTTTATTATTTTTAGCTTGAAATTATGATGAATATTCTGCAATAATTGTAAGGATTCAGGCATTATGCTAAAACACACCGCATGACAACTGGCATTCAGGCAGATATTAACCTCCAAGGCCCTGTGTTGCCTGGCTACTCCATTCATTACATGGCTGCATAAGGACTCTGTATGCACGTGTAAGCTTTCCCTTAAGTGATTTCCTACACCCCTTTCATCCCCTCTTACTCCTTCTTTCCCTCTCTTCCCCTTCTTCCCCCTTCCCCTTCCAACTCTGTTCCCGGGTAGCCAACACCTAACCCTCCATTTGTTCCCTTTCCCCACAATAAATTCCAGGTGGGTTTTGTTGAATTTTGTGGTTTGTTTTCATTGCCCACAGCTGTAGCAAAACTACATTTTGTGCCTTGCAACTTGTTCAAGCTCTCTCCTTATATTCTCCCATTACCTGCTGGCGGGCAGCCATAGACACTCAGGGACCCATTCATTTTTATATAATTTTCTTCAGACAATCTCATTTGTGTTAGTTCTTCCACAACAGAATAAACACATTATGATTGCATCTGTAGCACACGACTTTCAGTTTGTTTCTCAAAAAAAGTTCTTGGATTTATATTATGAAGATGAGACGCAAGCAATTAAGTTATTTTGCTTGTTCCATGGAAAGTATGCTTTCCGCAGTTCTTGCATACCTGGAATTTGCAGGCTTACCTTGAAATGACGGTTATGAGCCTGGATCAGCCTCCCAAGTACTGTGTTTATAGCAGTGTGCCACACTGCCTGAATTCTAGTAATGTTCTTCAAACACATGAAATTGTGTTTTATCTTAAATGAAACATTTATCATTTACTACTTCTTTTAGAATATCCTACAATGTGTTTTGATTAGCAACTCCTCCTCCAACTCTTCCCAGATACATCTCTACATCTCTACCTACATACTTCCTGTTCGCTCTCTCTCTTTATAATTCAAAGTAAGTCCATTTTGTACAATCTATATCGTACACTCTGGAATTTTTGATCTTCTTCTGGAGAATGCTATACTTACCAGGCCTACAGTCTTTATACAACCCTATCTCACTCTTCCTGAAGCTATCGGTTGCCAGTCAGTGGTTCTTCAGTTAAGGGCGTGGTTCATGCTTACCACTTCTCTCCATGTGGGACTGTATCTGGCTTGCACATACACAGATATTTCACACTCAGAAGACATTGTTTCATTGTTGGCAGCTACATGCTTTGCACTTTCACTCTTCCAATACCTCTTCTAGGATAATCCCCGAGCCTTGAAATAGAGCTGTGCAATATATGTGCCCTATTTAGAGTTTACTATTCTTCTGTGTCTATGTATCACATAGATTGAGATATGCAGTATTCTATGTATATAACAGTAAGTCAATGGGAGTTAGTTTAATGCTGTATACATTTATAGCACAATAGAAGAAGGTTCTCCAGAAGGATCCATGATTTGTTTATTCACAGGTTCTTGGCCCCAAAATTGTGCTATGTATGGATTTTATCTTTGCAAAATTTAAATGCATCAGAAAATGGTTGTTTACTCCCATTATGTTCATGCCACTACTGCACCAGTTTGCATTGCAGCAGGGGTCACATCTAGGTAAAACTAAATGTTTATTTTCCTCCTCCAGTAGTATGTATAGCAGCTTTTAGCACCGTGAAAGCTATCCATTGGGGATGAAGCTTCCAGATTAATACTAGCTTAATTTTTTTCCATGTTCTATTGCTAAAGTATATGGTATCTTCAGCAATATGGATAATAACCAATATCATTAACAGTCATCATCCATAATATTTGATAGCACGTATGTCATTAATGACCAACAATTCTAAAAGAGATAAGAATTTCCGGCACTTGGATTGTATTGGTTAGCCTGTGTTGAATAGTAGATCCGTTGTTATAGGATATCTGTTTTAACTCTCTATCCCTCTGTGTGTGTTTCTGTCTGTCTGTCTGTCTGTCTCTCCATGTCTTCTATGACAGTAGATTTGGAATTAATTTTTTAAAGGTCTTTAGGATTATTTGGTCCTCACACCATTCCTCTTTATCTTGCTTCCTATCCCCCACTGTTTTTCCTATATTCCTCTTTTCACATTTTTTTTTATCTCTGAGTTCTTTTTTTTCCCTTGAAATTCCATGTAACCCCACTGTCCCTCATTAATTTCCTGATCTCTGTGTGCATTTAAAGGGAAACTCTCACATCTAAAGACTCAAAGCTAACATCCACAAATAAGAGAAAATATGTAATGTTTTGTCTTTCCGGGTCTGGGTTTTTCACTCAGAATGACTATTTCTAGCTCTAGCCTTCCATTTTTCTTAACATGAATAGTAACCCATTGTTTAAATGTAAATTTTCAGTATCCTTTTATTCGTTGGTGAACATATGGGCTTTTTCAATGTCTTGGCCACTGTGAACCTAGCAGCATTGAACATAGATGAAAAAGCATATCTATTTTAAATGTACACTATATTATTGAATATTTATTTATAGTTTGAGAATTTAAACATGCTTTTTTTTTTCTTTCTCAGATTAACAATGCCACATTTCAGAAAGACAACTTGAAGTTAAAGGTATGTGTATAATATGAATTATCAACTTGACAGGATCTATATCCCACAAAAGGTAGGTTGTGAATGGTAAGCTTATAAATGATTATGTACATTAGATTAGTTGATGTATGAAGACCGATATAGACTATGGTAGGGCAGCATTCTGAGAGCTTGTCTCCTAGAATAAATAAAAAGGCAAAAGTAGGCAGAGACCTGACATTCATTATTGCTTCTCCAAAATTCAGGATGGAATGTGACTAACCACCAGAAGCTCCTGCTGTTGTTTCTTCCCAGTCATGATGGAGTATAACCTCAAACTGTGGTCTAAAATAAAATCTTTCTTCTTTTAGTTTATTATGCCATGTATTTCCTCTTTTTCACTTGATAATTATTCATCATACTTTGCTGAAAATATTAGAAAATGCATTTGCTATTTGTATTTTGTAAATTAGTGAAAACTCTGACAGAAGAACCTTTAGTAAACCACTTGGTACATCTAACCATTGAATATGTGATGATTTAATATCTAATATCTAAATTAGTCTCTGATTAGTAAAGAAGGAATATTTATAGTGCTTAGCTGGAAAAAAAGGAATTTAAAATTGTCTTTCCATTTGTTTTCATTTCAAAACTTTTTGACTGAAGCTTTTAAACTTTCATATTTTACACCCCCATGAAATATTGCAGTATCTAAATGTTGACTAATTTGGCTAACTGCTTCCTGCTAAAAATAGTAGTGGACAAGCATCCCATACGTAGAACATGGTCAAATGACACATTTTTATTTTACCTGATATCTTAGAGCCATGAATATTATGAGAAAAAGCATTTTGCAGCTTTGTAAAGAATTAAGTTAGTAGAGTTATCTTCCAAATCCTCTCTGATCAGTAGTTGCCTGTACTTCAGAGAGAATTATTGTCTTCCACATGCTACTGGCCTCACTCCACAATTAAACATATTCCCCTGCTCACAAATGCATTAGAAAATTTTAGTATCAATGTAAAGCATACACGCATGCACACACACACACACACACACACACACACACATATATATATATATATATATATATATATATATATATATATAAACCCTAAACCTTTGCATGTTTAGGTAAGAGTACCCAGTAAATACTCTTTTCCTAATCTGGACTCTGAATCTCAGACACATCTGTCCATAGGTTGATTCATCACTGATATGCAAAATAAGCCCTTTACAATGCAGCAAGATTGCAGCACTTGACAATAAATTAGCTAGCTATAATAAAGGGCAGTTACTATGAAATTTTACCTCAGCTACAATTTCAATGAAATATAATTCCCTCATCCTAGATGTAATAACACCTTAGGGAAATCCTGCTTTCCAGTATGGTATATCTTCTAATTGGCTGTCATGTACATGCACAAACAGTGTTTATTTAGGCCAAATGTATAATGGTGATAGTTAAGACTTCATGAGAATAAAGTATATGATTCTAGCTTATGAAATATTTGTCAACCCAAAGATAACCCAAATTATCATTTACAATGAACACTTAAGGTATACATCATATTACCCAGTTGTGTTATATAATTATTATTGAAGTTGTTTAAAAATTTTTATGCTAGTATATAGTGGCTTTACTTTTATTTTGAAAGAATAAATGAACAGATATTTTGTTTTAATTTGTCATGTTGCAAAACTTAATAAATGTAACCCTCAGAAATAAAACTTACTTTAGCCCACAATTTCGTTGTGTGCCAGGTTTACAAATAAGAACTTTGGCCACTGCTGTTCTATGCTTACTAGACCTGAAAAAGTCCGAACTGAAACGTTTCCAATGTTTCCACTACGTAGGCATTCTTTCACTCAGAGAATTTGTCTTGGTCCAACATGGAATAGCTTTTGAATGTTTTCCAGGGGGACCAGGTCCAGAATAAAATAGAGAACTAAGAAGAGGAGAAATGAATACTTTCTGTGGACTATCATTTTCTTTATTGTTATTTCATTTACCTCTTCCCTTTCCTTTCTCCAATTACTCCCATGGAATCTCACAGCTTGCCCTTACACATTCTTGGTCTTTTTTTTTCCTTTTATGTTGCATGAGTAGTGTGTGTGTGTGTGTGTGTGTGTGTGTGTGTGTGTGTGTGTGTGTGTGTGTGTTTCAAAATACATGGATATGACCTGATCATTCTGTTAGTGTTACCTTTGCTTGTATGTTTTTGTGGTCAGCTATTTGGCATTTCATAACCAGTTTGGTGTTTTTCTGTTGGGAAGATTATTTCTCCAGATGCAAACATACAAATGTTACCTGGTTGTAGTATTTTTGTCTAGGATTGAAGCCTCCTGAGCCTCCCTCATTCTACATTAGCATGTCTACTGGTATCTACAATTTTTTTTAATGTAACATTTAGGCAGAGATGTTTGGAGACTTCATGGATGTGTTTCTGAAGTTTCTATGAGACGTAATATCAATAAAAGAAACTTACAGTTCCCCTTTCCCTTCCCACTCCCTTTAGCAATAACTGAGTTTTGGGTACATGGGTTATACTGTGGATATATCAGTGCAGACTATGTTCTAGAGCTCTATATTTTATTTCATTTCAATTATCTATACAGGATTTGATCTGTTGCAAAGAGATGTTTCCTTTAAGAGGGGTAAATACTATACTTATGTTTACAAGAAGAAATATTTTGAATGTAGTTGGGAATTATTATGACTTATTAAAGTGCCAGTTGTAGGTTTTTCTTCAAGATCCATGCCTTAACTATCTCCTTGATTAGTAGAATGGGTTGCCAGTACTAGGAATAATTTCTTTCAAGTCAAAAATACCAAAGAATATAGACCTCTACTGCACCTTTAAGATTATTATGTCATGCTCATTGTTGTTGTTATCCATATGCATCATAGCATAGTAGAACTGTTGCTTGCTTCCATACCTTGGGAGGTTGTTTTCATGTCCACTCAAGCTCTACTGTCCCTGGGACCTTTATGGAGAATGAATGGTGTCTTCAATAATAGGGACTTATCTTCTACCTCTGAGAGGATGATGTGAGACAAAAGGTAGTAACAATAGCCTATAATATGTTTTTGGTATTATCTTGGATAACTCTTCTCAAGAACTCAAACAGGACATTTTATTCCTAATGTGGGTTTTTGTTTTGGTTTTTTGTTTTTGTTTTGTTAGATGGTCTATTGCCATTCATGGAATCATGGTCAGCACAGACTGAAAATTTTCAGTTAACCTTTTCAGATGGTTCGAATGAAAATGGCCCATTGACTCACAGGGAGAGAGTAGTTTTGTTGGGGTAGGTATGGCCTTGTTGAAGGAAGTATGTGACTGAGGTATGCTTTGAATTTTCAACTCAAGCCAAGCCTCATCTCTTCCTGTTGATTGTAAATCCAGGAATAGAACTCTCTACTACCTCTTCAATACTATGTCTTTCTGTATGCCACAATGCTTCCCTCCATGATTATGATAGAATAAAGTTCTCAACTGTAAGTCAGGCATGATCAAATATTGTTTTTCTTTAAAAGAGTTGCCAAGGTATAATAAAGTCCTAATTAAAACAAGCATTGTGTGTGTGTGTGTGTGTGTGTGTGTGTGTGTGTATTTGAACTTTCACATATAAGTATTTTAGGTAAATATGAGGCTTGGTCACTGATGACATTTTCAGACTGTTAATGTTATTTTGCCATCCTCCATTCTTTTTGTACAATTATGTCATTCATCTTCTTTAAAGTTAGAGCTCCCCATTTTCCAATTCCCCCCTTAGATTACTTATATTGTTTATAGGACACCCTCCTTGATCACTCCTGATTAAGTCTGACCTTGGAAACTAATTAGGGTCAGGGCTGGATAGGACTTTTATGGAACAATGTGTTTAAAACACGAGTAGAGTAAGAACAGTCAATGTTTAAATTCAATTTTTGTGTTATATATGGTAGATAAGTTAGAAAGGCAACTACAAAGATAGATATATTTAGAAGATATTTTAGGATATCTAGAATTCAATCACAAAAATATAGTATAGATAAATGTTAATTTATCAAATAACTTATTAATAACTTTTAATTTAGTTCAAATTTGTATAATTAAAATTCTATAAAGCAATCTTTTTTCACTTTGTGTTTATTTTTCTTTTAATTTTTTTAAAGTTCAAACCACAGTTCTCCCTCCTCCCATCCCCCTTTAGCTCCTCCCAGTCCACTCCTCCTCACAGGTAACTGCTACCATATTAGGAGTAAACACAGTCTGGCACAATAGTTTGGGACAGGGTGTGGCCCCTCTCTCATGCATTAAGACTGAGCATGGCATCCTACCAGTATGAACCACTATATGAAGTAAAGAAAGGCTTTTAAACTACCAAGTGTTAATCAGAAATTTCATCACTAGATGACCTCATTCCCTAACCCAGATAAGTAATTCACAAATACCAACATCCTTCACTGTTTGATTTTCCCTCACCCAAGTAACTGTTGGTTCTGTTCAAAGGATTTAGTAATCATATAACATAAAATTGTTTCACTTCTTACAGTATTTGAAATTTCAACTGCTACTCTACTTGCTTCATGATCAATAATATTATTTTATATCACTATAATAATTTTTTTGCAGAAACGCAATTTTGCCTTAATATTTCATGCATTCTGCTCTTTGTTGTCCTGTTATTTCTCCTCTTTCTATTTTCCCTTTCAACATGTAGGTTTTAGTCCAATTAGAGACCTTCTAATAGACTCTAAATACTCAAGGCCAAGGAAGAGTTGGGCATATACCACTTTTAAAAAGTTGAAAATTCTTAAAATTCAAGAAGGTATGTAGAAGCAGGAGGGAGGGCCTAGTCCCTACTCCAAATGACTTGACAGATTTTTTTGACCCCTCCTGGAAGGTATCACCCTACCTGTGGAGTGGAGGGGGGTAGTTTGAGAGGGTGGTTGGGGTCAAGGGAGTGCGGGAGAGAGGGAGGTAGGGAAAAGTAACTGGTTTAGAGCAAAAAGTTTAAAATAATAAAACAGCAATAAAGAAGGTATGCAGAAAGCAGAGATAACTAGAAAGATGTACCTGCACATGTGTGTAGTTCTCAATGTAAACAGAAAATATTGAAAAGAATTAAAGCATTGCTAATATCATATAGATAACTGACAACTATATAATTAAACTCAAGGCCCATTCAATGGGAGGGAATTCATGTGTGGTACTGTAAACCTATCCAATTATCAGTGGATGGTGAGTTCATGAAACCTAGAATAGAATCTACTATGGTCACTTTCTGCCACTTTCCTAAATCATTATAATTTCTGTCCATATTTAAATGACAAACAGTTTCACCACTGATCAAAGAAGTGTTTGTTTATTATTTATGGCAGCACATGGTGACCATAAAAGAAAGACACAATTGGTTAAAATGGAGAGAACAACTGTAACGTGTACAGGTTTTTCTGCCTGCCGCCGCCTGGTCTTGTCCTGTTGTCGCACCAGCCCCAAATAATACACAGAGACTCTGTATTTAATATTATACTGTTGGCCAGGTACTTGTTTCTTATCAGCTAGCTCTGCTTAAATTATTAACCCATTTTGCTGATCTATGTATTTTTACATGGCCTTCTCTTACCGGGGAGGCAGCTGGCGTCCAGCTCTCTCCGGACTCTCCATCTTGACTCCTCCTTACTACTTCCTCTTCCTCCTTGTCTCCTAGTCCCTCCTATCCTCCTTTCCTATTGGCCAACAGTGCTTTATTTATTAACCAGTATGAGAAACATATACAGAATGACATCTCCCATCAAACAACTAATAATGGAGTGCACTTACCAACTGATATTTCTACAACACAAACTTTTCACTATGAAACAGCATGAAAAACGGTCAAGAAGGAATGTCCAAGTCAGGAAACTAGAACACCTGATTTGAGACAGTGTTTTCTACATATGACTGGGAGGTACACCCATGAAATTGCAACAATATGATCTACTAAACAAGATCATAGCAATGACATTGCCAGCTGACGCACAACTGTGGGTGAAGGAAACTCACAGAGCCCCACTGCTAAATGTAGAGCTACAGGCAGTTAATCACTGCTAAGAGAGACACCTGTCTCCAGAGATAAACTCCAGACACAGTGCTGAGGGCAATTAATCACAGCTAAGAAGACCCAGTCTTCTGTAAAGACAAGCCTACTGATACGTTATCCTATCTCCAGTGGTCAGTCCTAAACATGCAGACATTTGTGAGCTACATTAAATTGGTTCAGTGGACTGCACATACTCACACACATGCACACATATATGTAACAATAATAATTAAAGAAGAGGTCATACATTTGAGTGGGAGTGAGGGAGAATAAGTGAAGAACTGGAGAGAGGGAAGGAGTAGTTGAAATGAGGTAAGCATCGTATTCATGCATGAAAGTATATGATGAAAAATAAAACTGACAGTTTAGAAAAACTATGAACAGCAAGAAAGAAAGGCAGTGTATTCTGGAAATTGTAGAGAGTTGAAGTATTCTTTATAGGAAAATAAACCATCAATAACATTCTTAAGAGCTAAGCTCATACAGTGAAAGTGCCTAACTCTCGATTTTATGAAAGTTCATAAATTTGCTGGACAGAGGTCCTCTTTACAATATAGTCTTGGACAGCAATGCAGCTATGGCAGGATCAGAAGCTTTCTCGGCACCGTCTAAGAAAATTTGTATCAGCAAGTTTGGAATCTGAAAAAAAAAATAATTTTAACCCTTCAAGAAGAGATTCCTTTAATTCTATATGCTATGAACACAAAATTGGTATAAATATAAATAACCACGAATTACTTATGTGCAGAGGTTGAAGTATCGACATTAATAGGCTTTGGATCAATTAAATTTGAGTACATTGGATAGCATTGAGTGATCCAATACTTAAATCAGAGAGGCGTTGGCAGACTATGGTTGCTATGAATGAAATTAGACAGTTCAGTTTTTTTTTTTTTTTCAGCCATCTGTGCCATTGTAACCTTTCTATGCTCCAGTAGATGGTCTAATACCCAAGCCCACATGAGAAGTCCTAATTGGACTAAGTGAGTTAAAAATAATGATTATAATTATAAAAATAATAGGAAGGTGAGGAGAAGAATTTTGGAAGAGGATGCCAAGAGGGATAAGTGATTGTTGGGCAGTTTAAGGCGAGAATGACGTAGGTAGGATCCCTACATCATTGAGTAGACCAATTAGTAAATTGTACAAAATACTATGCACTATTAGCTTTGTTTGAAAAACATCAAAACCCATACTGGGGAATAAAAATTATAATATAAACATGAGGAAAGAATAACTAGTTAACATCCTTTGCATTTCTCAAAGGTTAAATTATTTATATTTTAGGGAGGAAATATATGCTAACACAATAATGTTATACAGCTTTCTATTTGTGCTACAATTATGTTTTTCTTAAGGACATTGAGTTTTACTGCCAACAGTCCAATACACCCATGCACAAGTTCAGTTTTTCCTGTTACAAGCATTATTTTGGAATGATACAGTTAGCCCCAGTCATATGGTAAATACTACACTATATTTACTTTTGAAGTTAATTCTTTTAAATAAAAATAAATGCACAGGAACTCGAAAAGTTATAGTTATTCAGAGTTTTAGTTTGTTTGTTTTGTTACTTTGTATTTTTGGTATTTTTCATGTTTTTGACTTGGTAAATATACCGGAATCATTTACTAAGCAAATGATACAAAATTATCACTTTTTACTTATAACATTAAAAATATCCACAGTATATCATCAAAGCTTTTGAAAATCCAATATGATGATATAATATTTCAGTAAAATTGCTATAAAGGGAAGTAAATCTGGAGAAGACATTTTTAGTTCTTATTATTTTAGCTAAAATTTGTCCTTCATGTAGGAAGTATTTTCCTTCTGTTTTGGTAAAGGAGTTTATTCACATCCCAAAGGGAAAGAGAAAGCAAAGAACTGAGCATAAGACTGTTTTCAATATTATCTGATTTAATCTTATTATCATACAGAGAGTGACTGAGATGTTTAGTAGACCGTTACACTCATCTAAATTCTGAGGGAAATTGTTATTTTAAGTGATTCAATTTTAAATACTCATATGGTAATTATTTACATTAACTAAGATTTATTACTTGGAAACATACTTCATATTATCCACATTGACCACTCCTTAACTGATCAAATACCACTGACATGAAGACCAAAAGAAACAGAAGAAATGCTGGAGCATCACCTTAGAGAGGGAAAGAAAAGAGAAAAGTAAAATGATAATCTATTTACTAACCTAATCCTTGCAAAGGAAAGTTTAGCTGCCAACTATGTGACTCAGGCATTGTATTTTTGATCTAGCTCCGTTTCATTGGTTTTATCATTATTTAATTGTTTTTTATTATTAATCAATAATATTGTTTTCACTCTATTCAGATTACATAAGAAGTCTCAAACTTGAATAAAATGTAAGAGTATATCAGTCCTCAGGATACTTTTCTTAGCAACTTACATGAAGTGTCAGGAGATAAAATATTAAATCAGCAGAGGCACAAGTATTAGATTTAGATCAGAAACAGGAAGGAGACAAAGATATTGAAAGTGAGTCCTTTTCCCTTTTTCCTATACACAATGTAAAACATGGAAAACATGATTTGTCCAACTTTGTGATGGAATCATTCGTGATTTAAGAAAAGCCACATAGAAAAGCATTTGTTTCTGGAGAATATACTTTGTTTACTCCCATGAGAGGTCTTAACCCATTGAAGTAGAGATGGAGAAGTGGATGGCGGCTAAAGGGAGAGGGTGTGGAGACAGGAGAAGAGAAGGAAAGGGAAACTGTGGTTGATATATAAAATAAATTTGAAAAGTTGAAAAAATGTTTATATATAATAAAATTTAAAAATAAAAATAAATTCCTTAGTATATTTTAGAGAGCTATAAGAAAAATATAAACAGTCACAGAGTGGTAATGAACTGTGTATGACCCTTTGCTGGTCCATTTTCAACCCCAATCTCAATTCCTTCTGCGCTGTGTCACACACAGTACTTAAAAGGAAAAGGAAAAGTTAGCTTCAATTATTCAATGATAAGTCACACACATCCTATAATTCTATTCTCTAGTAGTTTTGCCACTTCTCAGAACTACAATTCTTTCCTAAGACTCTATCACACTTTGTTTTGGTTCTTGTCTTGGTGATAATGAACAGCCTTAAGATTTTCCCATTTTGTACCAATCATCACAAATTCTTGCTATTTTGATGAACCATGAATCCATGCCTGTCAATCTGGAACAACATATATTTTATTTTGTTTGACATGCTTTGGTTCATTCACCAAATAGATGATCACTCGGGATGTATGATGTTCTTATTGAATCAAAAGAGATTAAATTGTGATCAAGAATACCAATTATATCTCATAAAAAGAATGGGATTGTGAACAGAGACTGTTCATGGAGCATAAAGTTACAGAAAACTTTGGAAGCTGAAGCATGTTAGTGTGTATTGCAAACTATAGGGAAAAATGCAGCATGGAGGAAAATACTCAGAAGTTTACATATTGAAAGAAATAAAGTTCAAGAAACAGGTTTTGTAATCTTACTCAAAAGGAAAGTCCTTGAAATGTTTCAAATAGATGACTAAGCTACCATCCCCCCCCCCAATTATACGTGGGCAGGAAGGGTGTATGTGGAATACCCATGCTACAGTGTGTGTGTGTGTGTGTATGTGTGTGTGTGTATGTGTGTGTGTGTGTGTGTGTGTGTGTGTGTGTGTGTAGACTAGAAGAATACTTTTAGAGTTAATTCCTTCCTATTTTTGTCGTGTGTGCCTCGAATATCAAACTTGGTTCTCAATACTTGAGCAGCATTTGCCTATATAAACTGAACCATCTTTTTCAATTCTATTTTTACATGTTGTGTTTATCATCATGAGTAAAACTTGGATGGTGCATAGAAGGAGTAGAAGATAATTTTCATCTTCTGCTAGTCCTAGAACATATGAAGTGATGTGAATTAGGTATTGAGAGTTAAAGTGGAATGAGGTTATTTAGGAAAATACAAATGAATTGTTTTTAGAAAGTTTAGGCAGTTTATTTTAAAGAGTGAAAAGTCACTTTTGGCTTAAATTCTTAAGATAAGGATCCTGGAAAATCCCCATGTATTTAAACACTAGAACTAATAATATAATACACTTGGCCACGTTAAACATGATATTACTTGGATTACATCTATACAAAGGTTTTTATGTATCCAGATGGCAAAGGACACTCATCTACTCAACATTTTTATTAGGATGTTATAATATATCCTCATCTTAATGGTAAACACTTAAAATCAGTTATCTATAAAGGCATGGTTCCAACTTTCGTGACATTTAAAACATTGAGGAAAGGTAAGTCATTTGTTAAAAATTAAATAAATCCATGCAAATTTTCAAATATACTCTGTGCTCTGAAGGGAACACGTATAGTGCTGTAAAATAAGGCATTTAATACATTATCCAGTTAGATTCCAGATAGAGGGAATACACTGAAATGCGATGTTTGCTCCAGAGTGTTTACTTGGTACTTTCAGGAATTCACTTATTAGCTACAGTGCAGTTACAGAGATTCAGCAAAGAATAATCTGAGGTTTCAGGAGAAATATGAAAACAAACAAAACAGGAGAGCATGAAGCCATAAGAACCCCCTGACAATGTTGCTTCAGTGAAAGATAAATGTAGTGAACTATGCAGAAATGTGTGAAACAAATTTGCATATTAACCCTCAGTTTTAGCCCCATGAAAGCTGATCGGTGGTGAGTGACCCCCGTGAAATTGCATTTTTGAAAATAAGTAGGTCAAACAGAATCTGTCAAAATTTATCGTTAGACTTGGTCAAATAATAGAGATACCATAAATAGAGATTTTATAAATGATGTTTTCCATACTAATTAAAAGGAAACAGTTTGGAGTTATAGTTTGAGAGGTTTTATTGTTTAAAACAATACTATTCTCTGACTAGCTTTAAACAAAACCCTTCTCACCGGTTTGGCTTGTACTTCTCAAGAATAAGTGAAAAATGTGTTTTGTGTACTTTACTTCATAGGAAATATAATAACCTTTACTATAGCACAGCTGCTGGAGACAGCCTGGGCTTTCTTCCTATCTCTCCTGGAAGGAATATATTAATTTAAGGATTTGGCCCAGTAAGTCACAGTCATTTAGTGAGAGCCTGAGGTAAATGTCAATAAATAATCAGATAGACCCTGATGTGTCCCAGAGAAAATAAGAAATAGGATATCAGGAGATACATAAGGGTATCTGAGAGGAAGCTGCTAATCTGTTGAGTTAAAGCTGTAAACCCCATAGCTGCTCATGAGTCTGTTGCTATAGAAAACTTCCATTGGAAGTTGTATATATCAGATGAATAAGTTGTAACTAAACAATCTGCTTTTGCCTGGTCCCTCTTTGCCACTGGAAACCCACTGCAATTAAATGCCACATGGGCATAAGCAGCTTAAGACCTTAAATTCCTTTCCCACCTTGGTAAACCCTAGCAGCAAAATTATAAAGATGCAATCCAAGCATGGTTGTACACTTTTGTTATTCCTGCACTCTGGATGCTAACTAAAGCAAGAGAACCATCTGACATTCAGTGCCTTCCGTGGCTGTAGCACAACCCTGTCTCAACAAAACAGAACAGAATATTTATAATGAATGGCTAAACATACCCAATGAACATTGAGTATGGGGTAAAACATACCCAAACACTACCTAAGAAAACAGTTGAACATAAACAAATGGCTAACTTTCCATACAGATCAAGTAACCAGATGTAGGGGAGTTTGCATCCTTCTAATGTTTCTTAGCGCTCATGATTCAGAGACATGAGGCTCACAGATAGCTTGGTTATTGGGATAATTTACATACAAGCAAGAAGACCTAAGTTAAGATTCCCAGAAATACATATAAATGCTTCATGAGCATGGTGCCCTGTGTATAATCCATGGCACTGAAGATGGAGATTGGATCACCAGGGGAAACTGACTAACAAAAGGAAGTTTGGGCTTCCTGGCTGGGTCACCCAGCTGCGGTATAAATGAATTAGAGTGTAGTGAATATCCCCTTTCTTGAACAGGTTTTCTTGAGTCTCAATTCAAGTAGCCCACCATTGTCTATAATTCTATTCCCAGGGGATCCTAAGTAATCATAAGTAGCCTGTACCCACACACATAGGGTACAAGGAAACTCATTCTATAATACACACATCCTTATAAATGCTAACAAGTTAAATTCTGTTTTGGAGATAAAGAAAACACATGCAAAATAGTGACTTTAATTTTTTACTGAACCAATTACTCCTGTTATTTATAGGCATGTGGCTGAGGGGGCTGATTACAGAAACATACTTGAATAGAAGGCAGATGCACCAACAAAATTCCCACCATAATATGAGAGGTAACACATGAAATGCGCAATGCTGGGACTCTCTGCCTAACTGTTGCCATGGTACATTAAGTATAGAAAATACTTCACAGCATTTTATAATCAAATAGTATTACTTATTTCAGATATATTTAATAAAATGTTTTTTTCCTTAAGGTTATAGGTCCCGATTGACAAGAAATTAGAAAATTAGATCTCGTACAAAATTAAAGTTTAAGTACTAATCATATTAAATAATATATTTGTTTTATCCAAATATATTTAAAAATACATCTGGGCCTTGTTAAAATTACTGCATTTATATCTTCAAAAACTAAAAATAATTGTTTTTGAATTGGATATGCATTTTTGTTATCTTTAGTTACCCTTCAAAAAAAGTACAATAAAAGGTGTGTGTGTGTGTGTGTGTGTGTGTGTGTGTGTGTGTGTGTGTGTGTATGTGTGTGTGTGTCCAAGTATAACCTGGGCTTTTACTAATAATACTATTACTAAGCAGTTTTTAGGTGATGGTCAACTAATAATTAATAATTTGAGACAGTATAATAATATACTAATACTCCAAAACCACAGTTACCATATGTGTCAATTTAGTGAGAACATAAAGGGAGTGAATTTCTCAACCTAGTATAATCCACACACATTATTAAATTTCATAATTTGGACATGGAGTTCTTTTAGTGATCTAGTCAAAGAGGAAATAGCCCCATCTGTGTCTTCACCAAATTTACCTTCTCATCAAAATGGCTGATTCCTCAGTATACACACTACCCTCATTCCATGAGGTAAACAATTTATTGGGTTTTTTAACCACAGATAGTTCACAAGAGTATTAGATGTAATTTGCCTTGCTATGAGTTTATGCTAATATCGTGTTCAAGCTAGCTGGAATTATCCCAGGATAAAAGAATATAATTTAGAAAATTCTGAGATCTTTGTACTTCAAAGTTTATTTTTCATACTGTTTATGGTATTTGGGACATACTAATATTTTAATGGTTCCCTTTTGGCTTATATGTTTGTATGCCAGAAGAAATGATTATACTCATAACAATATTAAGTCATCTTCACACAAATCAATGTTTCTTAAAAAAATGTTACTAAATAATTGGTTATATTTCATGATTTACACATATACAAATATATATATTTATACATTTTGAGACAGGGTTTCTCTGTGTAACATTCCTGGCTGTCCTGGAATTCTGGAACTCACTTTGTAGACCAGGCTGGCCTAGAACAACTATATGTTTTTATTAAGATAAAATCTTTGCCCAGTCTAGTCAACAGCACATTATCTTGTCTTGGGCTCCTGAGAATGGAAATTTAGACATGTATTGCTATTAAAGGATTAGGTTACCATTCACTTAAATTTATTATGGTCTGATTTTGTTTGTGGTGGGGTGGTGTTGTCACAGAAGCCTTTCATGTCTATCATTCTCAACTGAGACTTCAGTCATCTAAAATGCACAAAAGAGGCTTTCTAGGTCTTTAGAATTGGTAGTAGCACAAATCATGGACTTCCACATGGTCTCTGGTGTCAGCAAGAGATCATAGACTTTTTCATGGTCTCTGGTGCCAGTACAGACCACGGACACTATCATGCCTTTTTGCCATTGTTGTTTTTTTCATGTTTCTTCTCTTCCTCTTCTCTTCTTTCTCCTTAAGGGAGATGTGGGCCGGAGAGGACTGGAAAGTGAAGACAATAGGGATAGATTATGTAAAAGTCTTAAGTAATTAATAAGAATATACATTGAAGGAATTATCTTGGGCTGTTTTTTACAAAGTTATTTTTAAATAATGCAGTCCAAAATTGCCTACATCTCTATTTGGATCCATAATACAATTATTTTCAGTGGTTGTCATTTGTTTTTAACAACTTTTGGTTAAGGTCATTAAGTACGCTCAGCAAGAAACCATTGAACAGAGCTACTATCTCTGAGGAAAAAAAAAAACAAAGAGTAAACAAACAAAAACAATACAGTTTTAGTAAAAAACATGCTGGACTTCCTCTAAAGACAATAGAGAACAATAGAGAGCAGCTTCAGCTGCTAGAGCTTGCTGGATTCTATAGGGGTAAAAAACAGAGGGAACACTGCTCAGATACTGCAGCAGCCCAGTGGCTGGAGTAGGTACCCTACTAGGCTGAGGACACCTGTCTATTGTTGGAAGAGGTCTATTCACTGCTGAGGTCAATAGTGTTCCACTAGCTGTTAGGGGATTCCTAGAAATGCTTTAGGTTTCTGTGTCCCAGAAAAACCAACGTAGCAAAGCAAAGCCCAGGTGGGGATGGTTAACCACCATAAAATATTGCTGTTAGCACTGCCTTTTTGGTATGGCTGCATTGATGATCTAACATATCAGTCTTTTATTTGTGATAAGGGATGATATTATTCCTCCTAATGTACTCCCTACTGTGTCAGGAAGTTGGAGAAGGGAAGGCTTTAAATGCTGGCCCCAAGCAGAGGCTTAAGTTGGCAGTGAGACAGGAGACCTCAGAGAAGTGTGTCAGGAACATCTGTTGACCAATCAATGATCCTGTCAGCTCAATAATTCTTCCCTGAAAACTTCTTAACAGACAAGGGGAAGTCATTCTTATGAGGACGAAAGAGATCAGAGACTAATGAAAGACATAAGCCACAATCCCAAGGGGGGGTATAACAAGAATCATATATTGGAGTTGAATCCAAGAGGTTGCATTCTGCTTGCCAAGTCAAATAGGTTTTGAGCCACTCATCTACCTGAATTGGTTTTACATAGAAACTTCATTCATTGAGAAAAGAGACAAGTGCTTCTACTCTCCCCCCCACCACACACACACACGTACATAGTGGCTACCAGCTGGTCCAGGGGCCTTCCAATTTGCAGAACCATGGAAGCCAAAAAGTGAGTTGCTTTTGGATCAGCAGCAGGCCTGAAGTAGAGTGTTGGATGGTTTCTGTCATCTGGGTAAAGGTGTGCTAAGATAGATACAGGCTGTGACACCACCTTCACAACCTCCTGCTGGTAACCCTGTAGCAGACACCAATATCTTCAAGCATACTTTAGTGGAAGGGCCATTGACAGCTGCTCCCTGTGTAAATGTTGGAGAAGAGCAGAGAGTTCTTTGGATTACTGGGTTAACTGAGGAACTAATTAGGGAGGGAAACAAGAACTATCTTGGACGCATCTCTATATACATATATATTATGTTCCAATGCAAACCATATTAAGTCATGACTTAAAACCAATAGCCAATTAGGTCATAGCTGAGGCATTTTAAAAAAGTAAGGCCCCCTTTTCTGGTTTATCAATGCAGAGTTTCTCTGTGTGGTCTTGGCTGTCATAGAACTTGCCCTGCAAACCAGGCTGGATTCAAACTCCCAGAAGTCCACCTGCCTTTGGCTCCCGAGTTAAAGGGCTTAAAGGCATGTGCTATGAAGCTCATTTTAACATGCAACAAGCAAAAACATTAAAGATCAAGGGAAAACCTCTTGTGGGAAAGGAAAAGCCCATCGTATTCCGTATTCAGTGTAAACTCATTGGGTATCTGCCTCTAAGTTCCATGTTAGTCTGCTTACACTGCTAGATCGTCTTTAATGCTCATAAATACTTTCTCCTTTCAATATTTTACTATCCTCCTAAATCTTATTTGTTATCTATGTTTTCTCCATCATTCCATTCACAATTAATTCTTAATAGATTATATTAAAATACTAGTCAACAATTAACATCATCAAAATGTCTGTTTCTACTGTTTATGGCTTAAGCAAAATACCAACAAAGCAACAACTAATTAGACACACACAGCGAAACCACAGCTTGGTGTTCACGCAGCATCTGCAAATTCTTTCTGATAAAATGATTCTGATTCTGAATAGGTTTGTTCTTCTTCTGAATGCAGTGTTATGTCAATTTACCTTCTAGTCCTCATCACATACAATGAAATTCACATTCTTTCAAGGCCTAGCTCAATTATCAGCAGTTTGTGGGTACTGCCTCTTCAGTATTCCCTTGGCTATCTTACTCTTGCATCCTGAAGCCTTCAGAACACATAACATCTCTTCTGGCATTTCTACTCACCAACTGCAAGCATTTATTTTGTTTCTTAAGACAGAGGTGGTTGCATTCTGGGGTTATACTTCGTAATTGTGTGCTGGCCGACAATGCCTGTCATATCATAGCATGCACTAAGTTAACAGACTGAAGGAATGTGAGCTGATTCATTTTCTATACGTTTACCTAGGCTTTGGAATGAAAAAGTTATGAAGAAAGAATTTTTTTCCTCTTGGAAACTGTTAGAGGTAAAGAAAGACAATTTGAGGACCCAATCAGGCATTAATGATGTTTACTCTATTTACAGGAACTCTTGAACTGAAAGCATTTTAAGCTTTACCAAAACCTTTGCCATGTCTGTGATCCACAATTAAGCAAATTTACCTTACAGATTTCAGTGATAAACAACTGATGGGAAATTAAATATTTTTTAGCATATTTCATATTAAAAAGCCTCTAAAATCTTAAATAGGGGGTTGTTGCATGCTAACGTATTTTTTTCTCCTTTATTTTGAAGATAATAATTATTTTTTAATACAAAGAAATTTAGAATTTTATTAATTTGTTTCAGGTAACTTATCTTTTACCTTAATATTTATTACATATTTTATAATAAATCAAGATTCTTTTGTAAGTTTGTCAAAATAAGAGTTCAGGATTTTCTTCAATTTCTATGGGATGGCTGTTATTTGCTGAAAAGTCTACTTTTATCTGTTTTAACATGATATAACTTGATTTATTTTAGTGTATATTTTGCTTTATGTTTGCAGTTTCATGGCTCAAATACAGCATTTTCTGTTTAGATAAACATATTTTATTGTCTTCTAATCTTTCATATTTACCTTCTTGGTTGAAATTATGCAATTATGATACTTTTGATATTGTCTTTTTGTAATCTCTTATCTCTTTTTTTTGAATTTTTGGAATTACAATACAATTAGAGTAATATTTTTTCCTGTTCCTCTATCCCCTCCCGCACCCCCCTCCTTGTTCATTTTAATCCATTGTCTCCTTTTTCATTAATTGGTATTACATATATATATATATATACACACACATATATATTCTGAAATGTAGCCTGATCAGTCTGTGTAATGTTACTTGAGTGTATGTTTTCAGGCATGACCTGAAACATTTGTTCATCAAATTAAATGAAAACTTGGTGTGCCTTTCCTTAAGAAAGTCTATTTTTCCTGTTCCTAGTAACCATCAGTTACCTATAGTTCTTTGTATAGAGCTGAGACTTCATGAGCTCTTCCTTATCCACTGTGGTGTGTATGTTGGTAACAACCTTGTTCGGCTCACATTTGGGCAGCCATGCTTTCATTTTGTACATTTGTTTCTTATATTGACCCAGACTATGCAGCTTCTTTGATCTCTCATGACTAGTCTCAAGTTTATTTACTCTTGCTCCTAGTATATTCAGTATTTTGATAATACAATCAAAGGAATTCTTGATATTATGTTTTCACTTTAAGCATCTCAGTTTCTACTGTATATACTGCATGTTACTAAAATGTAATAATTACTATTTTTATTGCATCATTTACCATGTTTACTCCTGTTAATTTACTGATAGTACTACCAGAATTTGAATATACCTAT
The DNA here is from genome assembly GCF_943737965.1 of Phodopus roborovskii. NCBI lineage: Eukaryota > Metazoa > Chordata > Mammalia > Rodentia > Cricetidae > Phodopus > Phodopus roborovskii. Next base: position 12,310,963 of record NW_026126470.1, on the reverse strand, counting down.
CCTTGCTCGAACTAACCAGCTTATCTCTTGACAATGAATAGTTAATCTTGCTTAATTTGGTGTCTCACAGTCTAATGATGTGGCAGATATTACGTACAAATTACAGACATGGTTATGGCTGTATTTCACTTCAGATGGAAATACATCTTCTTTCTGGGGAATTAAATAAATATAGACAGTAATCAGTCCCTAGGATTTATTACCCCTGCACCTAACTGTTTTGAAATCCCTTCAGCTCTTAGAAGAAATTGCTTTATTTTCCCCATAAAATCTAAAATGACCGGGATCTTCTCAGAATTCTTGTTCCACGCTGGTTTCCACTTGTTCTGACCACTGGTTTCTCAGCCAGCTGTGTCACTAAGCATCCATCTTCACTCAGATTGGTGTGATTCCTTGCCTTCAGAATCCTGCTGGGAGATGCCTATCTGTCCCTGGCTGATGCTGGCCATTACTCCTACTGATGGAGAATGAGAATGGCAAAGGTTTTTTTTTGTGTTTCCTTTAATCAGCCTCTGCCTCTTGTGCCCACTCTTACCCTAAGGCCAATCACATGTAGAGAGTTGTTGATTTCACAACTCAGACTTTAGGTGTGATTCTAAAATCCCAGTGTTTTCTTATGTATCCTTACATCTGCCACCTCCACTGCTTATCATTTGCAGAAACTGATTCTTCATGGGTGACCTTGGGAGCCTCTGCATTCAGCCCATTTGTGCAGTGCACTCTCAATTCCTGTTGTATATTTAAAGTTGTGAGTGTGTATAGGTTTGCTTCCACTTTAGGGACAATTAAGATTTTTACCAAACATTATTCTTTGTGTTTGCCCACTATGAACCATGTATTGACTGAGTGCCATGTTGTTCAAATTGCATCTCCCAGTCTTACCAAATACTAACAAGGATGTATACTTCTTATCTGTAGCTCATCACTACACAAAATGCACAAAGGGAAATCCATGCAACTCTTTGGATATTTTTATTTTTAGTTTTATATTTATTAAAGGGTGTTTCTCTTTGAAAATGGAAACATTTTCTTTAGTAGTGAGCGGACAGCTCATTAAGCTCAGGAGGATAAGTAAGATCAAAAGTCTGGGAGAATATAAACTTGAAAGGCCCTTTTTCATTTCATAAACAAGAAAAAACAAATACAGGAAGAGGAGACTCTGAGAAGCCAGAATGTAGGGCTAGCTGCCTGAAAGTGTGCAGACAGCTCCAGGCTTGTAACTCTTATGAGTCTTCGTCAATGTTAAAGTGGGGTTTTAAGTCATATGACTACTTTTGAGTTACCCTTGGTCTTTGTAAAATTATTCCTCATGCAAACTATTAGTGATTCCTATTATGACTTGCTTGTTCACCAAGTTGTACTGAGTGCTATAATTATGTTGGACTGTTCTGTAAGTAGATCTCCCTCCCTCTCTGTCTTCCTCTCCCTCTTCCCCTCACATCCACCCCCCCTCTCTCTGTGTGTGGGGGGGGTGTCCCCAGGAAAATTCTTCCACACAACTCTGGTCTTTTATACCCACAAAACTATCAAATGTGCTTACTATTTAAAGCCCTAATGATCTCCTGAATCAATGAGGCTGCTTATGCACTGTAATTCCAGGCAATAACCAGGCAGAAGGATAAGAAGAAATTGAATTTATCAGGCACTTAAAAAGGATTTTTTTCTTAGTCATACTAGATTCTTGTTAGCATTAATTTTATTTTTAAGAGCTATTTTACAAGATGTCTACTTGTTTATTGAGGGAAGGTAATATCCCAAGAACCACATCCTGTCCATAAGCAGAAAAATTTTAACTGTTGTTTTTTCATAAGCAATCTTCACCCCTATAGTGAAATTTTATCAGTAATCATACACATATATTTAAGAAGAACATTTCACATCTTTGAATAAAATTAGAAGTTAATAACCTAAAATGTGAGGAAGTAATTATTACCTATTTTTTGGTTTAATAGCATTGCCTTAAAGTTATATAAACTGCACTATTAATTTGCAACTGAATACAACATTATGTAGACTTTTATTTCTTACAATGATACACATTATGTGCATTCAACCTTTGAACTCATAAATACTAACCTTTAGCTTTCTGTAGGTGATTCAACTCATTATCTACAATTTAAGTCATATTACTTTGTATAATAACCCTAGCACTTTCTTGATTTTTATTTTTGAGGATTAGCCTATGTAGGTGCAAGTATTTTCTTTTCTTTTCTTTCTTTTTTTTTTTTTTTTTTTTTTTTTTTTTTTTTTTTTTTTCTCCTGCTGTATAAGGCGTATACTGCTGTCATTTTTGCATGAAAATGTAATGGCAGGAAGCCACTCACCACTTAGCAAGTAAAGCCTGGCTCATGCAGGTAAAGCACTTACCTTATTAAAGCAGGCCTTTAAGGCATTACTTAATCAAACAAATTGAACATATGGAGAAACAAATCTCTAGCACTTCAATTTAATTGTTACAGAAAATACTATATAGGCTGCTGATCCTTTGAGAAATTCAGAACAAGTGAAAATATTGCTTCTCCATAAAAGCCCTGGCAACTTCCTATTGAGTTTGGAGATGCAGTATAAACAGCCATCAAACAAGCACTAATTTATCGGATCATTAGGTAAAAAGCTACAGCCATTTGAAGAGAGTGGTACTTTTCCATTTCAATTTGAAGCAAGACATGTTATAATAAATTAAAAGGAGAAAAATCAGATAATTGATATGTAGTTTGAAAGTTTCTGCATTGTAGAATACCACTATTCAGATAATATATGAAGTCAATATCTTATTTGATAAATCAACTAGTGTGGTATGACACTATTGGATAACATGAATGTATTTCCTTACCACAAAGGAACAGGGGTTGAAATGTTGTATTGGGTGACAATATGGATGTCTTTCCACTTACTTTTGCAAACCTTTTTCATTTACTTAAACCATAAATTAAGAATAACTAATGCAGGAAGTATAAGCCAACATTTCAGAAGTAATGCTGCAAATTCCCATGTTTAATCATACCTCTTTATCCAATATCATGAGTTCAAATTTGAAAAGTGTTGAAATCCTTTTTATTTCAGATGGGATATTTTCAGGAAGGTTTTTCTATATAGTATAATTTGCTTGTTAAAGGTTTTCTGTGCTTAAAATAATAATATGTTATCATCATTTCCCTGAAGAGCTAATAAGACAGAGTTAGTTAACAAAAGCTTTTTTTAGTGACATTATGATATTAAAATAGAAAAAAATAAGATTTCAGAGTGAAGCAATCTGACAGAAGATTGCGAAGTTAGTTGGCATCATGCTCCTGTAAAAATATGATGACCCGAATTTCATCCCCAGAAGTTACATTAACAAAAGAAATTCCTTGACTAACAGAATGAGCTTGAAATCCTACAACCGGGCAGGCAGAGACAGGCAGATTCCTCGAGTTTGCTAGCCAGCCAGAATAGCCTACTTGGGGTGCATTAGGTCCTTGACAGTCCTTGTTTCAAAAATTACTTGAGCATTACATGAGCAATGACACTTGATTTTTACTTGTGTTCCATTTACACCTGAATACACACACACACACACACACACACACACACACACAATCTGACAAAGCTGTCTTCGGTGAAATACCAATGAGATACTTGAGTATTATACATTTTGCACTTGAGTCATTATGAGAGATTTTATAAATATTTATGAGTATAGTGAGAAGGATTTATCTCAGATTATCCAAATATCAACAGAGGTCTCAACCTTCTTTGATGTAAGTTTGTATGATTATTGCAGTGGTAACTGAGGTAAAAATGTTGATTTGCCATAGTCATTTGCCTCGTAACTGAACCTCTTCTCATTGATCAACTTCATGTTTTATCAATTACGAAAAAACTTTTTCTATTTTAAGAACCTATCCAAAATAACAACTTATGGTTCACAGAATTCTGAATGAAATTTGTGTTTAAGGTAGTACAGTTTATGATTGATGTAGCCTCACAACTTTATCCTCAAGAAATATTCTTATAAAGGTCCTCATTAAATTACTGGGTAAAGGCAATATGTTTGTTCAGTTATTCACTCAGAAAGGACAATGTATGTCTTGAATATCTTGAAAACACTTTGCATAAATTAGAAGTGTCAGTATTAAGGGAGTAGACTTTAATGATACTTAAGCATGTTTTATTAAATTAACACTACATATTTAATGAACAAGTTTAATCTTCTAGGCTCTCTACTCAATGAATCATTCATTGATTTTTCATGACCTTTTAAATATATATTAGTATAGATACTCTTATAAATATGAATAAGTGTGAACATAAAGAGTTCCAACATAAGATGGAGTGCTCATGGAACTAGTGAAAACTAAAAATCTAACAGTGGAGAATCACTGGTACATTACAATGCATTGCCTTGTAACTTTAGTGTCAACATAACAACTGGGATAAACTATTGAGTATTCAGAGATGATGCTTAATTGTGGTTACCTCTCCCCCTCCACCTTTCTGTTCATCCCTACTTCCCCTCCCATCTTGATCTACACCCATTGTCTCTCCCTTAGAAATCAAACAGGCATTTAAAGAATAGCAATAAAGTAAGATAAAGTCAAATAAATCAGAATAGGGCAAAACAATTAAACAAGAAAAGAGCCAAAGAAAAATCACAAGAAAGGCATGAAAACACATAGATAAATACATTCACACACAGAAATCCCATAGAAAAAACAAAATCAGAAGCCATAACATAGAAGTCAATTACCTGTAAATTAGGGGAAATAAAACAAATTAAACAAAAACCATGTGGCTTAGTTGTATTAGACAAAGAACCTCCAAAGATTTCCAAGAGTTCATTTTGGGTTGGTTGTCAACTGCTGAGCATTGGGCCTCCCACTAAGAGACATTTGTTTTCCCACCTAGACCCCTTGGAGAAGAAAAAAAATTTCATTTGCAAGTTGCTATCAATTGGAGATGTCTTCTGGCTTAGTGATGGACATTTGATTCCTCTTTCCACTCTAGGACTCTTTCAGGTCTGTACCCATGCAGACTCTGTGCATGCTGCCTCAGTCTCTGAACTCATATGATCACCAGCCTTTTGCATCTTTAAGGCCTTGATTTCTTGGGGTTTTCCCTTTCCTCTTGCTCTTACACTCTTTCTGCCTCTTCCTTAATCATATTTTCGGAACCCTGAAATGTGATAATTGATATCTCTTTGAGGGCTGAGTGTTGGAAGCTGTCTTTGTGAGGTTGCAAACAGAACCAGCTGAAAGGCCCCAAGTTCATACCTGAGTAGATGATGGAAAGGCTAGCTATAGACAATAGGAAAAAACAGAGATACAGAATAAAATCAGGAGGACAGATTCAATTAATATTGAATCACCATGCATTTATTTTTCACCACACGTATATACTTTAACCAAAAAGGGGAACATGGTATCATGTATACAGAACAAATAGACTTTTCTTCCTCCTTACACTAAGGATTCAGTAAGCATACCTTAGATTCAACTATTCATTCCCTAGCCTTGAGGCTCAGGAGTAGCCACACCTCAGACAAATTCTGTTGCTATTTAGAATAAGACAGCTAAACACCCTACTGTAGCCACACCTTAGACCTTAAGGTCTTAAACTTGCTGAGGACAATTTTGAACTCTCTGTGCTTGTGCCAAGAAGAAGTGCTGCCATCTTTATGGACACTGACAGCTGAGTATCCTCAAGTCTCTCTTATTCTGCTATTATCTGGCTGAAGTCTGTGTTTCTTCTCTTCTACTACTGGAGGAATCTTCTCTGATGATACTTGAGCAAGGCACTGATCTATGTTTATAGCAGAGTGTCATTTAGACCCACTTCATTGCTACATTCCTTTAGCAGAGCAGTAGTATTTGGATTTCCCCTAGGTATGGTTTACTCAGTCTCAGATAATTGGCCACCCAAGCAGTGTTGGGTATGGGCTTAATAATTGATATTTGAGTTGGTCTTAATAATTGATATTGGTGGGTTACTCTCACAAGTTAGTGTTAGGAGTATGCTTTTCCTGCCGGCCTGGACCCACCACAGTGCCAGCCCCCAATTAACACACAGAGACTCTGTATTTTATATAATGCCATTGGCCAGTTACTTGTTTCTTATTGGCTAACTCTGTCTTAAGTATTAACCCATTTTTATTAATCTAAGTATTTCCACATGGTCTTTTTGTACCAGAGAGAGGGGGCCTGCAGTTCTGCTCTCTCCAATCTCTTCATGTTGACTCTTCTTTACTACTTCCTCAAATCCTCCTTGTCCCCTCCTATCTTCCTTTCCTATTGGCCAACAGTGCTTTATTCATTAACAAATAAGAGAAACATGTTTACAGAATGACATCTCCCATCCAGTTAGTGTCCTTATTGTGCCAGTACAGCTTGCTGGCAAGTCGCCATTGTAGTAGGTCTAGCATTCATGAGCAAATGTCCTGTAATAAGGTAAAGTGATTTTTGTGTATATACTCAAGAGCAAGTAGCTGAATCTTGAAGAAGACCAATTTCCATCTTACAGAAAAACTGTCACACACATTTCCACAAAGTATCTATTTACATTCTTCTAAATGCATGCATTATATTTGACTAGCACTGTATGTAGAAACTTTTGTGTGTTTCTAGATTCTTATTGAAAATTCAGTGTTCATTCACCTCATCTATGATTTGCCAGAGCACATGAAGGAACCTTATCCACAGAACCAAAGCTACAGGATCTCCAAAACATAGGCAACAACAGGAAACCTAGAAAGATCCAAGTGAGGGGCTAGCATTGATAGTTTAATAGAAATCAGAGGCCAATGGCTCTTTGTAATGAAAACTTGCCAGTAAAGACATGGACAAAGGAGTTTACTGTATGTCTCACTGGGCCATTCTGCAGCTTCCATAATGAGATTTATTTTTCCCTTTAAAAATGTTTTTTTTTTTCTTAAATTTTGTTTTATTTGGTATGGATGTAAGGATAGATGGTAGATATGAAGACAAAAGAGAAAGAATAGGACCAAGATACATGAAGTAAAAGACAACATAGAATAAATAAATAAAGGCAAAAATACCCCAAAGAAACAAACAAAAATTCATATGTCTAGGGATGTGTGGATTTATGTGTGAGTTTTCATTTGGAGCCCATTGATTAACATGTCTGTTTTGTGTCAATACCATGCTGTTTTTATTACTATTTTCATTGCTCATCTCCGTACAGTTTTAGATCGAGGGTGGTAATAACTCCAGCAGTTCTGTCATTTAAGATTGTTTGGCTGATCTGGGTTGTATGTACACTGCTTTTACTTGGATGGCCATTTTCTACTTAATCCTAACAGTCTATGAGATGATGGAGATCTTCCATCACTTAATATCTTCTTCAATTTCCTTCCTCAATGTCTTAAAGTTTGTACCATGTAAGTCTTTCACTTGCTTGGTTAGAGTTATTCCTTAATATTGTATATTTTAGAGACTATTCTGTTAGTGTGTTTCTCGTGATTTCTATCTTCATTGATATTCTTATGTAAAAAGAAGGATATTGGTATTCTCTCTCTCTCTCTCTCGTCTGTGTGTGTGTGTGTGTGTGTGTGTGTGTGTGTGTGTGTGTGTGTGTGAGTCTGTGTTGATATCATATTTTCCTGGAGTTTGTTTGTGGAAATTTTAAGGTGATACTGTCACATCTCATTCAAATAAAGATATTTGTTTTCTTCTTTTCCTATATATATCCCCTTAATTTCTATAGGTTGTCCTATTGCTCTAGCTAATACTTTAAGAACTATACTGAATAAGTATGGAGAGAGTGAACAACTTTGTCTTATTCCTGATTTTAGTGGAAATGATTTGAATTTTTCACCATTTAATTGATTTCTTATGTCCCCTTTCCTTGGTGAAGGGACAAGGAAGATATTTTACAAATCTCTTCCTGTTACCTTTGCTATATACCTGTCTTTGAAATCTTATTTGTAATCTTTGGTTTTCCCCTTTTAATTATGAAATGGTTATGCTTCATTACTTTGAATGTCCTAGTAAGAGTGAATTTTAAATAACAGCCCTCTTGAAATTCCATTTGTTAGAACTTTATAAATTTATGAATGATTAATTCAAAATATTCATTCTGATTGATGAGTCATTAAATTATATGACATAGTTATAAAATTATAGTTTGTGGATTGGAGCATATTACTGAAGGAATTTTAGTGTCCTTTCTTTGAGTATCTAGTGACCTTTATAGCTTTTTGCCAAGTGGTTGCACATTTTTGCTTTCATCTTGTCTCATAGCTCATATTTTATTCTCTTTTAAAGTGACTTACTTACATAAGTCATTCTTCCTAGATTAAATAATAGTAATTTCCTTCAAGACAGGAATAATTTGATGAGCAATTCAATTTTATTTTTGCAAGATTAAAAAAAATGCCAGGTGTCTTAAAATCTGTCCAATCTCTTTTATGTTATCACATTTTAAGTCTGATTCAATCAAAGCTCCTTCATGTTACTAAATAACAAATTTCCAAAGCTTACTCATTGTTCAGAAGATATACATATTAATCATTGCCTTCCAGGTTTTCCTAGCCCAGTATACATTTATTATCCTCAATTTCTCTACCAATGGATAATCTCTATAACAATGTATTTTAATGAATATATATTAATTTTATATAAACATATACATACATATGCTTCAACAGAAAAATTCACAACACTGTGTTCATTTCATGTTCAAAATTACATAAGTATAAAATGTTTTTAAGTATTATAATGAAGGAAATATGGTGTCTACAAATAGTTTGTAATAAAAAAATAATTTAATGAATTTGAGGCCACATACAGTATAAAATAGATCTCTGATATTGAGTAGGTCTTAACAGTATAAAGTAAGTGTTCTTGGTATAGCAATATGGTTTAGTGTGTATAAATGTTTGCCACCAATCCTGATGACCTGAGTTCTATTTCCAGGATTGACAAGATGGAAGAAAAGTACTAAAAAATGTGTTCAGATCTCGAGATCTCTATAAATGTGCTGTGACAAGTTTCCTTCAGGGACAAATACACACACACACACACACACACACACACACACACACACACACACAATTTTTTCATTTAATTGAACATTCTGCTTGTAAAATGTATATAATGATTTGAAAATACAGGGTTGCTGAACAAATGACTCATATTAGTCTCACTAGTAGGAATTCCCTATAAAAAACAGAAATAAGTAAGAGAACCTGCCAACCCACCACCAATAGCAGAAAAAAACTGTTAAGTTATTAAATGGTGTACAGATATCATGGTTGCTAAGAAAACAAAAACAAACTAGAATGAATACCATATGAAATTAGACTTTACTGGCCTCTGTAGGCACCTACACATAAAAATCATGTCTGCCATCTGGATTACTGATAAATAATAAAAGCTAATGAGCTGTTGGTGCTTTAAACATGAATTATTCTCGAGAACAAGATGCTAAGTGAAAGGAGTTGAACACAAATTAACACCTCTGTAACTCTATTGATGGGATCCTAGAAAAGCTAACACAGTTAACCTTGATGGAAAGCAGTGAAATAGTTGCCTCGTCTAGGGACAGTGATAATCGTGGGACAGCTGTAATGGGGCAAAAAGAAAATTTCAATTGATTTGAAAACGGCATATATTAAATAATTAGTGATAGCTAAGTAGACAAATTTGATATATATTTAAGTAGCTATTAGCCTAATGGAGTTATTATGTGTCTCTTCAAATAACCACAGATTCCTGTGATTAGGTTTGGAACTAAAGTCAGTATTTCACAAAATAGAATTATGATCAATGCTCACAACACATTTTTTCTATGAAATGCCATGCATATTTAAATAGTGACTTCCCAGCTGTACTGACGAAGTTGTTAGCAGAAAGTAATAATAATGGAACTAGGGAGAAGAAAGGGAGACACAGAAGAAAGGGTGGAAGAGAGACAGTTGACTTCAGAAGTAAAATGTTGTAACCCTCTGAAATTTCAGACGAAACTCGCCACCTACAGAAAATATGGTGCAGGTGGTTAATGATAAGGAATGCAGAGAACAAGTGTGATGTTGGGACCCAACGGGAGATAACAGGAAAGAACAGCAACATGATTTGAAACAGGTGCATATGAATTCTAACAACCAAATGAATAAGCCAAGAAAGAGGTCACTCTGAACTACATATATTCCAGTAGAAGAGGCTGAGGTCATCTCAAGAAACATTTCTAATTCTAAAAATACACAGATACGTGTATTCAAAATAACTTTGTTTCATTTAGAATGCAGAGTTCTACAATATGGCAAGTGTTAATTTTGTTACAGAAACCAAGTAAACCAATTCATGTTTGGAACAAAGTGCCATTAACCAATACAGAGTTCTTTAATATATAACAATTAAATATATTTACATTATAGAGGATGGATAGTACAGGATGTTCAACTCATTCTGTACATCTAATTTTAAAATTCAATTGTGTACAGAAAGAAAACATCCAATAAAACATCTCAAACTTGAGAAATCATGGAATTGCAGAAATGGTGTGTACATGTGACAAGGTCCATTGATGTGGACCAGATTCTGTTGTGAGAAAAACAAAACCAATCCACCACTAACCAAGAACAGTTACCAATAGTTCTGTTCACACCCAACAAAAGCTTAAGATGCTTACATGTATATCTTTATTACTTTTTAACTTGTCAGAATTTCAGATGAATCCTAAGAGATGTTCAACCTTTCATTGCATAGTTTATAAATTGAATGAAATGATTAAGTGTATGTGTGTGTGTATGTGTGTGTGTGTGTGTGTGTGTGTGTGTGTGTGTGTGTGTGTGTGGTACTCAGTGCAGTGGATGTGTGTTTGAGTGTGTGTAGTGCATCAGGTATTCAATAAAGCATACACCAAATGTATTCCTCTGCTTCTCTCTCCTCTTCACCAGTGATGAGAGTTCAGTAAATAGGAGGATGTCCCTTGGATTGTAAATCTCAGATTGTTCAGGGTGCAATGGATTGGAAGCAGGTAACATCTTTCAGTCAGGATAGTGGTCTCCCACCCATTGTTCATCTGTCTCCACTAATTTTATATAATGATGAAAGGTTTTTGACAGAGTCCTGAGAAAGATTTTGGATCCAGTCTCCTTCTGTAACCCCAAGCTGAACCCCATGACTCCATGCTGAAAATCTCCTGTCTGTCTCACAGGTGAAAAGAGGACAGTTCAACCAGTCATGTCACTAGAGATCAGAAAGACACCATTCCTCTCTTTGCTCCTGAAGTGCCCTTCTCCTGAATGCTGGCTGTCATGGGTAGACACTGACACTCCTATGGGTGGTGGGGTCAGGCGCTTTATAATGGAAGGGGCAGAGCTGTAGCCTTTACCTAGTAGAAGTGCATGATGCTTACAGCTTAACTGCGCATTGCTGGGCATGATAATCTGAAGATATGGTATGAGTGGCAGTAGAAATGTCCATTTTCATTATTATTATTGTTTGAATTTATTCTGCTGTCATACAATGTGTCCCAACTGCAGTTTCCCATTCCTCTACTCCTCCCATCCCCCTCTCCTAAAAACAGAAAAAGGCTTCACTAGAAGTTCAAGTAAGCGCATGCACTTATTTTCCATTGATACTCCGAGTCATCCTCATTATAGTGAACTTTTAATAAATGGATTCCCTTTGATTGTAAAAAAATGAAAGAAGCTGGAAAGTGAAGTGAGTGTTTAGCTGTAAGGGCATTCTATGTAGAAAATGTATTCCTGCTCGTCATTAACTACTTTTACATATGCTTGTCACTTCTATACAATCATTTCACATGAGTGGAGAAACTAAAAAGTAGTAACTACTGCTTTATTCAAATGAAAACTGAATACTAGGAGTATTCATTAAAGTAATTAAATTGAATAATGGGAAAATTGAGAAAAACATTTGAATTCCATTTAACATAAAATCATATGTTGCCCTCCTTTGATATACAGTCTGATGTCAGAACACATTTTAGCAATTAGTTATTGGTAGGCAAGATAAAATAATCTAATTAATTACACTTTCAACAAAACCTAAGTAAACGATTTTGTTTCCAGCTGACAGTGATAAAACGATTGATGTTATGTTACAATTTCTGCCCCTTCATTTATCTTTGCTGCAAAATGAAGACTGTCAGAGATTGAAAGGTTTGAGTTCAAGGCAAATTTGAAGTGACTTCCTTTATCTCTGATATGAACAAGATTTCAAGGGATGGAAAACTTATACTGTGCGAACATTCTGAAACCCCTTCTTTGTCATTTTAATCACGACAAAACCATAAAATAGATACAACCTGAGAAAAATAACATTAGGAAAGACTTACTGAATTCATTAAACCATTGAACACCTCGACATGTTAAGTAGAATTTGCAGCTATACATTCTCATAAATATGTGAGGTATTATCAGTCTACAAACAAATTTAAGAGAGCATTTGTTGAAAGTCAATAATTGTTCCCTTTTCATTTATACGGCCTTTAGAATTCTGAGTAAGTATCCAAAACAACATCCTGATATTTTAGTGACAAAAAAGTAAACATTTTGGTGATATAGTCATCATTGCAATGTCTTTAATCTAATTTGTATAATTCATGCCTTATATTTGAGTATCAGTATGATCTAAGATTTTTTAAATTACAATTACAGTTCTTAATACAATTATAAAAATAATTTTAACATTGAAAAATGAATAATATATATTGAACTTAATGCTTTTAAAGACCATTAATTTAAACTAATCCTTGCAGCACTTTAAAGTATATATTTTTCAAAGTAGAGAAATATATAATGATGTAAAATGGAATAAAAATGAGTTATTGTAAATGATTTATTTTGTAGTTCAATGCAATATTACCAGTAAAATAACAGACCATGCCATAAAATAATAGTATATATTATCTATTATATTGAAATAAATTCCTTTCATATGACTAAAGGTATGTCAGCAAAATCTGTACACAGTTTTGGACAGTGAAATATATAAACAGTACTGAAAGAGAAAAAGTAGTTCAGAAAAATACAGACACTACTATGTTTTGTGCTTATGGATATCAGGAACACATGGCATTGGCAAAGGAATATATTGGCCAGTGGGATAGTACCTAGGTCTAAATGTAGAGTCATGCAAGTGTAGCCAATTAGTTATTTTAAAATGTAAAGCTATTTTCAGTCATAGATAATAGAACAATTAATAGTACTTAAAACACAAATTTAAATAGGACATCTTATAGAATCTTAACTATAACTATAAATGAATTATTAATTCCATATAAAACCCTGATCTGTGTAGCATGTTGTATAAAAGTAAAAGACATTTCCGAGCCAAGGCTAAGTAAGAGACCATAGTCATAAAACAAAAGACAAATGAATCCCATATTTAAAAGAGGCCAAGTGTAAATAGGCACAGTGATTCTGGGAGGGAAAACAAAGTTTGGCAGTGTAGTTAGCCATATAGTTATCCAAAAATTTCATTAGTTTCTTTGAAGAATACAACACAAAAAATATGATTACATGAAAGATGGCACACAGAAACTTATAACTTGGTTCATAATCATTGATTGTATATCACTGGTATGGAGGACAGAAAGTTACTGGAGATAACTAGCATCAAAATATAAGCAGTAATAACCCAGGAATAAAAAAGCCATTGTTTCCTGAAACTGACATGGACCTCAAAGTGATTACACTAAATGAAAGAACTAAAGCTCCAGAAGTCACATACTTCTGGGTCCCACTTACAAGACATCCCTTAATGTTTTACCCTAAAACTGTAGAAAGAGCAAATCATGTATTGTTAACCAATGTCATGTGTGAAAGGGACTACTAACACATAAGATTGAAGGGGAAATATAGAGCAATGTGAAGCTGTGATATGCTCAAATTGCTACCATTTATACTCATCTTCCAGTGTGTTGGAATCCAAAGGAGTATAATGAGAAAGTTAATTCTATATAGACTATAATGTATATTACATTTTCCATATTAATAGAATAAAATTAACTTTGGTTGAAGTAGAGGTTTTCGTTTATTTTTCTTAACTTTTAAAATCCCTTATTATCATTATATTTTTGGTGTCTGATGAGAGGACATAAATGGTCAAAGAAATCTAGGAAAGAAGTTACAGGGGAAAAGAACCAGAAATTAAGAAAAAGAATGGGTGAACTTTACAAAAAGCAAAGCTTGTTTTTATTTTTTTTTATTTATAAATAAACATTGAAGGCCAAGATCCAGAATGTCAGATAAAAGTAAATTGTAGAAAAATATTCTCTCTCTCCATGAAAATATATTGTATTATAAATATATAGCATGTTTGCATATATATATGTATATATATATGCATACATATATATATGTCTATGTTCTAATGAAGTATCTTGAATAGAGAAGAACAAAGAACAGAAATTCATGAACTAGAATTTGGCTGTCTCCTCATTAAACATGTCTATTGTTACTGCTCTACACTATACTACATACTGAGTTATTTAACCATTCTCAGTCCTCAGGTGAAATGAACGGTATATGGCATATATTGTTGAGTTGTCCTGGTAATTACATGAGAAACATTTTAGTTAACCATAAGCTACTCAAGTTGTGATGTTTAGTGGAACCAATTAAGTATAACTGAAAAGTCCAGTAGGTTGTGCAATCAGATATGAAACTACACAGTAATTCAATTAATAACATCCTCCTGTTTTACACTCAGTAGTCAGCACTCCCTCTACTCTCTCCCCTTTTTTACACATTGAACCTCTGATTTGTTATAAACTAACCAGTGGGACTCATGAATATTATTATAGCATGCTTTCAACCTTCCATACACATTCTGATGGCTACCATTCTGTTACAGAGGGAAAATGAAGGATGGTTTACATAATCTCCACGTACTTAGAAGATTTGGCATTATAATTCATTCACTTTCACATTTTCATGAGACCCCTCATTGTTTCCCCCACACACTATTCTTGCTCACCTAATCTTCCCACCTTCCACCTTGTACTGCATCCTCCATGCCTCAGTGGGCTGTCTATTAACTTCTCTCCTGGTGTTTATTTGACACTACAAAGACTGAGTTCCACTTAAGAATAGTTGTTTCAGTTATTGTTAATTCAGAGCCTGCTTTTCATTAATATGGCTTAAAATCAGTAATTGCCTAAGGTATTTTTCATTTGCTTATTGGGTCATTCTGTAACTATATAGGATGATCAATTTTATACTAACTCCTATGTAGACAAATGTCTAACATATGGGACCCAGACTTTGAGCATTGATTTTATTGTTGATTTTGGTTATATAGTTTCCTCTCAGTTGTCTTCACATTAAAAGAAGAGTGTTATAAAGTGAGGGAGGGGAAATTTTTCAGTTTTTATAACTAACCCAACAGACAAAAATGATTTATAGCCAAACAACATTTGAATTATATGAAAATATTAATAATACATCCTAAGCTAATAAAATCTCAATTAAGAATTCAGTTTTAATTTGCTCTAATTATATGTTATACCTTACACAATAATATAAACTTTTATAGCAAATGCATTTTGGCTTCTAAATTACAAATATTTGGTATTCAAATACTATAATAATTAATTTTTCATAGCCAGGAGGAAAAAAATTGCAATAGGAGACAGTGTTCTGAAATGTGATTTCTTTTTAACTTATTCTGTTGATTAAACTACAAGTGGTTTAATCAGGAAATTGATTCGGGAAAGTGGCTTCTCAGACATAATATATCAAATTAATTATTTTCTTAGAATAAATTACCTTTAATTTTTCTTGTTTAAGAGGTTAAAGTTTAATAAATGAGATTTGTTAAGGGAACCAAGTCCTCCGGGTTCAGTTGTTCAGAGTCACAGGCAGGATCTTTCTCGACAGATAAGGACTTTCCCTCCCTTTATGCTTAACACACTAGATGAATCCATCTGTCATTTCTTTTAATTTAAACAGGCAACATTGAAGATTCGTAACAATACCTCTGACCCCTGAGAAAAAGGATGTATAGCAGCCCATTAATTAGTTGTTTGAAGTGAAAGGATATGGCATACCGATATCATGCATCTCTGCTTCATTGCACAACTCCCCCACACCACGTTGTCCATTTATATTTCTGACGACTTCCAAAGAGCAAATACCCTGGGGCAGTATCCTAAGTTAGCAAGTTTGATTGATGTACATTAGGCAGTCAATGACTTGTTCTGTCTGGAGTATTTTCCTTTTTGCATGAAGGAAAGATGGTCAAAATATGTATCAGACCACAAATCAAATTAAAGCCCAGAAGATTTCATAGCTATCCTGTGTTTTGTTTCATACATAAATTTACATAAAATTGAGTTACTTCAGAATTCATATCTATTTCAATTTTCCTTCCATTTTAGATAGTCTCAAATGAAAAGCAGTTTCATTGAACACCACTTTAATTGTTTCAGGACAGAAATGCAATCAATGCAGCCACTTTCTACTGCAAGTTTGGGGTACACAATTGTTCTTTATGAATATTTCACCTACATATACATTTATAAATTATTCACATTCAGAGTCACTATAAAAATCATGAGAAGAGAGCATTAGCAAGAAAAATGACACTGGAATCTTGCCTTTCCTTTAATTTTGCTAGGGATTTTTGACCTTGCTGTTAAACAAATTTCTCCTCTAAATTAATTTGAGAATCCACTCACTATAAGACGTGTTTTTAAATGCATCCTTTTGTTATGTTTTGTCATAGAAAATTAGTTATTCACTATTCATAATTTTGCTAATTTATTTTATTACAAATATCCCAATTTATTTTAAACTTTGAAGGAAATACTACTGAAGTTCCTTTATAGAAGAATGTATAATACAATCTAATGACCTACACTGTAAATTCTAGACATGTGGCATTTCTAGTAGAAATGAATGCTACTCTTAAAATGTTATATTTTACCTATGTTAATTAAAATAAAGATGTAATCCAAAACATGAGAAGCTAGCTGATGGAAGACCAATGCTTTAAATTCAAAGCTAGCATGAACTACAGAATAAGTCAAAGGCTATCCTGGGTTGCTTAAGAAAAGCTTGTCTCAGAAAAGTCAAGTTATAATAATAATAATAATAATAATAATAATAGTAATTGGACTTTTAGAGTCTGTCCCACATAAAGGGATACTTCCTCAACATAGACACATGTGGGAGGGCCTAGGCCCTGCTCCAAATAATATGACAGACTTCCAAGATGCCCATGGAAGTCTTCATCCTCCCTGGGAAGTAGAAAGGGATTGGATCTGGGACAGGGGAGGAAGGGAGGTTGCAGAAACTGGGATTGACATGTAAAACAATCTTGTTTCAAATTTAAATAAAAAAATATCAAAGGGAAAAGTAGTTATTTATATTTATTTGTGGTTTCCTCAGTTAAATTTTTCTTATGTTGAATTTTTATAAGATGGCTGATTATCATTTTTCAACATTTAGAGTGTAAACCTCTGGTTAAAGGTTAGGTAAATCCTGTTGACTTCTGATATTTAGAAGACTGCAGCTAGACACATGTCTGTTAGCATGCACAAAACTCAAGTCTAAATGGATCAAAGACCTCAACATCAACTCAGCCACACTGAACCTCTTAGAAGAGAAAGTAGGAGGTACCCTTGAACAAATTGGTATAGGAGACCACTTCCTCGACATAACTCCAGGAGCACAGACACTGAGATCAACAATTAATAAATGGGACCTCTTCAACATTAGAAGCTTCTGTAAGGCAAAGGACACAGTGGACAAGACCAAACAGCAGCCCACAGACTGGGAAAAGATTTTCATCAATCCTATATCCGACAAAGGGCTGATCTCCAAAATATATAAAGAACTCAAGAAACTAGTCAACAAAACACCAGGGTACAGATCTGAAGAAAGAATTCTCAATAGAGGAAATCAAAAAGGCTGAAAGACACTTAAGGAAGTGCTCAACATCCTTAGCTATCAGGAAAATGCAAATCAAAACAACTTTGAGATACCATCTTACTCCTGCCAGAATGGCTAAAATTAGAAACACCAATGACAAACTAATGCTGTAGATGATGTGGAGAAAGGGGAATACTCCTCCACTGTTGGTGGGAGTGCAAACTCATACAGCCATTTTGGAGATCAGTATGGCGGTTCCTCAGGAAAATGGGAATTAGTTTACCACAGGACCCGGCAATCCCCCTCTTAGGCATATACCCAAATGATCCACATCCATGCAACAAAGACATGTGCTCAACTATATTCATAGCAGCATTATTTGTAATAGCAAGAACCTGGAAGCAACACAGATGCCCCTCAATTGAAGAATGGATAAAGAAGATGTGGCACATCTACACAATGGAATACTACTCTGCAGAAAAAAATTAATGGAATCTTGAAATTCGCAGGCAAGTGGATAGCACTTGAAGAAACAATCCTGAATGAGATAACCTAGTCACAAAAAGAGGAACATGGTATGTACTCGATATATATGGATTTTAAACCTAGAGCAAAGGATCACCAGCCTATAATTCATAATACCAGATGAACTAGGATACAAGGTGTATTCTAAGAGATTCATATAATGTCCCTCACAGAAGGGGGAAGGGACAAGTCCCCCAGAGCTCAGGGGAAGTGGGGCGGACAGTGAATGGAGAGAGAAGTAGGAGAAAGAGAAGGGGAGGAGAGAAAAGCACGTGTGACTAGGAAGATTGAGTCAGGGTAGGAATAGAAGACAGGAGAGAGAGAGAGAGAGAGAGAGAGAGAGAGAGAGAGAGAGAGAGAGAGAGAGAGGAGAGAGAGAAGAGAGCTAACATAAAAGAGGGAGCCATTATTCGTTTGAAGAGAAAACTGAACCTAAAGAAAGGTCTAGAGACCTACAAGACTGCTGCCAACTAAAATTTTGAGCAACCGTGGAAAGGCTATCATAAATGCCCTTCCCTGATAATGAGATCAATAACTAACTAACCCACCATCGTGGAACCCTCATCTAGTACCTGTTGGATACAGGAGCAAACACCCATACCTAAACACTGAGTTGAAATAGAATTCAGATGTATACTGAGAGGACAAGATCAGGTTGCAGAAACACAGAGACAGCTTATCTGAACAGGGAGGAGCTAATGGCCCCCATGATAGCAGGGAATCCAGCATGGGACTGACTCAGTCCCCCCTGAATATGGGTCTCAGCCAGAAGGACTGAGCAGTCTAAGGGACTTCAGACAGTGGAACCAGGATGTATTCCTGGTGCACAAAAGGACCTTGGGGACACATCTGCCATGGAGGATACTGACTTAACCTAGAGATAGGAGTATCGTGGTTTAATAAGGATCAGAATAAACAATTAGGCCAAACAGATGTTTATTCAGGGAGAAATAACTCACAACATAGACAGGTGAACACCAACAGTTTCCTGCTTCCAAGAATTCCTCCCGAAGTGTGGAATCATCGTATCCCAGTGGGGTTTGCTAGAGAGTGCTCTCCAGAGCCTCCTCTGACCTAGGTTCAAGGTCACTTCTGCTCCTGGCTCAACCCCCCCATGGGTGTGGTAAGTGCCACAGAAGGAAATAAAGTTAATATCCCGCTACACAGGAGAGAAGTCCTAGTCCCTACTTCAAATGACTTGACAGATTTACATGACCCCACCTGGATGGCATTGCCCTACATGTGGAATTGGGGTGGAGAGATGGGAGGGGGTGTGGTCAGGATGCATGTGAGGGGGTAGAGAAGGTAAGAGCTCCAATATGTACAATAAAAAAGAAGAAAGAAAAGAATTTGTGACATTCATCTATGGCTCATTTGTTGTGGTTTTTAATCTTAATAATTTGACAACGTTCTATTTTTTATTATGATACAGTTTGCAGCTACAAGTTCTAAGATATCTTGTCAAGTCATTCTTAAATGTTTTTTTTTTTTTTTGTTTTCGTTTTTGTTGTCGTTATTTCTTAATCCAAATCTACTATATTAGACCCGAGATTTTCTATTACTACTATAGTGTAGTGATTTCTTACCAATGCTCTAGCATGTTGCTTCCTTGACTTGTACTAGGAATTCTTTGTTTTGATATTTAGAGATTTCTTATATCTTCTTTGATTATATAGATAAAAGTAACCTAATGGAACACATTTATTTTTATTATTCAGAAGTGTTGCTATTATGCATAGCTACCTCATTATCTCTTTCATTCCATTCTGTCCTTCAACTGAACTGAATAAAAGATGTTCAGGAAGATGAATCATAAAAGATAGAATATGTTATGTCTTCGAGGAACTGAAATTCAGATCACACTTTACTACCAAATTTGGAAGACTATGCAGCATCCTAATTTCAATTCACTAAAAATAATACTTCTCAAGTGTGTATAGAATGAAAAAGGATTTTTATTGTATTATAACAACTAATTTTCTAGCTATTTTTCAGTTGAGTAATGAAAGTGTCTATTCACCATTCTTGTATTTTATAATTAATTGGATGAGTGAAGAGAGGAAGAAAATAGCACAAAAAGTTTTAAACTGTGCTGCCACCAAATAACAATATTTTTCTTCTATTTTGGAGATTATAATATAATTATATAATCCTTCCCTTCCTTTTCTCCTATATAAACCCTTCCATAGTACCCTCTTTGCTCACTTTAAAATCTATGGAGTCATTTGTATTGATTGTTGTGATGTGCATATATGCATATGATGTATATTTATGTGTTGATGATATAAATATACTTGTGAATATCTACATATAACCACTCAGTCTGAATAATGCTATCTGGATGTATATTTTAAGAGCTTATCATTTGGTATAGATCACCAATTACTATGTTCTTCACAAGAAAATAATGTTTCTCCCACTCCCGCGATTCCTTAGTTTCCTGTGGCTATTTGAGTAGGTTTGAGTCCTTGTGGTTTTTAGTCTTTCCTCCATTCACTTTGGTGTATATATTGCTGTCATTCTTCCTTTTCCTTTTATATTTTTTAATCTTCATTTTATCCATTGTTGTACAAAGGATTCCTATTATGTCCACAGACACCCTATAGGACTTCAGTCATCTCTGATATCAACTAAGTTGAAAAATTTCTCATTACTAAAATTCGATATCCATTCCTGGATGTGTTCAGTGATGGTATGTGCCTTATTGCACCCATGATAGCAAAATTAGTCATCACAAATTTTGTTATTTAGAAACAAAGAATTTATTTTTGGGGGTCTAGAGAATCAAAAGTGAAAATCAAGGAAGGAATAGATTTCTTGGCCAAGTCATCAGTGGCGATTATTTACTTGTTCTCCTATGGTTATGTGGGCAAAATAGCTCCATACGAATTTCCTATGAGAATGTTAATATTCTGAAAGAATTAATGGCCTTCCAAAGTCACATTTTATGTAATAATGGACTTTTAGAAGAAACTGTTGATGAACTTATATGGTTAGAACAAGACAACAGAAATTAAAGCTTGTCCCACATGAAAAGTACAAGTTCAAATCTTGTTAATGTAAAATTTTATATTAAATCTTAGTCTTCTTTTGCTCATTGCCTATTCTTTACACCCACTGAGAAATCCTTCCAAATACCCTAAGTTAGGGAATTCTATCCATCAAGACAGACAAAGATATCAGCAACTCTATTGTGTTTGGCTTGAATCCCATGGTTCTTCCTCTCCTACTTTCCCTTTTGAAAATAATGGGTGTACTCTCCTTCCACAGCTGGGCATGCACTAACCATTTTTGTTTGCAATGACCATAGCACATTATTTGCCTAAATTTCATTACCATAAATTAATTACTGGTTTAAAATAGTGCATGACTTATAATAAACAATAGATAGTTGTTTATAGATTTGAACTGCTCTTTGATTGATTGGAACTTAGGATTAATTTAGGATTAAATTGATTATATATGAAAGAATATAGAAATGATAATAGTTTATAATTGAAATAAGTATCTGGCATCTCACAAAAACATACTTATTTTTAATCTCAAAAGCACTCTCTTTGGGTATCATTCAAAATTACAGTTGAATTTTTTTCTTCTAAAACAGAATATAACAAGAATAATAAGTTGCAATCAAATCAATGTTTTAGTAGATACTTAACTTTGATTTAGAAAGATCATTTTTAAGTATTCCCAAGATTTTTAAAATAAGCCTGTTCTATTGTCAAGCTCACGAAGCAGCTCACAAATGACTTGACACCTCGCAGGTAGCAATTATTGCCTTAGACATGAAGCTTGAATATTTGATTTCCTTTCACACACCATGAAGGGGAAAGGTCTTTGTAATAGTAAAAACGATAATGATGTTTACCCAAAGATTATTAAGTTTTATATTGCTTTGAAAAATTGTTTTGAATCTTTGCTAAAGATCAAAACACTTGTATAAAGCATATTTAAATTGCATGTGATCTGTGGATGGAGAAACTTTTATTACAAAAATCTGTTTCCACACTTAGTATTTATGGTGTGTGTGTGTGTGTGTGTGTGTAAAACTCACATATGGAGATCAAAATCAGTAGAAATGAATTGTTTCTCTTCTTTTATCATGTGTATTCTAAGATTGGTCTCAGACCATCATGTTTGTTGGAAAGCAACTTTACCTGCTGAGCCATCATTCTAAGCCTGGCTGGTCATTTCTAAAGTAATCTTTAACTGTCTTAATATTTTTGTTTTATATTTTGAGACAGTTTGTATGGTCTTGATTATCTTATATCTAGCTCTGTAGAATAGGCTGGCCTTGAATTCAAAGAGATCTACCTGTTTCTGCCTCCCTACTGCTAGGATTAAAGGTTTTTGATACCACTGCCTGGACTCAATATTTCTTAACAAACTGCATTATTACACAACACATTCCATATCTGAATCTTTCTTTAAAGACCACTGTGTCTGTTAACTGTAACATGGATTAGTCTCTAGCACTGACAAACCCTAAAAGTAGGAAACTATATTTTTAAAAATTACCACATTACATATAATACTCATAAAATATAAAATATTTCTACATATGACTTATGAATTAAAATCCTGAGTGACATTGTTAGACTGGGCTTTATTTCATGACATGTTTTATTTTCAAATTCTCACAGAATGAAAATTAACTATTATAAGTCCATACAAAAGTATGAAAAGTGTGGTTTGAGGTGGTTAAGTCAGTTAAGGAACTTAACACAATAGCCTGACATTACTCAGATCAAAAGGACTGTTTGAGTGTAGGAAAAAAAATAAGCAAAAAGCAAAATGACTCAAGGAGCCTTACTTTGATACCATTTTCATTTTTAAAATGCATTTTAATATCTTCTGATGGGGGATTATCCTTCTGTATATATGTTTCTTTAATTAGCTGATAAATAAAACAATGATTGTTCAGGTTACCCAATGAGGAGAATGCTGGAAAGAGGAAGGCAGAAAGTAGCAAACAGAGAGAGATGCCATGTAGTCGATGAAGGAATAGCATGCTGGAGCCTTCTCTGGTAAGATAAGGCCATGTATAAATATATAGATTAATATTATTAAATTAAGAGAGAGGTAGCCAGTAAGAAGCCTGAACCATCAGCCAAACAGATTCTAATTAAAATCAGCTGTAGCACCAGAAGGGAAACCTCTTACTACAATCATTTTTTTTTTTTTTTTGAGAATAATGTACATGACTACAAAGCATTTTGGTCTTATATAGATCCCAGTCTCTTCTTCCAATTCTTCCAGATCCAGTTCCTCCACATTTTCTACCCAAATTTGTGTTCTCTATTTTGCAGGCCTCTAAGTACAATTGCTGCTTCCCCTATGCACTTTGACACTGGAGCATCCATTGGAGCCTACCAGAGGCCACATCCCTAAAGAAAATTGATCCTCAACACCTCAGCAACTAGCACCTGACAGTTACATTCATTGAGGAATCAGGCTTCATGAGCTCTTCTGCCTTCTTTGCTGGCATTTGACTGTCTTTATCTTGAACAGGTCTTGTGTATGCAATCACAGGCATTGAGAGTTCATGTTTATAAAATATTAATAATGTCCAGAATCACTACATCCCAGCAGTCCAACCAAACTTCTGGCTCTTAAAAACTGCCTTTCCCTTCTTGTAAAATGTTCCATGAACCTTCAGGAAAGGAGGATAATATAGATGTCCAAATTTTGGCTAAAGACTTGACCAGTACGAGTCTCTCTATATTATATCCATCTCTGAATAAATAAACTTCTCTGGTGAATAAAGAACTCTACTCTTTTGTGCACACAAAGATAATGACAAATGTGAGGTGTCATGTCATACCCAAACTAATCGTTTCCTGATACTTCTTTTTCTTTCTCTTTTATGTTGTATTATTTGTTTGTTTTCCATTCTCTATCTGCTTTTAAATATGCTTTGGTGAGGAAATAATTTGAGTACTTCTGTTTTGTTAATGATTAAATGAATTGTAAAACATAATATTAACAAGTATGGGAAGATATATACTATTTTCAGAATCTTCAAACACCACATTATTCATAGAATTTCCTTTAGTGCTTCTCTAAGAGTCATGTTCACTGGAAAAATGTAGCACATTTCTGTGCCCTGTCAACACAGAATGACTTGGGGATTTATTCTTCTGCATATGTCCTGAATTGTTGAAACTAATCAAAAATGAATAATTGTCTACATTCTCATTTAAAAATCAAGACATGTACAAGAGGTAGATAGAATGAATAAGTATATATAGAAAGATCATATGAAAATTGAGTTAGGCCAAACTGAAAAATCAATTAGTTTGTATTTAGGTAGAAAAGAGAACATTTTAATTGCTTTAATTGAAACACCAAATTGTCATCAAGTAAATAAAGAAATCACATTCCAAGTTGCCAACAATAAGTATAAATGCCTATGTTTGCCAAGGGAAAGTAGGGAAAGATGTAAATAGAAGACTTCAAGGGAAGAGAATGGATGAGAAGACAATGGTGTAAGGTTAGAAAATGAAATGATGGATAGTAGGGAATTAAAGCATTGTAAGGTAATGTCTTCTGCAGTTATGGAGACTGGAAGCCCCTTAGAAGCTGCATCCCCATGATGGTTAGCTGTATCATTCCAATTTAAAGTAAGAAAACTTGAAACCTAAGAATAGCCATTATCCAATATAAATGCCTGAAGTTAAGAAAGAATCGGTGTCCCAGTCAAAACTTTTAGACAATTGAAATATCTTGTCACTCAGGGGAGGATCTTCCTCTTGATCTACTTAAATCTTTGGGTAGGAACATTATGTAATCCATACCTGAAAGGAGGGATTCATTCATTCATTCATTCATTCATTCATTCATCCATTTCTTTATTGTTTATTTATTTATCTATTGGATTTGTTCACATTGGTTTCTATCTTAGGATTTTGCTTAACAAATGTGTGCTGACAGTGGAGTGTTATTTTCACTATCAATAAACCCTAGCAGTGTGTTCTAAATACACATTTCCTATCCTGTAATTCTTTACTTAGCAAAGGCATCAACCAAGAAAAGACACTCAGCAATATCAAAGGGCACTCTGATTTAGTTTAAAAATCTATGAATTTTTGAATGTTTTTCTTGTCTAAAAGCATCTTTACAGCATAATTTGAGTCAATACTATTGTGTCATAGGCAAGGCAAACTCTATAAACAAAATTAACCACCATGGTGCTATGGAAGTAAAATATGTATCATTTTTTTTTCTCTTTACTAGCATCTTTGCAAAGTAACTTGAATCCTTAATTTTAAAAACCATAAGTAAGTATGTTCAATTTGTACAATGAGTTACCAGGAATTTGGTTGTTTTTGCAAATTAGTATTAAATTATTAGTACTATTACTTATGTGAATATTGCATTTCTGAACAAACTCTCTCGTGGTATAAACAACAGTTTGTCTTCATTCAGAATGCTGTAATATAACTACTGAGTGTTATTAGTAAGGTAACTGTAATCAAATGTTCAGTGAACTATAGGAGCTCCCAGACCATTTTCAAATATGTGAAAAGAGCAAATGAGAATTAATTATTATAATTATTTCAACCTCATCAATTTAAAATAAAAGATAATCTTAAACACTTAATGTAGTGTAAAGCTGAGAATAGTAACACAAAATTACTCATGTTATTCTGATCACTATTTTAAGTTTTTATAAGTAGAAGCCACTCAAAATAGACGAGTGATAAAATAATTGTTTATTCTTAAGACTATGTGAACCCAAACCCAGGTTCTCATTCATTAGTCAAAATAGAATTGCACCTTGGAAGACTCTGAACGGGGAAGATACTAAAATGTAATTGTTATCTGAACAACAAGATTGCATCTTCAAAGTTATACTAATATACATTATAGAAAAAGAAATGTTTAGTAATGGGCACCAAATGTAACATATGTCTTGTAGTGATGTATGTATTCTCACAGTGGAGACTGAATTGCATAGCCAAGCATGAGCATAGAGCAGCAGTGGAGTATTATGTCATGGGGGAAAATATAAAACTATTTAGGATGATGTTGGGTAAGAGCTCTTCAGACTGACCTTTTGCTACGTTGATGATGTTCTCATTAGCAGCAACCCTGCTGTTTGCCCTCAATAAAATATAGCAACCTACTGTTAATGTGATTTCCGTGGTTTTTTCTTTTAATTTAATGACACAATTATACTAAAGTTATTCTTTTAAATGGATTAAGATTTTAAGAAAATGATTTAAAGATTTTTTTATAAACTGTCATTATGCATCCCAACACCTAGCTGTATTTTCTGCATTTGGTTATTAGAGGCTAACAAAAGGGCTGATGACAGTCAAATTTTGTTTAATACAATTTTATGAACAGTTAATGATTAAACTTTCAATTAGAAATATCATGATAAAGTTTTTTTTCTTCTTAATATAATCTGTAGAATTGACAATCGAATTTGTTTTTACCCCGAGAGCATTCACCACTTTTTTCTTCCAGTTATGTAATTTTCTTCCTAATTAAACTGAATACTGCTTTTGCAGTCTTGTCATTAAATAATACTTTCTGAAAGAAAATAGATCATCATTATGAGGAAATCAGAGAATCTGGAATCTGGCAGAACTATGTTTTAATTTTGGCTTTACTACTTACTAGATACATGACCTTGAACATGTTATAGTCTCTTCAGAAACAGATTTAGCTTTCTAATCTGATTAAGGCATAAGTGGAAAATTAGATAATGTATATAAATCACATAGCTCACCATAAATGTTGCCAAAGCTTGGGCTCTTTCACTGAGGCATCTCATGATTTAATGAGGGGACACAGAGGAAACAGTTCCTCTCATTGATTCTCTCACTTTGGCTTGTGGGATATTTAAATATGAGATTTAATTTTTTTTATTTGGGAGGATTTTAAGTATGTTTATCCCAACTATGACTCAAACATGTGTATAGGATATTTTTAATTGCACTAGACAATTTGTTATGAGAACAAAGTAAGCCAAAGCATAAGATGCAATATAAATGCCAAGCATAAAGGAACATGATTTCAGAACCATGAGGACATTAACAAAAGACCCTCTACTAATAAACAGTCATACACACAGATTGTCTCATGATAAAACAAGCATAATTTCCTATGTACAGTCTCCAAATACTTTCCATGGTCATAGATCACTCTCCCAACACACACACAAAAGCATGCAAACACACACACACACACACACACACACACACACACACACAAACACACACACATTTTGTTGACCAGTGAGAGCCCAATGGCATGACTTCCTCCATGTCATGCACCAGTGAAGAATTGTTATCCATTATAGGAAGAATAAAGACCATTTGACAGAAAATACTGGGTGTTGTGTGGGGTATAATACAGCAAAGAAACTTTTTTATGACTTACGGCAAGAACTCTTCTGGAATTCTCAGAAGTAATGAGGTCCAGAGTTTGCAACCTTTTGTAGAAACTAAGGAAACCCGGCAAATATCTATTGTTGAGGTTTTGCACTAATTTAGTTTCTAATATTAAATGTGACATATTGTCACATATTAAAATGGATTTCCACTTTGTACATAAAACTGTAATATATAATATATGTATATAAAATCTTAAGTAGCCTTTTCATCCTTCTAAAGGTAGATATGAAGATCCATATTTAATATTAGATACTTGGTAATAAAATATGTGTATTTGGACCAAGATAATACAAGAACTTAACATTTCTGAACCATCTATAATGTTCATACTTTCACTTGTCATTATGTGAAACGTTAAAAAAATCACAAATAACTCCATATATAGTTTCTAGTTTTGCCACACACTGCCACAATTCACACCGGACCAGAGGAAGAATTTCTCTCACCTCTGTGGCTTGGCACAGGGGGTGGTGAAAAGCACTTTTAAAGATATTAAAACAAACAGCAATTCCCATTCTGAACAATATAGAATCATATTCATTTTTAAATTGTATTTATTTTTAATGTTTTCAGTTTAAAGTGAACTCCATCACGTTCCCTCCTCTCTGTCCTTTCAGGCTCTCTCTGATACCCTCCCAACAACTCCTCCATTGTCCTTCATTCTCAAGCTGATAGCCTCTTTTTCTTTGGTTATTAGTGTTACACATATATATCAAAAGAATCATATTTGAAATATAGCCTCCACTTAGTCATTATGATTTTAAATGATTTTCCGATATACTAACACCCAAAAGAAAATTAAGAAGCTTATTATAATACAAGGATGTCCATGGTGGGCAATCAATAGGTAATTTTGTCTGCTGACCAAAGCTTTGTGTTTTTTCTTGCCTCCAGGTATTGAAGTAAAATAGCTCTGCACTGAGGCAGTAGTTCCCAATATTTATATTATCATTCATTTCAGATCTACTTACACAATACAATTGACGTATTCTAATTAATGTACTTATACATCATTTAGTCTGAGTCAGAAAAATGGGCAATGTTGGATTTTGCTTTCTTTGTTAATTTTCATTTAGATAAATACTATTCTAAAAGAGGGAAAATATTAAAATCCTGTCTTTAACAGCATGAATTCCACATGGCTGGAACAAATAGTAGATGAAAAGACTCCTGATTGTATTCTTCTATAATTCTTGACTGGAGCCTAGCATCATCTTCATCAGAGAAGCTTCATCCTCTAACTGATAGGAGCAGATGCAAAAGTTCCAGCCAAACATTAATGAGAGATTTGGAATCCTAATGAAGAGGAGAAGGAAGGAATGCAGGAGTCAGTTAGGGCCAAGGACACAGTTAAAATATCTCACAGAATCAACTAACCTGGGCTCACAGCGACCCACAGAGACTGAAGCAATAATCAGTGTCCCTGCATAGGACTGACCTAGGCCTTCTGCATATATGTTGTGGATATATAACAGTGTTCTTATGGACTCCTAACAGTGTGAGCAGGAATGTTTCTGACTCATTTTATTGCTTTTGGGGCCTTTTTCCTCATACTGAGTGGCCTTGTTGAGCCTTGATATTAGGGCATGTGCCTAGTCTTATTGTAAATTGTTATGCCATGTTTGGTTGATAACCCTGGGACACCTCCATTTCTGAAGGGAAAAGGATGAAGAATCGACCTCAGGGTTCAGGAGTGGTGTGATTGGGAGGAACTGGGAGGAGAGAAAGAAGGGGAAAATACAGACAGGATGTAATATATCACAGAAGAATAAAACAATAAAAATTTTAAAAAGGCAAGTCCAGTTTGGGTTAGAGGATTCATATTTAGGCTGTGAATTTTTATTTGAAGCAAGTGAAAATAATAAAATGCATATGGCGTTCACCATGCCACATCTTATGAGACACCCGTTATGTAGCTAATTGTTTGACCCTGAAGATGCAGTCATGATGCAAACATAAACCTGTCATAATAAGGTATGTCGTTTAGTAAGACAATCTAATAACATAAAGAGCAATGTGGTGGTTTTAGGAGAGTACTGAGGATGTGACAGGAAACATCTGGGACTCATTTCACAACTTGATAGGAGACAGATCAGAGGAGATCACAAAAGTCTGTAATGTAATATGAATTGTTCAGAGAAAATACAAGCATTCAAGAGAGTGAGAAAGATAAGTCTCAAAAGAACATAGGCTTAGGTTGATTTCCCCAAATTCCACTGGCTGTCCCTAGTCACCAATGTAGTAGATGAATGGTTAATAGTGTTATCATTGGTATTTTTATTAGTTCAAGCAGAAAAATTCTCTGATGTTCATTAAGTTGTATCACTTTCAAATACAAAAATATTTGGTGTCCAAAACACAAAATAAAGAGTAACAATAAATGTCTTCTTATAGGTTATAGCATATTGTTTAGTATGGGTGGTAAAGTTTATTTCTTATCAGGAAAATCACAGATTAGCAGTTATTCTTATTATAATCAAAGTAGAAATGGTATGCTGGATAAAAAACTCAAGTTGATTCATTTTAAACATCACTATTCACACAGTACAGGAACCACATAATGACCGTATGCCTCGTGAATGAATTATGTTGGAATAAAGTCTTTGTCAGAGAGTAGTATTTAATTGTTGAATGTTCTTTATCTCAAAAGAATTGATTTGCATTTAAATGAGCACTCCTTAAGGTAATGATCCCAGTAGATGTTTTATTATTGATGTAAAAGTATTGAGTACCTGTTTTAATGCATACAGTAGTAATGGTGTGGCTAAATTAACCCTGGAAATGTTAGGCAATTAAATTAATATATAATTTTAACATTATTTCCTCTACAATTTAATAAATTAATTAAAAACCCTTAAGGAAATAATGGACCTTGCATTCCAAATTAAGCAATAACAATTGTTTTTATTGTTTCTGCTACAAACTATATTTTGGATTGGATAATTCTATATTTGCCACTTATTTTATTGCCTCAATAGATATCAAAGCAACTATTTTTTTAATTTAAATTTGAAACAAGCTTGTTTTACATGTCAGTCCCATTTCCCACATCCTCTGCTCCTCCTGTTTCCCCCACCAACCTCCAGCCCATCCCCTTTCTGCTCCCCAGGGAGGATGAAGACTAACTTAATGAATATAAATGCTTGTATCAGTTATCTGACAACATATCTAACATGCATTATGTATATACGTGGTAAACATAATACCTAAATCCAGATGAGATGTTAAAATTCAATGTTGAATGAATGAGGGAGAATAATTTTGAATAAAAATGACTATGAAATACTTACGATTATTTAAAATACCATGAAAATTTAGGTAGAGCATCATTCTCTGAACATCCTCCCACATTTTCAAGCAAATCAATGATGAGCAAACATCTACTTAGTTTTAAATAATCTAATATTCTAACAATCTTTCATTTCTCCTGACTTCATTCTGAAAGAGAAATGAATAACCTCCAATAATAGGGAGGAGAATGAAAGAATGACCAGTACCATTGGTTATGCAGTGATTTTCTTTCTAGTAGGCTATAAGAATTTGTCTCTCATGGTTCTTTCTGTATTGTAACATGGCAGTGACTGCTAGAATTAACTGAGTTAGAATTTAGTTTATGTTCTGCTACATGTGGAGTTGGTGATTGACCATTGACTTAGACTACAAAGAAGAACGGGAGTGCTTATTCATATTTTCTTCTGCCAAACTTTTATACAGGTGTCTATTTTCTCATTAAAGCTTCATAGGAAGCTTATTCTGCATGTTCAGCTCGGTTGGATTATATAACCAGAGGAGTTTAAAATATTTTAGTATATCAGTGCTTCTGTTGATTAGGAATATGATTTATGACCCATAGAGTATTTGTGCAATAGAGGAATCTATAAGTTATTCCCTGTTGGTTCAGTAGCTTTTGATCACATTAGTGTTGTTTGGATCTCTTTAAAGAAATGACTAAGGGCAATCAAACATACAAAAAATAGAAATGAATAAAAAAAAGCTTTATGATCTTCTATTAGTTCTTTATGATCTAAGTGCAATAGTCAAACTCATTTATTTACATGTTAATACATATAAAAGAACTGTAGTTCTCTATCATAGGAAAATAAGAAAAACTGAAAATGGATAAGGCAATTTGCTAAAACTTAATGGAAAGAGCATGCAGGTGATATCTCTGTGGTGTAATCTGCTATTTCTATCACAGAGCAGATACTATCTAAACAAATGTGGTCAATAACTGCAGTCCCATCCCATACTGGTCCTAGCTTAGGATCATGGATCTCCCAAAAATGAAAGGCTGGTCAGTTTTCAGCACATTCGTTTTATATATATTTTCAGTAGGGAAGTTCTATCTCATAAAGTAGCTGAGAAGACAGTGTCCCCTTATAATTATAGTATTCCTTATGTCACAGGACATAGGTTGTACTCAGGTCAATCAGATTAAAATCAGAAGGCCAAGAACTATTGTCCCAATCATGTAACCTATCCATATAGAAGGGCTACCACTCTGAGAGAACTGGACCACTATAGCTATCACAAGCACTGGAGAAACAATACAGAGAATTCTTGGGTGAAAAGGCACTGTGGTTGCATTCTATTCTGTGTTCATTTGATTCATTTTTAAGAAAGTCAAGCTAAAGGGTTCAATTTAAAACACTGGAAATTATGTAGGAAGTAGTTGCAAGATGCCTGACAGCTACAGGCTTGACCTTTAAAAATGTATAATTAAAGGAGAGAAACATGCAAACAGACAGCTAAGAAAAGCCTTTCTGATGTAAGTGCACGCATCAGGACTGGACTTCATGATGCACTGCCAACAGCCTAAATTCCATTCCAAGAGTCTTTGGAATGTTTTATCTATCCAAAGAATAATCGGAAAAGAAATTGAGAATTTTTGTTTAGTGGTGTACTTATAATAGAGACAAAATTTGGGGTATAAGTCAAATACAACAGCTTACTAGCTGCAGAGAACATCAGGGCATGAAGTAGTCACAGGGTCCCACTGAATCATTGACATCCAGGATGAACCTAAGTGGTGGTCTCTTACTTTGTCACTGAACTTTCAGTGGTGGTCACACCCTATGGTTGTGGCTTCAGGTGTTCATCATGACCCATTGATAAGGAATAGGAGGGGCTCTCTGGTGTTGTGGTGAGAACATCAGAAGGGCAGAGGCTCCATTTTCTGCAGCACTAAGACCATGGCAGTTATTTACTCTTATTTGTGGAATTGCTTCCCTAATAAATACAGGGTTATTGCTTATCTTGGGCCTTGTGGACTCACTTAAACCCCACCTTCAAACCTGTTTCTGCCTAATTACCTAAAACTGGATGCTTCACACATACAGAAATTAGGTTTCCCTGAGGTTGAGAAACCAACCCCTTAAGTAATTTAAAAAGTATTAGTAATACTTAGAGAATAACTTGCACTCTCAAATTCGGTGAAGAAACTCAATATATGATGTAAAATAATTCTTTAACAAGAAAATATTCAACTTCACAAAGAACACATAGCAGATCTCCTTTGAAATAACAAAAATTTAGGATAGAGATTTATTCTCAGTCACATGTGATCAACTAATAGAATGGTTTTATTCAACAAAATGGAAAAGATGCTACATTTTTCTTCACATCTGGATAATTAATAAAGTGTTTAAAATTATAGCTAGCAAAGAACTGCAGAAGGGATTGTTGAAAAGTATAATAACTGAAAGTTAATTTCACTATACTGAAAGTTTTGAATAATTAGAATAATATGCTGAAAAATACAGGGAATAAGTAAACAACACCAAGAAGTTCCAGAGGAAAGAACTATAAACTTTAAGACAGATACATACATGCATATCATATATATATATACATATGTATATATATATATGACAAAAATAAGGAGCCCAAATGGAAATGTGAGACATTTATACATGAATTTATCATAACAGAAATTTAAGAATAAAAGGGAACACACAAATGTTTACATGGAAAGTAAGGTGATTTTATTTTTAAATTTTACATATTGATCCCAGTTCACTCTCCCTCCTTCCCTTCCTCTCTCATTCTCTCTCTCCTTGCCATATCCCCCCACTCCTCAACCCATCTCTCATCCAACCTTCCCCCACTCCTAGGGTAATGCCTTCTAGGAGGGGTCAACAAAATCTGCCAAGTCATTTGGAGTAGGGACTAGGTCATTCCTCCTGCCTCTGGGTTAAGGGAGTATCCCTCCATGGGGAATGTGCTGTCAAAGTCCTTTTGTGCACCAGGAATACATCCTGGTTTCATTTTCAGAGGTTCCTTAGACTGCCTAGGCCTTCTAACTGAGACCCACATTCAGGGGTTCTGAGTATGTCCAATGCTGGTTTCCCAGCTATCAGTGTGAGGGGCAGCTGTCTCTGTGGGTTTCTGTAGCCTGGTCTTGTCCTCCATCTCTGCATTATTTTTCTCTAACACTGGCAAAGTTCATCCATTGTATTTGTGATTATTTGGGACTTTT
The DNA here is from genome assembly GCF_943737965.1 of Phodopus roborovskii. NCBI lineage: Eukaryota > Metazoa > Chordata > Mammalia > Rodentia > Cricetidae > Phodopus > Phodopus roborovskii. The sequence continues at coordinate 12,276,714 of NW_026126470.1, read as the reverse complement.
TGGCATTTAAGATCTTTCCAGATATTATGCTGTTTGTTTTTATATAAATATGAATACAACATATGTAAAAAAAACATGATCCAAATAACACTATAGTATATGAAGAGTAATTCTCTCTGGGATTATAAAGTGAATTTGAAATAGATTACAATAAAATATTTTTGTATGCAATACAATAACTATTAAGTAAATGAAGTATTAAAACAGGAAAATGTGGCCTGGAGAGATAGCCCAGTAAGTGCTCTTTCAGAAGTCCTGGGTTCAATTCCCAGCACCCATATTGCAGCTCACAACTGTCTGTAACTCCATTTCTAAGGGACTCATGGCAAAGCACCAATGCACATAGAGTAAAAACAAAACAAAACAAAAAATAAATAAAGCTGGGAAACTGTGCAGTTGGCTAACAACCAACCTTTCAATTCTAAGAACCTCAGTTTGGACAACCAGTATATAAGTAAATGACTGGGAAGTCTCTTGATTACATATAATTCCAGCAATAAATTTGGTATATAAGAGAGGGTGTATGAGACTTCCTAGCCAGTCAATCCAGCTAATCAGTGACCTTCATTTTATGAAAGAAGGGAAGTGACTAAAGAAGATTCCTAACCTTGAACACAGACCTCTGCACACAAGCACATATAAATATGCATGCCTATCCACATATAAATGTCCATTTACATTCCCAAAATATCCACAAGAATCATTTAAAAGATTGATTGTTACAACAGGAGATAGGAGTATCTTAAAAACAATATTCTATGAAGCTATCAACATAAAATTTATAAAATAAGGAAATAGACACATGTGGAAATGTAAAATGTCTCCGTGGGAAAGTGCACAAACTGCTTATATGAGAGAATACATTCAACATGCAGGCATAATAAAAATAATATATAACATTAAATACAGTATTCATGAATAATACATTTATAAAACTCCATAAATATTTTAGTTGGATATTAACTCCAATTACCAAAATAATTCACCCTCTATATATAAATATTCTAAAATATAAAAATGTCTGAAATCAGAAAGATCATGAATATTGTACATAAGGATACTGAGTCTGCAATTAGGTTGCATTGGCTTATAGTAACTGGCTTGAGTGATGTGGGAGACACAACAAATGGATATGGTGTGCTTTTGTGTATATGGGCTATGCTCTGAAATTGACATGTTAATGCTTGTAAAACTGTACATATAACAAACTATTGTAATAATCTCTATGGTGTGATCTGAAACTCACTAAGACTAATTTTGTCACAATTTATATTTTATATTTACAAATTCTGTTTTGTAACATTCCAAATTCTTGTTGGAATTGTTTAATTGACTGTTTTACATAAAAATGAAAATTAAAGATATGTTTATGGTTGAGAGCCTAGCCTTTAACGCTGAGCTATCCCTCCAGCCCATGTGAATAGAGAAAGAAGTAGGAGAAAGAGAGGGGGAGTAAAGGAAAGCACATGCGACTAGGAAAATAGAAGACAGGAGAGAGAGAGAGAGAGAGAGAGGGAGAGAGAGAGAACTTAAAAGAATGAGCCATTATTGGTTTGAAGAGAAAACTGAACCTAAAGAAAGGTCTAGAGACCTACAAGACTGCCACCAACTAACAATTTGAGTAACCATGGAAAGGCAAGCATAAATGCCCTTCCCGGGGAGTGAGATCAACAACTAAATTATCCATGGAGCCCTCATCTAATGCCTGTTGGAAACAGAAGCAAATACCCATAACTAAACACTGGGTCGAACTAGAATCTAGATGCAGAGGGAGAGGACAAGACCAGGCTGCAGAAACACATAGAGTCAGCTGACCTGAACAAGGAGGAGCTAACAGGCCCCCCAGACTGATAGCTGGGAATCCAGCATGGGACAGACTTAGGCCCCCCTGAATATGGGTCTCAGCCAGAAGGACTGAGCAGTCTAAGGGACCTCAGACAGTGGAACTAGGATGTATTCCTGGTGCACAAAATGACCTTGCAAACACATCCCCCATGGAGGGATAACTGCCTTAACCTACAGACAGGAGAGAAGTCCTAGTCCCTACTTCAAATTACCTGACAGATTTACATGACCCCACTTGGATGGCATTGCCCTACATGTGGAATTGGGGTGGGGGGGATGGGAGGGGAGGGTGGTCAGGGTGCATGTGAGGGGGCAGGAAAGGTAAAAGGGAAGAAGGGAGGGAGGGAGAGGCAACTGGGATCGACATGTAAAATAATAAATTAAATAAAAAATTAAATAAAAAAAGAAAATTAAAGATATGTTAAGAATAATTGTATATAAAACAAAACATGACCCTATCTTGTGTACACATATTTACATGTTGTCATTGTCTAGTACATCATGATTGTGATTGACCTATTGATTAAAAATTTGAAAATTCATCCTATATTAAATAAAAAACACATCAATATTTGTTAAATGTAAAACTATCTGACTAATACAGGGAAACATTTTATATGTATAAATATTAATTATGTTGCAGACCAATTTTGATTTAGGTTGCAGACAAATAAAGAATATCTATCACCATGGTATTTAGATATCACACTGAACTTCCTCTATAATTGAAGCAATCTGCAAGAGAGGTTTGTTAACTGTTAATAAAGAAAGCTCTCTCAGTCAAGCTACAGTCATCTATACATACTACTTTTTATGTCTCCTCTGTGGCAAACACAGTTGAATACTATCAGAAGGTCAAGGAGAAATAGGTATTTACACACAAGGGGATTGGAGAACAATAGAGTCAAATGAATTGACCATGGTGTAAAAACTAGAGAAGTGAGAAGTCATTAAATGTCTTGATGTACTCGTCTCATGGGACTCCTTTACTAAGGAAAACAAATAAATGACTGTTGTGTAAAGGGCTATTTATTCCAAGTAATATAAATCTCTTAAGGTAATCCATTCACCCTTATATCAAGCTGAAAAGCCTATTATCTCTCACAGAGCTTTAAATGTAATTTTGAGTGTGTCTATTATCTGCCAAAACACTTAAACTTAAATGAATTATAATAAAGGGTGCTTTAAGTGATTATCTTTTTTGATGCTATATGTCTTAAGGTGTCCTTTTGTCTATTGAAATATTCATGCAGATTAATTAAATAGATTACAGGTTAGAACTGGGACCCTATAAAAGATGATCTTTTCTCACAGTAATTATACGGACAATGTATTTTGCTTTTTCTCAAGTGATGCTGTTCTAGACTGAATACTGAATCACTATGACTAAATTAAGTTAATGCTAAAGAACATATATAAGTAACAAAAATGGAGACACTACTTATAGTAGTTATTTCACAAACATAGACAAGTATCTTTATCAGTTGTTGTGAGAGGGTATATGTTTATATGACCTTCAGCATGTTATAGATACTTTTCATTCAACAAAATGAATCACAATACTTCATGCATTTTTAAATTCATGTTCATTACTATTTCAATTGCTATCACACATATGCTTATTTAGGCTATGTTTCAATTCACTCAAACCTTTAAGAGTGATTATATGAATTATACAAAGTAATTTTATATATTACCATTGAGATGTTCCTATTGTATCACAGTTTAAATATTCTATAATACTGGGTAAATTATTCACCACAAAACATACAAATAAACTCAAAATATAGGAAGATGTTTTCAGCAGCCAAAGTTAGTGAAAAATTCCACTTCTATATTACAAAGTTGTGGATATTTAGTTGGAGAGGTCAAACATGGTAAAGATTATGAGCAAATTTGGTTACAGCCTGAGAAAAAATGTTTTTACAAATGAAGTTAAAATTGTTTCATGAAAAGGTATGGATGTAAAATATTTAATATTAAGCAAGGTCATACAAGCTCAGAGAAAAATGTATCATTTTTTCCATAAGTGGAAATCTAATATCTCTACCTATATCTTGCTATATGCATTGTATATAATATATGTATGTAATGTATATGTATTATACAATGTATAGAAATATCTAGAATGGAATAGTGCAAATGAATGAAAGAAAAGTTAAATATGAGAGAATGATGAAAACCGTTTGAAAGAAATGGTCATGAGTAATGAAAGAGGATATAAAATTAATTTGGGGAGCATCATTCTATTTCCATCATGACACTGATACTTTGGTTTCAGTGGTGAAAAGTAAATTATATCCAATACTCAGTGTAACATTTTATGTGAAGCTCTACAACTTCTGTCTTAAATGCCTATTTTTATTGTTCATTGAGTTGTGCATATCTTGTAAAGGGTTAATTTTGTTTTTTTTTTTAACTTTTCATTTATTTCAATTTCTTAACTAATACAGTTTATAGAATTTTTAAAGGAAAACTGGGAATTGAAACAATTTTGGAAATTGTAACTAGCCTTCTGATATTTTATTCTTATTCTCATCATGTCATCACAATTTTTTATTTCAAACGTATTGTCAAATAAAAGTGATTCATATATTGTATGAAATTTTATCGGTAATCAAAAGAACAAATTGGAAGTAAATGGCAGACCATAGTTATATCTAGTGAATTGTCCTGAGATACTTATAACATGATCACTATCAATGATTCTCTTGCGTTATGGTGGAGGAACAATGTAACCCCCAACATATTTGGGACTTGCCAAAGATATTATTATAGTTATAATAAGCAAGAACATAAGTGATGAGAGTTACAGACACTGGCACCTCTTTTGCTGTCCAGGAAGCTATTGAATGCACTTATATATTAAATACCATCACCTAAGGATGGAAATTTATATGATAAACTGTAGATGTGATCCCTCCTTTGGGAAGTTCAAATTTAATCATTTGAAGAGGTTTATACCCTATTTCAATGAAGGAACAGAGAGAGCATTAGAAATAGTCTTCTCCAGGGAAGAGCACACCAACTGATCATCCCATATCAAATGGTCCACCCTTAAACATATGAGTAACATACAAACTGAACAGATTATCAAGGATATATATATATATATATATATATATATATATATATATATATATATATATATCTCATAGTATGAGATGTTCTTACTAATGAAACAACAGGAATTGTGACACTCTGACTTTGTAGATGGAAGACAATTCTCTAAATCAAGGAAATACATAACCTTTACAAGTATAAAGGCAAGAAAACTGATTACCCTTAATTCCTGAAAAGAGCCTTTCACTGACTCCCCAAATGTATCCATCCTAGTGGGGCACATGAAAGAACACTGTACTGTATGGGAATGCAGTTATGTTGATTTAAATGAACTATATTTGTGGAAGTTTTTTTATAGTAGCCATAAACAAAAACACACTAATAAAAACACTTATTAATGGGAAATTCTGGAAATTGGGTGTTGCTTAACATCTTATGTTCTTCTGGTCTGAAATAAAATTCCATGAGTTAGGCACTTCTCCAGGTTAGAGAGTGGTTGTGATTACAAAAAGTGAATTTCAATGCTGATCAAATAAATGTATACAACTTTAGTTTTCTCAGTCACAAAGGCTTTATGTATCATTTTTACATTTATATCAAATTTAATCTAAGCTGGTTTAAAAATATAATAAAATGTTTTGCTATGACTAAATGCTTGGTAAGTGCCTTTTGTGCATTTTTTTTTTTAATTTGGAAAATGTTACGTCATCCCTCTTCTCTGTTTCCTCCTTTCTCGCAATTCCCAGACTGACTCCCTCCCTGCTTCTTTCCTCAATTGACAGCTCTTCATCACATAGGCATATAAACAAATCAACATATAAATGTAACCTGCTGAGTTCTGTCAATCCTCTGGTTTCCAGGACTGATCACTTAGGGTAGGATGACCAATCAGGGCTCATCTTGGGAGAAAACTAATTCTCCCTCACTCAGTAATTGCTGATTGTTAATTGCTATCTCTTCATCCAGGGCAAAGGCTTGTGAGATTTCCCCCATATACACTGGGATGTCGACTACAAACCATACACAAAAAAGGCTGAGATTCACAATAATTATTAGAGCTCTGATAGAATACAAGTGAAGTAAGAGTTTCTGTAGAATGTTTACTGACTCTAACATTTTAAACAAAATTGGGGGAAGATAAGAAAATGATAGAAATTTTTCTTTTTTCTAATTTTATTGGTCATTGTGTACTGGAACAATAATTTATACTGCCTGGAAAGTTGCTACATAGGTGAATAGATGGATGAATAAAAGAATAGATGACAGGGATAAATAACAGGTGGCAAATAGATAGATAGATAGATAGATAGATAGATAGATAGATAGAGAGATGAGTTTTATAAATGCTTCAATTCAAGAGATTGACCACCTAGAGACTGAGGAAATGGTTTTTAGACCAAAAGGTATTCTTCATAAAAATCGTCTAAAGCAAAGAGAGCAGATAAAGTCTGATAGATTGCTGGATAATTTTCTCTTGCTTGACAAAGATCAAACTTTTGAGTCTTAAACCCTTAAATAATTAACTGAAAAGGACAAATCACGTAACAAAAGTTGATATTCTTGATTCAACATTCACAAGCTTCCATGTAACGTCACACATACATGCATAGAAACTTCCAGCACAATGTATGATTAATTATTTGGGTATAGTTTCATAGCTGTTTTGATGCGTGCAATTTAAATAATACACTATTCTGTATACAATGCTGCAAGAACAAAAAGACCATCTGTGGCTTCTCAATTAACATTGCCAGCCTGCTATGTAACTATTCAGTATTGACTATGAATATAGTTAGAAGTATTCTAAGAACACTTCCAAATAATCATTTTGAGGATAATTTTCATAAAGGATATTCTTCACAAGTACCGTATAACTTGAGATCCTTCCTTAGTTCAAATCACATACTTCAAGCATGGCTATCAAGGAATTCAGTCCTTCTGACTCTACTCTTCAGGTTATTTTCCATAGTGCTTATTTTCTTGTGAATTGCATTATCTTTCTTAAAACGAAAGTGTTCTCGTTAATTACATTTTTCTTCCTTCTAGTTCACCATGCTTTTGTTTTTCTTTTTATAACCACATGCCAACTTTCCACTTCAGTGAGTGTAAGACAAAACTAATCTGTTCCTTATAAAAAGGTACAAAATTAACTTAAGTATTGCTTTTCCTATTAAAAGATACACTCTTAAATATTGCAAATTTTCATTTATTACACATTTAAATTCAAGTATCATTCAATAACAAAGGGTTTCACTTACATCATTCTCATATATCACTTATATTGCTGTGATTTTTCAATAGTCCAAAGTAAGTAAATGCTATGCTATCATAGTTTGACCATAATGATAAATTCACAGAAAACACCACTCTTTATATTACTGCCTCTAACTCAGTTAATACACACTCTTTTCTTGGTTTAGTCACCATGAAAAAATAGTCAGTACTTCCATTTGCCAAGTTCCAGGTACCACTTTCAGACTACTCAGATGAAGAAGTCATGTGTGTCCTCTCCTAAGTCAAATACTGTAGCATAGTCATTTCTACATTTGCAAACAAGATAAGGTTTCTGGTAAATGGGTTGCTCTGCTTGAAGTCAATATATTTATCTTGAGCTCAACTGGATTTAGAGCCAATTTTATATTATTAATTCCTGTTTTTGCTCACTATCTTGACCATAATAGAACCAACAAAGGCTGAAGCTACTCTGAATATTTTGCAGAGTTGGTGGCATTAGCCCTACTCAGCTCTTGCTATAGATCTCACCCAAAATGAAAATTTAAAAATTTTTAACATAATTTAACATAACTTTTTAATTGATACTTTGGGAATTTTACATCATGCACCCTAATTCTGGTCATCTCCCAATCCCTTCCCTCCACTCTTAAAACAACTGCCCCAAAAGCAAATTTTAAAAAAAGAAACCACAACAAAACAAATCAAGCAAAAAGACAAAAAACAAGAACAAACAAAACAAACACCATCTTGTCTTATCCATCTTTCATGCATCCCACACACCTCTTCTTTTGTTCTGGTGGCACTGGGAACAGTGTTCACATAGCATATATTTTTGTCTGATCAACTTTACTAGCAAATGCTCATTGCAATGAGTCACTGGTCTGGTACAAGGCCTCTGGTTTCTGGTGCACTATTATCACTGGATCCTCCCTGGGACTCTTCTCAGATATCAAGAGGTCTACTCAAATTGTGGAGATCCTGCAGGTATCATTCCACAGGATCAGTAATTTCATGAGCTACAGAACATCCTAGATGGGCCAGATGTTAGGGTGGACCAACCCAAGGCCCAGCTATGGGCTTGGGTGATAGCTGAACTGGTCAGTCCTGGCCAATAGGCCACAGGACTCAGGTAAGTGGTAGAAACCATCTTCCATACCTTATACTTTCAGGATTGGTTCTCACCTATGGTGAGGGATGGGGCTGCCTCTTCCAAGTGTGGAGTCAGCCCTCCTGTGAGGGTCAGGGCCAGTTTTCTTGCTGTAATGTCACAATAGAGGCAAGGTCAGCTTTCCCAGCGCCAGAGAGGGGCCGAGCCATTTCAGCAAAGCCCTCTGATTTCACCACACAATGGATCCTATGGTCTCCTGAGGTGACACATGCCACAGCCATCAACACAGACCTCAGATGAAGTTGGACCATGAACTCAGACATTGCTCTTGACAGTAGCTCATGCCTGAAAAAAAAAAAAAAAAAACTCGGCTCCAGTAGGAAGCACTGGTCACTAAAATCAGGATGGTTCTGGTGGTGGCATGGACTCCCAGACAACAAGTGTACAGGTTGTCAGGTTGTGACCCCACCCCTGGCTTCTGTGTTACCTTTGATGGCAACATTAACCTCAGACTTCAACACAGACCCCAGCCACCGTGGGACCAGGAACACATACACAGTTCTCAGTAGCAGCCAGGTTTGGATGTCCCCATTGTCCCAGGTGGCAGTACAAGCTACTCAGATTGGCATGGCCGCAAATAAAAGACAATGCAAATAATTTGGGGAGCTACAACTGAACATAGGACTTTAAGGAGATGATTTTTTAGAGCTTCCAGATGGTTACCTCTGTCCTGAAAATGTGCTTCTCATTAAGTTCGAGTTTGATGTAAAAGGAACAATAGCCTCCCCAGCATAAACAAGTAATAAACCCACACAATATCCATATACAATGAAAAGATAGTCATTCGAAGGCGACAGTTACACTACTAAGACTGAAGATAACATCATAACTGACTCTCTAGACATTTAAGAAAAGCTTTGTGTTGTCATTTATAACTAGTGATCTGTGAATTTAAAATAAAATCTGTTTCATTAGTATAATCATTAATACAGATGAGTGATTATCTATAGAATATGCAGCAATTTATACAGGAAGTCCAACTTGGCAAATGCGATTTTCTGTCGTTAATAAAAATACTCGGTGAAACACAGAGCCAATGAAGGCAACTTGAGATGAAGAGGATGGCTTCAGAATCATAAGATGTGGGTGGAGAGCTACCTTTTCTTAAATAAGGCCTCAACAACGCTCATGCAAGCAACCTTAATTAAATGTGTGCACACAAAGAAGGAAAACACATGAAAACAGGAGACCTTCCTGTGAAGAATTGTGGGCTGGAAAGAAGTGGGAATGGAAAACTGTAAGAGAGGAAAAGGTAAGGTAAAAGTGATTAAAATACCATACATTTAAAAAAAAAATAAAGTATAAGAAGGTGCCATTGGTAATACCAAACCCTACAGGGATATAGAAGGAATTAATTTTCACTCTGTCATAGAAACTTCATCACCGGTTTTGACAACTACTGTACTTGCAAACAATTTTTGCACAAAAATTTAAAAAAATATAGATAATTTCATAATCACACTAATTGGAAAAATGAAATTTGATAATAAAGTGCTTAAAATATTTTAACATAATTATGTGATATTATGTTTTTATCTTCTGTAAACTCAAAGCATCTGTTATAAGACCATAGTGTTAATACACACAGATACATAGCTAGGGCATTCAATGAGAAGCTTGGTAATCATACAAGATGGCATGCCACTGGATACATGAAAGAATTTAGAGGAGTTAAGACAATGAGAACCAGAACAAAAACTATACAAAGAAGATATATATGTCATCAAGTGAAGAATTCAGTTGTACTGAAGTTTCTCATGACTGTCTTTCTAGTGAAATGCAAATAATATATCTTTTTATTTCAGAAATCTTTAGGTAAAGCAAGAATACTACTTAATAATCAAGTTGGGCATTTACCCAACACCTTTTCTTGGCTGAATGTGAGTTATAAGACAATATCTTGGGACTAAAATTGAACTTGAGAGAAAGGGATTTGCTATCAGATTGACAACTGAGTTTGATCATAGAGCCCGCATGGTAGAAGGAGAAAACTTACTCCTGGAGGTTGTTTTTTTTTTTTTTTTTTTTTTTTTTTACTTAACACATACACACCACATCACATGTGTTTGTAAACACATACATTACAAAAATAAACAAATAAATCTCAATTTAAAAAAATCTAAGGCTGTTTTTTTTTTCCATTGGGAAATTATTAATGGAAGTGAAGATATATTGCATTTGTGACAAATAATCATTTCAGAGATAATAATAATGAAGTATATAAAGACTGAATCCGAGTCAGGTGTTGGTGGCATACACCTTTTATCCCAGCACTCAGGTGGCAGAGGCAGATGGATCACTGTGAGTTTGATGCCAGCCTGATCTACAGAGCTCGTTCCAGGAAAGGCTCCAAAGCAATACAGAGAAACCTTGTCTCCAAGAAAAAGAAAAAGTGAATCTGATTCAGATCATTAAAGAACTACTAAGTTGAATAGTTTTCTAATCTCTGAAAGTGACTTATAGACCATTATTAGCAAGAACAATTGAGCTGATTACAATCCATGGATATATTAAAGAAAAGAAATAGTTGCCATTTTTAAACTAAGTTTGAAGTCATTCTTATGTAGTAATAGGCATATAAAATTCTGTTTTTAATAAAAACCAGAATTTCTTACCTGTATTCATGAAAAAAATTCCTGACACAGACTGAATTAAGTTAGCCTAAATGTAGAGAATATATGTACCAGTGCGATTCTTTGTACCGGGGACACATACACTACTTAACATATACAGTGGTAAAGGATAAATAGTACATGAGAAATCCATAAGTGTGGAGGAAAAGAAAATGCTTACAAAAGAATGGAAACATTCTGAAGAATTATTGCTTCTATTTCTGAAATGAAACAACATTGTCATGTACATAACCAATGAATAGAAAACAATATCACTGCCCCCTAACTGGGCAAGCTATGATGTCTGGCCTATCTATATTTAATTGGTCCCACTGAGTCAAAGATTTGTCAAAGATTCAGAATGCGGAAAATCTGAAACATTTTAGACGCCTTGGCTGAATGAGTTCTTTTTTTGTTTGTTATTATTTTTAAAAGATATTATTCTTGATTTTTCTGTATTTATACATATAACCTATACCCGGGCTGATCTTTGCTACTTTCCTAGTATTGAGTCATAATGGCTTCATTGACAAAACCTTGTCTCACTCACATTATAAAGTTACAATTTTTCCTCCCACTATATTTTTCAGCTGAAGTGATCCAAAATCCACAAGTTTTGCTGAACCAACATCATGTTACATTGAAAATATTACAAATATTCTTACAAGATACATCACTTTCAAAATGGAGATGCATAAAATTAGGTACACATGATGTATATGGACCATGGTGACTTTGAATTTGAGTTTCATTCCTAGTCTTAAGTTATAAAACTCACATATATTATATACTCCAAAAGCTAAAGAGACAATCCCAACCCACAGAATACTTGTTACAATCCTTTCAAAGACAAGATACATAGCCTTCATTGGTCCCTTCTTTCTGTGTAATAAAACACCACATATCTCAGCAGGGGATGAGAAAAATCCTTATCATTTATCACTGAACAAGTTTAGTTCAAGCCCATGGCATCTCAGGGGTATCTCCTCCTACATTATTGTTCTCTTCCATTTTGTTCCCCTTCTCGGGAAAATATGACCCTCGTCTCCAAGGAAATAGTAAAACCCATTATAATTTGAAGGATATAGTGATTTGAATAAAATGTCCACAAATAAGGCTGGGGTCTTTGAATACTTTGTTACCAAATGATTAATGTTTGGGGTGGATTAAGTGTGGCAGCATTATAACTTGGGATGGGTTTTGAAGTTTCATATGATTCATACATGTTTAGTGTATATTTGAGGTAAATTTACTATAATATCATTCTTTGAGATTCTATCAAAGCACCATGATGTTTAATGTCCCTTATTCCTTCTCAGTCTATATTGGCCTTTCTTTCTTTTTCCCCCCCCACAGTTAAATCACCCTCCTGGTTTTTTCTATCTGCTACTCCATATCACCTATATTCTGAAATTTTTTAAGCTCACCTCCATCCCATCTCCACTTATGGTCCTTATGCTTTCCAAATTTCTAAATTTCTCCACGCTGAATAGACACATCTGATCATTTTGAGCTAGGAAACAAAGATTAGAGGGAGACTATGCTGTGCTCACCTTTCTGGCACTGTATTACTTCATTCAATGTACCCATTCACATTAGAAAATAATCTCCTACCTTCACCTAGCTAGAAAAGCTTCATTGTTTACTGCATTTTAAATCTTGAACTTTACCCACCGATGAGTGCCATTACCACCCCTCCTCAAGAAGCCTCTTTCTAAGAAAATGGAGAGCACCACAGAAAACCACAACTAAACAAAATGCAGAAATCAGTAGATTATGGGGAGTCCAGCACGAATGGATATTTCTACATCACACTTCTTGCCTCTATAATTCATAACACATTAAAGATTAGGAGTCAAAAATATTCTAAAGGCTAGAATAGCAGAGTCCAGTGAAAACTGTTTCTCCTAAAAATGGCTGCATAATAAAAATCATAATAGCAATATTAATATCGGGGTGAGTTAGTTTCATGGGGTCCCACTCCTATACAAAGATCCATAGGCAAGCCAGGAGTGAGCTTCCTTACAGGATGTCCAGTGCAGAGTGGTCAGACCCGTAGCCATATGCAAACACCAAAAATGTACTCATTAGATTATGTTTTGTACGTGATTGTGTTTGTGTGCGTGCTCTCTCTCTATCTCTGTCTGTCTCTCTCTCTCTGTGTGTGTGTGTACAAAATATTAAACACATCAGAAGCAGACATAAGAGGGGTTAAAAAGGCTCCATGGGAAGATGGGAAGGAAGAAACAGGAAGTGATGTAATTATATCTCAGTTATGCCTGCCTTTCCCAGTTCGCTCTCTGCCTCATGTGTGGGGTTTGACATGGGAGCTTTCTTGCTACTTCCTTCATTCACTTTATGCTACACCACCCATAATGGACTCTAACTCTTTGGTAGTGCAAACCCAGAATATAATCTTTCTCCTACAGTTCCCTTGGCCACTGTGTTTAATCACAACAGTGGAAAAGTAATTAATATCAGGAACAGATTCAGTCTCTTATGAAATGTAGCTCTTCATAAAACTCCAGGAGGAAGGAATCCTTTCCTTTTACATCACAGTTATTAAAATCCATTTGCAAACATGATTCTTAAGTACTAAATTATACACACTGCCTAAATAAAGGAGGAGATCAAGAAATATGGTTGTAGTAATAATAATGCATAATCAAAGCATAGGACAATTTAGATACTCAAATAGTAGATTTAAGTTGGAGATACACTTCTCCTTCCCACATGTAATGGACCTGTATGGGGACTTCTATTACTGCTTCTCTTCAATGTCCTTCCTTCCGGGTAAGGTTTGATGCTGTCAAAGTCATGGGAGGAAGTGGCTTCCTGTTCACAACACCTGGTATTGAACAATCTGCAGCATGGCTTGGCCAGAGGATACTCCTGTCTGCTTCTCCACATTGAGTACTGGAACATGTGCGTGCTGCATGAAACACATATACTATGAAGCAGTTAGGGCTAATTCATTCAGCATGGTTGTGAGACTCGAAAATCAGCAGTTGCAAACAAGTGGCAGTGATGTGTATGAATAGCAAATTATTTAAAATAAAAATCAGGGAAGAATTAGCATTTGCAATAGCAATACCAAATAAGATGTGGCAGAATAAATTTAACAGAAAAGACGAAAGAGATCTGTAAGCTCTGTGTGGTAAGATCAGTTTGAAGAGGGTAATAAAGATGATGTTTAATAATGAAAATAAAATTGAGTATAAATTTCAAACTTTGAGGATATAAATAAAAAATGTCAAAGAATCTACCTATGTGTAGATTGGAAATACCAATATTGTTAAAATGTTCATATAGTACACAGAAAACTATAAATCAATGACCTTCAAAACATCAGTAGGATTTATTGCAGGATGAGGGAAAAGATCCTGAAAATGTAAATGCTTCCTCCAAATAAAATCAATAGCATTTAGAGCATGGTATTGGCATAAGCACATCATCTATTGAAAGAAAATACAAACTGGAAAATAAACCTATGATAGGAACATAACTAATTTAGTTGAATATTCTAAGGAGAAACTTTGAAAAAAGGCTAAATGGAAAGGAACACATTAAAAGCCACACACAGGACACTGCTGTAGCTTGATTCATATCACCTGTTACAGTCATCAAGACAAAATTTCAAACTAAAGTACAAGAGCCAAAACTATGAAAACATTAAGGAAAATATTTCACAAAACCAAAAGGCATAGGAATTACAATTGTTACAATATATGGCTGGGCCACGCACCAGTGGCACATACCTTTAGTCACAGCACCTGGGAGGGAGAGGCAGGCTGATATCTGTGAGTTTGAGGCCAGCCTGGTCTGTAGAACAAGTTCCAGGATAAGCTCCAAAGCAATACAGAGAAATCCTGTCTCTAATTTTTATATGACAGTAAAGTGTAGACTCTGAGGCATATAAACAGCCAAGGAAAAGGACTCAGCCTTGTAATGAGTACAGTTTTTCCGCCCGCCGCCTGGTATTGTCCTGCTGCTATGCCGCCAACCCCAAATAATACACAGAGACATTGTATTTGATATTATCCTGTTGGCCAGTTACTAGTTTCTTATCGGCTAGCTCTATCTTAATTATTAACCCATTTCTGCTGATCTATGTATTTCTCTTACCGGGGAGCCGGCGGCATACTGCTTTGCCAAACTCTCCATCTTGACTCCTCCTTACTCCTTCCTATTTCCTCCTTGTCTCCTAGTCCCTCCTATCTTCCTTTCCTATTGGCCAACAGTGCTTTATTATTAACCAGTATGAGAAACATATACAGAATGACATCTCCCATCACAGCCTCCTAAACACAGAGCCTACAAAGAGGCAGAAAATATTTGGAAACAGCATTTGACTATTTATACAATATATAAGACAATTCTGAAAACTTATCATGAATGTCACACATATACATATTGATGAATTTAAAAAGGACAATAGATTCTTTACATAAACAATTTGGAAAATATATATTCAAAAAACAACAGATACAAGGAAAATATGTTCATTCAGAAAATAGACAAGTTAAAAAAATTGAGAAATAAGATAAATGAGTAGAAGTTCTAATTGTCTCTTTGTTTTTGGGAGTGGTTTTGTGTGTGTGTCTGTGTGTGTGTGTGTCTCTGTGTGTGTGTGTGTGTGTTTGTGTGTGTGTGTGTGTGTGTGTGTTGTGTACATGAAGAATATGATTATAGAGAAAACGTGAAGTTCCCAGCACTCCAGAAGTCCATGAGGAAAGGAGAAAGAGTGGATCAGGCTAATATAACCCCAATGAATGATGGTTGGTGTTGTAATTAAAAATTAAAAAAAAATAAAGCAGCTTGAGATTAAAAGAGTCCATGCAACAGAGTTCAAGTGGAGGGGGTTTTTATTAGGGAAAGGGATCATAAAATGGGGATATGAGAGTGGGAGACAAGCATCCGCGCAAAGGAACAGAGGGAGAGAGGAAAGAGAGGCAGACAGAGACAGGGAGAGAGGGAGAAAAAGAGAGATGAGGCAGGGCCCTTTTAAAAGGGAGCTTAATGATTGTGCACGGGTGGCATTTGGGTGCAATGGTTGCAGCTGAGGACATATCCAGTCAGAACACCAGGGACAGGTCATTACAGATGCCTGAATACTAAAATTTGAAACAAGAGGTCAGATTTCCAGTATTGAAAGTAAAAAAAAAAAAAAAAAAAATACCTCACAATCATGGATTCTGTAAGTGGAGAAACTGTCTTTGAGAAACAATGGGGAAATATGGCATCACTAGGAAGAAAAAAAAAAAGAGAGAGAGAGAGAATTTGCTATTAAGAGACCTACCCTATGGATTCCTCATGCCAGAAAAGAAATAGTAAAGGAAGGACTATTGGGCAATAAGATATGAAAGAACAATTGAAAGTCTGATTGATTCCTAAGTTTGAACCTCCAACCAAGATTATATGTATAGAAAAGTCATCCTCAAATGTCATTCACTATGAGCTTCTATTTATGTGACATTGTCAAAATGATGCTTTCAGACATGGAAAGAGATTCATGTTCACCCAAGATGGGGATAGTGATGAATTATTGTCTTTAAAGATGCAGCTAGTAAATATCAAGGGATGTTCTCATGTCTATGAGTGGATGAGATGCATTAATGGAATTCAGTGGGTTTAAACACAAAGACCTTAATTAAGGTAGGTGTGATACAAGGGTGGGTTTGGTAGGATACATGGGAAGTAAAAGACTCAAAGTATAACATATAAAATTGCTACAAAAAATAATATGAACATTTAAAAGAGAGAGAGAGAGAGAGATGGACAAATAGGTGAGACAAAGGATGGCTTCACAATCATAGATAGTACTGGCGGGAATTTTTGCACTGGAGTGTTTCAACACCAGTTTCCTTCTTGTGCCATTGTACTCTACATTTACACACCATGCTTCATTAAGGAGGGCTGGAACAAGAGCATCCAGCAGAGCTCCATTTCATTTCCTAGCAACTGGGTGTTTTTTGAAAGATGGTTGGAAGGCTTATACAAGTTACTACACTGTTTTTATGGGTTATTTCCTTATAACTTTGTCTTCATATTATCAAGGGAAAACCACCCAGACACCCTCTATCTGTGAAATAAAGATTAAAAAAAGAACTGCCTGACACTGTGAAAGTGATTGATTTTGTACAGAAACTTAAAAGATTCCCTCCCAAATCCCTGTGGAAAAAAGGCCTGGAGACGTAAGAATAATTTTTGTTAAGTCCAAACATTTGTTGGATTGAGCTGAAACTGTGAATAAAAGATGAGATGTGACTTTCACCCCTCTCAAGTAAAAAAAAAAAAAAAAGTGGTACTTTCAAGGAGACAGGAGAATAAAGATAGAAGCACACATAGAGAGGACTGGAAAACACACAGAAATGTATTAAAATTAGTAATATTTCCCATATCCTAATATAATTTAAGTAAAAGAAACTGATGGCAAGTTTTTTTGAAAGGAGTATATGATTACTTGAAGTACATGACTATTGATTATACTTTGTTATACCTGTACTATAGAAATCATTCTCAGCTTTCACCTTCAATCTTTAAATTTATCATGGTTGCTCATTGTTTGGCAGCTGAACTTTCATCTTTTAAAAACAAAGACTAAAGAAGAAGAGCGATTGGTTCTAATTCACATGTTAGGGTCAACATCGTCTGCATATGTACAGACATATTCTAACATGTACACAATGAATAAGAAAGTCACTGTTCTTTTCTAAATTGTACGTGGAATGACAACCAGTGTAGATGCAAAAGCAGAATATCCATTCCAATTTAAAGAGCTTTGTGGTGACATCGGCTGTTATGATTTTGCACAAATGTATCTGGACATCTCCAAATCGTAAAGTATTGCAGAATTATTGATGTTATCATTTGTTTACATTTATGTATCTCCTACCTGCAGTATTCAAGGAGCTGTGTTATGTTACTTGAAAGGGTCAAAACTAAACCAAACATTTACTTGGTGCCTGGGAGCAGAAATGAGATGGTTCTCCAAATATCTGCAGAGACAGCATGCAACTCATGTGAAAATGTCACCAGAGGAAACTTTAATGGAAAAATTAAGAGATGAATAGGATCAGGGGATGATCTTACTTTAAAAACATATCATTTAGTGTGTATTGGAAAACAAACAACACAAAACAACAACAAAAAAACTCGACTTACATTTTCCCATTTCTCCAGTTTGTAGATATGGGGGGGGGGGGGGACTGTGGTAAAACAGCTCACACAAAAATCCAAACTGGATTTTCTGATAAACTTGAAAGCAAATGACGACACTACCCAAATAATTATGGATAACTGCAAAAAGCTGAGAGTGACAAATATCTTCCTCGGGGGAGCATACCATTAGGTTATCCAATGCCAAAATTGGGTACTTAAAACAAACATATAAAAACACTTTACATACTGATCATTTTGAATTTGCATATTTAGGATTTTATACATATATATATAATATGCATACTTATGTTTACATAAAATAATTCATGAACAAAGTGATTTGAAAGAGAGGAAGGAGTGCTAAATTGTAAGATTTTCAAGGAGGAAAGAGAAAGGTGAAAGATGCATTTACATTATACTTTCAAAACAGAATTGCATTGGATTAAACTAGATAGTCCTAGGCCAGACAGACTGATTTGCACTACCCTAATACAGCACTGTATTAAATAAAATATATTTACTATACATAAAGTGTGTGTGTGTGTGTGTGTGTGTGTGTGTGTGTGTGTGTATGAGTGAACAAATGAAGACAATTTCAACATCTTGAAAATTACTCAACAAAAGAAAAATCTTGAGGTTGCCATATTACCTAGCAGAATGTCTTGCTGTACATTTTGACTGATCAGTGGTGATTACATATTACATTTTGGTCATTAGGAAAGGTCTATATTTCTTCTGCATCCTGTTAGTGACAGAACATTGCATTAGACATTAACCTTTCAGAAGCTTGAAACTGTATAACAATAGTTGTACTATCAAGCACTTTTTATCTACCTGCAACAAAATACTGTGGCCCTAAATTTTACTTTTAATTTTTAATGGAATTATTTAAGGCATATTAATACTTAGCATTAAAATTAAATATTTTTCATTACTATTTAGATATTTTAAAATGTAATCATATTCAATTCCAAATTGTCAGCTCTTCCCCTATGGCTACCTGCCTGAATTGATTTGAAATGAATAGGTTCAGGAAATGTAAAGGGTTATTTTTTTTAATCATAATTTTAAAGAGATGCAGCTGTTTCAGGTAGTGCAAATGATTATAAATTATTAGTGTCAATCAAAGGTGTGATTTCCATCTCCTGATTAAATCTATACAAAAGAGCTTGAAACACACAGTTCAGCTGCCACCAAATGACAAATCAATCAGGAAAGACAATGCAAGTGAGTGATTAGTCTGCAGGCAAAAGACAATAGCACGTGGGTGGCATTTCCCTCTTCATGCAAAGGCCTTATTTTAATATGAAAATGGAGAGTGACCATTTGCTGTCCCCTTATATTTAAGTATTAAAAGGCTTTTCAATATAAGCGTACTATTGCCCACAATGTCGAAACAACAAAGAAAAAGGCTACAGCAGCTTTTAAATGTGTTTTCTTAGGAAAAAAACATATAGATTTACCCAATATATTTAAGGAATTATATTGCAGAAATTGCATGGAAAGTAAAGAGAAATGCAGATGTCTGAAATAAACAACAATATCAAGCTGTTTTCATCATTTGGGGTGCTAAGAGACTGAATTGAAATACTAACAACACAGAAAAATAAAAAAAAAAACTGTATTTCATTATATTAATCATATATTATTTACCACCTTATCAGTAAGCATTTTGACAAGACATTATAATCAATATAACTAAGTAGAAAAATATTTGTTTAATTAGTCAAGCCAGATGTAACTGTATGTCTTTGAAGTTCCAATGCTAGGGAGATCTAGGCAGGAGGAGCACTGGGCTAGCCTGTGCAACAAAGAGAAGCCCCTAGTAATACACTTAGTCATAGGGAAAATCTGCTAGTTTTTTTTATTTTTTAAATTAAAAGATAATTACATTATTTTTATCTTTCTTTTCTTTCCCCCAACCCCTTATATGTCCTCCTCCACCTTGCTCCCTTTCAAATTCATGGCCTCATTTCTTTAATTGATGTTGTTATCTATTTATCATCTATCTTTCTATCTACCTATCTTTCTTCTATTTATCTATCTATCTACCTATCATTTGTCATCAATCATTTATCTATCATGTATCTATGTAATCTATCTATATATTTGAATAATACTTAAATACAACTTTCTCAATCTGTTTAGTCTATGTCAGTGGTTCTAAACCTTCCTAATGCTATGACATTTTAATGCCATTCCTCATGTTATGGTAACCTTAAGTCATGCAATTTGTTCCTACTCCATAACTTAGTCTTGCACTGTTATAGATTGTCATGTAAACATCTGTGTTTTATCATGGTCTCATAGGGGTCACAACCACAAGTCGAGAATCGCTGACCTATGTGATTCTGCACTGGCCAATCAGTATTGGATAACCGAGTAGGGATAAAGTTTGTACTAATCTCAGCATCCCCTAACTGCTGGCAGTTCTTTGTTTAAGGGTGGAACACTGTAAGGTTTTCCCTTCCATGTTCTCTTGTCTTGCTTATGTAGCTCTATTATGAAATATATTCAGTGGAGCTTCAATGTCATTTATAGAAGACACCGGCTTAGAGCAGACTCCACCTCTACTGGTTCTTAGAGTTTCCCCCACCTCTAACGAAATCATGAACTAATATTTTATTCAGATAAACACATTAGCTTATAGAACATGTTTTAAAATAACTATAAATCTAACTTCCTTTCAAATTAAGATATTGTGATTTTTATTCAACATCATTATGATATAGTATTGATTTAAAAAAAAATACAGTTTTCTTTGTGGTTTCATAACCTATTGTAAGATTCTAAATGGTATTATTAATTTGGCACATGTATGCGATAATATGGATAATTTTTAAGTATCCAGATGTTTGCGTAGTGTCACAGTTGAAACATTCTTAACTTTGGCTGCAAAGGCCTCAGGTAGAGCTAATTGTATACATTATCAATGTCATACAAATAAGTATATATTCCTCCAAAGGTTTTGTATTACCTATGAGTTAATAGCTATTTTTTTCTACAAACATGAGAAAGAACGTGACCCTTTAATTTCTTTGAATCACTTTCTCAGGTACAATAATAAAAACAATGATTACCTGCCTCCTTATTCCGTGAATATATAAGTACTCTGTGTCTGCCTGTGTCTGCGTGAATTCATGTGTTTTTTTTTTTTTTTTTTTTTTTTTTTTTGAAGATCCAGATAATCTGAGTAAAACTGAGTGGCCAAATACTCAATAAATAAAGGCCCCAAAATAATAATTTTCCTTTTGGAGGAAAATGTATTATTTAAAAAAAAAGCATAAAAATGGGGCAGTTTTAAAGGTCTGATATTAAATTAATGCCATTGCATTTACTTGTAATGTAGTACTGGTATTTGTTCAAGACATTTATTTAGTCCATCTTCAGTACATGGTGTCTACATTGGATTTACAATCCTTTGTAACACTCTGGGGAGAAAGTGCTCTAGGCATAAGAGAATGACTGAAGGTTTCTGAAGAGAAGAATGACAGGGAGAAAGGTGTATTTAAGAAGATGGATTTTGTGGGAAGAATGTGAAAGGGATTCAGGCCATGAGAGAAAGGTGGCGATGAGATCAGAGAAGACACTGCTGTTCCCCACAGGCTGTGAGTATGTAAGCATCATTTCACTGAAAAGTCAATAAATAGCTTCAAGGCAAGGATTTTATCATATGCTTTAAAATACTGAACTCCTTTTCAGTGGAAACAGCATAAAAAACCACCAGAGTCAATTCTGTTAAGAAACACAAATGGAGACACAAAATTGCTACCATGAATATGGTGCTGAGGTAGTCCTTCCCCTTAGCAGTGCTGCGCTTGGAGTTCTAGGACCACACATTGCCTGCATTTAGCCCAATGATGGTAATTTAGACATGCAATGAGTGATATGGGGGAAAAAAGGTAACCTCTATGCCTCAGACTGAAACAGCTATCATGAATTCTTGATAGATAACTTCTTATTTAAAATATAAGTCATTAAAATATCATGTATGTTCAAGCAATATTGGAAAAAATGGAACATAAGAATCATACTTGAACTTAATATTTTTCTCAAAGTGTATTTCTCATGCAGATGGTTTGGTAAAATTCCAACTTCCATGGTATGGAGTGGAGAGGGGGACATCTCTGGGTCAGTGGGTAAGTGTTCCTTCTGAAATATGGATTGCAGCCAGAGAAGAGGTTAACATTTAATGGAAACCACAATAAATAAGATTTTAATGAATAAAATACAAGACAGAAAAAGACATGATGCTTAGGGCAGTATTGATAAATCCTAAGTTTGTTAATTAACAGATAAAGCAATCGCTTTTAATTGTATCTAATTAAGATAATGTAGTCTCTAGGGTTTCCCGTGTTGTTGACAGAAGAATTAAGAATAATGTCAAGAATGAGTGATATTTTGTCTCTGTGATTCATATTGGTGATAAAAATTTCAAATCAAATTATACACTAATACAATAAAATTATGTCACTGATTTTAAAAATGGTTTTGAAGAATTATAATTTAGTATAAATGTTTATATTGTAAAGAAAATCTACTGTCTTCATATATTACTTTTATTTTAATTATGTTTCTTCCTTTTATTTCATTTTTTAGATAATTGTTATATTTTTATTTTACAGTCTTATGACCCATTTTTCTCTCTAAAGCCAAACATGCTATATTTTTCAAAAGTAAACCTTGGTTTATAAATCAAAATATGTTTAAAAGATTCAAATTAGATAAATCAATAGGCAGGAGATAATAAAAGAGGACATACAGCTATTCATTAATAGGAAAAATTCTAATAGGGTGAACTATAAATCATAAAACAAGACATTCTGAGAAAAGTCTGAGGACTTTCTTTCATATTGTCACCCTTTGTATGCTATTCATGCTATTTCACATGTGACTTCTCCTGGCTCCCTTCCTCAAGATCACACCTAGATGTTCCACAAATGTATCTGCAACACTAATGCTGGTTTATACTGCACTGTCTTGTACTGTGTGGATGTATAATTATGCCAGCTCTGTCTGAATGGCCAGGAAGAGAAAATTGAATGGTCCAGAGAACTAGGGTAGAACCAAACATGACTGACCAAAATAAAACAAAATAAAATGTCAATGAAATGATTCCTAATGATATTCTGCTATAGTGATAGAGCTGTGCCTAGCTCAGTTAGCATCACAGAGGCTTCCAGATGAAGAGACCTACTGCCAGACATTAGGCAGATCTTTGTATGGTGGACCCTATGAAAGAGTGAAGGAAGAAATGTAGGAACTGAAGAGGTCCAGAACACCAGGGATCACAGAGCCTCAGGGAGACCGAGTCAGCAACCAGGTAGCCTGCATGGGTCTACACGAGGTCTTCCTCATGCATAGTGGTAGTTCCCTTTGGGGTTTTAATGAGACTCCTCACAGTGGGAGTGAGGGCCATCTCTGACTCTTTTGCCTGCCATTAGGACCCTTTTCCGCCTACTGGGTTGCCTCCTCCATCCTTGATCTGAGGGTTTGTATCTGTCATTATTGCTTCTTTTTATACAGAGCTTGGTTGCTATCACTCTGAGGCCTGCTGGGTTTTTTTGTTTGTTTGTTTTTTTTTTTTTTTTTTTGTTTTTTTCTGAATGGAAATGGAAGAGCTGTGGATCTGGGGGAGAAGGGAGATGGGAGGAGAGAGAGAGAGAAAGAGAGATAGAGATAGAGAGAGAGTAGCTCCAGTGGGCCACCTTTCCTGAAATGGTGCTATGTTTTCAGCATAGTTTAGCCTCCCACACATAAGACAATATGAAGATAATTTGATTTTTATTATATTCCCTCAACACTCTTATGTTTCAGAACTCTTTAGTGTGTCTTTCTTACCCCTCCCTGAAAAGGCCGACTTTAAGCTCAGCTTTGTTTCCCCCAATATTGCTTTATAATTTATGCAAAAAACAGGATACATGCTTTTAATTTAAGTCCAACTAATAAAGCAAATGAGCTTTCATTATTCAATTTTAAATTCATATTTTTTGATGCACACATATTCATAAAAATTAATATCCTCTCTCCTCAATGGGCCTAGTTATTTGCAGGCAATAAATGAGGGGGAAAGTAAACCTGCACAAAACCAAAATCGTGTAAGTGTGTGTGTGTGTGAGAGAGTATGTATGTGTGTGTGCGTGTGTGTGTATGTGTGTGTGTGAATGTGAGTGTATGTATGTGTGTGTGAGAGAGAATATGTATGTGTGTGTGTGTGTGTGCGTGCTTGAGTGCGTGCATGTATGTGTGTGTGTGTGTGTGTGTGGTTTTTGAATGTGTGTTCCTTTGTGTGCAGGAACATGTGACCATGCTTACAACTAAGGATTGTATATGTCAATGTAGGATATGTTATCAAAGCACGACTCTCCCTCTACTGCTGTCAGTCTTAATTTTAAGAGACAATGCTTCTCATTGAACCAGTAACTCCCAGCTTGGTCTCCTGACCGTGCAGCATACTGAAGCCAGCCTGTTTTCCCTTCTCCTCCACCAGTGCCAGGACACAACCTATTGTCTTGTGTACACATCCTGACGTTTAATGTAGATCTGTACACAGTTCTCTGTGCTTATCCAGAAAGCACTTTATCCACTAATTCATCTCCACAACTCATTCTGTCTTGCCATGAAAGTATTGTTTTATTTTGAATAGAACCATAAATGTAATACAAAGTATTGTTCAAGTGGGCAAATGTGAAAAAACACTATTTTGTATGTTATTGTTATTATTATTATTATTATGAAAAGTAAGAATGCCATGTTGACTACAATTAAACTACAGGGCAAGTCTATGCTCATATGTATTGATAAAAGCAAAAATTTTTTTAAAACATTCAGACAGATTGTTCTTATATTTGTATTTTATTGAGCTATATAAATTTCCCCCACTCCCCTCTCCTTCTCTCCTTCCTCTTTTTTACTCTTTCTTAGATCCCAAGATCCCAATTTACTCCACAACTTTTAATCACAACAGTTTTTTTCTTTGATGTCCCCACTATAATGCAGAAGGCTCTTGAGCATGGATGACAGGGTTTATCTATTCCCAGGAATAGGGGAGTAAAGAGGCCTATAGTTTTTACTGATAATATAATCTCTTTTAACAGCTAAATACCTGATTTAAGTTGTTACTTCTAATAATAAATTAACATATACAAGAAAGGTATCATGATAAGGAAAGGTGGAGTTAAGGGATAAATATATAAACAGACCTGAAACCCTTGTTTCAAAAACTGAGAGAACAAGAGCTTAGATTAGTGGCACTCACCTGTTTTATAGCACATGGAAGATTGAGACAGAAAACTCAAGATTTTCATGGCAGCCTCCAGTAATATTGTAAGTCACCTCAGCTAAAACAAAACAAAACAAAAAGATAGTCCTACTCTAAAGAAAAGTAATAATGCAATAAACATTTCAAAAAAAAAAAAGAATAAAAATGTCACTGAAAATCACATGTGTCTTTTAGAAACACATTTAAAAAGTGAAGAATGATATTTTATCATGACTATGTAGCTTCAGGTAAAAATTAGAGGCAGATGGAAACAAAGGGTGACCAAAGGGGAGTTCAGTAGATGCCTATACACACATGTACTCAATACCTACACTGCTTTTGTTGTTGTTGTTTTGTTTTTGTTTTTGTTTTCTGACTTGTCTTTTGTAAAAGCATGACTTCACTGGGGAATTAGGACTGTTTCTGAAAACACAGGATGCAGACATACAAACATGCCCGCTGTATTCTCTTCTCTCTTCACAAAAAAAGAGGTTTTTTTATAGTAGACTGACAAGAAGACTTCAAATGATATCTTGGGATTAAAGCTAGCACCACAAATTTCAAATTGTTTGCTTTTCCTAGAAAGATGGATGTCTTTTATTAAGAAGGTGGTGTTGTCCTTACACTTAACAAATACCAGAGTTTCAAGATCTTTCTTTGGATGTTCGAATTACCACAATCAATCTGCACTCCAAGTTTCTAAAGAAAGATGCTAAAATGCAATACTTCTGCCATTAAAATATGATAAAGTAATTAATTTTCATGAACAATAAGGCACTCTTTCATGAACTTCCTTAAAAATCTATCAGTGGCCAGTATTCTAGTACATAGTGGAGCTAAACTTGGGTGAAGCTTTTCCTTCTAATTTCACGTTTTAGATGACATCAAACATGTAGTTCATTCAGTCTCTCTGTAGATTCTAGAAAACATCCAAAGATCATTATTTGCTTAACAGATGTCTTCTAAGAAGTATCTTTGTGTAAAATTCAGATTTTTATAGATCTGAGGCTTTATAAAATTCACCTCCAAGTTTTGGTATGCAGATGTAGGTTCCCTCTGAAGCAGCAGCTGGAATTTTTCTTTTCAGACACCTACACTAGACAGAGCTGACTTTGGAAGTAGCTATTGACTTTTTGTATTCTAGGCAGTTTCATATTGATCTTGAGGCAACTCAATTACAAACACCTGGAAGAGGCAATGAATTTGAATAGTGTTCATGGCTTTTTTTTAATACATCTTTTTCTTCCTTTGTGAAGGGCAATGACTTACATTTTGCAAAATGAATCACAAGGAGATATTCTTGTTCTTTCCATAGAGGAAAGAATATTTAAGACAAAGCACTTAAGACAAATGTTGACGTTATTTATGAATGCATATTATGTCCAATTTTTATAGCCTAAGGGAGTGTTTTCCTTCTTTTAAAAAGCCTATCCTGGCTAATAGTTAGATCTCATATGGTGGAGACTGTAAGGAATAATCAATGTCTCTATTTCCCAAATAATAATAATAATAAAGGAGACCTTATATCTGAAGGAAAGAAGAGACATATAGTGGGACAATAGAATTGCCTTTTATTGCACAATGGCAAAGTGATTTAATTTTCTTTATAACTATAGATAGAAGATAGTTAAAGAGTGAGTTTTCAAAGAACACAGGGCATCTCTGTATTGTGTTTCTACAAGACAGTGTCTGTGGGATGTCTGCTAAGTTATTTACATCATGATCCAATCAGTTCACAGCCCCTGGAAGAAATGTTGATCAGTACCACATAACACCACTTTTTTTTTTCTTTAAGAATAAATGTAAAGGCATACAAATACCATGTCACAGAACCGGGCACATATTACATTATTTACTACATTATTAGCACATTAAACTTAGTATTTAACCGGTAAAAATAAACTGTAAAATTTCAGTTATCAAAATAAGTGGAAAGCTAGTTAGCAGGGAAGATTAGAAACAATACTCTTCACCATAAAGAATTTGTCAATTAAAATCCAGTTTCTTTCAGTTATCATATTTATGTCTATACATGCATGTCAAACTGATGGCTCCCCAATTAAACATGCATATTGATGGAGCCCTTTTTGCCACTCTGAGAAATAACCTGAACAGTGTGAGAGATACAGACGTTACTTGGGACTATCACCAATATGATTATTTAATAGAAAAACTAATGTAAGTCTAGAGTAATAGGAGATTACACCTTCTGTATGATGGATGGAAAATTCCTTTCATGTCAGGACAATTGAATCAAATTTCCTAAGAGAACTATTACTGACATTTATTGCTAGAATAAATTTGTCTTTTGCCAAATGCTCACATGAAATTTACTTGGCCACTTTAATGTCACCCAGAATTGTGTCTCTTGTACTAGAAAAATTCTACTCACCCTATTTTTTGGAGTTTTGTTGTTTTCTCTATGGTTGCTAGATATGTTTTACTTGATGTTGAAGAAAAAAAATCATCCAGAAGAGTCATTGTTTAAGAGCTAAAATATATTATGGTCTAAAATATCATCTCATAAATGAATTTACCCAATTACAGATGTTTTTCAGTTATCTTAAAATATAAATAATAGTCACAACTTGTTTATAATTCTTAATTGTGCATGTTTTTTTTAAAAAATAACTGTTTTTTTTAAAAACAATTGACTAATACACAAAATAAGATGTCTTCTTATAGTTTATGATCAATTTTTTAATTGCACTTTAAATTATGGATCAGTTTTAGCCATCTGTTCATATCATCACCCTGTCTCCATATTGGGTAGGCTCAATTAGCACTAAATGCAGGGGTCCTGGAGACACTTGCAGTCATCGTCTTGATCTCATTGAACAGTCACTATATGGATTCCCTTGTGCTTCATTCATCCAGCTCCTGGAATGTAAGCTTCTGGTATTCAAACCATATACTGTAATTCGGCCCTGTATACACAAATTTTCTGTATAGAAGAATCAAATGAAGAAATATTTTGAAAGAAAATTATTCGTGTGTGCAGTTAAAATATAACTTAAACCCATAAAAAAATAGAAAACTGTTTAGATACAAAATTCAAGAAACAGGTGACTCACCACCCTCAGAAAAGGCACAAAAACGTTAGATAAACTTAAGGACATTTTATAATTGGGGGAAACCCAGAAATCTAACAGAATCTAAAAAGCTAGTGGGGAAGGTAATAGCACTAGCCTATTACTTTAATTTTCTCATTTAATTCCATTGTTCTTGTTTGATTGACACACCTGAGCAGTTAGTGAAATATGTGTCATACCTAAGGTAGAAAAGAATGATAATTATGTGAAGAAAAATTAAAAAATGAAACTATTTTAAAAGTAAATATCCAAGAAGCTTGGATTGAAGCCACGATGCCCTCTGGTGTGCAAATGCTTGAAGAATAGTCTAGCAAACACATTTTATATAATGTCCTCTAAGTAATAATTGCTGGGTAAAAATAAAACACTGAAAACTGAGAAATTCACAATGTACTTAATTACCAAAGCCCAATATACTAATACTAATTCAATTAGTATTCAATTAATGATTGTTTAAATTACAAATGAAATTAAGTTCAGTCATTTTTGTTCTGGAGTGAAGGCAGCAATTTCTGATGAAAATGCCAAAGCTTCTCTTGCTACAGATGCCTGTCTGAAACTCATCAGGGGATTATGAATAAACATGCATAGAGGAGTATGCAGATTTCCTCACAGAAAAGCCATGAATGTTTTAACACCCAGGGGGTCAAATTATAATAAAGGGATAGCACCTGTCACTGGAGGCAAACTACAAGATCACCTTTGCAATCCCTAGAGCAATTAAATCACTGACAACTTAGCTTTGCTCTGGCAAGCAGAGCCTCCAAAGGCACAGGCATGTACATAGCTCTCAGAGGGCCACACACTTAAATTGCTTTAAATTCTACTCATTCATTTTTTTTTCTGAGCACTGTTTTACCATGATACATATGAAAGGCTCCCCTCACAAAGGCAGAGTGAATTCTTATATTTTATTAAATTACAAGAGGGAAAACTTACATGACCTCTTTTGATCATTATATTCATTACTAATAACATGTATCCCTTTAGTTACAGAAAATATCATTAGTTTGTGAAAATATCATATTACGAAACATCTATGCACAGATAAGATATCTGCATTGAAACATCAATAAAATATTTTAGGTTATCTTTCTAAGAGTAATTTCTGAGTGTTCTTCAGGACCTGTAAAGGGTATTTCCTAGGTATGTGCATCTATCTATCTAAGATACCAAAAGTACTGCTCATGTCTACACCCCAAACACAAAACCTCACTCTTTCAGTCTCTTGAATGTTTTAAAATTATTATGCCACCATGCTGACCTTAGCTGTTAATTGTAGAGTATTTTTGGTATTGAAATATCTTCCTTGAAGATAGCTGTTGGCTTCACACACTGACACACTTCAGTGGTTTGAAAGCCAAGAAAGAACATAGATAATCAAGGTAGAACAATCCAGGAAAGAAAAAATAAATTCCCTGGGAAGAAACCAGAACACCTGGTAGCAAACCTCTACAGTAAGTTAACAAAGAAGTCGTTTCTGAAGGACAAAAGATGTGGTATCCACTTAAGTTTGTAGTGCACTGTTGTGTTCAGCATGTCTTCTATCTATAGTAACTGTTGTAAGCATGATGGCGGCACAAATGATCTCTATTTCTTACCAATGTTTGGAAAATTCATGTAATAAAGCTACCACAGAAAATGTACACTTTTAGAAAGTCTAAAATGCCATGTTGAACTATTTCCTTTTGCAATGACTTTACTGTTTGTGGTTTGCATTTTTGCTAATCAAAGTGATGGTAATGATAATAACAACAACAACATTTTCAAAGAAAGTCTCCTGCAGTGAAGAGAACACTTTAGAAATGCCAGAAAGCTAGTTCCAGAAAAGTATAACATGAATGATTCTCTCTCAAAATTTGACATGGAAACGAAAGTTTTTAACACTCCTTTTAAGTTTGTGGCAATATTTATAGAAATGAACAGAGAAACATGCAGGCAATCAATGACTATAAATCTCAGAGTGTTTTGTGAAACCCCTTAAACAAAGATTTAGGTGATTAGTATGATTAATGTTTTGCTAAATGGTAATCAAATTTATTTAGTAACACAAGTGTTCAATAAGCAAATAAATGGGAAAATAAAAATAAATGGGGGAAAAAGAAATAGATATGATAATAAATTATATTTAGATAATAAGCAGATAGATAGATGATATATAGAGAGATGGATGGTATATAGATAGATATGAACACAATACAGTATGAGTTAGCCATAAAGAAAATGAAATCCTATCAGGTACAAGAAAGGGACAGAACTATTGGCTATCTTGTTAGGTCACTTCAGTTATACACAGAGAAAATTACTGAATTCAATTCTCATATGTGGAAGGTAAAAGGTAGATCTTAAACAGAATAGTGGCTAATAATAATGAAGGAGAGGATGTAACTCTACTCATAAGCACAGATAGTATTCATGTCAGAAAATTTCACACTCAGTCCTATTAATAAAACACATGCTAAACATTAAAAAATAAAATATCTTGCATGCATGTATGCCTGTGTTCAGTCACCATTTACTTTATTATTTAAATTTCTTCTCTGTGTACTGTCATAAAATAGTCAAAGAACTGATCTCCTAAAATGCAGAGGAAGATCTGGGTGCAAAGTGTCCAGCATATTTTCTTTAAGCGAGACAACTCTAGGGTCTCTGATTGTACTGTCATTAAATAAGAAATTAAAAAACAGAAGACATTAAATGTGTGTAAAATTTCAATTCTATAATTGTATTATTTCAGCAAATGAAAGTAAGGGAGGAATATGAAAAGTAGAATGCGAAGCAGACAGCTCAGATCTGTACTATTCTTTTCTTGTATTCTTAATGCTCCCTGTGTATTCATTGTCTTGACTTGCATGCTGATTAACACTCTCTTCTGAACAAGGAAAGAACTTGCTACAATGGCTGTATTTAAAAGTTAGGAATGCTTCTTCCAAGGAAGATTTGGTTTGACCCGGTACACACAGGTTTACCTGTCATTTATCATCTATGTCTTTATTGATTAAATGACTGTTGTGCATTTGTATTCAGTCCAACACCTCCCTTTCTAAAAGGTAGGACTTAGAGAGAAGATGCAGTTTCTAGGGCCAAATAGACCAGGGCACAGCTGACACTTTGTTCAAAATCTATACTGATTGCAATAACTGGACCCATCATGTAGCCATCTACATTGATTGTGGGGATTGCTGATGACTCACTCGACAGCCATTTGCCTGGGAAAATGTTACTAGAACCATATGAATCTTAACCAACTGAATTTAAAGAAAAGGTAAGAGGGGAAAAAAATCAAAAGATAGGAATGATAGACAAGAAGTAGAATAATAACCCACTCACTACCTAATCAACATTATTGCAGTTAGTCACATTCAAGCTATGCCATAGAATCTGATAAAGCAATTCAGATATAACAGCTTTCGAAATGTTGAGATATATAATGATCAATCATAATGATGTCCCAAACAGAGGGGTAAAGATAATACAGAATAAAACTCATTAGATTAATACATTATTAAAATTTAAATATCTAAAGGCTTAAAAATAAACAAACAACATTTATTTTTGGATTTCTCCTAAAATGCATCCATCTTAGGAGAAAGTTTTTGTATCACCAGCATTAAAAGTCTAATCATTAAAGTAATAGGAAAATTGAGTGAACCCTTTGTTTGTATTGTTGGTTACTTATTATGAATAATAGATTTATAAAATAAATTTTTGAAAAGCTTAGTATATTTAATAAGATTAAGTTACCTAAATAACTATATTCATAGAACAAATATTGATGAGAATAGTGAGTTAAGTTCAAAATATGTATATCATTTTTGTAATTTTTTTAAAGCATTAAGTTACCAATGTTATAACTCATTGCTGCTTCAGACATAATACAAATCCAATGTCCTTATTTTCTACTTAAAAGATTTTCACTGAGTTTTGAATGATTTATTACCATATTGACTTTAGCATTGAGGTACAATAATTGGCTAAGTAAATCTTTAAAATATTTCAAATGTTTCTGTAAAGATTATTTGATGTATTTTAGAATCAGCTTGTTATTTCTATGGAGTGCTCATCTCTGAATGGGTTGTCTTGCTTGATCATACCCCTCCAGGCAAGGCTCAGAGATCTATGCAGAAGAGATGGCAGGAATATCATAAGAGCCGTTGGTGGTGTATGATCTTAGGGAACATACAACAGGGGAGGTTCAACTGTGAACTCACACAGACTCTGACAGCATGCAATGACCTACACAAGCTCAAGCAAGACAATGCTCCCTGAACTAAGGAAGACTTGTAGACTTGAAGTCCCACCCCTGGCCAACAAGATATTGGCAAGTCATAGCTGTTTAGAGAGGAAAACTCAGTTTTCTCCAATTAATGATACTGAGCATATTCACATTCCAAGGCAGGCATCATGCTTAGGAGTAGATGGTCACAATAATAAGAATGTCATTCTTTCTTTCTTTCTTTCTTTCTTTCTTTCTTTTTTTTTTTTTTTTTTTTCTCTGTGTGTCTTTGTCTGTCTGTCCCTATCTGTCAGCTCCCTCCCTCCCTTCCATCCTCCCTCTCAACCTCCCCCCCTCTAGCTCTCATGCAGGGTCTAACTATGTAACCCTAAATAGCCAGGAACTCATTCTATATACATGTCTGTTCACCCATGCTTTGCCCCAGAAGAGCTGGAATTAAATGCATGCAACAGCAAGTCCTATCCTATTCTTCCTTTCCTCTCTCTCTCTCTCTCTCTCTCTCTCTCTCTCTCTCTCTCTCTCTCTCTCTGCTTTTTAAGAGAGAGAAAAGATATGAAGTTGGAGTTTGTGAGTATAAGTCACTCTGGGAAGAGCTGGGGACTGAAAATGCTGTGAAAAAATGACTATGAAATTCTAAAAGCATTTTAGAGGGGAAAATATGTGCTGCAAAATTAATAAAGATGATGGATTTATTACACACACCTAGATATTTACCTCTAAATTATGTACAATCTGCTTTTCTTTGTCAAAGAATTTAATTGTACGAGCATTTCTTAATTAAAAAGTATAACTTTAAGAAATCTTCAATGAAATATCATTGTTATTCTGCAGATATCTTTGCATTCACTCAAAATGTTCACATATATATATATATCACTTAGGAACCTACAAGTTGGCTCACCAAATAAATATACTTGCCCACAAACCTGATGACTTGAGTTTGAATCCAGAGCCTCAAATGGTAGACAGAGGAACTCAGATGCCAGAGTTGTCCTATGAATTCCTCATCTGTGTCATGGCAATTGCATACACACACACACACAAATACACTCTTACACACACTATATAAATATATAAATAAACTTTTTAATGAGAAAATTATTCTATGTGGTATTTAAAAGATTCATTGTCAATTAATATCGTTATATAATATAAACCTGAAACTTTAAGAAAAAGTATTGGGAAAACATTTATTTCTAAAAATTGTTTATAACCATAACAGAAAATGAATTATATTTTACTGAAAATAAATAAGAAATACAAAAGAAACTTTTAGAAGAGTGTACTGTTCTAAATTATTAGATGTCAATAAAAATAGTTACCTTTTCTATCTTTTAATTAAGATATTAATTTGATCTATCATAAATATGTAAAACATGTATCATTAAATATTATTCCCAAATATCAAACTTTTCCCAAGAGTAGCATGGAAAATTCTGAACCTCAAGGAATCTGACTTGACTCACATGTCCAGTGTCTCTCTGATAACATACCGATGTGTGTGAACAACACAATAGAAATTAAAATAAAAGCAAGGTATGTTATTCCACTGCACTACAAAACATATATCAGTGATAATACATAGGGAAATATTTCTGCAACATTACATAAGTAGTCATTTGTTTATAGAGACACAAATGTAGATAAAAATTATTAGCAGCTCAGTCATGTTTTTCTTGGGAAGAAATGAGTAGGAAAAGAGAAAAATAAAACATCATATACCTATATTTTAAAGTTATCTACTTCTTTTAAGTGCTTTCTGACAGTTCAATTTTATTTGGTACTTTATTCTACCAGTAATGATGCTCAAATTGGTTTCCTTTTCTTAGTTTTCTCTGAAGAAAGATCACATTTCCTATTACCTTTACTAAGGAAACTGACAAAGCAACACAACATTCTGGAACAATGTATTTGAGGAAATATTTTATTTCCTCCACAAAGCAGGGAACGAGTGCCCTCTGCTGTCCGTTTGTAGATTTTTGGCAGTTCCAACCTGTGATCTGAAAGTATTTAAACTTGTGGCTCGTAAGGTTTGTATCAGGTCAGCAGTTTCTGTGGGTTTCTCCAGCCTGGTCTTGACCCCTTTTCTCATCACTCCTCCCTCTCTGCAAATGGATTCCTGGAGCTCTTCTCAGTGTTTAGCTGTGGGTGCCTGCTTCTGTTTCCATCAGCTACTAGATGAAGGCTCTAGGATGTCATATAAGGTCGTCATCAATCTCATTATAGGGAAGGGCATTTAAGGTAGCCTCTCCACTATTGCATAGATTCTTAGTTGGGGTCATCCTTGTAGATCTATGGACATTTCCCTAGTGCCAGATATCTCTACAATGGCTCCCTATATTATGGTATCTCTTTTCTTGCTGTCCTCTAGTTTTTCCCTACCTCAATCTTCCAGGGCATCATACCTTCTCCTACCTTCCTCCTCCTCCTAACTCCCACTCCCCTCCCCTCGTGATCCCACTTTTTCCAGGGGACCATGTATGTCTTAGGGGTCTCCTTGTTTCCTAGCTTTTCTGGCAGTGTGGATTGTAGGCTGGTAATTCTTTGCTCCATGTCTAAAATCAATATATGAGTGAGTACATACCATGGTTTTTCTATTTGTGACTGGGTTACCTCACTCAGGATAATCAGGATAGTTTATTCTATTTCCATCCATTTGCCTGGTCATTTCAAGATTCAATTGTTTTTTGTTAGTTTTTTTTCTGTTATGTTTTGTTTTGTTTTGTTTTTTGTTTTGTTTTGTTTTTTGTTTTTGTTTTGTTTTGTTTTTTTCCCTGCTGAGTAGTACTCATTTATGTCAATGTACCACTTCTTCATTAACCATTCTTCAGTTGAGGGGCATTTAGGTTGCTTCCAGGTTCTGGTTATTACAAATAATTTTGTTATGAACATAGTTGAACAAATGTCCTTGTTGTATGAATGTGAATCTTTTGAATATATGCCTAAGAGTGGAATCCCTGAATCTTGAGGTAGAATGATTCCCATTTTTCTGGGGCACTACCATATTGACTTCCAAAATGGCTGTATAAGTTTTCATTCCCACCATCAGTAGAGGAGTGTCCCCCTTTATCCACAACCTCTCCAGCATAAACTGTCTTTGGTGTTTTTGATTTCAGTCATCCTGACAGGGGTAAAATGTTATCTCAGAAGCTGGGACTGGCCCAGACCCCCTGAATGTGGGTGTTAGTTAGGAGGACTAAGCAGTCTATGGAGCCTCTGGTAGTGGATCAGTATTTTTCCCTAGTATACACGTGGACTTTTGGACCCCATTATACATAGAGGGATACTCTCTCAGCCTAGACACATGGGGGAGGGCCTAGGCCCTGCTGCAAATGATTTGACAGTCTTTGACTATCCCCATGGAAGGCCTCACCATCCCTGGGGAGCAGAAAAGGGATGGGCTGGGGGATGGTGGGGTCAACAGGGGAGGATGAGGACGGGAGGGTGCAGGAACTGGGACTGACATATAAAACAAGCTTGTTTCAAATTTAAATTTTAAAAATTTTTCAGAAAAAGATGTATATCATATAATTTCTTCCATCATTTCTTATGTAATAACACCTGATGTCTAGATTCATGCTTTTGTACAAATAAAATTAGTCATCTATGTACATATTAATGTCTTTAAAATATATAAGCAATAATGGACTGAGGAACTGGATGGGGACAGACTCAATTTGTATTTATCAATTGAACAAAATTATATATATATATATATAATATATATATATATATAAAACTTTTAAATAAAAAAACAGACAATGCTGCCTCTGATAAGTACTGAATTACCTTTTATAAGAAAAAAATTTACTCTACTTACCATGTTGAGTATGACAAAGGATTTTCATTAAGGAAATAAAGTATGTCAATATTACCTTTCTGTCCTAGCATTTTCTCTGAAAATGCATAAATGTAGTTTAAATATGTGAGTACTTTGAGAATGTTAAACACTTTTACATCACCTCAGGTCTTCATTTGATCCACACATAATGCACTAGGAAATACAATTTTTAAAAAAAATATTTATAGCAACGGACTCATAATAAAATAATCACAAATAGATCATTTAAAACAATTTGAAATGTAAGCAGAAAGTTTTCAAATAATGAAATTTGAGTGGATAAGAAACAGTTTAAAAGTGGTCAACAACATTAGTCATTGGGAAAATGAAAATTAAAATCACATTCCAGGGCAGGTGTCACTCCCGGAATGAGTTGGGCAACAGAAACTGGAATCAAAGGGGAGAAAACTAAAATCTCATTGTTAAGGCTTGATGGTGAAGAGGGTGCATAGAGTCTCAATTAGAGGAAGAAAATAATTATGATCAAAATATATTGCATTCACTCTGAATGGGTTTATTAAAATATTATTTAAAAGAATAAAATATAGAAATAAATTTATTTCAGTGTAAATATTTTAAAAACACATTGTGTCCCTCAGAACAAGTTGCATATGTTTTAAATATCCATCCGTAAACAGTAAGCCTTCACTTAGATGAGCAGCTATAAGTCAGCTAATGCTAGGAATAATGCTTTCAGGTGGATAAAGGTATTAAGTTCAATGAGCAGTACTTATCTGCCTAGACATGCAGGTGCTACAATCTGATATCCCAAAAGTCAGAAGGCTAACACAGTATGTTCATGAATTTCAGGTAATCTGGGCTATGTAAAGGAATCTCTCACAAAGAATCAGAAAAATAAAATAAAATAAGTGAAACCATCTTTTCTCAAGTAGACATACCCCAAAAGTCTTACTTTCTCACCTATGAAGACTGCGTAATTTACAATAAAATTCAAAATAATGAAAGAACACATTTTCATAAGTGAATAATGCAAATGCAACATGTATGTCTGCAGACCTGTGCAGGGATGGAGACATTAGAGACATAGAAACATGCAGAATTCTCTCAAATACAGCTTTCTACTAAGAAACCAAAATTTAAAAAGTATAAAATAGTGAATTTCACAGTGATTATCTATGAATGGAACATGGTTTCCTTCCACAAGTAAGAAACATTCTGCTCCCCTTTTCAATTTAAAATTTTGTCACACTTCTTAAATACATAAACATAGCATACATAGTTTCCATAATTGAACCCTTCTGGAAATATCATATTCCCTGGCATATTTTTCTAGACAAGAATAAACTAAATATGAGAAAATGAAGTTAGTATTTTGTATTCTATGTATACAATATTTTGTATTCTATGACAGCCGTAGTTAAAATTCCCTGCCCATTTAGTCTCATGTTCCTTTGTCTGAGCTGCATTAAAACTAGTAATGTCTTATTTCAAACAATGAGCAATTCAGCAACTATTATTACTTCTGAAAGTATATATGTCAAGGCAGAATGATTTTGGTAAGTTTGGGGCAACAATAGCAAACATGATGTTTAAAATAAGACAATACTTAATTATCTGTCAGTGGAAATAATAGAAGATTACTAGCAATGTATCTCACAAAATTAATAATACTATGAAGATTTCACTGTGTTTGAGATAAACATGATTTTAAAAACATCCCAAGGATATTTCACTATGAAAATGTTTGAATGTAGTTTTAGCAACTCTGGAATAAGGTTACTTGAGAACACAAACAGTAAATTAATATTTGCTTATTATTTCAAAGGGCCATAGTCTATGATTAACTTGGATATACCATTTGATTTAGTTACACTTACACTATAATGTTTGGAGTTCCATTAATTTTAATTTTTTTTTCTAATTTCCCTTCTAAGATTCTTCAGGTAATTACATTATATTTGTTTATTGGATGAAAGTGAATTTTTAAAGATCTAATAACTTTTTATGCCACAAAATAAGACTTAATTAATATTAAGGTTGTACCTTAATATTTCTACAGGTGATTATTGTCAATACCTCTTAAGAGAATAGATGCTTGAAGGATATTATGGTAAACAGTGTTAACTTTTTAAAATAAAACACCTTGAAGAAATCAATATGTAATGGCCTGCTTATGATTAGATTTTTTTTCATTATTTCACACATCCCACCATCTAATGCCTGCAACATTATTTGCTATTGTGACTGGTATTCAAGTACCTTGTTTAATTCTCAGTGTCCCATTTCACTCTGAACAGCCATTCAAGGTAAGTTTGAAGTACACAGTCATGTATTGGTTAGAGCATGCAAGCCAAACATGGTAGCCCAGACGTGTTTCCCTAAGTCATCGGAGGGTGGACCACTATTATCAGGTGTTTGAGGTCAGTTTGGAGTACATAAATATTCGCAATTGTTTTTGGAAAAGATTTGTTGCTGCAAATTTGAGAACATGTATTTTTAAAAGGATAGGCATTCAAATTAATTTTCAGCAATTTTGTTATTTTCAAAGTTTTGTTTCTTCTTTTCTCTTTTTTAATCTTATATTCTACAATGGTTTCTTTGTTTAAATTTAATATTTTTTTCTTATTTTATATATCGGCCCAGTTCCCTTCCCCTCCCATCCTCTCATACCACTCACAGACATTCCCATCCCATCCCACATCCACTCACCAGGTAGGTGAGGTCTTTCATGAAGGATCATCAAATCTGTCAAGTCATTTGGAGTAGGGCCTAGGCCCTCCACCATGTCTCTAGGCTAAGGGAGTATCCCCCCCCCCCCATTGGAAATGGAGTACAGAAGTCCTTTCCTTCACTAGGGATACATCCTGGTTACATTATCAGAAGTTCCATAGACTACCCAGGCCTCAAACTTTTGAAATATTTAAATGTTCAATTTGTAAGATATTCTGCTGTTCCTTTTATTAAAATAGATTTTCATTTCACTTTTTAATCATTTGGGATTCTATCACATCATATAGTTTAGGTGACTTTACATTGATGAGGATGTTAGTCTTTCAAAAAGAGAAAGCTCTCTTTTAGAGGGGCCGTTTTTCCCTATTGTACACACTATCTCAATAACATAAGACATTTTAAAAACTATCCTTCACTTTCAAATGCATACCATTACATGGGTATCCTATTTTCCTTATCATTTTCTTGATGCTTGCCAACATTTTCCTCAATACACTGATTAATTAACTTTAATATTAGTTTACCATCATGTGATTTAAAATTTGTTTAAGTAATGTTTCCATTTTGGCCTATTCCAATAAGTACATGTATTTGACAAGCTTAAATGCACAATTAATATATTTGACTGTGCCTTCCATTAAAAATTTCCCTTCATACTGTCTGTTGTGGTAATGGGCATTTATATGGGATTTCTCTCATCAAGAGACTTTAACATATGTTGTGCAGTTGACAAATATCCTGCAGCCAATTCTCATGCTTTTGAATTCATCATAAGGCTATAATCTACTATGGGAATTGAGGGTCAGTTGCTAAACAACAGTGGGATTGAAAGAATTGTGGTTTTTCTGTTGAGAACAGAAGTACTTGAATGAGAAATCTTTGCTCTGGTCTATCCTATTGTACTAGGAAAGAAAGGTCAGATGACATTGCATTGTATAGGAAAATTATCCAGACCTTTCTCATTTTTTTTTCTTATACCACTGTTGAAAGTTTCCTCCCTGCCTAATGTGTGTTTTCCAATTTATTTTTTGCACATAATTATTCCACTAAGTTTTATACATATCTAATCCTCTTTTGAAATCTGATGAATGAAAGAACCTAAGTGGTAGGCTAGTGTTTTGTTCAGTGGAATTTTTATAGAATTCAGATTAGAGGATATGAGAGCTATATTGAAAAAGCAATGTATTACTAAAGCTCTAAAAGTTCCCTAGATTGTGAAAAATGTGGAGTGTGGTAAAGGAAGAGAAAAACTTAAATCCCATCTTAGGGACTTGTAGGGACAGTTGAAAAGTTCCACCATATTTTAATGATTTCTTGATGTTTTGGTTGTAAGTTTTGCTCTACATCCTCCAAGTCATTGGAAGTAATTTTTTATCTAAAGCATGTCATTGGTTAGAGGAACTAACAGAAGACAGTTCAGCAAGGATATTTGAAGCACACAGGAAAATGTGGTCAAGTGCCATCCACCTGTGACTAAGCAAAAGCAGTTGTAGTGCAAATACCCAACCCTCTCTGCTCCCAATAGCTGATTTCTTACTATTTATTGCCTCACGTTGTCTGATACAAACACAAGATCAAGTGAAGTGCCTTCTAGTTACCCTTCTAAATTATCCATGGAGATACACTATCCAGCAAATACATAATCCATTTAAACTCCTCTTTTACAAACAATGGAAATAGGTGTGATACAAAAGAAAAAGCAAGGATTCTTTTCAGTCCAATAGAATGTGAGTTTGACTCAGGGTTCTCGTGTTTCCTGTGCTCCTCAGCTAAATTACCTAACCCATTTAACCTACTTACATTTTCTACAGGTATCTGAGACAACACATGTAAAACTTACCCTTAATGCATAGCCAGGCTCTAATTAGTTCTGATTAATGAATACAATCATAACTTCAATGGCTTTTATGTAAATGAAATCATAAATATATCCCTGTATCAGTACACATACTTACAAAACTCTATACTTAAAAGTATAGAATGTGAGCATAAGCCAAGACCACTATTTTCAAGCTTTTCTATGCATAAACAGCATCCAAAAAGTATTTCCAAGTGTACATTTCAGAGTTAGTGTGAGGGTTTTGGTTGGAAACTTTCTGGTCATTTGATTTCTTGAAAGAATTGAAGGTGTTTCTTATTCTGTAGTGTAAGGGAGCACTCTCTGAACCATATCCAGCATCTAGAAATTACTGATATGTGCTTTTTATAAATATGTAATTTTCATTTAATCTCTAGAGCTCAGCTATAGCTTTTGTTTATTTCTACAAGCATACTCCATTGAACTTGAGAAAGACTATATACCATTATTATCAAATGGTATGACTCTCAACGAATGACTTTTTAAAACCTTCTCCTTTTTTCTCTTCTTCCCTTCCTTCTTTTTTTCCCTAGTTTTCTCCTGCTTAACTTATTGCTTCTCCCATTTCCTTCCATCTTCCTTCATTCCTTTCCTTCTTCTTTCCTTCCTTCCTTCCTTTTTCCTTTCTTCCTTTCTTTTTTCCTTCCTCCCTCCCTTCCTTCCTTCATTGCTTTCTTTCATTTCTGTCAATAGACACTCCTGCATCTCAGTATCAGAAAGCTAAATAGATTATTATATTAGAGTACAACTGTTTCCATATATATATATATATATATATATATATATATATATATATATAGTATCATATATTAAGGAAAACTTGTTACTAGAAAGATCCTGATGATATTAAGATCCATGAAGTCTGGCATAAACCGAAACAAAGAACAGAATTGTACAGAGCATGGGATGAGTGGCAGTATCAATACCATCATGAAGATTCATGGAATGGCCTGAGATATGCAATGCAAGATTATCGGGAGGGTAGACACATATGCTGGGACTAGGATTTTAGTCTCTGGGGGATGGTATAGTAAATATATGCCTGGTTAGCTTGGCTATCTTTGGACCACCAGGATTCAAATAATGATATGGAAACGTATTATTAATTACAAAAGCCTGGCTTTACCTTAGGTTTTCCCCAACTACCTCCTATAACTTAAATTAATATGTTTTGTTAACTTATGTTCTATTACAAGGCTCAGTCACCTCTGCTCTGTGTCATATGTCCTAATTATTTGCCATCTCACAGGCATGTGCACCTCTTGAACGCCTAGATTCTAACCCTGAGTACCTCTCTTTCCATGGAAGTTGCCTACTCTCTCTTGCCTAGCTATTGTCCATTTAACTCTGTATTATATTAGGGGTGCCTATTACATAAGTCAACCAAAATTACAGAAGGAAGCCATATTTTATCAAAGCACTTATAATTACATTCACTTACAGAACATTTTTTCTTCTGAAACATGTTGATAACTCCTTTCATGCAGTTTTGAATGGCTAATATCATGATTTGGAAGAATTTTCTTGGATTATTTAAAAGTTAATTTTTAGGCCACCCATGATGTAAGACAACAATAAGAACATATGATACCATATTCATTCCACCTAAAAGTATATTATTCTTTGACATTAGAATAAAGTTCTCAGTATAAACTGATTGCAATTTTGTAGCTGCATCATTAATACATTTCACATGCTGCCTATGATCAATTCTAAGAAATATGGCTCAGTCTATTTTTTATATATATTCTTTATATTTAATGTAGAAATGACTAAAAAGCATAATCTTATTCTGATAAAATGATCATTTTACCATAGCATTTTGATTTACAGTTAAAAGTAGAGCCAGAATAATTTTCTGTTGTGATTGTGTAACTGTCAACTCTTTCACAGCACAATGGTAGAGCCAAGGGAAACATGTATATTGATTTTCTTTCCTTCAAATTTAGCAAAAGAAGGTTAATTGTTAACATAAAATAAGGAGATGCAGTAAAGGGCACCAGTAGCAGAAACCCTCCTGGAGATTGTCAATTTTCCAAATGATTTGTAAATTACATACTCTTTCATTATCAAATGTTCTCACCCTATGTCATGCAGCATGCTGTTTGAAAGCAGTTTCTTTTCAGTGTTTGCTCTGTGGGTGTCATCTTTAAAGTCACAGAAAACGAGGCACCCTTCTGCAATTAAGAACTCTACATCTAATTTATGTGGGAAGATGGTTCTGAGAGAATCAGATACAGGAAAATGACGAGAGGGTTGCAGAGGAAGCAGTGATGTCGAAGGGTTACTGAGAGAAGAACACTGAGAAACTTGAAAATGCTAATTAAAAGCTACTGTATTTGCATAATCTACAAATAACTCTACCCAAAAGATCAGCCAAAAGTACAGTTGCTTGCGGATTTTGGTTGCTGTTAGTGAGGCACTGGCATCACCACTCGCATTAGTACACAGATGGCATGGGCCAACTGCCCATGAGAATCTAGTCATCCCTGGTCTCTGCTAGTCCAAACAGTGGTGCAATTAAGATAATGCTTCTCCTGCCATGGTGTCAGCTGTCCCCTGGCAAAGCTTCTCTGATGTTTCTATTTTCATAAGAAAGCAATGCTGAAATGGAAATGTATTTAGAGGAAAATTGAGAGAAGAATACAACGTAAAACTTGAGAGTCTGGGCATACAGTTTTAAAAGGATCCACACTTAGTGACCAATCATCTGTCACCTGTTCACATTCACAAATATATGCCTATTCACATCCACACATCCATACAAAGCTATTCTACCTTTCTGAGTTTGAGTTTCTACAATGTGAAGAAAATGTAATAATCATCTTCTACCAACACCAGTAATATTGTTCAAAATAATGTCTTATGGAGATATATTTGTCTTTTGTTTTTCATAAAGAACGGGAAAAGGGATGTATCTAACCTTATATCTCTTAATCAGTTGTGTAGTTACTTGCTTCTCTGCTATGTGATCTGCAGGAGCCCCAATTCTTCACTCCTTGTGACTGGGCCAAGGATAGAGAAGATAAGACAAAGTCTGTCACCTATTGGAACTACTATGCAGTGGGAGTGACAAACAGTACACACCATGGCAATCATACAAAGAGTGGTTCCAGAAGTAGCAATTGCCAAGATGACAAAAATAATCATTTATTAATAATGAAAAATTAGGATAATTATTTAGCAAGCTTGCTTTC
Source organism: Phodopus roborovskii (assembly GCF_943737965.1). Lineage (NCBI taxonomy): Eukaryota > Metazoa > Chordata > Mammalia > Rodentia > Cricetidae > Phodopus > Phodopus roborovskii. The sequence goes on along the minus strand of NW_026126470.1, from coordinate 12,232,453 downwards.
ATTTTCTAAATTTCATTTTACATTCAACCACAGTTCTCCCACCCACCCCTCCTCCCATCCCCCCCTTGCCTCCCACCTAGCCCACCCCCAGTCCACTCCTCCACATAGGTAAAGGCTTCCATGAGGAGCCAACATAGTCTGGGACAACAGGTTGTGTCAGGATCAGGCCTCCCTCCTATTCATTAAGACTGAGCATGGCATCCCACCATAAGGAATGGGCTCCAGCAAGCTAGCTCATGCACAGGGATTGCTAATGTATGTTGCTTTTCACCAGAGAGAAGTGAAACTATCATAATGTAAACCATCTCAAGTCAGTGTCTATCAAAGTTTACTTTTCTCCATTACTCTCTTTTTCTCTTGAATGTTTTGATTTATATTAAACATTATTTTCCCCCTTTCCCTCAATTGTCCATCCTAGAATTCTTACAAGATAGAGGCTTCAATTTGAAATATTTCCCTCTGTTGATAGGAAGAAAAAAATATTCTTCTGAAAGTTTGATATTTATTTACATTGAGAGAAGAAAAATTTAGAATGTGCCTGGATTCCTTCAAGATTTCTTCCAGGAGTGGTTGCATGATTGAAGAGTTACACATCTCTCTCTTCATTTACCCGGCTTCCTTACCCTCAGGCTGATTATTTTTGGTTGCTGCCAGCTTTTCTATGCTGTCAGGCAAGCAGTGCTTATGGAAGATGGCTTATGAGGCTGGCATTCCCTGATATTGATTATTTACTCTTATTCCACACCAGGAAAGCTGAAGGAAGTAGCCAAAAGGCAGCTACAAAGATACCAAATGTTTGTTGATAACCTTCTTTTGGCTATTTTCATGTTTAATTTGTATTGCGTTTCGGAAACTATTTTCAGTTTATCATCATCTCCCATGATAAAAGTCACCTTCTGCATCCTCCACTCACCTACCTCACTATTCTCCTCAGCAAGTTGCCAACCTACCATTCATCCCTGATATATGTCCTGCCACAGTACTTTCCACTACAGTAAACCCGCAGCTAGGGCTTTACTTATCATACTCCTTAATTATTTGACTCAACACTAAGAGTTCTCCCTTGAATTTCATTCTATAATTTAAATAACCAAATTGTTTACAAGGACATATTCGTTCTCATAAAAAGAATTACTTTTAACCCTTCAAGAGTTTATCATGATTTTGGCTCCTTAAAGTTTCTTTTAATTTCTAAAGTAGCCCCTTCATTACAGTTCTGAACTTTATCCATGTCTATTTTAAAACATGAAACAGGAAGGCTACGTATACTCTTTTTCACTGTTCTGAAATCAAAGGATCTATTAAGATTTTAAAGAATCCAGCATGGGACTGACTCATGCCCTCCTGAATATGGGTCTCAGCCAGAAGAACTGAGCAGTCTAAGAGACCTCAGTCAGTGGAACCAGGATGTATCCCTGGTGCACAAAAGGACCTTTTGAACACATCCCCCATGGAGGGATAACTGCCTTAATCTAGAGACAGGAGAGAAGCCCTAGTCCCTACTTCAAATGACCTGTCAGAACTACATGACCCCACCTGGATGGCATTGCCCTACAAATGGAATTGGGGTGGGGGATGGGAGGGGAGGGTGGTCAGTGTGCATGTGAGAGGGTAAAAGTGAGGAAGGGAGGGAAGGCGGGAGGGAGGGAAAGGGAACTGGGATCGACATGTAAACTTATAAATTAAATAAAAAAGTGATATAAGTACAGTGTACATGAGTTGAAAAAATTCTCAAAAAGTTAGTAAATATTGACCTTTCCACTTCCAATCACACAATTTGGCCAAAAAAAAAAAAAAAAAAAAAAAAAAAAAAAAAAAAAGATTCCAAAGGACCATTTTTTAGCATTTTTATACTCTATAAAATATTAATTTACTGTAAACAAACATACACTGTTGTATTGACAGCTTCTGCCCAAAAGTTATTTACAGAAATATAATCATTTCCAAATATCAAAACTTCATTATCTGTAAGACTGAAATATTTTAAATTAACATCATTAAAATAAATTCTTATACATTAAAATAAAGCAGTAAATGACTATACCTTTCACTATGCTTTTTGGTATCTCGATAATATCTTATTTTCAGAAGAATATATTTTTCTAGTTATTAAAAAATTTTAAGGAGAATTTATATTTAACTAAAGTCAATGAAGACTTATTTTTTATTAGGTAAACATAATATTTGGCTTCAACAAGGAAATGACCAGCATGTATTTTCCCCACTGTGCATTACAATAAAATTCACTAGTAACACTATCATGTCAATTATATATAAATAAATGAAGAAATATAGCTATACAATACACACAGGTAAGCTTGCCTAAAAAGTAAACAATGCATGTGTTACTTTGCTTTTTACTTATCTTTAAGAGGTAGATACACAAGGGAGTCCTGCTATATATTTAAAACAAATCAGAAATAACATCATTTATTATATTATCATTTTACAAGGAAAACAGAATTGTCTTGAACTGATGTTTGACAGCTCGTTCACATTTTCTATTTACTACTTGATGCTCACTATGTATTTTGTTCCCATTTATTGCAGGGAAGCATTAGCACCGTGTTTATAAGAGTCCTTTTGCTCTATGCTTCCAATTTAGATGTTGTCAATCAGAAATTACATACAACTATGAGATGATAAAGCAAAGTCATTCTTCTCAGGACTAGACTGTTATCACTGCCAATGACTAACAGCAAGCAAGAGAGTCCTATGAACATTATGTCCTCTTCTGCAGGAGAGAGCAGACATATTTCACAGCAGAAGCCACTCAACTTGGTACTTAGACATCCTTGCATTTTTTCTCCAGTCAAATAATAGACGCAGATGCCTCTTATATCTTACATTAAGTGTCTCTGTACCAAAAGTATACTGACTTCTATTTCCTCAGTCACATCTTAAATAAAAACATATTCAAGTAGTAAGGCCAACATCAATGTTAATAATACTAAATCCAATGTTAATACAGTAAAAATTAAATTATCTACTAGCTATTTCCACATCCTCCAGTATCCACCAGCAACTTTTATATGATGATTAAAAAATTAATAGAATATTTTTATATGATGGCAACTTTTATATGAAGACAAAAATCAGAGAAGTAATACTTGGTTTCAGTTTGGTAGGAATTCATCACAGTGTAAGAAATACAGCAAAGAGGCACAGAAATATCACCCAGGTGTTATGAAAATGAATAATCAGAGGGCTTGTTAAACAAGCATACTTTTGCCTTATAATGTCTAACTCATTTAGTTGATACTCTATCACCTATGAGAGTTACAAAGCAATAAAATTTTAACATTCATATGAGTTTATCACTGTACTTAAAAACATAAGATCTCCTGACAATTTTTCAGAAGATTAACTGGAAGTGTCATTATTATATATATTTTCAACTTAACAAACAACATGTAATTATAAAATAAAATGTGAATTATGTAATTATGATATAAATCAATTAAAAAGTCCCATGATAGAATGGTCTTTAAAGAGTTAGGATATTGCTGCAGAAACACTTTTACTTTAACAAAACAAGAAACTTCAGAGATAAGCTTGATAATTAAAATGATTAAGATTCAAAACTCTTTTAAACTGAACTAATATGGCATAAGGGATGGCTCAATGAGCAAATGAAGTTGTGCATATATCTGAAGACCTGAGGTGATCTCTGGATCAGGAATCATTAGGGATCCACTGTCATTAATTGCCTATATTTCTTTGCCTATGGGTGGGATTCCACAAAATTGTATCCCTCCAAGTTAACATCTCCATTGATATTGATATTGTTCTGTAGGAGTAGGGTTTTTCTGCCTGTCGCTGGTTTTGTTCCACCACCGCTGTTTCTAAGAAAGACTGCTTCACAGAAGACTTTGCTGGAGAGCACATTTCCTTGGTACCCTTTTCCTTATTACCCAGTTACAATTGCAGCTACTACCAGTCCTTCATGAAGCCTCTCTTTACAGCAAATAGAGACAATCTCAAAAACCCACAATTAGACACGATGCAGAGATCAACTCAGGAACTTGACAGGAGAGGGGTCAGAAAGATCAGAAAAGGAATAAACAAGAAACGCACCCCGTTACTTTCACATTTGTTTGAATTACATGTTCACAAATCTGTATCTTTCTCTCAGACCACACCTGAATTGACAAAAGAAAGCATTTTATTTTGATTTGTGCACCTTTCACTTCATGGTTTTAAGATCCAGAGATGATGGTATCTTGGGGAATCAAGCACTTCCTTGCACAGATTATTGTATACTCTTTTTGTAATCTGTATGAAGTTTTGCTTATTTTCTCCCATTATGCTGATTTGCTTTTGAAAGTCCACTTTCTTTTGTTAATGGGATGAAAACTATTATTAATTAGTAAAATACACTGAGAATGTGACTTGTTTTTTCATGTCACCACAGAAAATAAGGTGTAACAAAAGAATAAATTAAATCTGAGGCTTTTAATTTTAGAAACATTATTGATGAATGGGTTGTTTCCATTCTTGAAAGAATATACATAAAATTTTTGATGTAATATATAGATGCATAGGGTATTACATAATTTTAAAATAATAGGTAAAAGCTATACAAAAGTGTTTACTATTCATAGATCATTCGTTTATCTGAAGATATTTATAGAAGGACCTCAGCATTCAGTGAACCACTGAATACTTATTTCAATTCATAGAGTGAAATAACAGCTATCAGTTTATAAAGGATGGAGATATGAAGAGAAAAATAAATAGTCCAAAAGTATCCCTCATATATCTGGGCACATATAGGAGCAAAAAATTATACAGACTGAGCTGGATTATTTATGTATTTAAGTACAATGTGCATATATGTATGTATGTATGTATGTATGTATGTATGTATGTATGTATATAACAATGATTAACAAAAACAGACCCTGAATTTGAAAGCAAGCAAAGAGGGGTACATGCCAGGATTTGGAGGAAGAAGAGGGACAAAAGAAAAGATGTGGTTATATAAATCTTAAAAAAATAAAAGAACTAAAAGGTTAAGTTTATGTTTTACGAACCTAGAAGCCTGGAGACCAGACACTAATTTTAGCAGACTACAGTGTGTGCTTCTGAGGATGGTAAGAAAGTTTTGCGTGTGCTAGTGTCTCACATGTTGGAGGAAAAGGATCAGAACAGGAAAGCAAACTGCTTTGTGAGTGCTGTGCTGCTGTTCATGGAACTTCTCCAAATGCAAGAACATTGTCTCTGTCAGACACAGGAGAAACAGTGCACTGGGAGAAACTATTCTTGCCATGAAAAGGGATAATTGCCAGGACAATGACAGCAGAGAGAGAGGACAAGTGCATCCTCTGTGCAGAATTCTTTCTCAATCCAACCACACTCCAGCCAGAACCTAATAGATAGAAACCCAGTGAAGAAATATCATCTGCAGGCTCCTTCATTGGAGAGACAATGGAAAGTATATAAGGAGATATTTACAGTTGGGAAACTAGAGCTAATTAATTCACATTAAAATGTAATTATACAATTATGCCTCTGGTCCTCAAATGATGTAGGGCTGAAATTGTCTGGGGTTGATGTACCAGTTGTCAAACAGAAGAATAAATTTAAATTGTGACAATATCAGTGCATAAATATAGAGCATAAGATTAAAATGTGCAACAACAATGTGATGTATTGACTTGCATTCTAAGATAGACTTTTAATTTTGTTTAATGTACTAACCTCAATGAAGAATTAACCTTGCCTTCTTATTACACTTGTGAATTATAAAAATCACACCTTTTTTAACAAAGATTAAAACTTAAGCAAAAATAAAACTGACATTTTGTTTTCTAGACAGCATTTGTCTTTGTCTTAGGAGGCTTCCTAGAACTAGCTTTTGTAGTTCCTCTGCCTCCTGAGTGCTGGGACTAAGGTGTACGCCACCACCGCCCGGCAAAATAATGACATTTTTATGTTCATAAATTCATTAACATATTAGGACCCTAAGAAGGCAACCTGTGTAAACCGATTTTATAGAACACATGGGAAAATAATTGAGTGTTTTATTTGTAGTGAAATTTCTACAATGAAGTTGGGTTTTTGTTTGTTTGTTTGTTTGTTTTGTTTTGTCCCTTTAAACAGATAATCCCAGACAGGCCTTCTTCACTGCAGACACCCTTTCTCTCTATATGCTCTTGTAGCAATGATTAATCTTGCAAAGCTAAGTTTCCAAGCCCTCAAACATCTGTGAAATAGAGGAGCAATAGGAAGTCTTCTGAACTAGAATCAGCTTGCCCTCCCAGCCGCTGGAGAATATATAAGCACGCGTTCATTTCTTTCCTTTCCTGATCCCTTTTCCTTTTGAGGCAAGGTCTCCAGCAACCGCAGTTCTACTTGGCCTTCCTTTGTAGCAAATATTTATTTCGAAAGTTTAATCCACATGTAAGTGCTAACATTACACACATGTGTCAATGTATCTGGGATTATGATGTGCTGGAGACAGAACCAGGACTTCTTGCTTGCTAGGGAAGCGTTGAATAGCTGAGCCACATCCTCCAATCTGTTCAAATAAACCTTTGGGGATTGAGATTTGTCTCTAGAATGATGGAAAGCCCTCACTTTTTGAGCATTTATGAACTGACCATTAACTCTGATGAACTGAGACAGTCCTAATTGGTGAAAAATTAGCAAGGAAGACTTTTTTAGGAAATACCAATTAAAATATACCATGAAAAAATATTGTCTATGGAGGCCTGTCAGAGAGCTCCACCATGCCCATGGTTGAGGTGGCAAAATCCATATTTATGTGTGTTAAAATCTGAAGTTTGAGAGTTCATGTTGAACATGAAGAACCAAGAATATTTAAAACCTTAAATTCTATGGTCTGGGTAAGAGTTAAGAAAGAAGAGAAATAATTGTGAAATGCAGTCACCAATTCCTGCAAAAAAAAAACTTCGGAAGTACAAAAAAAAAAAAAAAAAAAAAGAAAGAAAGAAAGAAAGAAAGAAAGAAAGAAAGAAGTTGTAAAAATAACAATCCCAAAGCAAGTTCAAGTTCAGGTACTTTGTGAAGTATGGGGTATGGTTGATGTCTGTACTGAGAGAGGTCATGTGATACAGGCTAAATGAACATTGAGAGCACAGAAAAATGATAAAATTGCATTTGCATGCCAGCCATTATCTTGTATGTTGTGTCATTCAGGATATTTAACATGTTTGACGTTTCAGTGGTTAGAGTGATATAAGGAAAGAAGTATTTTATTTTCCATGTCTGAAAGCAGAAACAGAGGGACTAAAAGCCTAATCTCTCCCCGATGCCAGGGCCAGGAGGAATGGGGACCGGCCTGCCATTCCAGAATAGGCAGCCAGACCCGGGTGTCTACAGTAGAAGCACCAAACTCAAAGGCATCATTCAGGGAAGCTACTCTCTAACCTGAATCTTTAATTTGCATTAAAGGTAGAGAATAGGTAGAGTATAATTTGTATTAAGTGTAGGGAAGACTCACCAATTTTAATACGTAAAATGTAATGAATGGTTGCTCACAGAAACAAGGGAAAGAAGGAGAAAGAAAAGGAAGTCCTTTATGATCAATTATCAAATAACAGAACATTCACTAACAATGATCTCTGAAAATACCCATAATTGCAAGCATGGAATCCTTGTGCTTAAATACTAGCTTGTCCTTGATCGAACAGTGAATATGTGAAAATGGTACCAAAGACATATGAAAGAAAGGAAGAGACTGGAGTACATTTTAAATACAACTTGAAGCACAGGACAATAATTGAATCATTAAATTACAAATTAGTAGAAATATTTGCAGAAGGTGAGACAGATTTTTTTTTTTAACTCCTTTAACCTGTAAAGAACTGTTATAACTCAGCAAGAAATAAAAGACAGCACAAAAGACAACTGAGCTCAGGAACAGGGTCGTGCGCACCTCGCTCCTAAATGCTCTCCAGCGTGTTTGCAGAAACCTCTGCTCTTTGCCTGCAAGGCCACCTGACTGCCAGAAACTTGCAATGGCTATTCTCAAGATCCACGCCTGAGAGATCTTTGACTCCCATGGAAACCCCACTGTTGATCTCTACACCTCAAAAAGTCTCTTCCGAGCTGCTGTGCCCAGCTGTGCCTCCACTGGCATCTACAAGGCCCGGGAACTCCATGACAGCAAGACTCGCTACATGGGGAAGGGTGTCTCAAAGGCTTTTGGGAACACCAATAAAACTATCGCATCTGCTCTGGTTAGCAAGAAACTGAGCGTGTGGAGCAGGAGAAGATCGACAAGCTGATGATTGAGATGGATGGCAATGAAAATAAATCGAAATTTGGTGTAAATGCCATCCTGGGAGTATCCCTGGCTGTCTGCAAAGCTGGTGCCACAGGAAAGTGTACCCTTTTACTGTCACATCGATGACTTGCCTGGCAACCCTGAAGTCATCCTGCCCATCCCAACTTTCAATGTGATCAACGGTGGTTCTCTTGCTGGCAACAAGCTGTCCATGCAGAGTTCATGAATCTTCCCTTGGGGGCGTCCAGCTTCCGGGAAGCCATGCACATTAGGGCAGAGGTTTACCACAACCTGAAGAAATTTGGGAAGGATGCCACCAATGTGGGTGACGAGGGCAGGTTTGTGCCCAAAATCCTGGAGAACAAAGAAGCTCTGGAGCTGCTGAAGAACGACATTGGGAATGCCAGCTATACGGACCAGGCCGTTGTCAGCATGGACATGGCTACCTATGAGTTCTTCAGGTCTGGCAAGTATGATATGGACTTAAAGTCTCCAGATGACTCTAGCAGGTCCATCACACCTGACCAGCTGGCTGACCTGTATAAGTCCTTTATCCGGGATTATCCAGTGGTGTCCATCAAGGACTGCTTTGACCAGGACGACTGGGAAGCCTAGCAGAAGCTCACCACTAGTGCAGGCATCAAGGTGGTTGGGGATGATCTCACAGTAACCAACCCCAAGAGGATTGACACGGATGTCAGTGAGAAGTCCAGCAACTGCCTCCTGCTCAAAGTCAACCAGATTGGCTCTGTGACCAAGTCTCTGTAGGCGTGTAAGCTGGCCCAGTCCATGGCTGGGGTGTCATGGAGTCCCATCTCTCTGGAGAGACAGGATACTTTCATCGCTGACCTGGTGGTGGGGTTCTGCACTGGGCATATCAAGAATGGTGCCCTTGCTGATCTGAGCATCTGGCCAAGTACAATCAGATCCTTAGTTTCGAACAAGAGCTGGGCAGCAAGGCCAAGTTTGCTGGCAGATGCTTGGCCCTGGCCAAGTAAAGTGTGGGTTGAGATCCCTGGAAACACCAGCTGCCTAGACCGTGTCCCTGATGTCATCATGGCGGCACAAGGCCAGCCCAGTGCTTGTCGGTCCCATGCCACCGCTTCCTTAGACATCCTTGAAGCACACCTGACCACCTGGAACCCTGCTGGAAACCCCAGCTTTGTAATTACGTGATTGGCTGAGTCATTGTTTCTGTTACCTTACTTCCAAGCTAGTGTCTGGAGCCCAGTGTAATCCAGGGTGGCTACAAGCAAAACCCCCACCCCAGCAGCTCTACATACAAAACAAAAGCCTCCTTGTAAGGAAAAAAAAAAAGAGACAAAGATGTTAGATTTTTCTCTTCATAAATGATACAGTCTTAGATTAAATCTTTATAATTTGAAAACAGATCTATGATATATTATTAAATAAGAAAAGGATATTCTTGAGTAATATGCATCAGATTATACATATATAACAATTCATAGCAATCTGTGGATAGAGGACTCTTCCTCTGAAAATTATAATGGTTCCAGAGATCAAGTGAACACACTGGACCAAATGTCACATACAACTGTTTCTTTATCTTCCCTACTCTCCCTAACAGAGTATATCAATGATAGATCTATATATTTATTAAGATTTAAAGGCTATATAAATGAGCTGTCTCAAAAAAGAGCTAAAGGATGTCGTTCGTATAGAAGTAATTTTAAGTTGGTGTAACATAAAAAGGTATCTGTAGGGTGTTCATTCTTCTGAACTGGTTGGGAAATACAGTAAGACAACAACAACAACAACAAAATGCACAAACAGAAGAGGACTGTTGGATGACATTCAAGGTTTCCTGATCCCAACACATGACAATGTATCAATGTCATGGAAGTTTCCACCAGCATGTATGTCAAGAATGCATGACATATTCAAAGCAGTGCTAGGAAATCAGTAGCTTATATCCTTCCTGAAATAGAGAACCCTTATGCTGTCCTTTGTGAAGTTGAGTTTTCTTAATACATAATATGATCAAACTGTGCTTTTCAGCGTTTTTCACTTTAAATAATATTAAAGTAATTTTTAAATTTTGAATACAGCATCAGAGATAAAGAACCTTAATCCTTCAATTTCTCATTAATAATTCTAAAGTAACAATACAAAAAAGTTAATTTGAATATAGATTTTCTATTTTGCTTCTGAATGCTGCAAGTGCCATTTAATTTGCTTTAATCACAGACAATCCAAAAACACAATTGGCAAAGTAAATGATCAGTATGTGTATCCTTAATATGAACATAATGGTTTTTTTTTTAAAGAAATTATATTCGAAGTACTTTGGTAAATGCATTTTTTCCTTCAGTTTCCTTGGGAACATGCTAACAAAACATATTTCTCCTCAAATTATTCCTGGAAGCATTTCATATCTGTTGGAATGATAAAGCAAGCTGCAGAAAAGAGATACATATTCTAATAAGGTGTTTAGATTATATTCTCATGGCATGCATGCACATGTTAGCCAAAGTAAATTAAGCTGGAAAGCGATCATTTTCTTAGGGCTGATAGAATTCATCTATATTCAGTTGCATTGCCATTTTAATAGACATTTGGATCAAATTTCTTCAATATCTTTCTCTCCTCTAGACTAATTTTCCCTTTCTCTGTCTCATTGTAATGGTTTTAGATTGTAAAACATATCTTTGAACCCTTAAAATGACACGGAGTAATATAATCTATTTCTTTTTGCTAATAAATGTTAATATCTGTTTTAACAAACATAGCTCAATAATGTTTTATTTCTTAATTACATATGGGTTTTATTCATGCAGGTATTCAGTTAACATCTAACATCAAATTCACTTTATTTATTAACTTTAGCTTGTTTTATAAGCTTTAATTAAAAACTATGTGAAGGTCTGTGTGTATAAACAGTAACAATGATTACATTGTGCTTAATTTATCCCTTTATGTTTCACATTTCTCTCATCATTGATCTCTTAAGTAAAACGACTGAACATTACTCAGCTTTGATATCTTCAGGGCAAATCAGTGTCTGATCTAAGTAATCTCCAAAAAGAAGTGAAGGAATAATTGTGTGGACAGATTGATAAATGAATAGAATAGGGTATTAAGTCTCCAAAAAAATGAAAATTGTGATGGAAAACTAAATTCCAAACTAAAAATACTTTATGTAAGTATATGTTGTTAGTGTCATATGCTTAGTATAAATTCATTCCTCTTTTGTTCAGTAGTGGCAGAGCTAATTATCCATAAAAAAGGTATCTGAGATAAAATTAAAAGACAATCTAAAATAAAATCTTTAAAATTATCGATGTCCTTTCTCAAAGAGAAGCACTTAGACACACATATTATTATCCAAGTCAATCATTTGCATGAGCAGTATAAAAGCATCCTGGGAAAATAGAAAACTAATAAGAATAAACAATTAACTTATCTATTCAAACATCTTAGTCAAAAGGAAGATATCATACAATACAAAGGCACTTGAAGACAGACTGGTGTTGAAAAGAAAAAAAAGAGCCATTATTTCATCTATTCAAAAGCAGAAATTGGAGACAAATATAGCTTGGAAACTAATTAGCATATGAACACTCTATGTATCACTGCTCTGGAGTTTCAATTCTGTGTCATAATGTGTGGCGCTTACACACGTTCACCTGTATTCATTTTCTCCTCAGAATGTGACCCTCAGCCAGCCAACGGCCATGTCCTTATGGTGTGACTCCAACAATTTCTCCAAACTGTCCATGATACCTAATTGTTTAACATGTGACTTATTCAAATTTACCAAGTTGTTTGCTGTTGCTCTTCAGAATGCCTAATCCCACATAGATAACAAATGGCTAAGAAACACTCACACTTTACTCCATATCCTATAACCTACTGGCAAAAAGCAAAACCAAACAAACCAAAATATTAATGTTAAATAATTTTATTTATGTGGCTTGTTCCTTCATGACTATACAGAAGTTTTGAGAAGCTTTGCTATATATATATATATATATATATATATATATATATATATATATGTGTGTGTGTGTGTGTGTGTGTGTGTGTGTGTGTATGTGTGTGCATATATATATATATATATATATATATATATATATATATATCAGAATAATTGAGATGCATGTTTTTCCTCAAGGTTGTTATGCCAGGTTCTTATAAGGATAAGAAATAATTTAATTATTGTCTTTATAATAAAAAATTATAATTTGACATGATTGTGAGAATATTAACTGCCAACTAGTAGATGTATTTAATTAACAACAACAGCAAAAATACTTTGGTAATCTTTGTGTTCTAGAGCTTATGTTGTTGAGACTGAATGAGGTAAACATAACCATAGAAAGTAAACACAGCAATATTTGTAAGAGGAGATGTTCGACACTTCATCGTTGAGGGATACAATATGAGGAATAAATATTAAAAAATAGAAACCATGAGCTCATGGGCAAACTGGAGAAACTTGGAAGAGGCAGCATGCTTGCTGGTACCTAAAGACCCAAATCTCTGGCATAATTGAAATATTGTCATGTATATTTCATATGAGTAGCTGAATGGGTTTTCTTGGGAGGTATTTTAAAGGCACAGTGAGAAAAATAATGGTGAAATGGTCAACAAGTGGATCATGAGTTTGCAAAGCCTCTCTTGTATGAAGAGAGAATAAGTAAGCTAAAGGTTGAGAACATATAAGACCAAGATAAGACTTAAGAAAAGTATGGTTAAATCCATCTCAACAAAGAAACGAAAATACAGAGAACTCAAAAGGAAACAATTCAGAGGACTTAGAGAAGATAAAGAAGACTGACATATCTTTATTACAAAATACAGGTGAAGGTGGAATGTAGCAGACACAATAAGTAAAAAAAAAATGACCTAGTGTTTACATACATACATACATACATAAATACACATGTACATACACATGAATACACTCACTTATATACAATCATACATGCATACATACATACCTACATACATATACCCATGAAAATGCACACATATATATATGTATATATATACATACATACATGCATTAATACATACTAGTGGTATATATAACTGTGTGTGTACACCATTAGGAAATTATTAGTATACTTATAAAATAATATGGTATGACATTTATTGATTGCTCAAACTATTGAATATGCAATTAAGGAGTGGATCAGAATATGGTAAATATGAAGAAGGGACCCATTATGAGAAGTTCAAGTAATAGCTCTTCTGAGACTAACCTAAGCAAATGAGAAAGAGGAACAGTGTTTTAGGGGTGGTCTTATAGAATTTGCTAATTTAGCTAACTATACTAATATTTAGGTGATAGGACTGAGGACACTCATGAGAAGTTACTTGTTTGATTTTTGATTAAAGAGGAAATGAGAAAGTAATCTTCAACTCGGCTTCTCATGGTCATTTGATATCAAGAGTAAAGCATAAACTGGACAGTGAAATATATAAGGTCACGCTCAGTAAAGACCACAGCTAGAAAATTAAGTTCAAGTGTATATAAGTTACATTGGTAAATATGGTCTATCACATGCACTGCCTTGATTCATCTGTATGAACTGTGCGTTCAGGACCCATACTGAGCTTTCTGAATGTGGTTTGTTCTTTATTCATATATAAAATAAAAGAATTTAATTTGGCTTATGGTCCCACAAAGCTAGAATCTGTGATGGTGGAGTGGATCAATAACAGGCAGTTGACAGCAGCTGAGAGCTCACAGCTTGCACATCTGGGGGAAATGTAATTTGAAGGGAACATGTTCTCCTCTGTAACAAGGAACTTTCTTTTTTTAAAGAAAGGGTAAATATTAAAGATTATTCAGTGTCTCTTATTGAGTACAGAAAAACTGTGGACTTCATGGACAGGATGAAATCAGTAGAAGTGATGCCTAATTTAGTCCATGGATATTCTAATCTAAATCTGTGTATAACATTGAGTAAAGAACAAAAGCAAAAAAAAAAAAAAGGCCGACTCTCACGGAATCACCTCCCCATGAACTTCAGGACCAATCTTGTTCCATAGATGAAATGGGTCATGAAATTCGACCTTGAAAAGAGCCCATCAGACAGCTGATGTGTGTTGGGGGTGAGGAGGGGGCTTACTTTGGCTTCAGTGGATTTACAATAAATAATTAGGGAGGGATCATAAACTGTTGTGAACATGTTAATGATAACAGGCAATGCAACATCTCATGTAGTGGCTGGGTAGATTCACAGCCTTCCCTGCAAACCCCATGTGGAGATTTCTGAGAAAGCCTGTTATGATCAAGCCTAAATTGGAGCACTGTGAGGGAAAAGAGTCTAGGGAATGTATTCTCATGTTTAACCAAGTTGACTTACTTGAAAAGGAATTAACAATGTTACTGGCATGAGCAAATTCAATCATACTGACAGTTAAAAACATTTGATATATAAATTCAGTATTTTAAAGTTGGTCTAGATGGACAATAGACACAAGATTCTTTACAATGAAAAGAGCCACTTAATAAACAATCATGTATCTTGACTGCATAGTATTTCTTTCAAGAAAATTATAAAGGAAATATGGTTTTTTATATAATGACATAATATAAGAAATTCTTGCTAATGTGTACTTTATACACATTATTTCTGTTTGCAAACTTTCATTTTATTTTGAAAAAAGTTAATTTTATAATATAACTATGGTATTTCTTCCTTGCCTTTCCTCCCTCCAAACCTTAATATATATCTCCCTTGTTCTTTTTCAAGTTCATGCTTTTTTGGATTAATTGTTACTGAATGCATACCATGTGCATGTATACACATACATATATGTCTACATAACTCGCTAAGTCTGTCTTCAGACCTGATCATTTGTTTCTACACAATTAATTAGTGTGCTCTTTTCAAGAAAGACATTTTTTTTTTCCTGCTACGAGCAGTCCTCTGTTCCCTGTAGTTCTTTGTGTAGGGTTGGGTCCTCATAATCATCCATATTACTGGGAGCAATTAAAATTCACAAATATTTGAGATAAAAAAGTGTTTGGTTTTCTGTTGCATTTGAAAATATATTTATACTTTCTCCAAAGACTAGCTACTAATATTTAAGGCACATCACTAAATGCAAAGTGGAGTAAGTTTGCCACAGCTTTTAACCCAAGGATCATTATGTATCAAATGCCTACTTATACCTTCCAAAATAAGAAAGATTTAAATATATTTCCTGCCAGTGCTCTTACCTCTAAGCTATCTCTCCAGCCCAAAACACTTGCAAGTAAAGATAAAGAGACCAAAGCATATATACTGTGTCTCCATGGTCATACTACAGTTTCCACGGCAAGATAATTTTTCTTCATATTAAGTTTTAGTTTTGTTTTGTATTGCTTGTTGTGTTTATGTTTTGGAATCACTTTTACATTTACTTCTGATGGGTGGGGGTGGGGTGGGGAGGTTACAAGGAAAGAGGGCAGAAGGGAGGAGATGAGGAGAGAAGTAGGATCAGAGTGCATAATTTGAAACCCACAGATCAATAAAAACTAAAAAGAAAAAAACGTGGATTATTATAGAGAAGTGGTGTCAGTACTGCTTTTGTCCCCCTGCGCCATGGTCTAACTCTAGATTCTTCTCAAATTGTTACTTTAGTATTTATCATAGTTGTTATCAAATACCAGATGACCTAGAAAACAGTAGTCACATTGCAATTTCAGGGTTCTGAATGCTAAGGTCATTATTTTTTCCCATTTGTATGATTTGTTTTACACAGTTCCTTCCACAATTTTCTTTCAAATTTCATAAGTTCTCTTGTGCATTCCTATCCCATTTTATATTTGCTAAGAAAAAAGCTTTACTCCCAAATTTATTCCATACAAAAATTACTATATATTAGTGATATTATTTTTATTTTAGCATGTATTATGTTTCAATAATTAAAAAAAAAAACAAGATTTTTAGCAACCATTGAATCTGTTAAGACTGCTTACATTCCCTTACTTCGGCAGTTACATTTTCAAATATATAAAAATAGAAAGTGAAGAGCAATTCTTTTAACTAATTTAAAACATATGCTAAGAGTGGAAGATATTTTAAAATGGACCTCATCATAATTACACTATTTCAATTGTAAGAATTGTAAGATCGATTGTAAGATTTCTTCTACCATCTTATTTCTGTATGAAATGCCATGTACTTCTCAGTACCTGTATTTTATAAGTACACATAGCTGAGTGAGGGCAAAGTGATCTCTTTCTCCCTTTCTCCAGCTACCCAGGCAATTATACCCAGTCAGTGATACCAGTATTGGAGAATAATATTGGAATAGAAACAGCACTCACTAATCTAAGGTGAGTGGTGTCTGCGCCACACCTTTAAATGGTTTCGGTGGCTCTGAGGGTCTTGTGTTAAAAAGTATGACAGGAAAGAAGAAGGAAAGAAAGAGAGAGAGAGAGAGACAGAGAGAGAAAGAAAGAGAGAGAAAGAGAGAAAGAAAGAAGGTGGGGGGTAAGGAGAAGGAAAGAAGGAAGGAAAAAGAAATGTGTTCTTAGTCATTGTTAAAGGAAGCTTATTTTTTATTCAGGCACTTCAACCCTGATATTGTTGGTAACAAAAACTAAAACATATAAAGTAGGCATATTTTAATTCAAAACTGCTTTAAAAGAACAGAAGTGTTTTTTGTTGTTGTTTTTATTTTTTTGTGCTAAAATTCAGGAGTGCAATCAGAGAACTTTAATGACTTATGCTTTTACGGAATGTTTTAAGAAGGCATTTAATATAATGAAATGCTAATTGTTGCACTATTAACAGTGAAACTGGTTACATTAGTTGATAATATTTTGGTTCCAAAAATAGGAGTCTTGACTTTATTATTTGCTTATTTGGATATTTTTTAAAGGAATTTGCAAAGAACAGAATGGATCTGAGCTTAATTGCAAAAACAAAAACAAAAAAACAAATGCATAACACTCAATACCATAGCTGCTTTTCAAGTACATTTCCTCATGAAGAAACAAAAGGGTTCCAATCCAGTTTGTGGGAATATGCTTTTCCCTTTTCTCAGCCTTGGTGTTTCATTTTATTTCTTCATCATATAGAACCATACAATAAAATATTATTTTTCTATGAAAATAGAAAGAAGACTAAAAGGTAGAAAAGTATTTTTAAAATTATTTGCCAGAAAACCTTTGATATTGTAAAGCCTACATTTTATCTACTAGCTGGATAGCATATCCTGAAAAAAAGACACTCTCTAGCTACCAAAGAAACATTTCCTCTTTGGCCAGCTACCCCTTTGGAATATTACCCTTCAGTGCTTGTCCTGTGCCTTATAGACGTATAAAATGGGTTAAGTATTATAATTATATGAGATAAAATTGAAATAGCATGTGTATTCATGCCTCTCACAACATAAAACAGTTCTATAACAACATACAAGCTTGGCATCCTACAATACACAGTCTGAAAAGGTATAGTCAAATTTAAAAAAGAACTTATACTTACTAGTTAACTAAAAAAATGTGTTTGGGATGTTAACGTTTTGTTTGTGAAAAACAAAAGCATTAGTGATTATCATTTAAAAATATAAATGAATATTTTTCAAATACTGCATTCTGCAACCTAAATTTCTAAAAGAATTTTAAAGTCATAACAGAGAGAGAGAGAACTGTAAGTGGGTCAGATTCTTGAATTAATTTATGTTTTGGCTATAATGTAACCCTTCTCAAATCAGTTTGAAGCTGTTGCACTGTAGGGTGTTTCAACCTACTAATGATTGCGCAGCTGGCATACACATGGCATCAGTGCTTATTGGCATCCTCAGTGTCAGTTATTTTTAAAAAGCTCTCTTCCAGGACTCTGAATAAATTATCTATCAAGTGCAGTGGTGCATGGCAACACCCAAGACACAATTTACAGTCTTGAACAGGCTCTCATTATTTGGTGTAAATGAAATCCCAAGTCATTAAACTTTGTAAAAAAAAATAAATAAAATGAAGGCGCCTTGTATTAAAAATATGAGCAATCGTAAGACCTCCTAGGTCATTCTTTCAATCCATTGTATGCATAGTAATGAGACTGGAAGTAGGTTCACTCCCTCAGCTATTGTTTACCTTCCTTTGAAAGACAAAAGTTGTTTTCTGTCAAACACATCACAGAAAAAGTTCAAGCAGGCTAGTTTCAACAGTTCCCCAGGGGAAACTCCTAGGAAATTGGCCAAGAGAAAAGACAGTGCTGCAATGATAATAAGAAATAACCTCTGGGATTTACAAAGTTCTGTGTTACAAAGTCAACAAATTATGTAGGCTGCTGAATGTCTACCCATGATTCACAATTTTGGTTGTCCTTAGATTTTAAAACCTTATATTCCCAGTTTTAAATATACATAAGAATGAATATGCATGATGGAGAGTTTCCCCAATGATCTGGTTACATCAGCCTTATCAATTTCAAGGAAGTTAGCAATGCTTCTTTTTAACAGGGAGTATAAACCCATCTGCACTCTCTCCTGCTGTGTTTACTATGAATGGTGATCATGCTTTATATGAGACTGAAAGATACTTGTTATTGTCATGCTTTTAATCCATGGACTGATTTTCAGTTTATCAAAAAATCTTCTGTCACCAAGCTACTTACAGTAGATATCTGTTTGAGCTTGTTTCTGTGGGTGTAGTAATGCAATAAATAGATTAAATGTTATAGTGTAACATCTCTATAATTTGAGTGTAAGACTGAGAAAACAGTAAATGCTGTTTTGTTAGCTAACTGGGAGTAGTTATATATTCCTTCAACAATTACCAATATTTTTAAAAGCATTTTACTGATAATATGTCTGAATGTATGCAACTTCAACACAAAGAAAAGAGTTACTTTGACTTTTTTTCCCTGAAAACCTAGATGAAACTAAACTCTTTATTAATGTGGCTATCATCTCCATTAGTCAAGACACATGCATTATTTAGCATGTTTCTAACCTAGTTGATTCTTTACAATTATTTGTTAAATAAGTGATTAATTAATGAAAGTAACTGGTATATTTCAATTTGTCTTACTTTCATTCAAACCTCAGGTCTAACACAGGTTGCTGTGAATGGTATATCTCAAAAGCAACCTGAATATTTCTTTAGTATTCCATTTATTGCCATGACAAGCTCAATAGAAAAATACTAGAACAGGAAGAATTAGAACCTCAGAAGTTCAGGCTACTAGGATGTTTTAGAATTCTCTGGCTAAAATATCTTTGATTTTGGTCAGTACCCTGCATTGTTAAAAATGAATTAATCCTCTTGGTATTCTTCCTTATGCCATGTGTATCCTTTGAATGTGTAATTGTTCTAGAACTACACTAAAGGTTAATAATGTGATGAAATGCATCTGTGTTGCATTCTATTGTGATGCTATTACTCATGACCTTCTCACTAAAGTCCATCAGATGGCTGGGTCATGTTCTCAAAAGTCTAGGACCAGGAACTAAATAAATTTAATTTTAAATAAAGTATGTAGTTCAAATATTTTGTTTTAGCATCAGAAAACTGATTCATACAGTAGGAGTAGCTTGTAGGAGCCATTATAGATATTTACTAACAAAGCAAATTTGCTTTTGTATTGTATTTAACCCAAATCAAAGCCATTAAATTATTTTCATAGCCAAAGTACAATGTCTCACTTCAAATCCATATACTTAGGGGAAAACACATGTTACGATAGTACCTAGAAGTAAACACTATATCTTGTGTTGTGAACAGATATCATGTTCTCTTGATTTGGCAGGAATGTGGCTCTATATCTTGAAAGAATTTTCAGATTAAAAAGAAAGTTCTAATTGTGTTCAGAAATAATAGCGAGCATGTCTCTGCAATCTTTTCTTTAAATGAGATTTTCAGAAACCAAGGGCAACTACCCAAATGTAAATGCTGGGCTGAAATTGTACTAATGGAGCACAATAAAAAATCGGGAACATAAAAAGGGTTGTAGGTATTTGATTCACAGTAGCAAGTGTGAAGTTCTAAGCTCTCTCTAGAAAATAACAGCAGCCAAGAACAGAGGTGTGCTAGTTTCAAGGGTGTACATTGGATTTGTATATTGAACAATATTAATGAAGTAAAGTACATGGCTTTAATCTTCACAACTTACCACTACAAAGCTTATAAAATCACAGTCCTATCAATTGTAAGACAGGAAGTCTGAAGCATAGCTACTTGAGGTTGTGGCTCAAGTCATATGTTCGCTTAGGAAACAATCACTTCAGCCAAACATACAGTTCTTTATGCCTGAGCTATGTGCTTGGCACGCTACATCCCTTCTTGTATTCTAATGGACAAAATAAGACACGTGGAAAAATGTCATCTGTAAGAATAAATAGGAAAAATCTACTCATGCAAGAAAATATGGAGGTAAGAGGTGTTCTTTTCTAAAATAGCATATAAACTGCTGGTCTACAATTAGGCTTTAGCAGAAAATCAGGGCCATCTTTATAAGAAGCATTACCATAATGTGACAACAGTTTAGACTTCAGTTGTTCTGAAGGTTTGCAGGACCCATAAGTGTAGCCTTCGTGATGGCTTTTTTATTAGCTCTTATTTGTTTATGTTCTTATCCGTGTCCAGTTGAAAAGTACAGATAGAAATCATACTATGTCCTCTGTCTTTCCTGAATAATGATTATATTTTTCTGCCCAAGGGAGAATATTCCTAACAATTACAATGCTTCTTTTGGAAGCCCGTGAATTGATAAGAAGACTCTATATCTTTTAGAGAAGCAGGGCAGGGAGCATAAGGGGGCTCAGCATGTTTGGTAAGAGACTGTATGTAAACGTCTTCAGATCGGGGTAGTAAATGCTTCTTAGCTGAACATGTTGTCAGGTCTCCTTCCAAAAATGGATTTAAGGTTTTGATAAATGTTTTCACTGTTGTTGGAATTGCTCACCTTGGTGTGGATTTAGGTCACAGGAGGTGTAGAAAAGATCACGTGGTGAGTTTTAAATGATAGACATCTTGCCATTTCTATCACTAATTAGACATGCCACATTTTCAATATTTAATTTCAGTTTCCAGTTTCTTTATGGAAATATTATGACTCAGTTTTAGTAAAATATTAGATGCCTGTACTTGATGAAAATTTTGAGTATCACTAAAAGTTTCACTCCTAAGTAAACACCTGGCAAACCTGGCAAATAAAACCATTTTTGAACTGTGTCATATAAAACATGTTGTATAATAGGTGACATTTTTTTTGGTCATATGAAGAGCAAACACCAAGAGTGTTTGATGAGGCCTCAAATAATCATACTGTTTTATACTTATTTAAATTACACACAATATACACATACACATGCATTTGTGTGTGTTTCAAATGTGTTTCCTATAGGTAATATATATTATTATACACCAGAATGAGTCTTTGGGATGGCTAGTCATGATAGTCCCAGTGACTCCCAAAACATTATAGGCTATCATTGTCTTTCAGTGAATTGCCTTTCAGTGGCTGAAGGTTGAAGTCCTGTTGCTGAAGACACCACACTTAGAAACCAGGCTCAAGCTTTTGATCTGAATCAGAAACCTGAAAACCCTCTTCTTGGGAGTAGATGCCATTTTGTCTTATTGGTCTTTTGCTTGTACATTTTGATTTCTGTTACTGTTGTTTTGTTGACTTTTTTGTATTTTTTCTTATTTTCTTATTTATTTATTGTTTTTAAAGAGGAACAAAAGGAAAGGATGTGGAATTGGGAAGTATGGAAGTGGAAAGAATCATTCAAGAGTTTGGGAAGGGAAAATATTAGAATATATTATATGAGAAATCTTTTCATTTCAATATTTTATTAATTAAATAAGAATGAATCATATACTACCACTTTTTTAGGCCTGCATAATTTCTTACTATATACTAAATCATCCTTACATATATACATTATACCTTATATCCTTATACATAAGTGTTCATTAAAGAAGTTTCTCTTTAGAACAAATGGAGACCAACACACACACACACACACACACACAGAGAGAGAGAGAGAGAGAGAGAGAGAGAGAGAGAGAGAGAGAAATGAAAAGAAAATTACTGAAGAAATCAAGGCTAACATTAATGGATATATCTACTAGACTATGCTGCCCCAGGAAACATCTCTAAAGAGAGCTTCAATGAGCCAGAGGACCAGGAAGTCTACAGTGAGGGTAGGCGTCCTAAAAATGATAGTAAATAATATACACCAACAATATAACTACCTAAAACACGACCCTAAAAGTGACAATCTCCACAAATGTTCTGTCTTAGGGCTTCTATTGCTGTGAAGAGTCACCATGACTGTGGCAACTCTTATAACAGAAAGCATTAAACAGGAGTATCTTGCTTATAGATCAGAGATTCAGTCCATTATCATCATGGTGGGACACAGTGTTGAACAGGCAAACATGGTGCTGGGGGCCAAGAATTTTCAGAGGGGAAAAGTATTATTTTTGTGACATTTTGACATAGAATGTGGCTTTTCCCCCCATTTCTCCTAAAAATCTGCCTGAAGCTAAACTGAATAGTTTTGGGTTGATAGAATTACCTGAGGAATTTTCAAGACAGCATTGTATCGAATGTCTTGTGTAGTTATTAGTAATCATCCTTATGTAGATTTATAATAAAAAAGAAGCAAGTTAGAAAGAAAGAAATATAAAATATATAGCTTGAGGAGGAAAGGATTATCAGGAAGTATAATGGAGTTAAGTCCAATGCTTAAGGAAATAAAATGTTTAAAGAAAAGACTGATGCTAAATGGAATAAAGAAACCTCAGGGCAAGACCTACACCTAGCTAAGCTTACAATTTATGGAAAGAAATTAGAAAAAGATTAAGCAGTGAAGGAAACTACCAACAACAGACACCTGATGCAAATGTATTATAATTGACATTTTCTTTGACCCATGTATCCACTTAATCTATTGTATCTCATTTGAGATTATTTCTTCCTTCTCTTTCCTTTATTCATTTACATACCAACCACAGTTCTCCCTCCCTCTCCTCCTCCCTCTCCTCTCCACTTCTGCTTCACTCTTCCCCCATCCACACCTCAGAAAGGGTAAGGGCTTCCATGGAGAGTTAACAGAGCCTGACACATTAAGAAGAGGCCTGCAGGACCAAGATCCTACCCGCTGTATGGAGGTTGAGCACAGCATTCCACGATAGGGGATGGGCTCCAAAAAGCCAGCTCATGCACCAGGGATAGATTCTAATCCCACTGCCAGGGGCCTCACAAACAGACCAGGCTGCAAACTACCATCCACATGCAGAGAGCCTTGTTTGGTCCCATGCAGGCTGTTTACGAAGCTTGCCTCTGTAGCTTCTGTTAGAATTCATAAGTTTTTCATGTCCACTTCTGCCTCAATTTGTCTTTTCTGTATTGTTCTGTTTCCATTTTCAGGTCTTGAACAGTATTATCCATTTCTTCGAACTGTATGTGTTTTCCTAGGTTTCGTTGAAGGATTTATTCATTTCCTCCATATAGTTTGTTTTACGGTCTTTTTGCTAGTGCTTTAGATATACTGTAGTAGTGCCCACTGTGGAAAGGTCGATGAGCTCAAGTGAAACATTGCCCTGGCTGTTATTGATTGGTGTTTTTACACTGGTGTCTAGGCATCTGAGTTTGGGTGATTGTGGGTCTAGGTGCTAATTTCTGGATTTGCATATGTTGAAAGGGTGTTTTGTTCCTTAGTTTCTGCTTCCTCTCTGGATTTTCAGAAAGTGTGTGATGGCAGGGTGTTGCTTGTTTTCCGGACCTGTTCAGCTGGTGTGTTCACTGGCATGGCAAGTTGATATTGGAGGTTGCATAACTCGGATGAGTTGGCGGAAAGAAGGTTGGAGGAGTGGGTCTTTGTCATCTGTTAAGGATGAGGGCAGAAAGGAAACCAGTATCACAGCATGTTTCTAGCTACAGAGCTGGGGATTGGATGTTAGGAGCCATAAGAGAGGTAGGAAGGAGTCTTGTTGCTCTGACAGGAGCTGCCCTTGGGTTAGTAGGGGGTGCCTGCTGGATTTGGGACAAAGGAACAAATGGAGAGAGGGAGGATAGGAGAAGATGGTTTTGGGAATCCACAGGAAATATAAGCGGGGCCTTCAGATGTTTAATAAAATATGTCAATTGCTACACAATTACTTTTTCAAGTATTAAATATTTCTAATTACTCTTCATTTTGTTTTAACAGAAAAACATGGAAAAATTGGAATAATTTGGTTTTATTTTGCTTGCATTTTATCAAAAGTTTCCAATGAAAAATTTTCAAATTCCAGATATATCATCCAACTAATGTCTGTTAAAGAAAAATGTTGAATGACATTTTTTATTCTTGATTTTTCTTTTGAAATTCATGGAAAACTTTGGGTTCAAAGTCAGAATGGGTTCACTCCAGGTCAAAACACAGCAGTTGGTATTTTCTTCATCACATCTTTATAATACAAAAAGATATTTTCTGTTGTATGCTGAACATATTTCAAACTATATTGTTCCTTTGAAGAGAACAAAAAATAAAAAAAGACAATGATACTTTGGATACTTTGACAATTCTTTGGAGATATTTTTACCTGTGTTATCAAATGAGCACCCAAAATAAAAATAAAAATAAAACCTGTGGTGATACTCTGTTTGAAATTTTATTGCAGTTTCCTCCTTGTTGCTTAAAATCTCACTCTGGCATCTATGATGCTACCTACTCTCGGGCCACCAGTTTCTCTCAAAAGATTTCCCTAACATGGGCTTTCCCATTATATGGATTATCAGTCACTGGGCCTGCAGAGAGCCTAAGCTTTTCAAGGTACTGCCTTTCTTGCCAGCTAAATGTTTTGAGTCAGTCAGCATCCATTAACAGCAATGAATTTTGTTTGTTTCATTTTTGTTTGTTTTTTTCCCCTGTAGGACAGAGATAAAGATAGTATAGTGTAGGTAAAGAAGCTCAATTTCTGTCCCAAATGGTACCAAATGGTATAGAAGGTAATTCTTAATGCTCTAATTGGTCCTGCCTCATCTTAATATGTCAAGCTTTATTGACTCCCAATGGGAGGCCTTACCCTTTCTGAAGGGTGTAGGGGAGGTGGATGGGGGAGGTGTGTTGGGGGGTAGTAGAAGGAGAGGTGGGAGGGGGGATTGTGGTTGGTTTGTAAGATACAAAAAAAAAATTTTTAAAAAGTTGGAGAAGTAAAGATCTTCGGACTTCAGTAACACAACTTCAACTACTTCATCGTCTGGGTCAAAGAATGGTGACTTACTTCCAATATCCAACACCAATCAGGTAAGAAATCTGTCAGGGTGCATAAAGAGGAGCCCATTTCATCTTGCTTAAGGATCAGAGAGTTCAAAACAACCTTTACACCTACAAGTCTATAGTTTGGCTGCTGTAGGATGTTTGGGTAGAGGATGTCTTTATCTAAGTAACAACAGACTTGGGCTCAGGAATGTATACTCTTGACCCTGAAGGCTGGACATCAGGTGTGGCTACCAAATACCTGGAGGATTAATGGAAGTGTGTTTTCCCCTTGTACATGATAATTAAAAGTCTTCTGCCATAGTCCCCACTTTTAGTTGGGTACTTAAGAACGTTGAATAAACTCTCCAGGATGTTCAGTATGGACTGAAAGACTGAACAGCCCTCCTGATATCTATCCTGTGTCTCGGGATTTTCCTTTAATGTCTTTCTTTAGCTAGCCTTTCTTTATCCATACATCCCCTCTAAGGAACTATGGGCAAATCAGCAACCCAAAAAGACAGCTTCCCACAGACATCCTTTTCTAATTTCTTCCTAAAATTTTACATTTAGCAAGGTCAGAGGATAGATTTTAATTTGAAAATTCCCAATGTTTCCCTCCATGACACGAAGATTTTCCTGATTTTTTGAAGTATAAATGCTTTTTTATTCCCTTGTGGAACTCCCCTGGAAACATGAGTCTTTCACAGTCATAGGCAAAAGGAAAGAAATCTCTGTTGACATCAATGAGGCATCACTCTGGTTCATATACACCATTTCAATTTCTTTGACTACGTTACGAGAAAGAATATTTATCCCCTAATAATTGCATGGCTCTCAATTAAGCAGATTTGCAAATTCTCCATACTATTATAAAAAGTCTGAAGGCTTCCAACTGGGATAAAAGTGGAGAAAAAATATTAACAAGTAAGTCCAGGAAGATAATAAAATGCAAAGAAGTAAGCACACAGTCCTGTTTAGTTCACTATATGAATGAAGCTACATTTTACCTGAAAACTTTACGATGAAAAATTGATTCATCGATACTTCTCATAACCATAGCATTCTTATAACAGACAGGAAGGTTGTCCCTCAAAGATACAGAATGAATTCCATAGAAAATCTTACCTTGAAAATAAAAATCCTATGATTTTCAAAGTAATCAATTAAATACTATAGTATGAGTGAAATTTTAAAATATAAATCCTTGATGTTTAAACCACGCAGTAAGAAGAAAAAGAAAATAATGATAAAGTAGTATCAAAGTTAAGAGCATAGTGACATACATTTATTTATTTATTTTCGCACATTCTTTAGAAATAATTTGGCAACACCGCTGTGAAAGATCTACTTCAGACGTGCTTTATACTGGCAAAGCTGACAGTATTTTTTCCAGCTCTTTGCTCAATATATTATTTGTGTGCCAATCTATGGTATTTCATAATGTTTGCTTCCCATATCGTTATTTCTTTTTAAGTGCATCGAGCCGAGGAAAATCATGGCTGATGAAAGGACAGAGGAGATAAGGGGAGCACAAATCCTTTATATGTATCTACTTCTACAGTGCATCACAAGAGCACTAAAATTTTATTCCCATGGCCTCTGATCATAATTCTTTTGCAGCCAGTTAGAAATCAAACGGTTTCTTTTCCTGAAATGGTCTGAGCAATTGGAAACATCAATAGAGGGCAGTAACAGTCTATCCTGGAAAGCTTTCCATTGCAAAGCTCGCAGTGATGAAATCTCACTGTGAATGCAGTTACTGTTAGCTGCATACAATTGCGGACATGACACCAGGAAGAACAAAAACGAAATATTTACATTGTCCTTGAGCAGAAGTGCAAAGCTTTTCACAAATGAGGCATCCACTTGTAATTCACTTTCTGCATAAAAGAACTATCCATTGGCTATGTAGATTCTCCTTGTTGCATACTAGATTTTTCTGTTCATCATTTGCTAATATTGCACCCTTCTAGAAATATCCAAACTGAGCTACTAAAAAAGCCAATTTTGTGGAGACATATATTGATGACATTCAAAGAAGAATAGAATTTTCTGCAGACAACAACTGGTCACAGCACTGCCCCACTGCATTTATTTTTCCTGTGTTTGTTCAGGATAGCCAAAACATTATTAGAGAAAGAACGCTGTGGTATTAGCAAAACATTTAAACAAACAACTCTTTGCAATAAAGAAACACAGAACAGCTAATGGATGAAGCTTTTAATATACAAGGTATGAAGCAGGAAAGGCATGAAACATTTCTTATTAACAAAAGAAAAAAGAAAAGAGAGAAAGAGAGAGAGAAGAACCTTTCCTGTTTTGTTCCTACCACAGCTTCCAACTTTCACGAGCCTTTGTCTACAGTTACCAACCCCAGCCTTTCTAAAGAGTGCTTCCAAAGAAAAACATGTATAAAGCTTCAGGTGCCTTTTTAGAAGCATAGAGAAGAACACATTTTATAAAGCCAAAATGTAGTTCATATCAGGAAATGAATATGAGAAATTCATTTTTAATATTTAATTTTGCTCAAAGTAGGTTCTGAAGTCACAAAATAGAGATAAAATGTTTAATGTTACATTAAAATTATGACTTACAACTTTTAATAAACTAAATATAAATTATGTGTTAAATATGCAGGCACAATAAAACCTAGAGCTGCAATAATACATGTATGCATACAACAAACAGCTCCAATTTTAATTGTTGAGACATTCACTCAAAGAGATAATATTAACATTATCTATGTACAAAAAAAGAAAGAGATTAACTTTGCTCCTTAGAAGAGCAGTATAGATTAATTTATACTTGAGATTCAGAAATTATGTGACAGAAGAATAACATGTACTAAGATTTGCTTAGCAAATAAAATATTTTGTGGTATATGTCACAGGTCCATTGTGGAAAATGTCTGGCTTAGGAATAGGAAGATTGTTTGGGGGCAGGTGGGGCTCAGGTTAAAAAAAATTTAAAAATATACTGGAATTGCTAGATAATGAGAGGGAGAGAAAGAAACACACACAGAGGGGCAGAGAAAGAAAGAAGTATAAAGACAACAACAGAGAGAGGGGCAAAGAAAATGCTCAGTGTAATAGCAGAAATATGGTCTGAAATTAAGAAATTGCCTACAGCCTAATCTTGTGGAGGGTGTTTCTCAGTTAAGGTTCCTTCCTCTCAGATGACTCAAGCTTATTTCAAGTTGGCATTAAATAGTCAAAACATAAAGAAATACATTTTACCATATTATATACATATTAAAGAATGAATCTAGGCCTGGTCAGTTGGTCAGTTTATAATTCCAAGATTCTGTTCTAGGATACATTTAAATAAAATGAGCAGTATTGGAAGGTTCCTAGGAGGAATCATAGATTTTCATGGTTTAACACAGGGATACTTCCCCTCAATGCATTTGGGTAGGTCCTAGGGTACTAAGGTATTTTAGGCATTGGTTGGGGAAGAGTGTGTGTATAGCTCAAGGCTATTGGAGTACCACTCTACCTAACTGTTTCTTTTGGTTGCCTGATTCAAAAGTATTTAGCACACTCAGTAGTAGAATCAAAAGGAGCATATAGATATTGACCACTTCAGTTTGAATGCAAATACATTTTTTGTTAGTTTTATATATCTGTTAAAATTTAACTATCAAAATATAAATAACATAAGGAATATTGAAGATTTGTTAATTACTGGAACCCAGAGTTCTATGGTAATGTCTGATAAGTTTGAAGGTTAGAAATGAAGACATCTCCTATACAGAAAAAATATAGAAGTACCTTGGCAACATTACACACACACACACACACACACACACACACACACACACACATTTCTTTTCTAGGAGGCAAAGAAAATCATCAGTACAAACTCATAGTCATTCTTCAATCCAATCCCAGCCTCTTCCATATTTGACACCTATGAAGCAAAAGTACTACCTTTGGTAGAATTGGTATTTAAATATTAGTATTTAAATTAGTATTTTGTTGAAAATAATGTAAAAATGCAAAACTTTGGTCTCAATAAAAAAAATCAAAAGAAGTATGGATTCTATTTCATAACAAAATGACATTCATAACAGAATGCAGTTGAGTTTTAACAGAATAAGGATTTTAAAGCAATGATACTATAAGCATCATCCAGGATGTAGTTTCTATAAAAGTTTCTGTGTAGGAGATATGATTCCTCCACTTATGTCTAAATAAAATATAGATGTACCATGTATAAATGAAGTTGGAAATAGACAATATATTCTAAAGTTGAGACCCCCTCTGGAGGAATTGAATAGTTTATGAAAAGAAGTGAATAAGTCCAAGCCTTCATGAAGTGACATCACTCTTGTCAGTAAGAACACTATAATTAGATGCCAGGCAAATGTTGTTGCTATAATCTAGCACTTCCCTCCTGTCATAACCCTCCTCCAAAAATAATTTATTTTTAATGAATTGCTGATATTGTGACATTAAATTTTAGTAACAGAAAAAGATGGAGTGAGAAAACTGGAACCTGAACAATGGAATTTTTAATATACAACTTCTTGATAATATTACCACTCTGTTGTGATTGACTTGAAGTGATTTTGGAAAGGAATGCCAAAAAAGACTGCATCACAGTGATTGAAAAAATAATGTGATATTTTATTTCATCCTTCCTTTCTTTCTTTTTCTTCAGAAAATAATCCAAGGCAAAAACCTGGAGACAGAAACTGAAGTAGAGACTGACAAGAAAAGCTGGTTAATGGCTTGCTCAACCTTTGTAGCTGATCTTCCAAAAAAAATATTTTTATACTTCTTAGAGTCATTTACCAGGGATGGTACCACCAACTGGAAACTTTTGACAATGGAGTAAGAACTCTATATATTTCCTGTCTGGAGGATGTCATGTGTCCTGGGTCTGCAGTGTGGTATCTTCAGCAGTATATACTCCAATCTCTGAGATACAACTAGTAACAATAATAACAGCTTATATTGTTTGGATAGTCTCTGAGAGTGCCCTGACCAACAACTAAAACAGAGGTTTCTCCTCCTAAGGTGGAAAAGTAGATAAATTCTGAAAGAGCCACATACAAGGTAAATACTACAGATTGATTCACTTATTTAAAATCCCAACTGTGAGAAGACAAAATATGACAAAGCAACAGCTGAGATTATTCTAAGATATCTACTGTCCTTCTTTATTAGCCATTATGACTAATTATTGTGGTTTAATAAAGATCAGGAGAAACAAACAGGCTGAATAGATGTTTATTTAGGGAGAAATAACTTACAACATAGACAGATGAACACCAGCAGGTTCCTGGTCCCAAAGATGTCTCCGGATGCTCTTCTGTCCCTGTGCAGCAAGCAAGAGAGCTCCTGGGGGCCCCACCTCAGATTTAGTTCCCCCAGGTAACGTCTGCCCCTGCCTCCACCCCAAGTGGACATGGTCAGTGCCACAGGTGCTGAAAAAGAAAATATCTCACTACAACTAACATACCTCCCCAATCCCTGTGATGACCATGTTACACTTGCGGGATGCACTATTAAACTTAACAGATTCTAGCTTCTACCAACCAAAATCTAAGTATTTCCTAGTGTCTGAAAGATGCAGAAGAGACTTACTTTGCTGCAGTTCACATTCACATTGACATAATCAGTATAATTGGGAAATTCATTTATTCATTGCCTTCTTTTGTTCTGTGCCTGTCAATTGCCTAACCCCTTCCAAAGTATGATACATTTTTCAAGGAAACCAGTACTTGGTTTTCTGGATGTTGGTCACTTGCATTTGGTTCTCATTCCTTTGGAGAAAGAGATATGTTTTGCATTCCTAGTAGAGCTGAGCAGACGGTAAAAGTTATGTAGTAAAGGTCTCAGATAAAAATGCAGAGGAAGGTATCAAAGGCGAGCAAAGGCCATCACTGTTGTACAATTTCAAAGACCTTGGCAAAATTGTGTTTATGTTGTCAGACTGTAGGAAATCACAGAATTTAGGTGAAGGGCTATAGCATCTTCTTTAAAAAAAAATCTTAATGTAAGAAATGGTTATTTAAGGATGGAATGTATAACAAGGACCAATGAGTAGAAAATTATCTTCATCAAAGGAAAATGATTGATCTCATAAATATTCTGTGGCAAGTTTAATCCTTATAAGAAGAGTAATAATGTAACAAAAGGAAAACCTTGAAGTCACAATAGGGATTGGCAAGGTTACTACCCAGTTACACACTGAGAACGTTAGACAGACTGGTTTACATGAATGAGTCCAAGATACATCCTATGGTTATTCTTTTTTCTGGGATTTCTCAGGGTGCTGCTTCTTTCCTTGTGTCTCAATGACCTCTCCATCTACCAGCAGGACTCACATGACTCCAGCTGAACATCACAGTGCTCTGAAGGGCACAATGGTGGCACTGGCAGCATCCATTTGCTATTCAATTTTTTGCCCAAACAGAAGTATCTACTTACTAAATTCCACTAAAAACAGCTTAATTAATACAAGTGAACATCTATAATGACCTTATTTGATTCATTTGGCAATCAGTTTTTATTAGGATGTTCTTCAATAAATAATTATCTAGTTTCACTATGACTTCTAATACTTTTGTGAGAAAGTAAAAACATGTGTGTGTGTTTGTATGTGTATACAAATATAAATACATATTTTAGAATATTACAAAGTCAATGAATAATACTGAGTAAGTTGGCAAATATTCAAATAAAGTTAAATTTTATTATCATCCTATAATCTTTGATATACCCTCAAGTGAAATTTGGATAGTGAATTAGTCAAGCTTCTTTGGGTCTCAACCTGTAGGTCACAACTACTATGGGATTTAAAGGAATCTTCCATAAAGGTCACCTAAGACCACTGGAAAACACATATGTTTGCTTATGATTCATAATAGTAGCAAAATTACAGTTATAAAGTAGCAATGAATACAATTGTATGGTTGGGGTTCACCACAACAAAAGGAGCTATGTTAAAGAGTCATAGCATTGAGAAGGTTGAGTACCACTACTCTCGAGGAGCAGAACTCATAGAATGAACCTATCTATAAATTTTTTTAAAAGTGTATTTATTAAAGTGGCTTACAGGCTGCAAAAAGCTGTTTCAACAATGCTTGTCTCATGTTAGAGAGTCCAGGAATCCAACAGCTGTTTGGCCCAGGAGGCTAGGTGTCTCTGCTCTTCCTCAGTGTATTTTGGAATCCTGAAGAAGTAGGCTCTAATTCCAGTGAAGGAATGCTTCCATAACAGGACTTATAAACTTGCCAGTGAGAATGAAGGCAAACAGACAAAAACAGAAGCTTCTTTTCTTTGTGTCCTTTATAAAGGCTGCCAGGAGAAGGTGTGACCTCGATTTAAGGTGGGTCTTCTGACCCCCAGTGGTCTTCCTTTAAGTTGGGATTCTATACTTCAAATTATCCAATGAAGAATAATCTTTCAATCGCTGGTATGCCTTCTGCTTGAGGTGAGTGTTTGGTTAGCTCAGATCCAAAATCCCTCACCATTTCCTTGGAATTTCCTGGGTCAGCTCTGCATATAGCAGACCAACCCTGGCACAAGAACCACCCAGATGCTGCCCTCATGTCAGTCTGGCTCTGTGTCTATCTCCCCCAATGCCCACTGCTTGAGTGGCCCCACACTGGCATGCCAGACCATCAGAAGCCTGCCTCAATCTCATTTTTGGTCCTCCTAGGTCCTCTGCTTGAGTCTTGCCTGCCCCCATGCCTTCTGCATGAAAACTCTAATAGAGTTTGGACCATGCAGAGTTAATGATATTGAAATCCTAACACATCTACACCCATAAGGAGAGGAGAGGAAAGAGAAAGAGAACCCCTCCTGTACCCACTGAAAGAATGGATAGGAAGATGGCAGTACAAGAGCACATTCAACAATAGAAAGATAGGCATGGCACCACCAGAATCTAGGTTCTCAACAACCATAAGACCTAAACATACCAATACAGATGAAGCAGAAGAGAATGACCTTAAAAACATCTTCATGAAAATTATAGAAACCCTCAAAGAGGATATAAGAAAATCCCCAAAGAGATTGAATAAAAAACAAACCAAAATAATTGGAAGAAGTAGAGGAAAAGACAAACCAAAAAATACAACAAATCAACAAATCTCTTAAAGAAAGAGATGAAAGCCAAGAAAAAAAATCAAACAGATGAAGGAAACAATTCAAACAGCCCAAAACCTGAAAAATTGAAATAGAGACAATAAAAAAAAACACAAACTGAGGGAATTCTGGAAATAGAAAAGCTTGATAAACGATCAGGAACTACCCATGCAAGCATAACCAACCGAACACAAGAGATGGAAGAGAAAATCTCAGGTGCTGAAGATAAACTAGAAGAAATATATTCATTGACCAAAGAAAATCTTAAATCCAACAAATCTTAACACAAAATATCCAGGTATTGAGCAACATTGTGCAAAGACAAAACCTAAGATTAGCCCAGCTCCAAGTTGCAGAAAACATATTCAACAAAATCAGAGAAGAAAACTTTCCAACCTGAAGAAGGACATGCCTATAAAAGTACAAAAAGCTTACCGAACACCAGATAGACTAGACCACACACACACACACACACACATACACACACACACACACACACACACACACACACACACACACAAAGTCCCTTCACCTCATAATAATCAAAATACCAAACATACAGAATAAAGAAAGAATATTAAGAGGAACAAAAAAAAAAAAAAGGCCATGTAACATGTAAAGGCAAACCTATCAGAATTAAACCTGATTTCTCCGTGGGAACTTTGGAAGCCAGAAGGTTCTGGATAGATATTCTATGAACACTAAGAGACCACAGATGCCAGCTCAGGCTACTATACCCAGTAAAAGTCTCAATCACTATAGATGGAGAAACCAAGATATTCCATGTCAAAACCAGATTTACATACCATATATCCACAAATCCAGTTCTACAGAAAGTTCTGGAAGGAAAACTGCAACCCAAGGAACTTAACTACACTCACAAAAACAGAGGCAATAGATAATCCCACTTTACCAGAAGCCAAAAGAAAACATGGGGTAAATCTAGTTACAATTCCACCATCAACAACAATACAAAACAAACAAGAATTAACAATCAATGGTCCTTAATTTCCATCAATATTAATGGTCTTAACTCACCTATAAACAGACACAGGCAAACAGAATGGATATGTAGACAGATTCTGTCCTTTTTCTGCATACTAGAAACACACCTCAAATTCAAAGACAGATACTACCTCAAAGTAAAGGGCTGGGAAAAGATTTTCCAATCAAATGGGCTCAAGAAACAACCAGGTATAGCTATCCTAATATCTAACAATTAGACTTTAAACTAAAATCAATCAAGAAGAAGAAGGTCATTTCATATTCATCACAGGAAAAATCCATCAGGACGAAGTCTCAATTCTAAACATCTATGCCAAAATACAAAGGCACCCACATTCGTAAAAGAAATGCTACTAAACCTCAAAGCTCACATAAAACTTCACACACTCAGAGTGGGAGACTTCAACACCCCACTGTCACCACTAAACAGGACCACTAGACAGAAACTTAACAAAGAAACAAAAGAACTAACAGAAATAATGTCTCAATTGGGTTTAACAGACATCTATAGAACATTCCATCCAAACACAAAGGAACATACCTTCTTCTCTGCTCCACATGGAACCTTCTCTAAAATCTAAAATCGACCACATACTAGGCGACCTAACAAACCTCAATAGATAAAAAAAAAAAAAAAATGGATTAGTTCCCTGTATCTTATCAGAATACCATGCTTTAAAGTTGGAATTCAACAACACAAATTGCAGAAACCCTACAAACTCATGGAAACTGAACAATATGCATTTGTGCCATTCCTGGGTCAAGGAAGAAATAAAGAAAGAAACTGAAGATTTCCTAGAATTCAATGAGAATTGAAGACATACCCAACCTTATGGGACACTTTGAAAGCAGTGATAATACCATAGCACTATGTGCCAAATAAGTGCCATCATGAAAAAAAAAAAAAAAACTGGAGAATAGTCACATTAAAGAATTAACAGCACAACTGAAAGCTCTAGAACAAAAAGACACAGACTTACCCTGGAGGAGTAGACACCAGGAAATAATCAATTTGAGGGCTGAAATCAATAAAGTTAAAACAAAGAAAACAATATAAAGAATCAATGTAACAAAGAGTTGGTTATTCTAGAAAATCAACAAGATAGACAAACCTTTATCCAAACTAATGAAAAAGCAGAAATAGAGCATGAAAATTAACAAAATCAGAAATGAAAAGGGGTACATAACAGTGGACACTAAGGAAATCCAGAGACTATTCAGGAAATACTGTGAAAATCTGTACTCCATAAAATTTGAAAATTTAAAGGAAATGGGCAAATTTCTGGTTAGATATCACTTACCAAAATTAAATGAAGAACAGATAAGCATTTAAATAGACCTATAACTCCTAATGAAATAGAAGCAGTCATCAAAATTCTCCCAGGGCCAGATGTCTTCAGTGTAAAATTCTACCAAAAATTCAAAGAAGAACTAAAACCAAATAGTCCTCAAATTGTTCCAGATAATAGAAGCAGAAGGTTCATTGACAAACTCTTTATACAAGGCTACAATTACCTTGGTACCCAAGCCGCACAAGGATACAACAAAAAAAGTGAACTACAAACCAATATCCCCCATGAACATTGATGCAAAAATACTCAATAAAATACTGGCAAATCAAATCCAAGAACACATCAGAGAAATCATCCACCATGACCATGTAGGCTTCATCCTAGGGATGTAGGTATGGTTCAAAAAAAAAATATCTATCAATGTGATCTACCACATAACAAACTGAAAAATAAAACCATATGATTATCTCACTAGATGCTGAAAAATCCTGTGACAAAATCAAAACTTCTTCGTGATAAAAGTCTTGGAGAAATCAGGAATACAGGAACAAGCCTAAACATAATAAACAATAAACAGTAAGCCAACAGCCAATGTCATACTAAATGGAGAGAAACACAATGTGATTGATTCCTCTAAAATCAGGAACAAGACTAGATTGTCCACTCTTTCCATATCTCTTCATTATTGTCCTTGAAGATGTAGCTAGCACAATAAGAAAACAAAAGGAAATCAAGGGGATAAAAATTAGGAAGTAAGAAGTGAATCTTTCAGTATTTTCACATAATATGATAGTTCACATAAGTGACCAAAAAAAAAAAAAAAAAATAGGAAAAAAAAAAAAAAAAAGAAAGAAAAAACTCTACTCTACAAAGGAATGCCTACAGCTGATAAACACCTTTAGCAAAGTGGCAGGATATAAGATAAACTAAAACAAAACCAAACAAAACAAAAAACCAAAAGAGTAGCCCTATTATATACAGACAAAGTCACTGAGAAAAAAATCAGAGAAACATCACCCTTTACAAACAGTCACAAACAATATAAAATATCTTGGGGTAAAGCTAACCAAACAAGTAAAAGACATATATAATAAGAACTTTGAGTCTTTAAAGAAAGAAATTAAAGAAGATACCAGAAAATGGACAGATCTCCCATGCTCTTAGGTAGGCAGGATCAACATAGTAAAAAGTGGCAATCTTGTCAAAAGCAATCAACAGATTCAATCCCCATCAAAATACCAGCACAATTCTTCACAGAGGTTAAAGGACGATACTCAACTTTATATGGAAAAACAAAAGTCCCAAGATAGCTAAAACAGCCCTGTACAATAAAGAGACAACTGGAGGCATCACCATTCCTGACTTAAAGCTCTACTATAGAAAACAGCTTGATATTGGCACAAAAAAATAGACAGATAGACCAATGAAATCAAATTAAAAACCCTGATATTAATGTACACACCTATGAACACCTGATTTTTTTTACAAAGCAGCTAAAATTATAAATTAGAAAAAGAAAGCGTCTTCAACAAATGCTGCTGGCATAACTGGATGCTGCTGTGTAGAAGACTGCAGATAGATCCATTTCAATCACCATGCACAAAACTTAAGTCCAAATGGATCAAAGAATGCAACATAAATCCAGCCACACCAAATTTCTTAGAAAACAAAGAGGAGGTACCCTTGCAAGAATTGGTACAGAAGTCAGATTACTGAATATACCACCAGTAGCACAGACATTGAGATTGACAATTAATAAATGGGACCTCCTGATACTGAGACGCTTCTGTAAAACAAAGGACATAGTCAACAAGACAAAACAGCAGCCCACAGAATGGGAAAAGATCACCACCAACCCCTCATCTAACAGAGAACAGATTTCCAAAATATATAAAGAACTCAAAAAACTAGTCACAAAAAAAAAAACCAAGTAATCCAATTTAAAAGTGGGGTATAGATTGAGCAACAGTGGGGAGGCTACCATAAATACCCTTCCTTGATAATGAGATCAATGACTAATTTATCCACCATCATAGGCTCTCATCTAGTAGCTGATAGAATCTGAAGCAGATGCCCACAGCTAAACACTGAGCTGAACTGGAATCCAGACGCAGAAAGGAAGGACAAGACCAGGCTACAGAAACTCACAGAGACAGCTCACCTGAACAAGGAGGAGCTAATGGGCCCCCAGACTTATAGTTGGGAATCCAGCATTGGACCAACTTAGACCTCCTGAACATGGGTCTCAGCTAGAAGGCCTGAGCAGTCTAAGGGACCTCTGAGTGGAACCAGGATGTATCCCTGGTGCACAAGAAGACTTTGGAAGCACATTCCCCATGGAGAGATACTCCCTTAATCTCGAGGCAGGAGGTAGGGCCTAGTCCCTACTCCAAATGACTTCACAGATTTACATGACCCCTCCAGGAAGACATCACCCTACATGTGGAGTGGGGGGGGGTGAAGAGATGGGATGATGGTTGCGGGGCTTGGGAGGATGGAAGAGAGAGAGGGAGGGAGGGACAAAGAGGGAACTGGGATTGATATATAAAATAAAAAAATAAAACAAAAGTGTTTCTAACTAGAAACCAAAAAAAAAAAAAAAAAAAAAACCCACAAAACTCTGAGATACCTTCTTCTTGTCAGAATGGCTAAAATAAAAACCACCAAAGACAGTTTATGCTGGAGAGAATGTGGAGAAAGGAAAACACTCCTCCACTGATGGTGGGATTGCAAACCTGTACTGGCACTTTAGAAATCAGTATGGCAGATACTCAGGAAAATGGGAATAAGTCTACCACAAGATCCAGTACTTCCACCTCTTAGGCATATAGCCAAAATATGCACATTCATGCAACAAAGACTTCTGTTCTAATATGTTCATGTTATTTGTAATAGCCAGAACCAGGAAGCAACTTAGATGCCCCTGAACTGAAGAATGGATAGAGATAACGTGGTACATTAACACAATGGAATACTACTCAGCATCGGGAAAAAAATGGAATCTTGAAATTCGTAGGCAATTGGATGGAACTATAAGAAACCATTCCAAGTGAGGTAAAACAGTCACAAAAAGACGACACATGGTATGTACTCACTAATGTATGGAATTTAGACATAGATCAAAGGATCACCAGCCTACATTCCACACTGCCAGAGAAACTAGGAAATAAGGAGGACCAAAGAGGGACATACATGTTCTCCTACAGAAGGGGAAAGGCACAAGATCTCCTGAGCAAATTGGGATGGGGGTGTAGAGAAGAGGGAGTTAAAGGAAAGAGAAGGGTAGAAGAGGAGAGGAGAGGAGAACATGAGAGAGCAGGAAGATTGAGTTGGAGGAAGAATATAGAAGGACAAGAAAAGAGATACCATAATAGAGGGAGCCATTATAGGTTTAAAGAGAAATGTCACACTGGGAAAGTGTCCAGAGATCTACAAGGATGACCCCAACTAACAATCTAAGCAATAGTGGAGAGGCTACCTTAAATGCCATTACCTGATAATGAGATTGATGGCTACCTTATTTGTCATCCTAGAGCCTTCATTCAGATGATGATGAAATCAGAAGCAGACACCACAGCAAAATTCTGAGTTGAACTCCTGGATTCCAGTTACAGACAGAGAGGAGTGATGAACAAAGGGGTCAAAAAAAGGGCTGGAGAAACCCACTGAAACTGCTGACCTGAACAAGGGGGAGGGCTCATGAACCCCAAACTGATAGCTGGAAAACCAGCATAAGACCGATCCAGACTTCTTGAATGCCAATTTCAGTTAGGAAGCCTGGGAAATCTATGGGACCTCTGAGAATGGAACCAGTATATCCTTCGTGCACAAACAGACTAGGTGAGCACATTCCCCATGGAATGATACCTACACTTAGCCTAGAAACACAAGGGACAGCCTAGGCCTTACCCCCAAATGACTCGTTAGACATTTTTGAATCCTCTTGAAAGGCTTGAAAGGGGATTTGAATAGGTGGGGGCTGTGAGGGACATGGGAGGATGGGAGGAGAGGGATCAACATATAATATAAGAAAAAAATTGAACAAAAAATTTTAAAAAGTATAATCTTTTAGTGTGTCCTGCTTGTCAGGGTGTTTGAGTTTTAAGCTGGCTCTAGAAGTAGTCCAGTTGACAACCAAGAATCGTCATCACCACAAAGAGTTATTAATAAGGAAATATTTAGAACATTTTTATAATGCATAAACATCCCAAATGAATTCCTTTTATAAAATATTTCTCATTTATCAATAAAAATATCACTGATTGAAAAATTGGTTTGAGCAAGAAAAATTCAAAGCCATATATTTAGAGGGTCAGCACTTGTGCGTTTAATCACTATTAACCATTCTTGAACTCTTTCATAGTCTGATATTTTCACAAAAAATACAATGTACCAATAATGTAACAGATATAAATTCTACGAACCCTATATATACATATATGTATATATGAATCATATATATGTAAGTATATATATATATATAGTATATTATGTATATGTCCTATACAATTTATCATATCACTCAATAAATATAAAAAATGTTAACATTACAATACTTTTCAAGCTCATTTCCATTCAACATCACTCCCTTAATGATTTCTATAATTTACATTCTTCCTATTATCCTTTTCCTATTTATGTCCTCTGCTCTTAGTCAGTTTTTATCTTTGGAATTCATTCATTTGTGTGATACTATCAGAATGGTGTTACTTTAATTTGAGTTCACTGTATTCTTAAGTCACAATTTATTTATCCTGTATTCCCATTCTCAAAGAACTAGGTAGTATAGATGGCTTTGTAGATTTTTATTTGAAAAGCAATTAAAAGGATACTTGGCAACTAAGAATATGATAATTTAATCAATCATATTATTTAGAAAGCAAAATTAAATTAATATATACTTAAAATATTTGGACATGCCAGATTTTTCTTTGGGCCTGCAGCTCACAAATAATGACATGGAGACTTATTATTAAGTATGAAACCTTGGCATTAGCTTATGAGTGTCCCGTTAAATTTTCTAACTTAAATTAACCCATTTATTTTATGTTCTGTCATGTAGCTGCTTAACTCCTCTCTACATAATGCCCATGCTGCTTTCTCCATGACTTTACCTTCTTTCCAGAGTGCTCTCTGCCCAGAAATTCTGGCTACACCTCCTGCCCAGCAATTGGCTGATAAGCCTTTTATTACAGCAATCACAGTAATACATTTTCACATGGTATATAAATACCCCACAATATTGACATGACTTTATTATGAAGTCTCAGCTTTGCTGAAGGCATGGTATAAGAGCCTAAATCGTAAATATATCCAGTACTTTAAGGAGACAAACCAGGCTACTTAGTATTACTTAAAAACAAATACCACCTTATCAATTATCATAACCTGTTATTTATTAAACAACTACATGATTCTGAATGAGGAAGGGTTTTAGAAAATAAGATCAAGATTTTGATTAATTTTTCTTGGGAAAATTGTGGTGTATTGCAAGTCTTGGTCTCAGGTAGCTAATATCCTAAGTGCTTTATTAGTCTAGCCACCAGGTGGACTAGAAGCATGGGTCAGGGAAGAGCAAAGTTTCTCTCCAATGAAAGTCCATCAGATTCTGGAGGTTTAGCACTGTTACCTGACTGCCTGCTCAATCCATCTCTATTTTTCTGGAGCTACCAACAAGGATGCCAAATGTGATCTGTATACTTGTCCACTAGGAACTGAATGGATGCCATCAATTCATTTCACACAGATCCGAAAACAGCAATCAAAGGGTAATGGCTTTCTGTCACCACTGACCCTTTCTAGGTACAAAGGCCACCCCAGAGGTGAGAGGCTTTCCATCCAATTACTTACCCCAACAGCTATCTTTTCCCCTTCAAAAAAGTAATTTGCTCAGTGAAAAATTGAACATACTACCCGATTTGCTCTTTTCTTGGTGTAGATTTTTAAAAAAATGCCTAAAAGTTTCTGAAGTGGAGGATAGGACTGGATCTTAACTCAGTATTCAAGACATGTGACAGAATACTAATGAGACAACTAATAAAGAGAAAAAATATATTGTGACAAGAAGTGAGTAAAAATTCAATACATGACAAATTCTGTGTAACACCCTTCTATAACTTTTGTTAAATGCAAAATAGATTGCAGCAACCCACATCTTTTCAAATACACCTTTCTTTATCTAAATATCAACTAACTGATCTTAGTGATGAATAGAAAGCTATGGCTTTATAATAATTCCTTTCCAACCTAACTCATTAAATTATAGAATTCTGTGGAGGGTAACCAACTGAACATGTTTGTTAGTAACATATTAAGTCTCTACAGATGTTTAATTTAACAAGTGTTCTGCTCACAGCTGTGTAAAAATATCTTCTCTGCCTTGTTTTCATTATGTCATTTCATTATATAAATTAATATAAAAATGATCAACTGAATAAAATCATGGGTAGATACATGCTCAAATTATTAAGATTGAGTCCAGTGGTCATTTTGATTAATTTCAGGGCTTTTCTGCTTTTTTTGAAGGGGTTTAAAGACCTTGGAGGTGACCCTATCACTTGACTGCACATATTCTAACCTAAAGTAAAAAACGAATCTAACAAAAGCAGTGTCTGTGATTCTCAGCCTGTGCACATAGCACAGGAAGCGATGCTGAAAGGCCTCTGGGGGGAGACACAGCCCCAAAAGTGGCTTCAGCATTTCTCTTGCTAGTTTTGAGCATAAAAACAAATGCAACACACATATACAAATGTCAAAACACATACAAACATAAAGATGGAATGGGAACAGACATCAAGGTGTTAAAAATGTTCAGCCATTCTACTTATGTACCAAATCCCATCCATATGAAATTATACTGTCAAAGATATCAGATAATTCTTAACGTAGAACAATGTAATAAGTGTGCACAATACTTTCTAGATTAAAATAATTCTGATTTTCTAAGAGCTCACAGGCCCT
The DNA here is from genome assembly GCF_943737965.1 of Phodopus roborovskii. Classification (NCBI taxonomy): domain Eukaryota; kingdom Metazoa; phylum Chordata; class Mammalia; order Rodentia; family Cricetidae; genus Phodopus; species Phodopus roborovskii. The sequence continues at coordinate 12,189,680 of NW_026126470.1, read as the reverse complement.
ATATATGTTAAACGTTAGTATAATTTAGCCAAAATATTTTTTTAACCATTGGCTTTCCCCTAATTTGTGTGGGTTAACTTATTCTAAAATTCTCAATGTTAGCAATGTTTTTCTAAGACAATACCATATCCTTTCAAATTATATAAAAACAACAACAAAAACTGTTGCTGGAATATTGTTACAATATTGATAAATGAAGAGTATCTTCAAGTCAATCAAGGTGTAAGTCAGGGAGAAATAGACAAGAGGAGAGATAGATAGGTAGAGAGAGAGAGAGAGAGAGAGAGAGAGAGAGAGAGAGAGAGAGAGAGAGAGAATATAAAAGCACAAAAGAGAGAGCCATTGTAGGTTTGAGGAGAAAACTGACTCTAGAGAAATGTCCAGAGACCTACAAGACTGACCCCAACTAATAATTTGAGCAACAATGGAAAGGCTACCTTAAATGCCCTTCCATAATAATGAGATTGATGACTAACTTATCCACTATCATAGAGCCCTCCTCTAGTAGCTGATTGTAACAGAAGCAGACACCCACCACTAAACACTGAATCAAACTGAAATCCAGATGCAGAGGGGGAAGACAAGACCAGGCTGCAGAAACACACAGAGACAGCTGACCTGAACAAGGAAGAGCTAATCGTCTCTCCAGACTGATTTCTGGGAATCCAGCATTGGACCAAATCAGACCTGCTGAACATAGGTCTCAGTTACAAGGCCTGGTCAGTCTAAGGGAACTCTGACAGTAGAACCAAGATGTATCCCTGGTGCACAAAAGGACTTTGGGAGCACATTCCCCATGGAGGGATATTCCCTTTTCCTAGAGGGAGGAGGAAGGGCCTAGTCCCTACTCCAAATGACTTGACAGATTTAGATGACCCCTCCAGGAAGGCATTACAGTACATGTGGAGAGGGGGGTGGGTGGGTAGGAGGGGAGGGTGAGGGTGGGGGGCATGGGAGGATGTTACAGAGAGAAAGAGGGAGGGAAGGAAGGAGGGAGGGAGGAATGAGGGAGGGAGAAGGAACTAGGATTGATATGTAAAATAAAAATGAAAAAATAAAAAAAAGAAACTATAAAAAAAGAATATTAAAAAGAAGACTATCCTTAACTGCTAGGCAAATTAGCATCTATATCCCAGTGCTCCTACTAGGTCAAAGGGATTGCTAGTTTAAGCCCTAGACTGATCAATATAGGAAGATCCCATCTTTTAAAAGCATCCTGAACCACGACATTTTAACACATAGATATAACAAGTTTTAAAATAATTTTCCCTCAAAACTGCATTTCCCACTCATTTATTTAAAAAAATAATTTTCATTTACATGCCAATCCCAGTTCCTGCTCTATCCCCCCTTTCCCCTGCCCCCTGGCTCCCCTTTCCCATCTACCATCCACTCCTTATAGAGGGCACGGCCTTTCTTGGGGAGTTAACAAACTCTAGTATACCAATTTGAGGCAGGAACAAACCTCCGTATCAAGGCAAAGCAAGGTAACCCACCATAGGGAATGGGCTCCAAAAGGCCAGTTTATGGCCCAGGGATAGGCTATGGTGCCACTGCCAGGGTCCCCCAGTAGATCAAGCCACATGACTGTCACCCACATTCAGAGGGCCTAGTTCAGTCCTGTGCAGCTCCCCAGCTGTGAGCTCATAGTCCATGAACTCCCACCAGCTCACGTCAACTGTGTCTGGTTTTCTCCATCATGGCCTTGACCTATCCTGGTGCCTTCCCGTTTCTCTCTTGTCCTTTGCTGCAGCTTTGGGGGGTGTGTGAAAATGATCCAACAAACCCACATGGAGTTATTGGGAAAGGAAGCAAAGGGTGGGTTAGGTGTTATCAGACTGGGAGCAAAATGGAAAAAGAGAGAACAGGCAGGAGGCTCAGCGGTTTAGGCAGTTCAAACTGGAGGCACGGAACTGCCATTGGCCCAGTCCCATGTGGCCACAGCTCCAAATGGATTCTGCACGCAGAGTCCTTATACAGACACTTAAGGCATGCATGATGTAGCCATGCAACCTTTGACAGCCTTTGAGCTCTTAGTGAAGAGCTGTCACCCATCAAAGATAGATCCAGGGGCTAGAGAGGGTCGCCTGGAGAAGAGCGATTCTGGGACGGGAAGAGAGTCCAAGGATTAGAGAGGAGCTGCTACCAGGAAAGATTTTTTAAGGAGAAGGCCTAGGAGAGGACTTGAGTGACAGGTGAGTGCTTGGGAGAAACCCACCTGGGCAGGAGTAAAAGAGGAGTCAGGAACAGTGCCAGACTGCCCAAGACTCGAAGAGAGGGTGAAGCCAGGATATCAGCAACTCTATGCAACTGAACTCCAGGATATCAGCCCAGTGCTTGGCTGTGGATCAGTGTGTCTGGATGTAGGTTCTATGACAACAATCATGGTAGTCACTGATCTGATAAAAGGGGAAGGCCCATCAGACACCCTCTCCATTATTGCTAGAAGTCATAGCTAGGGTCATCCTTATGAATTCCTGAGAATTTCTCTAGCCCCAGGCTTCTCTCTAACCCAATAATGGTTCCCTCTATCAGGATATTTCTTCCATTGCTCTCCCCTTCTGCCCCTCTGCCAACTCAGTCTTCTTCTTTGTATTTATTTATTTTTTAAATTTTACATGTTGATCCCAATTCCGTCTCTCTCCCTCCCTTCTTCCTTCCCTCCTTCCCTCTTACCCTCTCTGCTGACTCAGGCCCCACTGAATATGGGTCTCAGCTAGAAGGACTTACCAGTCAAGGGGACCTCAGACAGTGGAACCAGGATATATTCCTGGTGCACAAAAGGACCTTGCGGACACATCCCCCATGGAGGGATAACTGCCTTAACCTAGAGACAGGAGAGAAACCCTAGTCCTTACTTCACATGACTTGACAGATTTACATGACCCCATCTGGATAGCATTGCCCTACATGTGGAATTGGGGTGGGGGGATGGGAGGAGAGGGTGGTCAGGGTGCAACTCAGTGTTCTTGATCTCTTATGTTCCCATCTCCCATTGTATCTCTTCTAGCTCCCTCTCAGTTTAGTCATGAGTTCCTAACTAGTTTCCCTTCCTGGGGTTCCTCATGTGTGTCCCTCTTACATAGCTTTTCTAATTATTTTATTTGAATTTATTTTTCATCACATGGAAAAGTTTGAAAAGTTCATGTATATCAATGTATATCAATTGCCTGTTGTCCAATAATGTTAAAACTTGTATAATTACAATACTTTAATCCATATCATGGAAGCATCATGAGCCAAGCATATTAACTAAACTGAAGACTTCATGCAAGTTTCACATGCTTTAGCATCAGCATCCATTCAGAAAGCCAACTAAAAATCTACATTGGATTTCATTTTTTTGTTCAAGGACAAAATCCACACTTTTCTAATCTCTCACACTTTTTCTTCTTTTCTGATATTTTAAATAACTTTATTTTAGATGTAAAAGGGTTTCATTATCTATTGTGGTACTGTTTCTAGTATTAGGATACCTGTTATGTTAAAGTCAAATTATTATTTAAGAAAAATGTACAAATCTATACAGCTGTTAAAGGTTAGAGATCACTACATATCTTGATGACATATAGAGTACAGATAATTTACCATGGATCATTCTAAACTCATCTTCAGAATGTCTTCTGGAAATAACAATTGAGATCCATTTTTTTTTATGTAATGAAACTGATTATAAAAAAGTGACTGACCTCATAGTGAAGACCCTATTGCAGAAGATAGCACACACATGAGACATAGGACCTGGAAGAAACTGAGGTGGATTTTATGTAGAAATCTCCTCTATGAGGATTAACACTTAAAGTGCCCAATGGTGATGTGTAAGCTTCAAATAGCGAGAAAAAAAAAACAGTCTCTAGACAGCTATAAAGCATATAAATGGTCATCACAATAATACATCCCAAGTTTTAATACTGGCACTTACATCTTGGAAACAATCAACAGACATCTAATTGAACTTAAGTCCCATTAAGCCCATTAAGTAAGAAACAATCCACACCTGGTGACAGTTAACTAGCCAGGTCTGGTGAATCCATTGACCTTAAAGGAGAGCCTACTATTGCCATTTTCCTTAACTAGTATAATTTCTAATTACATTCAAAGTGCTTTTGCTTATACCTACCCTCATTAATGAATCTTCCTTGAGACATTACAGAAAGCTACAACTGGTCAAAATTCAGAGGATGCAACCCAGATTGTAGTAGATGTGACATTGCTACATCTACTACACAACCTCTATACTTAAGGCTAAAAACATATCAAAGACAGAGGTGGCAGAAATATTAAAAGAGCCAGAGGACTATGAATTGCATTGGGAGTAATATCTTCTACATATGACATCTAAGAAATACCAACACAAACTGACATACCAGCATGCATGGCAAAATACTCACAAGGCCCTACACATAGAAGAAAGCCACAAACAATTGATGGATGCTAAAAGTAGACTAATCACTCTTCCCCCAGAACAAGCTCCTTGATAAGTTATCCAATACCAAGTATTCAACTCTAAACTCTAAACACACACTCACCCTTAAATGGATTTAGTTTCATGTATATACATATATGGAATAATAATTAAAGGAGAGGTCATAAAATTGGGAGGGACACTAGAGCTATTATTGGAGGGAGTATAGTGTGTATGTATGTTTGAAGTTATGTATGTGCTTCTATATATAGTATTCATGTCTGAAACTCTGAAATTCCTAGTAAACTCAAAACTGAAACTCAAAAATTTCCTAGTAAAAATGACTCACCCCAAATTACTAGATGATTCCCAGATTAGACTATTATAACATTTTTACTTATTTAACATGAATTTTAACTTTATATAGACAATGTTAAGTATGAGGAGTTCACTAAAATGTCCATATATTATGTTTTGCCAGAATGTAATATTTGAACCCTAAAGAATCTATATATGCATAAGTAGTCTTATACACCTTCATTTGCCTATTCAAAATAAAGTAATAAAGTAAGGCCACTCAAGGGAAATATTGGTGATTACAGCCCTAAATGGTCAATAGATACTGAACCTTACTTGTAATACTTGCATTTCATATTAGGCATTAAAATACCATATATGCATAAATTACCAATCCTAAACACTTACACCTAAATTCCAATGGTTTGAATACTTTCTCACTGAGTACCAGTTCTGATTTCACCCTTTGTATTGTCTCCTGTGGCTTAGAAATATTATACTTCGAGATGACTGTGCATATACCTGTTCCTCAAATGCATTTAAAACCAATTTGACATATGATTTATGATTGCCATTCTCAAGCAGGCATTATCAGTCATATATAAGCACATAGTTAGTACCCAAACTGGCAATCTATCTGCCGATGAAGTTGTCATTGCAATTTTGCTCTTGAACAGGCTTTGAAGACACAAGTAATTTTCATGAAGTAGCACCAAAGGCTCCCTATTTCTGTTTCTTTCTTTTTTTTTTTTTTTTTTTATTGGTTCTGTAACCTTTCTAGAGGATTCACAATTCCAGCTAACAAAGCAAGGAAAGAAATAACTTGAGCCTGTATAGCTAATATTTCTTCTCTGTGGATAACATAAACAATGTCTACTACTTCACCCTAAATGGATGTCAAAGTTATATATGGCTCTACCAAACTTCAACCAATGATTTTATTAGAAATAACTATAGTACAATGGATAATTGGTAACATGCCTGAGTAGGTAAGAGTTTAAAACACACACACTGGACTGTCTGCACACAGCATGAATGATGATTCCCTCATGCAAGTACATGGAACAATGGTAGTGTGCTTTTAATGAATTCACAGAAAAAAATGAAGATATGTCAAATTTTAGTCAACTTTGTCTTAGTATAATGAGTAGAGAAAGTGAAAAGCTTATAAAATAACTCATTTGGTTCACAATATTGAAAATTTGATTCCACGATTGATTGTCTCTGGCTTTCTGCCTGTCAAAGGAAAACTAACTTGAGGGCAGTGGAAATAAACAGTTCAGCCAAAGACTTAGATGATATAGACAAAAAACAAGGGAGAAACCAATTGTAGGATCATAAGTCATCCTTAGGTTGTGCCTTCAGTAACCTATTTCCTGCCCAAAGACCCTAACTATTGAAGTTTACATTACCACTTACCACTCAGTATACCATGAAAAGAGAAACAAACCTTTAACATAGGCTTGTTTAGAAGATGATTACCTACACCACAACATTATGATAGACAACCACACTTATCTAAAAGTTCATATGGCCTGGAACTAGACTCAAAGAACTTTTAAATTTTTTTTTGCAAGATCACATCCTCTCTCATTGAAGTAAATTAGCATTTCATGCTGTCTTAAAAGAAAAATAAATGTGAATAACACATAAAACTATGAAATTAGGCTAGGGTATGAGTCCCATCAATTCTTTTGTCAAGGGAATAGTTGGTATGTTTTCTGGAAAGATATTAGTAATGGGAATACAAACCTTGTTTCTCTGAACCCATTTCATTAATGTAAGAAAAGACTATAGTTACAATATTTACAACTTTCTCATTAGGAAAACAAAATTTCCCTTGGTATCCATATATCCAGGGTAAAACAATGTCCCTGTTTGCAAATCATTAAAATCTATTCTTCAGTAGTGAAGAATGACTACAACAATATACAAGAAGTTTAACTAAATCGTATTAATATTTCTGCATATTCATAATGTAGTTTACATATTTACATTTTAATTTGGATATGGGTTATGAATGCATAATTTTATTTCATGTAATACATTTCATGAGGGAATTATTTAATTTAATACTTTAAATATATATGAGTATTCTATTTTAATAGAGTTTTTCTAATTGAGATTTAGTCCTGAAGAATTATAATAATACCACTGTGTATGTGTTAAGCAATCATTATCAAATCAAATGAATCATGACCCAATGGTAAAATATCTCTGTAACAGGAGCTCAGAATATTTTTGACCTAAGCTTGTATTACAAGAGTACAAGATGTTATAGATTCAGAAGACTTATGAAATACACAGTGCAAACAATAAACTCTAAATTTCTAATGCTGGCTATCAAAAGATATTGTGGTGGAATTCTGCTTCATTTTATGTGGATAAACTTTAATTATCATAGATGGAATTCTGAAAACAGAGACCACATATTGAATGTTGGCAAGCCTAACCATGATTAAGTGAAAACATTCTTACATTTGACTTACCTGTAAATTTTGGTCTCTTCAAACCTCTTGTCATAGTGCGAATAAAGATAAATACAAAATGGAAATGCTTTAACATCACCATGGGAATCAGTCAGATGGAAAATACTTGTCTTGTAAAGCATTGTTAGTAAGGTTCATACCCAGAACCTCCATAAAAATAACCAGATGTAATGGCACATCCTTGCAATCTCAGTGGTGGGAATGATCCCTGGGGCTTCCTGGCAAGCTAGCCTAGTCTACATGGCATATTCCATATCAATGGGAAAATCTCCCTTAAAAGAAAAGGAAGCAGTACTAGGCCCCTTAAAGTGTGACACAGCAGGCATACCCTTTCTAATCCATGTGCTTCTGTACAAATATGAACGTGTCTATGTACATTCACACACAGTCTCATACACACACACACATACACAAAGGCACACACAGATAATTAAAAATAAAATGAATCTTCCAAGTCAATGTTTTCTATCAATCTATGTATTATTATTATCATTATCATTTCTTCCAATAATTGGAATTTTGAAAAATGATACAAACTGAGCATGATAGATGAAGTAGGGAAACTTGGTCCTCAGAAATTTGAGGCAAAATAATGTTGAATTTAAAGGACAAAGCCCATTTATGCTATAAAGTGACACTCTCACAGATACGAACAACCAATCTTGCTTTATGTTAACACAGGTGTGTTCACTTGATCACCAGGATGAATATTTTGAAGCTTTACTATCTTTGTATACCCAGAAAATAAAATTCAAATGTACTTCCCTTAAGCTTAATGTATTTTCATTTTACTTGTTTTATAAAATATTGACACAGAATTTTTAAATTGACACAGAATAAATTATTTCAATTTGCAGCACAGAAGCCAAGAACTTTGTAAAGGGAAATTTATTAAATTTACTTTATGGAAGGTGTAGAAATTCAGGTCATCTCCAAATGGATTCTCTATATCTTAAGTGCATAAACCATGCAGTCATGAGTTAAACTGATTATGGAGAATTCAATTGAGTAAAGAGGAAACTGGCTTGAAGAAGGCATTGGAAAAACCATCAAGAAGTAAAATTGGAGATCTACATTTTTATCTGCCTACTTTCATAAGAATTTTATACCTAATTCACTTCTGCTGATAATCTAAATGCAAAATTGTATGATCAGTGAAGGTTTGCCAAACATTGGCCATATTGGCCATATATATATATATATATTTTTAAGGATTTAAATTTCTCAGGGTGGCCAAAGGCCCAGAATAACCAGGTCACATATCATATGCTGATATACATACATTTACAAAGTACTGTGAAATTGAGTGTAAATTTGCCTTTGCTAGGAGTGTTTGCATTTTATGTCTTATAGCTTTTTGAGGAATAAAAATATTTGTGCTTAATTAAAAAATGTGAAACATGAGTGCACAGGAATTGAATGATATAGATAGATAAAGAACATCTTATCAGCTGAATTTATGCCATGTAATCTGCCTATACACTGTCTATGCCCATTTTATTTATTTTCTTTGGAACATTTGTTGAATCTTGGTTAAAGTATTTTTCATAACTGCTTAGAAAACATCAGTCATAATTTTACATAAATCATTCAACACTCTTCTACTAATACCTCATACCACACAGACCCCTCTGAGTTTTGTGTAGCATCTTTCAGTTGAAAGGACATTTACAGAAAATTATGCATGTCATAAAATTCCATCTTATACCAAGAAACAACTTTCCTTCATAATTTACTGTGCCAGCTATGTTTAAAACTGAACCTCTAGTGAATTATTTCTCCCTGTAGTTATAATGGACCTTGTTCCTCTGCCCATAAAACAATTGGAAATGTGGCACTGTGATAGATTCACAGGTTATACCATATGCCAGGACACTTTCCTGGAAATATCTTACCTTAAATAACTAGCTAAACAGGTAGTTCATCATGAGAGGATGCAGTTACAATTCTAAATCATTCCCTGAATACTTGAAAATACCCTAGAGCATGATAAGAGGATAATAAGTTGTTAGCATTATTTTCTTAAGGAAATGATTAGGCTGTTAATGGGTGGCATTTGTAAGGTTCAAGTGTCTGATTCATAGGCATAACATCATGTCCTCTAAGGATATGTATTTAGAACTTTGTACGGTCTGGATGCTAAGATGCCATCTATGCCAATAATTCCACATCATGCCAATTGCTTAACATTTAAGACAATTCTACTCTGCAAAAATATAGTTATTTTCCCTAAAGCTTTAGAATACTGAGAAACAACCCCCCCTTTTTTTCACAGTACGAGTACTATAATGTGACTAAATAGAAGAACTTAAAGTATGTTTCTAGGGAGAATTCATCATTTAATAATAGATGGAGAACACAGATGCTTTTAAGGTATCATGCGACTACTTTCAAGGCTGGTTCAAGAATGTGATGTGAATGTGGTAGCAGGCAATGGAACCACACCTTGTAAGTCAATAGTGAATGCTATAAATGAGCAACGAGGAGCTAATTTTAGAGATTATTTCTCTCCTTGCCCCTATTCTTGTCAAGAGAGCAATTCCAACTCCAGATCTTTAGAGATAATGTTATATTTCAAATAAATAAACAAAATGCTTCTAATCATTCACATTCCTCTTTAAGAATAACATTCAAAATATTCCAAGTGTTTCTCTAAACTACTATAATTTGATATTAGTTTTTCTTTTCTCTCTATTTTCTAGTCTTATATAATTAATTTTTCCCATTTGTCCTAATATTTCTTTGCCTACACCCTCCATAAGCAATTACTTAAAAATATAAAATGCACAATACATAAATTTTTATAGATGTTATATGTGTTTAAATAATTACCACATAACTTAAAGAAAATAAGTAAATTATAATATTTTATCAAAAATATATATGTAAACAGGATAATTATAGATGTCCAAGTAATCAGTCTCTGGCCTGACCATTTTATAAAAGTTGTTAAAGCCAATTAGTAACTCAAGTAATAAGGAACTCAAATGCTACTCAGTTACTCTTGGAAACTGTAAATATATGAGTTTTATCACTTTTCCTGGTTTACACAATTTGATTTTGTTTATATTCACACTATGATATATTGCTACGTAACAAGAACTTGACAGATTTTTTTCCTATGTATAAGCAAAATAATCTATAGTTTTAGACTGAAGAATAGGCATATAAGTCAGTTCACAATATTCATTCATTTCTATTAAATTGTGTCAAAATGATAGACAACATTTACTCTATTGTCAGTCAAAGATCCACCACAAATCCTTGGATTGAAGCTACTTGGCTGTTAACTGCAATCTTTGGGGGCTTCATGAACGCCTTGGAGATTTTCTTATCTGTAGAACAGGAACATTAACATGTTTCATTGAACAAGTTTAATGTTGAGAAATATAATGACAAAATAATATGCTCTCTTGAAAGCATAATGTAAATAGTTGTTTACTAAAAACAGATCTAATGCTCTGGCCTGGGAGACTTGGACAAAGCTATATCAGGTATATGAGAATCTTGCCTAGTTTCCATGTGGTTTTCTTACATGCAGCCAAGAAGGAATGAAAGCACAAAACTTGAGTCATTAAAGTAGGGAGACACAGCACAATGTGGGCAAAAGCACATCATATTTTTTTAATAAATTTTTCATTCTATTTAGTATTATGACAAATTGCTTGTTAGTAATGTTTTATTAGACATTGATAGATATGTTTTGGTGGATCACTAACCCAAAAAATAAATGTGAAGAAATATGTAATAGGACATCATAGTGTCAATCATTTTGTACATACTGAAAACAGTAGTGATTGCATGTAATCTATGGCATTATTCAATGAACAACATTTACATTATTTGTATATCCAAAGTTAGTATAATAGGCTTGATTATTCAGAAGTTTGCAAACTCTGAAAAATTTCCATCTGGTATTAACTTCAGATTGTAAATCGATATAATCTTGGGCGGATATTAAATTTACTTTGTTGAAATACCACCTTAACTGTTATTTATCTCTTAGAGTGGTAGACACCAAACCAATTGCTTTAAAAATAAAAAAGCAATCATGTTGAGTTTGTCAGAATGTGAGACTTTAATTTTCTAGTCAGGAAGTATCTTAAATGGTTATATCAATCTCAGATAATCAAAAGCATCTATTCCTGTCACAGAATAATAATCCCATTATCATTATTCCAGTAACACTTCATTTGCAGTAAACAACTCCTGATGAGAGAGGGTGTGAGACACAGTTATGCTTGTTTCCAAGCAGAACTGTACAGGTAAGGAAACTGTATGTATCTCAATCCTCTTGATTGAGATGATACCAGATATTGTGATAGCCAAAAATCACCACCTTCCAGCTGTAGGTGGTAGAATTATAGCAACAATAGCAAGGAGAGAAGAGAAAACTAGAGATATTCAATGACCCTAGTCAGTCACCTGTTAGGATGGATATATGCTTCGAAATTTCTGTTTTTATCATTTTTATTATCATGATTCTAGTACTACAGATCAGTATTGCTACAAAATTCAAGTATATCTGTTCAAATTACACTCACCACAGGTAAAAAATATCTTGTATAAGTTGACAAGTCTGTCCATACATTGAACAAGAATTATCTAAGATTCCATTTTCTGTTTCTCGGTCCTCACATGGGCAGGTAGGTCACAATACCTTAAGTACCAAAAATCTCATAGTACTTGACACAGCTCTGTCCTAGAATTAGCCTTTTCTCAATGTGTAACTATCTGAACAATAATTGCAAGTTCCTTGGATGAAAAATGCTCAGAACCAATTCAGTTTTACCTCATCATGGAGTTACAGGTTGTCCTAGGGGTATGTCATAGTAGACAGAAAACAGCGCTTGAATCTGAAAATGATCAGAGATTTCAGGACCTGGATTTCTGATATATCTGTACATTTTATAAAGTAAAATATTGACTTCCATTTGCACTAAACTATCCTTTCAAGGACTTATATATAGAAAACAATGTGAAAAGTTCTGCAAAAACCTTTAATTCACATGTGTTAAACACCATATCTGCCAACTACCGAATACAAAATCATTAGATCTTCTAAGCATATGGTTACCTGCCATAGCGCTGTGTGAAAGGTATTTTATAGCCTTATTACTGTTTATTTAATGCAAATTGGAACTTAGGAAACCAGTCCACTTTCTGTGAAGACTAAGACTTCTCTTTTCTTTGACCCAAAAGAAATCTGTCTTCTCACAGATTATACAGAATGGATGCAGTCCAAAATGATAGCTAGCATGAGGGTAAAATGCCATTCTCCATAGAGTTGTCATCAAGGGAAACACTATCATAGGGGCAAAATTCCCTGTGGTTTATTCTGGCACTCTTACACTTATGTTTGGAGATTGTAAGGCATATTTGTTGGCTCCTATATAACATATGTAACCTATGAATCAGGAGTTTGAAAATGACAGATATGTTTGTGATTTACTTATTTCACTAATCTTATTTGATAGGAATTATTATATTTTCAATAATGGTCTTAGATGCCCTAATAACCTACGTTACAAGTATTGAGACAGCTGTATGATGTTTATAAAGGGATTCATAAATTATACTTAAATAACTGAAAGTATTTACTAACTTCAAAATTGTTTTACATGCAATGATCAACTCCAAACCTGGGAAGCAACTGAAATAAAGTATATGTAATGTGTCATAAATTACTCAGCCCATGAATGTTGATTTGTTGTTGGTTTACCTTTCATTATATATTACATACTCAATAAAATATAAAAAAATGAGATTTTTATATGAAAAATAAAGTGCTCTTTTTAGTGAAATATCCATGACTAATGGACAGGAATCAGGAATCAGTTCTGTCTTCATAGTTTTACCCTAATTATCATAAAAATAGTTCATCAGAATTTTCATTAAAGTTCAATTGACATAGTACCATGAACAATGCACAACAGAGCTATAATCTTGATATTGAACAATAATTAAGATAAATATCTTGTCAAGTTTAATTTATGAATGTGACTGGATATATTGGTGATTTAAGAATGAAAATTACCCTTGGATTTTATTTCTTCATTATTCAAAGATAAATTATGTTTTTACATAATAAGTCATTGAAGATATTTTTAAGAACAATTCACTAGATTAAAAGGAGTAAAATAAAAGTGGATAGACATATTAACTATAAGACAGTCTGTGCATTTTTCCATCTAAGTTGTTTTTTTCCCTGAACATTATTGATTTTGGCCCAGAGATAAACCCAGTCACCGTGAGTGATAAACTATCACCAAATCCCATTGACTTTTTCTCTTTTGCTGTAGTTTTTGTCAGGTCAATGAATTATCCTTGGCTTATACTTTGTTCTCTAAGGCATAAATCAAGTTTTTTTCTTTTTCTTTTCCTTTCTTTTTTTTTTTTTTTTTTTTTTTTTTTGGATCCTCACAAGTTTGGAGGAATGAAGTCAAATATGGCCTGAGCCTGAAAGGAATATTTAAGCTTTGTTTATGTGAAATAACTTCCTATAATTCTTAAAATGTCTGTTTAGCTTCTATTTATTAATAATGATCAGAAATGTCTTATTTTGATACACATGGATTTGTTAACACACATTAAAGCATTGCTTTTGTTTGTGCACTTTAAGTTCAACTTCATGATAAATCATTAACAAGTATTTTTGTAATTAAAATTAATGAAAACCAAAACATATTTACAGAGAACTTAACAGTCACAAACTAAATATACAGCTTTGCCAAATGGATCTTTTGTTTAATCATTCTCTCATCTATGCATCATCTGTGTATGTATGTATGTATGTATGTATGTATGTATGTATTCATTTTTCTGCATCTATTACCTATTTAGAATTACTGCCTTTAACTCTAGGAAGCAGATAATATTATTACATCAGAATAATAAAAAGTGAGTATTAATGAGCTTATATTAGTGACATAGTAATCAGACAAAACTTCAACTGTAGAATATCTGAGCTTTTGGCATTCTGCCTTAGTTATTTATGTTTTTATAGCCACAATGGAAACACTGATTTTTCCCCCATTTATGAAGATAGATTAGTTTTTCATACAATGTATCCTGATTATATTTTGGTTCCTTCCTCTCATCTCAGTTCCCCTCACCTGTCCTCCTGATTTACTCCATTTTGGTCTCTCAATAGAAATGAACAGGCTTCTAAGAGATAACAACCAAACATGACAAAATAAAATATATTTGAAGCAAAAACTCTAATATTATTTGGAACAGCAACTAAACAGAAAGAAACTGACCCACCTGGTTTGACAGCCATTTATGACACTTATATTAAATATAAACTGCTTAGCCTTTTGCTTAGACTTCTTATTGGTTAGTTCTCTCTTATTAACCAATTTCTATTAATCTGTGTATCTCCACGAGGTTTTAGCTTACAGGTGATTCCCAGGTCTCTTGCTTCCTCAGCACCTATATGGTGTCTCTCTGACTCTGTCCTCTATCTTTCTCTATCCCTGTTTGGATTTCCTGCCTGACTAAATCCTGCCTGTTCATGGGCTAAAACAGCTTTATTCACCAACCAATGAGAGAAACATGTATTTACAGCAGACAGAAAACATTCCTTATCAGAAAAGAAGTCCTAAGAGCCGGAAAAAGAGTCAGAGATAAACTGTTCTCACAGTCAAAAGTTGCATAAAAATACTAAGCTAATCACTATAGTACATATGCAGAAGACTTGTGCAGTCTTATGTAGGCTCTGTTGTTCCTGTTTCAGCCTTTGTAAGCTCACGTGCACCTTGCTTAGTTGAGTAATAAGGTCTTGTTCTCCTAGTGTCCTCCATACCCTCTGATACCTCCCTGCCTCCTCTTCTGCTCTGAGGGATACCCTCAGCTCTATGGGAAGGTATTTGATGGAAACCTCCCATTTAAACTTTTTCTTTGCTTAATGCCTGTCTGTGCATCTCTGTATCCGTTCCCGTGTCTAAATTGCCAAGAGAGCCACAGTAAAACCAAACACAACTTGTCTAAAATATCAATAAAATGACTTAGGATATTCTGCTTTACTCATAGATCAGTCTCTTATACAATCATCATCAGAGACTTTCTCCAGCAGCAGATAAGAACAGTGATTATTTAAAGGAGGCGAGGCACTGCATGCAGTACTCATTCAATGTTCTAATTACAGTTTTAAAATTTACAGCAATTATATAAACTCTATCAGACATGTATCTACTTAAAAGGTTGATCAATTAAGAGGAGACACTAAAAAGGTGAGTTAATAAAGACAGTGTACAATTTGGAGTCATTAGATTTTAACTCCAAGAATAGGTTCCAAATCCTGGCAAGTCATTAGAAATGTAGTATAGGAATTTATTACCCTTATCACCAGGTAATTAAGTCACAGACAACACTACACTAGGATATTCGCATTTTATTTTCTGAGCCATAGTCATTATATACATATATATATATATATATATGTATAAAATTTTAAATACTTTAGAAATAAAGGATGAAATTATCAAGAAAAATAACATATATATATGTATATATATATACATATATATATATATATCATTAGTACTTTAAAATTACAAGCATGTTTTCAATTTAACAATCCACTATTCTCATTGAAGTGTTTTTTCCCCTTTTATTGTTTCTGTTAGTGGGATTAGGAACTCTGGTATGCGCATCAGTTCTATTGTGTCTGAAGGCACTGTTTTCTCAGAGCCACCCATGCCATCTGGCCCTTAAAATCTTGCATCTCCTCTTTCTCATAGTATGTTGAGCCTTGAGAAGTGAGGTAAATACTAACCACCACTAATGGTTATGCCCCATTCCCAATGGTAGAAGACTAACACAAAATGCACTCAATGTTTTGACATCTTCTTGTGTCTTACTGGTCTTTTGCTTGTACATTACGGTTTCTATTTGTTGTGTGTATGTGTCTTTGTTTCTTGTATTTTTTGTATGGTTTGTCTATTCTTTGTTTGCTTGATTGCCTGTTTGCAATCTCTCTCTCTCTCTTTAGGGTTTCAAAATTTTTTTCCTTTAATTGAAAATAGTATTTTTTCATATAGTATATCATGATTATAATTTCACCTCCCTCTGATCCATCATGTCCCTCCTTATCTTTCTACCCATCTGATACCATCTCCTTTTTTTCTCTCATTAGAAAACAAACAGTCATCTAAAGGATAATAGTAAATTATAATAAGACAAAACAGAAATATTAGAATAGGAAAACATAAACATAAGGAAAATATCTAATAGTAACAAGAAACAGATGTAGATGCAGACATCCCCTTGTCCATATACTCCGGAAGCCCATTAAACCACAGAACCAGAAGTCATATTTAAACACATAGGACCTATAGGAGGAGAGAGTCGGAGAGAGGATAGATAAAAGAAAACAAAAAAATAGGTATTTTTTTAAACAAAATAAAATAGCAGAAAGGGGATGGAATGGGGGTTGGTAGGGGAACAGAGGAAGATGGGAGGGTGTGGGAACTGGGATTAACATGTAAAATAAGCTTGATTCAAATTTCAATTAAAAAATTATATAAAAAAGTATAAACAAGAACAACAAAATATTATAAGATAGCAAAAAATAAATAAAAAAGAAAGACCATCATGCTGAAGTTGGACCAGGCAGACAAAGAGAAGGAAAAGAACCCCAAGAGAAGGCACAAGAATCAGTGAGCCCCTTGTTCATGTATAAAAATACTAAACTGGAAGCTATAATACATATGCAGAAGACCTGGTTACAGAAGATCATGTAAGGGAAATATGGTAGATGATAGCAGGAGCAGAAAAAAAAACAAAAACAAACAAACAAACAAAAAAAAAAAACACAGGCATGAAAGCACAAAGAAGACAGACCCTAGAAATAGTATGAGATTTACACTCCAGAGCCTGGAGTGTAATATTTTTTCCAGGTAGGCCTAATTTTCTTAACTACAAACAATGGCACCAACTCAGGACCAAAGTATAAGTACATGAGACTATGAGGTACGTTTCTTTTTTACCTGTCTTTAGCCTAGGCCTTCTCTGAGCAGCACTCCCTCTCAAAGTGATGAATTCCTTTCTTTATTATATGTACATTTGCAAAAATACATATATAGTACTTGCTGAATCCATTTATTAATGATTTATCTATGGACTTTCAGGGTTGATCACTTTGTATCAGAAAATCGTTGAGGGGTTCATTACTGGAAGAAGACTTACCTTTCTCAGAAGCCATTATTTTCCTGTAGTTCTTTCTTTAGATATCAGATATTGTGAGGTTTATTGCTTCTGGGTTTGCATGTCTATTGATATTGTTATTATTCAGGTCTCGTTTAGTAAACATATGTTGAGGTATACAATGTCCCTGTTATTTCTAGAGGACACAGTTTTACAGTGGTCTTTTACAGTCTTTCCTGTTCCCTTCTAACTTGTCTCCTGAGACTGAATTGCAGCAGTGTGTTGCAGATATATCTGTTGGGTATGGGTTCCTCACAATATATTAATCTCTGCATTTTGACCATTAGTCATTATGCAATCAATAATCATTTTCATTTTCTATAAAGAGAAACTTCTTCCCAAGGGGTGGGAAATATAGTTATCTATGTATATAAAGGTAAGTTTGAGAATCAGTTAAGAATTGTGCTGGTCTAGTGAACTGGTTATATTAGCTTCTCTTCTCAGATACATGATATCTCTAGCCTTGAATAATTGCTTCTTTCTATTGCTGCTTTCTACTGAGTATGCCTTAAGTGCAAATAGTTAGCTGTTTTTATTGCCAATGTATGGATGTCATTTTTGCACCTTTAGGGATACCTTGTTAGTGTCACAGCTGGGTGATACTGTTACTTCCCTTCTTTGGCATCTTGCACAGTATATTCTGGTACTAGGAAAGAAAAACTGCTGAAAGAAGACTTCCATATTAGATTCAGCCCCAATCTTCCAAGTCCTGTGTTTGAAATTCATGGTGTCTTCTGCAAAATAGATTTATCTTTAACCACTGAGTGACAACCAACAGCTTCATCAATAGCTTTGTTTTGAGAGTCACATGAACTACACTGACCAACCACCCAAATAGAGATTTCTCATAACTGATACTTTTGTTGTTGTTGTTATATTTTTAGAGAGTCAAATGTTCTTAACACAAGTACCACAATGTGTGTGTGACTATTATATATATTATAAATAATATAAACCATAGATAATTTTAGTAATAAAATGGTCCTTCAGATTTTATGAAACATGTTTGGAGTTATTTGTCCCTCCTCCTTCCCTCTGCATTCTGATTATGGTCTTTCAGACTGAGGTGAGAGTTTAAGTTTGTACCTTCTCGATGGCTAATGTTATTGACCATTCTAAAGCATATGTAATAGCATTTGAAATTCTTATTTTTAGAGACAGACAAATCCAAGGCAAAACATTAATAATAGAAGATTCAAAAATGTATAAGCTAAAGAAAAATCTAAAGAAATGGAAAATTTAAAAGTATGCAATTATTATATATTTTGTTTATATTCTAATGAGGCAGAAATAATGGGTGTGGATTGGGTGGGTGGGAAAGTGAAGAAGGAATTGGTGGAGGGGAAACAGCAATCAAAATATATTATTTGAAAATAATCTATTTACAATTAAAACTTGTATTAAAAATTCAGTAACTCAAATTAATATACTGAAATTCTACAGTCACTTTTAATGTATAAATTATCTTTCTAAAACATGTAATTTTGTGTTAGTAGCTTTCCTAAAGCTTGCATTTCTTCCCATTTCACATCAAATTAAGCCCTAGTCCTGTAAGTTGCAAGGCTTCATTTGATCTGAATTCCATCCTTTCTGAACTGAACACTCAATCTCTCTGTATTCCTTACCACAATGTAGCTACAATGGATCTATTTTGGTTTTAGAACTTATCAAGCTGATTCCTGCTTCCAGATGGATCCTTTTTCATGCTTTTTTTCTGGGGAAAAGAACATATCCTCTGAGTTTCTCTGCATGACTTATATTTGTATCTTTTCAGATTTCCTATTACGTTTACTCCTTAGAAATGCCTTCTTTGGGCACTCAGACTAATAGCCACATTTATCAATAATGTTATTTTGCCTATCATCACTACTGAACTTGAAACTTCCTGAAGTTTTTGTTCATTTATTTGTTTCCTTATTTACTTGCATTCCCTGTGCAAAATATTATGAGGGCTAAGTCATTGCCTACCATATCTACTATTTCTTTGGCATTACACATACTGGTGTAATATCTGTACAAATAATAAAATATAGTCATTTTGATATGAACTACTCTTTCCTCTATCTTCTTTTGAGCCAAACATTTTCCTTTAGCCACTTCTTCACTTTCCTTCAGCATGATTCATAAAAGAGGAAAACTATCATTTGGAATGACAAATATTAAACTCAATGGTCAAGGTCTTTGAAAACAGTGTTAACTGATGTTATAAGCACCATGAACTCCAAATCATTGGCTCTTTTTTTAAAAAAAAATCACAAAAACTAATGTTTAAACATAGAATAATTTAATGGAATGGTTTCCCTTCAAGTTATTGGGAGCTGGTCAATTTAAACAACCCCAAAAACATTTTCTAAAACTTAAGTAGGCATGACATGACATCTATGTTCTCTTTAAAATTAAACAAAGCAAAACTTAAGGTATTGGTGAGTGTAAGATCTCATATAAGCTGATATATTTATTTTCATGTAGTTGTTGGAGGGAAACTTTAAGGTCTTGAGCCTTGGTACTTCCAAAGAGCTCTCATAGGTCTGTATTATATACTTGTAAGCATCTTCCGTTCCTAACTCTTTTCTGTCTTTCACTTTTTTGTCTGTTTCAGTCTCATTCTCAGTCCCACCTCTCTTTTCTTTCTCTCTCTCTCTCTCTCTCTCTCTCTCTCTCTCTCTCTCTCTCTCACACACACACACACACACACACACACACACACACACACCTGTATCATCTAAGGAAGCACAAGAGTGATTACATATTTTTAATAGTCTTGTAACAAAATCAAAGGAATGATTATATTACATAGAACTTTTCATCAACATTACCACTTATATTTCTTTTCACAGGCACTGTCTTGATAATTATTCACCATATATTTAAAACATTGGTATATAACAGTGGTTCTAGTTATATGGAAATAAATATTTTGCTGCAATAGTAGGATGACTATCATAAACATCGAATGAATTTTATGATGACAGGTAGCCATATAGTATCTACCTCAATTTTTCAATCTAAGGGAGTTAGTTGATTCCAAATATCATTTGCACTTTCATGTGAAAGATTGATAATTAAGAAGAATTTAAGGTGTTTACATGTACATTATGTTTTATCATTGAAAGAACATTTTCATGCTGTTTAGTAGTCAAATGACAACTTAGTTGCTTGGCTATTTGACTTAAGACTAATCTACATTGAATAATGTAATTAGACTATAATTTATGTGTCCAAATTGGAATGATGAACTGCTTTTAGAAAATACACCTGCCTTTTACACATATGCTTCTGGTTAATCAGTCATGTAACGGCCACATAAAACACTTTTGCTTCATTAAGACTTATAAATCAGTAGAATTGAGAGAAAAACTGACTACAAGCCCACAGACAATGCAATTAATTTAGAAGGATAGAAATACAATGAAGGAAAGAATACAACATTTTTTGCTATTTTGGTATTTACACACTGTGGATTTCTGTGTTAATTTTATTACAAGAGTTACCCTTCAATTTTCTATTTTTGAAAATTACCCATATATTTTCAGTTTTGTAGTATACATGCTTCTCACCTGTGTTAAATATTTTTCCTGAATTTTGCCTGAATTAATTCCAAGAAAGCTGGCCTGGTATCTTAGGTTTCCTATTGCTATCATGAAACATATGACCAAGAAACAAATTGGGAAGGAAAGAGTTTATTTGGTTTATATTTCCACATTGCTATTCATCACCAAAGGGAGTCATGACAGGAATTCAAACAGGGCAGGATCCTGAAGGCAGGAGCTGATGAGAAGACCATGGAGTTGTCCTGCTTTACTGACTTGCCTCCCTTGGCTTGCTCAGCCTTCTGTCTTATAGAATACAGGACCAGGATCCCAGGAATGCCATCACCCACCATAGGCTGGACTCCTATGAGGAGTTGCATCATTCAAACAATACATACTCTATCCATAAAAACATACATTTCAGAAGTTCCTCATACATGGTTTTCTGAACCTTCCACAATCTATTCTATAATTTAAACTCTCTCTCTCTCTCTCTCTCTCTCTCTCTCTCTCTCTCTCTCTCTCTCTCTCTCTCTGTGTGTGTGTGTGTGTGTGTGTGTGTGTGTGTGTGTGTTTATCTTAAGTAGGTAGGCATTCGTATCACAGTTAAATTATGATGACAGTGACTCCAATATGCCCTGACAACAACAGTGTACAAAATTCCTAACTTCTGGCTCTTAAAATTTATGCACACAGTCTTCTGTTCTTAACATTTATGCATTCACTCTTCTTAAATGTTTTCTGCCTACAGTTTTATATCCTCTGCAATTCTGAAAATGTGTAGTCCTCTTGCTTGATCTATACTGTAAAGAACATTTCTCTGATGAAGGTGCACATTTGAACTAATCTATAAGTATTTAGGGTTTGAGAGATGACTTGGCAGTTAAGAAGGCCAGTTCTCACCTTGTTCCAGATTTAATTTAAAAAGAAAAAAATAATACCCAAAACTATATGCACACACATACTTGAACACACACACACACACTCACACACTATTTATCCATCATATATTAAAGATGAATCCATAAACTTTTATCCACAGGTAAGCCTACATGTGATATGCCTTCTAAAGTAATTTGCTAAATAATTCCTTATTTATAAAAATACCTCAATTACTAGTGTTTTCATGGAAAAAATAAAATGATACATTCAGTGTAACAAATCTTTTGAAGTATATGCTGTTTAGCCCCTTTTTGTTATTATTATTTAAATTTGAATCAATCCCTCCCCTCTTGCCCTGTCCTCCCACCAACTCTGATCCCATCCCCTTTCTCCTCCTCAGAAAGGTGAGGCCTGCCATGGGGGAGCTTCAAAGTCTGTCATATCATTTAGAGCAGGGACTAGGCCCTCCCCATATATCCAGCCTGAGAGAGTATCCCTCTATATGGAATGTGCTCCCAAAATCCATTTGTATATTAAATACTGAATACTGATCTACAACCAGAGGCCCCTTAGACTGTCCAGTTCTCCTAACTAACACTCAAGTTCAGGGTGTCTGGGTCAGTCCTATGCTGGTTCCCCAGATATTAGACTGGGGTCCTTGAACTCCCTCCTTGTTTAGGTCAGCTGTTTTTTGTGAGTTTACTAGCCTGGTCTTGACCCCTTTACTCATCACTCCTCCCTCTGTGCAAGTGGATTCCAGGAGTTGGGCTCATTGTTTTCCTGTGGATGTCTGCTTCTGCTTCCATCTTCTACTGAATGAAGGTTCTAGTGTGGCATATAAGGTAGTCATCAATCTCATTATCGAGGAAGAGCATATAAAGTAGCCTCTCAACTATTGCTTAGATTCTTAGTTGGGGTCAACCTTGTAGATCTTTGGACATATCCCAGCAAAATCTTCAACATTGTATTTCTACATTTTCAGCTTCTGAGCAGAATAGGATAAATTCAGTACTGTCTATGTTATAAGAAAATACAATTTAGAAGGCTACCAGTAATTTCTAATTTAAGTTCTATTTAATTGTAAGCAGTTTCAGTAAAAAAAAAAACAAACAAACTTAATTATTAAGTATGCTATAATCAAAAAGTTAAAAAAAAATGACAATTAAATATTTAAAAAGTATCCGGATGCAAAGAGGGAGGACAAGACCAGTCTACGGAAACACACAGAGATAGCTGACCTGAACAAGAAGGAGCTAATGGTACCCCAGACTTATAGTTGGGAATCCAGCATGAGACTGACTCAGACCCCCTGAAAATGGGTCTCAGTTAGAAGGCCTTGGCAGTTGAAGGGACCTCTCACAGTAGAACCAGGATGTATCCCTGGTACACAAAAGAAGTGTGGGGAACATTCCCTGTGGAGGGATGCTCCCTTAACCTAGTGGCAGGAGGGAGGGCCTAGTCCCAACTCCAAATGACTTGACAGATTTAGATAACCTCTCCAGAAAGGCATCACCCTACATGTGGAGTGGAGGGGGTATGGGGGGTACGGTGGGGTGGGGGGGGGAGGCATGTGAGGGTGGGAGAGAGGGAGTGAGGGAAAGAAGGAGGCAGAGAGGGAGAGGGAAGTGGAATCGATATGTAAAATGAGAAAAATAAAATAAAAAAAGGATAAAAAACAACAAAAAATTTAAAAGAGAATTGAAATGTATTATTTTATGACATATACTTTGGTAAAAACCTATTATCTTACTTTTCTGTTCCTTATACTAAATCTCCCAGAAATAGGAAACTTTGGATATATACAAATATTGAAACATGTGTTTCTTTGAATATCCATCACCCCAAAAGCTAGTTATATTCTGAATTCAGAGGAGAAAGCTGGTAAAAGTTACAATATTAAAGTTAATATCAAATATCCCACTCTGTGTAGACACAGTCAAACCCAACCAGAAAAAAATCTCTTCCAAAACATTCTCAGCATTAGAACAAAATTACTTAGATGCCAAAACCATTTGTTCTATTAAATATCAGGGAATTTTTCCATAACTTAATCTCTGATGGGTGAAATTCACTTTGTCACTTTGTATGTTACTTTGATAAAAACCCTAAAATCAGAGAGCACATGCAATGCTATATAGAATTTTAGGGTTAGACTGTATAGTAAGTGTTCACTACTTTAGAAACCTCTTAATATATGAATTTTTGGACATAATCTGGCTTTGTTTTCATTGCAAGCAGCAACATTTCAGTGCATGACTTGTCACAATCTGTGTAGAATGTTTAAAGAACAGGGTCAGTGTTTTAGGCCTAATCCTGATATTTGGTGGACTTAGTTTCAGGACTCAGGTTAACTTCCTTCCCCTTTAGAGCATTAGGGTCTCTGAAGATCCCGCTGGAGCAATGACTGGACTGTGACATCATTCTTTATTATCTACACCCATGACATCTTCCTCTTCCAAATTCATTGTCAGCATGAACCCTGCCATAAAATAAGTCTAAACCTCTCGGTGATTCAAGAAAAGCAAACCTCAAAAATAATAAATGACAAGAGCCAAGCCCTAAGGAGTCCCAGAAATTGTGTCTGTGTCAGGCCAGGGGATCACAAGGAACAAGTAAGGCCCATGCTCATAAAAAAGAAAGAAACGAAAAATAAATAAATAAATTGCTATCAATAAGAAAGTAGCAGACTTTAGAGGAAATAATAAGTTTTTAAATGGCTGTAAATGTGACAGAAACATGTATCACTTCTACAGAATTTTTCAAACTATACACGAGGGTATAATATATTAAATAAAGCTCATGAAACAAAAGTGTTTTTAAAAATAACCAGATTTCCTAGGGTCTATCCCCAAATCACATCACTTCTTGAACCAAGTAAAAGTAAATGTCATTTAAATAAATCATTTTAAATTACAGGAGACTTTTTTTTTTTTTTGTAGTTGGAATTTGCATTGCACTGTAGAACAGTGCAAATAGAACTTTTTGGTTTGGTTTTTGTAGGTTTTCTTTCCATCATTCAGAAGAGAAATAATCCCATTCTACATGATTTGTCCCAGGTATTCAGACAGAAAATTCTCAAGGGCAGAGACAGGTGATTCATCTCTGTACTACGGCATGATGAAAATATTTCTTAAAGAACATCACAATCCCTGTGCTCCGATTCAGTGCTCTCCAGGTAACGATATGATCTACCATTTGTTTTCGTGAGAAGAAATCATCAAACCTGCCAGGACAGTTCCTTATGAGCCACTTCAGTTAATGGGGTAATATTACCAGTTTAAGATTAATAACCCTACTTCGTGTTTCATTAATCAGTACCCTGTGGCTTGGTTCACTTTGTTGTTTGCTCCTTTCAACAGTGCCTTGAAGAAAGCTAATAAAACAAAAATTTTAACATGGTATGCCTAACTATACCCTCTCCAGGTTCTGAAATATAAATTACCTGAAAGTTTATTCTAAAACTTACTGCTCTAGCAACCCAAAGTTAAATAGTGAGATTTAATTTTATCCTAAAGTTAAAGTTATAAATTATTTTAATGCTGTTTTTTTTTTCTTAACTAAGGTCAGAAGGATAAATAATTACCAAGATGGTAAGGGTTTTAGGTATTTTATCAGTTTTTAAACCACTTCGCAGATTAATTAATATTATGCCTTAATTTATAATTGATTCTTGATTATATATCTATGCAAAACATTAATTGAGTTTCAAAAGAATTAGAACTTTTAAAAACCAGAATTTAGTTTGTCTATAAAAGTAACTATTGTAATAGATAAAAATATGTCTAAAACATAAAAATTTGCTCCAAGGATACATCCTGGCTCCACTGTCTGAGGTCCCTTAGACTGCTCAGTCCTTCTGGCTAAGACCCATATTCAGGGGGTCCTGAGTCAGTCCCATGCTGGCTTCTCAACTATCAGTCTGGTGGCCTGTTAGCTCCTCCTTGTTCAGGTAAGCTGTCTCTATGTGTTTCTGCCGCCTGGTCTTGTCCTCTCCATCTGCATCTGAGTTCTATTTCGACTCAGTGTTTATGTATGGGTGTTTGCTCCTGTTTTCAACAGGCATTAGTTGAGGGCTCCATGGATAAGTTAGTTGTTGATCTCACTCTCCGGGAAGGGCATTTATGATAGCCTTTCCATGGATGCTCAAATTGTTAGTTGGCAGCAGTCTTGTAGTTCTCTAGACCTTTCTTTGTGTTCAATTTTATCTTCAAACCAATATTGGCTCCCTCTTTTATGTTCTCTCTCTCTCTCTCTCTCTGCTGTCTTCTATTCCTAAAAGGACTTTGCGAACACATCCCCCATGGAGGGATAACTGCCTTAATCTAGAGACAGGAGAGAAGCCCTAGTCCCTACTTCACATGACCTGCCAGACCTACAGGACCCCTACTGGATGACATTGCCCTACATATGGAATTGGGGTGGGGGGATGGGAGGGTGGTTAGAATGCATTTGAGAGGGCAGAGAGGGTAAAATGGAGGGAGGGATGAAGGAAGGGAGTGAGGAAGGTTGGGAGGGAGAGGGAACTAGGATCGACATGTAAAATAATAAATTAAATTTTAAAAAAAAAAATGCTTTGACTCCAAAATTTAAGTTCAAGGACAAGTTACTGGGGAAAAGGATTTCTATTTTTGTTTCCACAGAAAATGAAAAGATATGGATTCCTTCTAGACTAATGTGGTTTGGTCAATCCAGACCACCTGAAACAGAGTACCAGGTGATCCTACATTCAAAACAGCTGGACAAAGCAGCCCTACAGACTACAGCCAGGATTTCTGAATCTTCTTCGAATCCCCCATGACAGTGCCCCTTACCAGCAGGAAGTAGTTTGGAAAGAACAATGCCCAAATTCCCAAATATTGTCTATAAATGTTTGTTTTCATTTAAATGGACTTGGTTATATAAAATTAAAAAAACTAAAAACAAACAAACAAACAAACAAAAAAAAACATAGAAATTTGAAAAGCTGTGAGAGTTTGTACAACACTCATCTTCTAAATAAGGAATGAACTAAACTATTATTAGTGGCCTAGTTTCAAAATAATATTATCCAACTTAAATATTATAATGTTACCTTTAAATACATCCTTGATAAGATCAAGTTTTCTACTTTATTTTGTTCTTTAAAAATATCATCACCATAAACTCAGGAACTCATATTCAGGTAATACAAGCAACTTCTCAGATTGTCTATTCCTTCAACTGTGTTTTCAAATTTGAGGAAGGACACTATTATCCAGGGTATTACACTAATGGAAAGTTAATATTGCCCATAACTTTGTCATTTTTCTATTTTGTTTACTCTTTTACTTAGTTTCTTTACAGATACATAGAGTACGTCATTGTTAAGAATTCACTTGTATGAACTATTCAGCATACAAAACCATAAACTACACATTACCAAGTAAAATTGTGTGACCCCAGAGAAATAGAGGTAAATATGAAGTTGGGTCAGTGGATGGAAGAAACTACTATTCACAGAGGTAAAGTAGTATGCTGTAAAGACAATATTTTGACAAAGATACTTATTAGAGTATCTAAAGGTAATAGTCTTTCACCTGTGCTATTCCATTCCTCCAAATGATGTGACAGACTTTGAAGATCCCTCATGAAAGGCCTCACTTTCCCTGGAGAGAAGAAAGGGGATAGGATAAGGGTTCAGTGAGGGGTAGGGGAGGAGGTGAAGGAAAGGGAACTTGCATTGGCATCTAAAACAAGATTGTTTCTAATTAAAAACAAACAAACAAACAAAACAGTGCTTCACACTACTCTTCCATGTCCCAGGCCCCAAAGTCCTTTCTATCCCTCTTTCAGTGACGTTCTATGGGACTGGGTTTGAATAACACAGATGTTCTGCTTAGGACAGAAAACTCAATAGGTATCACTAATCTTGCATTTTCTAGAGACCAATAGATTTGTAATCACACAACTTGTAATACAATTGTTTTCTTCATTTATCAGCATGTATCAGATGTCCTTCTTTCTTCATTCTTGTCTGGTGGATATTCTCTTTCTCTTTTTCTTTTTCTTTTGTTTTTTTTTTTTTTAATATACCATATAGTATGAAAATCCGAGACAACCAAAATGTAAGGAATATCTAAAATATTGACTATTTCAAAGACTTTGACATAAATCAGATGTTTTCCCTAAAGTTAATTTAGCAGACAATTTGAGATTTAAAGCATGTGGTTCTGTGAATACCCTGTATTTTGTAAAGTTTTATGAGTACTTTCACTTAACTCTGATTATTATCAGTTTTCCTTATACACTTCTATGTATGGTAAGCAATTATTTCCACATTTACTTGTAAAATTTAGATTAAAGCAAATACAGTATTTAAGAAAACTTATACTTGAAACATACATGAAAAATTATAATAGGCTATGATCAAACAATTTCTCCCATTTTGGATAGTATTATATTGTAAATAATATAACTATAAAATGGATGTTTGTGTGTGTGTCCATTGTAAATAAATCAGAAAAATTAATCAATTAATAAAATCAGATAAGATGGGAGATATGAGTATTAATTAATTAGTGAGAAAAGGTATTATTTTATTCAATGTTTAATAATTTTTTGAAAATAAAATCTATATAAAAACATTATCTATGGTATGATTCAATGGTAAGGTACAACTCACAGGTTGTAGTATCTCTTTGTATCCATCTTCTGCTCCATCTAAACTAGGCAATGATATATACATACATAATACATATGTGATATACATATACATATAAAATATAATTATTTATGCAAATAAATTGCTATATACTTTTCACATAGTATTAGACTATATAAAGCATATGGGTTTTATTTTTTTGTTTTTTTAAGACATAATAGCATTTATTTATGTGTGAGAACATATAGTATACATTCATCAAGCAAATAATCTGTTGGCTAGAGCCTAAAATAAAGCACAAGTGAACTGTCTCAAACTATGAACAGTATTAATGAAATATAAAATAAGGATCAGTTTTTTATTTATGTTGTGTTGTGTATGTTTTGTGTAGTTTATGTGCATGCTATGTGTCTGGATGTTGGGGGACATTCAATCACATTGTGAACCATGAGCTTGCATTTGCATTAATTAAATAAAATTAACCAGGCATCTGCAAGAGATAAAGGGATGCACTGGAAGTAGTAGGGAAGGGTTTTGAGTGGAGAGGCTTTTTCTGTTTTGGTGGAGCAGAAGGATAGGCTGTTTGGGAGATGCCAGTAAGGATAGAAGGAGAGGGAACTGGGATCGACCTGTAAAATAAAGCATATGTTTTTATGTAGTTCATGTGCTACATATTATGATATAATACAATGTTTACATGTACACTCTTTTCCTTGGAATCACATTCCAATTACATCTAAAATATTTGTTAAAGAATTTCACCCCTTCAGTTACCATTGTCATCTTTTCACCATTCTGTCAATTTGCCTTTATGACACAGCTAGAGAAAATGTCATAAACAATTTACATGATTTCCTTGTACAGCTTCCTGGGGAATTAATTATTAAAACAGTATTCTGTCATTACTATTATTTCCTTCAAAGTAATTACAAATACTCCTGAGACCAGAGGTATCAGAATAAATTGTAATGAGCAATTCTGGTCTTACAATATGCCTATGATGAAACTGATAATACTCTGATAGCAATTTCTTCTTCTTTCATCTCCAAGTGCCCATAGTGATGGGAATAGTACTAGGAAGATATTTATGAGGATACCTGGGCAAATTCACAGAGGAACACAACACACACACACACACACACACACACACACACACACACACAAAACCCACAATTCTTGGATAAAGTTCAGGAAAATGACTGATGATTTCCTGCCAAGAAGTTGTTATCTAAGAATTGCAGAGCAGGAAAAGTTATTTTACTTATTCATTTTGAAAAATTTTAATACTATTAATAACTTTATCACAGAAGTTTCATGTACTGTTTTCAATCAGATGATCAAATATAGGAATACTGGTTCTTCTCTGTATAACCATGTTGAAGTACGTAGTGTTGACTCCATCTTAAGGCTTAACTTTAGGCAGTTTTCACCTGTGTAGTGGAATGGACTTAACCCGAAATCCATATAATTTAGTGTAACACAGTATGGTGGTTTAAATGAGAATGGCCACCATTAGTTCATATGTTTGAATGACTCCATCCCAGTTAGTTGAACCATTTAGGAAGGATCAGGAGATGTGTTCCTGTGTCAGGACCACTGGTGGTATGCTTTGAGGTTTCAAAAGTTCATATCAGGGTCTAGTCTCTTTCTGACTGCTCTCTACAAATCAGGGTGTAGTGTTCTTAGCTACTGCTCCAACACTATGCCTATATGCTTCCTACAGTGTTGACCATGGACTAACTCTCCCAAACTTTAAGTAATTTCCCAAATAAATGCTTTCTTTTATAAGTGTCTCTTCTCAGCAATAGGCAGTAACTGAAACACATATTATAGCTATCATGGGACTAGACCTCAGAACTGAGTACACTGTTTAATTTACATGTTCTGACATATAATCCAGTTATTTGTAAAAACAGTTGCCTGAATATTGTCAAGAAAGTATTTTTTAAAGTGTTGCTTTTTTTCTTTTAATTAGAATCAAGTAAAACATAATACTCTCCACAGTGTTAGAGAGCTTCTCT
The DNA here is from genome assembly GCF_943737965.1 of Phodopus roborovskii. Lineage (NCBI taxonomy): Eukaryota > Metazoa > Chordata > Mammalia > Rodentia > Cricetidae > Phodopus > Phodopus roborovskii. The sequence continues at coordinate 12,159,228 of NW_026126470.1, read as the reverse complement.
TAATCATCTGAAAGCCTTGAATGATTCAAGTTTCCTAGGGAAACTTAAATTTCAGTCAAGGTTAAAACAACTGCCAAAACCAAAACCAAAAGCGTCATCAATTTCCAGGCCACCTGGTGGGTTATGAAAGGACTAGATAACCAGTATCAGCTCTTACCCAAGTTTCCAGCTTCAGGCCACCTGGTGGGTTATGAAAGGACTAGATAACCGGTATCAGCTCTTACCCAAGTTTCCAGCTTGATTTTTTTGCCCTTAGAGATCTAGATGACATCGCCAGCCAAGAGAGTTCAATGATATTATATGAGTATATTCTATTTTAGTAAATCAATTTAAAAATGCTATCACTTACATTATATGTTATGTTTTATCTTTAAGTATCTTCACCTACATAGTGAAATGCTGAGGAAAACTCCAATCAGTTTGAGCTTTGTTCTGCCCTTGATACTATTTCTAGGATAGGAAAGTTTATTTTGTAAACTTATTTGGTGTGATCCCCATCACCACTGTAGCATTGCTACCCCATACATTCATATGCTTACATGCACTGATTTAGATTGATTTTAAATGATGTTAGAATAAGTGGCTATGGAGCTCGGCGGAATCCTTATTAAACCGCGATAGCTCGGGATAACCCACTCAGGTACACAGAACAGCTCACAGCACCACAAAACTGTTTCAGTAGAAAACACCAATACACCCTCACATTCCATATCATTATGTAGTTACTATGATAGAGAGCAGATGCTTATAAAAGATCTCCAGGATACAGATGTAACAGTCATCCTACTTAGAAGTCTTCAAGCACCATCTCAGATTGCTCCAACTCTCTCCAATTCAACCTTCAAAACAATCTAGACACTCTGTTCTGCTACTGGATGCATGTGTAAACTTCTATGATGTACAAATTAGAAGAGAAGAGTATAATATGGACCTCTAGTACAGCATCAAAGTACATTTCTTTATTTCACCAAATAGAACATATGCTCTTTTTACATTTGCATTTAATAAGTGATAATGACAATAACATAGTGCTCACTGGGACACACAAAATCCAAAATCATTTATAAAATGTTCCTTAATTTTACCGACATAATTACTTTGAGAGATACTATCCTAGATAATCAACAATATGAGTTTCTGAATTTACTGTCTCATATCCAAGAAAAATAAGGAAATATAGGAAAAGGGGAAGCAGATTCAATGTGGACCTATTAAGGAAAAGGAAGGAGGCATGAATGAATAGAAGTCCAAAGATGGAATGGCATCAAGTGTCCCTTATGGAAGCTTATAATTCACTAAGGGCCCTGCTCTTGCTGCATAAGGAGATCAAGCTCCTGTCTTCTTACTTTCCCATAGTATTTTCTCATGTCATAGTGAATTATGCACTTTTATAAAAAATACTTCAAAGGACATGTATTTTGTTTGCGTGCTTGTTTGTTTGCTGTGTCAGGCAGTTTAAACGACACAGGATGTTAACTGGACAGTGAAGAAGATGATGAGTTTCATGTCGGGATTCTTCACTGTCCCATATTTGTCTTTGTAAATTAGCCACTTGTCAAGGTATGTAAATACACATTTTTGTCTTTAATAATTTACTTATTGCTATTTAAAACACACTGTCTGGTCTTACATCCAGTAATTTTCAGTACAGTACCTTCTTTCTCTATACCACGGACTTGTCAGTAATAGGAGAAATTGAATATGCATCATTTCTTTTTCTTTTTTGCCTTTTGGGGGCATCTTTCATATATCTTTCTGTGCAACTAAATGTATTTTCTCTCTTATTCTTTTATTGATCTGGTGTTATGAGGCATCCAAAGTGCCATTTGTGAGTTTCATTTTATAAAACAATGTAATTGTGATTGTGCCTTTGTTATAAATGAGGCTATTTCTTTTATAGACCTTAAAACAGTATATCAAACAGTCATAGGACAAAGCCAACTTTTACTTTTCCTCTGAGTCTCAGGCTATGAAAGAAAAATATCCATCTTTGATAAACAATTTGAAATATTTATTGCATGGTGTAGGTAATATGTACTTAAGAGATATTCTAAAATTCTATAATATAAAAATAAAATAAGTCATATCATCATGTTAAGCTCCTTCTGAAGATGTACTATATAGCCATAGTTAGGGAATATAAAAATGTTAGCCTATATATTTATTTCCTTTAGCAATAAAACAAACATAAATTTTAAAAAATGTCTTGAATATCAGAACAAAAACAATACACACAAGCCTGCAGTCTACAATACTATCTGAAGTATATCATCATTTTCCTGATGAAAGTCCACCATTATAAACTTGCTGGCAAGGAATATATACAATAGAATCCTTACCATATCAAGAAAATGGTATGCATCATTACCCCTTGATATGACACTTGTTGTGATGATTATTTGATATTAAGGGAATTTTTGAGCAAAGGCTAGAAAAGGTTTCCACTTATACCTATTTGTCTGCTTCAAGGAAGAAGATGTCTGTGTTCCTTTCATGATTCTCTTTTAAACCTTAACACAGGGAAAGGAAGCCTTCCACCACCACTAGGCAGACTTACATGATGCTCTCTTGATTTTGGTCCTAAAGAGATTCATTTACAAATCACTAGTTATTATGAAGGTCATAGAGATCATCCTAAACCTATATGTCCTTCGAGTCTCCTGCTCTTTAGGTCCCTGGAGCTCACCTGGGATTCCTCTGACTTCTCCTGTTTGATTCTTCCCCATTACAAAGAACAAAACATGAGCTTTTTAGTATTATAGGAGTCACAGGTAAAAACATGGCTGAACTTTTCCTGCATACTATAATTTTCATTTTATGAATATAGTAAACATGTTTTCTCAAAAAAAGATGAAAAAAATAACTAGATGGATAGGTAGGTTGGTAATAGCATTCCAATACTAGCCTAATCTCAATGTCTTGCTAACCTGGGGAACTCACCAAGTGCATTATTTTTCTTGACATTCCCCCACCCCTGAAGTGACAACAACCTTCAGTGAATAATAACACAAGTCACAAATCTCAAATAAATTTTCTAAAAGACTATAGAACCCAGAATCTATATTCTCCACATTAGCCTCCTTATATCAAGAAATGTGTGAAACACCATTTTGCTTATTTGTTTGTTTTTGTTGTTGTTATTGTTTTCAGTGTTCAGCTTCAAATAAACTTGTGGCAAACATCTGCCTTTGATAACACACTGTTATATAACTGAGTCAAATGTGGCATCTCGTGACCTAAAGTTGGCCTCCTGTGGTTTATCTTTTCCTAGCCACTGACCCAATCCTTCCAGTTGAAATTCTTACACATCTAATTGCTTTAACTGTGCGAGCTTTTATAGAGAAAGATATTTTCAGACATTTTATGTGCTCCTCATTATTTCATCCAGATCGGTAAAATGAAACCTGGAGTTATTAGGTATCAGAACCTCTCATGGCCGCTGAAGCTCTCTATCTGGGACTCTGAACTTCAGTGATGATCCACACTATCTACACCCATCTAAACTGTAAGCCATGCTTTCAACTTATACTCCACTAACGGCTATCTCATTCCTTTCTGAGCAGTGGTCTTCTGCTATTGTTCATATAAGATGGTTTCATCTCACACTCAAATACCCCCACTAAATGTCTACTTTGTTGTATATTATTTCCTTATTCAGCTTTGTTTCTTCCTTTTTCAAACATCAAATTTTGTAACTTTACATGCTTTTTAATTTGTCAAACTTTCAACCACATGGCCATCACCATACTTAGTTTATGAGTTTGAAAACTGTTTTATCTGTTCTGACCTACTCCAATATTAGTAGAAAAGGCTATTGCACAAAGTGGATAAAATGTGCAAGTTTATAAATCTAAAGTTAGGAACAACAGAATGCCAATGATAAATCTATCTCTCCCAGTGGCAGAAAGAGAAGTCACATACTGTTTGTAACATCAAAGTTATTGATGGCAATAGACATGTAGTATAGGCCAAAGAAAGAACCCTTATTAAGAATTCAGACAATAGTACTTAACAATTCCACAGATATCTTAGTGCAAGTAAATGACAGGAGAGGTACAAAACAAAACAAAAAACATTGTGTCCTCAAATACTTCCCATGTTGTTAATTACAGTATTTCTTAAAAATCAAATGTAATTTTCATTTATTCCAGTTTCCTATACCAGAGGTGTTGTCTCTATGAATCATGTCTGAAGTTTCTGTGCTGGAACAGTGAAAAAAATTAACACTTTTGCTTATTTTCTTTAAAGGACTGAAATGATAGAGAAAAAAAAGAGAAAATGAAATGTTGATTATATGGTAGTAGGGAGAAGAAGCAAGAAGAGAATGAGCTCATGCTTTTGCAACTCAATTCATCATTTGAAATTCAAACACATGTCAAACAGGACAATTTCTGTCTGGTTTTAGCCTGGAAACACTACAGCTATTGATTTTTAAATTTAGTTTCTTTGTTCATTTCATTCCTTAGGAATGGACTGACTTTAGTAAAATTTAGTGCAATTTCAGTGTGAAGAAAATGAAACAGTAAATATAAGAAAATAACTCAAGAAACTATTGCAAAAGTACTTTTCAGAGGAGTGTGTATATAAACAGTCTGTGCCAGATTATCTAACACTGACCTTGTTACAACATTTTTTCTTTTTTTGCTTTTATGATGCCACTTGGAGCTAAATGTCACAATTGCTGGCTCAGAAAATTAAATTATAAAGTATATGTTTTGCATATTTGTCAGAGATGAAACAGATTAAAATACTTGAATATATTTTATGCTCAGCAAGTTTGTTACAATTATTTATCTGACTACATAATCTCAAAATGTATATTGAAAAAGTGTTGTGGAATATTGTCTTGAGATGTATTACACTTGTTTACACTGCAAAATTGTTTTAAAAACTTCTTTAATGATGCAAAGTTTTGTTTCATTCTGTTATGGGGCATTTGTTCAACTCTGTGAACTTGTGTTGGTCTGTCTAAAACACCTGAATGCCTTATAAAGAGCTAAACAGCTGATAGCAAGGCAGGGGAAATGATAGGCTTGGCTGGAAGGCAGAGAGAATAAATAGGAGGGAATTCTGGGAAGAAAGGAGTGAAGGAGTGAGAAAAGAAGGAGACAAAGAGGAAGTCAAGGGCCAGCCACACAGTCACACTGCAAGACACTGAGTAAGAAGTAAAGAAAGGTATGAAGGAAAATTAAAAAGATAAAAGCCCAGAGGCATAAGGCAGACAGGACAATTTAAGTAAACAATAGCTGCCTAGAAATAAGCCAAGCTAAGGCGAGGCATTCATAAGAAAGAATAAGCCTCCATGTGATTTATTTGAGAGCTGAGTGGCAGGCTCACCAAAGAGTAAAGAATAAAACCAACAGTTAGTTATACATAAGGCTAGAAAGAAATGGTATAATAATGATTGTAGATTTAAAAGAATAATCTGAAATTATTTTAGCTAAATTTCATAGTGAATTTTAATTATTAAATTTACATAATTCAAATGATAGTTTAAAACTACTATATGTATAAAACCAAAATATCATTGGTGTGGCTTTAAAATTTAGTAAAGTTAAGATGAAGAAATGGTAAGATCAATGCTTAACTTTGTCTTTTTGTTTTATTACCAATATATTTTTGAGATTACAATATACCTCCAACATTTGTCCCTTCTTCTACATCCCTCCAAACCTCAAATACCTCTTTATTCTCTTTCAAATTCATTCCCATTTTCATTAGCTATTACTACATATACACTGTTAGCTAAAAATAAAGTTCAAATTATAAATTTACATCTGTACTAACAATTTTGTTCCTAAATATGATATGGTCAGTCTGCATAATACAACATATATATATATATATGTGTGTGTGTGTGTGTGTGTGTGTGTGTGTGTGTGTGTGTGTGTATCGCTAATAGTTTGGTAATCGATAATAATTTCTGATCTCTTCAATAGACAAGATTCTATCTCCCACTCTCAGAATTTCTTAGTGGCTTGCTGCTCCTCGTATAGGATTGAGAGCTGGTGGTTTTTATTTTCCTGTCCTGTTTGGTATATCTATTAGTGTCATCTTTGTCCACCTCATGTTTGGACAGTCATATTGTTGAACACTTATTAATGTAGTTCCAACATTACTAAGAGACATAATCTCAGCTTAATTTCCTGATCCTCTAGCTCTTACGACCTTTCTGTTCCCTCCTCCCAGTAGGAGCACAAGTGTCCTGTTCATGTATCCCCTAGGACTGGTCTCAACAGCTTAACATTTTTATTTTTTTTTTGTGGTTTTCTGTAGTGGTCTTCCTCTGTTATAATGAGCAGTTTCCATGATGAAGAAACATTGTGGAGATGGTTTGGACACTGTTAGTTTTGTAGAAACAAACACTTACATTTTCCAGTGTCATCCAGTACCTTATTATTAAAATATATTCTTATAATATTATTTGAATTATGTACTAATATACTATTTGGAAATAATTCTATATCAAATAACAACTTTGCAAGTGGTGAACATAAGTCATTGCAGTGAGTTATGAATGATATAAACAAAATCTCACTTAACAATACTTCCAAGATTACCTTGCAAATATATGCATTCTTTTATTCTGCTCACTTCTCTTGAGCTGATGTTGACTGCTGTGAAGTAAGCAGTCTACAAAGAGAACAGAGTGACAAAAAAATCAACCATGAATAAATATATAAATAAAAATAAACAGCAACAACAACAAAATTGAAATGATTCTTTGGTTAAGAGCAAGGGAAGAAGTGACGTCTGTAATTCATCAGCATTTGAATACAACCGACACCACCAAGTGAATCAATTGTACCCCCTCCCCACCAAGACACAAAATGATTTCTATCTGGATCAATAACTTGATTCAGTTTCTGAGTTACTTTAAATCAGAAAACATAACTAAGCCAGATGGTAATAAGCACCATGTCTATCAAAGCACTAGCTAAAGAGTTCACAAACTGATTAATTTTACTGCCTTCCCACTCACTGACCCTGATAAAGGTGATGAGATTAATCATGCCCTCTTATTGGCCTCCAGATTTGATGTGTTTACAGACAGATTTCATCTGACATAACTGGTTAGACAATCTGGCTTGAGTATGTAGCAAGGAAAGCATTAAAAAAAAAATAAGTCAAGATTCATCATGCAAGATCTGATCAGTTCAATATGTAAAATTATAATTTGCATTTGAAAAGAACTCCAGAGAGTTTTGGTATGGATATCTCAAATTCAGAAGATTATTTGGACCTTTTCTATTTATGCACTGTAACATTTGACTTTATGTATAAAAAAAAACATCCTTGTGTGTAATTGTTGGGATCATTTGTGTCTTTTAGGTTTCTGACTTTTGTAAAAATTTTGCCCAGAGGATGATCAAGATAAATTAATCTAAATGGTTTTAGCTATGGCTAACTTTGTCTCAATTTTCTTGAAACTATGGGGAGTAAATGTGAAGCTATATCTAGCAGCTGAGACACTTACTGCAAGGAAACCTAGTTCCTTCTGTGTTTACTTCTTCTATTGTTTGAGTGACCTGCAACAAATTCAGCTCTACACTTTCAACTTATGTTTTATAAAAAATCTTATGATTTCATCTCATGAATAGCTTCAAAATGAAAATAATTTACTGGAATTCTACATACTAGACATAAGGGTAAGAACCATGTTCTGATCATTTGTTGTTTGTTTATTATAAAACTCCAGATAGACCCATGTCTGTCGCCATGCACAAAACTCAAGTCCAAATGGATCAAAGACCTCAACATCAATCCAGCCACATTGGACCTCTTAGAAGAGAAAGTAGGAGGTACCCTTGAACAAATTGGTATAGGAGACCGCTTCCTGAAATAACTCCAGGGGCACAGACACTGAGAGAAACAATTAATAAATGGGACCTCTTCAAACTTAGAAGCTTCTGTAAGGCAAAGGACACAGTGGACAAGACCAAACGGCAGCCCACAGACTGGGAAAAGATTTTCACTAATCCTATACCCAACAAAGGGCTGATCTCCAAAATATACAAAGAACTCAAGAAACTAGTCAACAAAACACCAACTAACCCTATTAAAAAATGGGGTACAGAAATGAAGAAAGAATTCTCAATAGAGGAAATCAAAAAGGCTGAAAGACACTTGAGAAAGTGCTCCACATCCTTAGCTATCAGGGAAATGCAAATCAAAACAACTTTGAGATACCATCTTACTCCTGCCAGAATGGCTAAAATTAGAAACACCAATGATGACTCATGTTGGAGAGGATGTGGAGAAATGGGAACACTCCTCCACTACAGGTGGGAGTGTAAACTCATACAGCCATTTTGGAGATCAGTATCGCGGTTTCTCAGGAAAATGGGAATTAGTTTACAACAGGACCCGGCAATCCCCCTTCCCTCTTAGGCATATACCCAAATAATCCACATCCATGCAACAAAGATATCTGTGCAACTTTGTTCATAGCAGCACTATTTGTAATAGCAAGAACCTGGAAGCAACCTAGATGCCCCTCAATTGAAAAATGGTTAATGAAGATGTGGCACATCTACACAATGGAATACTACTCTGCAGAAAAAAATAATGGTATCTTGAAATTCACAGGCAAGTGAATGGCACTTGAAGAAACCATCCTGAAAGAGGTAACCCAGTTACAAAAAGAGGAACACAGTATGTACTCACTCATATATGGATTTTAGACCTAGATCAAAGGATCACCAGCCTATAATTCATACCACCAGAGGAACTAAGATACAAGATGTGTTCTAAAAGATTCATATAAAGTCCCTCACAGAACCAGGAAGGGACAAGTCCCCCAGAGCACAGAGGAAGTCGGGGGGGGGGTGGCCAGCAAATGGAGAGAGAAGTAGGAGAAAACAAGGAGGAGGAGGAAAGGAAAACACATGCGATCAGGAAGATTAAGCCCGGTTAGGAATCCCCCATGACAGCGCCCCCTACCAGCAGGAAGTAGTTTGGAAAGAACGATGCCCAAATTCCCAAATATTGTCTATAAACGTTTGTTTTCATTTAAATGGACTTGGTTTTATATATATATATATATATATATATATATATATATATATATATATATAATTATTTCATGTTTTGAAATATTAATAAAATTACATCATTTATCCACCTCAAAGTATCCTGCTGTGTAATTCTTGTTCTGTTTAAAATCCATGGACTCTTTTTTTTTTAAATGTCGTTACACCTATAAATACATACATACTCCAAAATATGTAAGTTTTATTTATAAGCAATCTATGACGTGCATGCATGTTTTCATGGCTGACCATTTGGTATTGGATCACAATTTGCCATGCTCTTCCCTATAAGGATGATCCCCCATGATTTTAGTTCTTCATTTAGTGTTGAGGGCTTAATAGACCAAGTAGGGGAGCAGACTTGCTAAGCTACACCACAAGTGTGTATTTCACTGACTTGAAAATAGTATGTGTGCATATGTAAACATGTGAAGAGAAGGTGAATGGATTGAACTTCTGGAAGAGGCATAAAATATTCAAGAACTATCAAAAAAAGAAAATTGCTTATAATAAAGAACTCAGACGTATCAACCTTTCTCTCTATTTCAACTCCCAAGTTAACTCTACTTTCAGAAAATGATGTGTTTCTCAGATGATTTTTAAAACCATAACAAAATAGTGTAGAAGTTGTGCCTTGGGTGAAATTAATGTTTTATTATTATTATTATTATTATTATTATTATTATTATTATTATTATTTATATGCAATTGTATTCCATTAGGGACATGCTAAATATCCCTATTTTACCATTCCTGTGAATGTGTGTTGCTACCACTATCAAATTCACTTTTAAGGTTTCTGTTAGTTTGGAAGTAAATTTTGGGAAAGGATCAATAGCTTATTCAACATATAGTAGATCATGTCCACTACATGTCCACAAAAATTAATATTAAAGGTCAGAAGTGAATGCTATCACTTTTGTTGGTTTTCTATATTTCAAGAATGTGAATCACTGACTTTTAACTGATATCTTTTTTTTGTGATATACATAAATTCTGTCAACAAAATAGAGAGCAACTGATTTAAGAGAAATGATACAGGAATATGGAGATAATTGCAGAAATATTTAAGAGTTTGCTGTTGTAGATCAACAAACAATATCATATCATGTAATGCTCTAAATCATTCCCATATACGCATCCCTATCTATTTTTATTATTTTAACATAAATTTATAAAATAAATTTCTGTCTAAGACAAACAAGCACATAAAAATATCTTTAGATAGATACACAGATGTAGATAGTTAAAACTGTTACACATTTAACCATAAGAGGGTAAATACAAGGCTTTTGGAATTTTGTCAGGGTAGATCATAATTTATGTAATCAGTTTCCAGTTTCGACACTTTATTTCTTCCCTAAAATTAAATTAGTTTTTAAAAACTTTTAACTGAAACAACAATAATGGCTTGAAATACTTTACAATATAATGACTCACTACATGCAGATGCCATATAATGAGAAAATGAGAATTATTTGGCATAAATATCATTTAACTTAACTTCAAAAATTGTAGTAGTTAATTTGGTTGTTATTCTGCCTTAAATTTGTCTTGAGCTACTCTTCTAGTGCTGAGAAGCAATACAATGACCAAGGCAACTTACATAGCAAGGCATTTAATAAAAGGCTTGCTTCCTTACAGTTTTAAAGAGTGAGTCCAAGATCATTATGGCTGGGAAAATGATGGCAGGCAGTCTTTCCCAGCACTGGAATACTAAGTAACTGAAAGCTTATATGTGATCCACATGCATGAAGCAAAGCAGGGCATGTCTCATTGTGAGAGCTGTTAAACCTCCAAGCTCAACCTCATTGACACAACTCCTCCAACAATGCTAAGCCTCCTAGTCCTTCCCAAATAGTTGCACTAACTTCATCACAATCATTGTAATATATGAGCTGATGGGCCCATTATCATTCAAATCACCACAGCCTGTATTCAGAGCACATTGGAGGTGGAGACAGGAAGATTGCCACAGGTTCAAGGCCAGCCTGAGCCACAGAGTGGCATCCTTTTTCAACGTAAAATTATAAGGTGGTACAAAAATTGGTAGATGAGGGAAAACATTTTAATATTTAATATGGCTTGTGATTTTTGAGAGTACAAACTATGCCACTGAAAAAATCAGTGCTGTTTATGTTTAAGCAACCCTGTGATAAAGATTTACAAGGCTTAAATATTATCTGATTGTAAATTTTTGAGGAGATCCCTTCTAGTAGAGATAATAACTCACTGGATTCGTTGATAATAAGAAGATAAAATGGAAAGCTGGTCAAGGAATCCAGGAATTGACACTGGACATATAATATTTATTGAGAATGTACAGTTTAGTAGTGTTTGCAGAATTATGCAGGATTAATCATTACTCATAGTAAAGGCATTCAAATGCTTATAATCTTATCATAACATAGATTAAGAAAAATAAATTAAATCTCGAGGAATTGTATATTCACATTCTGTGTATAGTGCTCAAAACTGGCAAACAATATTTCTCGACTCTTGGTGACTCTTAAACATTACTTTTGTCATGTGGAAAATAAAGTAAATGCTATACACCTACTCTTCAAATTGCCCATTGTCTGGAGATGGCCAATATGATTTAAAAACCAAACAAACAATACAACAACAACAAAGCTTTTATGGGGCTGTCTTCTGTGTTCTACCAGTTCAAAGCTGAATTCAACCTTTGTTGATTCTTTCCTGGAAGTCAGTAAATCAGTTCTTCCCTGTGACATCCATTCTTTACTGTGGTGGCACTTAAGAGAACTGCATTTGACAGCAGTTATAGATTCAGGTGTGCTCCTAATGGTCTTCTGTTGCTGCACTTCATAAACATAAAGGAGAGTATACATCTCTGTGGGAGAGCAGTGTCAGTATGCTTCTATATCTATAGAATACATTGCAGATTAATTCCAAAAAAAATCTACCAATGACTATGTATAGATAAATATTTTCTTCTTTATTTGACATTTATATTGGCTTTAGAAAATAATTTTTTAATTATAAGTTTATTGATGGGCCTGTTCATTTTTTAAAATTGTGTGTTCGTGTATGTATGTGTGTGTGTTTGTGTGTGACAATATGCTGTGGATGAAAGAGGTAAGAGGACAACTTGAGTGAGTCTGTTCTTTCTTTCTTCCATGTGTATATTAGGTGTTGGACTCAGGTCCTGAGGTTTGCCAGCAAGGTCCTTTACCTAAATAGCCATCTCATCAGCTGCCAAAAGATATTTTCTTTTCCTCCCCAATATAATATTGCTATTATTTGTGAATTTCATACATCACGCCTGGATCACACTCACTTCCCATTCCTCTCAGTTCCAAGCTTCCACTCTTGACCCTCTCTCATCCAAAACAAACAAAAATACTTCAAGTCTAGTTTATGTTGTCTGTACATTCATTAGAGTATGATCAAACTCCCAATAGCCAGGCTGTTAAAGATAACTGAGTCCTCCCTCACACCAGAAGCCACCAACTTTGAAAAGTTGTACTTCAGCATCTTTATTACAATTTTTAAGAACTATCTTCATTGGCTTTCTGCTGGACTGCTTCTTTTATTTGGGGAGGAAGATGCTGTCACGAAAGCCTTTACTGTTTCTCATTCTCAAATATGAGTCTGCAGACCCTTTGAAGGCACCAACAAGTTCTCTCTATAAATTTGTCATTGCAATGATTGTATATGTTAGTATTCAGAATACTTGGGGATCTGACAGAGTGTGCCCTCAGCTGCAGCCACTAAGAGCACCACCTGTGCACATTCACTAATTTCCCTTTTAAAAGGGCGCTGCCCATTTCCTATACTCCTCTCTTTCTCACTCTCCCTTTCTGTCTCTCTCTTTCTCTGCCTCTTTCCGCTCTCTTGCTGCTCCTGTCTCCAGAGGTCATTCTCCCCACTCCCCTTCCCCATTTTTATGATCCCTTTCCCTAACAAAATAACCCCAGCACTTGAACTCTGTTGCATGGCATCTTTATCTTTCCATTGCATGGCATCTTCATCTCTCGTGGGGATTTTGAAAAATACAACAGTATCTGCCCCAATGGCATTTTGTGTCCTTGTCTTCTCGTTCCTATATTCTTTCCATACCCTCTTTCACAGTATTCTCTGTGCCTTGGAGGGGGCAGTATAAATGTTTTGAGCAGGACTGTGCCTCCAGTGGTCACTTATTCTTGGCTAAACTTCTGCTATTTATGTATTTATTTATTCATTTTTCTTATTTTACATATCAATCCCAGTTCCCTCTCCCTACTTCCTTTCCTCCCTTCCTCCCTCTCTCCCACCCTCTCATTCTTCCCGCAGCCTCCCATACCATTCCCTCACTCCACAGGGAGGGTGATGCCCTCCCACCTGCCTCTAGTTTAAGAGAGTATCCCCTCCATGGGGAATGTGCTCCCAAAGTCCTCTTATGTAAAAAGGATACATCCTGGTTCCATGTCTGAGGTTATTTAGACTGTCCAGGTCTTCTAACTGAGACCCATTTTCAGGGGATCTGAGTCAGTCCAATGCTGGATTCCCAGTTATCAGTCTGGTGGCCCATTAGCTCCTCCTTGTTCAGGTCATCTATCGCTGTGGGCTTCTGTAGCCTGGCCTTGTCCTCCCTCTCTGCATCTGGATTCCAGTTTGGCTCACTGTGTAGCTGTGGCTGCTTCTTTTTCCATCAGCTAGTAGATAAGGGCTCTATGATGTTGGATAAGATAGTCATCAATCTTTTTATCAGAGAAAGGCATTTATGGTAGCCTTACCACTATTGCTCCGACTGTTAGTTGGGGTAAGCCACAAAAGAGGAACATGATATGTACTCACTCATATATGGATTTTAGACATAGAGGAAAGGATCATTAGCCTATAATTTACACCTTCAGAAAAACTAGGATACAAGGAAGAATCTAAGAGATTCATACAAGGACTCTCACAGAAGGAGAAAGGAACAGGATCTCTTCAGCACATTGGGAGTGGGGGGGCAGTGAGTGGAGAGGGAGCTAGGAGAAAGAGACGGGGAAGAGAGGAAAACACGTGGGACTGAGAAGATTGAGTCAGGGGAGGAGTAGACGAGAAAAATAAAAGAGAGAAAGAGAGAGGTACCATAAAAGAGGGAGCCATTATAGGTTTGAAGAGAAAACTGACTCTAGCGAAATGTCCAGAAACCTACAAGACTGACCTCAACTTCTGTTATTTTTAAGACAATGTTTATAAAGTAAAGATACTAATCACAATCATAAATTAAATATTTTTCAGTACATAAACTTGCTAATGGACTTCAATGATTAAAATATCTCAAAAGCCTTTTTTCTTTCTGAAAAATCACAAAATATTAATAAGCATGTTAAAAACAATTCAATACTACTAAGTTAATGTGATATAGAACTCCTCTAGCATGTTGTCTAAACTGAGGATATGATGTCAACAATATTAAATAATGATAAGTATATGGAAGAAATGGGCTTCATTCTTAATTCCGGGTAATGAAAATTGTACTACTTTTGTCTATGAAAATATAGCTTGAATGATAGACTATTTGCCTGGCATGTATGATGTCTTAGTTTGATCCCTAGAACCTCATAAACTGGGCATTTATTTAGGTACATTACAGTCACTCAAACAGTGATTATTTGGGAGAGAAGAAAGGAAGATAAAATGGATTTCAGGGCCATCTTTAGCTAAGTAACATGTATGAGGCCAATTTGCAATACATAAAACTCTGTGTCAAAAATCAAACAAATAGTTACAGAAAGTTTTTAAGTAAAGTTAAACATGAATTAACTCTATTTCCAGGAAATATTACTTTATGTATTTAGTTAAATCAAATGGAAACACACATGTGCATAAATATTTATACATTCATGTATACATTGTAACTACTTATACTCCTTAGGAACTGGAGACGATGTATTTGTACATGCTGTCAAGACAGGTTAAGTACTTTGCATTATAGACATACAATACAATACTGTCTACCTACAGTGAATGACTTATTGATAAAACAATAAATAACTGGAAGTCAAAATCAACATTATGATTAAAACTAAAGGATGAGAAAATGGACTTTAAAGGAGGGCTGAGCAAGCCTTAAGGATATGTAAATAATTTAAATTTATTTTATTGGTATTTACATGAAACTTTCCATACTTATCAAACACATTAACCTGAAAACCCAAAGGTAGTAGATTTTCCCATGCAAAAAAGTCTTATTTATAGAACAAATCTGTACACTTGATGAGTAGATATGGCTACAAAAGGGAAAATGACAAATTGGTATGTTTTTCAGTGACTACAAATTATGAATGCTGGTTGCAAGCTGAGTATTTGGAAAAGAAGAGGTTCGTTAAGAATAAGAGACAAACAAACCAAACTTTTCTTAATATAGATAAAAATAAAGATTTACAAGTAAGTAAAAAGAAGTGCAGCATTCGAAATAAGATAAATACTTCTTGCTAAGAAACATATATCAGGGAATAAAAAGCAATGTAAAGGTTTTCTCATTTAATACACCATTGATGTATGGTAGAACTCCCTAGGCCCAGAAATTTATTTGCTATGCACAATAACATTTCATTGTCTAGAAACTATAAAGATCTAGCTTTCCTAAATTGACTCATTTCTTTGTGCTTTTTACTTTCATCTCCAATTTATTTCTCAGGAAATTATGAGCATTTTGAGGTTAGATGAGAAAAATGTAGACAAATAGAATAATAGGTGTTTGACTAATGACCATCCTAAGTGCACTTCTCATTCAGACTCCTAATTCTGAATAGACTTACATGATCATATTAAAATCTTTACTAATAAGAAAAAGAAAGAAATTGAAAGAAATAAAAATTATCAAGGTCAATAGCTAATTCAGTTTGTACAGGGACAATTGGGTATTTTAGACTTAGTTTATCAGATCTCTGTAATGTGGACATAATTATAAAATAATTTTAAACTATTATGACAAGTCATGTAAAACACTGAAGATTAATGAATGCCCACTGTTTTATCTCTGAGCAGGAAACAATTCTTCCTTGGCCCCACACCGCTGAAGATCCATGCCTGCTCCAAGTCATCTCTACTGTTTCCCTGATGAGGAGCATCTCTCAGCCTCTGAAAGATCCATTGCAGTAGTGTTGTAGCGACCAGAGACATTGACAGAGTAGGGGCTCGGGAGCTTGGCAGTCGTATGTCCTTTAACTCCACTCATACCTAGCTGCAGCTTACTAATCAACATCGTTTCAAGGTACAACTACACAACATTAAAGCTCCTTGGTGCTGAGGCTGCCACAGTTCGGGAGGGTGACTCTGATACTGAGATTGGGCTGCTTGAGGGGGAGCCACATCACATCAGTGGTCATGTCAGGTCCCTTTCTCTGAATCAACAGCTCTTTTATGCTATTCTAGGTTTGTCCTCCCAGAGGACTTGGGATGCTTTTCCTTAACGTTGGCCCTTCTCCATGTCTTTGATATGTGTTACATTTGTCTCCTAGTCCAACTTACTTAGTTCTTTTGCACATGTCTCATTGACCTCTGTGTTCTTTTTCCTGGTTATCTTTAGAAAGGCTGAAGAAAGAGGCTTTGGGTTAGACCGAGAGAAGATAAATACTGTGTAGATAAGAGGAAGATATTAATTCTTCATTTCTCTATGTCATATTCAGTCTAACATGTATTGTCTTAGAAAGCAATATTAATTTAGTTCTGTAGTTGATTTGTATCACACAACTTTCATGTATTCTCAAATACAGAAATTAGTGAAATAGTATTTAGGGCAAAGTTATACAGTTGTGAAACAATGAAAATATCACCACTATAAGACTATAAAAGTAATCAAATCAATATTTAATGAAAGAATCTGAGATATTAAAAGTAAATTTTCTGTGAGTAAAAATTACTACTCTGCATTTTAAAGGCATTCATATTTTTGTTAATATTAGTACATGCATATATATGGAAGGTTTTGGTTTTTTATTAGAAGTACATTATGATTTCAAATATGCTTATTTAAATTTTTGGAAGAATTAAAAATGAAAAATATGTTTTTCAAAAGTGCTTACTTACATAATTGTTTGGAATGCCTTCACACTTTATGTTCTTCACATTGAATGATGAACAAAAACATTTCATCATTGTTAATATGATGTCATTCAAAACAGTAAACATTGAATTTTCTTCTTTTTCTTAATGTGTGTATGTTTTTTGCTTGTTTCGTTTTAGGCATGCTTACCTGTGTGTGAGTGCATGTGCGTATAAACATGTACAGGCCACTTTTGTGCATGTGTGGAAATGAAGGATGATATGAAAGCTCTTCCTTGATTGAACCCCATGTTATTTTTTGAGGCACGATTCTTGCTAATCCAGGAACATCTCTTTTAAGAATCCATACTAATTGAGCTTGGCTGCTTACTTTGAGGATTCCTTTTCTCTGCCTCCCCAAGGCTGGATTTTCAGGTACCCAAGATGCTTACCTGGCTTCTATGAGGATCAGAACTCTTACTATTTGTACATACATATTAAAAAAGAGCTTTATCCACTCAACTCTCTGCTCTTTCCCATACATTTTTTTTTAAACTATGGGTTATAGACATGCTCTGGTTATTTTTATTATTTTTATTTCTACGAGTCTTCCTTTGCCTAGTGACTGCCTATCTTGAATTTCCCATAATAATAATTAATAGTTTCCTCAAAACTTTAAGAAAATCTAATATTAATACATATATTGATATGCATTCATCCATATTTCCAAATTTTTGTTGGCAGGCAGTTTTTAGCCCACATATCTTTGTAAATTACATTTAAAAACATTTGGCTAGTATATTTATTAGTGAAAGGAGTAACACATCTATCTTATTCTTAGTTGAATTATACATACTAATATGATATACTATATATGGCAATGCTATTGCCTATGAGTCTTGGTGTTAATCTACAAAATGTGAAGTTCCCATAGTATATAAAAACCAAAACCTTTGATAATTCTATTCAGTAGAGTAAAACTCAATAAATTTGTTGACTGAAACAAATTTTGCATTTTTGAGTAGACAATTTTATCCTTCCAGAGCACTGAAACTAACAAACTTGAGTTCAAGTAGATGAAACATTTCTCTAATTATATTAATCCAGAATCTGGAATTATTAAGATAGAGGAAGATGGAATAGGTTATTATGAAACCAAACAAAATTCTGTACAAGTATTATAATGATCCATAAGAATATGAAATTAAAGATTTTGGTGAATCAATCTATTGGGTTAACATGTCAATCTTGAATACCTTTTTGACTACATATAACTTTCCTTGGCTATAATGCTAAAGTAAATTTGAAGAATATATCTTTTTAATAAGACATATATTTGTAAAAATAAGAGTTAGCAATATTAACCAATATTAGTAATTGTACAACAGAGGAAGAAAATGGACAAAGAAGAAAAATTAGAAGATTAAGTATTTAATTTAAATATCCCCAATAGAATTTGACAGAGCTGAGAATGAGGTTTAGGTAGGAAGGAGAGCATAAGAAAGAGACAACCCAATCAATGTACAAAATATGTGTGCAATCAGGTATCACAAGACATTCAATTAGTTTTTGCAATTAATATCCACTATGGAAAATAAAAGTTAGGAGACTGGGAAGTCTATGGGGTCTTTAGTAATGGATCAGTATTTATCCCTAGTATACAAATGGACTTTGGGAGCCCATCCCACATACAGGGATACTTTCTCAGCCTAGACACATGGGGAAGAGCCTAGGCCCTGCCCCAAATGATATGACAGACTTTAAGACCCCCTCCCTAGAAGGCCTATGAGCCTGGTAAGCAGAAACGGGATGGGCTGGGGTTTGGTGGGGGTGATAGGGGAGGTTTGGAGGGTGGGGGAACTGGGATTGACATGTAAAACCACCTTGTTTCAAATTTAATTAAAAAGAACAAAATAATAAAAGTGAAAAGAAAAGTTATATAATTTCCATTCATCAGTTATGTGATGCCCTGTTCTATTTTACCAATGAGAACTTGTAGAATTAGCATAATTCATGCCATGTTATTGTAACAGCTAGTATCTATTTCCAATTTCACAGAAACAAACAAAAAAAATACTTAGAAGTAAAATTATGGATGTATCTGTAATGGAACTTTAGATTTCAATTGGTGAGGTAGGAAGACAAATGTTACATGGAGCTGGAGTTCTAGGCTGAATAAAAAAGAGAGAACAAGATAACCAGCACATTCATAAGTCTCTTCTCTCTGACTAAGAACACATAACCTGTACCTAAAACTACTCCAACCCTAACTTTGCCATAGTGTACCTTCAAATTATGAGCCAAAAAACCCCTTCCCTCATTAAACTGTTTTTCTTAACTATTTTGTTAAAGCAATATGAAAAATGACTGATATAATTATACATAAATAAAAGTTCATGCAAGTTGTTATATTTACATAACCACTCTCTTCTTGTACTGAGGTCACGATGATGCAGTGCCATAATTAGAGAAAGCAGCAGAGAGAGGATTGAAACTGAGTATTTAAAGAAGCAGCCCAGGTCTGCAGACAGCAGGTTTTCTTACATGGTCAGTTTTATCATATCAGACATGGAACCAGATTCTGTTATGTTTAGGTTTCCATTGATATGATAACCAAAGTAATAGGAGATTAAAAGTGGTATATCAGCTAACATGCCCAGAGAGATAGTCTACCAAGGAGGGAAGTTAAGGCCAGAACTCAAGGCCAGAACAGGGAGTAGGGGAGCAAGAGAAATAAGCTTTTAATGTTTATTGTAATTATGTTTTAAAAATAAACCAAGGCTTTTCATAATTAAGATAGATATTTCAGATATGGCTAATAATTTTCTGATATCAATCTGATTTTATTACATTCTTAATGTTTCCTCAGTAACCTCTGTTTTGTCAATGTTCCCTAAATAAAACTCTAAACTCCTGAAACATTCAATATGGCTTGAACCTATAAAAATTCTATCATAAGACTTCAAATATGATCCTGCAGAAAAACAAAATGTTTCACAAAACCAACAACTATGATTCTTTTGCAACAATGATCACTAACTAACAGAATCTTGAAAATTATAAACACATTATATCACTAAGTATAAAACAGAGGTTTTTGTATAAAAAGAAATAACTTACTGATAGAGAAAAACACTGTGAAATGATCAGAAGTGATGTACACAGACCTATGCTCAGTGGAACTCACAGAGACTGAATTGACAGCCAAGAATCCTGCATGGGACTGACCTATCCACTTGACATATGTGTTACAGGTGTGTAGTGTGATCTCTTGTGTGACTCCTAAAAAAGAAAATGGGCTACCTCCTACTCTTTTTCTGGCTTTTGAGACTCTACTACCCATACTGAGATGCCTTGCCCAGCCTTAATAGATGGGGAGGTGCTTAGTCTTACTGCACCTTGATATGCCTGCCATGTTTGTTGATACTCATGGGAGACTTGTTCATTCTTGAGGAGAAACAGTTGAGTGGCATGGGGCCAGGCAACAGAGTGGGTGCGGTGGGGAGAGGCTGGGAGGAGAGGAGGGAGGGGAAACAGCACCTAGGATAAAATAAATATAAACAGAGAGAGGGGGGACCACACAAGCATCATTCAGGTTCCACTTCTCTATGAGCGTGAGATAAGCTGTACACAGTAGCCATTGCTGTATCCTCAGGTCCACTCTTCTTTGAGCAGAAAGCCCCTGGTTTTGTTGTTTCAGCTACTTCCAACATGTGGCACCCTGGGTAAAGAGCATGCAGAGCTGTGGTGTCCAAAGTTAAATGATTAAGTAACATACTGATGCTTCACCTTCTGGAAAAGTTTATAACTTCTGAAAGTTTGGGAGCTTTTTCCTTTCATGTGCTATTTTTAGTTCATGATACTTTTAACTGAACCGGATAAATTATATGGCTTTTAAGTAGTCAAAAACTTCATGTTTAATTTGCTGTTAATGAATGTTAATTCACTTAAGTGAATAAATCAGTAGATAGCTGAATTTCAGTCTCAATGATGAACCTAACTTAACTATTTTTAAATGCCACTGTTTAATATTTAACATGAAAAATAAAAGACCCAGTGACTGATACTGGTTTCAAGTTGAAGATCAGGGAAGCGAAGCAGATGGCCACTAGCTCTTACCACTACTTCATGCTGAATGGGCTGATTCTACTGACTCTCTTCCACATGGCTGCACAATCCTGAGACTCAATGTCTTCCTATCCTCAAAGTGGCTGGAGAATGAAACCATCCAATCTACACTAGCTGGAGAAAACCAGATACTGACTACTAAAGACACTGCTCCTATCTTTTATGCCCCTCTATTGCTAGAATTAATGGCATATGATCTTAGGTACTGACATCATCTTTGTGTGGGCTGTTTCTTTTTTGGACTGGATCAATCCTGTGTAGAACTGGCTGGCCTTGAACTCATAGAGATCTCTCTACCACTTAATCCTGAGTCCTAGGATTAAAGGTGTGCACTGTCACCTACTTGATTCTGACTGCTGGGATTAAAGGTGTATATCACCACTGCCTGATCTCTATAACTTGAGGCAGACTTTGCTTTCTGAATCCTCAGGCAGGCTTTAATAATTCATAAATAATATATTACCACATCAATGAGTCTAAGAAACTTCTCTATAGTATTTAAATATATAATCATTTTTAAAAGGCACTGAGTTGATATGTGAAAAGTTTTTTTAAATTATTGAAGATTTGACTCTGTAACTTTTCATACAACTAAAAATATAACAAAAGCTACATAAGAGAAATGCCTGCTAATTCAAGTCAGGCGCCGCATTAGCAAAGAATCTCAGCCAAAAGTGAAGATTGACAGTTGCTACATTGGAAGGAAAATGGAGCTGCTAAGAATATATCAGTTAGCACTAACATTCTTAGAAAATTATTTGAAGCATCTTAAATTTATTTTCACATATGATGGGGTAGTTAAAAATAAAGTAATTTCCAAATAAGACTTACGATTGTGATTTACATATAAGAATGCAATGTCTTTAAAATGTAGTACCATCCATATAATTAATTCAGAAACCTAGTATAACTGTGTAAATTAAATGAGGCTTTTGTAAGTAAAAATCCTCCTTGCAATTTTAATCACCATGCAGCTGACCACAATTGAAAATTCACTGTAGAAACATAAGGATTTATTTTCAGAATGATAATAAATGGACATGTTTAATGTATCTCCTACAAATCAACACACTTTGAACAAAGGTTGCATGAAGTCTGAGGAAAGGGAATTAAAATTGCAGTAGTAAATCATGGGCAGGCAATATTTAAAAGCAGACTTGTGAGAAACATGGGTAAATTTTCAGTGTAGGGCAAATGTTACAGGGGAAAAAAAGAGTAAGAAAAGAAAAAAGAAAAAGCAACAACCAAAAAATGTATACAGTATAAATAGCTTGATCAAGAAATGTTGAAAAATGTAATGTTGAACTCCAAATAACTGGAAGGAGTTCAGGCTTCTGCTCTCTGTGAAGGGGAAGGTCCTTCTTATGCTGTAAATATATGTTTCTCTTATTCGTTGATGAATAAAGCTGTATCGGTGAATGGACAGGCATGATTTTGTCAGATGGGAAATCCAAACAGAGAAAGAGAAAGGTAGTAGGCAGAGACAAAGAGATTCCACATAGTTGCAGAGGAAGCAAGTGGGCCACAACTACAACTACATGGAGATAGACAGTTTAGTAGAAATGGATTAAGTATTAAGACAGAGCTAGCCAATAAGAAGTCTGACCCATTGGCCAGTTTACAATGAATGTAAGCCTCTGTGTGTTTATTTGAGAGTAAATGGTGGCAGTACCCAATGGGACAAAAACTTGAGTCTACATGTGGTTCCCAAATGTTTGGCAAGAATTTTCACACAAAACAGAAGCTTTAAAAAGGGACTTTTAACACAAAAGAACAGGATCAAGCATGGCTTCTTGATAGCAGCTTTTTTTAGGGGGAGGCGGGCAAGAAGAGGTGTGCCTTATTGAAGAGAGGCTTCCTGATTCAGAGTAGAAGCAAAACCCACAAGGTTCTTTTAAGAGGCCCTGCTTGTTAAACTCCTAAATAGTGTTTATGAGCAACCAGCAGCATGCTTCCTGATGGTGATATGAACCTAGAAAGTCTGCAGTGTTGTGGCAACAAACATGGCTCATACCAGTACCTCTGCTGTGAAGCTAGACTCTCAGGAAGCCAAGGAATAGGGTGGAGCCAGCCACCACTTATATGCCCCCTTTAAACGTGGCCATTAGGTAGAGCTACCTCTCTTTGCCCTTTCTCTTGCTTCACATTCCACTCTTCATCCAGTATTTCCTCTTTCACCTCTTCATTTCTCACAGCTCTCTTCTTCCTCTAATCTGGATGCCTCTGTCAAGTCCCCAGTCTGCACTCTGACAGGACTTTTCACTCTTCTGTTCCCCCCACCCGCGCACCTGCCCCCACTTCCAAAAAGCCTCTTGCACTAGCTCTGTTGCTTGTGGCATGTTTGATTTAAGTAGCAGAGCCTGCTGAAAGGTAGCCACTTGACATCGGGACCCTTTCTGCCCATCCATCTGCAGCAGATCTGCTCTCTTCCACCGGCAATAAATTTGCTTCATTTGCTGGTGGCTTTGCCTTCCATTCAGTTCCAAAGTTTTGTCTCTAGAGAGGCAGTCCTGCCTCTTAACATTACCCTGAATCTTGGCAATCCTTTCAACCAACACTTTTAGAGATAAACCAATAATTATCAAACTGGCTGCTTTCCCTGCAGCTCCTTTCCTTGGGAAACTATTACAATGGAGAGAGTTGGGTCTCTGGATGATTATTCAATGCATGTTTTAGAATGGAAAGTAAAGGGCCTATTGCTCATGATGGGTAGAGACAGGGAGGGATGAGAGAGATAGCTACCTGAAAAACCACAAGGGGATTGTGTGGAAAAAACAAGTGTGACAGGTTAGCTTACAGGCAAAACCAGGAAAGCGTGGAATATAGCTCCAGCCTGGGACAGTGGCTTCAAAGCCACAGCAGTGGCTTTACATAAAGAGCAAACATGTAACATGAATAATGAAAATCCAGAGACAGATATTGGGGTTCATGCTGAAGATCAGAGAATTAAAGCAGCCATGCTTACCTCTACCAGGACTGAGATGACACTGACTTCAGTGTGGGTGGAGACTCATTGCCAGAATAGTAGACCCTGCTCCTATCTTATATACCTCTCTAGTGCTTGAATTAAAGGTGTGAGCTCTGTTTCTCTTTTAGACTGATTCACTCTTTTGTAACTCTGGGTGGTCTCAAACTCACAGAGATCCATCTGCCTCTGTCTCCTGAGTCCTGGGATTAAATTTATGTGCCACCACTGTCCAGATTTCTACGGCTGTTGTTAGGTTTGCAATCTGACCTCCAGGCAAATTTGAATAGATCATACACAATATATGAATCACTACACTGTTCTGCCCTTGGGGACCTGGCAGGATACAACATCAGCTACAGCCATTCCCTGTGTTTATATATGCCTTGCGTCCCCTCATAAAAGGTGAGATGCACTCAGCACCCACCTCATTTGTCACTCTAATCTCCCGAGGCCTGTCTCTCTCCACCTATTTCCCATTCTCCTCCCCTAATAAATCTCTTTCATGAGTTGTATGGTGTAGCCTTTCTTTCCTGCTGCTATTCTATGCCATCACTGGCAAAACAACAAACATCACAAATCTTAAGTTCAAAAATTATCAGGTAAAATATTAGAACATTGAAATGTTTGATAACTGAAAAGAGGCTCCCTATGAAGAGAAAATCTCTAAGAGCATCAATATGTAAGCACATGCTTTACTTCTATTCATGTAGTCGTACATTAGTAATAGAATTCTAAGATATTTTCTACTAGAATCAACAAATATAATGTCTTAAATTCTTCCTTAAATACCATAACCCACCCTTATCCCTGGAAAATATGTGGCACAACCACAGTTTCCTCTCCCTCCACTCCTCCTGCAGAGAAGAGCGTATCCATGAGACAACAAAAAAAGATGACAAAATAAGACACAAAAAGATAAGGCAAGGGCTGGAGAGATGGCTCAGCTGTTAAAGGCGAGGCTCACAACCAAAAACATAAGACAAGGCAAAAGCTTAATACAATCTAATGATTGGAAACTGAGCAAAGTAACTATTTCACATGATAGATAAAATATTTACAAAGAAAACATTCATGACTTCTCAACTCCAAGCCTCATGATATTTAATCTTCTGTGACAACTAGAGTTTCCGATCTCTCATTTTCCTATTGAGATTCATTTATACAAATAACAGAAGCATTAAAAATACCAAAATAGGTATTGTATGTTTATAAAGAAAAGATATGTTTTAATAGTATACAAATTTCCATTATTACTTTTATTCTTCAAAAAAAATTAATTTTAAGTGCTTAAGAAAAATGATTTGCATGATATATTTTAAATGTATGTTCCTCTGAATAACTTTTGAAATGTTAAGAAACTTTGTAATAAATAGATATATGTTGAAACAATTCAATATGCTTTATACTTTTTAATTATGTTTTTAAAAATATTTATTTATTTTTTTATTTATTGGTAATGGATACAGTGTTCTGTCTGTATATGTCCCTTCTTGCCAGAAGATGGCACCATCTCTCATTACAGGTGGTATCTCTGGATTAGCAGTAAGTGCTCTTAATTTATGAGCTGCCAGCTTGGAGATGTGGTCACTGCCATTGCAAGCTCTCATACACACCAATAAATTGTTAGCAGTGCTTCTTAAAAGCTGTGCAGTTTTTTGCTGCTTATGCTGAATCCTCCCTTAAAAGAGCCACGCAAATATCTGCTTGTCTCTCACAAAGCAGAGTCCAACAAAGAAAAATGCTTCTACCAAGAAACCTTGCTTGTCTCTGTTCTTCTGTTTCTAAAACCCTTTTTTAAACTTTTGTTAAAAGTTTGTTAAAAATTGGGAGTTCTTATTAGCCACGTGGGCGCCATATGTAAGTAGTAGGGTTTGTTCCCCGCGCCGCTGCCCTTGTCCCGCCGTACCAGCCCTAAATAACACACAGAGACTGTATTTGATATAATGCTGTTGGCGAGGTACTAGTTTCTTATGGGCTAGCTCTGTCTTAATTATTAACCCATTCCTATTAATCTATGTATTTCCACGTGGTCTCATCTTACAGAGAGCCGGCGTCCTGCTTTCTCCAGACTCTCCATGTTGACTCCTCTTTACTACTTCCTCTTTCCTCCTTGTCTCCTAGTCCCCCCATCTTCCTTTCCTATTAGCAAACAGTGTTTTATTCATTAACCAGTATGAGAAACATATATACATAATAACATCCTCCATCAATTAACCATTTTTATATATAAACCATTTAAACTCTGTTTAATATCTTTCCTCCATTATAAAAACTGGGAAGCTCAAAAGAGCATTCTTGAATTTATAAACAGCTTTTATTTTATATTAGAAATTTTAGAAACAGTCAATAAATTTGAATGATGTTTGCTACTATCTATTCAGTGTCAAATCATCATAAATCAAAGAGAAAATTATATGTGATAAGAATTCAGTCTCCTAATGAGTAAAAAGAATGATGGGTGACACATAAAATGGTATAGAAATATAGATATTGAATATATACTGATGGATATAAATATCTCCATGTAGCTGCCTATCACTCATCTACCTCACGTAGACATTACATAACTGTACAATTCATTGTCAATATAATTTCCATCCAATATCTCTTGGTTATTTATTCCCTTCCTTGACACTAGCATGTCCTTTAATACATTCATTAATATATGCCTGACTGATGTAATGCATGCATAAAATGTACGGGACTGCTTAGAGGTTAATTGCATAACCCATATTACTAATTGTGTCTGTGATTTCTGACAATATTTATTCAAACATTCTTGTAACATTTTATCTCTGATAAAAACAAACTATAAAAATGATTACTGTAGCTACAGCATTATTATTTTTAGTGGTCAAAACTTGATTGTGTTTGTCTAATGTTATACATTTACAACCAAATCCTGATATAGGACTAAGACATGTTCCTTATTGGCCTAAGAGATGTGCATAGAAACATTCTTTTTTGTTTTTGGTTTTTATGATGTACTTATTGACCACTTGCCTTTCAATTCCAATGCATGTAGAATACCTCACTCATTTTGAAATAAATTGGAAAAAACTGGACATTTTTTTCTGCTGTGTGAGGCAAATAGAAAAATAAATGGTTAGTTTAGGAAACACATGTAGTTAAAATTGTAAAATTACCTGGATTGGTTTCCATGGTATAACTGGCTTTAGTTGTACTCAGAGATTACCAACTTTTTTAGTATGTTTCACTTCAATTTTCCTCTTCCCCCATCACAATCTTCCCACTCCTCTTCTGCAGATTTTTTGGATTACATCCCGGATAACTCAACTTCACTCATCTCCTTAGCAAGTATTAAGAAGTTTCAAAAATGTCACAACATTATGGCAGGCATTATCACCCATGGCTTTCAGTGAGTATGTCTTGGCTGGAAGGTAGAAGACAGTGTATAACACCAATGAGAAATATTCAGTTTATTGTAAACAATTCCTAGCTCCTCTGTGCAATGTACTTTATATAATAAAGAGAGTGGGCATCTCCAGTCTTGCAGAGCTTTCCTCTCATACATCCAGGTGGGAGTAAACTCACAACACCTGCATCAAAAGCACACTTCAATTTCTAAGCTGTGTAAAATTACTCAGCAATAAGGGATAAAACGCTTCCTTTCTCCTTTTTTTTTTTCTTCACCAGAGACAGTATTGGCAATTCAAGGACATTTAAATAGATATAATCATTTCAGAACTGGCTTACAGTGACCAATTACACTTGTCTGTGGAGTGAAATTGCATTATCCTTGTGATAATCTGGGCAAATATGACTCTTTACAATTTAGTGTTACTTAAATATGATAATACACAATATGACTTTCTTGTCAGACTTTCTTTTTTAGTTCAGCAGTCTACAAATGATGAGTGGGAGACTTTTTCCCCCCACATTTCTTTTTTTCATTTAAATTAGAAACAATCTTGTTTTACATATCAATCCCAGTTCCCTCTTCCTCCCATCCTCCAGTGTTTCCCACCGACCCCCAATCCCTCCAGGCATCCACTTCACTGGGTTTTCCATGGGGGGATCATCAAAATCTGTCATATTATTTGGGGCGGGGCCTAGGTCCTCCTCCCCATGTATCTAGGCTGACAAGAGTATCCCTCCATCGGGAATGGGTTCCCAAAGTCCATTTGTGTACTAGGAATAAATATTGGTTCTACTTCCAGAGGCCCCATAGACGGCACAGTTCTCCTAACTGACACCTACATTCAGGGGGCTTGTTTCAGTCTTATTCTGGTTCCTCATCTGTCAGACTGGGGTCCTTGATCTCCCATTTGCTCAGGCCAGCTGTTTCTGTGAGTTTCTCCATCATGGTCTTGACCCCTTTGCTCTTCACTCCTCCCTCTCTACAACTGGGCTCCAGGAGTGCAGCTCGGTATTTAGTTGAGGGTGTCTGAGTCTGCTTTCATCAGATACTGGATGAAGGCTCCAGGATGGTAATTAAGGTAGTCATCAATCTCATAATTGGGCACGGGCATTTAAAATAGCTCCTCCACTATTGCTTAGATTGTTAGTTGTGGTCATCCTTATAGATCTCTGGACATTACTCCAATGCCAGAATTCTCCTTAAAGCTATAATGGCTCCCTCTATTAAGATATTTCTTTTCTTGCTTTCCTTCATTAATTATGGAAGCTTGGCCTATAGCTTAGGCTTGTTCCCAATTAGCTCTTATAACTCAATTTAACTTAAATAAACCTGCTTTTTATCAGTCTACATTCTGCCATTTCATTTGTTACCTATTCTCCATAATATATATCCAGCTTTCTCAGTATCTTATTGGCATCTCCTCTCACACCAGTTCTAACCCTGAGTTCCTCTCTCTGCCCAGAAGCTCTTTAATAAACCAATCAGATATCTTAGGCAAAGAAGATAAAACAGCAACACAACTTTATAAAATTTGCTTAAATATACTACAAAAATGATATGATCTTATATTTTCAGGTATATTGTGTTACAAATACAATTGTATTCATAGTGAATTTATGTCTTCTAGAGACAATATTTAATGGGGTTTCAAATGTTATCCAAAGTCACTATACAGCTTCTACTTAGGATGTTTACATGAAGTGTAAATGTTCTTGCCAAGGGGAAGAACATAAGTCTACTTTTATTCAAACTATTTTAACTCATCATGTAAACTTTTATATTAAGCATGGTCTCTTTTTCAAAATACCTAATTACTATTTGTCCTTTAATATTCAATAGATAACATGACTTGCAATTTGTAGACTCACAATATATTATTTCTAAATATTTTGTCATTATTTGATGAACTACCCAGGACTTGGCTGGTGATTTCAAATGTCCACGTCAAAAAAATGAATAAAGGGCTCCATATTGGTGGATAAATTAGTTGTTGATCTCACTATCAGGGAAGGGCATTTATTGTATACTTTCCACAGTTACTCAAATTGTTAGTTGGAGTCAGTCTTGGAGGTCTCTAGACCTTTATTTAGGTTCAGTTTTCTCTTCAAACCAATAATGGCTCCCTCTTTTATGTTCTCTCACTCTCTCTCTCTTTCTCTCTCTCTCTATTCCTACCCTGACTCAATCTTCCTAGCCACATGTGCTAACTTATCCACCATCATGGAGCCCTCATCTAGTATGTGTTGGAAACAGAAGCAAACACCCATAACTAAACACTGAGTCGACCTAGAATCCAGATGCAGGAGAGAGTACAAGAACAGGTTGCAGAAACACATAGAGACAGCTGACCTGAACAAGGAGGAGCTAATGGGCCACCCAGTCCAGCATGGGACTGACTCAGGCCCCTCTGAATATGGGTCTCAGGTAGAAGGACTGAGCAGTCTAAGGGACCTCAAACAGTGGACCCAGGATGTATTCCTTGCGCACAAAGGAACCTTGTGTACAAATCCCCCATGGAGGGATTGTCCTTAACCTAGAGACAGGAGAGAAGTCCTAGTCCCTAATTCAAGTGACTTGACAGATTTACATGACCCCACCTGGATAGCATAGCCCTAGATGTGGAATGGGGGTGGGGGAATGGGAGGGGAGGGTGGTCAGGGTGCATGTGAGGGGGGGAGAGAGGGTAAGAGGAAGGGAGGGAGGGAGAGGGAACTGGGATCGACATGTAAAATAAAAAAATAATAAAATAAAAAAAATGAATAAAGGAAGTTAACTTTGAAAATTGACCTATAATGCATAACACATCAATACATATGGATTATGAAAAGGAAATATTTCCTCCATCAAATATATGTATATATGTATATATATGTATATTTAACATGTACTTATATTTAGAAAATGTATAATTATTTTATTGATATTTATTGATAAAGACACACAAATATTTACATTAAAAGAGCAAAGTAGTAAAACACTTCTTGTATATGAGTTATTTAGTATTAGTATTCCTTTTTGTTTTTGCTGCCAAGAACAGCTCATTTCAATGTCAAATATTCATGAATTTTTATCATATGTTTAATGTGAAAACAGAATTTTCAGAAAAGGTAAAGAAATTACTCAATTAATATTATGTGCAATTGCTCCCTCTTCTATTAATTTTGATTTTGACATATTGGTCTTGTCCAGTTATATTATTTCTTTATACATTTTATGTAAGTTAACCCAAACTGCTTGAAAGTGACCATATTCAGTTTCCTGTCTGGGAGAGAAGGAAGCTTACAAGCAGTGATTTGTACACCACTTGAATAAAACTTAATACAATGCTCAGATACCTTGTTTGTTTTTTATTTCTCTTCTAAGTTTCACCTCCTTCTCCTACACCAGATGTCCCTGTTCCACTATAATTCATATAATCCATGAGGCAGAATTACTATGTATCCTGTTTGTTCCCTAGCCCTTAGCCAAAATGCTGCTTAGTCTCACTGGGATACTGATGTCATTTAGTTTTGTACGAGGCTATTCTCTGCCACATTCTACAAGAATATTGAACCATAGCAGACAGCCATCAGCATTCAACAGCAGCCCAGCAAAATAGAAACAATCACAAAAATGCCCAAGTATAGATAATTAATCCCTAAATGAAAGGTCATTTATAATTGGGGTCTATAAAAGTGGCATTATGGAAATTAATAATCAAAAATTGTTACACAGGATCCATTTTACCAAGAAACAAATATCCTATATAGACTTCAGTTACATTATTATACTATATTAAAGATAATGTTACTAGCCTCAAGGCATGGTTCAGGCTGATGTAAAATGTTGCCTGGGGTTAGCAAATGATCACACTTGATTTTTAACAGGCTTCCTAATAAAATCAATTACCTCTGCTCTAAATAAATTCTTAGTGGTTCTCTATTATGCCAGAATGTTTCTGTCAACCTCAAGAAGAATTCTGTCACTGCAGGTTCATGTCTTCACTGAAGGGCATTTTTCATAAAGTCAAACAGTGGTAAATACAGTGCATAAAATTGTAATGTCACAAACGATGACTTATGTAACTTTCTGAAAAGTTTGTAATTATCTGGGTTTGGGGATATCAGATGGATCCAGCCAACTTTCTCGGTCCATATTTAAGAATGGGAGTGTGGATTGAGAAATGGCAGGTAGAAAAATTAATGATACTAATGAAAAGTCAGAGACACAGAATAGTCAAGAGGGCAGTCTAGTGAATAGTGGGATCTGCCTTATGTTTGTTTCTTATAATTCTTATATACCCCAACCAAAAGAGGAAAAGGCAGAAAACTTATTTACCGTGATAAAAGGAATAAACAGACTTCATCATTTTCTTGATTCTCCAAACATTTAGTAACCACACATTAGATCAAATCCACTTGATAATCAAGACACCTAGTAAACATAACTTTGATCAAACCCCTTGCTATCTAAGTGATACTTCCACACCTTAGACCAAATATCCTTTAGTAACCACTCCTTAGAGCTCTTAGATCTTAGGACTTTAACCTTGAAAGATCAATGATAGTTTTGAACTCTCTGACCTTAAATAAAGATGACATGGAAACATTTCTATGGACCCCAACAAAAGTTCTGCTTAGTGTTAACATAATTAAGAAGCCAAATCACCACGGCTCAAGTTCTGGAAATGTGATAATTAACCTGTTTTACAGGCACTCATAATAAAGTAAGGGTGAGAAAATATGACATTAAGGAACATGAACAATGATAGGCATGCTAATTTGGAAGAAATGGTAGGAGAGGCGAGCACAGGAGGCTTTACCTTACACAAAGAATTGCAGGAAGCTAAGGGATCTTGAGAGTCTGAGAAACAGTCTTCCTCAGCAAAGGTCACTTAAATTGATTGTTCAGTATCAAATGGTTGTCTGGAAATCATACATAAAATTCACATTATATTGACTAATGGGAGATGTCATTCTGGAAATATGTTTTCTCTAATTGGTTAATGAGTAAAGCATTATTGTCCTATAGGAAAGCAAGGATAGGTGGAAATAGGAGACAAGGAGAATTCTGGGAGATGTGAAGGAGTTAAGATATAGGACGTGAGAGAAGAGGTTCAGAAACTCTTTTCGGTAAGACCACATGGAAACACTTAGATTGATAGAAATGAGTTCATATTTAAGATAACTAGCCAATAAGAAGCTCTAGCCATTGGCCAACAGCTTTATAACAGAGTCTCTGTGTGTTATTTTGGGGCTGATGCAGCTGTGGGTCCAGAATGGTGGGAAAGTGCACGTAACATCTAACTATGCACATTTTATTTAGGAAAGTACTAATACTTGCCTACATGCCTGTGTCTATGTAAAATCATTCATGTACACACACACACACACACACACACACACACACACACACGTGTAAAACAACAATGAATCGAAAATGAGGCCATGACTTTGAACATGAGAAAGGATGAGCATTTGGGAGTGTTTGGAAGAAAGGAAACAAGAAAATGATGTAAATACAATATCAAAAATATCAAAGAAAACATTTTGAATTACTCATAAAATCATAGTTTTATTATGAAAGACAGTAATAGCACTGTACTTTTATTTTAGATTCTCAAAAGATGATAAATTATTTATCATCATTGTTTCATAAAACAATACATTAATAAAGTAAAAAACAATTTAAAAGGAGAATGTTTTACCAAAGTTCCCTGTGAAAATATAGAAGCTAAATATCATCAAAACTTGCTAAATATTGTTATCTAACATTAAGGTGTTTATTTCACAGTTTTATTAACAGCAATGTGGCATTTAAGTCTTAGGGAAGAGTGGGAAGGTATAGGATTTACTGCTCTATGAAGTAATAGAAACTTTAAAATGGAAATAAAGGCACTGTTCACTCATCCATACAATCCTTTACCCTGAAAACGGTGCCTTCATCTAGTTTGTAAGTGAATTTTGTAAAAAATGCCAAAGCAAACTATGTGTTATAGAAACTGATTTATTCATGGCTCACATCCAGATGGGGCTGGCATTTGGTGACGAGGCATCCAGGCAGCAACAGTCTGACCTTAAATATCATTTCCTGCCTCCTCTCTCTTGTGAGAAAAGTCTTATAATTCAAGTTTATGTTAACATTGAAAGTTGGTAAAAAATCATAGTTTCTCTGGGCTT
Source organism: Phodopus roborovskii (assembly GCF_943737965.1). Classification (NCBI taxonomy): domain Eukaryota; kingdom Metazoa; phylum Chordata; class Mammalia; order Rodentia; family Cricetidae; genus Phodopus; species Phodopus roborovskii. The sequence continues at coordinate 12,125,580 of NW_026126470.1, read as the reverse complement.
TTTTCAAGCAAAAGTCCCAATATTTTATCTATTATATTATATTATATATTATATTTTATATTTTATATTAAATTACATATTAAGTTCTAAATGAAGAGAGGGGTGCCAATAACTAAGCTACTTGTTCTGAAGTTAATCAAGTGAGTAAAGTTCCTGTTTGTAACACTTTCTACCACATAACATTAAAGACCTCTTTTGTTTTGTCTGTAGATTATCTTAATTGCAAGAATGTTCCCTATAGGCTTGATTAAAGATAAATAAAACATTACAATTTAAATTCTTAAAACAGACCAAGACCCACACATTTATTGACAAGTTACTATATGTGGGAACAGGAGACTCTGAAAAGAAAGAAAAAGGGAATAAATCCCTCAAAGAAAAAAAATGAAATGTGCAATTTAGCATGAGGATTTTTCTCACCATCCCCCCAAAACCTTTTCATCTCCTTAATGCTTTGCACATTATAAATTGCATGCATCATTGATCCATCTTAGTTTTCCCTACCACTGAAGGCTTTGCTCCACAATTTGGGAGAGCTAAGGCACTAAAGTTTCATAACAATCCTGAGCTTACTGATGAATTAATTTCCTTTGTATGCATATTTGGTGTATGCATACCTATCTAAACTGGTAAACTAGCCATCAAACACAACCTTCCTCAACTCAAGTCATACAGATGTAGCCCGTTTCCTGATTTGTATAATTTCCAGTGCTGGATCATTATTGATATATAGTTTGCATGCTAAATCATGGATTTTCACCCTTCTATATAAAAATCAGACATAACAGATTCTCTTTTCATATCTACTTCACTCTTTTCCTACTCACAACCCAACCTTTAAAGGTGTCATATTTTTGTGTTCCAGCAAGTACTTTTTGGCACAGAACTAACTTGTATGCTCTTTTTCTGGTGTTCCAATAGCTATAAAAAACAGCAGGCCAAAAATCTCTATATAATTCTACCTTTGTAAAACCTCTCCTACAAAAACCAGATAATAATACAGATGATAATATCTGTATATGGTTCTCTCTCTCTCTCTCTCTCTCTCTCTCTCTCTCTCTCTCTCTCTCTCTCTCTCTCTCTCTCTCTCTGCAATCACTCCCTTACATGGATAACCTCTTTCTTGGCAGAAAACTAAGCCTCAGTTGCATGTTTTACCACTTCCAACAAAAGAAACACAACATTCTCACAGCTTTCTCAGAATGCCACCCCATATGTTTTATTTTCAATACTAGTAAGGCATTCTATAGTCCACAAACTATTTTCTGACATCCTCATTGTTTCATGACAGATACCACAAAAGAAGGAGACCAGTAACACCACAGAAGGGAAGATGATCAAAGATTTTATCCTGAAGATTTTCCAGACTCTTGCAGCTAAGTTTCTTCTATGCATCATCATCCAGAACAAAGATGAAATACCCTTAGCCATCTCATTTCATATAGTGAAAGTCTCACCAAATCCATGTTTCCTCTTGGACACTCCAACCTCAGATGGCCAATCTTAGTGAATGTCTTAAAACCCACTACAACACCCATGCGATCCAAACCCATCTCTAGTTCTATTTGTCATTCTCTGTGTACCAATTATGTTTCATAACTTTAAGGGAATACATTTGCAAATACCTACTCACCCAAATTATGGGGCTGAAGGCAAATAAAAAATTCTACTCAAGTCTAGACTAGTAAATTAAGAAATGTATTTGGGTTGATTATAGGAGCATGGATGATTTAAAGGCAATGATGTCAATGAAAATCACCCCAGAATAGGTGATAAATTATAAAAGATATATCACTGAGCACCAATGAACTATGTATAAACTGTTCCACCAAAGAATCTCCTTGCAGAGAAACGACTTATTATATACATCTTGGGGAGTACATTCTGAACATTGATAATAGCTGGGCATTCTTACCATTTTACATTTTGTGTAACTCAGAGCTCCATAAGTTTCTTTAGCCTCCTGAGTCATATGACCTATCTCTTTCTTCAACTAAGAACTATTTCAAATGTGAGAAAATAATAAAATATCAACTAACTTGTTAGTTATTACATTTTTCTTTCATTCATGAGTTGGGGAAATAGTCATTTGTTAAGTGAGAACACAATATTTTTTATTGTCCAACAAATTTTGGAAAAAACAATGTTTCTGAGAATGCCACTAAGCACTTCTACCCATTTGGACTGGTGGATCTCAGTATTCCTGAAAGTCCTTAGTAAGTATGTTTAAATTTCTTCATTATTTACATTGGTATTCTCCTATGAAATACAAACAGTTTCCTAGTTAAGTTTTTATGTTTATAAATTTGCTTAAAATTCACCATGTCTCACCACCTAATAAATCCTCTTTAGATGATAAAATGAATATTTACTGATTTATTGCCACCTTTTAAAAATATTTTATTACATTTCTCTCCTTTCCTCTGCCTCTTTCTCCACTCTTTCTGAAAATTGTAATTATGTCAGCATTGGAGGACTATTAAAGAACTGAGTTAGAAAGACTTGAGTCATGATTTTGGGAAAGCCTGAAAAGGCTGTACAATACACTGCAGCACATGTAGCTTTGTCGCAACTCCTTGTCCCTTCCATGGATCCATGAAGTACAGCACATATTGTCAACACATTTGCATCTCATTTCTCAGAGAACCCAGTCCCATCCGAGAACCTATCACCTCATCTCTTGCATCTAACTCCTACCAAGGAAGGACGCTTTTCAAAGTCTTTAATGAACTGGTGATATTCAGAGCTGAAGTTCCACAGGAGACTAAACTCACACACAGTAATGATAGTCACCCACTTTAAGAAATTTCAGTATTAGAAGCATTCAGATTAGATCAAAAAGTGAAAACTAAGATGTTAGAAGTTTGGAATCTGGGTAGCCAGCAAAATAAATAAGTATGTAATCAAGCACAATGTGTTTTCACAGCTCCTCCAGACAAAAGTTGGGTATTAAATATTTGAACAGTTCTTGTAAAAGATAAAAAAAAAAATGTTGTTCTTGTGGATTTGAAAGTCAGGAAATTTGGATTTCACAAAAAGTGGAGATTACCATAGTTAACAAGCAGAAATGAACAAGTCATTTTAAGTAGCAAGCCTGAGACAAGAAAATAAATGAGATTATGACCTGTGTCCATATTGCTAGAGCCTAATAAAGGCTTATAACTCAATCTTTGACAGAGATAAAAATGTGATTCTGGGGATGGACATTGCATGTCAAGGTGACAGGATTTTGAGGTCAGAGAAAGTCCCCAAACTGAGCAAATTACTGTATTAAGAGTTGTTCTTTAACAGCAGTTTCACTAGTAGGAGTTTGGGAGAGTAGCACAGGAAAGATGATTAGTTTATAATTCCAGAAACTTTCAAAAAATTGCCTGCTTATAGAAAGGAGAGCCAACACAAGCATGTGAGAGGGACATATCTACAGGAGCTGAAGAAGTCATGTGAAAGGGACATACCTACAGGAGCTGAAGAAGTCATGTAAAGGGACATACCTACAGGAGCTGAAGAAGTCATGTGAAATGACTTCAGATGAATGTAGGAATGAAATGGTTCATTGGAATTTCCAAGGTCAGTCTATTTTTAACACTAATCAAAAGCTTGTATGAAGTGCAAGACCCATGAAGAGGGGTCCATTTCATTTTGACTAATTATTATTACATGAATGTATGTCTATACATATATATTCCTAAATATAACATAATCAGTCTTATAATGACACTTGAATGTATGTTTTCACTGTTTTAAAGGTAAAACATTTGGAAAACTGCTGCCTGAAATTCAAACTTATACATTTTAGAAACTTGTTCTGTCCCAATTATTTAAGTCGGTTTTTGTTAAAGTTAATTATGAAAACTAACACCCCACACTTTAGTATGTCCATCTTGCTGTTTGAATGACACATCAAGCTTCTTAAATTCTTTCATTAAATTATGTGTAGTTTTTTAGGCTCACCACACTAGCAGATATTTTTGTTAAAGGGAAGAAAATTAATTTATTTTTATAGGAAAAATATAGTTATGCTACAAGGTTGCAAAACTTAGAAGGATAAAAATTAGTAACTGGTTGTTTTAGCCAGGAAGATGTGGCACATGCCTTTAGTTACAGAACTCGGTAGTCAGAGGCAGCCAAATCTCTGTCACTTTGAGTCCAGCCTGGTCTACAGAGCTAGTTCTAGGACAGCTAGAGCTGTTACCCAGAGAAACTCTCTCTTGAAAAACAAGAAAAAAGCAAAAAAAAAAAAAAATAAGAAAACAAACAACAAAGTTAGTATTTGGTTGTTTGAAAATGACTTGATAGATTTTGATGATACCTCATGGAAGGCATTACCCTTCCTGTGGAGTGGGGGGGATAATACAATACGATGGGAGTAGGTTTGGGGGGGCATGGGAGGGAAAGAGAGGGAACTGGGATCTATATGTAAAATGAGGAAATTTTATATATATATATATATATATATATATATGTATATATATATATATATATATTTTTTTAAAAAAAAAGATGACTGAAGGGAAATGAGTGTGGTAGTTTCTGAAGATTACATAGTAGGCCACAGTTCCATGATTGTCAACAAGAACTCAAGAAACTAGTCAACAAAACACCAAATAACCCTTTTAAAATGGGATACAGAACTGAAGAAAGAATACTCAATAGAGGAAACCAAAAAAGGCTGAAAGACACTTAATAAAGTGTTATACATCCTTGGCTATCAAGGAAATGCAAATCAAAACAACTTTGAGATAGCATCTTACCCCTGCCAGAATGGCTAAAATTAGAAACACCAGTGACAACTTATGCTGGAGAGGATGTGGAGAAATGGGAACACTCCTCCACTGCTGGTGGGAGTGTAAACTCCTACAGCCATTTTGGAGATCAGTATGATGGTTCCTCAGGTAAATGGGAATTAGTTTACCACAGGACCCGGCAATCCCCCTCTTAGGCATATACCCAAATGATCCACATCCACGCAACAAAGACATCTGCTCAACTATGGTCATAGCAGCATTATTTGTAATAGCAAGAATTTGGAAGCAACCTAGATGCCCCTCAACTGAAGAATGGATAAAAAAGATGTGGCACATCTATAAAATGGAATACTCTGTAGAAAAAAAAATAATGGTATCTTGAAATTTGCAGGCAAGTGGATGGCACTAGAAGAAACCATCATGAATGAGGTAACCCAGTCACAAAAAGAGGAACATGGTATGTCCTTGCTCATATATGGATTTTAGACCTAGAGCAAAGGATCACCAGCCTATAATTCACACCACCAGAGGAACTAGGATACAAGGTGTATTCTAACTCAGACCCCCTGAATATGGGTCTCAACTAGAAGGACTGAGCAGTCTAAGGGACCTCAGAGAGTGGAATTAGGATGCATTTCTGGTGCACAAATGTATCCCATGCAGGAATACTCCTTTAACCTAGAGACAGGAGAAATGTCCTAGTCCCTATTCAAATGACTTCACATATTTACATGACTCCCACCTGGATGGCATTGCCCTACATACATGTTGAATTGGGATGGGAGGATGGGAGAGGGGGGTGGTCTGGGTGCATGTGAGGGAGCAGAGAGGGAAAGAGGGAGGGATGGAGGGAAGGAAGGAGGGGGAACTAGGATCGACATGTAAAATAAAATAATAATAATTATAATAAAGAAAAAAGAAAATATAATAGATCAACAAACATGGAGGGGCAGGTATCTCTCAATTGGGATATGAAGTCCTCAATTGGGATATATCCAAGATGGGTAAAGTTGTATCAGATGATAGATATATATTTTGTTTTGTTGGGCACCTTCATACTCATTTCTACAGTGGTTGCACCTGTTTCCATCCCAACCTATGCTCTCATTTTCCTCCTTTTATTTATTTGATTTTAGCTCTTCTGTATGAGATAGTAAATATAAGAAGCTTAAAAATAAAATAAATCAAGATATCTTGAAAGAATGGTTATTGATAATTGGAAGCCACAGCAAAACATTATCAGAAATGATGACATTAGGGTAGTTAATGTTCTCACATTTTTCCTGTGCTTTATAACACTCTTGCATCCCCTACAGCTACTGTAGTTGTTTAAGAACAAAGGTCTTGACTTTAGAATTACAGACATATACAGCAGCCTCCATATGCTATGAATGTTCTTTAGCAAAAAATTAAAACAACAAAACAAACAAACAAATAAAACACACACCGGAGAAATCTATTAGCTACTGTCATCTTTTAAAACATGGACAGTGACATAGAAAACAGAGGGTTTGTTAGGTGTCACCTAACAAATTAACCTTGACAATTGTGTAGTTCCTCAAGAGGTTGAAGGACAAACACTCCCGAAAATTCTCATCTAAAGCATAATGTGGCCTTACAGCTCCCAGGTTTATCCTCCTGTGCCACAGTATTTAGCCCTCCAGATGCTGGTCACACATGGAGTGTTGGTTGGTTCCCTCAGTTTAAGGAGACAATAATAAAAAGGTTTTCATATCTGTCACCTATGTCACATCCTGAGGTGTGCCTGGGTTGGCCAAATCTTAATCAAGAACTTCATTTCAGGGCATTGGAAGGTTAGAGGGAATAATACCTAAGGAACATCTCTGTCTTTCCTTGAGTAGTTTGTAATCCATGATTTAGGCAGCAACCAATATTATTAGATTTCTCAGGGTCTCCTTTTCTTTCTTTCTTTCTTCTTTTTTGTAAAGTGCATGTGTGAATAGTTCTTGAAGACAGTGTTTCTTATCACGAAACATTTTAAGTTCTTCAATATAATGTCAGCTAACTGTATAATTTAATTTATTTTTACTTTAAAGAAATAAAGTTTGTGACACATGATGTTAGTGTTTTCTCCTAAATTTCATTGTTTCAGAGGACAGTTATTACTTTTAATAAGTAAAATCCAACTGTTCTTCCTGAGACTTATTTATAAATGTGTGTGTGTGTGTGTGTGTGTGTGTGTGTGTGTGTGAGAGAGAGAGAGAGAGAGAGAGAGAGAGAGAGAGAGAGAGAGAGAGAGAGTATTGGGGTATTGATTCTCTTGAGGTATTATTTATGTGACGATTTCATGTTGGGGTATTGATTCTCTTGAGGTATATATGTGAAGACTTCAACCTGAATTCAAACAGAAGGAAATTCTCAATTACTCTTGATATTTAAGGATATCTAGTCTGATATATTATAAAATGCCCCTTGTTTTGAGTTTGGTATTTTCCTGGTATTTTCTTTTTACTACTCCTGAGAATTTGATTTATTGTAAACACAGAAATAAAAAGTGTTTTCAGGAGAACAGCAAAAAGCATGATTAGTGAAGGTTAGCAAGAAACAGTAGCTTACACGTAAATGAATTATAATGAATATGTCCTAAAAGGTGGGAATGTGTTGCATTTCTTTCATTCATTAAAGTATTTTATTAGACCTATGATATATAAGCAATTCTTCCTGAGACAAGAAAACAAGCTGTAGCCATCACTAGACATAGTCTAGACTTCCCTCCCAAGTGAGCAACAATTGATCTCCAGTCCCTTTAGATGTGCATATCAGTGGGGATTTTCTTGATATTTAAGTGCTTTAGAGGTCTTAGGAATAATGGAAGATAGACACAAAACTACACACAGGAAAATCAAATGTTGGTTAACCTGGAGATCAAGACAAGAGAGGTCAAGGAGGAGCTTACCCAGAATGAAGATTGATTGACTTTGAGGCCTTTACTGAGGGGTGAAAGAGTACATGTATGCCCAAGATATCTGTGTAGGTAAAGCGTCAAGGCAACAAAAAGTCTGTGTTTTAAAAGTCTGAACATGGGGAGTGGTTGTTTACCAGGAGTGTTGAGAGGATTAGGGTGGTTAATGTGTTCTGAATTCACAAATATTTGGTATGGGACTTGATCGTATACACCACTATACTTAACTAATCTAACTGAAGATGGTGCTATAAAACATCTTTAAGGAGCACTTGGTGTAGCTATTTTCAGTTTTTAAAAGCATAGACAATCTCTATCATGAAGAGCAAGTATGTATTTGTCTGATTCTAGTGACGACCCACTACCATTTTCACTTTTCACAACAGGACTTTTTTTTTTTTTTTTTTTTTTTTTTTCAGCAGGCAACACTATGGTAATTCTGGTCGTATGGACTTAGCATATTTCAGTATCATTCTTGATAATTCTTCAAAACAAGGACGAGATTTGTAAAATATTTACAGAACTGATCACCTCTATCCTTTCTAGGTCTACTTTCTAACTACTCCCTGATGCTTCTTAATCAACATTTCCTCATTGATGCTAAGCATCACTGTGCTTCATGTTCTAGAATTAAGTTCATCTAAGCTTATTGCTAAGGATGTTATCATTGGACTTAACTCATTGAAAGCTTCAGTTCTGTATATTTTCTCTAGAATTGTGAAGATGTTCTAGGCTAGGGTTTTTGAGACACAAGATATAAATGTAGAAAGAGATAGATACTTGTGTGAAATTTCAGTCATTGGTTCCTATCCATTTGATCTCACTGCATGATGAAAACTTCATGAATTAGTCTACTATTGAACATGTTTTTCAAATATTGCCCAATTGTGCTGCTCAGTTTTCCATCACTTTGTGACAAAGTAATTGAGATAAAACAACATAGAAGGAGGACACATTTATGTTAGCTTGCCCTTTCAAAGGCTTCACTCATAATTACTTGATTCCCTTCCCTTCTAGTCCATAGTGAGGTGTAAAAAAGAAAAAGAAAAATGGCCAACAACATATGATGGACCACAACTGCTCACTTCATGGATGTAAGAAAGTTGGACAGAGGAGAGAGCCAGGACCCTTATATCTCTTTCAAGTACATGTTCCTAATGATCTCACTTCTTCCCACTGTGTCTCACTTCCTAAACTTTGAAGGACTTCTCTGCTGTTACATGGTCTGGTGACAAAGTCTGCAGAGCATGGTCTTTGAAATAGTTTCAGTTCCAAACTACAGCACTGCTTATCTATATATATATATTGAGGTTGAGGCATAAAGCATTTCCTTGTGACTGAATTTTATGAATCTTACTGACTCTAACTTAAACATATTTGGCTGTAGATGATTCAGGGTATCTATGGGACAAGTCAGTTGGGTGAGTTCTTTATACACATGGATAGGAGTACAAGTTGCAACATTCTGAGTATCTCTAAAGGTCTGGGACCACAGTGTCCTTTTTTTTCAGGGGGTTCCAGACACATTTTCTTTGTGTAGCTTAAGAGCCTGTCCTGGAACTCACTCTGTAGACGAGGCTGGCCTCAGACTCATAGAGATCTATCTTTTTCTGTCTCATGAGTGCTGAGATTAAAGGCATGTGCTACCACCACCTAGTCCAGTATCCAAATTTTAAGCTGCTTTCAGAAATATTATATGATCTTTTATTAATATCTTCTTTATATTACTGACAGTATACAATGGAGGGATACATTTCTTGTCTTTGACTCTTTAAGCAAACCTCTCATAGCTACCTACATGTTTCCTGGGTGATCCTTCTCATAGTGCTGGTCTTTATAAGGGTCTCCATGTACAAGCTGAGAAAAAGCCAAAGACATCAAATTACGTATTAGGAAGGAAAATTTTTCAGCACAAGAGGATATTATTTCAATGACTTTATTAGAATTTTTTTTGCTTGTGTTTTCTGTATGTTGGCCACTGGTATTGACTGTGTTATTAGGAGTTCCTGTGTTCTCCATTGTAACTGAGGACCAGTTTCCAATATTTATTATGCCTACATCTTCTCGGTCTTAAAGGACAATTCTATTGTGAGTTGCCCATGAATTTAATATCTGATTCATATAGGATGAATGCATACCATATGAAATAACCACTTCCTTAAATCTCTTAAAATCTAATATTTCTGTAGCCCCCTATTTAACTTCTTCATAATATTCGGGGTACCTGTCATCTGGAGGATAAGTTAAAGTTGTTTTCTTAACACTCTTGTCCACCTCTCTCCAGTTACATCATGCAGTGGCATGGCAGATTCTTGTCTAAATTCCTCTGCCTGTGCCTGAGTATTTCTCTCATTTTCATTAGTATTTGTAAAGTTTATCAATAGTTTTCCTAAGGCTTGTGTCTTACCATTAATAAGTCTTTCTAAGGCTTGTATCTTATCAGTCAAATTTCCATATTTGAAACAGATATCAAACTACTTTTTAAAGATAAAATATAAATTACTAAACTGATAATAATTATAATCAACATTATGTCAATTCCAATATATACCCGCATTATTTTCTTCATTTTTTATTTATTATTATTTTTTCTTATTTTACATGTCAATCCCAGGTCCCTCTCCCTCTCATCCTCTCATGCTCTTCCCTGACCCCCCCCCCATCCCATTCCCTACCCGCTCCCTATTGAGGGTAAGGCCTTCCATGAGAGATCATCAAAATATGTCAAGTCATTTGGGGTAGGGCCTAGGCCCTCCCTCATTTCTCTAGGCTAAAGGAGTATCCCTCCATGGGGAATGGGCTCCTGAAGTCCTTTAGTGCACCGGGGATACATCCTTGTTCCACTGTCAAAGGTCCCGTAGACTGCCCAGGCATTTGAACTGAAGCCCACGTTCAGGGGGTCTGGGTCAGTCTAATGCTAGTTTCCCAGCTATCAAATGGGAGATGCATGAGCTCCCCCTTTTTCAGATCAGCTGTTTCTGTGGGTTTCTCCAGCCTGGTCTTGACCCCTTTTCTTATCAATCCTCCCTCTCTGTAACTGGATTCCAGAAGTTCGCCTCAGTGTTTAGCTGTGCGTATCTGCTTCTGCTTCCATCGGCTACTGGATGAAGGCTCTAGGATGGCATATAAGGTAGTTAGCCATTTAATGCATTTGTGGTAGCACTAAACAGAGTCATACCTCTCTTCATTGTAATATTTGCCATTCTTATGGGGATTTTTCTTTTTTATATTACTTAACTCTCTCCTTAAGGACTTCCACCGATATCTCACCAAATCAGCTGGTTTCTCAATTTGTCTCCATCAGTGCAGCCCTTGGCCTTGGGCCCCCTCCACTGAGCATGAGACTGCTTTCTGGAATCCTCATGAGCGGAGGCCGCCATGACTTCAGGGTCATGCCACCTGCTGTAGCACCAAAACATTGCCTTTTAGGTCAGCCAGAAGATGTACCTGAATCCACTGCTCTTTCAGTCAGCAGTTACTGGCCTGCTTCTCAGGCAGCAGCCTGGTGAGACTTTTATGTCCCACTGTATCTGCCTCCTGGTGCTGCCACCAAAAATAATTTGACTAAATCTCTATCCTTCTCTTTATCAATAAGAGCTGGGTGGAAAACGTGCTGTCTCAGACAGGTTTAGGAGCAACTCACTGAATTTTCTGACCTTTTCTCTTTGCCAGCATCTCAGAGAGAGTCCTTCAGCTCTGTCAAACCAAAAAAGACCACCACACTCAAAGTCCCCCATCATCATTTCCTGTGTGTCTTTCTGTCTTCCCGACTTCCTCTGTCTATAATTACTCTGTCAACTATTTGCTGTCTCTTCCTCCTGACACAAGGTTGATTTTATTTAATTAATGCAACGCAAACTAAGGGGTCACAGTGTGAACAAATATCCCACAACAAAATAGAAATCAACTGTAGGCACAACTTGGACATATTTATAATCATTACACCAGTGCGAAGAAACCAGTTCCTCAAGTTAGGTAGTTTATTTACTGATATATATATATATATATATATATATATATATATATATATATATGTGTGTGTGTATGTGTGTGTAAATATATATGTATATTATATATGTGTGTATATATATATACATATATGTTTACTGTTTAATACTGTTAAACATTTTACAAATTCTATAATAAAAAATCAGAAAGTATATCATAAAGTATTATGAACCTATTTGAAAATTAATATGTACCTTTAAATATTCACTATGTAGCCCCCACCAGTCTTAAAACCTAAATTGTAGACCAGGCTAGCCTCAGACTCACAGTGATCAACCTGCTTCTGCCTTAAAATTGCTTGGATTAAATGTGTACACCACCATGCTAAGGTAGAACTTTTTTCTTTATAAAATCTTTATGAGTACTGAGTAGATGTTCCTCCATAGGATATCTTACTCGTGGTTGTGTCATATAGCACACATAGACCAGAATCAGTAATTGCTTAAAGTTTCGTTACTTCAATTGGACACACCATTTATTTTGCTAATATTGAGAGAAAACATGTCATAAGATACATAAAGAGAGATACTTCTTTAATGCATGAATATATATCTTTTCATCAGGCCCTGACATCAAAATAAAGAACAATTATTTTTAATACACATTTGTATGCATGAATTAACTGTATTTGCTCACATCTCCTTATGAAATACTCTGAAAATGAGAAAGAAGGTCACCGGGTTGTGCCCAGTGCTCCTTCCAGGACATTCATGTCTTCTGGACACACCTGCAAAAGCATACATGAATAATATGTGCTCTGATAAAGCTATGTCTCCATGTGTACATGGATAATATGTGCTCTGATAAGGCTATGGTGCATACATACATGGATGATATATGTTCTGTTAAAGCTATATCTGCATACATATTTGATTTTTCTTCCAACATGGTAGAATTTCTTTCCTGCTAACTAAAGTTTAAGTAGGGTTTGATTATGTTGAAATATCCATTTGCTTCCTAAATTACCTGATCAAAAGATTAATGTACCATTTCATATGTACTTTAAATTTTAGAAGATTGTAACTTAGAATTTGTGAGGTAAGTATGGGGTTATATCCTAATCCTGAAAGCTATCTCACTCCCTACAGTAACCAAGCTGGGCTCACATTTTATCTTAAATGTATGTGGCATTTACACACTCTCTGCCTTTTATCTCTTGCTCATTCTTATGAAGAATATATGGACTATGTATTCTCACATCACCTTATTTGTTTACTATAGTAAATGCACAATTCACCCATTTTATTATTCTTTCTGAAAATGTGATATATATATATATATATATATATATATATATATATATATATATCTTTTAAGAAATAAGGAATGTTCAATGCATAGTGTAGCCTAGTCAAGGAAGCATGGTTCACACCTTTCCATGTTAGCCTTCAATTATTATTGTTGAAATCACTAGATTTTTAGATTAACAACTGTCCTGATTTGAGTGTGAATCAAATGACTCTGTGCTGTACAACCAAAAGATATCCACACATTTTCTCCTAGAAGATATAACAACACATCAAAATGCTTATTTTTAAATTTCAATCATTTTCTTACTCTCAAGAAGTAAGAAGCCACCAAGCAATTTGAATCTGATAAAGAAAAAAAATGTGTGATTTCCATTAGAGGATGGTCACTGATTACAACATCCACTCATAATATAGAGAATGGTCCTCATTTGCTTAAGCTTGAAAACAGCAATTTTGTCCTGAGGTTATTATGTAGATTTATTTTCTTAATCCTTAATGTTGCTCTCAGAAGTCACTGATTGCTTGCTAAGTCATATCTACCCAGATGCTTGGTGTCTGTCAAGGGAATTGAGACCCTTAAAAAATCCCCTTCAATACTCAGTTTATTTCCCAGCATCAGTAACATTTGGAGAGCGACATCTGCTTCTATCTACTGTTTCACTGTTGCAGAATTGCACTGGACATAGATGGTAATTCCCTTCCTATTATCTCCTTGTGGAGCATGCATCCGAGCCTGAAAGAAAACATGGGGAAAAAAATCTGATGAAATCTGAAAGCATCTTCCTGGGTGATTGCAGAACTTGAAAGATCCAGTAATGCCCACAACTGGTCAAAGCTTCAGGCAACAAAGATTGGTGTGTCCTCTGTGATACCAAAACAGAAAACAAGGGATGTGGGCAGTAATTAAAAAAAAAAGATGTGTAGACAAGCTGTCAGACTGCAATGGGTTTTAATACACCAATAGTGACAGCATGTGTTTGACATACATGCTGACAGTTTGAAAGGCTTTTTACATTCACTGCATTTTCATTAAAATTGAGCATGTAGAAGTAGACATTCTATTACCAAATCATAAAACCAATATATTCTTGATGTTTCTTGAAGCAAGATTTTCACAAAATTCCAACTGTAAGAACGTAACCTTGAGAAAGGTTTTGGGGGGTGGGCAATCAAGCATTGATTCAAAAACTGTGCTCAAGGAAAGATTTTAACTTTGAAAGTTTTTTTTTTCTCTAAACAACGTTACTTCTTAAAAATAAAATGAGGCTAGCCAATAATCAGATTTATTCTTAACATATTCCATATTTTAATAATAATCACAAAACATTGAATTTTCAGTTTTTAACAATTTAAACATAGAGAAGAAAAGAAATACTTTTAAATAAACATTTGGGAGAAAGAATTAAAACTGGAAGCCACAAAGTAAACTCAATAAACTTAGATTCTGATTGTGCAGTTTTGCATCTTCCTGCAGAGTCCTTTTTATTGTCTTTCTTTCCTCTCTTCTACGTCATTACTACACTTCTTTTAGTCAATACACAAAAGGGAAATGTTTTAACTAGTGAGGATGTGTTTGTAGATTTTATTAACACTGATATTTAAAAATATTTTTTGATTAACTTTGTTCATAATAAATACTCTCGTTCAGTCAACTTGCTTCATTGAAGTTTAACTTTAAAATGAAATGTGGACCACAGAGAGAAGACAAGTTAAACTTGCAGAAGATGACAAGAGCCCATTGTCTAAGATTTGGCTATTTGGAATTAATTTTACTTATTGTTTAGCCACAGATTTTAAATGATAAAACACTATTTAAATCCTAAAGTTTACATAGCAGGTTACATCATCCTGTATGCTTCAAAGTGTTCATGTCTCTGGTTTGGTAATAAATATCACCAATTATTTTCATCTAGGAACTGATTTAAGCACTGTATAGTATTGACAATAAATGATGGCAGGAGAGTTTAGAAAAGATCTAAAACCTAATTAATATAGGCATATTATGCTATTCTACATACTATGGGGAACAACTAACAGGGTAGTACGAGCCTTCAATTGTAACAGTTATCAAAGCTTTTATTCTCATTAAAAAAATAAATAAAAAGTTTTCCTAAACCCTATGCAATTCTTTTTTTTTTTTTTTTTTTTTTTTTTTTGCAAGACAGGGTTGCTCTGTGGCTTTGGAGGTTGTTGTGGATCTAGCTCTTGTAGAATAGGCTGGTCCCAAATTCACAGAGTTCAATGCCTGCCTCTGCCTCCCCAGTGCTTTAATTAAAGGTGTGAACCACCAACGCCTGGTTCCTGTGCAATTCTTAAGATCCTTTTTATCAGTAAGTTATAAAATAGGTTGAAGACAATCTTGTTATCTTAACATTTCTCTTAAAACTTATTACTTATTTTTAAAACAGAAAAATGATGCCATAAACCAAACATGATCAGAGATGATAGAACCAGAAATATGATTGAATATTATGGAGATACCAAAATACTGGTGACGAGGATATTTGTTTTACTGGTTAATGAATAAAGCATTAGTGGCCAATAGGAAAACAAAATATGTTGGACTAAGAGATGAATAGGATTCTGGGAAACATAAGCATAGTTAGTCACAATGTAGGATGCGAGAGAAGTAACAGACTTGTTCTGTGGTAAGAGAAGACCATGTAGATATATAGATCAGTAGTTATGGATTATAATTAAGACAGAGCTAGCCAATAAGAAGTGCTAGTCACTGGTCAACAGTATTAAAATTAATGTATGTCTCATGTGCTTCTTTGGGGCAAGGCAGTTGTGGAACTGGGTGGGAAACAATACAACATACTAGAAAGTTTTGCTACTCATAAAGTGATGTAGCAAGGATGAGTACAGAAGTTCATGATGCCTTGTTATTTCAGAGAGCAAGGCTTTAGACAGAAGAATTAATGTGCCTTTCCCTACTGATCTCCATATGACCATTAAGTATGCATTAAAAATATCTACTATGAACAACCGAATAGAGGACAGACACACTGTGCTCCCAGAAAAAAAAAACAAATAGTGCTCTCTCTCTCTCTCTCTCTCTCTCTCTCCCTTGTAGCTATTATGCTAGAATAACACACCATACCATATCTCCACATCTCTTACATAAAAATGATACAAAAATCTTATGAAGAGAAAATTGTAAATCCATAGGAAGTAGATGCTATATAAATCCATTTTCAGAAAAGTCTTAGAATTTTAGTTTTAGAGATGTAAATATTTCCATTCATACATGACCCAGCAAATATCTGAAAAATATTCCCTCCTTTAACAAAAATAACATGACTTAATTTTTTGCCTTTTTTAATATAAATTTTTTGTCATCTCCTGTGTGTCTTCAGTTCTAGAACCCTGACTAGGAACAGCAATTGGATGAAGAAAGGACAGACTACAGATTACACACACACAATAGGTCTGCTACTACCACAACAAAATATCTAAGTGTGTTATTTGGGGCAGGACAAGGGTGAGTATTAGTTAGACTCATTGGCAGTTTGCTGCAATGCTAGACAGCAGGCTGCAAAGATGAGAAGAAAAATCACAAAAATGATTGTGTGTAATAGAAACAAAAAGAATGGTATAGTATTCCTTGGGATTCTGCATGTTTTTGAACAAGTGATCAGTGGGTGCAGCTTAACACCTTAAAGGGATTAAAGTCTCCAAGTTACTCTAGGATCATTTTGCATTGAGGAAATTCACATCACAAGCCTTTTGCATTTCTAAGATGTGCTGACACAATTAGGCAACAGCTATGCTGTCATTATTGTAGGCATACACACCCAGGCAGTTGGCCACAAGTAATTACCAATTACATTTATTCTCAGCCAGGTGTGACACATACATGTTGGTAATCTGTGTGGCATATTATAACCGTGTCTAAATCTCAGAGCTGTAGCTCATCCAGAGTAGTGGAATGGAGCATCTTGGGACACCTGGCTTTTGGAGAAATAATCTCTCAAAGAGAGGGAGTCATTAATATAAAATGGCATGAAAGAATGGGAGAGGAAGAATATGGAATGAAAAAGTATTTGTCCAAGGACACAAATACTGCAATCTTTTTTCCAGCCCAGACTTATCTGCATGGATATGATCAATAGACATCTAAAAAATACAGCTGCTGGGTTCTGGGTTATTTCACAATCCTAGGCCTCTTCATATTCAAAACTATACACTTCACTAAAGCCAAAGCACAGGTTCACACTTTGGGGAAATATACCGACATACTCTTCACCCACATTACCACAGGGGTCAAGACATTTTCCCATCATGACATCTTTTCATTAGCACCTTAAGTTGTGTGCTCTATCCCTTTGGCAACCACTGCTTTTCTGCAGCAGGGAAGTCAACTTCTGTGTGATTTAATACACAAAGATATATGACTTTGTTTAGAGAATTGGTGGTGGCAGAGAATTCTTTTGCCTTTTGTTTAGTTTTGTTCTCTATTTGTTATTAGATACATCTCTGGGACTTTTCTATAATAAACTGTACCTGTGGGTTGTAGGGGATGCCTATATTATGGAACAATTTATGTTGAGTATGAATAGTTTTAAATTCTCAAGTGGTTTTAGCAGGAACATTGTCTATTTTGAGGTACTATACATTGTTCAAAATGAAAAATAGAGCTTTTTTTTCCTTTTCCCATATGAACAAAAAGCACCATTTTTATTTCCATTGTATATAACTTCCTTAAGAAAAAAGGAAAGGGCACACCTTGAACTGCTTTATTTAATTTAATTTAATTCATGTTTTAGCCAAGCACTTGTAAGAAGTTTTTAAGGGCCTCTTCAGTAGCCCTGTTGGCATTTTTAAGTCAGTTGTTTAGTGAGCACCTTTTCTGTGTTAGGGTCACCTGGAATATGTCCCTTGAAAGAGCCAGGGCACAGAGCCTGGGTACAATTTGTCCTGGCCTGGTAATTCTCAGTTATCAAACTTCAGATAATGATAAGATTTTATTGATTGTTCATTTGTTTTTTCTTTATAAGCAGGAAAGCAACTGAATTATTTAAATTCAATAATTAAAAAGGAAGTCTGGGCAACCATTTAAAGCTGTCAAGATATTTCTCTTTGACTAGGCATCATTCTCAAGTCTAATTTTAAAAGCCAGGCTACAGCCCCCCCCCCATACACTCTGACCCTTCACTCTGGCCATAGTGCTGAGGAAACATAACTCTCTTGGCCTTTTCCCACATACCACGCATTTCTCACATACAGAATAGGCTTTACAAGGCAGGCCACTGGAAAAGGACAAACCTTTGGAAGTCATGATTGCCCACACTGTTTGGTTATCTTATCAGGCCCCAAGAAGACACAGTGCCCCATTACCAAGTCATCTGCCTGCTCCCTGGTGAGCACGATTGTGCCTCCATGGTGCCCTGATTTTGCTTGACTTCTCTCATTTCTCAAATGGCACCAACATATAAAGGCCTGTCTCTTGATTTTACTTGTCTCAAAATTCTCTATAAAACTACTGGTATTTGTTTCAAATCTGTGTTTAGATCTCTTTGTCCCAAGTTTTACACGTAACAAATAGAATCATGATCCTTCATTTTATTTATTCTTTTTAATCTTTACTTTAACCTTTACTACACTTCTCTTTGGAATGTTCCCTCATCACACTGTACGTGAGTTCCCTGTAGCCTGGTGCCCTGTTTCTGCACTGTGGTCCTTGAACTTGGATTCCCTGTTTCTGCATCACTTACTGTGATCCTTGAGCTTGGGTCCTGAGAAACATAGTAGGAGTGGTGAGGGATTTATGAAAGGGCAGGCACACAGACACAGATACACCAAAGATGGGATCGTATAGGGTCTGCCACTGCTCCAACCTAGAAGCTCAGCTTTTTGGCTATGTACAGCATAGGTAAAGTGGTTAACTAGTCTCCATGGGAGACTCCTATAGGTGAACAGTCTTAGGCTATAAACAACCAGGAAGAGGAAAGTGCAGGGGCTAATTTGCATATAGTAATGAATCATTCATAAACACTCATACCAGGGCCACCAAGGAAAGATTTGCCATCACTCTAGAGCCTAGCAAGTATGGGTAAAGATTTCTGATTAAAACAATATTGTAATATAAACTGAGTCGGAAACCACTTGGATGCACATCATTCTCTCCACTTCTTTCATTAAAGAGATCAGTGTAAATTGAATGAAACCTATATGTCTTTTTCATATTTATTAAACATTCTGGCCAATTGTTAAATAGCCAAATTATAAGATAAGAGTTCTGTAAATACTGATTTCCAAAATGGCATTAGCCCTAGCTCTTATACCATCCTGGGAGTGGGTTTATGGTGGCATAGACATATTGTAAGGCAGGACTCTTTATAAGCTGATAGAGGTTTCTTCATGTACATTCCTCTGTTTCACTTACAGTTGTAAGACTCCTATAGAGGACAGTGGCAACAAGAATTTCTCAGAAGTATAGGAAACTTATAATTCTGAAGCAACTTTTCCTAGTGGAAATGAAAACTGATTGAAATACTTTGGAGTATATTCCATGTGTTTTTCAGAAGATTGTACCTGAAGCAAAATCCCATTGTGCTGACCTCAGTGACTGCTCCCATATAAGGCTTTTTTTTTCTTTCTTTCTCAGTATTGCTTTTTATTATCCAATTCCTGGTTACTATCTTGAGTAATGAAGTACTGAAACACAGGCCTTTGATTCAATCTATCTATTGATTGATTAGCAAGGTTAATAGTCATTAATAGCACTAACTCTTCACAGAATACACAAATTATTCTAGAACTGTTTCATTCACTGATAAGACTGTAAGAAAGCCTCTTACTGGTGAAGACTTAAAGGTCATGAAAATTTCTGACTCAGATATTAAGACTCACTCTGAAGTCGACTGCAATAGAGTACAGGTGGAAGGTTATCTGAGAGTTATATATCTGAGTAGGTAATGTTTATCTAGCTCCTAACAATTTCTTAACTTTATCAGTATTTTGCTAATAATTAATTTTGTAACTTCTTTAGGAAGCCATGAAGAATGAAAGAAATGACCAGTTCAACCAAATGTTAACTTGGGGGAATGCCTAGAAAACCATGAGATCTAAGTGACAGTGATTAAAAAAATATCTATACGTCACTGTTCTTTGACAATCTGAAACATATCAGCTCACTAACAGATGCAAAAGTATTGCTAATTTGATGTAAATATACATATGAGTTATGAGTTATAAATGGCATGCCTGGTTAGTTTTATTCACACTGAAATTACAGGGTCCTTAAAGATTTAATAAATAATAATAATAATAAAACATGGATATAACCACAAAAGAATACAAAAGACTCCTCTTTATAAATGCCTGCTGGAGATCATTCACTCTGCAAGAATATAAATAACTGGTACACCAGTGATTCTTTACAGAAATTATCAAAAGGTCCATACTTCTATTACATTTGCCATCGGTCCTTTAAAAGAGAAAAATTATAGAAGTGACGAAAGTATACATCAGTTAAGCAGCTTGAGGTGTCCCTAACCAATACTGACATCAGTACTGATTCTTGTCAATGTCCAATTTGTCATCAACAGAAATCAGGAATATGACACTCTTGCTTCATGTTAAATAAGCAAATAAAGCATACACAATAAAATATGAGAGGATCCATGTTATAAAGAAGATAAATGGGACTATGAAGGTAAGAGAGAATATGTCTTCTAAAGTGTGAGTAAGGATAGTGTGATTGTAGTACAGAAATAAAACAGCAAAAGAATCAAGGTATATGGATATCAGAGAAATAACATCTTAGGTTATGAAAATTATATGAATTTTCTTGGACAAATATTACTTAGAGTATATCCAGGAGACAAGTGTGGGTATAGTGTTGGAATGAGGAGGGGACTTTGTAACTTCCAAAACATCATGAAAGAAATAATGCTAAGTCAATTTACAAAATGTTGATTTCTTGAATATTTTATAATATAAAAATTGTATGACTGTAAAATGTAAAAGGGAAATTGTTAACCTAAATAACAATTTAGAAGATGTTTTCTTGAGTAATATCTTTCCCATGCACTAATATTGCTACACAGTGAGCACATAAAATCTAAAACCTGAAATACAAGATCCAAAATGTTAACAAACCTAGGCAAAATAAGTTGATATTTTCCTAACTGACACTAGATTAAAAATGCAGAGTTGAACTACTGTGTAAACCTATACACCAGTATGTTGTATATGAAGCCTCTATTTAAACTTACATCTCATCTCTAATATCGCGAGCTATGTATGTATCAACATGAGAAAATTGAAAAATAAAATAAAATCAGATACTTCTGGAACTAGTGTTTTCAATTGTAGATAAGGCATATTCAACCTGCAACAGGTGTTCAAATTTTCTGTGATAAGATCAAAGAGAGACATGAACATGGCTTAGACTAGGTCATTACAGGAATAATGATAAAAGAAAGTACCTAGAGGCCTACACATATCCACATATTTATTTGTAAATGTATTGAATAAATTAAAAAGAACATTTGAAAAGACAGGTTTGGAAGTCAATTTTAATTCTCAAATATCTTGATAATGTATCAAAGATATTCAACAGAGAAATGAAGGATAAATGTTTGAATTTTACCCTCATATATTTTATTAACTTTTTATTTACTACTCACAGTAATTCATAAAGAAAAACTATAAAGAATAAGACTCATTTATAGGAAAGGACAATGTGTTTATAATAGACCCAATATTATATACCTTTGGTAGATTGCTTTTATATCACCATTTCAAAATATATACCTCCAATGAGCCTGTGCCAAGACACAGTGTCTTGATGTTTAAGATGTCACAATTGAGCCAAGATTCATTTACACATGGAAATGTTGTCTTTAGCTTCTACACAAAAGTTTCCTTCAAGTTGTTTTTGTTATTAAATACCAACCATTTTATGTTCTTTTACTGTCAACATTGGTAGCCCCTTTGCACTGGATTTATTGATAATTAAATTCCCTTGTGGCCTCAAGTCTATACAGATAAGACACCAAAGAAACAAATCCCCACTTATCATAGAGTGCCTGGTGGCTCTCCTTTGATGGAATTAGTTTTCTTCTACTGTGACCTAAAAAGTTCTGTCTTATAAAACCTCTTCGAGAAATCTTCCATGCAGCCTCTCCCTTGTGTCTTCTTCTGTGCAGCTGCCACATGTATGTTTTCTATCATTCCCAGGTTTAGCAGATGGAGAAATTAAAAAATAATGAATTCTGGGAGTTTAACTGATCATGGTAATGAAGTTTCACATAAATGCGCCTTGCACCAAAATACAATATGCTTAGTTTGCACAATGGAAGCACAGTGAACCTCAGAAGAGGAAGCTATTGTCTCTTCTATGTATATAAGTGGTGAATAACACTATCTTCTTTTCTCTATCTTTTTTCTCTTTGCCAATTGGAATTGGCTAATGTATGTTTATTAATAAATAATTGATAATGTGAAAACATCATTCATAATAATTATTAAAGAGTGTACATACATGATTGTACCTAATATTTACAGAAAAAATACTTAAATTCTATTAGTGATATCAGCAGCTTTGTTTTCAATGTTTCAAAGAAAAATTAGACTTAAATATTAAAGTTAATATTCAATTTATACATAATAAACACAATATTCAAGAAGATGAAGTGGCCTGTCCAAGCACAGATGGCTAATTATCTGGAGGGTGGGGACTAAAACTCAAGTCCCTTAGCTATCAATTCAACATGTTTCTTCTAAGGTGTTACAGATACTAACTGATTCAGATTTTCAAAGATTTCCCAAATAAAGGTTTGTCTTTCAAAATGTACAATTTTGTATATATAATTCGTAGCAAAACACCTACAATTTACTACTAGGAAAATACATATCATGTAGCATATATGTATGTTCTGTTAGGTATGAAGAAAACATGTCTTCTAATAATAAACTTAAACTTTAATCTGTAAGAGCTGATAAAGCGTTTAATGTCTATATCCTTCTTCAGGCTAATGCTGGAAAACATCATCTTTCCTCAAACTTCATTGATGTGAATTATTGTCCAGATGGGTAATGATTATTCACTAGAACTACCCTCTTAAATAAGGTGTCTCTCTGGATAAAGCATAAATATTAATAAGGACATCAGGAATCAGTACCAAAATCTGAGGAATATGAAGGTTCTATATCAATTGATTGGAGCTAGTCTAAGGGGAAGTAGAAATGTATAGGCTGTGATGAATCACCCTAATAATCAAGCATGAAATAAGATAACAAACCTCTGGAATCTAATAAACAGGATTTGCTATGGACAGAAATGCTACTGAAGATAATGAATAAAATGGAAATATTTTCTTAAGAAGTGAAGTATAGAAATATTCCAAATACATATTTTGTATAAAACTATAACAATCAAAAACTAAAAATAAAAACTGAATATTAAAATCTATTCATGACTCACACAAAAGTAAAGCTTTTCTGTCCATGTGTGGATTTGACCTATCTATGTCTCTAATTTAAAAGAGGCAAGTTCATTACACACTTCTATATGATTAAAGGATGGTACAAAACCAGAAATGAAGACCTTTAAATATTCTGTAAAGCCACAACTCAGGTTGCCTTAATGAAGGAGGCCAGGTTGGTCCTAAGGACCCCAGGTAAAAGATCATCTACTGCCCCTTAACAGTCACCAAGGCCCATCCAACAACCCCAGACTGCACCCCCTCTCTGTGCTCCATGTTCTGGGACCACAACATTGGCAGAATACTTCTATTTTTCCAGAGCCCAGGCCAGATCTGCCACCAAAAGTTAGACACAGCCCAATGACTGTGAATACTCCTTAGAGTCTCTGCAATATCCCCCAACAACATTCCCTCCTTAGGGCTCCATAACCTCAAGACTACAACCTCAACAGCAAACTTCTGATGTACTGCCAGAACCCAAACTGGTACCTAGAACTCCAGGGCCACATTGGTATTTGAAACCACAGAAGCAATGTTTGCACTCCAAAACCCAGGTGTCTTACAGGCCTGGAGACGCACTACTGGAGCTGGAAAAACTTTCACTAATCAACAAGACCCTTGGCCACTTAAACCAGAATACAAAAGAGGAAATAGAATCTAAGGAGCAAAATGCACATCTAACAAAAGCGAACTCAGGTATCAACACTTACATCTATAACTACCCTATACCAGATGCCTAAACTCCAGTGTAAGATGAAAATCAATACCACTAAGGGGTATTTCTATGGTGAACTAGAAACTAGTGAAAAGGAAACTCCCAGAAGTCTATGAGGATGACCTATAGCTAAGACTTCTAAGAAAATGGGATACAGAGCCTGAACTGGCCATTTCCTGTAACCAGGCAAGACTTGTAGTGGAGGCATTGGGATCCCACCTAAGCCACATAACTTTTGACCTACAATTTTCCCTACCAAGAGGTTACACTGGAATAAAGGTGGTACAGAAATTATGAGAGTGGCAATCCCATGACTGGTCCAAGTTGATACCCACACAATGAGAGCAAGTTCACTTCTGACATATTCTGGAGCACCATAGACCTAGGTTAGGAAAAAAAAACATGATGGGAAAAAAGTCAATGAAATAAATCCTAATGATATTCTGCTATCCTCATAAATTGGTGCCTAGCCCAACTGTCATCAGACAGGCTTCATTTAGCAACTGATGGAAATAGACTCAGAGACCCATAGCCAAACATTAGGAAGACCTCATGGAATCCTGTGGAAGAAGGGAAGAAAGGATTATAGGGGACAGAGGAGCTAAGGATATCACAAGAAAACTCACATATTCAACAAACTTGGGCTCATAAGTTCTCACAGATATTGGATTCACAACCAGAGAACTTGCATGGGACTGATGTAGGCCCTCTGTACATGGCAACATTGTGTAACTGGTCTTATGAAAATCCTAACAGTGGAATCAGGGGTTGTCTCTTACTCTGTTACCAGTTTGGGGCACTCTTTCCTTCTACTAGATTTCCTCGTCCAGCCGTAAGTAAGGAGAGGAGGTTCCTTGTCCTTACAGCAATGTGATATGTCATGCCATGGCTAGTTGACATCAATTCTTGTGTGCCCTTTTCTGAATAGAAAGAAGGAGGAGTGGATGGGGTGGGAAAAGGAGGTTTGGGGTGGGGTAGGGGGGAATGGATGGAGAGTACAGAGGGATAAGTATGATTGCGCTGAGAATAATTAATAAGTTAATAAAAATCTTTTCTGTGAACACATCATGTCACATTTTCCTTTATTACTTCAGGGGCATTATTTCTGTTTCTCGGGAAATGTGTTATTATGGCAGGTTTACCCGTATTCTTAGAAGAGTCCAACATTGCAAATAAACTTACTATCTGATATCTGAACAATTGCATAAATGGCATTTTAACAAAAAAAAAAAATGGAGTGTGTGGATTCAGATTGGAGGGTGTTTGGGGAGGATATGGGGTGTTGGGGGAAGGGAAACTTTATTCAGAATATATTGTATGAAAAAAAAATGTACTAAATAGAAGCATAGTTAAAAGAAAAAAGGAAAATATTTTAAAAAACTAACAAAACTTCACAAGTTTTATATCATACTTTTAATTTCTTCTGCAGAAACTTAAAAATTATTTTGGTTTCCCTAGTATTCAGCGTTAGGGAGTTCTGCTAGTGCTTCAGTGGACAAACAGTGTTAGTGTTGTACAGTGATGCCTGATGGTTTGTGTGAGGTCTTCAGGTTTGCAAGAGCATATGCTATCCTCAGGAGATCATTACACACATCACTCTTTACTTCCATTGTGTGGTGATAGAAAGCAATGTTTTAGCTGATCCTGAGGGCTGGAGAGATGGCTTGTGTGAAAAACTTGATATGGAAATATAACAGCTTAAGTTTGGGTCCTTGGCATACATATAAAACACCACTCATGGCGGCACACAACTCTTAACCACAGAGTTAGGCAAAGACCCTGTGTCAAAAATATAGTTGAGAAATACTTCTACCTCTAACAAACACACATATGTGTACACATCCAGAAACACGTACCACACACAAACATATACACATGTGTACTATAAACACATGAAAAAATCTCTATATCTGTATATGTTTAATTATTCATTTTAAATTTTTTAAAGAGTAGTATATATGATGTTATAATTGTCGTTGCTGACAATTATATAAGAATATATGTGTTCATCAATACATATGTGTATTAAATGCTATTTAAAATGAAACTATAGTCTCATAAAAGTATAACTCTTAAAAAAGAATACGCATTAGCTATAAGCCATTAATTGCCACAGAGATTGCATATAGAAAAAAGAAAACTTGAAGTTAACTGGTCAATTATGACCTTGGGGCTAGAAAAGGGAAACTTCCATGACTCTAATCATTGACTAATGGGTTGGAGTCCTTTGTGGTCTACAGATCACAGCTCCAAAGAACTGAAACACAAGCAATCTGGAGAATAAATACATAGTTTTAATGATATTAGTAAGAGATAATCCACTGGCTAAAATTCTCAAAAGCTGTACCTTTTGCCTGGTCATGAGGGCTTTTCCGGGAAGTCTGGGATTCTCAGAAGGCATGGTACTTATGCTTAGGAGAGGACTCAGAACTGGGGAGATGCTAACCACTTCCATCCACTCTTCCTTGATTCATTTGGACCATCTCTCTTCTGGGCACATTTGTAACACCTAATAAACTCTGAGTCAGACAGTTTTAAATGTGAAGGGTGCTGACATCTGTGTTGAAGCATCACTTCCCCTGCTACCAAAACAGCTGGCATGGTATCCCTTGCTGCAGGAACTGGTGATCATAACACTATGTCTGCCTTGTGCTTACAATGTCCCATGGTGTTGCTTGAGCTTATACTCATCTGTTAATTATAGACTTTAAAAACTCAGACACAAACCTATGGGGAGACAGGGAAAGGAACTTGGGAATACTTAGTTTTAATTTAGATCTTTACTGCTATCTTACAATGATGTCTTTGAACCATTTTTTTTTGGTGACATTACTGTTCTTAATTTGCCTTTCCTTTAACATACCCAGTGAAATCTTAATCTTAGATATCAGGTTTGTTTTTAATAAGAATTATTACTTTTTGGTGATCATAATATGATTACAAAATATGTCTTTTCACTTTCTTCAGTCCAAACTCACAAAAAAGCCCTCTTTTTAAATAAATGGACTTTTTAAAAATCAGTTTTATCATATGCATATGTGGTTCTGTATATCATTAAGTATAACCTTCTGAGTATGTGTATTGTAATATCAAATAAGAAAACACTCTATTAAGAAGTACATTGCTCAACTTCAATTCTTATAATGAATCTCAAGAGTAATCAAGTGTTTGTATTTATTTTTAAATGTGCTATTTTCTTATTTGTTTTGCCAACTCTTTAGAATTACTTATCTTTTGTATTACATACTTGGAATTCTCATTTTTTCCACTAACTTATTAGTTGATTCTTATGTGCTATGAGAATAAATTGGTTTAATTTAATTTATTAAATTTAAATAAGTTAAAGTTTATTCCACCTCATTTTAAACGTTCACGTACCAGAATCTCATTTAGTTTCTTATGTGTTCTAGGGGAGAAAGGCACAGAATTACTAAGGTACAATATTGAGAATCTACTCTTTAGAGTTCAATTTAGGGGAATAAAAAAAATTAAAATTGCAATTGAAAAAGAAATGTAAACCACAAAGCAGTAATTACTAAACAAGTAACACAGACATTTAGAATACTTCACCTGAGATGAAAGTTCTCTCACATCTTTATCTTATCTTTATAAGTTGATCATAAGGTTTTATATTATCCTAAATTCAAAATTGCTGCCTTTGCTACCTTCTAGTGGAACATGATTATATTTAAATTACTGAAATATAATTTAAATAACTATGGGAATAAAAAGGTATAAAATTAAGTATATTATATACATATATTCACAAATTAAGTAAACAATTTTGTGTGGTAAAAGTTAATCAGAACTGAAATGTATATATACAAAAGTAAAATATTGTTGATCCTTAAAGACGAGGGCTTACTCTCTAGAAGGAAACTTCCCAGTCAATAGCATCTTGATTTCTCTAAGATCTATGAGGGAAATATGTGGTGTCTTCAATGATAGGATCATAACTTCATGTCCTGGAAGGCACCTCGAACAGTGGCAGTGGTTTACATTATTTGTGGTGGAAGGTATGTTTGGACCTCCTGACCAAATACTTGAGTCTTTCTATCCATTTCCAAAGCTAATTTTCTGGCTTCTCACAATGGATATTTCTTCCTTCCTGGCTTATACAGTCACTGGAAATTACTGAACCAAGCCTTAAAAGGCAGATCTAGGATCTACATATAATTGATAGCATGATACATTTACTTTGTGTTTCCAGAATCTGGGTTACTTCATCTAGTATAATATTTTCCAGTTACATTTTGTACAAGCAAATCTCATTTTTCCTGAGAAGTGAGTAGAATTCCACTGTGTGTACACTGTACCAGATTTTTGTTATCTAGTCATCAGCTGATAGGTATCTCAGCTGCTTCTAAATGGCTATTATGATAATAGAAGCAACGACCATGCTGAGCCTGAGTCAATGAACCAATTTCTCTGAGTATGATAAGTCTTTGGAATATATGCCAAAGAGATGTATGGATAGGTCGCATGATAGATCTAGTTTTAGTTTCTTTAGGGTTTTCCACACTGATTTCCATAATGGATACACCAGTTTTCCTTTTCATGATTTAAATTTTTAGTTTAGAAAATCATATTTTGCTTAATTCCCTCTCCCTCCCATTCTCCCATACCCCCCAATAACCTCCACATCCCACCCCCATCTGATTCTCAAGGAGGGTGAGGCCTTTCATGAGGGAATCATCAAAGTCTGTCACATCACTTGGGGGAGGACCTAGGCTCTTCTCAGGCTACACCAGTTTTCAGTCCCAGCAGCTAGGAATAAGTGTTCCCATTTTCCACCCACTTGTTGGTTGTTGTTTAATTAATTTTAGCACTTCTTGTTGGGATAAGATGAAAGCTCAACACAGTTTTAAATTGCATTCTTATTGATGAAGATATGTGAAGATATGTTCACTTTTTGAGGCATTTTCTTAGCTATTTTTCTTACCTCTTTTGAGAGCTCTTTGTTCAGAGGCATAGCACAGTTTTTGATTGTGCTGTTTCTTTCATGGATTCTTTGATTCTTAAGTACTTTGTACATTATAGAAATTAACACTGTATCAGATGTAGAGCTGGCATATATTTTTTTCTTTTTCTGTGGGCCCCACTTCACCCAATTTATTGTTATCTTTGTTGTACATAATCTACTTAGTATTTCTAGGAAATTATTTGAAAATAGATTTTAAATTATGGTAAATAATGAGAAATGACACACACACTCACCACTATTATTAACAGTAATCATCATATGGCTATTAGAGGAAAACCCATATGTCCAATCCAAACACCAAACTAGTTTGCAATCCATAATAAACATTGATAAAATGCAAAAGGCAGATGCTTGCTTTACAGGAGTCTATTTGCTTTGTATTTAGTAGGCATTACTTTAGTAGGCTTGCAATTGTTGTTACTAAGTACCTAGATAATCAAATTAAAAGATGAATATTTATTTCATGTTATTAATTACATCTGTAGTCTCTTGGCCATGTGATTTCTGAACTATGTCGGGAATACCTCATGGAAGATGTGACTTAAAATCTTGATCACCTCATGGCAGCCATGTACTATCCTATTGTTCAGCCTGTCCCATTGACCTAATTTCCTTTCACTAGCTCTACCTTGGAAGGTTTCCCTCATTTCCCAATAGCACTACAGGTTTCTGAACAAATGCATGAACTTTGGGGAGACTTAGGAACTCAAAAGCAGGAGTTGCAGCCTTCCTTCATGATGGCAGTCTGGAGAAGATTGCATCTCCTTCTCTTGTTCTGTTCAGAACAAGAGCTTTCTTAATTTTCTTCACCACCTGTGCATATTCACTATGTTCCCTTTTAAAAGGCCCACCCACCTCCCATCTTTCTTTCTACTTCTCTGCCTGTCTGTTCCCCATCTCTCTCTCAATATATATATTTTCTCTTCTGTTGCTCTTGTCCTGAGAAGCCAGTCTCCCCCGAACCCTACCTCCTTTTCCAATCCTCTGCTACTCCCCCCCCCCAATAAAATCCTCCACATGAGTTCTGTTGCATGGTATCTTTCTCTCTAGAGCTGCTTTTAAAAATACAACAGGGAGTCTTTGAAGTCATTCGTTTACATGGTCGGGGGTGAGGGTCAATCTGATGCATCCAGAGTAAAGGGAAAAATGGTCTCAAGCTATGTTCATTCAGACCTTATAATTAAAAATTCTTACAGTAGAGCAAATAGAGCAAAAAAAAAAAAAAAAAAAAAAAAAAAAAAAAAAAAGAAAGAAAGAAAGAAAGAAAAAAAACATAATGTAATTTTTCTACAGTCTATGTCTGATAAATTAAAGATATCATATACTCGGTTATATTGAATTTAAAATACATTATGATATAATCAACTATATTTGGCTTCCTATAGTCTCAAAAGTTAAAGTCATAAAACCTGCAAAGGTTTCAAGCTTTCACATTATAACATATGCTATAACATATTTGTTATTTGTGACTATGATCAGCCCAATACTACACATTTCAGCTGCACCAGAAAAATCTGTTCATCTTAGAGAAAAAGAAATGATACTTTATTCTGTAGGACATTGGATATTTTTACCAGAAATGATTTGTTTCTTATAGAATTTTTTTAAATAAGAAAATAACTCTGAGCCTGGTGGTGGTGCTACATTCCTTTAATCCCAACACTTGGGAAGCAGAGGCAGGCAGACCTCTGTGAGTTCAAGACTAACCTGATCTACAGAGTGAGTTCTAGGGAAGGCTCCAAAGCTATGAAAAAACCCTATCTCAAGAACAGGCATTTTGCCCTTGGGAGCTGAGAGTAGTTGGAAAAGAGGGAAAGCTAAAAAACAGGAAATTTTTATTCAGGAGAGGGAAAATGATGCTGAATTAGAAGTGTTCATTTTCCAATCATGTGTGTAATTCCAAGAAGTTCCTGGGAATGTGTTTGAAATGTTCTGTGTGCCAAATAATGTCTCTTATTGGTGAATGTGGGCTAATTTATAAATAAGTGAAACACATCAGATGAATGCTGAATATACAGTAGGAAGAAAACACACTTGGATCTCTGTTCCTCGTTGGAGCTTCAAACTCAAATCTTTCAATTGTCAGGCTGAGAAGAATGACTGTAGTTATCCTTCAGTAGTTAAACAAAATGCTTCCTTCCTGCATTGTGGTTATGTACTTTAGTGAGCAGTGGGGAGGGATAGGACACTATGGCTAAATTGCTAACTACTATTGGGAAAGTTTTCCTAGGGTAAAGGGTATAAAAATGTCAGTCAACACACACTTGTGGTGAGTCATTTCACAGTATTAAACCTGATGTGCCTGCTAGGTTTAATGTTGCATTAACTTCATTTTGCATTAACTTCAGATCCATTAGTGACTTATGGGTCCACAAATATCCTTACTTTGCCAGCATTTATTTGTAAGATTCTTCAGCTTGCACTGAATTTCCTGTGCTGCCTTCCAATAATGACATTGTTTCAGCTGTGAGAACTTATTAGAAAATATATGATGCTTGCAGTTTTGCAGAAGTCAATTCCCCCCTGTGGAATAATCTGCATTCTAATGTGACTAGAAAATCCCCATAAATTATTTCAATCTCATTTTAGACTGGGACATCTTTCATTGATTGGTAATAGCCTTAAATTACTTTTTATTGTGATCGTAATGTTTTCTTGTCAAATGGCAGGAAACAGTAAATTATAGAGTAATTTAACAGGTGGAAATATACACAAGCAAAAATTGTTAGGAACAAAGATAAACCATTAGAACAAATTGCCATCTGCACATACCTAATCAGTCCTTCCAAGTCTGCAGTGGAAGGAATCAGCTTTTTCTACACAAAGTTTAATTAATCTGGAATCCCAAACTTGTATGCAAAACAAAATGTCCACATTTGGGAAGCACAGAATCAGAAAATTAGAAAGCAAAATATATAGTGACATTTATTTGGTGAACTAATGCTTTAACTGTCTTATCAGAATCTTCTACTCAAGGCCTAATGATGAATTCTAGCTAGTCATGAACAAGTAAAGACTCCTTGACCTGAAATGAGCTCTCCTCAGCACACTCAGACATGATGTCATCACTCAATGTTAAAGTAGGTCATATACAAGAAGCTTAATTGCAAAGGGAGCATTGTAAGCACACGGCTTTCATGGAAATGGCCTAGCTCCTTAGATGGAAGACCTCAGGGAATTCTAGTGGGCTCTAATCGGAAGTGGTTTATGGAAATCAGTGTTCTTTCAAAAGAAGCCTGAGTCTGCAAAACCTCTGAGATATTTGAGTGGCGCTGTTCTCTAATCAAACATGAGAACTCTATTTCTAAACCAAAATCAGATATATTTTTAGTGCCTTTAGAAAATTCCCTGACTTTTTCCAAAGCTAGTGGCATTTTAAAGAAAATTTTATTTTTGAGATCTTTAGCAATCATTTGGAAATTGTGAGAGCCTCTAACCTGTAAACCCTTTGTGCAAGGACAGATACTTCCTGAGGTGCTGCAAACTGTTGCTCATAGAAGATAGCAAGCCACATGTTTTCACTTAAAGAAGTGCATTTATCCCAGAGGCACCAGATACACTTGATCATATGTAGGTAGGAAGTATATCAAGATGTACATTTTCCCCCAATGTAATGAAGGTGGGAAGTACATAGCCTTATGGATTTACCTTTATAAGTACCTGACCAATGTAGCTTGTGGCCATTTTCTGGGAACCCTGGAATGGACCTGACCAAAGTCCATCATCTTTGCCAGTATTTAATTAAAGCTTACTGCAAATATGGCTCAAAATTGTAATAGTGGTCTTTTTCTTTCCTAACCAGGAACAGTAATGAACCTGTCATTTAAATGCTATGATATGAAAATCAAAGCTATAACTCTACTAGAGAAATGGGAATAATTGGAATTATACTTGAATCCAATACAACCAGTGCCCATAGTGGGTATTATTTTAATTTTATATAATTTTTAATTTAAATTTGAAACAAGCTTCTTTTCCATATCAATCCCAGTTCCCACACCCTCCTGTCCTCCCTTGCCTTCCCCACCAACCTCCACCTCATCCTCTTTCTGCTTTCTGGAGAGGGTGAAGCCTTCCATGGGGAGTCTTCAAAGTCTGTCATATCATTTGGAACAGGGCCCAGGACCTCCCCCATTGTCATTTGGAGCAGGGTCTAGTCACTCCCCCATGTGTCTAGGCCGAGGGAGTATCTCTCTATGTGGAATGGGCTCTGAAGTCCATTCATATATTATGGATAAATACTGGTCCACTACCACAGGCCTCATAGACTTCTCAGTCCTCCCAACTAAGCCCACATTCAGGGAATATGGGTCAGTCCTATGCTGGTTTCCCAGCTATCAGACTGGAGTCCATGAGCTCCTCCTTGTAGCCTCTCCACTATTGCTTAGATTGTTAGTTGGGGTCATCCTTGTAGATCTCTGGACATTTCCCTAGTGCCAGATTTCTCTTTAAACATATAATGGCTTCCTCTAATATGGTATCTCTTTTCTTGCTTTCCTCTATTCTTTCCCTGACTCAATCTTCCTGCTCTGTCATGACCCCCTTCTCCTCTCCTCTTCACCCTAACTCCCCCTCCCTTCCCACCATGCTCCCAGTTTGCTTGGGAGATCTTGTCTCCTATGTGTTTTTCAGTGGACCATGGTTGTCACTCTTAGGATCCTCCTTGTTTCCTAGTTTTTCTGGTGGCGTGGATGTGTGTGTTGTCTGTTTTATATTTGCTTTATAAGTATTTAATTAATTTCTAATTTATTTCTGACAATTTCATACATACATACATACATACATAAATTCAATGAAATATTATAACAGCCCCAAATTATCTTCTTCCAACTCCCTAGATTTCCCACATATGTATCTTCTCCTCCAAACTTCATGTCATTTTCTTTCTTTCATTTTTTAATAAGTCACTAGGTCCATTATATACATGGCTGTGGCTTCATCCATCAGTATATGAGCAAGTTGCATGACCACACAACCCTGGAAAATCGATTCTCCCTTTTCCAGCAATACCAGCTGCCCATAATACCTCAGTTCAGGGTGCAGCCTTAAGAGCTCCTCACCAGCTATACTAGAGTTTTGGCTGGCTTGATTTTGCAAAGGTCCTGTAGAATCACAAATTCATGAGTCCTTAGCCATATGATGTCCAAAACACAGCATTGCTCAGCACAGTTACTCAATGCTGGCTTTATAATCTTTCCATTCTTGATATTCGATATTCCTTGATTCTTGGGCTATGGATGGAAAGTCGATACAGATGTCCTGTTTAGACTGTAACATTCACAATCACTCTGCATTAACCAAAAAAGGGGCATCTCTGATGAAAGTTGATCACAATTATTTGCTTATTCTACAGCTAGGATGACAACTTCCAAAGCATTGCTCTTGACCCCCTTAGCCATCAAATAGGATCATTAAAAAAAAAATTAAGCAAACAGTATCCTGAGAGCCTTGCTGCTCAGGAGATATTCCTTAAACTGTTTCAATAGCCCTAAAGTAACTTTGAAAAAGCTACAGGCTGTGAACCCATTTTATTCAAGTTAGTTGTCATACTTGTCATTTTAGAAAAGTGGGGGTTCCACTCTAGTATTCACTGAAACATTTGGCTTAGTCATATTATTTATAGGCTGGCCCTAAAAATCACTTGGCATTTAGTTTTAAATGATGCTACCCTTATTTCAGTGAAAGGACTAAACATGCAAAAGGAAAGCCCATTTCAAACAAGTTCAGGTGAAATTTCCTTATTTCTTTTTAATACCTCATCAGCATGGATTACACTGTCTTCATTTCTATTAGCTTTCTGTTAGGTCATGGTTGTTTTAATGGTAGAATATATATATATATATATATATATATATATATATATATGTGTATATAGAACATATATATATACACATATACATATATATATATGTGTTTGTGTGTGTGTGAGAGAGAGAGAGAGAGAAAGAAGAGAATAAAAGTGTCTTCAGTATGATCTGTTAAGCTCTAATTGATGGCCTTGTAAATGGTATCTAAGTCACTATCATCTGGCCATCTAGTCTGTAACAGGTGTGCAACAAGGTTTGTGATGAATTCCAACCCAATCCTGAAGGTGATAGAATAGGAACTATCTTGTGTATCATGTAGGATTCTTAATGTTGCCCATCAAGGAGCTCATGATAATTCTGTTTGGAACTCTTCTAAACATTGAGAGAACACCAAATAAAAACTGGAAGATTGTTGGGTTCAAAGCCCTTCCCCAAAGGGAAGTACTGGTGAAAATGCCTGAAACAGATGAACTCTGGTCAGGTGAACAGAAGCTTAAGTGCAGTTTCTGTTAGCCAGAAAAGCTGAAGCTCCCGCTGTCTCCCCTGGAAGTCAACTACCTAGACAAGCGCATCTACTTCCATCAGCCTGTATCAGGTCCCAACAGACAAACAATCACATACACACACACATGCACGCACACACGCACACTCACACACACACACTCACACACACACACACACACACACACACACACACACTGATAGCTGCCAAAAAATTTGCTTGCTTTTCCTCCTTTTTGCTTCTCCAGCCACCACTGCTACTTAACTTTGAGAGTTTGGTCCCCAATATACCTTTCTACCCA
This sequence comes from Phodopus roborovskii, assembly GCF_943737965.1. NCBI lineage: Eukaryota > Metazoa > Chordata > Mammalia > Rodentia > Cricetidae > Phodopus > Phodopus roborovskii. The sequence continues at coordinate 12,089,909 of NW_026126470.1, read as the reverse complement.
CGGAAAGGTCCAGTTTGCTGGTTTCACTGTGGTCTCACTTGGAAAGGTAAAATAATTTCTCTGACCTGAGGGAGAAGTTAGAATTTTAATCATGGCAGAAATAATGCTAATATCCTGTGGGATTCAGGTCCACCATAAACTGAATAAATTTCTTTGAAAACAGAGTACTAAATGGTTTTTATTCCCTCTCCTTATTCTAGACTTAAATTGTTTTGTACACTAAAAAATATAACATATTAAAATAACATTAAATTGAAAGGCAATGAGATTTTGTGTCTAGCTTCCTTCTCTCTCATAATCATGGTGCTTATCCTTGTCAAATTCTCCCACCTGAGCAGGATTTTCCCCATAAAGTCAAATCATGACTTTGAGACATCATCATCACAGTAAGTCAACAGTGAAACATACAGCTCACTCCTGGTACTATATATTCTATGGTTTGTTCAAAGGTATAATGATGTGCATTAACCTTAATATATTATGCAGAATATTCCATTGTTCTAAAACTTTATTATGCTTTTGTTGTTGCTGTTCATTCATTCATCCCTCCATTCACAACCCCTGGCATCCACATAATTCATCCTAATTTGAATCACAAATACCACAGCATTTTCTGTTTGGCATCTTTCACTTAGTGATATCCATTAATATCTCTGAGTCTTGTCATGGATATTTTAGCTTATTCTCATGGATAGTTTTTCAATTGTCTTTATAGACTGCATCTCATTCATTATAAGAATACTGTTTTCTTTCAATTTTTAAAAAAATATTAGTAACTTCTGAAAGTATTTGATGCAGGCTTTGGGGAATAATTTTTTTTTAATTTTTGTTATTTGCATGTCTAAGAGTAGGATTTCTGAATTATGTAGTAAGAGTTGATTACTTTGGTAGCAACTGCCATACTTCCTTCCCAACTGTCTGCACTATTTTACATTCCTACTGGTAACAAGGGAATTTCTTTTGCTACAAGTTCCTACGAGCACTTTGTACTTTCAGAGCTCAATATTTTAACTAAACTATTAGTTATGTAGCTACGATCTTTGCATATTTTTCCTGTTTATGAACATGTTTCTTAGACACAGAGTCTTTGAAATTCTGTCAGATTCTGTTGTTGCGAGCCAAATGTTCTTCGTACATTTAGGATATCAGTCCTTCATCAAATGTATCTCTTGAAAGAATTTTCTCCCACTCTGGATTTATCTTCTTTTTCTTTTAACATTATCTTTCTCCGAACAGATTTTAATCTGAACAAACTCTATCTTATTGATTCTTTCCCTCTTGGATCACATCTTAGAGTTTCTTTCTTGGTAGTCATTTTCCCACTGTGTTTTTGAAGGAGGTGTGGAGTGTCCATAACATTCTTTAATTAGAATTCTAGTAACTCTCACAGCTGTATCACTGTATGCCCTTTCATTTCTGAAGACCCCTGTAAATTTTTGAACATTTCAACTTTTGGTCTCTCTGATTTTTTCTATTGATTTCCTGTTATTAATTTCACTGATTTTTTTTGTTCTTATTTTTTATGGTTGCTTTTATTTTAACTTATTTTCTTATTTCCCATTGAGGGAACTGACATTAATTTTAAATTTTCCTCTTTTAAATATATAAGCTCAGTCCCATAAGCTATTTTTACTAAATTCACAATTTTAATATGCAATTTTCCTTCTTATTTAGTGTTTTAAAATGACTCCTAAGGTGTTTTCTTTGACCAATGTGTAATGTAGAAATGTGTTGTTTAATCTGTATATATTCTATAATGTTTGAGTTCTATTTCAGCCATTACTTTCATCATTGGATTATTTATATTATGTTGTTTTGTGTTTTTAATTTGCTGTGCTTTTCAGCATAGATAATAATACCACAAAAAGAAGAAGGTATACTCTACTGGTTATAGATACTATCCTTACCCAGTTTATTAAAGGCTGTCTTCATCTTAAGTCTTCTTTAAGAATTATGACAGGGTGACTGTCCAAATGAAAATCAGAAAGGGGTGAACCGCTGAGATGGTTCTGAGGGTAAAGGTACTTGCTGTCAAGGCTCTGTTGCTGATTTAATCCCTATGTCACACATGGTGGAAGGAAAGAGCTAAGTCCCTCGTGCCCTTTATCCTGCATATCTGCACACTGTTATTTTTCCATCCACTGTTGTATGTATGTGTAAACACACATAGATGTCTGTTCTCTCTCTCAGTTACATAAAATGCACACATAATCTATAGTTTTTAAAAATTAAAAAAAAAACAAAAAAAAAAAAAAGAGTTTGATTTTCACAGTTCCAGGCTGTCATGCATTCATGACTAGATGACAAATCTCAAAGTATTCAAGGATAACTTTGAACTCTTGATCCTCTTGCTGCTTCCTTCAAAGTTCAAGAGTTCCAGGTGCATGCCACCATGCCGAACTTATGCAATGCTGAGTATCAAACCCAGAACTTTGTTCATATCATGCACACAGCCAGCCAAACCAGCTGCAACCCTATGCCCTCCTTATTGATTTTCTGCCTGTTGAAACTGTTCATTTCAGGTATAGAGTTATTGAAGTATCCAACTATGACAGCTGATTTTTCAATTTCTCCTTATGGTTTTTCCAATTTTTACCTCATGTAGCTTAATAATTTATTGTTAGGCACAGAATGTCTTATCTGCTTGAAGAATTGACTTCCTTATTATTGTGTATATCTTTCTTTGTCATTAATAATGGCTCTTGTTTTAAGGATGGTCTGTTCTGAAACATATTTCTGCTACTATGTTCTGTTGATTTGTATTGGCATGGCATGTTTTTTCTTTTCCACTTATTTTTATAATGTTTTATTATATTTGAAGGCGAGTTTCCTAAGAAACATTTAATTGAGTCTTATTTCTGATTTACTAATATTGGTTTTAATTCTTCCATTTGAAATATGGACACTCTAAGTAATTATGGATACATTTCCATTTCACATTTATTACTGTGTTCCAGTTGTACTTCTAGTTCCAGATGCCTGTTTTTATCTTAATTCTGTTCTCTGTAGTTTTTGAGATATTGGTTATTTTATATCATATGTTCCATTGTTTCTTAGAATAATAGTAATATTTTATAAGTGGACCTATACAGTTTAAAATACATATTTATGATTAATCCAAGCATATTTTCAAATAAGTTTAAAACTATGTCATGTAATAGGTCAGGTGTCTTAAAATGGTATTTGTTCCAATTCCTTTTTTGTTTCTCAACATAAGTACAAGTCAGCCAAAATCCTAGCATGGAGAGGGGTGATGTACATGACATCCATGTGTAGCTAGGACCTTTCAGCGATTGATAGTTTCTGGGAGTGGAAAACTCAATTTTCTTTATGGGTGTGTCTATTGTTGTTTGACCATGCTTCTATGAATGGTCACAATTCAGGAGTACATGGAAAACATCAACTGTACTTCATGGATTTAAAAAAAAAAAAAAAACGAAAAAAAAAAAAAAGGACATGAAATTGAATGAGTGGAAATGTCAGGTGGATCTGGGGAAAGGAGAAAGAGGAGATGAATGAATATGATCAAATACAATTTATGAAATTCTCAAAAACTAACAAAATGGATAAATAAACCTAAAAACAGTCAACAAAATAACAAGGATGTTGCCTTATACAGTACAAGAAAGTAGTTTCTAATAATGAATTCTGTAGAAATATAGAGTTTAGTCCCTCAAAGTGCTGTACTTGTGCTTTCTATCATTTTAAAATTGAGTTCATGATGTACACTGTACTCTTTTTAACTTTCTTTATTCTTCCCTCCTATATATCCCAAATGCAGTTTCCCCTCTTTCCTCCTCCTCCTCTCCCTCCAGTCTCTCACCCTCAACTCCCCTGCCCCCATTAAGTCTACCTCTAGAAAATCACCTCTAGAATTTCCCAGTAAATGTCAAAGATAAACCAATCCTATTTCTAGCAGAGCGAGGAGGAAAAATGTCCTTGAATGATGCCAGAAATCTCTGTTCTTAACAAGAATTTCCATCAAGAGATACCTGTCAAATATAATCTAACATAGGGTATAATCACATACTCCCAACCTGTGGGAAAGGAAGTCCTGCTGTCTCTAATAAGTTGTTGGTGGTGACAGCCAGACTGAAAAACAGTTGAGAGGTTTTTCTCCTTAGAATTACTATTATACTAAAAGTCTGAGACCAAACATCAGGAAGAAACAAACTAAAAATACCACTTCTCTTCTTCATTGTTTCAAAGAATTATGAAAGGTCTATTTTCTCTGAAAAGAGTTATCTAATATTAAATTTTAATGACACATTTGAAGCAGTAGCTGGGGAGTCACCTAATTTACATTAAACAGAATGATCCTATCATAACCCTGAGTTAGTGGCAGCATGACACTATTAAAATAGCTAGAGCATGGTACTCAATTATCATGTGGTCATCAGGGGAAGAGCATTTGCAGGGAACTATGTCAAGGGTCATTTTTTGTTTTAAATTAATTTTCATTGAAATTAAAAACAATCTTATTTTACATACCAATCACAGTAACCTCTCTCTCCCATCCTCCTAATCCCCCTATTATCTGCCCATCTCACCCACCATCCATTCCTTGCAGGGGTGGGGGTGAGGCCTCCCATGAGGGAACATCAAATTCTGTCACATCATTTGGCCCTCCCCCATGTATCTAGGCTGAAAGAGAATCCCTCCACTGGGAATGAGCTCCAAGAAACTAGTTCATGCACTAGGGATAAATACTTGTTCATTCTTGAGATATGTCAGATACCCCCACCTGGAGACATCCTCCAAATAAGGGCAAGTAGAGAACAGTAAGTCTCCCTGGAGAGAGATCTTCATGTTGTCAAGCTTGGAAAAAGCAGCCAGGCCATGGTAGACTGCAACCTTTGACTAGCAGGGCCTCCCAACATTTTAGAACACATCCAAGAAATGCTATGAAAATTTGAATTATGCAAAATAGACAGAAGAACAAACAATTTAAACCAGAAGCACTGTATCAAAAATAATATGCTCAAAGTAGTCTGAAAATCAATACTGGGTATTCTCAGACCATGTACACTTGTCATTCCACCTAAACACCTTATACTAAAATTAAAACATCCCCACACGGTAACTTAGTTTACTAGTCAACAAAAAGTGACAAAGTCCAATTCAGGAAGAAATATTATTTCTGAATTAATGATGAAATCTATACTGATCTTTCAGGAATTTCGCTGTGGATTTTATTATATCTAGTGTCTAAGAAACCAATGATTCCTCTACAATCAGGTACACTCCTTATAAAAGCTATTTTCTTTTTTACCCAAAGGAAATTTTCAAAATTACTAAACTATGAATATCGAGATGTACATCCCTCTATTATATGACAATGTCAGAAAACCAGCACCATTTATATGAATGTGGGTAGTGTTATAAACCTTCTTATGTGAATGCAAGAGACAGAAATCACAATAAGTGAGTAAGAATAAGAATAAATCATTCAGATTACATCAAAGAGGAGTTTACATTGTGGTTCCCGGACATGCAAATTTTATGCATTTAGTTTTAGCCATGGGGTGAATATTGAGCATTATCAAAAAGATATAAGCATGAACATTTTGCTTGAAGTCTGAACTATTCTCTTTTATAAAAATATTCTAAAGGGCTAAAGCTCCCAGGGTGTGGAAATCTCTGAATGCAGTGGACCACGGTGACTTTAGCTTCTATGTTTCTATATGTCCAAGAGCATTTCCTCAGCAGATTAGCCCACAGCGTCCACAGAACACAGATGTGTGCCTTTCTCAAAGTGAATCCGCTTACGCTGAAATGGCTTATGTTTCATCCCCCTAATACCTCTGCTACTCGAGGAAGCAAAGCTACTTTTGGTTTTCCAGAGTTAGCAGTAAAACCTGTACTTTAAAAAGCCTTTCAATTTGGGAGCATATTACCCATTACTTTCCCTTCAAGCTTTAGCTTAATCTCGTCATCTACTTGATCCCTACGTCTTATCTCTACACTCAGAGTCTCTCCTTTGCTGATTCAGCACTCGAGGTGCCCTGAAAAGTGTACTTATCTCTCAGAACCCCCACAATGGTGCAGAATTCATATTTTGTTTATTTTTTTTAAACAAAAAAATTATCCTGCAAAAGAATTTTAAGTTCGGTTGTCCTTTATAGAGAGTTTTGTCACATCTGCTTCCTTATACTTTTCCAGGAACACTATCTGATCCAGTGTAATGATTTTAGTTCTGGCAGATAACAGATTTGGTTTTCTGATTGAACACAGAATAAAGTTTCTAAGCTTTCCAAGTATCAATGCAGGAGTTAATATCTGTAGCTGGTTCAGATAATGAAAGCAGATAGTAAGTCAATGTGTGCTTCTAAACCAGATACAGCTACTAATAAAATCTTTAAAACTAGATCTCTATCTTAAAAAGGTGATGTTTGAGAATAAAGAATACATAGCAATAAAAATAAATATAATGGAAATGTTCTTTGGGCAAAAATGTTGGATTTAAACATATTTATCAGTAAATATACATGTATTTCACTGCTTCAAAAATAATCTAGAAAGGTCATGTTAAAGTAATAAACATCCAGAAGAGACAATATAAAGTTATACCATTTTATGGAACACATTACTCATCTTATTGCTCTCTCTCTCTCTCTCTCTCTCTCTCTCTCTCTCTCTCTCCCTCCCTCCCTCCCATTCCCTCTGTGTCTCTGTGTGTGTGTGTGTTTTGCTGGTTTTAAAGCCAGAGACCTGTACCTTTTCCTGCATGTACAGCATACACTGTAATACTAGTTTATATCTTTATCCATATAGATATTTTAAATTATCACAGTGGTCAGGTCTCAAAAACTACAAATACAGAAATTCTTTTCTCTACATTCATTACAAATAAATTCAAGTTCATTCTTACAATGACTGAGACACTACTTGCTGCCGTCAAAGCAATTTACTCTTGCTGAACAGCTACAATTGTTATTATTATTATTGTGGTAATTTTTCTTCTGGTAATGTTTAATTATTTAAAGTATTTTACTAGTTCTTTAGAATTATTTATAATATATTTATCCATTTCAATTCATCCCTGAATCACAGTCTCATCACTAGAGTTTGAGGCCTGCCATGGTGTATGATCAACCAACCAGGGATCACACCATTAACCAAAACTGACTATCCCTATCAAGGCAATTAGCACATGCTAAACACACCTCAGTTAGTGGGGGGGATTACACATGCACCTCCCCTTCCTTTACCCTAACTCTGTACTGGGAGTTTACCCAACTGGAGCATGTCTGGGTCTTATGCATGCTGCAATAACCACCTTGAGTTCATATGTCCATCTGCCCTGTTGTATGTCTGGATAACAATGTGTCCTTGAGGTTATGTCACCTTTGGCAGTTACAATATGGCTGCTGCCTCTTCTGCAAAGATCTGTGAGAATCACAGTGATATGGGAAAGTCAGATTTAGAGCTGCACAGTCTACAGTCTTTTGTTTTCTGCACATTGACAAATTGGGGACTCTATGGTATTTAACATCTACTACAAGCAGAAACTTCTCTGATGAGGACTGAAAGATTCTGTGATCATAGGATGCAGCATCAAGTCATTCTAAGGTTGAGTCTATTTGGTGTTGGGTTCTTCCCTAGGATCTCTGCCTTTGCTAGCCTTGTGTCCTTGGCCCAATTAATGCAATCGGTTGTTGGTTCCATCTCATGGAATAGACCTGCGATTTAGTCAGAAAGTAGTTGTTTACTCCTATTTCCTTTGTTTCATTATTGTACCTTGACCTATCTTCTCTAGCAAAGCACCATCATACCCTACAAAGTTCATTCAGAGTGGGGTGACACTAAGGCTTGCTTTCCTTCTCCAGTAGTGTATGTAGCATCTTCCAGAGTTATGAATGCTACTCAGTAAGCATGACACTTGCAGGTGTGTACGAGCTTCATATCTTCACATTCTGTGCCTCAAGTATGTAGTGTTTTCAGCAAGAAGGGCTTACTGTCAAATTTTTTTGGGGGTGCCAGAAACATTCACCATAGCCTACAATGACCTGTAATGCAGAAAAAAACAAAGCTCATACATGTTTCTGGGTTTTTATTTGTTAATGTGGGGTGTCTAGTTGGAGTATTGTCCCTCTTGCAGGGTAGCTTCATTATATATCATACACACACACACACACACACACACACACACAAACACACACATGCACACACTCGTGCACACACACACAAACACATACACACACAGTAAGGTTCTGTGTGGATTTTCTCATCTTCTGAAAATATGAAATCTATTTCTAGATAATTATTTTTCTTTAATATTTAAGATATCAATGATCTCTATTTTTTCCTTCATCTACATAGATTTTTATACATAAGTTTCAACTACCATTCATACATAATATATAAGCTATAAAATTGTTATGGCTTGGATATAAAGCATTCTCCAAAAGGCTCATGTCTTAAAGACTGGTCTTCACGTGAAGGATCCAAGTTGAGAAGCAACAATATCACTGAACTACTGCCTTAATAAAGGAATTAATTCATTGTGAAATTTAAAATTGAAAGTAATATCGGGGCTAGTAGAAACTTGTGCAGGTGAGGACTATTTGGATTAAGCAGATCATCATGAGTATGAATCAGAAGAGCTTACACTCATTTCTTTCTGTCTCAGTCCTGGCTACCCATAGCTAAGCAACCCCTCAGAATGTCCCCAGAGCCACCCAGTATGGATCCTTCTAGTTTGTCTTAGATTGAGACCTCTGAAACTAAATAAATCCTCCTTTCATATGGCTCATCTTAGGTATTTGTCACAGAAACAAGAAAGTAAGAATAGAAGAGAAAGAGAGGAGGGAGGGACAGATGGAAATAAAAACAAATACACTTCTTTTGATTCTCAACTATACATTTATTTAAGAAAGTTTTCCTCATATCTATTATTTAATACAAATTATATATAGAAGAAGCTCTTGAGTCACTTGCTTTTTAAAATATTTTCTCTTGGTAATGTAATTGGGAACACTAAGTTTGTTCTAATAAACTTCTACTCTTCCTTATTTTCTTTCTTGGAGATTAGATTCCCTCAGAAAACATTGTCCTTTCTCTGTTCCTATACACACGCAAGTGTGCACACATGCTCTCTCTCTCTCTCTCACACACACACACACACACATACACACACACACACACTAGCTGAGTGTTTTACTCTATTCAAGAACTGAAATCACAAACACCATTTTAGCACCCTTTTTCTGTTACATATCACATTATGAAGAAATTGGCTACTTAACAGTTATTTCTTTATTGAATATGTAAGTAGGCTCTTAAAGATAATCTCATTATTTATCATTAATCTTATAAGCATAACTCACCCTTGAACAAACCAACAAAACACTCTTTATTTAAATAAAAATTAGATTCATAATGTCATGTGTTGTGGCATTCAAATCCATTGAGAAAGACCAAAGACTAAAACTCAATTCAAATTTAGATTAGATAAATTTTATTCTTACTGCTAGTAGAACAATGCAGCCTTAGAGCCAATATAGCTGCCTCACAGAATTAGAGGTTAAGGAAAGTTTTTAAGGACAGACATCAGAAAGGTTTGCATTACAAATATCCATGGATTTCACAGCTGGGCAACAAAATTGTTTTATTTCCCTCAGCTGTCTTTTCCTTCCTGTTATAGTAGTAAAAGACCATTTTATCCTCTTTCCCATAGCAATAAGCAGGATTTACTGAAACAAGGGTAGGTGTTAGTATCCCACAGCCCATTATCCTTTTCTTATCTCACCTGTAAGCTACTAGAATTTCCCAGGCATTCTATAGCAAAGAGTCAATGGCCCTAAAGGGATGCCTGACTCCATAGTAAGTTTGTTTAGTCTTCTCGTGTGTGTGTGTGTGTGTGTGTGTGTGTGTGTGTGTGTGTGTGTGTAAATTATTATACAAGTCAGAGTGCTAATGCCTGGGATAGAATAATTCATTTCTGGCAGGCAAAAAACACAATGCCATCAGGTTAGGACTTGCAGTTACATCCTTACAGGAGCACAACGTTATACACATCTTTGATTCTAGATGTCAACATCTGTAAGTCTAAATCAATGTAACCACCTACTGAGTCGTATCCCTTGAAATAATGGCCTTAACAGAACAAAAGGCCTCTGAATTATGATGTCATATAAAGACATCTTTTCTGCTACATAGACATGTGTATATGTATGCGCATACAGTATTAAATATAACCTACTCTGTGTGTATAATGGAAGTTGTATATATGTTTTCAGGATTGACCTTTCAGGTCATATTTCTTATAGTATTTTTCTCAAAATCACTTCACTATTATCCTTGGCTGGTCCCCTTTGGACACTAGAGACTTGACATTTGATTGAAGGGCACAAATTTTACCAAATTTAGCTTCACAAAACTACCACACAAATTATTCTTCTCTACACCAACAATTCTCTAACTTATTACTCAGCTTCATACTTTAATTTTATAAGGAAATGAAAGCAATCAGAATCACACTTCGCTAAATGAAGGAATGCTTGGCTTTCCAATTAATGATTGTCTTCTCCTTCTTCTTTGTGATTTAGGTTTCATTAAAGAATGATTTTATAAAATGCTAAAAACTGTAACACTGATACTGATAGAGCTAGTCAGAAGTGGAGAATTAAGAAGTTCTATTCCCTGATCTCCATGGCTTCATGGATGTAAATTAAAGGCGATCTGCAGCTTCCTATTCCTAACCACCATGCAAGGCCCTAAGCATCATGATGGATATTCTCTGAAACAAGAAGATAAAAATAAGCCATTCATTCCAAAGTTGTTTTTTTTTTTTTGTCATTTCATTTAATTGTAACATCATAAAATTAACTATTACACATCGAAACACAAATAACACACTATTGGTTAAGTCCTCTCTTGTGTACAACATTTATTGAATGATTATGAAAAATATTACATTGAAGAAAAACTTTCAAGCTAAATTAAATAATTAAGCTCATCTATTTATTAAGGTGGTGCCAGCTTTTCTGCCAGTGATGCTTGAATTGCCCTTAATGCGGCAGTTGCTTTATTCTTTCATGTCTTCTCTCCTATATTCCATGAATCATGACTCCTTTTCCACATAGGAGTTTTGAAATAAAGTCTTGGAATATTAAGTCATTCTCTTAAATAAGACCATTTTCTTACTTGAAAATGTCTATATCGTGACAGAGAAATGACATTAGTACATTTTTAAAATTTACAAAAGTAGTCAGCAGTTCTTGTTGCAAATCCTGAGGAAGTGTACTCTTTAAAATAGATTCCTATTTCTTTTGAATTGTAATGAAAAGCATAATTGCAAAATAAGTGCACTTTTGTTCAAAATTTATATTCTTGACTTCGTACATCCTGATTTATAAAACTCAACGATATCTCCTTTTGAATACATAAAGACGTTACCTTTAAGTGACAATGGTTTCTGTAAGGAGTACAGGTTTTTCTGCCTGCCCCCGCCTGTCTGGTCCCACTGCCACGCCGCCAGCCCCAAACAACACACAGAGACTCTGTATTTGATACAATACTGTTGGCCCGGTTACTTGTTACTTATCGGCTAGCTCTGCCTTTAATTATTAACCCATTTCTATGTATCTTCACATGGCCTTCTCTTACCGGGGGAGGCGGCTGGCGTCCAGCTCTCTCCAGACTCTCCATCTTGACTCCTCCTTACTACTTCCTATTTCCTTCCTTGTCTCCTAGTCCCTCCTATCTTCCTTTCCTATTGGCCAACAGTGCTTTATTATTAACCAGTATGAGAAACATATACAGAATGACATCTCCCATCAGGTTTCAACATTTTATTGAAGTAGCAACTCTTGTTTTTTTTGTGTGTGTTGGGGGAGGAGCACATATGGAAAGCAATGAAACTTAGTAAGCCTTTTACATCTTCTAAGATTTCAATCAGGAGATGTCAAGCTAGAGTTAAGAAAGTAAGAGTGAGAGAGAAAGGTGAGGATCAATGATGAGATCAGATAATTAGTGAGTGCAGCTGATTTGGCCTCAGCATCCACAGCTTTGTCCTTTCTCCACACTCTGAGGATGTCCATTAGGCCTCTTGCTGTTATGCATTGCACTATACTTAGTCATAGGTGCCAACTGGAATAGCATATTTTTCCAAATTCCTTGCATGTGAGCTCATACGAGTTCAGATTTTCCTCATGGTACTCTAGAATTTTAGCATCAGAAAAAAAAAAATGCTGAAACTAACCAACATATCAACCCTGTCAAAGAAAGAAGAGAGCTTGATGTGGCCCTCCATGAAGACTTGTGCACAGTTTCTGGTAGACATGCAGAGATATTTTCTTGATAGGTGTAGCCTCTGGTTGGTATCCATGTTCCACAAAACTAATAAATAAAACCTCTATACCATTCTACTAAGTCCTAACAAAATCATCAGGATGTACTCAGATGCAAAGGGAAAGAACTTTAAAAGAAACAAAAGTAGGTATAGTTGTGAAAAGGAAGGAAATTATCCAGACAGGAACATGAACAAGAGAGTAGTACCGGGGTATAAATATGTCAAAATTATACAGATGTATTAAAAATATCATGAGGCCAATTATTACATATAATTTTTGAAAGCTAAAATATATTAAAAATAGATGAAAACAGATTCTCTAACTGATTAAGTAGACACATTTTTAACCTCTATAGAAAAGGAGTCCTCAAGTGAATCTCCAAGAATATATATTTTCAATCCTAAATAGTGAGCAAAAAAAAAAAAAAAAAAAAGGTATGAGAGTTCACCATAACTATAACTATAACTTCATTACCAAGACCACGAAACAGCACAATACAGCATCATCCTGATTGTTAAGCACAGGGTGCACAAGAATTAATGAGGGTGCAACCTCCTCTCTATCAACTGATTGATGGAAGCTTCATTTTGCAATTGTCCTTTCTCTTCCTTCTTTATGGCTACATGTGGCCGAGGACTTGAGTCAAATCGTGAATCGCAAATACAGTTTTCACCATAGAATGTATATGTGATAGTTATGCAAAGGCTGTATTTTTCAAACTTGACAGATTCTCACTTTAATTAAAATTCTGAATCGATAATTCAATATAAGAAAATTATTCAATATAGGCTTTTAAAACAGGATTAACTAGATTTGGTAACAAATAAAATACTACATTTAGGGTATATTTTTTGCAAATGCCTGAAGAGATTTTTTTAAATATTTATTTATTTTCTTTTGAAGTTATAAGTATAAATGGCTGTATCTATGTGCATTGTCATGTCCATGTAGTACTGGTAAGGCCAGAGGCTGATGAATCCCCTGGAAGTAGAGTTTCAGGTGGTGGTAAGTAACTGAACTTGGGTTTTGGAATGAACTTGGACCCTATGCACGAACAGTAGGTGAGGTTAACTGAAAACCTCTCCAGCATTGCAGAACAGGGCATATTGCCTTCAGTCTTGTATGAACTTTTTGTCTTTATGTACAAATTCCCATGAACGGATTTATTTACAAAATGCCATTAGAAACATTTGTGTACATTTGTCAGAATTGTTGTTTGGAATAATGGGAACATTATTGCTTTTTTACTTTTTTGCTTATATTTGTTTCTGGTTAAGGGAGTACATCTTGTGGGCGGAGTTATAGGGTAAGAAAAACTGGAATGCAGTTCTAGAAGCAGTATATTACAATCATGGAGACTTGTGTAATGTTAGGAACTATACACAAAACACTTCTCCTGTTTCCCAATAAATATGTGCCACAGATTTAAACCAAGCATATGCATTATAGTAAAAATGTCTAAGGTATAAGTCTAATAAATTTTAGAATTAACATTGGGATTCAAGTCCCAACCATCTAAATTTTTGTAGTTGCCGACCATAAGACTTTCTATAATGCTACAGGAACCTGAAACATTTGTATTCATGTTTATGGTTGGGAAGTCAAGCAAAAATATGTTTCAGATACTATTTCCCTAAAAATGCTTATCTGAGTTCACACCACTTCGATCAATATATTACCCAACATAATGCTGGCATTATACAGTGATAATTTGACTAGCGCAGTCCCTGTCCTAAGGAATTATACGAATAAATGTACAAATAAATATTAGCACCTAATAGGAAGTAAGATTCTATGTTTACTTCCATGAGTGTTTTAGAGAATCAGTACAACTGAGAAATAACTAGTCTCATAATGTGTGTATTTATTCCACTTGCTTAAATGTTCTCTGTCATTGGATATTTTCATGTCAGGGGTTCATAAGTACCAACTAGTTTGCCTTTCACATTCCAAAGAATCACTGTGTATAGCTAGATGATAACCAACATATGTTTGAATTTTGGAAATGTGTCTTGGTGGATAGAACCAAATGCGTCACTTTAAAGATGGTATTTACAGCTGGGAAGCCAGCATGGGACTGACTCAGGCCCCCCTGATTATGGGTCTCAGCCAGAAGGACTGAGCAGTCTAAGAGACTTCAGACAGTGGAGCCAGGATGTATCCCTGGTTCACAAAAGAACTTTGCGAACATATCCCCCATGGAGGGATAACTGCCTTAATCTAGAGACAGGAGAGAAGCCCTAGTCCCTACTTCACAGGACCTGTCAGATCTACATGACCCCAACTGGATGGCACTCCCCTACATATGGAATTGGGGTGGGGGGATGGGAGGGGAGGGTGTTTAGAGTGCATGTGAGAGGGCAGAGAGGGTAAAAAGGGAGCGAAGGAGGGAGGGAGGGCTGGGGGAGAGGGAGCGAGGGAGGGAGGGAGAGGGAACTGGGATCGACATGTAAAATAATATATTAAACTAAAAAAAAAAAAAAATGCTTTGACTCCAAAATTTAAGTTCAAGGACAAGTTACTGGGGAAAAGGATTTCTATTTTTGTTTCCACAGAAAATGAAAAGATGTGGATTCCTTCCAGACTAATGTGGCTTGATCACGCCAGACCACCTGAAACAGAGTACAAGCTGATCCTACATTCAAAACAGCTGGACAAAACAGCCCTACAGACTACAGCCAGGATATCTGAATCTTCTTCGAATCCCCCAAGACAGCGCCCCTTACCAGCAGGAAGTAGTTTGGAAAGAACGATGCCCAAATTCCCAAATATTATGTATAAATGTTTGTTTTCATTTAATTGGACTGTTATAGAAAATTAAATAAAATTAAAAAAAAGAAAAAAGAAAAAAAAATCAAACTGGAATGATATCTGATATCAAAATAGCATTTATCACCCAAGAGCGTGGCAAAAATTCAGAGGCTTACTACTGTGGTGTACTGGTGAGACCTAAAGAAAACAAACTCTTCCATTGTGACTAATAGGACAGCATATGGTTATAGCTATGCAGGGGCTTTGGTAATGGGATAAATGGCCAACTGAGGTGCCTAAAAAAAAAAAAAAAAAAAAAAAAAGATGCTATTTACTTTTTTTTCACTTTTAAATATTTTATTAATTTACTTTTTACATTCCAATCCCAGTTCCTTCTCCCTACTCTCCTCCCATTCCACCACTCCACCACACCTCTCTCCTTCCTGCTACTCGAAGAGGGTAATGCCTCCCCTAGGCATTACTAAGTCTGTCCTATCATCTTGTTGAGCCAGGACAGAAGTACCTCCCTGCCCCCAACACCCTGTGTCTAGGCTGAGCAAATATCTCTCTTTATTCAGGCTTCATGAAGTCAGTTTGTGCATTAGTGTTAGATCTTGGACCCACTGCCAGTAGCCTCTTATGTTGTCCCAGTCACACCATTGTCACCTACATTAATGGAGTCTTGATGGGAGATGTCATTCTGTATATGTTTTTCATACTGGTTAATGAATAAAGCACTGTTGGCCAATAGGAAAGGAAGATAGGAGGGACTAGGAGACAAGGAGGAAAGAGGAAGGAGTAAGGAGGGGTCAAGATGGAGAGTCTGGAGAGAATAGAACCACCAGCCAGGGAGACCAGACGCCTGCCCCACTCCCCGGTAGGTGAAACCATGTGGAAATATAACGAAATGGGTTAATGCTTAAGACAGAGCTAGTTGATAAGAAACAAGTACCTGGCCAACAGAATTATATCAAATACAGAGTCTCTGTGTGTTAATTGGGGCTGGCACAGCGGGACAAGCCCGGCAGCAAGAAGAAAAACCGAACTCCTTATATATTGTGCTCACGTGGCTAATCAGAACTTCTGCTTAAAATTTAACAAAAGCTTAAAAAAGGGTTTTAAAAATAAAAGAACAGAGACAAGCAAGGTTTCTTGGTAGCAGCATTTTTCTCGGTTGGACTCTGCTTTGCCAGAGACAAGCAGATATTTGCGCGGCTCCTTTAAGGGAAGAATCCTGACTCAGCATAAGCGGCAAAAACCACAAGGCTTTTAAGAAGCACTGCTAACAATTTATTGGTGTGTATGAGAGCTAGCAATGGCAGTGACCATATCTCCAAAATGGCGGCATGCTTTCTGGATGGCAGCACAGGCCAAGGCGGTGAGCACAGCTTTCTGTGCTGGCAGTAAAAGTACCCGCTGCCATCTTTGATAAACAGGGCTGACACGGCTATGATTTTCATTTTAGCAATGTTGTTGTTTAACAGATAAAGATGTGGCTACAAGAAGATAAAGATTTACAGTAAAGACAGATTCACATTATGAAAAAGCACTAAAGGTTTACAGTATGTTCTAAAATATATGTAGGCTTGGGGTAGAAAACGAATAGAATGCTTTTAAATAGACAGAGAGGAGCTGGATGTGGTAGCACACACCTTTAATTCCAGCAATGGGGAGACAGTGGCAAGCAGATCTCTGTGATTTGCAAAGTAAACGTGGTATGCAGAGTGAGTTCCAGGACAGATAAGAGTTACACAGAGAAACCCTGTCTCAAAAAATAGAAAAGAAACAGAATAATAAAAAAGCCACAGATGGAGAGAATCTGGATACTGTATGGTATTATATTGTCTTTGTATCTTTTGACTGCTGAGGAAATAACAACAACTGTTAAAACAAATGCTACTAGATTAATTCAATTTATATATTTTAAAAATGCTTTGACTCAAAAATTTAAGTTCAAGGACAAGTTACTGGGGAAAAGGATTTCTATTTTTGTTTCCACAGAAAATAAAAAGCTGTGGATTCCTTCCAGACTAATGTGGTTTGAGCAAGCCAGACCCCCTGAAACAGCGTTCCTGGTGATCCAACATTCAAAACAGCTTGAACAAGGCAGGCTTGCAGACTATAGCCAGGATATCTGCCTCTTCTTAGGATCCCCATGACAGTGCCCCCTGTCAACAGAAAGTAGTTTGGAAAGAACGATGCCCAAATTCCCAAATATTGTTTATAAATGTTTGTTTTCATTTAAATGGGTTTGGTTATAAATGGTTAATAACCACAACCAAGCTTTTTTTAAAGGTAAAAAAAGGGAATATGGTATAGATATGAATATTTTGTTTTGGAATGGATTTTCATTTATTGATACAATTTAAGGTCAATTTTGTGATATGTATATTTCTCCTCTTGCTTAGGCATTGTGTTTATATAGCTCATTTAGGGATATAATGTATAATTTAGTACAGATTTTAGATAGCTACCAATAATAGTCAGAACGTATAGTTAAGTTAGTTAGGATTTCTAGATATACAGACATGAATTTAAGATGAATAAGCATTCTTCGAAACTTTCATAGACCTACAGCATATGTCATTTAAAATGGTTTAGGGTTTTTCTTGACAATGAGACATAACTGCTCCTGGCAACACTACCTGCCTCAAAAAGAAGGATGGACATTAAAGAAACACATTATGAAGTTTACTTCCAATATGGCAAGACTAGCCATTTGGACAAGATACTGCTCTTGTAAGGACTGTTTGACTTTGTGCTATATATACTGGACATGCAGGACCCACAGAAAAATGACTACTGATTCAAGATGGACATTGCTACAGAGATCCTGCTTCATGGAAGAGTCGGCCAGACAGTTTGCAGGACACAGAGAAAAGTGACTAACAAACTGCCAATACAAGAAGACAGTTTAAGGTTTCCTACTTTGCTAAAGAGTCTACTAGACACACTATTGCCTATGGGCTGAAGATGGAAGATTACAGTAGAACTTCAGGTGACTGACAAGGTGAGATATCTCTGTCATTTCTAGACCATTTCTGTGGTCTTTGAAGGAGTTGAAGACAGATAGTTATGGTTATAGTTTTCTTTAGTTAGGTTTAAAGATGTTACATATAGATCTTTAGACTCACAAAGATGGAATAGATGATGGGATATTTTCTTAAATCTTGCTAAATGTTAGTGAACTAAATATTGTTACCTGTGATTCTTATTTCATAACTGTTATATATCTTGCTATGTTAAGGTTAAAACCCTTCTCTTTATTTTAAACAGAAAAGAGGAGATGATGGGAGATGTCATTCTGTATATGTTTCTCATACTGGCTAATGAATAAGGCACTGTTGGGCAATAGGAAAGGAAGATAGGAGGGACTAGGAGACAAGGAGGAAAGAGGAAGGAGTAAGGAGGGGTCAGCATGGAGAGACCAGGGAGATGAGACACCTGCCCCACTCCCCGGTAGGTGAAACCACGTGGAATTACATAGAACTGGGTTAATAATTAAGACAGAGCTAGCCGATAAGAAACTAGTACCTGGCCAACAGAATTATATGAAATATAGTGTCTCTGTGTTATTTGGGGCTGACACACGCGGGACAAGACCAAGCGGCGGGCGGAAAAACCATACTCCTTATAGAGTCTAGTTTGGTTTTTGCAGGTTCCACATTTCTCAGACCCTAGTCAGTGATCTCACTAGTGCAGTCAGCTGATTCTGTGGGTTTCCCCATCATGGTCTTGAGACCTTTGTTCATAGTTTCTCTCCTCCCTTACTTCACTTTTACTAAAAGAGCTTGGCCCATTGGTTAGTTGTGAATATCAGCATCTGCCTCCATCTGTTTCTGGAAGATGGTTTTAGCTTATCTGGGGTTGTGGACTAGAGTCTGGGCATTTCGCTTTATGTTGGACATCCACTTATGATTGAGCTCATAACTATATTTGTCTTTCTGGTTTAGGGTTGCCTCACTCAGAATGGTTTTAACATACTGTTTCTTTAAACAACTCTGAGAATAAGTCTCAGTTAAAAAGCAAAGCTGTAAACAATGACAGAGCTTCCAAAATCGGAAATAATGTGGAAGAACAACATGAATACTAGGGGGATGAGAAGGAATTTGCTGGGTATAAGAAAAAAGAAGTCACTATTCTGATTCCATACTCTAGAAGTGGACTTCCAGTATGGATAAGTTATTTTGAGAGTCTCATCCCTATGATTTCCAGTGTCAGAAAGTCTCAGATTACATGTCACTGAAGAGTTCTTACTACACAAATTGTGTCCAATTTGTCACTAACAACAGATTCAATGACAGAAATGTCCACTGTAGCATTACAAGATAAAGTCCACAATATAATTTTGCAATGTTTAAGTAAAGCAGTTCACCATGTGGATTCATCTGGCTGCTGAAGAAGCCTCAGAGAGGAGCTACTCTGGAATCTGCTCACTCTCCACACCTGATTCAAATCACCAAGTTCATCCATTCTCATGCAGGACCTTTCTGCTGGGATCCAACGTACAAAAGAAAAGCACTCAGTAAATGTTTGCACTTAATCAGTCATGCTTTAGAAAGCTAGCCTACATGTATACCCATCATCTGTCTGGGCAAAAGGCTTTATCAGCTTTTAGACAGTAAATGAGTCACTCTGCAAAGCTCTTTCCAGACTAATGGTATCTCTAATTTCTCTATTAGATGGACTAGAGTATTAAGGAGGGAAATCTGTGTTATTATGCTCCCAGAGAATGAACTCCCCGCAAGCATACATGAGTATAATAGCTGATAAAACCTTGAAAAATACAAGGTTAAAATTGTGTTTATCTGCACCATGCCATCTGTATCCCCTAACAGCTTGAACAGAAAGGATTTGTTCCTTAAGCATTATTAGTTTTGCTAAAACTCGTCCTTGTTTTCACTACCCCGAGGAAATAAATGGCATTGTAAAAATGAAGCCACGCTTATTATAACCTAACCTATGGACCACTTTTTCAAAAGCAATTTGCTCATTTGACATCGTTTTCTTCCCAGTGAGAATAAATAGAAATATGTGGCCTTTTCCTATTCAAGTTCAACTTGCCCTTTATGTCAACTTTTCTACCATATTATTTTAGGAGGGGCTATCAGGTCATTGAAAATATAATTGGTTTAGGTGTTTAAAAATCTCTTAATAAATCTTCCTTGGACTTATGTGTCAAATTTAATTTTTTACTATTTTGTTCACTTATCATTCCAGAAATCAAAGTGGAGATTTCCTTTGAGAGTACTGGCTGAGAAAAGATTAAGAGAGGCCTGCTATGTGTCCTAATAATTTACATATTATTTTCAGTACTGATCACACACTTGCATTTCGCTGCATGAAAAGTCAGAAAGCTCCATACAACAGAGTTTTTATTTCCTTTTTCTTAAAATGCTGTATTTTAATGAAATTTACAGAAAGTAGTTTGTGTGTGTATATATCTGTGTATGTGTATCTGTGTATGAATGTTGTAAGGCAGAGCCATGTAGTAATATATACAAAGAACTTGCTCAATAAGAGTATAACAAAACTTGGAAATTTTACATTTGTTGAAGAAGAGATATATATGACAACTTCCTAGATTTACATTTAAAGAAATTGTTAAAAACGGTGGGGTCTTAGCACTGTAACAAATAGATTAAGTAGTTAGTGTTTTAAACTAGGTTTTATTCTCAAAACATGCAGCTGTTATATCTAATGAGTACTGCAATTACATACAAATAATTGCATGGCTAATAAATTATGAACAGAAAAATTCAAAAATTTTACTTCATGTATTCATCAGAAAATTCATAAGAACAGTTAAGTTATTTATTTAGGTTGTTGATGGAGCATAGTTCCTATGGTGAAAGGTTCTTTACAGCCTTTAATAGCATGAGAAAATATGACAGACATATTCTTGAGTGCTTTTGCCATGGCTATAGAAGACATGATACTTCACCTTAGAATGCTGTTAACAAGCTAATATTCTTTCTTCACTAAGTACACAAGTGACATAATTAAGAATATAGGATATACCTCAAATTCTCCACCTTACTCTTAATATGACCGTTTATTTGAATGCTTGTCTATATATGATAATATGACATACTCTCTGGTGTCATGACAGACTTTATAAAACAGTATCTTTAGATATCAAAAATCACTATGAAATACACATTATTAAAAAGAACTTTAAATGCAGTTTTAATCAAGAAAGTTTAATGAAGACTAGGTTAGATTGTCAAGTGTTCTAAATGTCTTTTTACTACTTCACTGGATAGCAGGAGATTTAAATATACTTTAATGTTACCACTCAAAGACATGAAGGTGGATAGTTCTTACTAGAAGAGCAGTGTTTGATAATCTCTGCAAGCGTGTTGGCTTGATTGTTAATAAAGTGTTTTTCTCAAGATTAAGTAATATAAATAATTCACTGGAGTTCTTATATTAACTATAAAGATATATTATTTAAATAGGTAATATCTGTCAAGGAAATAATGTGTCTGATTGCTGTGCATATATTGGAAGAAATACAGGAAAAGATGAACCCAAAAAATGCAAGAAATCAACAAATCTCTTAAAGAAAGGAAGGTAAGCCAAGAAAAACATAATCAAAGAGATGAAGGAAACAATTCGAACAGTTCAAGACCTGAAAATTGAAATAGAAACAATAAAGAAAACACAAACTGATGGAATGCTGGAAATAGAAAATCTGGGAAAATGATCAATAACTACAGATGCAAGCATAACCAATACAATGGAATTCCAAAAACATTCCAACAAGAGATGGAAAAGAGAATCTCAGGCGCTGAAGATAAACAAGAGGAAATAGATTCATCAACCAATGAAAATCTTAAATCCTACAAATCCTTAACACAAAATATAGTGGAAATGTAGGACACAATGAAAAGTCCAGCCCTAAGAATAATAGATATAGAAGATGGAGAAGAAGCCCAGCACAAAGGCACAGAAAACATCTTCAACAAAATCATAGAAGAAAACTTACCCAACACGAAACAAGCCTATGAATGTACAAGAAGCATACTGACCATAAAATATACTGGAAAAACAACAAAAAGTCCCCTTGCCACATAACAATCAAAACCCTCAACATACAGAATATTAAGATCAGTGAAGGAAAAAGGCCAGGTAACATATAAAGGTAGACCTATCAGAATTACCCTTCTCCATAAGAATTATGAAAGCCAGAGGGTTCTATATAGATATTCTACAAACACTTAGAGAACACAGATGCCATCCCAAATTACTATACCAGTGAAATTCTCAATCACTATAGATGGAGAAAACAAGATATTACTTAGCAAAACCAGATTTACACAATACATATCCACAAATCCATCCCTGGAAACTTGAATGCAAGGAAGTTAACTACACTCACAAAACATAGGCAATAAATAATCCCACTCTACCAGAAGCCAAAAGAAAAAGCAGGGTAAATCTACTCACAATAACACCATTAACAACAAAACCAAAACAAACAAGATTTAACAATCAATAGTCCTTAATTTCCCTCAATATTAATGGTCTTAACTTGCCTATAAAAGGACCAAACCAGATCCCCTGAACGTGGGTGTTAGTTAGAAGGACTGGGCAGTCTATGGGGCCTCTAGTAATGGATAAGTGTTTATCCCTACTATAGGAATGGACTTTTGGAGCTGGGAGTATATTTTCCCAGCCTAGATACATGGGAGAGGGCCCAAGCCCTGCCCGAAATGAGATGACAGACTTGAAGACTCCCCATGGAAGATCTTACCCTCCCTGGGGAGCAGAAATGGGATGGGCTGTGGTTTGATGGGAGTGATAGGGGAAGATGTAAGGGTGAGGTAACTGAGATTGCATGTAAAACAACTTTGTTTCAAATTTAAATTTAAAAGGAGAGAAAAAAAAAGAGACACAGGATAGGAAGACAGAATCCATCCTTCTGCTACATACAAGAAACACACCTCAACTACAAAGACAGGCACTACCTCAGAGTAAAGGGCGGGGGAAAGAATTTACAATCAAATGGACTCAAGAAACAAGTAGCTGTAGATATCCTAATATTTAAAAATTAGAGTTCATACTGAAATCAATAAAAAGAAATGAAGAAGGTCACTTCATATCCATCACAAGAAAAATCCCTCAGGACAAAGTCTTAGTTTTGAATATCTATGCCCCAAATACAAAGGCATCCACATTCGCAAAAGAAACATTACTAATTAACTTCTTGTTTTCTTTGTATATTTTGGAAATCAACCCTCTGTCAGATAATGGGGTTGGTGAATATCTTTAGCCATTCTTTGGGCTGCCATTTTTGTTTTTCTGTGTCCTTTGCCTTACAGAAGCTTTTCAATTTGAGGAGATCCCGTTTATTAATTATTGATCTCAATGTCTGTGCTACTGGTGTTATATTCAGGAAGCTGTCTCCTGTACCAGTTCCTTCAAGGGTCCTTCTCACTTCCTCTTCTAAGAGAATAGTGTGGCTGGATTTACATTGAGGTCTTTGATTCATTTGGACTTAAGTTTTGTGCATGGTGATAGATATGGATCAATCTGCAGTCTTCAACAGGTCAGCATCTGGTTTTGCCAGCACCATTTGTTGAACATGCTTTCTTTTTTCCATTGTATAATTTTAGTTTCTTTGACAATAATCAGGTGTTGCTAGGTGTGTGGGTTAATGTCATGGTATCCAGTTGGAGTCCATTGGTCTTTCTGTCCTTTTTTTTTTTTTTTTTTTTTTTTTTTGCATCAATACCAGGCTGTTTTAAGGACTATAGCTCTAAAACACAGCTTGAAGTCAGAGATAGTGATGCCTCTGGATGTTTTTTTATTGCACAGGGTTGTTTTAGCTACCCTGGGTCATTTGTTTTTCCCTAGGAAGTTGAGTATTGTCTTTCAATGTCTGTGAAGAATTGTGCTGGGATTTTAATGGGGATTGCATTGAATCTGTAGATTGCTTTTGGCAAGATTGCCATTTTTAATATGTTGATCCTACCTATCGAAGAGCATGGGAGATCTTTTCATTTTCTGGTATCTTCTTTAATTGCTTTCTTTTAAGATAAAGGTTACTATTATTATATAGGTCTTTTGCTTGTTTGGTTAGCGTTACCCTAGATATTTTATGTTGTTTGTGGCTATTGTAAAAGGTGATGTTTCTCTTCTCTGATTTCTTTCTCAGCCCTTTTGACATCTGTATATAGTAGGCTACTGATTTTTTTTTTAAGTTAATCTTATATCCTGCCACTTTGCTGAAGGTGTTTATCAGCTGTATGAATTCTGTGGTAGAGTTTTTGGACCACTTATGTAATCTATTTTATCCTCTGAAAATAGTGAGAGTTTGACTTCTTCCCTTTCAATTTGTATCCAATGATCTCCTTTTGTTGTTGTTCTAGCTATAACTTCAAGTAAAATATTGAAGAGATATGGAAAGAGTGGACAGTCTTGTCTTGTTCCTGATTATAGAGGAAACACTTTGAGTTTCTATCCATTTAGTTTGATGTTGGCTGTTGTTTTGCTGTATATTGCTTTCATTATGTTAGGTATGTTGCTGTTACCCTTGATCTCTCCAAGACCTTAATTGGGAAGGGGTGTTGAATTTGTCAAAGTCTTTCCAAGTATCCAGTGAAATGATCATGTGCTTTTTCTTTCTCAGTTTATTTATATGGTGGATGGATTACATTGATGGATTTTCCTATGCTGAACCTTCCCTGCATTCCAGGGAAGAAGACTGCTTGGTCATGTGTGAAGCCTAATTGGACATGGTAGATGATTTATCTGATGTGTTCTTGGATTAGACTTCCCAGTATTTTACTGAGTATTTTTGCAACAATATTCTTGAGGGATATTGGTCTGCAGTTCTCTTTCTTAGTTGTATCTGTGTGGCTTGGGTACCAAGGTAATTATAGCTTCATAAAAAAGAGTTTGGCAGTGACCCTTCTGCTTCTCTTGTGTAGAACACTTTGAGAAGTATTGATATTATCTATTCTTTGAATTTGATAGAATACTGCAATTACATCATCTGGTCCTGGGTTTTTTTGTTTGTTTGTTTGTTTGTCTTTGTTTTGTTTGTTTGTTTTTGGTTGGGAGACTTTTGATGTCTGCTTCTATTTCATTAGAGGTCTATTTAAATTCCTTATATGTTCTTGATTTAATTTAAGTAAGTTATATCTATCCAGAAAATTGTCCATTTCCATTGAATTTTCAAATTTTATGGAATATAGGTTTTCAAAGTATGATCTGTAGATTCTCTGGATTTCCTCAGTGTCCATTGTTATGTTCCCCTTTTCATTTTTGATCTTGTTAATTTGCTTGTTCACTCTCTGCTTTCATAAAAAGACTTGAAAGAAGGAAGCATTTGCTTTTTGCCTGCTTCCGCTTACTTTCTGGCAAGTTTATGTATCTTGCTGCTGAGGTATTATTTTTCCAATGATATTTAAAACTACTTTTGTGCAATATTATCATAGATGGAATACCAGCAATGATATTCGGCCTCATGGACTGGACAACTAACTATTAGATTTTTGACCTTTTCTTTGGAGACAATCACTGTTAGTCTAGCCACACTACAGCATGCAAGACAGTCCACTTAATATATACACATTGATTCTATCAGTTCCCTAGAGAACTGTTGCTATACTTTTCTTTTCCCACCACCTTGCAGCCCCAAATAAATACACAGAGAATCCATATTAATTATTAAACTGTCAGATGATTGATCGGACTTCTTACTGACTAAGCTATATTTTAATTATTAATCCATTTATCTAACCAATTTCTTTCTTTCTATGTATTTCCACAATGTCTTGGCTTACTGTAGAATGCCCAGAACTATTATTATTTTCGTCATATATATCAATCATGTCTCTATTCCCCAGCTTCTCTCTGCCTTCTTCCTTCCTTTCATAGCCTTGGTTATCTTCCTGTGTAGCTATTGTTGCTATGAGCCAAATAGTGTTTTATTCATCAACTAATAAGAGAAATATATATACAGAAAAAAATTCCCCATCATCTCCTCTTTTCTGTCTAAATGAAAAAAACTATTTTAACTTTAACATAGTTACCAAGTAATAACTATAGTTAACAACATTTAGTCCATTAACATTTGGCAAAATTTAAAGAAAATATCATAACTAAGGAAATCCATAACTATAAATATGCGTCTTTAACTCCATCAAAGACCTCAGAATGATAATATATAAACTCTAGAATTGAAAAAGACATCCCACTACTTGGACAGTCGAAGGACATCCCCTGTCCTTTGAGATGAAGTGAAGATCATCACTAAACATATATCTCACAAGATCTACATAAATGGTAGATAATAACCACTTGAGCAAGCTTATAAAGTTAACTTTAGAATAGTATTTTCATAAAGAGACAGATGTGAAACAAACACTAACTTTGTATATTTTAGTTCTATTTTTCTTTTTAAAACTTTTCTTAGAGGCTTACTGGTAAACAAGACAGGATGTCCCAGTGATTGAAGAGAACTCCTGGCCACAGGTATACTATTGCTCCAAATGGCAACCAACTGCAAGCTGCATCTGCTACAGAGCAACTTCTCTACAGATTAGAGACCTATTGGTGTTACATCTGTCTCTGTCACCATATAATATTTTCATTTGAATTCGCAAGTGTACAATGACACTGTTCAGTATAGTACTGAGGTCTTGATCTTTGCTTGCCAATGAATAAGGTTAAGTGCTGGACAGGAAAAGGCTCCCCAGTCTTAATGGCTTTAGTCATTCCAAGAAAAGCACATGCATAATTGAAAGAGTAGAACTCTAGAGAAAGGAGTTGACTTGTCAGAGAGTAGACAGAAACATAATTGTAGAAATGGTCGTATTTTCTTTTCACCCACTCATCTGTATTCAGTCTTAGTAGTATTATCCACTATGATTCTGATTTTTTTTTAATTTAGGAGAGGACATAGAAGGTAAAGGGTGTAGCTGAGAGATAGAATATTTGGCTGGTATATACAAGAACTAGGGTAATGTATACATCATCCTGAAAATAATAACAACAGCAACAACTAACCACAAGAATAAAAGTGTTCTGTGGAGGCATCTCACATGAATTGCTGAAGTCTTAAAGACACTATTGAATCTTGCTACACATAACTGTGCATATATTGGAGATATATAAAATGTGTGGTATGGCACATGTGATCTCTTCTTCAAGCACTCTGCTTTCATTTCTTTCTTGCTATAATTTTACTTGGATCTAACAGTGATTTCTTCTTTGTATGAATGATTTTCATAAGAGCTGGTGACCAACTCTATGCATTATGATAAGATGTACAGAAAACTGTAACTAACTTGGTTACAGTGAATAAATGGCTCCTTTGAGGTTGACAATATCATTTAGATTTAGGCAACTTAACCCAATGTTTAGTGGGCAGTAGAAATGTGTATGTAGAATATGAATATGTAGTAATGAGGGAAGAGAGAGAGGGGAAGAGAGAGAGAATTTATTTTTGAAAGGAAAACAGGTATGACATTAGAAAGAAAAAGTATTTTTAAAGGACTGAATTTATCATTACACTTCATTTCTTCGGTTTGCTTATCTCACATGGGGCATACCAGGATATATGTTCCCTCTTAAACACCTTCTAGACATCTCAATATGTATTTTGTTCTTTAAATGATTAAGAAGAAATCTTTGAAAAGTTTTAGAATTAAACAATGAAACATCAAAATTGTTTAATCCCAGATTTCTTACTAACTATATGCACTTTGACAAACCACATTGTCTGCTTCTTCATGCCATTGTTACATTGATTATAACAGTGAAATAAGATCTGATAATTATGTAGAAACTCTATTGGGTGGGGAGGATCAAAAATGAGTAATGGGAGAAGAAACCATGTACATAATGTATTGTATGAAAAAATAAAATAAAATTCAGCTAAAACATCTTAAATTCATATAATTTCATCTTTTGTTTTAAAATCAGAACCACACAAGTTGTCTAGAACAAATTAAGCCATCGGTTAGTTATTGTTTTCCTTTAGTTTTTATCAGTATAAATTTAAATATCATGGGGTGCACTGTGGGAAGCTATTTATGCTTATTTCATCTTCTTCTTGGTTCTCTCACATTTATAATCCCTCTCCCATTTTCTGTTGGTTTATTCCTTTGCTCGTTTTCATCTGCTGGTTTTTCTGTGTGATCTTGCTCCCTTCCAAAGATGAGTGGAGGGGCTTGGTATGGGCATAACTAAATGAAACATACTGTAATTTTTGCTGCTTCTTCAAACACTAGTTCTCTGACTCACATCAGTATGTTGTAGTCACAGGTAGGGACCACTATTGCAGTCACCTGCACATATCTTGATTGGGTTCCTACTGACCTGAAAGCACAGAGCACCTTGGAGGCCAATGAGGTGATTATTATGGGTCAATAAGACTAGAAAGGCTTGTGAAATAACAAATTGGTGCAAATCCTTCATGTTCCTGCTATTCAGCACAATTCTGCTTTCTACTGTGCTGAAGGCACCACCAGTTTGAGTAATGAGACTAGCAGTCAACACAAGATTAATTACTCCAAGCCAAGTGTCTTTCATATTGGAAGAGGGTTAGATGGATTAACTACAAATTTCATACCGGGTAGCTCAGGAGCTTGGAGAACACGTAGAAATAAATGCCGATAGACACCACACCAGTCCCATTTCTTGGTCATGTGAAAAATAGATGGAAATATCCATAAGGATTAAATTTAAATATATCATCATTCAGCAGGAGACCTATGTCAAGAAAGGAAGGACAACGCAGTTTAATAAGGATTAGTCTCAGGACTTAGATACAAGTTTGCTTCCACACTTTTGTTCAGAGAATTAAATATATTGCTTTTCATAATTTACTGTACTCGCTTGGTTTTTGAATAAGTCAAAGAAAAGCCCTGAATAGAAACAGTTCATTTTTCTCTCCCGTGTAAGTTTTATAAAATGAAATTCACTATGCATTTATAGCTGAAAATCCTTTTTGAGAGATTATTATATTTTTAATAAAGAATTATAGATATTTTTTACTATTGAGAACCTTTATTCCATAGAATGCATTCTGATCACATTTCCCCCTCCTTCTACTCCTCTCACATCCTCCCACCCCCCCACACCCAACTCTAAGACCTTTGTTTCTCTCTCTAGTTATTAAAAAATAAAATAAAATACATGGCCAAAAAAAAAAAAAAAGACCACAGACACACAAACAAACATATGTCTAGTTATTTGGAAGGAAGGTACAGTGTTTATGTGTGAAGTCAGCATAAAATCTTCAGGGGATCTCCTTTCACAGGGTGAATCCCAGGGAGAAATCTCAGGTTATCATTCTTAGTGGCAAATACCTTCATATGCCATGCCATCTCTAGACCTATCTAGCTGCAAATCTGTGTTCCTCTTGTTTCTGCTTCCCAAGTGCTACAATTCCTAGCAGGCATCACTACACCAAGCTTGTTATATGTTATAATTCACAATAATTATAATTTACTCCTCTGTAGTATGACTCTTCAGGCACCTCTCTTTTTCAGTGTCTTACTTGAAATAAAATACAATTCTTCAAAAGGCCCAGAGCTTTTTGTCTTACTGATGGCTACACCACTCTGCCCAGTGAGTAATATGAAGGATTTGATATTCTACCAATTTAAATAAACCAGTGTCTCTGCATGAAAAACTAGGAGATTGTAGTATTGCATTTGCTATACAGATTTCATGTCTTGAAGTGTGAAGGGCTTACAGGGAATTAAAGTAAACACGACATAATTCTTGTTAGTGAAAATAAATTGCCTGCTTATTCCTTATGTCAGGAACTAGAGAACCCAATTGTCTAAATAATGTTAGTAATAAAGTGATCATTATAAAAATTGTGTCATGAGTATGGATAATAGTTCTTTAGAAGGCAAGGCACTGTTTTGAAAATCACCACACACTATAGACACAGCAAATAGATAAGTGAAGCTGGAATTGAATTTTACGCTTCCTCCTCAGTGGCTGGATTTGGTAGCTGAAGACCTAGTATGCTATATATAGATCTTCTGGGCACAATATATGTTCTCTGCTACAATAGTGACATAATTGGGGGAGGGTGATAACCAACAGCTTTCTGACTAGACCTGAAGTCTATGTCACAGGAAAAAATGTGTCTAGAAATGTAACCTTCTGTCCAAACCCTATTTGTATGGAGGTCACAGGCCTAGGGAATAATTTACAACTGGTGTTATCCAAAAAGTACCTATTTTCATACCGCCAATAGCTAATGTTTACATACTTGGGATACTGCTACTCTTAGTCATGGTCAGAGAAACTTATTTTTATAAACAGTAATGGTTAACACGTAGACTTACTCATAACCAGTCGAAGTACTGAGATTAAGTGTCGAGTGCTCATTTCTAAAGAGGACATCTATACTACCCTCTTTAAGACCTAGGAAACAACTTGTAGGGAAAAGTCGATGAGGAAAACAGTGTAAGAGTCAGAGGACAGAGGGGCACTGTGTCTTCTGGTAATCAGTTGACAAGTACAAGAATGAATAGCCAGCTGCAAAAGACTGAGATGTGACAAGGACATGAAGGTGGTAAGCAGGAAGAAAACAAAATAGTAAGAATAAAAGTGTCAGAAGGCATGGAAGGGAGATAATAAAGGATAGTGAGGGGGTGGACTATGTTCTCTACATTGTTTTTTTAAAAATAATTTATTTTTATTTTGTTTGCATTGGTAATTTTGGGCATGTATATCTGTGTGAGGGTGTCACACTTGTAGTTACAGACAGAATTACAGACAGTTGTTAGCTGCCATATGGGTACTGGGAATTGAACCAGAGTCTTCCGGGAGAGCAATCAGTGCTCTTCACCACTGAGGCATCTCTCCAGGCCAAATTTTCTCTACATTATTTTATAGACATATATAGAACTGTCAGAGAATTAAACATCTAAGAAATAATAATTCCTGTTTATGGAAATGTCTGTGTTAGGGTAATAAAACTATTTATATGGTTTTAGAAGAAACACTTTTGTGACGCTTACTAGATGGCAGCAATGTTCCAAAATATTTGCTAATAATTTACTTGTCTTTTGATTTATGCTTTTAGAATTTCATATGTAAGTATGTAAGTGTATTTTTTTCTGTTTATTTTTATTTTTCTAATTAATTAATTTATTTATTTTACATCTCAACTACAATATCACCTCCCTCCTGTCCTCCTGTTCCCTCCCCCCACTCCACCCTCAATCACCTCCTCCTCTGTTTCTGTTCAGAAAGGAACTGGCATCCCATGTGTATCAGCAAAGCACCTCCCACTGTATTTAGGCTGGAAAGGCAATCCAGTATGAGGAATAAGTTTCCAAGGAGCAGCCAAAGCATTATGGACAGACCTTGCTCCCCATTGTTTGGAGTCACAATAGATGTAAAGGGCTTAGGTTGGTTTCATGCTGGCTCTCTGGTCATTGGTTCACAAAGTGCATTTCTTTGAGCCAGGTTGGGGATTTGTGTGTGTTTCTTGTGATGACTTTGACCCCTTTGGCTACTACAACCCTTCCTCCCCCTCTTCAGTAGAATTCCTCATGGTCAGCCTAATGTTTGGCTGTGGTTCTCTATATCTATTCATATTAGTTACTGAATGGAGACTCTCTGATAACTATTTATGCAGTTACCAATCTGATTAGAGGATAAGGCCAGTTCAGGCTATGTATCCACTATTGCTAGGAGTCTTAGTTGGAGTCATCTGTGTAGATTTCTGGAGGTTTCCCTTGTATCAGATTACTTCCTGTCCTTGAAAAGCCCATCACCTTTCCAGTCATCTTTCAGTACTCTCCCCTTCCATCTGTCCCTACAACCTGATCCCTCAAGTTCCTATCCCCACCTGAGTCCCTAGTACACCTATGAAATCTCTTCTACTTCCCCTTCCCAAGGAGACACTTGACCCTCCTTGTTACCAAGCCTCTGATCTTCTCTGATGCTGTAACTTCTCTGACTCTACTTACGAGTAAGTAGATACCATGTTTGTCTTTCTGGGTTTGGGTTACCTCACTCAGAGTTATTGTTTTCTAGTTCTATCCATTTGCCTTCAAATTTGCTGAAGTCATTGCTTTTAACAGCTGAGTAATAATTTATGTTGCAAATGTACCACATTTTTTTAACCCACTCTGCAGTTTAGGACTAGATTGTTTCCAGGTTCTGGCTCTTAAAAATAAAATGCAATGAACAGAGTTGAGCAATTATCCTTGTGTTATGATTGAGCATCCTTTGGATATATGCCCAAGAATGGTCTTACTGGGTGTTGCAGAAGATTGATTACAAATTTTCAGAGAAACCTGCGAATTGATTTCCAAAGTGTACAAGCTTGCACTCCCACCAGTAGTGAAGGAGTGTTCCCCTTGCTCCACATCCTCACCAGCATGAGCCTATCACATGTGTCTTTGATCATAGCAATTTTGATAGGTATAAGATGGAATCTCATCTTTTGATTTGAATTTTCCTGATGGCTCAGGAGATTGAATATTATTTTAAATGTTTCTCTGCCATTTGTGATTCCTCTGTTGATAGTTTTCTGTTTATGTCTATACCCTTTTATAATTGGATTATTTGGTTTATTGATGTCTAATTTCTTGATTTTTATTTTGTATATTTTGGAGATTAGCCCTGTGTTTGATGTGGGTTTGGTGGAGATTTTTACCCATTCTGTAACCTGCCATTTTGTCCTATTAACAGTGTCCTTTGCCTTACAGAATCTTTTCAGTTTCATGAGGTCCCATTTACCAAGTGTTGATCTCAATGTCTGCATTGCCAGTGTTATATTTAGGAAGTGGTCTCCTGTACCATCACATTCAAAGGTAACCCCCACCTTCTCTTCTATCAGATTCAATGTAACTTTATTTATGCTGATGTCTTTGATCTACTTGGACTTGAAATTTGTGCAGGGTGATAGACATGGGTCTATCTGCATTATTCTACATGCCTTCATCCAGTTACACCAGCATCATTTGCTGAAGATGCTTTCTTTTCTGCATTGTATAATTTTGACTTCTTAGTCAAAAATCAAGTGTCCCTTTGACTTTCTCTCCATTTAATATGATGTTGGCTGTCAGCTGGCTGTATATTGCTTTTATTATATTTAGGTATGTTTCTTCTATCCATAGGTTCAAGATTTTTTCCATGATGGAGTGGTGGATTTTATCAAAGGCTTTTTCAGCATCTAATGAGATCATTATGCGTTTTTTCTTTCAGTTTGTCTATATGATTAAATATATTGACAGATTTTCATATATTGAACCATCCCTACATCTCTTGGATGAAAGCTACTTGATAATGTAATTACCTTTTTGATGAGTTCATGGATTCAGTTTGCCAGTATTTTATTGGGTACTTTTGTATCAATGTGCAAGATGAAAATTGGTCTGTAAGTCTCTTTCTTTGTTTAGTCTTTGGTTTGTGTTTTAAGATGACTACAGCTTCATTAAACAATTTGGTAATATGCCTTCTGTTTCTGTTTAGTGTAATAGTTGAGGAGTACTGGTGTAAGCTCTTCTGTAGAGGTCTGGTAGAATTTTGCACTGAAACCATCTTACCTGGGGCTATGTAACAAACCATCAAAGGTAGTATGTAACCTCCTGAGGCTTGTTTGTCTTCATTAGTTTTTGTCTTCATCTCTTTTTCTATCCATAAACGAGTGAGTAAAGTATATGAAAAATATGAAAAAGTAATATCATCTTAGTTGTCTCACAGAATATGAATAAAAAATCACAGTCCATGAAACAAAGAATTAGGTTACGTAAACAAAAATGGGTCTTGATAATTTTTTAGATAATTAATTGGATAGCAGGGTAGATTTGTGAGTCGTTAAGCTAGATGCCTTATAATTAAAGTTATTTTTAAGCATCTATCTACTTTTGTAAAAAGTTGTTATATAAAAACATTTTGCACTCCACAGGAACTGAATGTAAACATTTCATTATGTTCATCATATTTTTCTTATAATATATGATTAAGAACTAATATAAATGAAAAATAAGGGTAGCAAAATGTTTCTATTTTGAGTCAAATATTGCTTAATATATAATTTACCAAATATAATTTGAATTAGAGATAATAACAATATTTCTTATGGGGTACTAAAGTTTTTGCTTCAATTATTTTTCAATCATTGTCTATAATTATAGATTAACATACTAACCATTGAAATTTGTGACATTTATTAAAGATAGAATTTTATAAAATGATGAGCAAAAAATTGACTTTTCTATTGGGGTTCTGCTTGCTTGGAAATTCACACGCCTAGTTCATAATCTAAAATTTCAGTTGAACGATGTTTTTAATTTACATCTCACTATTCCCAGCTATCAGTTTTAGATTACCTCTGCATGTTACAATTACTTGCAGTCCTTATCTGTAAATGAAATTTTGAAACATGATGTGAACATAATGTGCTGCCACCAGAAGCAGAAACACTGCTTCTATTCTTCCT
Organism: Phodopus roborovskii; assembly: GCF_943737965.1. NCBI lineage: Eukaryota > Metazoa > Chordata > Mammalia > Rodentia > Cricetidae > Phodopus > Phodopus roborovskii. Next base: position 12,055,424 of record NW_026126470.1, on the reverse strand, counting down.
ATCACACCATGTGTCAACATGCTCATCCATAAGGATAAAGAATACACCCTGAGGGAATAATTGGAGTAAACCTTATCAGCACAACTAACATTGCCTGTTTTTGTGTAACATTCCAAATACACCAGAACCTTTCACATTGATGTATATGTCAGGGAAATGTATCAGAGAGTTCAACACACATGAACAAGATGCTAGGTTCTGTCTATATCTTTGTTTCTGGAATAGAACATTGCAAGTGTGGACAAAGAAAAGCCTTGCAGTGTTTGCTTGCTGTTGATGTTTAAATTTAACAAATCACTGTTTAACTAATTCAAATGACTACATCAAATAGTATAATATCATTTGATACCATTTCTGCTTCTCAGGGTGCTGGCAGTCTTCTTTGTCACTACATATTATTTTATCCAGAGTTTAGCATTCTCTTATAGAAGACCATTATAAGCATAGCTACCAGGCTTTGTGACTTTGTGCTCTGTTCAGTTCTTCAACCAGGAAGAAATGTAGGATTAACTGAACATGGAAGAGAGACACAAAGTAAGAAAAGTTAGGTCACCCATGGAAAAAAGAGTATTTTAAACCATAAATTATTTTAGTGTTAATCTAATTAACAGAGTCACTCATGATGTTGGCAGTAAATAAATTAGGTAATATAGATATAATATTTGTGGATGAAATCTAAGGGAAATGATGCACTAGTGAGATATTGAAACATCCTTTCTTGAAGAAAACTTAAGAAAATATAATAGTGTGCTGAATTAAATGTCAGAAAATGTATGTATGTTCAGGTATCTACTTTTATGATAATAACATTTTTGCCTTTGGACAGGCTATGCACTTCTTTTCTTTAAAAAAAAAAAGTCTGTATTTATTATTTTTGATTTAGTGCCTTTGTGGGAGATGGTAGAAAGAAAGAAGGATAGATGGATAAATTAATAGATGATAGATAGGTGACAGATAGATAGACAGACAGACAGACAGACAGATAGATAATGCTAAGAAAGGGTTTATGAATGCAACTAACATGACTAACACAAACTTGGAAGAGTCATTTCTCTTTTCATCATGTGGCTCCCAAAGTTCAAATTCTAGCTGTCAGACTAGGCAACAAGAGCCTTTATATCCAGAGCTTTGTCAACAGACTGTACTAGACTTTTTTTTTTTTAACTTAGATTATGTCTTCTTTAAAGTACAATTCTCTCTAGAAGAAACAAATAAGATGATATGTATGAAATTGTTCTGTGGATTATGAAATATTCCATTATATGAAGTATATTGTTATGACAGCAATCATAGAGTAGCTCCATAGTAATAGAAAATGTTCGGTATAAAAAATGTGTCAGAAAGAGAAAATTATGTAGTATGTAGAGCTCACTATATAGTATTGTATATTGCTCAAGGGGTATTTCCATGAAAACTTGGCATTGCTATTCTTTTTATGTCATATGCATCATTGTAGCTGCCATGTAGAACATCATTACTTTGAATATTGTTCACAAATTTCACACATAATGAATATATACAATTTTTGAAGTAGAGGGCTTTGGTTTCTTATCATTGAAATAGTTTATAATTTATTGTACAATTACATTTTTTTATTAATGTCTTTGTGCCCTTGTTTCAACAACTCTTAAAAATGCTGGTCAAAAATATTTCATCATGGCTGATGAACTGTGGAAAACACATGGAAGTAATCTGGCACTGGCCGGATTGATCAAAGGAGCAATCTAATTTGCCCCTCTTATTATGCAATGCACAATGGAACTTTGCTCTGGTGAGATGGTGACACATCAGACATGCTAACTATGTCCCTGTGTTTGCATAGGTAGTGATGTAGCCCACAGACAGGACTATTGAATAAAGACACAAGGCATCAACCTCCCTGCGGATTTAGGGGTGGGTGATCAGATGGATAGGAGGGAGGGAGAGGGAACTGGGATTGATATGTAAAATAAGGAAATATATATATGAAGCTCAGGGATCCTACTAAGGAGAGGAACAAAAAATAGTAGGTGCCAGAAGGGTTAAGGACATCAAAAAACAAACAAACAAACAAACAAAAATCAAAACTCCCACAGTATCAACTAACCTGGGCTTATAGGAACTCACAGATTTTGAATTGACAGAGAGCCGTCATATATTTGGCAGCTGTCTGTTTGTGGAACTCCTAATGAGAACAGGAACTGTCTCTAACACTTTGTCTGGCTTTTGGGAACCTATTTTTCATACTGGTTTGCCTTGCTCAGCCTTAATACAAGGGGAGGTGCTTAGTCCTGCTACAACTTGATATGCCATGCTTTGTTTTTATTCATGGGATACATACCCCTTTCTGAACAAAACTGGAGGAAGAATGGATTGGTCATGTCTAGGGGTAAAGAAGAGGGGAAGTGGAGGGAAGGAATTGGATGAAACAAGGAAGGGAAACTTCAGTAGTAGGGATGTAAAATAAGTAAATTTAATTAATTAAAAAAGGAAAGTATTTAGCTGTGTGTTTCTGCTTCAATCAGCTACTGGATGAAGGCTCTAGAATGGCAAATAAGGTACTCATCAATTTCATTATCAGGGAAAGGCATTTAAAGTAGCCTCTCCACTATTGTTTGGATTGTTAGTTGAGGTCATCCTTGTGGATTGGGGATCAAGGGGGTCAAGACCAGGCTGAAGAAACCCACAGAAATTGCTGACCTGAACAAGGGGGAGCTTATTGACTCCAATCTGATAGCTGAGAAACAAGCATAGGACTGACCCAGACCTCCTGAATTTGGTGGTAGTTGAAAGGACTGGGCAGTCTATGGGGCCTCTGGTAGTGGATCAGTATTTTTCCCTAGTAACAAATGAACTCTTGGAGCACATTCCATATAGAAGGATATTCCCTCAGCCTAGACACATGGGTGAGGCCCTGGGCCATGTTCCAAATATATGACAGACTTTGAAGACTCCCCATGGAAGGCCTCAGCCTCTCTATGGAGCAGAAAAGGGATTGGCTGGGGTTTGGTGTGGGTGATAGGGGAGGATGGGAGGGTGAGGGAACTGGGATTAACTTGTAAAATAACCTGGTTTCAAATTTAAATTTAAAAAAAATATAAAAAAGGAAAGTCCTTTTGCAAAATCTTTCATTCACTTTTATTACTAAAAATGAAAACCATCTTAACATACAATTGAAATACCATTAATATGCTTATTTGAAACATATTTATGAAATATTTTATAGCAATTAGAAATTGTTGATAAGTGTTAGAAATAGTTTTATTTAAAGAATGCATATGTTGACAGAAAGTAAAAGAGAAATGTAAAAAATATATTTAAATATTATATCCAGATAAACTTACTGATAAACTGAATTTATACTTCTAATTGTAAAGGAACCAGAATGTTTTTTTAATTTTATATAATGACCTTTCAATTTAAAGTTATGTAAGTTATAATACTTGAATTCTTATTCTAAAAAAAGTTATGATAAAAGAGGAGAGAAGGAAAGAGAGAAAGAGAGAGAGAGGAAGAGACAGAGAGAGAGAGAGAAGGAAGGAAGAAGAGGGCAGTGGAGTGGTGGCACAGGCTTTTAATCCCAGATCTCAGGAGGCAGAGGCAGATGGATCTCTGTGAGTTCAAGGCCAGCTTAGTCTATGAGTCTAGTTCTAGAACAGCCAAGGCCACACAAAGAAACCTTGTCCCGAAAATAAGAAAAAAAAAAACAAGAAAATAAAAAGAAATGAAAGAAAGATGAATTTAGATCTTGTTTTAGTTATTAATAGTCCATTTAACCCCTTGTCCCTTTTAGGTATCCAGAAATACAGAAGAAAGAATATAGCCACCAACAAAAAAAGTGATGTAAGAAAATATTTTCTAATTGTTATTGCATATAATTTATAACATACACACATTTTTAGGTTTATATTATAGATTCAACAGTAGCTAAAACAGTTATAATCATCATTTTGTCTCTTTGTACAATATAGAATGTTGAACACAATTTTACCATAATGATTAATTCTAAATCTTTTTTTAAATTAATTTAGTTATTTTTTCATTTTACATGCCTATCCCAATTCCCCCTCCCTCCTTCCTTCCGTCCCTCCCTCCTTCATTCCCTCTTACCCTCTCTGCTCCCTCACATGCACCCTGACCGCCCTCCCCTCCCAACCCCCACCCCAATTCCACATGTAGGGCAATGCCATCCAGATGGGGTCATATAGATCTGTCAAGTCATTTGAACTAGGGACTAGGACATCTCTCATGTCTCTAGGTTAAGGCAGTATCCTTCCATGGGGTATGTGTCCTCAAGGTCCTTTTGTGCACCAGGGATACATCCTGAGGTCCCTTAGACTGCTCAGTCCTTCTGGTTGAGAGCCATATTTAGGGGGTGCTGAGTCAGTCCCATGCTGGTTTCCCAGCTATCAGTCTGGGGGCCCATTAACTCCTCCTTGTTGGGTCAGTTGTCTCTGTGTTTCTGCAACCTGTTCTTGTCCTCTCCCTCTGAATCTGGATTCTAGTTCAAGGCAGTGTTTAGGTATGGGTGTTTGCTTCTGTTTCCAACAGGTACTAGATGAGGGCTCCATGATGGTGGATAAGTTAGTTGTTGATCTCACTATCTGGAAAGGGCATTTATGGTAGCCTTTCCACGGTTGCTCAAATTGTTAGTTGTCAGCAACCTTGTAGGTCTCTAGACCTTTCTTTAGGTTCAGTTTTCTCTTCAAACCAATAATGACTCCCTCTTTTATATTCTCTCTCTCTCTCTCTTTCTCTCTCTTGTCTTCTATTCCTACACTGACTACACTGACTTAATCTTCCTAGTCACATGTGCTTTCCTCTCCTCCCCTTCTTTCTCCTACTTCTCTCTCCATTCACTGTCCCCCACACTTATTTCAACTTTTCTTTGGAAGAAGAAATACCATATTTCAAGTCTGAAAAATAATTCTTCAAAAATCAATCCTTCTGTTTTTAAAAGTTTTTCATAACAAAGTCTCATTCCCTATTAGTGTTCTTATTCTTTGACTATATGAAATATTAATAGCCAAACTGAGCAACATTGAGATTTGGAATAAAATAGTAGAAAAATTCAAATGTATTGTCATAATGTACTACATATTGCAAAAGTCAATGTATACATATATTAAAAATGAACATTTGTAGGTACAGTTTTCGGTGCAAGAAATCAGAATGTCTCTTAAAAAGTAGTCTAACTTCTGACTTTGACCACTGATGCCAAATCATTATTGAATGGTTAAATATTGCAGAGGTGATATAAACAATTTTATCATTTTATTTACCCTTGTAAAATATGGTATAAAATCATAACAATAAAATAGACCAGATATTATATATTAAACTTTTCATTTTAATAAGCTTTAAATATAAATATTAGATGTATTAAGGGTTATTATTGATGCCCCTGTTTAAATATTGGAGACACAATTTTATGTTCTTTAATTAAAACTTCCTTTCAGTTGCAATTATATCCTTAATAGAAAGTTTTGTATTGTAATATAAGTCACTGAAATTAATGTTTTATTTTATACCCACACTTATAGTTAAGATAAGTAACAATATGGCTGACATGGCTTTCCATTTTATAATGCAGCTTTTATTAAAGACACTTCATTGAGAAAATTAAATAATGACATTAACTTAAACTCTTCTTTTAACCAAATTCAGTAGAATGAACATTAAGCTTTATGTTATAATGTGAAACTTTCTTGGCAGAATAAGATATTTACTTTATATCTCAATAATGTGCCTCCTATGCAAAGACTTAATCATAAATATGTTATACTGGTTTTCTTTTTGTAATTTTACCTATACATTCTAGCAAGAAGTAATTCTGGAAACTGGGCTGCAGCTATAGGAAGCCAAGTTCAATGTGGCTGAACTGGAATACTAACGGAATTTGAGATGAAACAGTGCTCAGCTTCTGAGACAGACTAAAAATTTTTAATGCCATGGGATGGACCAAATGTCTTATCTGATTTTATTTTGTTTTCTAGCTCTAGATTAGATTTCTCTAGGTAGAAGTCAATAATGTCATCTTAGTTCTCCGACTTACATTTTATGAATGGAATTACCTATTAAAATAACATGCTCCAACTTCAAGTTTAGAAATTAGATCAGTTTGAGAAGGCAGAAAGAAATAGATGTATGGGTATACTGGGACAAGTGTGTGTGGGAAGAGAAGAGAACAGGTTGTGAAGGAAAAGAGGGAAGGATGGAAGGAGAACATACAGGGAAAGAAGACTAGAATGGTAGCCATTTAAGAGGCAATGTAGACAATGTAGAAACCTACTACAGTGGAAACTTCCTGGAACCTCTGTGTGTGACGTAAGTCAGGACTGCCAGTGATAGAGGATGTGGAGCCTGAAGTAGTCATCTTCTGTAACCAGGCAAGGCCACCAATGTGAGCCTGGGATACAAAAACAATCACAAAGATCCAGGACAAAAACTCAAACGAGGCAGGAACCCAGAGTCAGGAGCTGATGCAGAGACATGGAGGGATATTCCTTACCCGTTTGATCTCCATGGTTTGTTCAGCTTGCTTTCAAATAGTACCCAGGACCACCACCCCAGGGATGGCACCACCCAACTAAGGCTGGAGTCTCCTCCATCAATCACTGGTATAGAAAATGTCCTATAAGCTTGCATACACCCTCTTCTCTTTGGTGCATTTTCTTAATTGAGGTTCCTTCCTCTCAGATGACTTAAGGTTATGTCAAGTTCACACAAAACTAGCTAGCACACTGAATTACATACCTTTCTCTAGAGTGTTCCTAACACATCTCCTTAGTCTATGGAATTCCCTTAAAACAGGATGTCTGTCTTGATAGCTATAACATAGTGATGCCAAGCATGCTTGGATCCAACTCTTATCCCATATGAATATTTGTAACTGCATAAAATCTCCACACCCTCATTCCCTTCCTATGAACAAGTTTACTGTGTCCTAGATCTAAAATTGTATTTAAATTTAAATACTGATAGTACTCAGTATCTACCTATCAATTCTTTAAGCCTTTTGAAAAATAGCTCCTATAGGCTTAGGAAGTTCTTTTGTGTTCTACTACTAATTACTTTGATTTTTTGTTTTTGGTAATTCTCCTTTTTCTTTCCCAGACATATATGAAAATAGTGTAAAAATAATATTCTCTGAAAGATTATTACAAATATTTGAAAATAGTAGTGAATATTCTTTAAGAAAGTGACCTTGACATTTTTAAAGTAAGGTAACATTTATTCTAATGTAAAAACTTTATCTTTGTAGATCTGACTTTTTAATTCAATTCAATTTAATTTAATTCAATTAGTCAGATTTTAAATTATGAATTTGGATATGTTAATCTGAGCTCTGCATATCTCATACCATAAAATAATTTTCTTTCCATATTCATTGAAAATAAGTATTTTATCATAATCTCACTATAAAGTTTCATAAAAGCTTACATTAATCAATGTATCTTAATAAATACCTTTTTAAAAACCTGCCCTTCCATTTTGATTTGCAATCTGTTTCTCATCTTTTACTCTGTTCTAAATGTAGTAAATAAGGTCTGCCTCTGTCTGTTTGTGCAGACGAATTCTTTAGAAGATTTACTGTAGCATCAATAAATATAAAATTGAAGCAGAAAAATCTTTGTAATTTTATAAATTTTGTCACTAGGATTAATAATGTGTTTTTTCAGCTAATATTTGGAATGTTATGAGTACTGTATAATAACACACCTGAAAGTTTCCATCAAGAGACAAAAGTATGAGAATTGCACTGATGCAAATTCCACTCATCTTACATGAAACAGCTACTAAAAATGTTTATAAGGCCCTTGTGTTTCAACCTGTTCTCACTGAATTTGTTGTATCCCAGCAACTATTCCTCTGTAGGCCACTTCTCACATGCCTTCTTGGTTTCTTCAGTATTCTGTAGAGACTCAATGCCAAATATTTGATAATAAAGTCATTTCCTTAGAAACAGTATTTCAAATAATGCAAAGGTCTCTTAGTAGCCTTCAGAGGCCTAATTATCCAAAAACATAGATACTTTTACATTGGCTTCATATGAATTTCCCCTAAGTAATGTAAAATGTTCTAATGATCAAACAACTGAGTGCAGTCCAATTGAGCCGTAGACAGTGCCAACATAATTTGTAAAGCTCTCAAGATCAATTCTAATGTATAGTCGAACTAACCTGTGGCTATTTCACTTCTCAGATTCTTGAAACAGTAGTGCTAGGACAGGGTCAGCCCGATCTTCTGTTGCCAAAAGCAAATTTGTAAAGAGAGATTGTCTGCGGTCCAACTAAACTCTGACGTGCCCTTGGTGGTCTTCTCTCCTACCGTGAGCTCTGAAATGAAGAGCTTCATCCACTTCCAAAGTAATGCCAAATATATGAAGCTCTTATTTATTAATAATTTTTATTTTGCTTAAAATATAATTACATTGTCTCCCCTTCTTTGTCCTCCCTCCAAACAATTCCTTCTCCTCTTTCACTAAAATTCATGGCCACTTTTACTGTATTATTCTCATTGTCTCTCTCTCTTTCTCTCTCTCTCTCTCTCTCTCACACACACACACACATTTATAAATGTCAACATTCCTAGTCTGTTTAGTGTTGTTTATATGACCTGCAGTTATGTCTCTGTGAATATAACAGAAGAGGGAATAGAAAAACAGTAAGAGCCTAAGGAACCGGAAGTGTATGGGGAGATGGTATCTCTAAGAATTGGTGATGAATCCATGATACTGCAACTATGTACATAAAGGACTTCCTAACAATGACAGCTCCAATAGACATGATTAAAAGGAAAGGGGTAATTTCAAGGGGTTTCCCCCCTCACAAAGAAGCATACTCAACTAAAGAATGCTTTAGAGAGAGGGAGTAGTTTGTATTCCCCAGAGATGAGCCCTTAACTTGGTAATCTAGAACCTTCTTTTTGTGACATGCTCCCATGTTTAAATTTTTGATCCCTCTCAAGCCCAATTGTATTTGCTTTGTTAGGTTGTCAGTCAGTCAATTAATTGTTTCCTAACCCATGTGACTTAAGGAACATATTAGAATGTAAATCTACCACACCTCAGAAATCACAGTGATTGCTTCCTATCATTATTTTCTTAACAAACACCTCCATGAATGAAGGCAGCTGATGATTTGCATCCCGATACATGTTGCTGACCTCAGGGAGGAAAAATAACCAATCCTAGACTGCCATGGTTCTGAGGCCCCAGTGTTACAGTACTTCCAAGAGTCAAACACTGTGTGTAGACCAGCAGCTTTGCCATCACCTGGAAATGTGTGAGAACTACAAAATCTCAGGTCTATCTTGAAACAATCTAAATTTTTGACAAGATCTTCTGAGATTCCTATGAGAAATAAAGCAGGAAAAACACTGAGACACAAAGCACCTTAAAACAAAAACAAACTTATGAGAAATTTTACATATATAGTGCTAGTTGAAATGCTAAGACAATTCAGTCACCTGAGTGGTTAGTGCAAAAATTACTAAGAAGTAAAACTAACATTTATATCCATGAATACCATATCATCATTTGGCTTTTGGCTACATGGCAATGTGGTAGAAACAATATTCATGGGTGCCTCATTTCCTGACATAAAATAAAGTTGATAATTTTCATGTCTGTTTCAGAGTTTTCATGGGGCTCAACTCTAAAATAATATAGGAAAATGCATTTGGTAGAGAAAAGAAATGTATCTGGGTAGTGGTGGCACATGCCTTTAATTAAAACTCTTGGAAGGCAGAGGCAAATGGATCTCTGTGAGTTTGAGGCCAGTCTATAGACTTGAGTTCCAAGACAGTCAAGGCAACAAAGAGAAACCCTTGTCTCTACAAATAGATGATCAGACATAGGTATAGATATATGATGTAGATATTGATTTAGGTATAGATATAACTATTTATGTAGATTAGATAGATATGTGATATTGATAAACCCTACAGATACAGATTCTAAAATGTAAAGCAAACCAATTTGAAGTGCAGGCCTGGGACAAAGGAGTCATTTGACTTCTCACCCTTGGGTATTATTTCCTCAGAAACAGAGCTGGTGAGTTGGTAGATGATTCTAGTAATTCAGTAAGCTGGTCTGTGTCTATGATCCTAGCTTTCTACTGCCTGAAAGATCTCAATGATATAAGAAAATAAATCTACTTGATATACATTGACATTAATGTCCTTATGACATTAAAACATGATGGAACTCATAGTACCAAAAATCCTTTAGTTATTTCAGTAGTATGTGTTGATATCTGAAGTTGTATTAAATTTAATCTTGAAGATATAAAATTACAAAAAAGTCTAGAAAGCCTTTATATTCCTATGAACTACCTGTAATAATATTATATTTCTTCATTTTTCCCCTTTTAGTTATAACTTGAACTAAATCTGTTCATTACTCAAACTAATATTTAGAGTAAAATAAGATTCATCCAATATATTTATACTCTCTAGTAGCAGATAATGTATCTTTCATGTAAACTACATCAGCCTAACAATTTTCAGGAAAATAGACAGAAAATACCAAATAATATCTATCTGGTAGCCACTGTTTACTACTAACTTTGTTTTTAATTTATAATCCCAAATTAATCTAAAATGTGGAAGTGTATTTACAGATAAACAATTATAATTCTCTCATATAAATTTCTATTTAAAAAGATAAAAAAATGCATTAAAAATGTACATCTGAAAGCAAGCATTTGACTTCAAATTAGAGGCAAAGAAATCTCCTCCACAGACGCTTGTAGTTTTACTATGGAAACTGAGTGTCACCTTCCATTGTTGGGGACACTCATATTTCCTTTAAAAGCTTGCTTAATGTTAGCTATGACTTAACTCTCCAATACAGAAGAAAATGGAAACAACAGAAAACAATGTCATTATAAATAACATTACTGCCGTTGGGTAGAAACATAAAGTGGTCATGTATAATATTCAAGTCGAAGTCACACAGAATGATGAATTATACACATTAAGATAATAGTTTTGGTAAAAGCTAATTCTGAGAGATATGTTATTTTTTCTATAACTCTAAACCATTCATGCCAGTTAATATTTATTTGATTATTATATCTTTGTTAACATATGTTTATGTATTTTACATTTGCATGACTAGAAATTTGAAGGCTAATAGAAATTGTGAAATTATTTCAATGTGAAGTAGTATTTTTATGTATTCACTTTATTGTATTTTTATGATGGCACCACAATTTGCATTCACTGCAATAGAGCATTTCTCTGGAAAATGATGATATGTTACAATGTATTAAATATTCATTTTTAATATTGGAATGGATCACTAGCAAAATGATTCTAAGCCTCATATTTAACTCATGATTACAAGGTTGCTTTATAGTCTCTATGCAAGTATACACTTGATGTTTTTTCTTTTGTTATATTCATTTATTACCTTTGGTCATCTTTCTAGTGCAGTTTATGGCACTGTAAAATTTTTATCTTCTGTAATCTCTTAGCATCATTTAAATACCTTGATACTTTCCATCAGCCTGACTCTGTTTTCATAGTGCTGGGATTAAAGGCAGTGCCATCACACTCATTATCATTACCTTTTAACTAGATGAGTGCAAACTATATGTTTTCAAGATCATTGAAGGTTTCTGCCTTGTATCTTTGAGAATTACATCTAATGACAATTTTTTAATATAAGCAAAAAAAATGAATAATATTTGTGCAAATAATATATAATTTATTAGAATTAATGATTACAAAAGTGAACTTAGAACTAAACCAATAGTAGTACAGTATGATTACTTAACAAATATCACTTTCTTCTAGCCTCATAAATATGCCATTGCTATGTGACTTAAAAACAAAACAAAACAGAAACAAAAAACCAACTACTGCCCTACCCCCAAAAAAATCAGAAAATAACCTTCCATAAAACAACCCAAGGCTCAGGAACATTCCTAGAAAGGGTGAAGAAAGATGACAAGAGTCAAAGACATGGGATTTTACTCTGAGATTATGTTCCTGATAATGGAAGACGCTATAAACCTAAAGTCTCATCAACATGACTGACTAAGAAGGAGCTGAACAAGGACAATAACAATGGACACCTTTAAGTGACTGAAGGAAAGAACAGAAGGCTTCAACCCTACACAAACTACAGGTGACTAAATAATGGTAAGGATGGGAGAAATATTTCATAGGGATGGAACAAAACACAATGGGTTATCCAATATCAATTGGCCAAACCCACCCACCCACCCACCCACACACACACACACACACACACACACACACACACACACACACACACACTTTTGTGTGTATGTATGTATATATATATATATATATATATATATATATATATGCATACATATGAGTAACATTATTCAGACAGAACAGGATATGTGTGTGTGTGTGTGTGTGTGTGACAACAATGGATGCAAAAAAACAGACCATCAGCTTAAAAAAGAGCAAGGAATGCTATTGGGAAGAGTTTGGGTGGTAGAAAGAAAAACGGGAATTATAAAATTATATTATACTCTCCAAAACAAAAGGAATAGTTTGAAAAAGTAATCATCAACCATTAATCATGGGTGGAGTTAGTATTGTTTTGTTCACATCTGAACATATCTGGAACAATATACATACATACATACATACATACATATATATATATATATATATATATATGAAAGATAATAGTGAATTCAAAGGCAAGTAGAGTAAGACAGACTAGCTATCGGCCATGCCTTTATTTTTTACTTTGTACTTTCAGTTGCTGAGTATGCAATGTTAATGAGACCAAATTTGTATATAAATACAAATACAAGAAGCAACACAAATCCTAAAATAAGAAACTATGAGCACACAGATCTCACAAGGGATCAAATACAAATTATTTATAATGATGATATTTCAATATTTTGTTTTCATTCGTTTACACTTAGAATTCTTTTTTTCCACACTTTTTAAAAGCTTATTAATTCTAAACTATTTGCAGAATTATCAAAAAACACTGACCTCTAGAGCTCATTAAATCCATCTTATTTTATTTAGCATAACACCTCTGGGCTTATCTCATAGGAAAGCAATTTTCCTTTCCATCCTGTACATGTATATCTTCATAAAGAAGCATCATTTTAAAAAAAGTACTGTGGTAATCTAATTCTTCTTTTTCATGTTTTTAAAGGCAACAAATATACAGCCAAACCGTCATGCACTTACATGTCTCCAAAATGTTCCCGAGTAATATCACTATTAATAATAATTGTGAAGTGGTTTGATTTGTTTTGTTATTAGTATTGAGTTTATTACATGAGAGAGGGTCTCTAACATACAAAAGAATAGATTTTTATCTTTTAATACTATAATGCATTAAAACCCAGTCACTGAGGTAATGTTTTATCTTCTTTTATTATTTATTTTCTCAGTGTTGTGATGTAAATACCTAAGGGGCTTTCATACACAGTATGAAGGTGTAGGTTCCCCACAGTGGGGAATATGTAATTGGCAACACTGGTTTGAACTCTAAGGAATGAGACAAAGCAGATGATCATATTGTATTTGTAGTCAGAAATAAACACACAGAGAGATGCACAATGGAGCTCAGCTTGCTTTCTCTCTTCCTGTGTATTTACTCAAGGATCCAGGATCCCAGTGGCTTTCTGAAACCTTAATAAAAGTCTTCATGGGTTACATTTTACAAGCCCAGGAAGCTAGCATCAAATGGACCACGTAGTGACATCTTGTTTATACTATAACAAATAAAGCTTGCCTGAAAATCAGAGGGCAGAGCTAGCCACTAGTTAACCATAGAGATCTGGAGGTGTGTACAGACCAGGAAGTGATATGATTGGGCAGAGAGGGGAAGTGACAAGGCTGGAGGAGATAGGACCACACTCTCTTTTCAGTCTGAGAATTTCATAGAGGTAAGAACTATAGTGGCTGGCTGCTCTGATCTTTCAACTTTTACCCCCTATTATCTGGATCTGGGCTTTTATTATTAAGACCTATTAGAACTCATGTTACAGGAACATAGTCACAAATTCTATTGCTAGCTGGAAAAACACAGCTTGAGGTGGCTGCTGTACCAAGATGACAACACTTGAAAATAAAACACTTACTTAGCCTTTGCTTTGCAGCAAGGTTCTGGGTTTTTGAAATGGATTTGCATTTCACCTTAGAGCACTTGGTAGGTGATGTTTTCCCTAAGGACACCTTTACTTTTGGGAGTTTCTCTTTAATGGAACTAATCGCCTTAACAGTCAGAGTTGCTTTCTCTGCATGTACCTTGACTGCATTCTCAAACTCACCCATCCTCTTTTCCTGGCCAAACAGTACATTTAATTTATCTCTGCTGTCTCTCACAATATCTGACTAATAAATAACATGAGAAGATACCATTTCACAGCCTGCATTAAAATGCCTCTTCCACCAAACATTTCCATCCTTTACTCACACAAACTAACTCACATTTTATGAGCATGAGCAGAAAGACCCTAGGTGGAAAGTGACATGAATGGTGACTAGCCCCATTCTGTTTCCCATAGTAACCTTGATTTCCCTCTGAAAGCTCATGAGCTAGGCCTCCACTGTCTATAGTCCTCTTTCAAATTATCACAAGAATGACCCACTGTGTTCTGCTTATGACACTCTAGGTTTCTCTAGCCTACAGTTCTGAATTATTTCATTTTTCTTATACAAACCAATTCTAAAATCTTAGAAATGACATGATCGGGTTCATTCCAATTGTTCAGCTTGCCAGAGCCAATACTTAACTGTTCTTTATTGTGTCACTGCTGTGAAAGAAGACAACCCGAAGCAAAGATGGCTCAAGTAAAAGGGATTATTTGGGCTCAGATTCTGTAGCCATAGTATATTTCAGTGGAAAAGTGTGGTGAAAAGAAAGACTGATGCTAAGATGTGGCCATTAGCCTGTGAGACATGTCACCCTGTGTCTATAGTCAGAAAAAGAGAGAAAGAAGGAGAGGCCCTAGAAGAATGCTATCAACATGTAGGATAGGTCTTCCTTCTCCTCTGAAAATACCCTCAAAGACAAAACCAGAGACTCTACTAGGAGATTCCAAAGCCAATTTGGTTGGCGATAACAAACAACCATCACTTTTCCCCTAAGGTCACCTGCACACTGGTGTCTTCAGAGCTAGTGAAGACATGTTTGGCAATAATTCTCTACCTCAGCTAAATGGGAACCAAAAAATGAGCCTTTCAGATCACTAGTAAAAATCTCTAAAACTATTTGCTTGTGCACTATTAAAGTACAACATTCTATTAACAGTTAAAATTAGAACTAAGAGAGAAATTGCTGTGTTATCTTGGGTTTTCCTTTAACCTGTCTCTTACATTTGAGATTCATTAAGCAAATATGTAAAGTTGCAAAATGTTTGTGGATATGACATCACATAATAGTATCTGATGATGACAGAATAACTTGAGAAATACAAGATTATATGTTAACTCCCCAATTTAGTTAGTGTTTTGTTACATAAACCATGTTTTTGTTATTATAAATGAATATCTGAAATAAAACAAACCTTTTATGATTACAGATTTTTTTCTAAAGAAAAACTTAGTCTTAATATCTTTTCCAGAATATTTAATTGTAATTTATGTGATAAGGAATGCATTAATTGCTCATACTGGACCATCTGAAACCTGCCCTCAACTAACCTTTGGACCCTTTCACCTGCCTTCTGCCTGAGTGCTTGAGACCAACCAGAGCCTGCCTTCCACACATCACTGGCCCTGCTATAGCCTCTGCTTAAGAGATCTCCAAGAGAGCTCAGAGCATCCGAAGTTACTGACATTAAACTCCTGAGCCACCTACATCCGTCTGGAGAGCAGGGTAGAGAGAGAGAGAGAAAGAGATTCCACCTGCATCCAGTTGTAGAAGTGATGGATAGAAGGCAATACAATAAAAGAAAAAAGAAAGAAAGAAAGAGAGAGAGAGAAAAAGAAAAAAACCCAACAATAAAAAGACCAGTATGACACCACCAGAATCTAGGGTACACCAACTAGATCTGAGCACACCAAAGCAGATGAAGCAAAAGAGAACAACCTAAAAAATAACTTCATAAAAATGATAGAGGTCCTCAAAGATATGAGAAAATCCCTTAAAGAAATAGAAGAAAATGGAAGAAATAGAGGAAAAGGCCAAGCCAAAAAAAAAGAGCAAGAAACCAAGTAAAACAACAAAGGAAACAATTTTAAAAATTCAAGACCGTACAACTGAAATAAGAGACAATAAACTGAGGGAATGCTAGAAATAGACAAACAGGGTAAATGATCACGAACTATAGATGCAAACATAATCAACAGAATACAAGAGAATCTCAAGCACTGAAGATAAACTAGAGGAAATAGATTCATTGACCAAAGAAAACCCAAATCCAACAAATGCTTAACACAAAACATCCAGGAAATAGGTGACACCATGAAAAGACCAAACCTAAGAATAAAGAGCATCGAAGAAGGCAAAGAAGCCCAGCTCAAAGGTGCAGAACACATATTCAACACAATCATTGAAGGAAACTTTCCCAATATGAAAAAGGACATGCCTATGAAAGTAAAGGAAGCATACTGAACACCAAATAGACTGGGGAAAAAAAGGAAGAAAAGTTCCCTTACCACATAATACTCAAAACACCTAACATAGAATAAAGACAGAATATTAAGAGGTGAAGGAAAAATGCCAGGTAACACATAAAAGCAGGCAGACCTATCAAATTTAAACCTGACTACTCCATAGAAACCCTGAAAGCCTGAAGGTCCTGTATAAATGTTCTACAAACACTAAGAGTCCACAGATGCAAACCCAGGCATAAAATAATCAGAACACCAAATGTACAGAATAAAGAAATAATATTAAGAGCAGCAAAGGAAAAGGGCCAAGTAATATATAAAGAGAAATCTATCAGAATTACACCTTACTTCTCCATGGAAACTGTGAAGGCCAGAAAGAAATTAAAGAAGATACTAGAAAATGGAAAGCTTTCCCATGCTCTTGATAGGTAGGATAAACATAGTTAAAATAACAATCTTGCCAAAAGCAATCTACAGATTCAATGCAATCCCCATCAAAATCTCAGCACAATTCTTCACTGACCTTGAAAGGACAATACTCAACATTATATGGAAAATCAAAAGACCGACGGTTGCCAAAACAACCCTGTACAATAAAGAAACTTCCAGAGGCATCACCATCCCTGACTTCAAGCTCTATTATGGAGCTTAGTCCTGAAAACAGCTTGGGATTGGCACAAAAATAGACAGGTAGACCAATGGAATCGAATTGAAAACCCTGATATTAACCCACACACCTATGAACACCTGATTTTTTACAAAGAAGCTAACATTATACAATGGGGAGAAAAAGCATCTTCAATAAATGGTGCTGGCATAACTGGATGCTGACTTGTAAAACACTGCAGATTGATCCATGTCTATCACCATGCACAAAATTTAAGTTCAAATGGATCATAGACCTCAACATAAATCCAGCCACACTGAACCTCTAGAAGAGAAAGTGGGAGGTACCCATGAATGAGTTGGTACAGGAAACTGCTTCCTGAAAAAAACATCAGTAGCACAGTCATTGAGATCAACAATTATGAAATGGGACATCCTTGAATTGAAAAGCTTCTATAAGGCAAAGCACACAGTCAACAAGACAAAACAGCAGCTCACAGAATGGGAAAAGATATTCACCAACCCCACATCTTAAAGTGGGCTGATTTCCAAAATATACAAAGAACTCAAGAAGCTAGTTACCAAAGCAACAAACAATCCAATTAAAAAGTGGAGTATAGAACTAAATAGAGAATTCTCAATAGAGGATTTTAAAATGGGTAAAAGACATTTAATAAAGTGTTCAACATCCTTAGCCATCAGGAAAATGCAAATCAAAACAATTCTGAGACACTATTTTAACCCTGTCAGAATGTTTAAAATGAAAACCCCAAAGACAGTGTATGCTGGAGAGAATGTGGAAAAAGGGAATGTTCCTCCACTGTTGGTGGGAGTGCAATATCATACAGCCACTTTGGAAATCACTATGATGGTTCCTTAAGAAAATGGGAATCAGTCTACCATAAGATCCAGAAATTCGACTCTTAGGCATATACCCAAAAGATGCACATTCATAAAACAAGGACATCTGTTCAACTATGTTCATAGTAGAATTTTTTTAATAGCCAGCACCTAAAATCAATCTAAATCCCCTCAACTGAAGAATTGAGGGTGAAAATGTTGTACATTTACTCAATGGAATACTACTCAGCGGGGGGGGGGGGGGTTGGAATCTTGCAATTTGCAGGGAAATACATGGAACTACAAGAAATGATCCTGAGTGAGATATCCCAGTCACAAAAAGACAAACATGGTATGTATTCACTCATATATGGATCTTAGACATAGAGCAAGGGGTTGCCAGTCTGCAATCCACACCGCCAAAAAAGCTAGGAAACAAGGAGGACACTAAGATAGACATACATGGTCCCCTGAATAAGGGGAAGAGACAAGATCTCAGGAGCAAATTGGGAGCATGGGGGGAGGGCAGAGGGAGTTAGGAGAAAGAGGAGGGGTGAGGAAGGTATGAAGGAGCAGGAAATTTGAGTCAGGGGAAGAAGACTGCAAGAAAAGAGATACCATAGCAGAGGAAGCCATTGTAAGTTTTAAGAGAAATCTGGCACTAGTATATGTCCAGAGATCTACAAGGATGACTCCCCACTAAAAAATTAGGCAATACTGGAGAGGCTACTTTAAATGCCTTTTCCTGATAATGAGATTAATGACTACCTTATATGCCACCCTAGAGCATCATCTAGTAGCTGGTGGATGAAGAAGCAGACACCCACAGTAAACACTGAGCCGAACTCCTGGAATCCAGTATCAGAGAGAGAGGAGTGATGAGCAAAGGGGTTAATATCAGGCTGGAGAAACCCACAGAATTAGCTGATCTGAACAAGGGGGAGCTCATGGAGTGCAATCTGCTAGCTGGGAAACCAGCAGAGAACTGACTCAGAGATCCTGAATGTGGGTGTTAGTTAGGAGGACCTCTGGCAGTTGATCAATATTTATCCCTAGTGTAGGAATAGACTTTGGGAACCCATTCCACAAAGAGGGATACACTCTCAGCTCAGACACATTGGGGATGACCTAGGCTCTGCTCCAAATGATATGACAGACTTAGAAGACTCCCCACGGAAGTCTGCTCCCTGGGGAGAAGAAAGGGGATGGGATGGGGGTTGGGGGAAAAACAATGGAGAACTGGAGGGTGAGGACACAGGGATTGACATGTAAAACAAACTTATTTAAATTTAAATAAAAAATAATATTATAAAAGAAGAAGTTTATGTAAATTTTGTTATTCTCACACACTACTCAAAAATGACCAATCTGGTAGCTGAATCTAAATCTTAACTCCCTATCAATTCAAAATTATCACAGTTACATCTAAATTATAACAATTTTCTTAAATGTTAGGTGTTTTATCATGCTTGGGAATTTAATCTCCCAAAACTATTGAAAAAAAGATTGCTTCAATTACATGACAAAAAGAAGTCTTTAATAAAGTATTGTTTTTGATCTACTTTTTGAAGCATTAATTTGAAATACTTGTACAGTATAATGTAATAGCAATATTCAAAGATAACTTTTTGTTCTATAAAATCATGCAATAATTTTATAATCAAAATTTAATAATACAGACACACTCTTTTCAAGTATTCACCTTCATATCTAAAATAGATTTTTAAAAAATTAAGGTATGTGTATATATTTTCTATCTTTTAAACATACTAATATAGTATAGTTTCTCTTTTAAAACAAATGGGAAAATTCCTTGTGGAATTATACTATACATAAAAAAAGAAACCCACATCGTATGTGCACATGAAAACTCCAAGCATATAGTTTAAATTTTAGTTTTCAGTTGTCATCAAAAATTGACACCCAAAGTTTTTTATACAGTTCTATTTTTCTACACAGTCTATATTTCACATAGGTTAAAAATAATAATAACAAAATATCATCTCTACTTGAAGTTTTGTGGTTATTCATGTTGCCCTGAAAAGTCAAGTGAGCTACATACATATTAGGTCCATGAAGATTTGGAACTTTCTAGGACATGGCCATTTTTATGAGTACTATTATTATATTTTTATGATGTAACTTGGCCTCTACAAAAGTGTGTTTTTATCTGAAAACAATATTCCATTTGTAAAATGAGCTCCAGTCATTTAGAGGATCCCAGGTACAGGGACACATTTGATAATTTGTGTGTGGTTGTCGTTGTTTGTAGAGGATCATGTAGTGGCCAGAGTGATATCTTCCATTTTTCTCTTTTAAGAGTTGTGTTGCTGATCTCACAAATCATATTTCGGTTGGAAATGAAAGGTACACGGCTGCCAGCATTTTGTTAGAAATAATGACACACTTTACTACCTGTAAGTGCTGACTGAGTGCTTCTGCCTTTTCTTCCCAAGGTGACTGTAACACAGATTGATGAAAGATTCTGCAGGACGACAAAGGTTAAAGAGGCAGACCCAGAGCTAGAAGCCAGGCTGACACTGATGGAGTGAACGGCAATGAGAATGCCCACATTATTGTCCTACCCACTGATAACCAGTGTAATATGAAAACTGACTACAGAAGAAAGGGACAAATTAAATCCATTAATCAAGCATATCTCTGCTAAACAGTTGTTCTAAAGAGATGAACAAATGAAAAATTTACTATTTGTTTTCATGCTCACAAGGATGGGGAAGAAAATTAATTATAAAGTATTGGCCACACTATTAGTTAAGTTTTTCTTGAGGAAACTATTTATTGCTTTGTCAAAGGACAAATGAACCTCATTAAGGAGATTAGTTTCAGTCGGTAGTTTTGCATTAGGACAAACTAATAATACACACTTCAGAAGCTACCCTGAGTTAAATTATGAATGTTGAAATCCATTTTTTATTTCCTAATTTACGAACTGTTAGAAAATGACCACTCTATTAGGCATCATGAAAAGAGAAGAAAATCTGTTGAGCTCCACCTCTTTCCCAAGTACCAGAAAGAGAAGCATTTCAGTGTGAGCTTTGTGAGCTCTGTGTTGATGAACTCACAGATGCAGGGGCTGTAACTCGGCCATGGCATTTTACCCTTATGTTGACGCGTGTCAAGCAGAGCTCCATGCAAAAAGTAATTTTTGAAAAGCTCCTTTGCAATCCTTTTCTTTTTTAAATGTTTTAAGTGCCTTGTACAAATAGCAAGCTGACATCTGGTATTCAGAATTTCCCCTTAAATCCACACAGTGCAAGGCAAGAAAAGGAAAACATGTTTTATTGCTATCAATCCTGTCTGGCTAGTGGGGCTCAGGCTCCTCATACCTCCATAGTGAGCACAGTTCAGTTCCGGTATTCAGTTAATCCCTGGCCTTTCTGTACAGGTGGCTAAAAAGAGGGGCCAATTACTGTTTAGTATGAGCTGGCTAGGATGCAGACTCCTATCTTCAAAACCTGGAACAAAACGATACTCCTTTCAGGGAGTGTATGAATCAGTTGTGAAATAATGACTTTTTTGGAATCAACTGACCCAAGCTGAATTTAGGCTACTGACCCAGAAAGAAAGGTTCACACATCCAATTTGCCAGTTCTTCAAGCCACTGAAGACAACCCCATCCACTTCTGACTTCCTTTTGTTTATGAGTTTTGCTTACTTGGGAATGCAGGCATTATTGACATCTACCTTCTCTTTTCCTTCGGTTTGCCCTTCAACCTCTCTAATTCAGCAGGAGATATAAGGGCATATACTTGAGCCTGGAAGATCACAGAGGATTTTGAGTTCACTGCTTCAACCATTAAGCTTGCTTATGCTGATGAAGGGAGAGTATGAAAACATTTTTATTAATGTACACTGAAGTTGTTTATTTAGATTTTTTTCTCATGATATCAGAAATATGCCAGCATTTTCTTCAAAACTGAAAACTTTTAAGATCTTATAAAAGAGATTTCCTTGTTCTAGATAATGAGTAGATGGGGGCTTTAAAAATTGATTCAATATTTTCATTTTTAACAATAAGTATCACCCTGAAGGAAAGATATGGGTTATATGGGTCTTGAGAATTAAAAGACACAGAAAGGCCTCTGAAGAAAATTAATGCAAGGTTATATGTTGTAAATTTGGATATCTTTCTATTTGCTTAGGTTTCTCAAAATCAAACATCCCCCCAAATAAAACCAGAACATATGTATAATTGTTTTGTATGAAGAATTTTTCCATAACACAGTAAGTAAAGTAAAGATATGAAGAATAGAGAATTTCAATAACAAAAATATAGAAAATTAGATTACCAATTTGCAACATTTGAGACTGACTGCTTTGAACCTGAGGAAAGATGTGTGTGGTGTGTGCTCATACATACCGGCACATATGTGTATTTGAGGTGTAAGTGTCTTAGTCACTGTTCTGTTGCTGGAAGGAATCACCATGACCAAGGTATACTATAAGAGAAAGGCAAGTAGTGGAGCATTGTTTAAAGTTTTAGAGAGTTAGCCCACGATTATCCTGATTGGAAGTAGATAGGCAAGGTGCTGGAGTAGCAGCTGAGAGCTTTACCTCCTGATCCGCAGACATCAAACAGTGAGAAAAAAAGAAAGAGAAAGAAAAAGACTCAGAGAGAGATTGCTAGACTTTCCCTGGGTCTTTGAAATCTCAGAGCTCACCCCTAGGGGCATACTTCCAACAAGGCCACATAGGCCAATCGGGGCACATCTCCTAATCCTTCTAGTATTTCTTAAGCAATTCCACTAATTAGGGATGAAAACTTGAGATATATGAGCCATGAGTCTATGGTGGCTGTTCTAATTCAAGCCCCTAGAGTAAATATGTGTGTGTGCCACTGCATTTACCAGTTAAATTCTGAGTTTGAAGTCAGGTGTCTTCCTCTATTGCTCTCCACTTTTTATTTGACACAGAGTCTCTCTTATGAAACCAAGTATTTGTCAACTTGGCTATAATGTTGTCCTGACAAGCCCACAGGATCCTCCTGTCTTGACTTCCAGCATTAAGATTACAAACACGAAGCTACACACCCAGCTGAGTCTGGGGCTCTAAACTTAGGTACTTTTAATTTCTCGTCAAGTACATTATCCACTTACTCATCTCTTTAGTCCATGAGAATGTATTTGTTTGTTTGTTGTTTTGTGGTTGTTTATCAGAGCATAGAATGTTGCATAGATAGTCAAAGAGCTGGGACATAAAACAATTTTTCTCAGTGAAGGGGAGCAATTCCTGGATAAAATAGCTCCTTAGCATTGCTGGGCTACTTACTGCTTGTGAATGTTCCGACTAAACCCACTATTATAGGTTCAATAATTGTAAAGTGCTGTGGAATACACTTTTACACTCCTCTCTATCTCTTTCTCTTTCTCTCTTCTCTCTCTCTCTCTCTGTGTAAATGTGTGTATGTATGAGTGTGTGTGTGTGTGTGTGTGTGTGTGTGTGTGTGTGTGTGTGTATCACTGTGATTGGTTTAATAGCTAATCCAACAGCACAAGGTTAGGCAGGAGATCCAGACTAGGAGATGCAGGGAGGAAAAGGGCAGAGTCTGAGGAGTGACCAGCCAGAAGCAGAGAAATTAAGAGATGGATATGCTTTGATAATAAAGGTACCACCATGTAACAAAGAGTAAATGAGGAATATAGATTAATTTAAAATGTAATAGTGATGTAGATTTGACAGGTCATGTGAAGTAGGGACTAGGGCTTCTCTCCTGTCTCTAGATTAAGGCAGTTATCCCTCCATGGGGGATATGTTCGCAAAGTCCTTTTGTGCAACAGGGATACATCCTGGCTCCACTGTCTGAGGTCCCTTAGACTGCTCAGTCCTTCTGGCTGAGACCCATATTCAGGGGGGCCTGAGTCAGTCCCATGCTGGTTTCCCAGTTATCAGTCTGGAGGCCCGTTAGCTCCTCCTTGTTCAGATCAGCTGTCTCTATGTGTTTCTTCAGCCTGGTCTTGCCCTCTCCATCTGCATCTGGGTTCTAGTTCGACTCAGTGTTTATGTATGGGTGTTTGCTCCTGTTTCCAACAGGCATTAGTTGAGGGCTCCATGGATAAGTTAGTTGTTGATCTCACTCTCCAGGAAGGGCATTTATGGTAGCCTTTCCACGGAAGCTCAAACTGTTAGTGGGCTGCAGTCTTGTAGTTCTCTAGACCTTTCTTTGGTTTCAATTTTCTCTTCAAACCAATATTGGCTCCCTCTTTTATGTTCTCTCTCTCTCCTGTCTTCTATGCCTACCCAGACTCAATCTTCCTAGTCGCATGTGTTTTCCTCTCCTCCCCCTCGCTTTCTCCTACTTCTCTCTCCATTCACTGCCCCCCCACCATTTCCCCTGTGCTCTGGGTAGGGAGGGAGGGTGAGAGAGGAAACTGTGATCAACATGTAAAATAATAAATTAAAAATAAATAAATAAATAAATGCTTTGTCTCCAAAATTTAAGTTCAAGGACAAGTTACCGGGGGAAAGGATTTCTATTTTTGTTTCCACAGAAATGGATCAACATGTAAAATAATAATAAAAATGGTGGATTCCTTCTAGACTAAGTGGTTTGATCAAGCCAGACCGCCTCAGAGTACCAGGTGATCCTACATTCAAAACAGCTGGACAAAGCAGCCTTGCAGACTACAGCCAGTATTTCTGCATCTTCTTAGAATCTCCCATGACAGCGCCCCTTACCAGCAGGAAGTACTTTGGTAAGAATGAAGCCCAAATTCCCAAATATTGTCTATAAATGTTTGTTTACATTTAAATGGACATGGTTATAAAAAATTATTTAGGGAAAAATGTAATAGTGAGTTAGTAACAAGCCAGACCTATTGGCTGAGCATTTATAATTAATATAATCCTGTGTGTTTATTTGAGAATAACTTCGGGACAGGAAAACTCTACCTGCAGGAATCAAGAGTTTAGGGAGTAACATGAATAAGAACAGGAACTCCCAAAATAATTCATTTACCAAGGATAGATCCTAGTATGACTGCCAGGTTCCCTCAGATAGATCAAGTTTCGCAACGGTCTCCCATATACTGAGAGTTCAGTCCTGTGGAGGTTTTATAGCTGTCGGTCCAGAGTTCATGAGTTTACATGATCTTGGTTCAGCTGTGTCTGTAGATTTCCCCTTCATGATCTTGAACTCCCATGCTCATATATTTCCTCCTACCTCTCTTTGATTGGATTCCCAGAGGTTGACCTGGTACTTGGTTGTGAATCTCTGCATCAGATTCCATCAGTTACTGGATGAAGGCTACAATTTTCAGCCTTAATCTATGAACAAAGGTTTTGGTCCTATCTCATCTTAATGTGCCAGGTTTTGTTGACTACCCATGGGAGAACTTATCCTTTGGGGGGGAATGATTGGGAGCCATGCTGGGGGACATGAGGGGGGCTGGAGGAAAGGTGGTAGGGACAACTGTGGTTGAAATGTAAAATGAAATAAGTTAAATAAATGAGTAAAAAAAACAAATACGCAAACAAGTGAATAAATACAAAAAAAGTAGGAACCCCTCAGCAAAGATTTGGTTGAGCTCCATGGTAAACTTGGAGCAGGAAATTCTGTCAGAGTGCTGACAGTTACTTCCATGCTGGGGATACAATTGAAGATTTAAATAAGCAGCGAACTAAATCACAAACCATTTTAAAAGAGTGAATGTACTCATTGCAGTGCTAAGTGGCTAGTATAACAGAGAGGATGTCAAAATGAGTATGTTAACGACTTTGATGACTGCTGTTAAGCCATTTTATTGTTGCAATCAGTAATAATAATAAATAATGATGAAGCTGTATGAATACATTGCTAGGATTTTCCCTGGTATATCAAAAAAGTACTCTGTGTAAGAGCCACTGAATCCTGGGCTTTGGGAACATCTTAGTGGATTGCTCCAGTTAGCTATCAGAGTTTAAGTAATAGCCTTCCAATGTACACTGCAGAAGTGAATGTATGCCTGCAGTAGATATATTTCTGAATAGCATTTCCAGATTGTTTGCATATGAATCATCCCCTTAGCCTCATATATTTGAAAGCATAGTTATCAGGGAGTGGCACTATTTGAAAAGGATTAAGATGTGTGGCCTTATTGAAGGAAGTGAGTGTTTCACCGGGGTGGCTTCTGAGGTTTCAAAAGTACAGTCCTGTCCCCCACTTCATTCTCTCTTCCTTCTTGTCTGCTTCCTGAGGGTCTGGATGTAGAACTCTCAGCTAATTCTCCAAATCCATTGCTGCCTATATGCCACTAGGCTTCTCACTGTAAATCAACCCCATCACAGCAATAGAACAGTGACTAAGAGAGAATTATCGAATAGCTCCACTCTGAATGCCACTAATGTTAAGAACACAGAAGAGGTAGAAACTAGAGACCACTTGGAAATAAAATATTTCTGAAGATTGTTTAAATTTGCTAATTCTGTTTATGCATTTACAACTTTCCAAATTGCCACTATAGAGTAAAAACACAGATAGCTGATTTACAAAATATACAAAGAACGCAAGAAACTGAACATCAACAAACCAAATAAACCAATCAAGCATTGGGGTACAGATCTTAACAGAAAATTATTAACATAGGAATCTCAAATGGCCGAAAATCACTTAAAGAAATGTTTGACATCCTTGATTATCAGGGAAATGCAAATCAAAATAACTCACAGCTTCTATCTTACATCTGTCAGATGGTTATGATAAAAGTACAAGCAACAGCTTATCCTGGAAGAGGATGTGGAACAAGGGAAATACTTCCCCACTGCTGATTGGAGTACAAACTTGTGCAGCCACTATGGAAATCAGTATGGCGATTTCTCAGAAAGTTGGAAATCTATCTATCTGAATACTCAGCTCTACCATTCTTGAGCTCATGTGCAAAGGACGCTCAAATGTACCACAAAGATACTTGCCCAACTATGTTCATAGCTGTTTTATTCATAATAGCAGAACCTGTAAACAACCTTGATATTCCTCAACCAAATAATTGATAAAGAACACATCATCCATGGAGGGACACTCCCTTAACCTAGAGACAAGAGAGAAATCCTAGTCCCTACTTCAAATGCCTTGACAGATTTAGATGACCCCACCTGGATGGCATAGCCCTACATGTGAAATAGGGGTGGAGGGTCGGAGGGGAGGGTGGTCAGGGTGCATGTGAGGGGGGGAGAGACGGTAGAAGAGAGGGATGGAAAGAGTGATGGTGGGAGGGACGGAGGGAGGGAGAAAGAGGCACCTGGGATCGACATGTAAAATAATAATAAAATAAGAAAAAAAGAAAAAGAAAATTTGGTATGCTTACAGTATGGAATATTGCTCAGCTGTTAAAAGCAGAGACATCAGGACCTTTTCTGTCAAATGGATAGAACTAGAAAACATCATTGTGAATGGGGTAATTCAAATGCAGAGAGAAAAACATGGTATTTAATCATGCATAGTGGACATTAGCCTTCAAGTAAAGGAGAACCATGAAACAACCCACAGACTCAGAGAAGTTAAGTAACAAGAGGGCAAAGGGGAGAATTCATGAATCTCACTGTGAAGGAGAATTATAATGAACATTGCCAATAGACTGGAGAGGGTTCTGGAAAGAATGTGGAGATGGGAACAGGACGAATCAGGTGGGGAGAAGATGGAGGTAGTGAATATTGGGAGAGACAACTGGAATCTGGGGAAATCTCTGTGATGAACAAGAAACCTATAGCAATGGAAACTCGTAGGAATCCATGAGGGTGGCCATAGTTATTATCCCTAACAATAGGAGATACAGAGCCTAAACTGACCATCTCCTGTGACCAGACAAGATTTTGAGGAGAGGGACTGGGACACCAACCCAGTCACACACCCTTCAACCTACAATTTATCCTGCCTACAAGACGTGCTAGGGTAAAAATGGTGCAGAAATTGTGGTTGTGACCAATTTATTGTAGAAAAAAGGTCCTGTCATAATGTTCCTAGCACATCAGGAACATTGGCATCTACAGAGAACTGCATCCAGGGTCACACTGGAAATAAGTCAGGCATTTGAGTCTAGAGACAGTCTCCAGATAAAAGCAGGTAGGAAACAATGCCCCTTCCATCAAAGGGAGTAAGTCTTTCATGTTCCCAAACTCAGAGAGGGCTGCCAGGCTATTGTAGACTGCAACATCCTACAAACAGGTCTGCCCAGCAGAAGAAATACCAAATAATTTGACCTAAATAATACTGTGTGAGTGAGCAAGTGTATTGACGTAAGAATTGACACTCTCTACTCAAACTAAAAAAGTTTCATAGATAAACATTTGGGGAAATATTAGTCAGCATATTTTCCTCTTACAGACATCTATACTGTCACTCAAAAGTCTCTGGAAGTTGTCACATATTGAATAAATTACTTTTTTAAAATTTAAACTAGAAACAATTTTATTTTATATATCAATCCTAGTTTCCTTTCCATTCCATCCTCCCATTCCCCAAACAATTCCCCCATCCCATCCCTCTTCTGCTCCACAGAAAGGGTGAGGTCTTCCATGGGGGATCATCAAAGTCGGTCATATCATTTGGAGCAGGGCCTAGGCCCTCCCCATGTGTTTAGGATGAGAGAATATCCCTCTATGTGGAATGGGCTCCCAAAGTCCATTTGTATACTAGGGATAAATACTGATCCACTACCAGAGGCCCCATAGACTGCCCAGGCCTGCTTATTGTGCATGGGGCCTGGTTCTGTCCTATGTCGGTTTCCAAGCTGTCAGTCTGGGTTTCCATGAGCTCCCCCTTGTTCAGGTCAGCTGTTTCTGTTACAACTTTAACATATTGAAGTTTGGTGAACCTAATATCTCACAAATAATTTGAACAGAAATGAATTCATTCTCAAACAGAACAATTGTGTGATTTATCGCATCAAACGGGGGTATTTTAGATAATTTAATTTCTTCAAATAACAGCATAATAGAAAAATATAATTTAAAGAGCGCATTGCAAAATGAAGGAAATTTTCCCATAGAGGATCATAGCTAGAGAAAATTATAAGTATAGAATCAAAACGATAAATTAGGTATCTCACATCAGGAAACAATATATTTAGGGAATAAATCAATGTGGGAATGCTGTCCAGGCTAAATACAGATCTAGTGTTTGTGAAATGTGGAGGCAAGATTCATGGATTCAGGCTAAATTTCAGGCTGAAAAACCTGAATTTTACTCTGTAAGCCATGGAAGATTGCTGGATCTTTGTAAGTAAAATGATACAGCTGCAACTTAAATTTTTTCAGCGTGACAAGGTGAGAGCATAAAACTGAAGGGGAAACAAGTTAAACAGATGAACACTGTATACTCTAAAATTATTTCATAAGAAAAATGAAGGATGTAGAGATGGCCCAGAGGTTAAGAGCACTGACTTTCTTCTAGAGGGCCTGAGTTCAGTTCCCCCCCTCAGCCACCTATGGTTCACAACCATCTAATATGAGATCTGTGCCCTCTTCTGGTGTAAAGGTATACTTGCAGGAAGAACACTGTATACATGATAAAATAAATAAATCTTTAAGAAAAATGTCAGCTGGGAAGTTGTGACACAAGCCTTTAAAAAAAAAAAAAAGAAAAAATGAATGAATGAATAAAAAAAAAAGAAAAATGAACATGTTGCACAGTTTCATTCAGTGTCTCCAGATGTCCCTTCATGTAGAGATAAAACATATGCTTCATACCACTGATACTTCACACATTGACTCTATTTTACTGACTTATATGCTACCATTGTCACACCACATATGCCTTTTCATACAACCTATAGCCTAATCTATCAGACCTATTCATTCTTCAAATAATCTACTAATCACAAAGAGTTAATAGGAGTCAAAATATAGATATGAACATATTCTACAAGAAGTAGTAAGCCAAGCTGGGCATTGGTGGCACACGCCTTTAATACCAGCACTCGGGACGCAGAGGCAGGCAGATCTCTGTGAGTTTGAGTCCAGCATGGTCTACAGGGCTAGTCCCAAGACAGGTTCGAAAGCAATACACAGAAACTCTGTCTCGAAAAACAACAACAACAACAAAAGTAGAAGTAGTAAGCCACTTATATTAAACAAGTAAGTTATTAAATTTCTGTCTCTTTCAAAAACAGTTAGCCACAAAGCACATGTGAATATATTGATGATTATTTATATAAATAATTTATACTGATATTTTAATATTTATGTATCCATGATATTCATTTTTACTGATGTGTTTATAATTATATATATTTACACTATAAATAATAATTTATACAATATATTAAAGAAGAAAGTTCAAGTCCTAGTTTCCTATCTCACTTTATGAATTTCACTGGCAAGTTATCAGAATACTAGCTGTGGAGCTTAGGGAAGGGCTTTTCATATCTGTACTGCAGCTATGAAACCTAAATGGGCATGATGACAGAAGTGCAGAATGATCATGAATATTGAAGAGAGAATTTCTGTAATGTGCTCTATGAAAGTTTTGTATAATATAAACATTCAGTAAATGTGAGACCTTATCTTTACGATATTGGTATTATTTGAGCATCATTACTTTTATCTGTTAAATGATTCTATTAATCATTGAATTTCCTCCAGAAGTATTGTGCGTCTTAGATGATCTACTTCATACAAAAGTGCTGTTTATTCTCCAAGGTGCTGCTTATGTGGAAAATATTACAAGGATAACTAAAATGGCTTGTTCTTTCATCATTGGCTGTTCAATGAGTCAAGCCTTTCTATTCTGATTAGTTATAAGAGTTGGGTGTGGAAATTAGATTTCCAACTCTCCACATTTAGTAAAAGAGTTTTTAGTACAGGTTTTTGGGATAATTCAGAGTTTCAAAGGCAATCCTCTAAGGTATTCATTTAAGGTAAATCTAACATTTAACCTGACAAAAAGACCATTACTGTCTTTTTCTATGGAAACTTCTATTCTTGCTGTGGGTCATCTTCATTCATTTAATCTGTGCCAGAGAATATGGAAACTGGAATCTCTGAACCTACAACCTGGTGACACTAGATCCTTGCAGAAACAGAATTTTCCTGCTAGCTGCACATGGAAAATTTTAGGTAGAGGAATTAAAATATGCTTTATCGTAGTTCCCTTCTGATGACAGTGCCTCCTTTTAAAAATGTTTTGTGTAAAAACCTACTAAGTTTCAGGCCAGGCACTCAGTCCACACACGTAGAAATCAGCAAGATAAGGTCTATCTGTTTGGGTGTTATACTATCAACAGAAATACTACAGAAGCATGAGGGAGAAAACACACAAAATAAGTGGGCCTTGTTTTTTCTCTGAAACATGGTATTGAGTGAAC
The DNA here is from genome assembly GCF_943737965.1 of Phodopus roborovskii. Lineage (NCBI taxonomy): Eukaryota > Metazoa > Chordata > Mammalia > Rodentia > Cricetidae > Phodopus > Phodopus roborovskii. Next base: position 12,024,126 of record NW_026126470.1, on the reverse strand, counting down.
AAATTCCTTGTTTTTTACTACTCTGGATAGTTAGATGAGTTTGAGCATTAGATAAGAAGTGATGGAATGGTCTCCCTGTAAATAGGTGTCTAGCTAGCATATGAATGATGATGTACAGACTAGACTACATTGGTTCCTTTACCATGTATCCAACAGCGGGGACTCTCTTGAGAGGCTTACTCAGAAATCTGTGAACCAAGGAATGACAATGCTACTTTATCACTGAAAATTATGGAAAAACACATTATTTCCTAAAGTAGAGAATCACTATTCATAACATTTGCATTGACATATATTTATTGCAAACCTTAAAAAAAGCTAAAGAACCTGTGCTTTTAATAGCAACTGCAAGAGTGAAAGAAGCTATAAATCAGGATCTAGCCAAAGTATTAACTGCCTAACAATATTACCAATTAACTTGTGCATATTATTTAAGAGTGTCAGTGAGAACTTGAAGGTTGAAGTTTTATTTTAGCTTTTATTTATTTTATTTCTTTTTATCTATGAGACAGAAAAACTACTGGAGATGAGAGGGAGAAGATGCTCTACTTCTGATGCTGGCACAATCTTATTACATCACCACCCCCCATGGTTTCCAGGCTGTATACATTATTGTTATGTTTACAATTATCTCCCTTGCCTCAATTACTAGCTTAATATTTAGTAAGGCTGGCTCTACTCGTCACCAGATTGCTAGCCTGGCCCGTGAATTCAATGCTTAACAAGGCACTTTGTTGAATTTGTGTTTACTAATTAAATGGTAAACAAATCACATCAGTTTCTTTACAGAATGAGTTTGAAAGTCAACTTTTCTTTTTAACTAGTTGAAAGCTATTTAGATAAAATTGCATAGTGTGAGCAAGGAGGAGGTAATTTGTTTAATTAATTCAAATCAAAAGACAATACCCAAGTTATGTTAGAGAGATGCTTCCACATTTTAAGTGGGAGATCAAGGAGGCAAAGGAAATGTCCTCTGATGGGAGATGTTATTCTGTAAATATGTTTCTTTTATTGGTTAATGAATAAAGCCCTGTTGGCCAATAAGAGAGCAAGATAGGTGGGACTAGGAGACAAGGAAGATTTAGGGATAGGTAGTAGGAGATTTAACATGTAGGACCAAGAGAGAACTCCAGACCCTCTTTCCGGTAAGATAAGAACAAATGGAAACACTTAAATTAATGGAAATAGGTTAATATTTAAGACAGAGCTAGCCAATAAGAAATGATAGTAACAGGCCAACAGCTTTATATCTAATACAGTGTCTCTGTGTGTTAGTTGGGGCTAATGCAGCTGTGGGACCAGGCTGATGGGAAAACAACTCCTAACAGTCCTCAAGACCATGCAACCTAGGAAGTTTGAGGAGATCGTCTCCCTCTATGACTCCAGTTGAAAAGTTATCACCTTAGAAAAGCATACTAAATGGAATAAACTGGTTATTACTTACTTCACTTTTGTGCCTAATGTTGGAAGAGTCATAAAGTTGTTTCTCTTCATCAAGGGTGCAACGTGGCAAATTCAGGGGTGGCCAAGCAAATGCAGCCCAACTTTCTAACAACTTAATTGGATGCCATTGGGTACCATCTCTGTGGACCATTTCCTGTAAGAGAAGGTTCTTTTCTGTGACCTCCAAAGCAGTGAAAACCTATTTGGCTCAATTTCATCTTTTCCAGGAGAACAGATCCAAAGAGAAATTACAAAGAAAATGTAATAGCATTTTTACTCCTTTCTGCTGGAGGGTTTTGCTATGTGACTGCTTTAAAACTTACTATTTTGCAAAAGCCAATTTTCTTCAAGAGGCCGTTGGCACTCAAATCAGCTGCACAATAAACTTGCCAGAACCAGACTATGTTGGATAATGAAAAAAAAAAATCACTGCAATTTTATGAAGCAGAGTGACTGGCTTTGTGGCATTATTTATTTATTTTACTATACAATACATGTTAGAAGTGAGATGAAATGGGTGTTCCTGGTTTAAGTTCAATGCTTAATCCACAATTTGGTGAACCTCAAGCAGGTACTCTATTATACTTTCAGAATAGATTGCGTCATAAGGGTTGACTGCTCAGACAGCCAAAACTGACAGCCTCAATTCAAGCCTCCATCCGGTCACCTATTTGCTGTGCTCCTTTTCGTTGTTTGTCTCATTCTTCTCTTATAAGATAAAAATTGCGCTGTGTATCTGCATATAAGTGTTGTAATATGGGTGGTATCATGTCTGTTTGTGCATTTGTACAGGTGGTAGCATATGCAAACTTTTGAATTCCGATTATCTGTTCAGGGATTGGTAAATGCATCAGTTGGGTCCAGAGAATGAATAGTTTTCAACTGCTATTGGACACTGTCCAACTGAGTTGCTTTAAGTTTACTCTCATCTTGCACAGAGTCCTTTTCTAAGAGAAGAATCACAAAACATTTAGGTGTTGGGGTGCTCATATCAACTCACTCTTTGGGACAGTGTTCCATGCAATATCGAAAAGTCCCTTGTTCTCTTTTCCTCAAGAATAACCCCTTCAAAGCTGTCAAGTTTGTGGATGCCTTTTAGGATTGAACCACACTGTGTTTTATCTTTTGTTTTCTCTTATCTCCAGATTAATGATTTTCTCCTTTATTGGACATTCACTGGTGTGTATTTTAGATATCTACCCTTTATGTTTTCCCCGTATTTTGCACCAGCTGGGATTTGAATTTCTTAAATATGGTGTTTTTAATAATAAGGCTCTCCTCTGTTCACCCTGCTACTCTAAGAAAACATCCATACTACATATCTTTCCTCAAACCTCATTGCACATGCTGTGACAATTAAGACTGATTATCAAATTGACAGGATTTAGAATCACCTGGAAAGCAAGCCTCACTTTTAGCAGTGAGGGATATTTTAGATTAGATAAAAGTACCTCTTGAAGTATGGAGCAATGTTTCCTGGGTCCTAGATTGAGTGAAAAAGAGAGAAATAACTGATCATGGATAATTATCATAGTGTGTTTCCTGACTGTGTCTATTCTACATGGCCAACTCTCTTAAGTTCCTACATCCAGGACTCCCCTGACATGATAGACTGTACTGTCAGTGAAAACAAACCAATTTTTCTTTAAGGTGATTTATTTTAGGATATGTATCACAGGAAAAAGAAAAGTACAGCACACATGTGTTGATTTGCTGTTTGTTTGCTTGTTTGAGTAGGTGGGTCTTGTTGAACATGGGTCCTCATTGTTTGTGGCCTAGATCCTTCCAAAATCTTTGCTCTTGAATCTGCTGCATTACTTCTGTCCTCTTGCACCTTTGGGGCAACTGAGATCTCACCTAGCTGGATCCACCATTCCATTCCAACTTACAAAGCTGGAAAGACTCTGCACAGTGCTAATTCAATTGGTATGCAAAAGAAAGCATGATTATGTCTCTCTGTAATTCGAAATGATACAGATTACAGCCTAGAGAACAGTATAAAAACTTAATTTCAGGGCTGACCATAGCCACCCATATCCCCATGAGTAACTGCTTTCTTTGTATTTCAATAAGCAACCCCAATAATCTAATAGGCTAACCAAGACAGATAGGTAAAATTGTGTTGTTGTTCTGTTGGGTTTTGTTATTTGATTTTTTTTGGTAAGCCCAGCAGTGTATTATCTGGGGGGAAAGTACACATTTGTTCACATCTCCCAAGGAAAAGTCATGCAACTATCTCCATAATACCAATAAGAACAAAATGACAGATTATCCAATTATACTATGATTCATAAAACTTTCATCACTCTAATATATTTGAGCTCCAAGATAGATGTACAGACTCTAGTAGGGCTAGGAAGCCATATAACTTGCAGGTACCATGGTAAATATTTCATATTCCAAATTTAAGCCTTTACCTACATACAGTAATTTTTCTTTCTGTACCTGAAGCAATATTTTCATTGCATTCTAAATAAGTGATGGGATAGAAATACAGAAAAACCAGTAACAAGCTCAGACAGGACCACATTTGACTAATGAAAGGTTCTGAAAAAATACATTTGCTTCAGTTGTCCAAAGCCTAATACTGTAATTTTAGTTCAATTTTGAGTTAGGATCAATGAGGTGAACCATCTGACTCCATATCAGAAAGATATTTTTCATAATGTATGTAAATATGCAAAACAAAATGATGATTAAATGCCATTCATTCATGGAAATGTGCAATTTATTTAATAATTAAAGCACTAATGCAAATAAAATTAAATTGAAAATTTTATATGTAGTTGTTTCTCAATCCCCATTAGTTACACAAATGCATTTTCATTCTAATATCTCTAGAACACAGTAAATACTTGCATTCTCTCAATATATAACTAAAGCATTAAAATATACAACATAAATATTTTCTTTATCATTTAATTTTTACAAACATAAAAGTAGGCATAATGAGGTGACATGTATACACCACTTAGTACACATCACATGCTCGCAAGACAAACAGATCTATTTTCTCAAATGTTTTTTGTTTCCATTTTTTAAGTGAATACATTTAGCATTCTGTCTTCTTGATTTTGGATGTACAGTGACATGCTGTTGTCTGTACCTACCCCACTGTAAAACAGAACACAACTTCTTGTTTAGGGAGTGAGTGACGTCTTGAACAAGGGAAGTTCTGAGAGATTGTTTCTTGTTTGACATGAGCCTGCTGTGTCAAAGACCAAGGCAGTGGACCCACAGGAAATTGACAATGCATTTCCCCTCAGCTTCAGAGAGATGTCAAAGCCTTTGTCTGTTTTAAAATGTGGATGTGTGTAAAACCTAGCAAGTAAAGCTTCCTTTTCCCAGATGTTTAAAGCCAGAAGTGACTAGCCTGCAGATACCTTCTACCAAGGTTCTCCCCCACTATGCATAAAAGAAATATGTTAAGGTTTCAGATGAATGGGTACCTACATAGCTGGTGCCATTCCACGAGAGTGCACACTACCCACCTTTCAGAGTGCACCCAAAACATCCGATCATAATTTTTTATTGCCACTTAGTAAGCGTTGTTCATTCTTTCTTCAACATCTTCCTACTCTTCCACATAAGGTACTCACCAGTCCACGTGCACCTTGTAATAATCAACTCCTTGAGGATCCGTGAGAATCCTCACTACTTACACTAGCACAACTACCTTCCTACACTAGCACAACAGTGCTAAACAAGAACAAAACTACAATGTTCACAAGTGTTTCAAATCTTCCACTTACAGCCCACCTTCAGAACAATTACTTTCAGGAGACATGCATCCGCAGGCAAAAACGGAAGTGGCGTGGGGTGGGGGATGAGATCTTCTCAGAAGTGTAAACCAGCCAATAAGGACTAAATCTTTCATCATGCATATCAATAATCTATGCCAGAAACATTTTATCTTCACTGCTGTGATTATGAACTACTGTGAAAAATCTGAGTTTCTCCTCTTTATAAACCAGCAAGTTAGCCTTTTAAAATTTTCCTCTCAATGATAGTACACAACAATAAACTCTCGAATAAAATTAAAAGGCCACACAGATTATGTCAGAGCAAGTAAAGTATGCATCTATATGCATCTATCAGTATTATTTAACTTAAAGTCCCAAGAATGTAATACAAAGGAGATACAAAGGAATTAGACAATATGGACACACTCAGCAGCTTGTGTTATGGGAGTATTATGTTTCAAAAGGCAAGAGCTTTCCAAAATCAACCTTTCAGTTATGAGCAGCGACAAAGATGCACTTGGTTCTGAAGTTAAGCCTATCGCTGTGATGGAGTGAATGAGAATGGCCTCCATAGGCTCGTATGGTTGAATACATGGTACTCATTTGGTGAAACTGGAAAGTATTGGAGGATGTGGCCCGTTTAGAAGACGGTATAACCGGGGACAGGATTTGAGTTTTCAAAAGCATACAACCTTCTCTCTCTCTCTCTCTCTCTCTCTCTCTCTCTCTCTCTCTCTCTCTCTCTCTCTCTCTCTCGTCCTTCATGTTCACAATTTGTTCAGACAGATATATTGTTAAGCTTCATGGATTTAGCCTCTCTGTCATTTCTAGGACAAAATTGTACAGCAAACTATTGTACATATGGAAGTGTTTGAAGAGAGAAATGGGAAGGGAAGGTAAAATTTGTGTAATTATAAATAATATTAAAATATAGATATATGAAGACAAAACAAAATGACACATATTTAATGCATAATACTATTTTTGATGATTTAATAAACCCTGGTTAAATTTACATGTTGTTAATTTTTTTAGTTCTCACAAGATTTCTGGTGTTTTAAAGGTGTTCTCTTTGCATTATAAATTGGTACTTAAAATGTTTTTATCATGTGGATTCTTGAACTAGTTTGAACTACACTTCAGAAAGAACTTCAAATACAACGTAGCTCACAATGTACAGCGTGAGGAAGAATTACCAGAAATTACTCAGTGCACTCTCTTATGAGTTGAGTTCTGGAAACATAGAAAAAAATCAATAGATATTTAACTGCAAAGGAAAAACATTACCATTGAGGTAATAGAAACATTATTCTATAGGACATGTATGACTTGGGGGAACAGGGAACTAAATATAGCAAGATGGAAGGCTTTGAGTGAAACTATCTCTATCTGTAAGCATTTAATAATGTATTTCTTCACAGTAATCATCCTGAAATGCAAACGTTTTACAGCATAATGAAATAAAGAACAACTTGATTTGAGTAATGTAATAGTGTACCGTTAAATGTCAAAGATTTTCATGTTTAGATTACTATATATAGATTTATAGTAGTCTTAGCATGATAAAAAAAAAACTTAAAAAGACAGTGGATTCTTTGTGAGTGCATTCATTGGAAAACCTCATTTACCATAAAACACTTACTTTACAGGAACTGGAAGTTTTTTAAAACCCACATTATTAAATAAAGTAGAAAATATAATTAATGGAATACTGAGGCAATATATTGTCTAAAATTCAAATTCAGTATTATATAATTCAGAACATTTTATCTCACATTCACTAACTTGTCTCAGTAACATATTCAAAATGCAGCTGAAAATCTGTCTGCATGATTTAGAGACAACTTAATTACAGAAAATATATTTCCTAAATTATCTAAAAATTCCTTAAGCAATTTAGGATAAAAATCTGAGGAAATTGTTGCATTCACTTCCTGGGAAAGCACATGCAGTTATAAAAATTAAGTCAGATAAAACCAGAATTTCCCATTTTAATTATAACAACATTTCTTATTTTTTTCCTACTCAGTAGTATTATTTACTAGAAAGCTCTTTCCAAGCAGAAATAGTACATATTGGGGAGATTATATTCAGGTATTTAAATATCTAGAAAATACAACTTAATTATAGATTATATTTTTCATAAACCATGAAGATTATATACCCTATCTAGCAGTGTGCTAACTTGGCTTGAAGTATTTTAAGATTGTTATTTAATACACCATTAAGACTTTGAACAAAATCTTTATAAAATCTGCACAAGTTTTAAAAATGTCTAATAAACATATAAACGAAGTATATACATTAGACAAAACAAATTAGATAACTATTCAAATACAAGACTGAGGTTGCAAAGGAAGGCATTCACTTTGCATGGAAAAGTACAATTTGTAGTTGGCATTAACAGTAAAGAGTCTTTTTTTTGTTTGTTTAGAAATATAAACTCTTATATCTCTAAGAATATTTTTTTTCTAGTCTACCTAATTGACTCCTGGAAAATAAAAAGCTCCCGAGACTTTCAGCATTGCCATTGGCTGGAATCAAAGATAATTAGGTCTGCAAGTGTTTAACAATGAGCTCACTCTTCCTGAATAGTTAGGCTCAATCTTTCAAAAGGGTCTAGGTCAGCTCTTAAATTAACTGGAGTAGGTAGCTCAGCCCTAATATGATAGAATATTAATGTTGGATATATTAATTAGGTTCAACTTATATAGAGGTAATGCAGTAGGGAGCTATGTGAACATCCCAAGTTTCTGTTCAACTACATCCCAACAGGATATTCATAAGTGGTAAGTAAATTTTCCAGTCATGCTGCATTTACAAATATTATAAAAACGAAAGTTTGACTTAATTAATTCAATTTTATGATAATATCTGTCACATTGGATTAGTCAACAACAGTAGCAGTAATTTTAACTTCCAGTCTTACTGTTTATGACAAGAATTTCCTGTTTGCATTAATTTTTCTGAAATACCAAAGGTAGAATTCCAGGGGAATTCGGTGTATTTTTTTTTTTTCATTATATCATATGATAGTTGACTGACAGAGAAGTCTAGTTCAAGTTTTACGATTTAGGTAAGCATTTTTGTCATCTGCACAAAGTACTGAAAACTTGAGCCCTGCCTTTTAGTTTTTAACCTCCATTTAATAAAGGACACTGTTATATGCAATAAATCATAATGACCAGTGTTACAAATTCATATTTAGAATTTATTAAGCAAACTATGATGCACTTTTAAATATTTGAAATAAATTTTATTTTCTTACTAATATCAACCACTACATTTACATAGTCAGTTTGTATTTATCTCCGTAAGGAATGGTAACAGTGGTTAAGAAAACGTAGAAAAAATTATGTATGTCAATAGGTGTAGTGAACCATAAAGTTGGGTTGACTTTAGCTGACTTGAGAGGCATACATTGTAGTTTCTTTCAGATTAGAGTCCATGGCTCCTGGAACACAAAATGCCTTCCAGTTCCTGAGAAACCAATGTACTCCCTCAGGCAGTGAATTGTTCAGGCTGCTATGTGGTTCTGTGTGTGTTCCCTTTATGGTCAAGGAAGCATGAAGTTTGGACAGGACAAGTGGTCTCAAGCATTAATCTTGTGTACCCTGTACAGCTTGTAAACTTCACCATAGCCTATTGATCCTGGAAATCACCATTATATTCTGTTTGATTGCTCTTAAAAATCTTGTCACACTCTCAGTTGTGCTATGGTCCCTCTAACCTGAGCCTGGTTTCATTCCTCCTCATCATATCAGGTGACCTTGGCCTGGTAAATAAGTGCAGGTGCTTACAAATAGGTACTAATATCTGAGAAGATGATACTCATATAATTAATTTTCTAAAACTAGATTGCCACTGTAAGCCAAAGCACCTGTTATACAGACATGCAATGAGATAAATACTTTTACTAAACAACCTCTCTTAAATTATTTACCACATTGAACTAACAATTTGAGCAACAGTGGAAAGGCACCATAAATGTCCTTTTCTGATAATGAGATTGATGACTAACTTATCCACCATCATAGAGCCCTCATCTAGTAGCTGATGGAAAAAAGAAGCAGACACTCACAGCTACACACTGAGCCAAACTGGAATCCAGATAAGAAAATGGGGACAAGACCAGGTTACAGAAACAGTTGACCTGAACAAGGCGGAGCTAATGGACCTAGACTAATAGCTGGGAAGCCAGTGTTGGACTGATTCATATCCACTGAACATGGGTCTCAGTTAGAAGGCCTGGTCAGTCTAAGGGACCTAGGACAGTGAAACCAGGATATATCTCTGATGCACAAAAGGACTTTGGGAGCACATTCCCAATGGAGGGACTCTCCAATAACCTAGAGGCTGGAAGGAAGGCCTAGTTCCTACTCCAAATGACCTGACAGATTTTGATGACCCTTCCTGGAAGTTATCACCCTACCTGTGGAATGGAGGTGGGGGATGGGATGGGAGGGTCATCAGGGGGCATGGGAGGGTAGGAGAGAGGGAGGGAGGGAGTGGTAATTGGGATCGATAAGTAAAATAAGAAAATAAATTAAAAAATTATTTACCACATTCCTCAAATAGTCTTCTCATGCTAATTATAGTTTCTTTTTTTTAGCAACCTCATTTCCTAGAAGGTTATACATTTTATAGGGATAATACATAGTTATTTTAATATATAGTGATTGGTATGTAACTATAATTAATATTTTCATAATTCATCATGCTTATAAAGCTTAAACTAACAGATAAATTGCTTTAAAGTGTTTTAAGATATTACTCTGTTGCCTGACTATGGACTCGGTTAGCCAGCTATCTCATGCAGAAACTCCCAACAAATCCTCATGATGGACCCGAACATGTGAGAAAAAATAGGTCCTTAAGTTGCTTTAATTGTTTTTCCCCAAAAGAAGAAAAATAGCCAATAAACTTTAACATTTGTAAGGTAATCTGCTACCTAAAATTAGACAAATTTAATTAATAAAGGAAGAAGCATCTAACTAGAATGTTTCTAAAGGAAGGGGCTGGTTAATAAGTGGACAATACCATGTTTCTCTGAAGAAATTTTTTACAAATTTCTAAATAATGCTGTTGAACACGTCAGGAAAGACTCCTGGTTTTCATTAGATAGTGGGAATTTTATTGTTTATTTTGAAATTTTATAAATTTTATCTTTATTATTTGTAATTCATTTAACTCTAATTTCATTTCACTAAATTATTTTAATCATCTGATAATCAGTATTAATCATACTTTAGTTGCAAATTGTCTGAGTTCTTTTCGCTTAGTCTTGTATTTTATTTTGTGAATTTACATTCACTGATGCAATTTTCTAAGTTTTAGTAATGTAATCTCCAACTAGAAAGCATAAACAATGAGGTAAATAATAATTTTGGTTATAAAGCTTTGTGTGAGAGAGAGAAAGAGAGAGAGAGACAGACAGACAATAGACAAACAGAAAGATACATTAATCTAGGATTCAGACTTTGCTCCCAAGGATTTTTTTCTATTGTATAACTTTTGCATTAACTTCATTAATCTATTCCTTGATTTTAATAATTTTTTTTCTCAACAATAATTCTGAAATATCAAAGATTGGTGTTGTTTGCCTAAATAAAAATCCAGCTGAAACTTATTTTATGCCAGGTTTTTGCAGTCTTTTTATCTTCTGTCTCTCTCCTATTTGGTAAAAGAATGCAAGCCATCTTTTTCTGAAGCACCGTTTGCTTTATCTAACCCTAATTAGCACACTCTCTGGTACTGAGATAGAGAAGAGAGTTCAAACGTATAAGCACTTCATTGTGCATTATCATTCCTGTCAGAACGTGCTCTTCACGTGTTTCCAGGCATTCCTGAAGTGAGGTCTCCAGATGCATTTCCAAAACAAATGAGGGAACAGAGAGAAAAAAAAGCATCTTTTCAACCAATAAGCAACTTGTGAGCAACTCATGTGGGCGTGCCAAATTTCTAGATTCTCAGAATAAATCAATGAACAAAAGACACAAAAATTAACATTCATGGCAGTTTTCTATATATTGGTCTGTCTATTAGATCTGTCACCATAGATATCAAATGTACATTGTTTACACTTCTAAAAGTATACATGTGGCTGTTGAGCAGGTAGAATGGCAGTCTGACCTTATTTAATTTTAAGAAGTGTAAATGTAATCACCACAGGTGACTATTAGATATTGTACCACACAGTTTGGTTCTGTAATGTTTATGTGGATGTGTTTTTGGGGGTAGGGCAATGGAAGGAAGTCCTGTGGATGTGACATAGATAAAAAAAAAAAAAAAAAAAAATAGAAAGTGCCTTTTCTACTTTAGAGATTTTTGTATTTATTTAATTATTTCTAAAGTGTTACTATCATCCACTCTTTACGCCTTTCAGTTCTTTCCAACTACCCACACTTAAACCCCATCCATGTCCCCCTCACTGGAAATATTAAGGTTGCAGGGCCAACTTTTCACAGAGTCTTACTCCTACCCCCAAAGACTTCAGGCAACTATTGACTGCCGACCAGAAGGAAACTTAGCTTTTCCCTGGTATCAGCCACCTTATTGATTATCAAATGAAAAGTGGACAGACATGAAACTATATACAAACAGATGAGGAAAAATGCATTCATATATGGTAGTGCGCACACACACACACACACACACACACACACACACACTTCTGTTACTCCGTTTTTGGATACATATGAACTGAAGAATCACCCTAACAATGATAATCAAAGAAAAAGAAACTATCAACTTCTCAGAGACTTTAAGTCTTTCAGAGGAGTTAAATTGAACCTTAAAGCCATAAGGTATTCGAGACCCCAAAATACATAACTAAGTTTCAAGATTTTCTTTTTAATGATAGGCAATCATGTTGGTGTAACAAGTAATGCTTGAATACCATTTAATGTCTGTATATGGATAGTAATTACAAAAAAGTTATTTATTAGGGTCTATTTACTGTTTCATTGTCAAACCTAATTGCCTAGGATAAGATTTCCTCCCTCCCCTTTGATTACTGTGTTTATGTAATCAAAACTGTGTCTATGAAGATGACTCAATGCTTCTGAGGAAAAGTAGATGTGTTTTTCCTAATTATTAATTCCACACATTAGTCCATGGCTGATCAGGCCAGCCCTTAGAGTTACAGCAGGAACAGTCTGTTATATTTGGGTACGTAGTAGTTAATCTAACCCAATAATGCCTTTTCTGTAAAGATGGGATTATGATTCAAATCCAAATCAACTGTGGGGTATGCAATTAATAATTGCCTTCAAATCTTTTTTTTTTTTACCAATAAGTAACACTAAGTTATTAAGGAATCATTATACCTTCTTTCATACGGACATGTTAAACGTATCCTTCCATAATTTCATCCACTGAATTTAAGTCTAGGTCATTGTTTAGTTAGCTTCCATGTAATCCAGTTGATACCAATTTACTATGTCCTCTTATATTACACAGTTATAATTCATTTTCTCTGAACTACCAAAGTTGGTTTTTGTACTTCTTAGTTCCTAAGGAAGTGATTTTCTCTATTATGGCTTATTTCTTTCAAATAATACTTTGAGTAGAGACAAGTATCGCTCCGTTTCCAATTGTTAGGAATCAGAATCTCACTTTCCAGGCCTGAGCAGATGGAGGACAGAGATGGCTCCTGGACCACACATCTTGATCTGGGGGGGGGGGCACAATGATAATGGTGAGTACAGGGTGGGAAAACCATTCTGTTAGATCACCATTATGTTGAGCAAGAGTAGGGTGGCTAAACGGAAGAGAAAGCAGGACAGAAAGGTTTATGGGATGGGAAGAGTGGCAGGTCTGAAGAGGTAGAGGTGGTGGGAAACAGGCCATGTGACTAATCTGTTTGCCACCTGTGTCCAAGGTGATGCCTGGTCCTGGGCTATCACCACGGGTCAAGTCTTGCTCAGAAGCTTTGAAGGTGATGGGTCCTGTGCTGATGTCTGTGGCTTCAGTCACTTCCTTCCTCCTACCTAGACTCTGGAGTGGAAGGATACTGCTAAAGCATTAAGTTTTATACAAAGTGATGGGCACCATAACTGGCATAAACTGAGTCATTCATCTGTTTGATTTTCCAAGTAATAAGACACCAGTTCTAAGTTTCAAGAATTTCAGTAATTTTAGATCCAGGACTGTTAGCATCTATTGTATTTAATATTAATACTTTAATTCATTGTATGAAAACCAAGGTCAAAGTTGATAGGTTATGTCAATCAAAACAAAAAACACTGTGTTCATTTTTTTATTGTTGTTGCCTTAAAATAAATTCTTAATTAAAATAAAATCACATCACTTTCCTCTGCAATTCCATCCCTCTAACATTTTCCATTTCTCCCCCACTATCAAATTGATGGTCTCTTTTCCTTTGATTATTACTTTTACATACATGTGTGTATGCACAAATATATAAATACAAACTCCTGATCTGTTTTTGTTGTTTGTGTATGTCTTAGTTAAGGCTTTTGTTGCTGTGCACAGATACCATGGCCACAGCAACTCCTACAAAGAAAATCATTCAATTGGGGTGGCTGTTGCAGAGGTTTAGTTTATTATTGTCATGGTGGGAAGCATAGCACTGGGCAGGCAGGCAGGAATGGTGTTTGAGAACTAGCTGTGAATCCTACATCTTGAAAGCAACAGGGAGTCCACAGACAGTGGGTGGTATTTTGACCATAAGAAACCTCAAAGCCCATCTTCACAGTGACACATTTACTCTAGCAAGGATAAACCTACTAGAACAAAGCCACACCTCCTAATGGTGCCACTTCTTATATGCTAATTGGAGCCAATTACATTCAGACTACATTTTTTTAGAAAATATGTAAGGGGTTCCTCTCCTTACCCCAGAAGTCATTAGTTGTCTGTGGTTAATTGTCTAGGACTTGGAATCAGAAGCTTTTCCCTTTGATATTCCATGTCTATTGCTATTGTCTGGCCTTGTTTATGCCATCATTCCTAGGATAGATTATTACCCTGCAGGCTTGGTTGTGTTCTGGCTAACCAAGTCTTCCTACCATCTCTTACCAGAAGTTCCCTGAGCCCCAGACACACATGAAGAAGATGTAATATAGATGTGTCTGTTGAGGCTCCACACCTCAAGATCTGTTGATCTCTGCATCCTGTCCACCTGTTGTTTCCTGTGGTAGTTTCCCTTTGACATCAAGAGAAGTTTCTTTGATGAGGGGCTCTACCTGCACTTAATCTGTGGACTTAAGGACAAGGTGTAGAATGTAGTAAGGCATTATGCTAGTCCAGAAAAATGATAGTAGTGGATGTTTTTCTAATGTCCATGATTTCATTAGCCACAGGGAGCTGTCTAGTTTTGAGTGCCAAGTATTATTTCCCTCTTGCTAAGTGGACCTCAAGTCCAGTTAGACAGGTGTGAACATCAATGTCTAAGTTCTCCTGACTATACTTTTATGGATATCTTACCAAGCTGACCATCATTACGGTTCATAAGTGATTTGGCTATGTTTTTTTTTTTTTGTTTTTTTTTTTTTGTTTTGTTTTTTTGTTTTTTGTTTTTTGTTTTTTCTTATTTCAGCAGCTTTTGTCCTACTTTGTGGTATTATGGAAACTAATTGGCAGGAGATGTTTTCAAATTATATCCAGCGGTCATCATTCAACTCTGTGTCCTAAGTGTGGGTTGTTTTAGCAGTAGGAGCCGACACTAAGCCCTGAGAGAAAACCAAGAGCTACATTGAGTGTCTATACTGTTTGGGGAGTCCCTTGTACTACTCTGATCAACTATTCAATAAGAGGTTCTCAATCCTAGCCCTGGCAGGTGACAGGATTGTTAATCTATATATCCTGTGGCAAGTATCTTCAGATCAAAAGTTTTTTAAGCACAGTGGTGTGTGTGTGTGTGTGTGTGTGTGTGTGTGTGTGTGTGTGTTTTGTGTTTTCCATCTTTATCACTTTCCCTACTGATTTTGCAATGCCTTTCCTCTTCCTTCCTCATCTTTCTGAATGGCTGGTAACCATTATGGCAACTAAGTTAGTGCCTTAGCTCACTGTGCTGTGCTTTTTAAATAAACAATAAGTTCTAACCCATTTTCCCACTATCCAAGTTCCCTACGTTTTACCATCTCCTCTTATATTTAAGACTAGCTTCACTTTTCACAGAATATTGGTCCTATATGTGTCCATATTCAAAGCAGCTAGAATTATGCTGTAATTTGTTAATGCCTATGTAAAATTAAAATGGCATGCTAGGAAAGGCAATGAATTCAACATGATCACATAATAATATGGGTATAGAGTAACATCATCCACCCCATAACATTCACAGAGCTTTGGAAAGGGAAAGATTTTGTCATGTTATTTAACTTTCAAAAAATTCTGTCCTTAGGATCTAAGAATGAATATGCAAAGAAGGGCTTTCCTAAAATGTAGCATGACATTTTTGGTAAAGTAAGATAGAATGTGCTGTGCATTGGGAATGACACATAATTTATTATTGTTTAAGTGTGAGATTTGTTGAAGGGAGTTCCAGGAAATCAATCCAGATAGGTGACAAGAGAAGAAACTTGAGGAAGCATTTTTGACATATCATAATCAAATTGCTTTAAAGTGTAGTGTGGTAAAGAAATATAAATGAAAAACTGCCAGATTTTAAAAAAAGACATAACGTAAAACAAACACAAGAGTGGCAGAAGATACTGTCTCAGAAATCATTCATGGCAGAGGAAAGAGAAAAGAATCCTCAAGATGTTAAAGGATAAATATATAAATGCTGCAAAGCTAGGCTAGTACTTTCAGCAAACATGTTCTTGCTTTGATACGATGCACTAATTTATCTGATATTTTCTGTTAAAAAAATGGAAATAAACCAAAACACAGTCATATCAAGGCACACAAATCTGAATATATTTTACCAACAGTTTTAAAAATCTCATTTGACTTTAACAGAATAGAAAATTGTGGATTCTATATGTGTTAAATAGTTAAATAAGAGAAAATGACAACATGAATGAAGTCAGAGAAACAGAAAAGCATAAGATTTAAGAAGAAAAAACATCAAAATTGATATACCATAGCAAAAATTATTTCTTTAGTAACAATGTAAATAATAAAAGCATTTTTAGACTTCTCACATATTAGAGAATGAAAGAAAAAAATTCATACTTCATAGTATGGTGATATACACACAAAAATTCAGATATTGAGAAATTGGTCAGGTAACTGTACATAAAAGAAGTATATAATAGTCAATTGGGGTCTGGTGAGATAGCTCAGTGCTTTAGAGCACTGAATGCTTTTCCAAAAGACCCAGGTTCAATCCCCAGTATCTACATGACAGCTCATACATGTTTGTAACTCTAGTTCCAGGGAATGTTATGCCCTTATGCAGACATACATGCAGGCAAAACACCAGTATTAATGAAATAAAAAAATAAATATATTTAAAATAAAATAAATGAATAAAATTTGAGTGAACCTCTGGATTAAATGGCACATTAGTCCTTATGAGAAAGAATATTCTCTGTTCTTAATGGAAAGATGAATTTTGGTAGAAATTCACAAAGAAGTAGTAGAGTAGCAGACAGGGACCATGGACAAGACTGGTGATCCACTTCGAAGAGGCCAAGGTAGACACAAATCCAGCTATGCAGGCTACTCATTCTTAGGAAGAGGAGGAACTTCACCCCAGAAGTGAGCCACAGAGCCAATGTGAAAAAAGACAGCTACTCCTAACTGGAACACAAACCCTCAGCCCTCACAAGTTGTGGTTCTGTTCCAGATTTTAGTGAGGTAACAATTCCTGCAAATGATATGCCAGCAGTGGAAAGGAATCCAATTTGTCACTCCATAATTCAGAAGGCACTAGGCAGGTACCATTTAAAAAGGGATTCTATTGTGAAAACTAAGCTGCCCTGGGACCTGGGAACAGGAAAAACAGCAGGACAGGAAGTTTGGATTTCACCTAACAACCTCGGGGACAGAGATAGTCCTGGGAGGCAGCTGGAGTCTGTGAGAAGCATGGGAAATGACATGTAAAGAGAAAGCTTCAGGAGGATCAGCTAAGGCAGTGAAGAGCATAACCATTTCCTCTGTGGCAAGGAACAGATATCGTCATCTGAAGATAACACTGTGTTTGAATACCCTGAGACCAAGGTCAGTGGATAGATGACAATGTCAGTATTCGTCTATCTGTCTTTCAGTGCTGCAGAGAATGTAAACTGAAGGTCATGCTCCCATGGTGACAATACTCACCACGAAGATATTCTGTACTGATCCCAACACTGTTTTGCTCCCGACTTTGCTGTTATACATGGGAGACTTATTCTAGATAGAATATCATTTACTCCATGGAGAACGATCTGAAGTTCAGGAAGGTGAGGTAACTCCACTTGAACACAGATTGCAAAGATAAATGTGGCCAGAATGTCTCTGGTGTGCAAAGAAGGTACGTGTTTAAAATAACAATAGTTCTAGAAGACATTAGATACTTATTCAGTACCATAGAAATAACCAGATTCCAAAAACTTAAATCCTGGCATGGACATATAAGGAACAAGGAATTGTTATACACTGCTAATAGAATGTAATTAGCATGGCCACTTTAAAAATAACTCTGGAGGTAACAAAAACAAAAACAAAAGCAAAAAAAAAAAAAAAGGAAGAAGAAGAAGAAAGAAAAAAAGAAACAAAGAAAGAAACCCAAACCTAGAAAGAAATTTAGAAATAAAACTATCACATGAATCAGCTATACTCCTTGCCATGTAACCAAAGGAGTCTATATCCTAGTATAGAGACTTTTACATAATAATGTGTATCTCTCCTACAAGCTAGGAAATAAAAGCATCCTTGAAGTGCATTCACAGTTGAATTTTATTTGGCTCTAAGGAAAAATATAACTAAGAACTTTGCACTGAAGTGAATAAAAATATGGACACTTAACTAAATCAAGTAACCCAAGCTGAGTGTTCTTTCTTATGTTGTATCCTAACCTCAACTATTTACTTTAGTGTGTTTAACCTGGAGTACCTCAAGAAGCCAGGGAACTTGAAAGGGGGCATTGTGGGCAACTTAAGAGATAGGTTAAATGTAGCACAAAGATGGAAAAGGGTAGTAGTAGAAGCAGAAATTTTCAAATAAGGCTATGGCAGATGTTTAGAAAGAAAAGAAGATGAGATGAGGTAGTTAATTAAAACTATGAAAAAGTGACAAAGAAACCTAGAGTCTTGTTAACCAATTAAAAGCCATAAAAGGATCTTGTTGACAGAGACCTGACAAGGCTAGATAATGATGTTCATTAAATTAATAGATTATTTTCAGTGTCAGTTCCAGCTCTGAGTTTCTTGCATAGGCATTATTGGTCAAGGAGACTCTGGAGGTCCCCAAAACAATGCAAACTTTGTCATGGCTATTGACTATTCACTAGACCTATTTGATAATATTTAATGGATGAAAATATCACACAGTTTAAATGCAAAATTATTGAGAAATAAAACTGAAGTTGGGCTAAAAGCTTCCTCACTGCTGGCTGGCATTCATGGCGCCAGATGATTATATACTATATTGGGAAGTAAAGGTAGCAAGTTTTATCCATTTGTGAACTCTATGAATTACAACAATAACCTACCAGGCAAAGTATGCCAATTATTCCAGTAGTAGCACCAGTGCTGTGGGAGTGACTTAACATCCCCTTGAATGGCTTTCAGGTTCAGTCCAAAGGAGGAAATGAATTCTAGTAATGTGAAACCTGTCAAAATCCCATAACTGAGGAGGTCACAGGCCTTAGGAGAAAACTTACTAATGATGCTTAACAAAACTGATATAACATCAAATCTTCTTAATAGCTCTTTGTAACCACATGCAAAGGCGACTCTAAGAGTCATTTAGAGGACTGAAACCATTACTATTAGGGGTCGTTAATGAAGTTCATATGTTATGCTAATTCTTCTCACTTTTAATTTCTCATGTTTTCTTACCTCTTTAATGACTAATTGTAATAGTAACAATAACACTCCCATAAGATGTCAACTATGAAATGAAAACCACACTACAAGGCATGGGATACCTCCCTATGAGTTATGGGTCAGGGAAGCCCAGGGGTTTAACAAACAACACAGGCTATTACTATTGCCCTTGGTTACCAACAACATATTTTGGCTGCAGGACAGAGAAATCAATCTCAAACTGACCAGTAAATCCCTCTCTGTTGGCAAGCTTTCATCATAATGGACAGTGTTCTGTAAGCTGCTAAGGGGAAAAAAAGGCATCAGTGGTATTACTTAGCATAGGACCCTGCCATTTGTAATTCTGACCTTCCAGGCAAGATATGCTAGCTGGTGAATAGTGTCATGACCATATGGGGTAACTAAGTGTGCTCTGTCTGGATTTGAGTTCAATTTCTCAGGAGGGAGTTTAGTACCTCACTTGATAATCTTGACAAAAAGCTAATGGCTGGAGCTATCAAGGGCATTATGATTAAATTCTCCATCTTTATTTTGATAAATTATCATGTTGTATATTATTGCATTCTAAATATTTATATTGAGACCCTTAGACTCTGTCTGCTCTCATACTTTTATCATAAAAGCTTCTTTTCAACTCTATTTCCCTTAAGACACAGGGTGCATCATGGGAGAGGAGGCAGGAAGAATTTAAGCGATAGACGATGAGAAGTTAAGCTGTGTGGCATGATGTTTTCTTGACACAGCATGACTATAGCACTCATAAACTCACAGACATTGTGGCTATCTGTAAAATACCTGCACAAGAGAAAGCCAACTTTAACTCCAACACAGGTGGAGGAAGGGTCTCTCCAGGACCACTCCTTACTGAAGAAACACTTGGAGGTTTCTCATGCTCCTGACACCCAAAGATACATGGGCAGCACAAATTTGTGAATTATCAAAATGTAAAACTACAAAAGAAGAAAAAAAAAAGAGAAGACCTGAAGTTGGAAGGGAGAAAGTGTTAAGGTTTATGATAGCAAGATGGAGGAGGAAATTGGGGTGTGTATCACCATATTTCATTATATATACATATGAAATTCTGAAGACTAAATATGTATTTAAAAGTAGTTATCTAAAGTGAGTAACTCTTTGTAAAAATATTATATAACAACAATTACAGTAATGACTGTCAGAACAACTATCATGATCATATATATATATATACATATATATATAATTGTGTAATATAAAGGCTCTTTTTCAATTTTCATATAAGCTTTTATCTTAGGAAAACATAACTTATTCAAACTTACCCAGAAGTTTGTGTATAGGTGGAACACCAACAAATCGGACATCAAAAGCATAAAGACACATTATATACTTAGTGTAATAAAAATAATAACTACAACACACACACACAACCTCAATTTCCCTGTCCTCCCTTGAACAGTATAAATATAAGTGAAACATTGGAGTTTAGGACTCTTAACTGTAAAACTTCACAAATGTAGAAGCAGTTAAATAATGCTCATTATTCCTAAGAAAAATAATCAGTATTTTTTTAAAGTAACATAATATTTCTTGAATATGCTTGTAGAATTTTTTTCAGTGTCCTATGACTTTTGGTTGAAAGACTGGAATGTCTCACTTTCTTATCAAACATTCACATGATCAGGTGCATTTACATAAAGTATGTTATCTAATTTGCTCCAAGTTCTCTTCCCTATACTTTTAAGATCCACCTGATTGGATATCCAGTACAGTGGGCATGCACAACTGTGCTGCTGTCCAAATCAAATTGCTCTGAGAGGTTTGGCTCCTGCCCCAGTGTGCTTACTGCCAAATATGAGAGTATTACAGTTTAGTGGAGGATATATTATGTATATACTGAGGCAGAGCACTGGCATCACAGTTAATTACTGGCAATATAACAGAAAGACTAAAACTCTAGAAAACAGAACACAGAAATACCAGCTACTCCCCTATTGGCCTGCCTTAGCATTTACAGTCTTTGGACTTGATCTTTTACATAGTGAACATGAAATTTACAAATATTTATGGGTTGAGTTTTCAGTAAAAGTAAAATAGGGTTCCTCAAGGTTTTTGGTGGAAGATCCACAGAATTCGGTTTAAATCATGCTGCTAATCTGATAAGCATCCGGTAGAAAAAGTACAAAGTGTCTCATAGAAGGTGCAGTTAGTGTGGTTTGAGAGTAAACACACAGAAAATGTGGTGAGCTATGTCACTGCACAAACTGCTTTCTTTTGTGATGAGTTTTTTTGTTTGTTTGTTTTAGTATTTTTTTTCCTCAGAGCAATGAGACTTCATAGACCTCAACTTGGAAAAATGACAGGCTAAATAATATTCGATGCCATCACTGAGCACAAAAGCATAGCTATTTTTCCAAAGAAGACATGTGAGATCTGAATGGAGACAGGGAGTGAGTACAGCTTGGCAAGGGCAATGGCTAAGATAAAAGGAGGTAACTATGATTGGGGCACACTGTTCCAGGTGTGGCGATACCATTTGGAAGCTCGATAATTTATAAATTAATGTTTATCAAATATTTTCAAGAATAATTTTTAAAAGAAAAAAATCCACCTAGTGACCAATGGATCATAAAAAGGTACCCAATATCACCAGTCATCAGGGACATGAAATTAAGATGTCAACTGAACATTATTTTACATTTGTTATTATTTAAAAGACCAAAGATAGCAAAGCTTATGAGAATGTGGAGAACAGGGAATCCATGTTCACTGATGGTGGAGACAGAAGTTCCAACAGTAGATTTAGAAAACATAAACTCAAGCAGTATCCCTACTACATAAATGAGCAAATAAAATGAAATGTATGTAGAAAAGGCACCTGACTCCTGTGTTCATTGAAATTTTACTCTAGTTGCTAAGGATATGGAAGCTAGTAAGTGTTAATCAATTAACAACTGCCTAATAATATCACATTTAGAATCTAAAAATCAGAAGTCAGAAGTCAAACTCACAAATATAAAGCAAGGCTTGTGAGGGTTAGTGAAAACTTGATAACTGCAAGATATATTCCAAACTTATAAAATTCTGTTAGAACAAATAAGTGAGGATGTATTATAATTAATAATGTTTTATGTATGTCCAAATTATAAGCAGGATAAATCTCAAATGTTCTGGCCCTGAAAATGTTTAGTATTCAAGACAATATACATGTTAGTAGGCTTGACTTATTCCATAAAGGTGGTTTTTATGAACTATTCCTTTAAAACCTAAATAAAACTAAAAATCTGATATAGAAAGGCATTTGTCAAAATATGAAATATAGAGAATTGTATGGATAAAATCTCAACTAAAGCTGTGAATACAATTGAGGTGACACAAGTTTTGGCTATTTAGATTTAAAAATGCCTAAACAAATTTTATAAGAAAATAAAAAATAAAATATTTACATTGTTTTCCACCACAAACATGACATTCTATGTCTACCAGTATTATGGCTCAGCATAGACTAAGCAATAAAATACTTCCTTACACACACACACACACACACACACACAAACACACCCCCCCACGCTTACTATATTCAACAATTTCCTTACTCACTTAGTTGCCAGTTCTAGATGCTATTTATTTTAGTTATATAAATATATTTCTTAGTATAAAGAAATAGTGAAGCAAACAACAATAACAACAAACACAACAAACAAACAAAAATCAACTAATTTCATTTGGTAAATAGCAACCCACTTAATACATTCTTTCAAAATGCATATGTACATGTTTGAGGATGTTGCTTGGAATTATAATTTTAATTGTATTCCTCATAAACCCAGTTGAAAATGATAGAAAGATGTGCTTTTCCTGTAAGTCACTGTAAAGCAGAGTTCTGAGATTACTGAATATTAAAAAATCCAAGATTAATTATTTTTCTGCTGTCTTGAAATATGCCTGAGCCCAGAAGATACTGCCGTAAAAGAGACTTACTTAATTCACATCAGCTTAAAATATCTTGGCTGTTGCAAAGCATGATCAGACTGGTGCCTCCAGCCACACTCTTACGTTCACTTCATGTCTAATGAACTATTTTGGTTATATAATGAGTTATTGCTCAGCTTTCCTGGACCTGCTATCTTGACCAGCTTCCAAGGCTTTGAGTCTTGAAGCAAAAACATAGAACTAGACAGAGAAAAAATGACTGTAAGATTCCTGGTGATTTCCACCTTCAGCATGAAGTGGAAAGAAAGGGAGAGTTAAAGAAAGGTGAGTACCCTGTACTCACCAGGAATGGCAGGATGCATTCAGAGGGACAATTTCCTTCTCTTTGTTGCTCTGCTAAGTTTTTATTTCAATGTATGTATTTGCCTGGAACATCAAAGAATTTCTTTTTATGCAGGGTATGTCCAATTACTGTGACAATAGTCAGCACAGAAAAATTAATTTCATGTGAAAAGTGATGAAACGCAAATGAAGTGGGACCCTGAACACATGCATTCACACTTTTATTTCTTAGAGGAACTGCTCTTTCTTCTCAGTCATTCACAAACGGACGTAACTATATAGGAAACAGGCTTAACTGCAAATTTAAGTTTTTAATATGAAAAAAAATTGGGGTGCAATATTTTTCATCTAAAGCCTGAAATCTTATATCTCTAAGTATGGAAAATGAAATCCTAGACATTTTTGATTAAAGGTCCTTTTTAAACTAGGGAATAGAAAATGTATCATCATAAGGAAGGTATTGATTATGGCTTTTAGATATGGAGGTAAATGTATAAGAGCAACATTGGAGAGGATCCGCAGGCAAATATATAGATCTATAGGCACTGTTCAGTGGGATTTTAAAAATTAAAGATGTTAGCATAATAGCTTAGAATGTTATAGAACCAAATGAGTCATTGGTTTTCTTTCCTAAAAATGGATGTCAGAGAAGTGTAGGGAGATGACATATTACTTTAGCACCATGATATAGAAATTTGAGAAATAAAGAGATTCAGCATGCATCGTGAGTAAAGCTGGGACATATGCAAAGAGACTAGGAGGCGAATGGTGGGAAGCTGATATACTTTTGAACAACAGGGATTGAGGGATGATGCCACGCTAAGGGAAAACTACTGAATTGATAGAAACAGTTTTGATATTCCTATTCTCCTGGAGATGGGTTGGGAGGGCACCCCATGTCACATGGTTTCTTTCCAAAATGATGTTCCCTCTCTTCCCACATGATAGTGTTGTAGGTGTTCAGTACATCTGTTTGCTACTGCTCGTTGTACTATGCAGCTCCTTTCTCTGTGTTGACTGTACTGTACTCACATCACTATTACTAAATGTCAATACTTTTTCCTCTTCCTAACTTCTCCATTTCATCAAAGTCAACTGAGTTCAAATTTACCATCCCAGGATGATGATCTATCTCCCCTTTGTCCCATTTCCTTTCCTCCTGTGTTAGAATATTTAGGAGGTGTAGTCTAGTGGAAAGGAATAGGTTATTGGATGCATGTTCTTTGATGGGTTAAGGGGAGGCTAGCCACTTTGCACTTTTCTCTTTGCTTCATGGTCAACACGACCATACACTTATGCTGAAGTATACTGTGCTGCCACAAGCCCAGACTAACGGTCAAGCAGCCCTGGATTGAAATAAGTCTTCTTTCTTTTGTTGATTATCTCTCGTACTTGTCACAAAACTATAAAGCTGATTAACAGGTCTTCATACATATTCTAACTTCTTCCAATGTGTCCTGCTACTGTTTATTCACACATGCAATGGTCCACTTGCAACATTTTTTCAAATTCTTCAGCTATGAGATTGTTGTTTCTAAACTGACTTTAAATTTCATAGTAAAAGATGAAGTTACACTTATTATTGGTCTAGAAAACCAATATTTTCCACAATATACTGCATGGAAAATTCTGTATTCAAGACAGGTTCAATTAATGTCCATTAATATTCTATTGTGGTGCCAGTTGCAAATTCTACAGCTAATAATTACAGGAAAAATCACCTGTACAGTGTATGGGAAGGACTTTGTGTATTTGGTAAAGATTTTGTGTGTGTGTGTGTGTGTGTGTGTGTGTGTGTGTGTGTGTGTGTGTGATTTCACATATAACATCCATGCACAAAAACTAATTTGTGTCATATCATTTAACTTATTATGTGATTTTAAAAATTCCTGCATCTGATTGTTTGTAAATTCTCCTTAAATGAAAGGATGAAATGAAAGGGATAAAGAGACTATTATAAACAGTATTTTTACAGAGGTCTTTGCATGTATTAGTTATCATCTCCCATGTCTTAACAATGTACTCTCTCTCTCTCACATACACACACACAGAAAGAGAGAGAGAGAGAGAAAGAGACTGAGAGAGAGAGAGAGAGGTGGGCCCTCTATTAACACTACAATTTAATGCATAATGTTATTCACTTATGTTTAACATGTGAACTTTTAATAAGTATTTTAATATTGCAAAATCTAATCTGCTGGGAAATAAATGTCTAATGTCTAATTACATAGGAAAAATAAATAAAATAACTAAAATTGAGAATGACCTTTCTTATGATTGCTTTTATGTTTTTAATTAGAAAATTAATATAAATCAATTAATACAGATAATCTTTGTTAAAATATCAGTGTGTGGTAAGGTGACCATCATTTTTTTCTTGATTAATGACTGCTTTTCCTCATTTAGGTCATTATATCTGCTGAAAGAGCAGCATTTTATAGTAATAAAAATCCATTATTTGTCATTGAATAGTAAAAATGGAAAGATTGATCGCTGAATGTTAAAAAATAGCTAGCTACCAAACGAGATAAAAATTCACTCAGAATAGTGAGAAATATAGGATAGGATCCATTTTTTTCATTCTGCTTATTTTTCCTATATGAAAATTTACTAGCAAACTTTCTTAACATTTCTATTCATTTGTTTAACAAATCATATATGTATATATATACATATATTATTTGTACACATACATATGTACATATATATATGTACATATATGATGTCTCTGCTGCTGTACTTTCTTTGATTTTTATTAGATCTTTGAGAATATTGAATAAAGGGTTTTGAACACTTTCCTTCTCTCTGTCAACTCATCCAAAATAAAGTCCCCTCCCCTCCCCACTGGACTTTGTGTTCTCTTTTTTATTGAAGCATAAAGTTCTATTTTTTTCTGCTCTTATAGTCAGAGATGAGTGGCTTTCCACAGGAGTATGGCCAATCTACCAGTTGTTGATAGCTTCCTTGCTAGGTTGTAACTTCACATCTACTTCCCTTCTCTATGCTGGAATCTGTTCTAGTTTGACTTTGTACTGGGATTTCAACTGTTGTCATAACTGCTATGTGTTCATTTCTGCAGCTATTGTGTCCCAAGGACACTATTTCTTTGTATTTAGCTCTGAAGGTGTTTCTTCTCCCTCTTCCATAATGATCTCTGAGCCTTAAGAGAAGGATCTGTAGTATAGATGTTCCATTTAAGAATAATCACCATCTACTGTAAATAGAAGCATCTCTGACAATGGTGGAGAGATGCATTAATCTGGGTATAACAATAAGTCATTAGGAGTCAGTTCAATACTGTGTCTATTTAACATGATAATAGCAGTATGTTCCCCTTATGACCTATGATCTGCATAGCCACACATTTTCAGAAGAAAAAAAAAAGTGAGATATCAGTTTCATCTGTGGAGTGAAATTTCAATCCAACAAGAAAGTGGCCACTGTTATACCAGTAAAGATGAAGCTTCCAAGTCAGAATCAGCTGAACACACCCATGTTTTCTGTTTATGTTTAATGTACCTTATCTAAAATAGTAAATACCAAATCTTCCTATGTAAATTTTGATTTTATATAATCATTTGGAAAAGTAAAATTATATTGGGATAAATGTATTTGACAGGAATAAAATCAGCAAATTTTTTAACCTATGAACCTCTAACATAAAGAAAATCTGTACTGTGTCATAATTCTCTAAGATTTTGAGCTCATTAATTTTCTTTGTCTTATATACCCACATTATTGAAATAGAAAATTTAGAATTTTTCAAAAGACTATAACAAAAGAGTATAATAAAACAACAATAATTCACAAAAGGAAATATAGTTTAAAAGTTTGAGAAAATATTTTGAATTCTTTTTATTAAATCTATTATATATTATCAGTGAATATTTCTAGGAAAATATATTTATAAAAATATGTCAATTATTTTATTTACATGTCAGAGAGACTTTGTAACATCTTGATTTTTATTACAATTTTCACAATAAGTGACTAGGATTTGTGACAAATTTAAAAATTATTTTGATTTTATAAAAGTATTCCTCTCATTCTCAAAATGCCAAGTAACAAAACATGTGCTTTCATCATGTGGAGTCATCATAATTAATGGTTTTCAAGAAAATACTTGACAAACATCCTTTTAAAAGCAAGAAGCCATTTGGTCATATAGTATTTATGGATGGTTGTATTGAAAAACGATTCATTTAAGAAGCAAATGTCATTAAAAGTTGAAAACAGCAATCACATAAAATACTGGCAATATTTTGTCCACATAGTTCATTCTTTTTGAGAAGAATGCTTTTCAATTTATCTTTCCACTATTTTTATATACTTTGGTAACTGAAGAAAACTAAAAAATGAAACATTCAAAATACAAAGTAACTTTAGAATAAAAATTTATATTTTAAAATCCATTCTATGAGATATATTAACATACCTGAAAACATACAAATAGTTTTAGGTGAGAATTGTTTTTATGACAAAAGTAAAATATTCTAGTTAATTCATAGTTTAAAAACCCTTGATTTGTGAATGAAGATATTGCTCAGTGCTTAAGAGTGCTGGGTGCCTATATATATATATATATATATATATATATATATATGTGTGTGTGTGTGTGTGTGTGTATGTATATGTATATGTATATGTATATATATATGTGTGTGTATGTATATATATATTATATACATATATATGTTTATTATTTTTTCTTATTTTACATATCGATCCCAGTGCCTTTTGTCACAAGAATTTTGTCTGTGTTGTGGTCTGATATCTAAAGATGTTGTGCAGAGATTCAATAGGCAGGGTTCATGTTCAGATGGCCGGAATGGATCATGTGCTTCCTTGGAAGACTCAGGAGAAGGGAAAGAGAGGACCTCAGAGAAAGAAGAGGCAGAGCAAGGGTTGTATGGACCTTTAGAGAAGAAAGTGGACAGTCATGGTGTGTCCCAACCACTTGTGGTTCTTTCAGGTTTATATCCTTAATATTTATCTCCAAGTTTTATTTTTTAATAAATGATAAGAGAAATCATGATAGCCTTTCAAGAGAATCTGGATTTGATTCCCAGTACCCACAAAGAGGCTCACAAATATTACTCTGGTTGGGGAAACCTGACGCCATCTTCTGGATGTGACACTCACTGCATGTATATTGTGCTCTGGATGTGACACTCACTGCATGTATATTGTGCATAGACATACTTGCTGGCAAAACACCCATGCATGAAATATAATAAATAAATATTTTTTTAAATGTTTAATTTAAAAAAGTAAAATATTCTAGCCAGCCTTCTAATAGCTGTATTTTGTTATTTTTTTTTTTTTTTTTTTTTTTTTTTTTTTTTAGCTTTTACAAAAGAAAGTACATGATTTTCCATATTTCTTTTGAGGCCATTATCAAGATGTCCTTTCACACAATTTCATGAAAAAAAAGTAGCCAAATTGTCTTAATTCAAGATCCACATCATACATAATTTATCCTAATTGCTTCTTTTGCCATTTGAACAAAATAAAATGTAATAATGATATATATCTACCCATAAGATTTGCTGCATTTTCACTTCCATAAAAATCTTTTGGGCTTCTATGCTCTAGTAAGCATTTCACTTAGAAAGAAATCAGAAATCTAACTACAGCTCACAACACCATTTCTTTCAATTCAATTCAAAAATTTAAAATGGGAAAAGGGGAAATAAAAATATGGGCAAAATAAAGAGAATCATTATTAGAAGCCTCTTGATTTTGTATTAATCTTTAGGCTGAGTATCTCAACTGACTTTACTTAGTGTAGAATCTTCACTTAGATATAAAAACAGGGCTCCAAAATATGATAGTCTTCATGTTTAATAAATTCAGGAACACTGGCATAGTCCTTGTCATTGTTCTCTAAGATAGGATAGATACTGTTGTTCCCCCCAGCAGAAACCAAATATTCTAATCTTTATAGATTAACAAAAATATTATGTGCTGAACTCCAAAATAACAGAATTGGGCATCAGGGAAGTGGCATCATGACAAATCAAAAGGAAGTCAGATGCAACAAGATATTTTTCTATATCTTGTGTAGATGAAAAATACCAATCTCATATTCTCAGTATTTCTTAACTATGACTTCTTTTATAAAACCTATATATAGTGCAAATTTTATCCAGGAAACCTAATATGATTATTAAGATAACTAACTTTATTTAATGGAGATATAAAGGGTTAGTGAGGTTTTCTCTATTAAAAACATACAATTATATAGCTACCATTTGTCTATACAGAAACATAATTGTGATGGTTAATATCCACTGTCGACTATATTCAATATCACCATGATGACAGATGTCTATGAATGTATCTGTGACAAAATAAGAAAACAAAACAAAGGAAAAACAAACCCAGAAGGATAATAATTTTAGTTCTTATAAAGGAATTGTAGTAACACCTGGGTCCTGATAACATAGGTAAGACAGTGGTAAGCTAATTAGTTTTTAAAGAGGAATGTTGAATTTGCATAATGGTGATTTAGTAGGTAAAGTAGTGATTTCATAGTGTGAGCTAAATTCCCCAAACCCATGGAACGGTGAAAATTTTACAACTCTATAAAATTGCCATCTGACAGTAAACACTCTTTGGTAAGTTTATATCTCCTTAACACAAATACGCATATATATATATATATATATATATGTATATATATATACATATATATACGTATACATATATATATGTATACGTATATATATCACATATCACAATAATAGTTGGAAAGATTTTTTTTTTGGTTTGTAGCCTGTCCTAGAACTAGCTCTGTAGACCAGGCTGGCCTCAAACTCAGAGATCAGTATTCCTCTGCCGCCTGAGTGCTAGGATTAAAGGCCTATGCCACCAATGCCTGGCAATTGAAATGATTTTTAAGAAAAAAAATTTTTACATGGATGTGCATGAAGAAAATCTAGGAAAAAATGTTAAAACTGTAGAAAAATTTTGACAAGCTAAAAGTCATCTATGAATGGATGCATGTATGTATGTATGTATTATGTATTTTAAGATAGTTTCACTGTATATTGTAGTCTGGTCTTGAACTCACAATTCTGACATTCTGCTAAAGTGTGTGTAACAATACCATCTTAAAGTCTCCTCTTTTCTCTGGCAAGTACATCTTCGCTTAGCCAAAATACATAGAACTTATTTGGTTTAAATTTTCTAAGGCCAGGGCTACATCTCAATGTAGACCACTTTCCTAGCAGGCGCAGGACCATGACTTTAATGCTCAGTCTTGGGAAAAGTAATTCAGGGTTGTGATCTCTCTCTCTCTCTCTCTCTCTCTCTCTCTCTCTCTCTCTCTCTCTCTCTCTCTCTGTGTGTGTGTGTGTGTGTGTGTGTGTGTGTGTGTGTGTGTGTGTGTGTGGTTTTCTCTAGGACGTTCTGATAAAGGGCTTGAAATTGAGAGTTAATTCTTTGCACCAAAACTTGCAAACTATATTTCGCTGCATCTCTAAGTGGGGTGTCTTAGTCAGAAGAGAATCTTAAGAAGGATGACGAAAACATGAGTCAGTACAGAAGAAAGAGGAGATAAGGAGGATAAATACCTGTAAATTTGTAGGTTGCTCCTGTATTGCTGTCAAGCTAACTAAAATAAAAAGCATATGCAGAATCAAGTATTGAAGTTTTCCTCTATCACATAATAGTTCTCTTCATGATCTAGTAGTTACAATTTAATTTCACAAACACACCTGGCTGTGACCCAAGGTGTTATGTGGACCTATGACTACGAAAAAAGGGAAAAATGAATTTATTGACTACCTAGCCGTTTCTGCCATAAGGGTAGATAACTATAATATATACAACTGCATTACAAAATTCAAGGTATAATGTGAAGTGCATTCACCATGCAGGGTTTCAAAATATTTGTCATTATTATTAATGCCAGCATTACCATTCTTAGCTTCCCTTTTCATTATAGGCCTCGCAAGGGGTGCAAGAGTCTGTAAATTGCTTAAATATTTGTTCTGTGCCAGCCAGAGCAAAAGAAAAAAATTAACACTGATATAAGTTTCTTATTTGATGAATAAAATGAGGATGAACTTTGGAATTACCTTCCACATTCCTGATTAATACCGAGTTAACATCACTTAATGAAGGATTATTGCATTTAACTTCAGATTGTGGTCTTAGGGCATTATGAAAATTAAATATTAGATGCCTCTACATAAAGATATGACATTTCCAAGCCAGTCACATCGTATTGGTAATTTTAGAGAGAAAATAGAGTTTGTGCCAACTCTGAACCATATTAAAGGATACAAATCGTAAGGCTGCTATGTCATTCCAGCCTCATGAAAACAGACATTTGAAAAGTAAGTTTTAGATGTGAATTAATAAATATAGTTCATAAATAAAAGTATGAGGAAGCAAGAAATAAGGCTTTAAAAGTGTTTTCAGTGTTTCTTTACTATGAAGATAAAGCTTTAGTTGAGCAGTGAAAGTGCTTTTAAGAGGGACAAGTAGAGCCACTGTAATCTCAGATATTCATACCTAGATTTCAGCAATTAAAAGTTTTCTGAGAAATGGAAACAATTATGCATATAAATAAATACGTCTGACATTGTGAAATGCTGGATAAATGCCAATAAGTAGCGAAAAAATACAGAACCTGGAATGTGACTAGAAAAAAGAATTAACAGTGACAAAAACAGAGAGACAATAAATTAAAGAATCAAAGGACAGCAAGAAAATGTCACCTACTATTTTTTTTTTCTTGTGAGAGCATTGGAAACTGCTATTAGCACTGGATTGAATCAACTGGAGGTGAAGACTTCAGTTGTTTGACATGGAGTGTGACATGGACACACTCATCAGCTGATGGCTTCCTTAGGGAAGGGAAACATGATCCTGGGGCACCTTAACAAGAACATAAAAATGGAGCATTCCTCAAGTGTGTGAAATGGTGATGAGGGAAACGAGAGGAAAGGGGGGGGTTACATTAGAACGGGGAAAGGATATAACACAAAGAGGAATTGAGATCCTGCATTTAATAATGCTAGATGAAGTCAGTTCATCCCATGGAGGATGAAAGAGAAGATAAGGAAGCCATTTGCTTGTGTTCTCGATGGGATATTTAAGGTTACATGTTGAGGCAAATGTGGGGGGGGGTGTTGAAGGTACAGCGTAGATTTACTCATTTATTCAATGAACAGCCTCTGAACACTACTTTCTAAACACAGAGATGTGCTGAAACGCAAAAGTTCGACACATTTTCTAGTCTCAAAATACTAATTTTCTGTATGAAAGAAATATAAGCAAAGCAGTGAATAAAGAGCAGTACAAGTGCTGTGATAAGACAGGAACAGGATGCTGCTCAGGGCAACAGGAGCTAAGTCTCCTCTAAGGAGAGGAGAGAAGAGCACACCTTGCTAAAAGACAGCTCAGCCTGAGTAGGCACAAGCTGGGCAGGAAAGGAACTGGGAGAGTGGTTCTTACAAACAGGCAGGCAATGGCATGGTGAATTCAACTATACAAGGTTGTTTTCATGACTGGATCTTAAAACTTCTAAGAAAAAAAAATTGTAGGAAAGCTTGCGTGAATTCAGGAGTCAAACTGCAAAGTTCATTTGATTTTGTATAAATGAGTTCATATCGTACCTAAACAAGAGTTGATTCTCCAAAATTTTTGTAAGGTAGATGTATGAAACAAGGTGTAACAAGCCACGATCTTTCTAAAAATCTTAGGGATGAGTCTGTCCTTGCTTCTGCTCAGCTTTTGTGATGGCTTGAAAATTTCGGAGTGCTTTGCTTTATGCATTTCCATCATAGCAATTCCTGCATCCATTTCTGCATGGTTGTCTACGCTGTTTGCATGTATCTGGACCTCCATATCTAATGTCTGTCTATATTTTATCTATTTTATGACAAAGGTGATATCATGCAAGCGTTGCTTCACCATTCCACAAACAATATGGTGACCTTGTAGCTTAACTATAATGTTAAAATAATTATCTTTTCAAATAGCATCTCATTTACCAGGAGTGAATTCTAGGACTTTAATATATGTTTTGTAGGAAAACAAACTAATTCACCACAGTACTAAATATTTATCAAGAGAAAAATTATTGTATTCTGTCTGATATATTTTGAGTTCTCAAATAATTGAACTGTCACTTTCTCCTGCCCTTAATTCTTATAAAATGAAGATTAGTATTTGTTTCTATCTCCCAGGGTTATCATGAGAACTAAGTTCATTAATTCACGTCAAGTGTTTTGGATACCTCCTGTCTCTCAGCACTCTGTCAGCTTGTGACAGACAGCTTGAAGTACCTGTTAGCACCACCCACAATAATGATCTCGCCAAGACTTCACCCTGAAGAAATGAAAAGATTAGCTAAATCTTGTTATCTAGACAAAGCAGAAAGGAGCCAGTCTATTAGTGAGATGACATTAATTAAAGGATTTTTTTTAATCATGTTTCCCCTATTGTTTCTGCAACTTGCTCTATAATTGGACAATTTACTCTATTAGACAATGACCTTGGGCAATGTGGTTGATTCTAGCAACCCATTCTAAGCAATTTTTGAGGAAAGGAAGGTGAACTATTGTAATTGGTATGCTGGGGAGAATTATAAACATGTCAAATGAATCACCATCAGGTAATTCAATACACAGTGTTGGGTGATGTTCACTTCCTCTCTGCCAACATGGTAGGAACGCATGACAGCTTTCCCTTGTCAGTACACAGGTAAAATTGGTTCATGTAATGTGTCTAACAGGGGAAGAAAACAGCCTAAAGTGAACATTATAGCCCAGCAAGCACCAGCTCTCCCCTAAAATAGACAAATTTAGGCTGTAGAAATGAGTTTATGTGCTATTTGAAGATTATTTTTCTGCCCACATCAGTCAAATATTTTTGTTCTCATTTTTTAATATTAGACAAGCAAGTGCACTGAAACTCCTGGCAGCCATCAAGCCAATTAAATTTTGCTATCACTGAAAATGGTAAAACTTGATATGAACTGGTTGGTATTGTCAGTTTTATGCTCTGTCATTTGCTCAAAATATAGATTGGTTTTTCAAATTATTCTCTGGTGATGAGTCACCCAATAGGTCTGGATAAACAGATGATAGAGCTCACCATTTTAATTAATTACTCTTACTTTGTATTATAATTCCACCTAAGAAAATAATGAAACAAAGTTCTATAATAAACTCTTATTTCTATTCCTCTGGAATTTGCCATTTTTGGCTTATGATATTTATGATTTATTATGATTCAGATATTGAAATTATTCATTTTTATACTGCATTTTATAAGGGAATAAAGATGGACATTCCAAAATTATATGCCAATATCTTAAGTAGACAAAGGAAAACTTATATTGTCTCTTCAACAAAGGTACACACAGAGAGAGAGAGAGAGAGAGAGAGAGAGAGAGAGAGGATAAATCTTTTGCTAGTTAATTGTGCTAGTTTTTTAAAATAAATTTCCAACAGTAGCATCATCCCTACAAATCCATTAGTTTACTAAGATCACCAGGGATCATTTATTAAAACTATGGTCAGCCTTAAAATATATACAAGTAACATTACAGATACTAAGCTAGTTGCAGCTATATATTTAGCAGTGTGTGTGTGTGTGTGTGTGTGTGTGTGTGTGTGTGTGTGTGTGTGTGTGTAAGAGTAATTAAAGAAAAAGAGGCCATGAATTTAACCGAGAGCAAGCTCCCAGATCAAGAACAGGTGAAGTTAGAAAGATAAAACATAAGGTGAATGATTTAACTATAGTAAGATTCAAAACTATTTTCAAAAACTAGTGATGAATGAACTAGACTTTTACCAGTTAATTCACAACAGGACATGGCAGGAGTAAGGTTGCTACATATGTATTTGTTTTACCTTGAAATATTGTAGCAGGTTGTGGAGTCTGCCATTTCTGAGTTTTACTTTCCTTCTATATCTGCATCTTGATATTTCCCAGCTCCTAGAAATCTTTCTTTGGTGTTAATAGGGCTCTTAAAAAAGGAAATGCAGTATTCGTTTCCTTACTCTCCAGTTACTCTCAGATCTCCAAAATTAGATTGTGTGATCTCCCTGAGACCTAGCCACATTAACTAGGTTCTATGATTGTATTAATAACCAAAGTACCCACTATATAACTGTTCAGGACAAGATACAAAGATTGTTGATGCTCTTTCAGTACTGCACTGTGAAATAAATGAAATACAACAAAAAGACTTTGACTTGTCAAGTTGGTATCCTCATCTGAAAATTATTCCCATGATGTCTAATCTTGATTATTATCATGTTTTTTTCTAAGGCATGCTCTTCGGCTCTGATCATACTGTGAATGCAAATGTTCATATTACTTTTTATCTTTCAGAAATCAAGAGTGATTTCACAGTGCCAGGACTGCTAGGACAACTCAGCAACTTCCAGTACAGAAGATTGTATATTCTAGTTTTTGTAGAATAAGGGCCCTGGAATAGCAAGATGAGTTAGTGGGTAAAGGTGCTTGTCATGGAGTCCACTGACCTGAATGAAATCTCTATGACCCAAATGCTAGAAGGGCCACCATCTTCTGCAAGAAATCTTCTGAAGTCTATACATGCCCTTGGCATATTCATACCCACTAGCACACAGGTGCATGTGGGCACAAACATGATAAAATAATAAATAAAAATAATAAAAAGTTAGTAAGCACAGTGGCTTGAATTATAAGTCTACATAATAATTTATATATATATACATATAGAAACAATTAAATTATACACACAATATATATATATATACATATATACATCTACAAGTATATACATGTATGTATATATATATACATATATATGTATATATATAGTGTGTGTGTATAATTTAATTGCTTCTAAGAAATCCTATGATTCAGTTTTCAAGGAAAAAATATATTTACAAATCTGTGAGGCTTTATCTGCTCCTAAAAGATTCTTGACAAATTCTAACCCTCAGAATTTTTAAAAGTTTTTTTTTAAACTTTTTTAAAAGTTTTAAAAACTTTTTAAAAGGTAAATTCCTTTCTTAAATGAAGTAGTAAATACTTTATGGACTAATAGCCCACCT
Source organism: Phodopus roborovskii (assembly GCF_943737965.1). NCBI lineage: Eukaryota > Metazoa > Chordata > Mammalia > Rodentia > Cricetidae > Phodopus > Phodopus roborovskii. Next base: position 11,987,682 of record NW_026126470.1, on the reverse strand, counting down.
ATTAATAGTATAAAATTTACCATGAGGTGAAGGTCACATAAAAACAGACTTACACAAAACTATGTTTTGAGGTCCCTCTCCAAATCTAGGCATTGATTTCATTCTTGTTTTAAACTATTGATATCAGAGTTAGATGATCTATTGTATGATTGGCCCCATAGACTACTTTGTTAAATTTGTAAGTGTCTGCTTAGGATAACCTGTCAGAAAATAATTTCCTTATATTTTGTTTTTCTTTAGTATATATGTTTTATGTTGTTTTGCATGGGTTCTGTATGCACACAAGAAAGCCATTTATGTGGCCAATGCTTACAAAGTTTCACTGCTTCAAATTCTGCCCTCCCATAGTAAGCAATATTTTCTTTCCAGAAAAAGAGAGAGAAATATTAACAGTAGCAAGTAACTTCCTTTTTTAATATTCTCTTCGAATTAAATTAACACAGGCCTTCACATCCTAAAACAAGAGGGCTATTTTCATCTCTGTTCAGATGAGAAGACTATTTGATTAAGGGTTGGTGTGAGGACCAGAATAGTACAACAGCAAAAAGTAAGATTGGGTATTTAACTGTGATGTATTCCTTACTGTGGATCTTGTCCTGTCTGTCATCCAATAAATATGTATTAGATACATACAACATCCCCAAAGTAATTAAAAATTAAACAGACTTCTTCATCTCTTGGGCCTGCAGTACACCGTAAAATCATAATCATCAAAACTCATTCTTATTCACTTGGTTCTCTGACACATTCAATCCAATCCTATAAATATTTATAGTGTGCTACTTTCTGCTGTTGAAAGTTCAGTCTTGTATGAAGGGCAACACACAACTAGTACCCAAATGAGCCAAGAGCCAAGAGACACCCATGAGCAAAGAACTATGGTACAAAGCACAGGCAGTGATTCCATTTTCCAGATAGCTTCCTGTAAACGTCCACATAATCTTGAAAAGTAATTGACTCTATGTAAGCATACAGAGAACAATTACAACTGTGAAGATGCTAAGATGAACCGGCTTACATGAAGAATGGCATGAGCATTCTGCAGCATTTTGTCATGCATGTGAAATCAGAAAACCCTTCTTTCAGTAAATAATATAACATCAGGTAAAGAAGGGTTTTGAGGTGTTTTATTCTAGGTTACCCAAAATTTATCGGTGAAGAGAAATTATCCAAATGGCCACAGGGTCACCTTATCTTTCTATCTGGGAGATGAGTTCAGATGTAGGCAAAATTATCTTTGAAATGAGAAGAAATATGGGTCCCAGAAATAAAGTTCTCCTTGAGTCAACAGTAACAGGGAACTGCATGTGCAAACAAACTAAAGTGATAGAAATGTTGTATTTCTTCATAGAATTATGTATTTAACACTCCAAGAACTGGTTAGATTCATCTACTGTATAATTATCATCTATGAATCCATGCTGTTAAATATGACTTAATTATATCTTTTAAAAAAAGTAGTAGCATAAATTAACTTGCCTTGTAGTAAGATCAGCCAAGTCCAGTTATTCATATTTAATCAAGTGGAAATGCTTAGTATGAGGAACAAAGATAAACACTTTGCATTAAAGCAAACAGAAGATAACTAAACTTGGAGTAGGGAAGGATTAGTGACACTTGCAAATGTTACCTGTGCTTTGAAATTAGAACCAGAAAATTTACTGGTATGTTAGGCAAGGAGAGGCAAAGACAGGAATCCATGAGAAATGATTCTTTATTATCTCCCTAAGAGTTAAAAGGATCCCTGTGGAATGGGTGGGCAATGGGATGGGAGGGAGAGGGATTGATATGTAAAATAAGAAAGAATAATAAAAAGAAGTTGAACAAAAAAGAGATAAAAGTATGAAATAATTATGAACAAATAGAGGGGCGATGAGAAGTATATGAGATGAGACAGAAAATTAAATGATATATTCAAGTATTCCATATGCATGTGGAACAAAGATGTTAATCTTTAGATCACTGGATTAGTTACACTGTGAGAGGAAGGTTGCCGTAGAAAAACAAGAAGAAAGCAACATAACCAACAAACCTGTGCAGACTATATACTAAATAATAATGCTTGCATGTATGTTTTCAGGTCTGGCAATTTAGTAGTGGGTAATGAGGTTGTGTTCTCTTCCCTTGGAAAAACTATTCTTCTAATCCCAGCAATCCTCGGTTGCCTATTGTTTTTTGTTTGCTTTGCTTTTTTTTTTTTTTTTTTTTTTTTTTTTTTGGCTTGTTGGTTGGTTAGTTGGCTGTTTTTTTTTTTTTAAATTCAATTTGTGTGTGTGTGTGTGTGAGTGTGTGTGTGTGTGTGTGTGTGTTAAAGAGACAGAGGAGAGATTTTTTGGGGGGTGGCAGCCTTCACAAGTCCATTTTGGCCTGTCCATTGCTATTATCTTGTTCGTCTAACATTTGAACAATAATGTTGGTGGAACTTGATGGATTTATCTTTCGATATTACAAGGAGACACATTTCATATCAAACGCCTGATTCTCTGGCTTTTACAGTCTCTCCTATTTGCTTGCTACTGTCGTTTTGTTCTAAAGATATGTATGTTTCATACATATGTTATAATTAAAACAATGCTTCCCAGACTTCATCAGACCACTGAAGGAAACTAAAGGAATAGGACTTCCAACTAAAATATATTAACTAAATTATAATGTATTTAACTACATAAGTTTCAGAATGTAAACTAATTGAAAAATCAAGGTCTCTTGTTTAAAGTGTCTCAAGAATTGCAAAGTAGCAGCAGCAGTACCGTAAACCTAGGACTGAGTCCTACTGAATCCAGGGTCTTGTGCCCCCCTGTAGTGGTCCAAGGCTCAGTGGCTAGACAATATCCAAACCAAGCTCGATGACCAGCCTGGTGAAAACTCAGTGCTGTCTATGGTGGGGGAAGGTGTTTCAGCTTGTCCCCAGGCCAGGTTAACAGAAAATGCTACCTACTACCCTTGAATATGCCACCATGCACAGACTCTATGGAGCCGTCGTAACTGTCGTCATCATCAGAATGAGTTCTGTTCAGCTACTGCTATTTTTTTTTCCATCCAATCTAAAGTATGGGTTATGTGGGATTGATTGGTGAAACCTAGTCCGTAGACAGGCCTGCCAGTTCCAGGGGGGGACTGAACTTGTATGGTCATTCGCCTCCCTAAGGAAAATCAGCTGTGCCTGTACGTGGGAGTCAGTGCAAATACTATGAAGATGGCTGTGATGCTAAGCAGTCAAAGTGTGTGGTAAATATCAGAACCCATTATGTGTTGGGTACTCTGGCACTTTAGAAGAAAACTTATGAGCTTTCACAGAATATGTATCTCCCTTTACACATGCAAAGATATTTGCAAGAGCATGCACTTTATATAACTATTTTTTAATTCCAGGAGTTTTGGAAATTTTCTAAGAATGCTAAAGTACATTTTCTAAAAATATTTAGAAAAGATTAAGGTTTTAACATGTGAAAGAAGAACCCCAAACCTTGGTTTCTTAAAAAACAATCTCTCTTCATAAAATCGAGAAAAGCCAGGAAGACCAGATAATGTGCAATGTGTCTATGAGAGGGTTTTTCATGGAAGTGCACTTTCTGCAAAATCCTCATTACAAATCTGCTGGAGGTGTAGATATTTGCAAGTGTGTCTCCCTGAAATCGGTGCTATGGAATGAATTATTTCTCAGCTTGAATGATATATCCACATTTATGCACTGACCCATGTTTCCAGTCCTTCTACTCTAGCAAGTAGGAGTCACCAATTAACCACAAGTTCAGGAGATTGAGTGCTTATCAGTAAGTAAAGCGCTTATCCTGCTAGTAAGAGGAACTGAATTCAGGTAATAGCATCCAGGTAAAAAACAAAGACATTCTGCATACAAGTAATTGTAATGCTGATTACATATTACATATACATGCACGCACGCGCGCGCGCGCACACACACACACACACACACACACACACACACACACACAAATAAACCTTGAGCAGTCTCTTTATTAAATATGGCCCCTCACCCCTCACCCACTCCCCAAGGATACTGAGGTCTTCCAAGGGGGATCATCAATGTCTGTCACATGATTTGGGGGAGGGCCTAGGCTGGGCTGAAATAGTATCCCTTCATAGGGAATAAACTCCCAAAGTCCATTTGTGCACTGGGGATAAATACTGGTTCCACTGTTAGAAGTCCTGTGGACAGCACAGGGCTCCTGCCTGCTCAGTCTTTATATTGTTACTTGTATCTCTGTTTTCAGATAATATCTTTCTTGACATCTCCAGTCTGTTTGAGACCCATTACTTACTACACACTGCTTAAATTTTGAAAACATCACATCATTCTATTTTCTTCATAACTTGTCTCTTGAGCTAACTTTTGGACTTCTGTGTCTAAATGTTGGTTATTAAAAGGCTCAGTCATTTTGCAATCATCTTTATATAATCTCATTCTTGAGAATCGGTATAATGAATAATCACAGCAGTGCATTTTCTGCCCAGGTTTAAATCTTAGTACTATCCACCATTTTTGCCTTGATAACACAAGCTCAACTCATATTAGTGGAAGTTATGTCATTAATTTAAAATGATGATTATAATAATTCATGAAGCGTTATAGCAAAGACTAAATAAGTTCATATTTAAGAGTAACTATTACAAGCAAGAAATTTGAATTTCTGCATGGAAATAAGTATCTTATGCTTGCCTTTCTGTGTCCTGAATCTTAATATCCTGGAAATTATATGTATTTATTATATTATATATTACATTATATATATATTATATTATATATAATATTATGATTATATGTAAAATTTTTATATAAACTTATATTTTATGAAGTTATACAATATATAAACATATATAGACTCTCTCTTATGTTCCTAAGTTCACAAAATGTATCTGAATCTCAATCCATGAGAAATGGAATCACAATCTAACAGTAAAAGCTCCATATTTTTCAAAGTTCCCCCCATTCCAGTGTACAGCATGACCAGAAGAAGACAAGAAGATGTCCTCAACACTGTCTTCCATGCATCACTTTCCCAATGACATGTAATACTTTTCCCCCGGTGTTTTGGTTGTATTGCTTTCTCTCCAATAAATTTTAAACCCACTAACCTATCCTCAGCATCTATTCAAGATTTAAATATCAGTATTCTGAAGTAACTCTTTCGCCTATGTTTACAATCTAAGCCAGGCAAGCTTCCAGGTATACTCTCCAAAACCAGCATGTAACCCTTCATTTATTTATTATAATTCATGACAACAGCCCAGCACAGGTGAATGCTCCACAGTGCTATTCCAGTAGGTTTCCTTAACTTTGGCTTACTCCTGTTTTTAGTTAATTTTTGAATATTTCATGCTTTCTTTTGCAACCACTCACTTGTATATGACCTTTCCTCCTTCATTTCACTTAATTCTTCCTCTGCATTCAGAATTTAGTTCAATTATAACTTTCTTTGTGAAGCTTTTCCTGATCTCCAGTTGCCATAAAGCCTGCTAATTCACAATGCTTGTCAATACACACTGATCTTTATTCTGCATACTATTGTGATAATTTTATATTTTAAAGTAAAAGTGTGATTAATAAAAACTGCATGGGTTTAAGACATCCATTTCTTTTAAACTCTGGTAAACCTGAAATATTTGTTGAATGCTTAATCAGGTGGCAATAGTTACTGAGATGCAACCAATTAGATCCCAGTAAATTATGCAAAAATGTAAAGCAACCAAGATTAAGTAAATATGGAGATGTAAGGGTAATATTTGCATTCCACTATCAGCCATTTATTGAATATCAATGTTCTTAGAATGGCAAGATTAACAAGCCAACATTAACCTGTATAGAAAACTAACATTACTTCAGAAAGCCTATATGCAAAGTCTCAAAAAATGGGAATTTACTGTACCTGGTGATTTTTATATTTGAAAATTGCTAGTTACATTCCTTTTATGGCCCATTCAGAAGAAAATGTGTATTGTATTTTTTTCTTTTTCTTTGAGAGTTTCATGGCTGAGACCTTTATACCATAATAAGGAGTAACTACTACTATATCAAAAAGCTGACAAGTTGCTCTCTGTTTTATTTCATGTTTGTGTGAGTGTAGTGTTCGTATGAAAGCTGGTGCTCACCCATGCTGGGCAAATAATCTGACACTGAGCTATACCTTCACCCCTGTTTAAGTTTTTTGTGACATGGAAGGCTTTAGAAAAGAGAAACAAGCAGGAAATTGCTGTATTTTTATGGGAAAACAGGGAGAGCTTCAATTAGGGATGAGATGGTATGATCTGATTATGGGAGGTTGTACATAACAAGGCTAGTTCATGCGATTTCTTTTTGACATTTGTCTTCATGAATCAGGATCTTCTTTCCATTGTCTATAGAGAGAACATTTCTGTAATGGAAAAGCCTCATGTCTTACTTTAGAGGAAGGTCAGAGAATTCCTTTATGACCTATCTCAGGGGAAAAGTGCACGATAAGGTCAGAAATATCTGCTGTTTTCTCAAACACTCAGATGCAGTATTTGGTGTTGGCATTTCCAAAACCCTTTATCCTATGGATATGAATTCCATATGCAAGGTTAGAAAAAGAAAAACAGGTAAAATGCACTACAGCAGGTATAGTGAACTCAACAGGAAACACACAATAGAAGAGTTTCAGCCTTAGGATGCCTCACTATAGAGATGACTGTGGACAGAAGACTCTTGTTAAGATATCCAATAACCTCCCTATAGGCTTTCTGCATAAGAAAAGGAACTAGAGAGGAGTAAGATAAAATACTGGGGTAATGCAGTATCAGATTCATAGATGATGTCTCTCCAAGTATACAGTAGCTGGTTAAAAAAGAAATGCTGACCAGTGGAAAGCTGAGCAAGTGTGTGTGTGTGTGTGTGTGTGTGTGTGTGTCTGTGTGTCTGTGTCTCTCTGTGTGTGCCTGTGTATGTGTATCTGTGTGTACGTAGTACATATATTGGTCTGTTTGAATGTGTATACACATGTGCATGTGGGTGTATGTACATGCGTATATACATGTTTATCTCACATATTATCTAGGTTACCTGGCGAGCAAGCTCAAATTACTCACCAAGTGCTGCAGTTATGAATGTTACCATATCATCTCCGGACTTGGAGGCTGGGTATCTGAACTCAGGTCCTCACACTTTCAATGCAGTCATAGTATTGAGTGCCTTCTCCCAAGATATGAATTTTTATAATTTCCTAATGCTCCTCAGTATTTAATCTCTTATTTCATTATAAGAAGTAAGTGGAAGAGGTCAAATTTATATAAAATGAACAATCTTTCATTACCTACAAATAAATTGTTAATAAAAGAAATTGAAATCTCTAACATAACGACATTAGAAACAAATATAGTTATCCCATTTGCAAATGTTATACTTACCATATAAGAGAACAACCAAGGTCATTTGTAGCTAAAGGCATAGCTATTGCATGTAGGATTGCATGTGCTGGGAAGAACTGGGTTATACTTTATGATAGAGACTATATAAACAGTGAGGAATCATATAGACACCTTATGCAGAAGGCAAGTAAGAATAAACTGCTATGAGTAACAAAGATGTGTACTTCCTAATCACAGGAAGTTAAATCAAGGTCCTTAGGTCACACACACAAGTAAAATAAAACAGTAAATCCAGACATCTTTATTCTGATATAGTATACTTGGGTTCTAGAAGACACTCTGCTGAGTGCATAAAAATACTGTATGAGTGAAACATTCTAGCTCTATATTAATAAGTAGCTAGCCAGGTGTTTGTAGGATTAGAAGGAATTAGAGCTGTACCCCTCTCTCATAACCAATCCCTTATAAAACCAAGAGTTGAAACTGGAGAGCTCTAATTCCTGGCCAGAACATTAGGAACTGATTCATGTTTCTGGTCGTGGGAGGAGATATGGCACTCTGAACTTCCTAGAAGGTCATTAATGACCATAAAAACTTGCTTCCAAGAATCTTAAACATGAGCCCACTATCTAGCAATATATTTGGAATATAAAAACAAGAAAAATCTTGTAGCAATTGACCCAGATGTGCCTGTCCACTACTTGGGCAGGAAAACTCCTTCAGGGAAGCTATTTAAAGCCTTTCTGAAATAATATGAAACCTGCCTAATAAGTAGGTTGGCACAATAGTAACTCTGGCCATTGTGCAATGTTATCCTGTGAGAGTGTCTACTTTCACAATGCTTTTGTGGCCATTGCCTTCCCTTATCCTTAAGGGCACCCCATTTTACTCTGAATTAAATTTCAATCTATCTTCTACATGGATTCCATGTGTCCCAACTGCATTCTTTTGACTGAGAGATAAAGGACTTGGAAATGAGAAAGGGTCCAAAGAAAGACTCTGGTAACAATTTAATTTCTTTTTACTCCATAAATAAATGTTTAGATACAATTGATTTTTTTCAAACTCTGCCACCCAAATGAATGAAAATTTAAAGTTAATGTATTACACCTGGTAAAAAAAAGTTTTATAATCTTAATTTCCAAAAATTAAGATTATTCCAGTCCTTAATGTTGGAGCCTTTGGCTCCTGGCTTCCCAAATCAAAGGTCCCGCACAGATTTTCTGAGTTTGTTTCTCTACTCTTGATACCTCTGTCAGTAACAACATGTGAGTCTCCTGTGTTTTGGTGCAGAATTAGCGCTCACTGTCTTCTATTTTTGTCTGATTTCAATATGCCACTCAGGAAATGATTGGTCTTTGACCACTCAAAATGCAGGAGCAGACTTTGTTCATTAACAAACAGGATACAATTGTAACACATCTCTCCCCAATCACAGAAAGAAGTTAATTTGACAAATACCTATTAGACCAGCCAACAACCTTCTCAGTTACTCCTATTTGCTTTAATTTATATAGCAAAAGACCCCGATTTATCAAGTTAAATACCTTGATAATACATCAGTCCACAGATTGTGAAGTGTCCTGGGCTATACCCAGGTTATCAATCTGTGAAAGGTGAAGATTTGGTTAAATCATTTAACTGAGCAAGATCCAAAAGCTGCATTGTTTTAAGATATTGGAAGGCAAGCCTGAGGTGTGATCTTTCTCTTGTCAAATGTTATGAACTTATAAGCAGACATTTGTTTTCATGGACCAACTGAGCTCCAAATGAATGTATTTTCCCCTGCAGTTCATTCCTGCCTAGGTATTTATTCACAAGATCTTCATCTGGTTATTATATTGGGAGTGCTTTGCTTTGTGCACAGAAATTGTGTAGTTTTGACAGTTCTATTATTTTTACTGGTTTGCTTGCAGCAGTTTATCTTACAGCACATAAAGAATTTATTTTTTTAATTGGCTCTGTCTTTCTTCAGGAATGAGTTTATGGGATAGTATGGCAGTTCAATATTTTAATGTTTCAGTGTTTTCCACAAATTTAGTAATCATGTAAACAGTGTTTGTGTAAGTTCAGTTCTAAAAACAGGATTAAAAGACATTACTGAACTCACTTTCACCCATAATACTTTTAGATAGCCATGCCATCCTAGAATTGCCTTGATTATATGTAAAAGATGTGGTGATGTTTGACCTGAAAGGTAAAATTGAACATAAAAAAATTTTCATCAGAAGGTAATTAAAATTTGAATTCATATATTGTATTGAAACTGACTAAAAGCTGCTAATAAATTAGTTTTCTACTGCTAGTATCATAAGTGCACATACAACTCATAGCAAAGTACATCAAAGACCTGACCTAGATTGTTATATTAAATATACATCAGAATGCTTAAGTAAGGGCATTAGAAAGAAATTAGTCTCTGATCATTATAGAAAACATGTTAAAAGTTTAAAAATTCAGAGAAAGAATGGCTGTTAAGCCTACTAGTCCTTATGACCTTGAAGAAGATACAATTAAGTCAGTAATGCATATTTCTGTTATAATGGAACTTAATAATAAAGAAGAAGAATAAAATGTATTGCAATTATAAAATAAGTAATTTGTGTACTTATAAATGATCATTTTGTTTCACAATAGCTGAAATTTAGCCAAGCAACTACTCTGATAGATCTTAAAACATTTTAGTAATACATAAAATCCCATTCAAACTATCAGCTACTTGTAATGTGGCAAATGCAACTTATTAGACTCATTTATGCATTTCCTCGTTCAGCAAATAATTTAATAAGCATTTTCTAAGAGCAAAGTTCTATGCTGGGAATTTTAGGAGATTCAAAGGTAATCTAATATCCTCGGTATGGATTTTCATTAAGCCTATTTATGTGTATATTAAAGATGCAATAAAAATTCAAAACTGCAAGCACATGTCATTTTGAGGTTGTGCCAATAAAGCACCTTGGAAATGAACTGGAGAGCAGCTCCTTGAAGCAGGGTTGGAGATCAGATGTGAAGCTATGATATAAATGGCAAATAGAAAGAGGAACAGCTTGAATCAGCCATTGTTGACCTCTTATCCAATGCATTTCTCTCAAGAGACACTTCATACCATGTGACCACCTAAAAGAGAGCACTGTGGCTCTGCTTCAGACACTGAATAAACTCAGCCTTTTTATCCCTATTAAAGATCAATTAGATTAGAATTCCCTCTGATAGGATCCAGCCTCAGCTTCAAATGTTAAACTCCCCAAGGTGATTTGAATAGATCAATCAAAGCTGAGAATCTGACCACACTGACTATTGTGGACAGCCCAGCTGCCTGGGACATGACATAACTGCACATCCAGGAATACGTTGGGCATTCTTATCACTGGTACTTCTGGGGTGCTCAGTTGGCTTCCTTGTGCTTCCAAAACGTCTTAAAGCTTAAAGCTCTGTCTCTCTGCTACAGCCATCTACTTTTAATTTTACCTGTCTAAAGGCTTTTGCAGTAAAACAATTCATTAATTTCCTTCCCCTCATCCTTTTGATCCATCCATAGCAGTAAAAGAAGTACTAGAGGAACCAGCTTCTGAGATTGTATCTTCAGTCAACATTTAACTCCTTCATTTGGTCACTTCATCACTACCAAATCTTACCATCATTCTCCAGCTCTTTCAGCCACTAATTTATCAGGCTAAAATCTACTGAAAACCAACTGGTCTTTACTTTCTCAATTTTCATTACAATAACCCTTTCATTTCACCATATTGTAATCCAATGCTTTTACCCTGTTCAGTTCATCTATACTTCTCTCCCTGCTGACTTATACCAAAATAAAACATCACAATTACTACTTCATAGTCTCAACATTCCTATACACATAATGCTTTAATTACAGAAACTACAGTCAACTTTGCCAATCGGCTTAGTAATGGATCTTCTTCATTATTGTCTGAAAATGGGCACATCACTGGAAGGAACCTGAAGGACACATTGTTGTACCACAAAACTTCAAGACTCATCTAGGATTTCAGCATTATCCTGTTTTTGGTTTTGGATTTTCCTTTGTTTTAACATTTCTCATCATGCTTTTCCCATATTCACTATAACATATATATCATCACATATTTTAAGACAGTTCTTAAATGTCAAATGCACCTATCTCTCTCTGTCATTTTGCTCATTTGCTGTATGTAATCTATGAACTGGCTCTTTTCTCTTTCATCCCCTCATTTCTCTCTCACTGTGTGGGAATTTTCTTTGCCATTGACGTGTTAATTCCGTGTCCTCACTTCCTCTGACTTTCTTTGTGATGCTTAAACTCTTCAGACAGTTCTCTTCCGTACCTTCAGTTGCAATCTATCTTGAGCACATATCACTCAGTTTTTCCATTAATTATTTTCACATGATTAAATCCAAGGACCAGTTCTCAACGTCTTAGTGAGCCTATCAGCAATACTTGCCCCTGTTGATTTCACTTCTCCCTTCTTAAACCGCCTTTTTATTTGGCCTCAAGGGCACTGAACAGAGTAGATTCTCTTCCCTTTCTTGAAACCAATGCTCCCTTTCAGCCACTTGGTTGATCGGTGTTCATTTTCCTGACCTCAAAAAGTTGAAGTGCTCTAGTACCACTCCTTGAACTTTTTCTCCTTCTGTCCACACTCATTTCACAGTAATCTCATTCAAACTTATAACTCTATGTGCTATTTATTATCATACCCTCTAAAATCTGAACTAGCCTCTAATCTCTGTACTAATAGGAAACTCCTTGCTATATTTCTACCCAACCCTTAAGGAGACATTCCACATGTGACTGGACTCCACACTCCTCACACTGTCTCTGCAGTTGTCCTTCAAATCAAATTTCATCTTGGAGATGAAATCACCATATTTTTGTTCAATCTAAAAATGAGTCTTCTTTGACCATCATTCAATCACATTAAAAAAAACATAAATGTTCATTTCACATTATATACAACCCCTTAGTACATGAGTGACACTAAAGGCCTACAGCTTCATAGTTCTCATTAGGTTCACTAGTTCCAGTGTTTCCTAAGGTAGAATCATTTTAATTATTTAAATTCACTTGTAATAATAAAATGAAAGACAGAAAATAACATGAAAACCCTCCCGTATTTTTTCTCTAAGTTGATTTTAAATTTGATCTTGCCCACTTTTATCTAATTTTCAGTAAAAACAGATAGAATGCTCTTATTAAAGAAAATTAAAAACATGTTACTTGTCAGTTTTCCAGTTCCTTTGGTTGTTCTGTATCTCTGAAAATGAAAGCTACAACATATGATAAAACCACAGACGCCATCAGTCTTTTAACAAAATATTCCATGTACATCCTCACTTTGTGGTCTTCATGCATTGCTTGTTCCATTTCCAAAAGTCTGCCTCGTTCTTCTCCAACTTCATCTATCTCATTCCACATAAATATTGTAGAGTATTAAAAGGATAACTTCCTGAGGATGCCTTACTCCTATTCCTGACTCTTTGTCTATAGCAATTATCTTTTGAAATGCTGTACATATCGATATTTATTCAAAGTCTTATATAACTAAAAAATCCCCAATGAACTACAAAGTACATCCATGAACAGGGTACTTCCATCTCATTGTTTCTCATACTTTTATATAGCGGATAAATATATTAGACATTCAGGGAAATTACTAAGTGAATAAATTAATTGAGGTCATCAAATTAAAACACCCACTTTTGGATTTTAATGTCTACAAATCCAATGCTATACTTCCCCCTCATCCTCATCTTTCCCTTTTAATATAAGTAGCATCATTTTGGAGAACAATAGAAGCTAACAAATAGATATGTGAGGGAAATATGTATGAAGTCAGAGTACTCCTCAATAGACAACACTGTAAAATTTCCTAAGAAAGATAAAATGAGAGGACAAAGAAAAAGACAAGAAAGAAGAAAGGAAATGGATACTTTTTAATTTCTCCATATTCATAAAGATGTAACTGACTCCAAAATCACCGAAAGAGTGAATAACCCCCCCAGTAAAGTCTCTTTCTAATGCTTCATGGTTATAGAATAGAAATATGAAACATATTGCCTGTAGAATATTAAAATTTCATGAAACACCTATCCTAAAGCTTGAAATCTCATCTTTAACGCTTCTATGAAACCCCCTCCCTTTCTGCCTTAATGTTACTTAATCATATCATTAAATTCATTTTTATTTTTCTATTTCCAGCTCAGCAGACAAACAAAGAATACAAAGTAAAAAGGGAAAATGCACTTACATAAGACTGCAATAAGGAAAAGGAAGGTGAGTCACCATAATGTAGATATGTACAGACGTCCTCCTCTGAGATTGTTTTATGATAGAAATCTGGTATGTGAATACTTAGATGCTCTGATGCAGATGAATCATCTGATACACTATCTTGTTGTTTTCCAATATCTTAAGTCAGAAATTACCTGAAGCTTCTGGAGCCTGGGTCATTTGTGAGGAACTTATATTAAAGGTCGTGAAGCCTGAGAATGTGGAACAGCACCTAAGACTTTGCATCACCTCTGCCTTACTGGAAATATGGGGTAGGAGAACCTGTGGAATTTCTTTAATGCTACATTTGTATTTCAAGCTCACTTTTATCACTTACATTTCAAACAAGCTTCTCCTGTAGAGTCAAGGCCTTTACACAAACCTCAAACCTCTGCTGTATTTATTATTTGATAGAAATGCGCATCTACTTTAGTGATGCAGCAGCAATTTTGTAAGTTTATAGTTTGGCTCTTCTTTGAAGAATGGATTCCTTTAAGGCTCCAGTATATTTTGACTACCAATTACAACATGAATTATGTACCTCAATATTTTTTGGCCTGCATCCTTCTTGAATGAATTTCTAGTAATCACGTATGACCCCTTTTGTCTATATGATGACACAATAATCTTGCCTTAAAGCCATATATAGCTAAAGTCTGATGAACCCTGGATATGTGTGTACCTAGGAAACCATAGTGTTCGAAGACCTATTTCTTAGTATACACACTGACATATAACTGTTTCCAAATTATGTCTCATCTAATTCATTTATAAGGAAAAACATACACAATGATTTATTCCGAGTTCTATAATTGTATATTAAAATTTAGGTTTTTTTTTTTTCTGTTCTTTAAGGACATCTTTGCCTTACTTCACTTCAGAATGAACATAATCTTGTAGGCATTTGTTATGAAAAAACAACCTCACATAGAGCCCTGGAATCTATAAGTTGTACATAACTTAAATAGATTTTTGTGGATAATCATTCAGGACTTTAATAAAAGTGTGTCATGAAGAAAAGTGAGGTGAAGTTAATCTAAAAGGAGAAATGGAGAAATTTTGGGATGACCAGGTCTTGTTACAAAGAAGATGAACATCTTCAGATGTTGCAGCATTTTACTTTGCCTGTCTTTAAGATTATAGGTCGTACAAGTAATATATTAGGACCCAAGAAAAATTAAGAAAGAAAGTCTTATTGTGCATTGAAAAGAACACAATAATACTATTTGTATCTTGTGGAAAGGAAATATATGACAATTAATTCCATTATAATTTCGACTAGGTAAATTATGTATTCTAATACTTACAAGTGATGTTTACAAAATAACCTCTATGTTATCATCCTCCTCCACAAAAACAGGAAATAAAGAGTAAGAGAATGAAGACAGATTAGAATGATGCCAGTGAAAAGAATAGCCACCAGACACCAAGTGATGAATGAGGAAGGGATCAGAGTTCACCTAAAGCCTATGCAGAAACATCAGGCACTGATTCCTTGGTTTTTATACCAGTGTAAGCTGAGTTTCCTGACTGGTGCATGCCGTTGAATAAAGTGTAAGAAGAAACACCCCAACCACAAAACTAATAAATTTTAAAGACAGTATTTTTTCTAAACCCCAGAACCCTAGAAAGTTGTGAAGAAAGAGGCATGGAAGAAAAGGCTAGATTGTTGTGAAAATATTTACAAGGCCATACATCATGTGGTGCTTGGGTTATGGGGTAATCCATGTCAAACGCAGTGGCAAACACTAACTATCTAAAATCATGGCCAAACTGCCCCACCTAGTCAGATATGGAGATAAAAACAATCAGTGTCACAGTGGTGACAATAAAAAGATTGTATCTTGGTCTCTGAGAAATAAACTAAATCTGATTCATGCTGTGAACTAGTCTCAGTTGCAATAAATTCCTGAAAGAATCTAAAAACAACATGTTTTTGTTCTAAAAGCTCCACTAAAGAGAGGACTTCCATTTTGAACGCTGGAGTCTATGGTAAAACAATTCCCTTCAATTGCTCCCAATTAACAGTATTCAGAATAGATTGCAAAACTAACAGATAAGAGTTGCTAATTATAAGTAATGGTATTCCAAATTCTAGAAATTCTGTTGTAAGTGAACAATTTATAGGTCAGAACACAATATGTTTTTTTTTAAAATACATGATACAATATATTAAAATATGGAAAAGAAAAATAGGGTTTTTAAACCAGTAAAAAATAAATGGAAGAAATAAACCCTGAAATCTAAATATACAGTAGTAGCAGTATAGAAAAGCAATTGAAGATACTGGCAATGAGCAGAATTAAGCCTATGTTTTGAGTGGTTAGTAATATTAGTTTCCATAGTAAATACAAGGAAAAAAAACAGAACATATTCACATGAAATAATATATGTAAAATAATGGAAATAACTATAGAGTGAATAAATAAGTCAAATGTTAAAGAAAATGATCAAAAGAAGTTACAGTTAAAGTTAAGAAAGTACTAATATTCCAGAAATGATGGTTAAGGAGAAAGACAGCAATGTATTAATACCAGCAGAAGAGATATTATGAACCATAATACAATAATTTTGAATATAATAAACTATCTGAGGTCATTTATCAACAGAAAGGTGATGCAATTCTTACAAAATTGAAACCGATAATCTAAATCAAGAAAAAAATATAATCTTTAAAATCTCTTAACTACTTAAAACTGAATTTCTTAATTAAAAATGTTTGGAAGCCTGTATATCCTTATTGCTGAATTTTAACTACCATTTAAGACTAAAGATAAAGCACTAAATAGAACAGTCTGGAAAGAGAAAGAATGAAAGACCCCAAAATTTCAAAAGCAAAAGTCAAATTTTCGAGTTTTCCTCCTCCCCCCATTTTCTCCTTCTTCTCTCTCCATTCACTGCCACCACCACCACCCCCACTTCCCGTGTTCTCTGGGGGACTTGTTCCTTTCCGGTTCTGTAAGGGACTTTATATGAATCTCTTAGAATATACCTTGTATCCTAGTTCCTCTGGTGGTGTGAATTATAGGCTGGTGATCCTTTGATCTAGGTCTAAAATCCATACATGAGTGAGCCCAGTTAGGAATAGAAGACAGGAGAGAGAGAGAGAGAGAGAGAGAGAGAGAGAGAGAGAGAGAGAGAGAGAGAGAGAGAGAGAACATAAAAGAGGGAGGCAATATTGGTTTGAAGATAAAATTGAACACAAAGAAAATTCTAGAGAACTACAAGACTGCTGCCAACTAACAATTTGAGCTTCCTTGGAAAGGCTACCATAAATGCCCTTCCCGGATAGTGAGATCAACAACTAACTTATCCATGGAGCCCTCATCTAATGCGGCAGAAACAAATAGAGACATCTTACCTCAACAAGGTGGAGCTAACAGGCCACCAGACTGATAGCTGGGAAGCCTGCATGGGACTGACTCAGGCCACCATAAATATGGTTCTCAGCCAGAAGGTCTGAGCAGTCTAAGGGACCTCAGACAGTGGAGCCAGGATGTATTCCTGGTGCACAAAAGGACCTTGCTAACACATCCCCCATGGAGGGATAACTGCCTTAACCTAGAGACAGGAGAGAAGCCCTAGTCCCTACTTCACAGGACCTGTCAGATCTACATGACATCAACTGGATGGCATTCCCCTACATATGGAATTGGGGTGGGGGAATGGGAAGGGAGGGTGGTTATGGTACATGTGAGAGGGCAGAGAGGATAAAAGGGAGGGAGGAAAGGAGGAAGGTAAGGAGGGAGGGAGGGAGAGGGAACTGGGATTGACATGTAAAATAATAAATTAAATTTAAAAAAATGCTTTGACTCCAAAATTTAAGTTCAAGGACAAGTTACTGGGGAAAAGGATTTCTATTTTTGTTTCCACAGAAAATGAAAAGATGTGGATTCCTTCCAGACTAATGTGGTTTGATCAAGCCAGACCACCTGAAACAGAGTACCAGGTGATCCTACATTCAAAACAGCTGGACAAAGCAGCCTTATAGACTACAGCCAGGATTTCTGCATCTTCTTAGAATCCACCGTGACAGTGCCCCTTACCAGCAGGAAGTAGTTTGGAAAGAATGACGCTCAAATTCCAAAAGATTGTCTATAAATGTTTGTTTTCATTTAAATGGACTTGGTTATATTAAAAAAAATAAGTCAAATTTTCACCAGTTGGCTATGTCATGATTGTATGTAGATAACATAAAAACTGCCACACTAAAAAAGCTAGTAAAACTAACAAAGCATTTCAGGAAAAAAAAAAAAAGAACATGTAGAAGGAGAATTCACCATAAAACACTCAATAGAGTGATTGCATGTTGACAGAAAATTTTCCAAAATAGTAATCAAGACAAAAATGCTATTTATATTTTCGGCAAAAATTAAAGAACTAAAAAACCTTAACTAGAGGTGGAAGACCTCATTAATTAAAATTTTGAATCACCAATGAAAGCAATTGAAGTAGAGACTAAAACATAGAAAGTTATTCCACTTTTTGATATTGGAACTGTTAATATTCTTAAAATGCTCATAAAACCCAAAGGTATTTATGTATTTAGTAATCCATATCAAACAACTAGTGACATTTTTCACACAATTAGGCAAGTAGTCTAAACTTTATAAGAACACACATGCAATGCCCGCGTGCCCGCATGCGCGCACACATACACACACACACACACACACACACACACACACACACACTTTCACACATGTACACAGTCATATTCCAAAGCTATCTTGTGCAAAAGAGCAAAGCAAGAAAAACTGCGTTACCTGATCTACCTGATTTGAAAGCTTCATGGTATTGATTTAAAAAAAAAAAGATGCCTTTTAGAGCTGAGCCTGAGTCAATCTATGTATCATAGTAAACTGAGTTTTATTGGAGATCTAAGAACACATATTGGAGACATAGTAATAGTTTCTGCATCTGCACAGGCGGCAGAGTGAGAGTGCATGACTATGTCTAAGATGTCTCAAAGATAAACTCAAATAAATTTTAAATTAAGTGTAAGGCTAGCAACCATTGAATTACAGAAGAAATAAAACAAACAAACAAGCAAAAAAAAAAAAAAAAACAGGAGAATTATCTCAGGACATTAAAAGCACACATACTTATTTAGAACAAGACCTTCAATGACCGAAAACAAACAAATAAACAACAACATGGCAAAAGGTAGACAAATAAGATTGACTCAAAGTAAAATGCTGTACACAGCAATGAGAACAATCAACAGAGGGCAGAGACAACCTGAAGAATAGAAATGCATGTCTAAAAATTATGGTTCTAACAAGGAATCATTAATTACAGAATTATAAATATAGTAGTAAAAAAGCTAAATAAACAAGTCAATAATGCAAAATAGACCCCAAATAGAGATTTCTATAAAGAGAATGTCTAAAAATGACCAAGAGGTACACAAGGAAATGGTCAGCATCACCATGTGTAAGAGGATGCAAATCAGAACCCCAGTGAGAAATCTTCCATGATAATTAGTACTGGTCAGGATGTGGTGAAACAAAAGCTCTGCAAACTTTGGTGGGGACATGAATTAATAAAGTTATTATGAAAATTACAGAGTTTCCACAAAACATTAAAAACTGAAATCTGTCTTTGAATGACACATCCACACTTCAGTTTTTATTATAGCACATTCACCAAGAAATAGGAACAACCTACATGCCCATCAACAGATAATGGTTATAGAAAATGTGCTTTCATACAATGGAATTCTATTCAGCAACAGAAAGAATAAAGTCTTGTTCTTTTTGACATGGATAGTACCAGAGATTTTATGTTAGGTGAAGTAATCCAGTAACAAAAATAAAAGAGCCACATGATTTCCCTTATGTATTGAATCTAACAATTGATGTCATAAAATTCATGAAAGGAATAATGGATATTAAAAACTAGGGAGAATAGAACAGTGTAGGAGTATGATGTGGAAGATTATCAGGTGGGTAGTTAGTAATAGTTACATAGAATGAAAATGTACAGTATATTGTGCAGTAGAGTGCTGACAGATAATGATGAAAGGTTACATTCCATAAAGGAAGAAAGTATTTTATTATGATCACCATAAAATAATAAAATTATGATGACTGTTTATGGTTGATGAACTTCCTGTAATGCCAGCTTTGGAAGGTAGAAAACAACACCCAGAGAACATTGGTTAGCAAGACCAACCTTACAATCTCCACAGGCTGTGCTTTAACTGAGACATTCACCTCATAGAGAAAGATGGGACAGAAATCATGGAACATTATCTTTATCAATTCTAGGCCTCCACACACAGGCACATATGTACATGCACACAAATACATGTTCCCACACATATGAAAATGTGGTCAGCCTGGCAGAAGTGGCAAATACCTTTCATTCCAACATTCAGGAGTCAGAGAGCAGCTGTGAGTTCGAGGTCAGATTGCTCTTCAGAGTACAGGCTCCATAGCTACACAGAGAATCCCTGTCTTGAAAAACGGAAATAAATAAATAAATAAATAAAATAATAAAAGAAAATGTGTTCATACACACACACACACACACACACACCATTTATACAGACACATGAAAAAATAATTTTAAAATATATAAATTGATTAGTTTATATTGTTTCCACATTTTTCTGTCTCACAGTCATGTGAGTATCAGGTGATGTTGTTTCTTTCTCTGTAAATGTTGGATATGCCTCACTCACCCTTCACCACCTTCTAGAAAACGGACACATACCTCAGGGACCAAGGCTGAGAACAGCATGGAATCTTAAAATACTATAAACATGAATATTTAGAGGTAGTTCATCATCACAAAAACACAATAGCATCCTTATGATCTATGACCTCTTTGGTCAAAAGTTTTGGGCTAGGTTTAAGGTACCAGTTATGACCTAATGTAGAACCCACTAGAATTTGTAGTCACCAGTTCTTACAATGTACCTCAAAGTGCCACGATGTTAACTCAAAATGGTTTTCTGTTTGCATTTCTTTCATAGCTAAGGATGTTGAACATTTTAGAAAACATTTATTATCTAGTTATATTTTTTATGGAAGAACATTTTGATAAGTTCCATATTCCATTTGAATTTAGTTGTTTGATTTCTTTGTTTGTTTGTTTGATTTTAGTTACTTGAAGAGTCTATGTATCCTCTTTCAAAAGCATGGCTGCTTAAGCTTTTCTAATAGGTTGTCTCTTCACTCAATTGACATTTTTCTGTGTTGTGTGGAAATAAACTTTTATTTTCATTCCTTGAGGTCTCATTTGTCAAATGGTTGGCCTTAAGTCCTAAGTCACCAGAGAAATAATTGCTGTATTTTATCTGATCATCTATTTTGTAAATGGTTAAGAGTACTGGTTCTTACATTGAGCTCACCAAATAATGACATAATTTTAATGTGAACCTTAATCACATCTATGAAGCCCTTTATGCTGATAAGAGGAAAAAAATTCAGACTCTGAGAAGTAATTGTGTATATCTTCTAGAGGACATTATACCACATCTTACTTTTGCTTTTCAGCATTAACACAAATGCTGATTCTGACTCCTGATAGCCTCATTGTATATCTTATGTAAAGTTTGAAAATAGGCCATTCAGATTTATTCAATAAAGAAAAGTTTAGAGGCAATGGCTCAGTGGTAGAATACGTACTCACCTTCCATGCATGAAACCCCAAATTCAGTCTCAAGCATTGCCAAAAAAGCATAAATGCATTAAAAATAACTTTAAATGGAAACAATTTTAAAAGAAAAATAAAATTTTAATCAAGTGACTAAAAATTTCTAGGAAGCTTGCAGTCCATACAATATATAAATTTTTATTAAACTGATATTGTCCTGACAAGTTTTACACAACAAATTTGGCACAATTGTTGACAATAATGATGCCACAGAGACAAAAAGTGTAGTCGTAAGATCTGTTGCTCACATGTTTTATGGTGAAAATATAGGAAACTGTCACACAAGTTTGCAAGATTTATGTATTTATTTTTTCATTTATTTATTTTTGTGTCTACATGTATATCTGATTCTATGTATGTGTATCACATGCCTGCAGTTTTTGGCAGAAGGTAAAATAGAGAATTGTGTCTTCATGGAGTTACAGACAGTTGTGAGTTACCTGGTATGGGTGCTGGGAGCTGAACCATGGTCCAGAGTAAAAAGCATGCTAAGCCTTTGGATTTTAAAATGGCATTGCTGATGTGAAGTACTCGCTTGATCAGTGTGGAGTTGTGCTAAAGGAACCCTTTCACATGATGCTACTTACTTTTGCAGGAAAAGAGTAGTTACAAAACATTCATGAGAAAGTTGTAAGAGCTTTTGGGTTCACAAAGCCTCTCACTGTTTAGAGCACTGCGGATGCTCTAAACACCTGGAAGGGAGACAGATTCTTTAGTTAAGCAGTCTGTAACTTACGCAAGCATTTTTGAGTCATCGCCTGTACTGGCATGGACTTTCATAAAGCAACACCCATATTCTTACAGATAAACCTGTGACCTATGGTCCTATAAGTAATCCAAATAAACTCATGTGCTCACCAAACCAGACTTGAATAGAATTATTTCCATAATCACGTTGTGCCTATCTGGGATGCAGACACATTTGTTTATATCTTCCTAGGAGAAACATGTGACAATATTAGTGTTCAAAGACACACCAATAATGTCAGCACTGAGTTTGAGACCATCAATTACACAGCCCTTGTGTTGGGTAAAATGACATATAACCAAGGCTACTATATTTGAGAGTAGAACACATGCAGTGACAATCTCAAACTAGTTACCTTTCCCCATGAGGTATGGGATGATGTGATCCCACAGTATGTGGCAGGAAGAGACAGTAAGCCTGAGTCAACTGTGGGTGGAGCAACTATATAAGGAATATCTTTTTCTACGTGATATGTGGCAGCCTTCTGAGGTGGCATTATACCTTCATCAATAGAGTCTGTCAAGTGACTGTGAAGATGCCTAAAAATTTTGAAGCAAGCAAGAGAATGTATTTGAAGTCACCAAAGGCAGCACATAACAGGATGGGATCATGGTCAGGCTACAGCAGCAGCTAAGTGGTTTTGCTCTGATGATAAGATTTTCAACTAAGTCTAAACTATGTGTTCACAAACAACTTATTCATGAGATAGAGGACCTACAACAGCAAAATGACGTGAGGATGCTACATTAACATTTGATTTGGTTGGGAAAGTGTAGGAAATGATACCTGAGACAAAGATATTGGTTTCCAATATCTTAAAACTGGTTGGTACTCTCTAAGGAAAGGAAATGTATAGTTTTTCCTCCTTCCAGAATCCAAAAACACAGAATATGTGGGAGTAATTGGACAGTGAGAAGGGAGTCAGTGAGTTAGACATGATAAAAAATATTCCTCAGACCTGACAAGTATTACAGGAAAGCTATGATTCAGTATGCAGTTATGGACTTTAATAATGGCCCATTGCATTACTTTATGTTAATTACAGATCTTCATCATTGGCATTTCTTGAATTGGAATAAACTCTTTAAAGGAAATAAAATAGAACTCCTTAGAGGCTGTTTTGGGAATATGAGGGTGGAAGTGATCATTTATATTCCCATGAAAGCAAAAAAAGGGGGGGAAAAGAGCATTTAAACAAGCATTGCTTGTTTGCTTGTTCAAAGCAGTTATCCCCAGACTGCACTGTATATATTGTGTATATTTCTCCCACTGAAGAAAGTAATAATATGAGAAAAGATTGGTTGACCAGTTATTGATTGAAAATTCTGGTGTCGGGGGCATGTTATTTCCCAGGAGTTGTTCAGGAAGCTTCCTGAGACTAGCATACGGCACAAGGGTGTTGGCTGAGTGCCAGAACTACCAGATAAATCCCTAATGTTGAAGATGCACCAGTCTCTGGCTCCAGAATACTGAGAAATCAAGCTGTAATTGACAGAAGCAAACTCTCTGCTGCCTGACTGTCAGAACAGTTGATGGCATTATGCATGGTATTGGAGAAGAGTTTTCACTGATATGCTTCTTGTCTGTTATGGATCTGGCTTGCTACACTAGCAGCTTGACAGACATGATATGCCCATTGGCTCACTATGGCCACAACTGTTACAGCTGATATCAACTACTATCTAAATTTATTGAAAATCCATTTCATAGATAGGCACCATTGCCAAGACAAATACCTATGGCTGGAAAGGTACTAACTGGTCATGATATTGGTATAATTCTCCAGTGAGGATATAATGTATCTATAAAATTATCTTCCAAGTATTTGTGTTTATGGCCATAGATCAATATTATTATGGTTTGTACAGGGAAAACATTTTTTACAGTAGCCAGAAATTTTCTAGAGACACATACACAGTCAACTACCAGGAATAAGTAAATATTACTGAGCCATAGCACTTTAATGATTACTTATAATAGGGAGAAAATAACCATGTAGATCACCCCCTCCAAAGCACAGAGAATATTGCTAAAGAGAGACTAGAATGGGTGTGAAAAACAGAAGAAATGAAGTGTTGTATAGATGAATCATATTCAACATGGATTGGAGTATTCCCACTTGAAGGAAATGGGAAGGCTCATGAAACTTCTTACTGAGGTTACACAAATAGGAAACAATTTCTTGGGGGTAGGAGGATTTTGGTGATACTCTCTGAAAGTTACTCAGGAAATCCCAGTAAAAGAGTTTCCATAAGTTCTTGGCCATTGTGGGACAGACTTTTCAGGGAAGCAGCTGAAAGAGTTAATCATATTCCTGTGAGTGACCACTTACACATATACTCATTGGGTCACCAACCTGTCTTTAGGTTGAAGAACTTCTTTGGCGAATCGTAAGTGCCCCTTATAACATGAATGGATGTTTGTCCATGTCCCCTCAGACAAACTTATTCAACAAGCATACAGAATAACATTCATATATGTGTTCATAAATGATGAAAAATTAAGTTTTGTTCCCATACCTGATTATAGTGAAGCTGGTGCATTTTTCCAAAGTGAGTAAACTATAGTATTTATATTGTTGTAAATGTTCACATTCGGGTAAGTTAGTTTTGCTTTGCTTCCATTTCTGTTTTTGGGGCAGGAACTGAAACTCATAGTCTACCTACCTTGGCAATCTAAGGGCTACGGTTTGAGGTGTGTTCCACTGCAGACCTAGGTAACTCAATATCAGCAGAAAGAAGAGAGATGTGTGAGTCACTGAACCAGTTAGAAGACATAGCTAAAATCTTAATGCAAAGCACAGGTATATTTGGTGAGGAAAATATGAACAAGTTAAGGAACTCAGAGGAAAACTGCATGCATATATATTGATGTGCAATGAAACCAAAGCCAAAGCCACAGAAATACAGGATTTTAATGGCACTGCAAGGGAATGTATCTTACTGTACAAAGGAATTGATATTGGAGTTTTTGATTCACATAGCAAATAAAAGTGTGCTCCAGATCAAAGACATAGCTATAAAGTGATAAGGAAATAAGGGATTGATGATATTTACTATATCATAATAAATATTACTACATCATAATAAATATTAGAGATACTAAAACACTATAAAATTGAAATTTAATTGATTTCAGCACCTGAAAAGTTGAGATCATTAAATTCAAGGGTACATTTGCTACATCTAAAATTGGTAAGGTATTTACAAAGAAAATATTCGAGCTCATTGCCAATGACAGGAAACTTGAATGAACAATAAAAATTTTAAAAGATAATTCACTTTAGTGAATACAAGCATATGGGGAGTTGTTTCATCTTAATACCTGTCAAATAGAAATTATAACAACAATAAGTCATAATTTCTTATTCATGAGAATGATGAAATCCAGAGAATGAGGTGATTCCAGTCATTGGCAAGGATATGGATGAACGGGAACTTTCTAGCCCTGCTGGCAGTGTATATTGCAACTGCCATGCTTGAAAGCCATCTGGCATTATTTAGCAAAATTACATATGCATGTTTCTGATGACAGAGAAATCCTAGTCTTTCTATATAATCCAGAAAACACTTCCACAAATCAAGGTGTGGAATCTTCTAAAAGGTCCTTTATTTTGGAATTTTATGATAAAATGTAAGCATCATAGTTACCAATCAACAAGAAATAGGCTATAAAATGTAGCAGATGTGGATAGCAAGTTAGTAAGAATCAAGAAGCTATGGGCTCATGCACCAACAAAGAGAGCTGAAATATATGATATTGCAAATTGCAAAATGAAAAAAAATTTCAAGATTCATAATAGACTTCCAATTATTTTTAAAAAATGTCACATTGAACATATACACACATGTTCACTTACAATCACATATAGTCATTTATTCCCTATTTTAACTACTTTGTATAGTATGATATAAAATATGATTTGGTTAATAATATTAATGTGTATTTACAGAAGACCTAACAACTATATGCATAAATTAGTTTTATGTGTACAGGGAAACTGCATGTATTTGTATATGTGCATATAAAAGTTATATATTATGAACAAAAATTGTACTATGATACATGGGGTTTAAAATTTTTTTTTTATCTATCTTCATTACTTGATAGGAAGAATGTAAGATTCACCTTCTCCAAGATTCAAAATATACGGAGAGGAAATTTGAATGATGTCCTTCAATATAACTGTGGCAATCCTGTGCTTATGATATTTGTTCTAACAGGATTATTGACTGAACACGGAGAACCGTTTCTCAGGCAAGAGATGTGAATATCAATTACTCTTTATTCTGTGCCTGTGCCTTCTGCACCTATGCAGATTACAGAAGGAATCAGTGTACTGCTCTGAGAACACTTTAGGGACAGCAAAAATATATTTACCATCAAAAATTGGTAGGAAGGAAAGACGGTTTAATGAGCCACTTTACCTTTACATTTTTTCCATTGCTGTCAGCATCTTGATTGTTATGAGTAAATGCCAGAAAAAGTAATTGGTTTATTTGAAATTCTGTAAGGAAATTAACAGCAAACATTATAGAATAGGAAATGCAAACAGAGGAGAAACGAGTTGAAGTCCTCTAAATTGTTTCTTTTCTTATAAGGTTGCTTTCTTTTCTATCTTTTATATCCACAGGATGATGGGATCAAGCTGTGCCCTGCTTGGAATATAGATTGGTGCTGGCCTGTTCTGTAAGTTTAAGTATGCAGACAGTGTGAGTCTCATTCCTGATATACCTAGGGCCTGCATTGCCACGTGGAAAGATTAATTATGCTCACATCAATTTTGGCCTCTAGATGTCGTGTAAAGAAAGTAGAATTTGAAAGGAAGCTGCAGAATTTTTATTATGGTCATCTGAAAAACTGTGTAACTGGAAACAGAGAATAGCAGCCAAGGCGTTCTTTTACAGGGAGTGCAGCAGGCAAGCAAAAGCAGAGAAACTAGAAACCACATTCTTGGATGTGCTGTATGAAATACACACTGATTTGTTACCTCCTTGGACTTAAAGAGAGATGAGGGCATAAACAAGCTGCTTTCCATATGTCCGGGCTCTAAGATGTAAAAAGCATTGAAAATGTTCAAGGAAATAGAACAGTTTCCCACTACTACATATGTGGGAGAAAAATCAAATGCAGGAAGTAGTAAACCATGATATTTCAGGTCACTTCTATGTTTCTCCTTTAAAAATAAAATAAATAGAACAGTAGCAGATGTGAATGGATGTTAAATAAATAACTATACATGCTTAATTCCATTGTTTTAGCATGAGAGCAAGCAAATGACATTAGGTTTTGGCTTTTCCACAAGAGGCTTCACAGAAGGAAAATAAAATGTGCTTCAGCTTGTTATGCAAAACTGTGTAAAAATAAAACATAAAAAAAGCAACCAGACAAATCACAGAGAGGAATCCATCATGAAAATCGCATAGCATGGATTAGAAAAGGAGACCATATCTGTTCTTCCTTGTGTTTCCTACAATCAGCAGTTAATTCATCACACTGTGGTCCGGTGATATCTAAGGGCAATGGCAAATGTCCACAAACCCTCTTCTTACTTCCATCCACAGCCCCAGAGTACAGTGGGCTGCAGACCACAAGCCATTTAAATGCCTCAGGGACAGTACAGCAACGCTGAGAGGAAGCAAGCTTACTCTAAGATGCTAAGGAAACACAAAGCTGCCAGACAGTGAGGACAAGGAAGTCATGCAGAAAAAGCCAAAAGAAAGGAGGAAGAGAAGACTAGGGGAAAGTAGGAGTCTGCTTAAACAGATGTATGGAAATAAGCCCAGATACCAGAAAACTTCACAGTAGGAACTGAAATAGTACATCTGATTTCAGACCTGAACAGTGGGATAATGAACATGCTGGAAGCTTTAGGTCCTTAAAACTAGCTTTGGATTCATCCTCAAGAAAAAAAAAAAAAATGCTAGTGATTCAAAAAAAAGAAAAAAAAAGAAAAGAAAAAAAAAAAAAAACAGATTCCCCTTGAGTAGCTAAAGTTAAATTTCTTATTTTCCTCTGCGGTCTAAATTAAGAGTAAATGCTGTAGTTGGTCCTATAATTACAATATATTTTTTTGGTGTGTATATGTGAACAGATCAAAAATTTACCAACTAAAGTTGTTTTATTGAGTGCTTAAGAAAGAACATTATTATTATATTATTATTATTTATAAAAGTGAGTTATGCTTTTGCTATAGGAGAAAAATAATCAGTCTTTTCAAGCTATCATATTACCCTCAATCATTTCTTAAACCATAGCCTAATCATTTAATTATGGGTGGAACTACCAATCATTTGAAACTATTTTTAAAATATAAAGTCTGAATAACTAGGTAAAGATGTTATCATTAGGTGACACCAATGTGCCTAAAGTTCAAGGACAAATTGGGATAAACTCCTTTTTAAAACTCATATATGAGGCCTTACATAGGGGATCATCAAAGTCTGTCACATCATTTGGGGGGAGGACCTAGGCCCTCCTCACTGTATTTGGACTGAAATAGTATCTCTCCAAAAGGAATGGGATCCCAAAATCCATTTGTGCACTAGGGATAAATACTGACTCCACTGCGAGAGGTTCTATAGACTGCCCAGGCCTCTTAACTGGCACCCAAACAGAGAGGGCCTACTTCAGTCCAATTTTGGTTCCCCAGCATTATTACTGGGGTCCTTGTGCTCTCAATAGGTCAGGTCAGCAGCTTCTGTAGGTTTATCCAGCATGGTCTTGACTTCTTTGCTCATCCACCACCTCCCTCTCAAAAACTGAATTCCAGGATTTCAGCTCAGTGTTTAGCTGTAGATGTTTTCTTCTGCTTCCATCAACTTCTGGATAAAGGTTCTAGGATGGCAATTAAGGTAGTCATCAATCTCATTATAGGGGCAGGACATCAAAGGCAGCCTCTCTACTACTGCCTAGTTTCTTAGTTGGGGGTCATCCTTATGGGTCTCTGGACATTTCCCTGGTGCCAAATTTCTCTTTAAACCTGTATTGGCTCCCTCTATTATGGTATCTCTTTTCTTGCTCTCTTCTGTTTCTTACCTGATTCAGTATTCCTAGTCCCTCTTGTTCTCCTTCCCTCTCTTCTTCTCCTCTTCTCTTTTTCCTACCTCACTATCCTTGGGGAGTGGGTGGTGGGTGAGCTGGAGGGGTCAGTGGGGGTCATGAGAGGATGGTAGGGAAAGGGAATGGGAAATTGATATGTAAAATAAGGTTCTTTCTAAATAAAAATACATTTAAAAATTCATATAGTCATATATGCAAGACACTTATTCAGGTATATATGCTGCAAGTGAAAATGCACACAGAATAACATATATACACATATATAGATAGATACATGCAAACACACACATATAGGCCAAGATGCTTATAACATTACCTAACTGCAAGCAAAAAAATAATCTTTGTCTCTATCTTTTTGTAACACTAGCTAGCAACAGAAATTCTATACAGTTTGTAAATCTGAAAACTGACATCATCCATATACTTTGATAATATTCTTGTTCCACTCTTGAGACTTTCCTCCCATCCTCTTACATGATCCTAAACTATTTCTGTCTCATTACCGAAATTTATACCAATGGTTCCATTTTCATTTTATCTTTTTTAGTCTACATTCTTATTCAATTTTACAGACGTAAGCATACAATTCTTATTTTTAATATATTTTGTACTATATAAACCACTAAATAAAGGAAGCAATGCAGGGAAGGGAATAAGGGGAGGGAGCAAGAGTGTGTGACAGAAAGAAGGGAGAGAGAGAGATCATTCCCAAAATAAAGCAGAGTCAAGAGGATACACCCAAATTGCAGGTGCTTAAAGGACACCGAGAAAAAGGAGATGTTTCAGAAAAAGCATAAAAAGAAAGACTTGGGATCAATAAATCCAAATAGACTCTCTTTTCCCTCACTCACTGTTCTACTTCAATCTCTACTTGCTTGGGGATAAATAAGCCATTTTCTGTTCTCTGTAGTTAATTTTGTGTTCAGTGGAGGATGTAACTATGCTTCCTAACTCTTAGAAAACTTGTGCTGGTGAAGAAGAGAAGGAGAAGAGTGATTTTAAAGGAAAATGCTGTAGTCATTTTAATCTAATAATTCAGTTTTTCAAAGATTATTATTATTATTGCTATTATTATTGTTATAGCCAAAACCTTGAGAAAAATACACAATACTTAAAAATAACTATAAAGGCCTTTAATCCAATGGCACCCTGCTGTCAACTCTGAAATTCTCTATGTAGCTGTCTCTTATCCTCTAGAAACAGAGAGAGGGAGACGGAGAGGGAGCGGGAGGGAGGGGGAGAGAGACATAGAAAGAGAGAGGGAAAGAGACTGAGACACAGAGAGGGAGAGAGTCAGAAAGACTAACTTAAAGAAAGAGAGACTGGATCTTTAAAACTCTACCAGGAGGATTTTACATACCTGTGGGAGGCGGTTATAACGAACAGTCTTTCCTCCATGTTGGACCATTCTCACCTCATATGATGTGGGAGACTCCCGAGTCTCAAGAGGTAAATGAAACTTTGAAAACCGAGGAAGCTCCTGAAAGCTACATAACCATTCCACCCCCAAACTCACAGAGTTGTACACAAAGAAACATTTTTTTGGGGGAAGAGAGAATTTCCTTTGCTTGAAAATTCTGATATTATTTAGACCAATTAGAACTCAAGTTACAAGTGGTTCCTCAAGTAATTATTCGGGTAGCTTTCAATAAATGATAGCTGTTATGAGTAGATTTTCTGCCAGCCTGGTCTCACTGAGGCGCCATCCGCAAATAATACACAGAGAGCTGCTGTGTTAGTTATAATTCTGTTGGCCAGGTACTTGTTTCTAATTGGCTAGCTCTGTCTTAAGTATTAACCCTTTTCTATTAAACTAAGTATTTCCATGTGGTCTCATCTTACCAGAGAGTGAGGCCAGTGTCTGCTCTCTCCAGTCTCTCCATGCTGACTCCTCCCTACTACTTCCTCTCTCCTCCTAGTCCCACCTATCTTGCTTTCCTATTGGCCAACAATGCTTTATTCATTAACAAATAAGAGAAACATATTTACAGAATGGCATCTTCCATCAGATGGCCTCAGACAGAGAAAATCTGGCCCTGACTGATGTTTTCCTCCCATTCTGCAGCCCACACTACAGATGTACCTAGGGCAATACAGGGACCTTAAACCTCAGAAAGTTTAGTCATCTGACTCTGTTACCTACAGAAAATACCGTAAAGCATAGTCATGGAATGGCCTTAAAAATCAAATAGATAAACCTGGCAGAATTTCTTTTAAACTTGCTTTCATTATGAAGCTCCCTGAACTGTAGTTACCACAAGAAACCAAAAAACCCTAAAGCCAAAAAGTATGCCTTTTTAAAAAAGGTTGCCTGTTTTATATATTTTTCATTTTATGAAGTTATGATTACATCATCAGCCCCTTCCCTTTCACTTTCTTCAACCCATCCCATGCAAAACCACCTTGCTCTCTGTCACATTCATGGTGTAGAATATTTGTTATATAGTGGTATATAATGCTATAATATATGTGTAATATATATTAACTATATATATATATATATATCCTAAATATGCAAATAAAACCTACACAGTATAAATTTACCCTTACATATATAATATCAGAGCTGACCAAATAGCATTAAATAACCAATTAGAGGCTCTTTCCAGAGAAGGTTACTTCTCTTCATCTCAGAATACGCCAGAAAATTAGTCATTTTTTAATTATTATTACCATTTAGCTTGGTCTCATGCAAATGAAGCTACACTAGCACAGTATATGTGGTAAAATGAACTCTAATAGGATGCAGATGTGGACACACAATAACACTGACATTTGTCAGCACTGACATCTATTTCTCTGAATAGTTCTTTCACATTTATTGTGATATTAAAACTTTAATCACAACAACAAAAAAACTAAAGAATTGAATATTCTCACTTCTCCCTTGATAAATGCAATATATCTTCTGGTTCCTACTTTAAAAAAAAAGGAAGAAGGAGGAGAGAGGATGAAAGCAGAAAGGGGAGGAGGAAGGGGAGGGAGAGAGGAAGGAGAGGAAGGAAGGAAGGAAGGGAAGTGAGAAAGGGGAAGAAAGAGAAAGAAGGGAAGGAAAAGAGGCATAGAGGAAGGAAAGGAAAAGATGGAGGGAAGTCTTTGTAGAACAGGATGTCCACACATAGTCTTGAGAACACATCCCCAGTTACCTTTCTGCATAATAGCAATTTTCATGAACTTTGAAGAATCTTTAAAAACTATTTAGTAATTTCAAGAAGTAACGTCACTTTTGTAGTGATACATAATATTTGCCATTGACACTAAATTTCAACCAAAATTACATGACATAACATAGCTGTTTGGAGAAGAAATGAAAAAGTATTTCTAAATGTAAAACAATAATACTCTTGTTCATAGTTTTAGAAATACAATTTTCACAAAAATCCATATTTACTTCTGTAATTGTAGTCACTGTTGTAAATCTTAATTTCTAACACTGTATATATCAATGAATACAGTACATAAACAGAAAAGATTTTTTGGAGCTTTAATATTGTTGAGAGTGAAATCTAATCTTGAAATCAGAAATTTTTGGAATTCCTGCAGGAGCTGATTCTAGACATTTCTTTCAGGCAGTAAGAGGGAAACAGGGCAGAGAAGGCATATTAATCTGAAAGCTCTTTGGCACAGAATAACAGCAACTATGCATCTAACTTTTATTGAAAAAGTCTGCTTGGCCCTTGAACTCAAAGATCTGGCTTGAGGAAGCACCGTCCCTGTCTATCAACCAGAAGAACTATAAGTATGTCCTCCAGAAAGAAAAGCATAGCACTGATGGAAAGATAGAAGATGTCTTTTCAGTTTCCTTAATAACAATAACCACTTTCTTGAAAAGATGTTTTAATAATGTGTAAGAACTTACTTTAGTTGACATTCCACCATGCCATGTCCTTAAAATTCTTAAAAGGTAGGATAGTGATTCATTAATTAATGTGAGGCCTCTTTCATGAATAAAATAATCATTGAAATAATTATGAACACTGAATGTTGAGTACATTTATTAAGACATAAAGAGTTGTGTGTATCAAACACAGCAGAGCCTGCCATATACTTTATTCACATTGCACATTGAATGCAGTTAGCCAATCTGGAGCTTCTAGAGGACTAATGTCCAACTAAACTAAACCCTTTTAAAAATTGTACACCTTGACACTTTACTTATCTGCTTTAACTTTTCTGATGTAATTATTTTCATAGTATTTGCTGAGTGGTCTCAGATAGACTACAAAGAACATTGCAACTCTACAAATGCGTTTTAAAAATCTGTTAATTGTTCTATTGTATTGTATCAAATTATTAAAACTAAATACATATTTGTTGAATGAGTACAAAAATCCTTAAGCCACAGTTTAATATCAAAGTGGAAGATGTTTTTTATAGCATAGGTTATTATCTGCTCTTTACCTAGAGCCAACTGACACTGTAATAATTCCATAGATATAAAAAGAAAAGCTATGCTTATTAATTTTTCATGTCAGAGAGGGATATGTTACAGAATTTATAGAACTATCAAAGGTATAGAAAGTAAATATAGCAGAATGAATGTTAGTTTCAAAATGAACCAATACATATGTGTGTGTGTGTGTGTGTGTGTGTGTGTGTGTGTGTGTGTGTGTAAACTTAATGAATCAATTTGCAATTGCATGGTTAGGAAATCTTGATAAAATCTGACATACATTTATATATAAATATGTAAAGGTATCATATATAATGTATGTACTTACATGTATAAAATAAATTTTGTTGATTAAAGGTATATAAACTTAGCACAGATTGATACAACTCAACATTTATCAACCTGCATTCTTAGTATTATATCTAGTTCATGATGTATATTTTTAAAGCTTTCTGTTAAGATGTAGAGTGTTAAGTGTTAAGCCTTTTTGTTAAGAGGTAGATCAAATATTTCTAGAGAAATGTTTAGTCCACAGAGAAAATGATCGGAAAATATACCAGCTCTAACTTAATATTTTTCAAAAGAATCATGTATGCCCCTTGGGGATGGTGGTATTACAAAGCATAACCATGACACTACCTAAGAGGAGCCCAGAGTAAAAAGCACCCCATGTCTTACAGATTTTCAGGATACCAAGAAAGCTCACTGGTGAGATACAATGGAACAAATATTCATACACATATAGAAAAGAGAGCAAATATGTGTCAACAGTTTCCATTGGTGCTGTGTGGCAAGCAGGTCTCAGTGTCCCAGCAGATAAAAGGGGGTTATTTGCATGTTCTTTCTCTGCAGGCTGAAAAATAGTCTCTCCATAACATGCTCGACACTTCAGTAGAATGGGGAAGGTAAGATATGGTACACATGCTTATTTAGTACAGAAGTGTACATCTCAACTTTGTAGCACGTGGTACTGCACATCAGGTCCATGCCTTCCTTCATCACTGGTTGAAATAGGTTCTGTTCTGACACATATGTCTCCATTCCTGGCCTTTGCCACTCACCATCAATTCTCAACATTAAATGCTATGATTATTACTGTGTCATTGGCATCATTTTGCTGACAGGTTTTCCTGTCAACATGATACCCTTGTTAAAGTACATCTTTGTACAGCTGTGAGACTGAAGACTCCACATACAAAGAACAATTGAGGCAAACATGTTTTCTTTTGCTGCTTTTAAACTTAACTTTATGCCATAGAACAATTTTTTAATGAGTAATTTTTCCTATAGTAAACATTACCTCCTCTCCCCAGGTTCCCCAAAGTTCATGTATTATATTCTTCCAAAAAGTGCAGCAAATCACTGAAATTATGTAGAAGAGGATGGGTTGAAAATTCCAATCATAGGTATATTATTCATTCGCACACTATTATTGAACTTTTCAATCAATATTACTGCACAGGGGATATTTTCTGTTCAAAATTTGAAGACCACTGGAAGCAACTATCTTATAACTCAGAGTTCAAAAAACAAATTGATTGCTTACATGACAACTACAGGGCAGATCTAATCTCAAGTTGAAAATAACTATGCCAACAAAATATTCCAGAGTTACAGACCCTTAACATGGCAAGGAGTAAGCCACAAGCCAGCAAATACATCTGATGATAAAGTACGATCTGAACTTAGAAATTCATCCTGACATAGAATTTTGGACCTAATTATGAATCATAAAATCATCTTTACACTGAAATGCAGCAACCAAGTGAAACTCCCACTATTGTTCTTAATAATGTTCCATGCAGAATTCTTTTAAGAAACAAATTGTAGCCAGGTGTTGGTGGCACACGCCTTTAATCCCATCACTTGGAAGGCAGAGGCAAGTGGATCTCTGTGAGTTCCAGGACAGCCTGGTCTACATAGCTAGTTCCAGGACAGGCTCAAAAGTGATACAGAAAAACACTGTCTTGAGAGGATCACTGGTGTGGTGAGAGAGAGAGAGAGAGAGAGAGAGAGAGAGAGAGAGAGAGAGAGAGAGAGAGAGAGAGAGAGAGAGAGAGAGAGAGAGAGGAGAGAGAGAGAGAGAGAAGAAAAAAGAAAGAAATTGTGAGGAACAGAAGATTGAAGAGATTTCCCACACTACAATACATTGACAGTACTGGATTAATAGGGTGTTAGTTTTAGAAGGCAAGTAGACAAAATAACAACAGTTAGTTGCAAAACAAAGAGAAAATACAAATTTTGAATAAAAATAATAAATCATTTCATAAGGTTACAAATTTCAAGTCAAAATGAAGACAAAACAAGTATTGTATACATGTATTTAACTGCCAGTTAACAGTAGGCAATAATATATGTATATATCTGTCAATAAAATATATATAAACTGAACAAAAAAAATCATTTACCTAGCAGAAACTAAATGTCTATCAAATTTGTAATAAAAAGAGAATATACTTTATTTTCAGACACACATGGATGGCTCATAAAAAAAAATCGACAAAATCTACAACTAAAAGAACAAAATTAGTAAAATTGTAAATGGAAAATATTTATATTTATTAAATGAAAAAATAGCAAGACAAGTCATAACCCTGGGCCTGGGACTGTAGGGTTGGTTCACCAGATGAGAAATGGGGACAGCTCTCCCATAGTCACAATGACTGTGCTGGTTCACCTATACCTACCCTAATAATATTGGCTTTATTGTGCTACTCTGGCGAATGCAGGGCCTGATCTCCTCAGTGTTGCAGCTGGTGAGGGTCAGGGATGGCTTTCCCACTCTTATGACCACAGAGCCAGCTCTCCAGCCTGCCTCTGACTAGACGGTGGTGTGGTGGTGGGGGGTGCAATTCTTCCTATCCTGCCCATGTTGCCACAGGACAGATGGGTAATGGGGACAACTGTCCTATGCTCAGGAGTTGAGGGATGACCCACACCTCCACAAGCAGGATTGGCTCTATTAAGCTGCCCTGGCAAGGTGCAGGCCCTGCTCTCCGCAGCGTCCCAGCTGGAGTGGTCTTAAACAGCTCTCCCAGGCTTATGACCATAGGCACCACTCTTGCCCATTCCCTATTACTTTTAAGAATGAATAAAGTAGTAGGAAGTGTAAACTTGATGCTTCTGTATGTTTCTATGGATTTAGGTACTAACTTACTGCTTGTAAACAGAAAACCAAGAACTAGAAAACATTCTCTTATAAAAACAGTTTTTAAAAATAGGACCCATAGGTGAGGGGAGGTAGGGTGGACCTAAGGAGTTTTAGTTTTAGTTTTAGGAGGGGTCAGGGGATGAATGTGATGAAAATATATAAAATTCTTAAAAAATCTCTGAAAATATTATACATATAAAGATTTACCTTTTCTAGTTTTTAATGGTAGAAGTTCCCTTTAGATCATGCACCACAGTGCCACCCACCTTTACTTCCATAATCAAGTCACTTCTCCTGTATCTCTGTTTTTCCAACCTCACTTTCCTTTCATGTGTAAAAGCACAAGCCACTGTATCCAAGACCAAAGAAGGTAAGTACAAGTGAGATAAACTTGCTTCAGTGATCTTACATGTTGCTTCTGACACTTCCTTACTTTCAAGCAGGCTCACTCACAGGTATGAGGCATGGTGTTGTGGGCATAACTCTTGGTAGAAGGAAGGGAGTTATTCCTATTCCAGAGGATGGATGTAAGGAACATAGTATGACAGGGATCACAGGGGGCCAGCTACTCCCTCCATTGCTGTATTTTTCTCTCCATACTTGGGCTATCCCACCTGATTAACTGATGTCATCAACTCATATTCAGTGTGTGTGTGTGTGTGTGTGTGTGTGTGTGTGTGTGTGTGTGTGTGTGTGTGTGTGTGGTGTACTGTTGCATATTCTGTGAAAGCTGGCTTACTGTTTAAGAAAAATAATTCTGCAAGTCCCCTCCTCCTGGAATGCAAAGTAGCCAGGGATTGAGGCTTTATACTTATTTAACTCGACACCTCTCCCATTAGGGAACAGCCCAAAGTGAGGGGAAATGACAATATTTTAGTAGATTCATAGCTCTGTTCCTCCCTTCCTTCTATCTTTTGTTCAGTGGCCATCCTTAGAGGTGTGAAAAATGCACTTGTATTATTTATTTCTCCTGTATCTTTTTCTCTTAACAGAAAAAAATAGGCTAGGTACAAAATATGTGTCCTGTATTCAGCAAAGAGAGCTCTCTAAATTGTTGCCCTGGTTAACCATTTATGTATTGATAAAGAAATTTAGGAAATCCCTTTTCAAGACAATGCACCTAGCTGTAAAGAATATTGTATCTCAATGCCAGAATGTTTCAGGCAATATAAAAAGCTAAAGATTTTCTGAGTACCTGTGTTTACTTTTATATAACTGTTCATAACTTCCTTTCCTACTTCTATCTAACACAACCCTGTCTGCATCCTATAGCAAGGAGATAAATGCCTGAACTAATTGAGCTAAAAATATCTTATCTTCGATATATAACCTTTCAGTAGTTAAAGAAGAGCCACGTACTAGGAGAAGCAGCAGAAGATAATGATGGGGAAAATGAAAATAACATGGGCAAAGACTAAGCTGAGGTTCATTGCAAGTCTAGCATATTACAAACTACAGGCAATTTCTCCTCCTCATCTTGTTTCCTCTCAAACCCCACTTCCCTTTCCTCCGTCTTTAGATGTCATGCTTTATTTTCCTGTTTCTTTGATAAAAAGGCTATTAAGGGGAAAAGCCTTATTTTAGCCCATAGTTCAAGGTCCCAATCTCTTATGTCAGTGAATCAAGGCAGCACAAGGTTGGTCTCATTATACCCACCTGCATCCAGAAAGCAAGCAACAATGATTGCATATATCCTAGTGTTCAACTGGATTTCTTGACTCTTAACATTGCCCAGGATCCCTTACCTAGGGAATAATGCCAACTACACTGAGCCAGTCTTCCCCTTCAGTAAACGAAATGCAGATAATTCCACGCAGACAAGTCAAGAGGCCCTTCTCTGAGATGATTCTAGAATGATCAATCTTGCAGTTACTTCCCATCATTCCACAGCTTCCTGAGAAGCTTGCCTTCATTAGTACTATAGCTATTCTCTCCAGATCTTTCCCTCCAAGGCCCAGCCAGCCTGCATGCTAGTGTCACCAGTGATTCAGAACTGGTGCTGACGTCTTAGATTCAGGGTCTACTTTCCCTACATTCTGAGAAGGAGTCGATTTTCCATTCTAGCACTCCAGTTTAATGGATCCCTCAAAGCACTAGTGTGGCTGAAGTTCATATTTCCCTTTGAATATAGCAGTTGAAGAGAGATCCACAAACCCCACAATGAGAAGCTCCTTAAGAAGCCATGCGAACCCCAGCTGAAACAAAGGTGTGTGTGTGTGTGTGTGTGTGTGTGTGTGTGTGTGTGTGTGTGTGTGTGTGCACGCATGCTTGTGTGTTTCCTACTGTTAGTGCTGTGAGTGCGGTACAGGAGGTGCAAAGGAGGGCTTTCTTGGCTTACATGTCTGAAAGCCTGCATGTGCCTGTTCAGCTTTAATCAAAAGATTCTTGTACAGCCTCCAGACCTAGCCTTGGCCTCCAGCGTACACTGCTTACTGTGCCTTATCCTGTAAAAGCAGTGAATGCTCGGGTGCACTTAGACACAGCAGCTGATTTTACAAAATGAGTAACAATGGCACTCCTGGGCCAGAGCATGCCCTTTGTTTAAGGCTAGATCAGAGTCATGTTGCACTTTATTTTCTTGCTCCATAAGATTACAGAAGTGGGATATTAGTTCCCTTGCCTATAATATATCAGCTCCGTTTCAAAGCATAACGACAGAAATTGACTTGAGGATGGAGGTTGTACAATGAGAGTACATGTCCCTCAATAGCTCATGTCTTGCTTCCTTAAGACACAGTACATGATTGTTACATGAACCTCATTCAGAAAACAGGATGATAAATCTTTTCACCCTACAAAATGGATGTGAATATGAACTGAAAACAAAATACAAGATGAGAGAGAGGGGTAAAGAACTCAGCCGGTAATGTAGTGATATTCTGTTCTTTGATTCTCATGTATATGGAGATAGTCAGGGACCAGCAAATGAATTTACTTGTTCATCTTGGTGGGGAGCTGATCCTTGCCTTTAGTCAAAGTCAGATGTAGCTTCCCCTTTCATTGCCAAGTTCACTTGTCACTTAATCTCACACTTGGGAAGACCAAGTTTCTACAGCAGCCAGTTGCTTATACGATCTGTCTTGAGCTTAATTTTAATCACAGAGCATTTTAGCACTAAAAAGCAACAAAATTCTGATTTAACTCTCATAAAAATATATACATGATATTTAAATTAAATTATTGTAAGAACAGTAACACTATGTTAAAATATAATCACCTTACTCCTTTTGGCTTCATGACAACATTCATAAAGTGCTTAATATTCATGTAACACACTGCCTCGCCCTGTAATGTCACTATATTTATGGAAAGAAATTGTAATCCTCTTTACTGGCTCAGGTTAATTCCAATAAAATATTAAATCCATTTTCTAATCTAAATGAGTTCATTAGGAGAGGCATGGTACTGAGAATACCAAACTCTCTACAGAGTTCAGCTTCATTACATTCCCGCACTGTGCGTTTCCCGAGCTGTTGTACTACATTTATGAGGATTTATCTGTACTGTTCCAAAAACATTCATCCTAATTCTACTCCTTCTGTGCATGCTAATCATGAATATGTTAAGTGGAAATACTAAGCTTGTAGCCAACCTCATCCCCAGATGGGTTCAAGTTATGATTACAGAAGCAAATTTGCCATAAGCACTCTTATAGCACTGCCAGAAAACCAGAAATGAAGAAGAGAGAGAGAGAGGGAGAGAGAGAGAGAGAGAGCAGTTAGAGACACAGCAGGAATGTCATAGATGTCAGCTCAGCATGGAGAAAAGAGTTGGAAAGCTCTAGAAGTTGCTCTATCTCAGAGGAGATCCAGGAATTTATAAGTACATCTCTCTGAAGAAATGTAAAAATAAATATGGAGATTAAATCATTAGTAGTAAATGTTTATAGTTTATAAAGGTCCAAAATCCTTAGGCAAATCAAACAGAATTCAGGTCAATACATCTAGTAAAGCTTTTCCACCACTAAACCTTTCATTTGAAAACAAAAACAAAAAAAAAAAAAAAAAAAAATGGGCCTTTGGGAAGGCAGACAAGAGATTTCCTAGATGCAAGGTGAGGATAAATCAAATAGTCATGATTGTTTGCCAGAAGAGTTCACATTTTGTTTTCATAGCTTAGCAGTATTTTTTTTCTTTATCTTAGGGGTAAAAGAAAAAAAAATTACATAGAATGAAACTCCATCAAGAATTATTCAATCACTTTCATGTTATAAGCGTCTATCTTCAGTGAATCCATCAGACATTGAGGTTAAAAATGATTTCTCAGACAAGTGGTAGATGTACACCTATTTTCAGTAACAGGAAAAAATCGTGGTGGGGACAAGAAAAAGCTATTCAGAGTGCTGATTATTTTTAGGTAAATGCGGTTCTTCTTTCATCTGAATAAAATCTGTAATAAATCGTCAGCATAAAATGAAAGCCGGCAGCCACTGGTTGTCACTGTTGTACCACAAAATAGCCTGAGCTGTTCTATTCGTTCAAAAGCCTGCTTTTTGAAAAGTGAGTTTGGAATGATATATTTTACTTCCAGAATTATCATTAAGACAGAACATGGAAACCCATGCCAGGACCCCATGGATTTCAGCAGAATATTAGACATTTTAATGTGGGAATCTGCCCGGAAATCAGTGTCATATGACAGAATGGGGATGCAAAGACTGGGTTATAGCCTGTGGCAAAACCCTGTGTCTTTAATGGCCATATGAGATATATTTGTTCATTAGAGCTTACATTATTAAACTAGTGCATTAAATATTATTTCATGAATGTGGAATACATGCATTCGATCATGTAAAAGTTTAGAAAAATTATTCAAAGTGTTTCTGATGATTGAGCCACCCTTTATAACCAGCAGATGAATAGACAGCCCTGACACAATCTTCCCTTTTCCCCAAATCTGATTAAAACTAGCAAGACAAGAAATCAATGAGAACCTGAATATAAATTCCCCCAAATATTCTGCTGTGTTTGAAATTAATTAAGTCCAGTGATGCAGGAGCCTCAAATCAATAAACATCAATGATGTTAGTGTTAAAGGTGGAAAGAGTTGGCGTGAAATCAGACTTATATTTGGAGGTATAAGATGATTATCTACTCAATGAAATTAAAGGTTAAAATTAGACAAACCGGGCTCTAGCAAAACTTAAGACAAGAGGCCTTGCAAATCCAGAACAATGACTGTGTCCCCAAATGCTATCTTTTAAACTTGAAAATGGATACTTCTCAAGCAAACTAGTGACATTGCTTCATATATACTTTCAATAAACTAAAAGGCTTTTGAAATTGTAAGTTTTTGGTGTCACATTGTTGGAGGCAGGCATTAATCTTCTCTAATGCCTGAAAATGCTGATGGAAAAAAATCAGAGGCTCAGGAAAGTCGAAAGCATCAGTGGCACTTACACTTACCATTGCAAGCAGCCACAAGCTGACACCAACCATTGTATAATTCTACAGGACTAAGAACCAGAGTGTTGTGGGGCATTCTTCTTTCTCTTTTGTTCTATTTCTGCATTCTCTTCCTTCTTTTTCCTTATATGTCTACCTTCACTTATTTTACTCCTTCTAATCTCAGCCATAGTTACAATCTGGAAGCCATAAATTAAATCACAGTCAAGAGACAATCAATGTCGTCTACAAAGTTAAGTAATGAGTATTTGTCACATTTTGTGAGATTTTTTACCATTAAAAATGGGTGATGCTGTAAAAGCACCATTTCAATCACTCTTCCTCTGTAGGAACACATTTTCATTAAGATATCTTAAACACACTAATTTATGCCATAATGTGCCAAATGAGAATGAAGCAGGAGTCACCTACCTGTAGATGGAAAGGAAAAGGACAAGGACTCATGGTGAAATTGCAGGTTCCTCACATCTGTTACAATATTAAAAGGGGTGGCTGGGGTGAAAAGGAATATAAAGAATTAGCATTGAAATTCTGGAACACCAAGGAAGATGAGTAGTTAGCATAAGATAACCAGGCAAGCCAGAAGCAAGGAGGGACAGGACATTTTTGCTGCTTCCTTACCCAAGACAATCCCCCGTAGGGGACATTTATAAAGCAGTCGTGACTTTTCATAGGGCCTTCCTTTTATGAAGCTTTTAGTAACAGATTCAATTTTAAGTATGTGCTAATGAGACTCTTCCATTTGAGAGACCAGTTGAGACCCATATCAACAAAAAAAAACTAACTGCAGGTAGCCCCTGATGACTATGATATAGTAAACTCCCTGGCATGGGAAAGTTGCAAGCTGCCCATGAGGGGAAAAACACAAAGAAAATAGTTTATTAACAAAAAAGCAAGACATTTGCAGGTCAATGAATAACAATGTTACTGTCACAGTCAATAGTTCAAAGCACAGGTCAGAGATGAACAGAAAGATTCTCAACCATCCTTAACTGTGAGGGCAGCACACATGAATCATACACGATCATGTTGAAGACAAGCCACAGGTATGAAGTGTGAATTCTCTATTGGTTAAGTCTATGAAAGCACAACATTATCTTACATTAATACAAATCACCCCAACTTGTGTCAATTTTCTGTCATGGCCCTGTAAAAATGCTGGAAGAGATTTTTGATAGATTCTCCTGTCTTGGAAGTTCTGCCCATTTTGGAATTTCTCTCCTTGTTGCTTAATTTCTCACTTTTCCTCAAATTATCACTTGTCTGGGAACATATTTATTAATGTCTGCTTTTCTTTTGCATACCCTTGTGAGGGTGATCATTAACTTGCTTTGACAAGAATCAAGGAACTTCCAGCCACTGTATTTGGTGGATATTTGATGGCTACGATCCCCGGTCATGCACAAATGGGCCATGAAAGGTTTTACCGCTCTCAAAAATGTAAAGAAAGGAAAGAACAGAGAGAGAGTGAAAGAATAAAAGAACTTGAACTAATAATAACAGCACAAGTTGGACTTGAAGAGTTGTTATTTGTTTACTGGTTACTTTTGTTGTTGTTAAAGTTGAGTGAATTCAGAGGGGAGGTAGATCTTAGAAGAATTAGGTGAACAGGAGGAAAACACAGAAGAAACTCTCAAGGAACTAACCACAAATGCAGAAAAAAAGATGAAATGTTCTTGAAAGAGACAAGCACAGTGTCAAAACAACCAGAAAACTACAGTTATACCCTCCAAATTCAAATAGCTTAAGATGAATGTGATATATATATATATATATATATATATATATATATATATATATATATATACACTACCCATAGTGTGTGCTTTGAGGAAATTCTTTTTAAAAGTGGAAAGAAGGGGCATCCCATAATAATAACTG
Source organism: Phodopus roborovskii (assembly GCF_943737965.1). Taxonomy (NCBI): domain Eukaryota; kingdom Metazoa; phylum Chordata; class Mammalia; order Rodentia; family Cricetidae; genus Phodopus; species Phodopus roborovskii. Next base: position 11,943,765 of record NW_026126470.1, on the reverse strand, counting down.
CAAGGGAGGTGACAATTTATACACTAAGTTTATACCAGATGTTTTCTCTATAGCCGTTTCAATACAGATCTTCAACAGACTTGAATTTAGTAGAGATTCTAAATTCTGAGAGTCACTTCATCTGTTTCAATGAGATAAAGGAGATGCTGTATGACAGTATCTGCTGTCATATTATGCCACTTTAGAATTATGCCACCATATAATCAAAGTACATCGGGCATAATTCAAATGAACTGTCCATATTGCAAGTATTTGTAGTTTTATGCATGGCATTAATTATACACTTGTAATATGATGTTTTGTAAAAAAAAATATGGAGTATATGAATTAAAGAAAGAATTTTTGAAAAAAATTCACAAGGTAGACAAAATGAAATGAAACTAAGCAAAAATCTAAAATATTCTATCTCGAGACATGTCTTATATCACTGCCCTGCCAGGCTCCTCGGAATACCACTGTGTGTCTTCAGATGGGAAATGAATGACCAGAGGAAAACTTGTGTTCAAATTATTCCTATCCTTAGAAGACACAATAAAATCCTATTTATAAAATAGCTTTATATTTCTTTTAGTAAATCAGGAAGCTAATCATTTAAATACAAAATACATATTTCCTAAAAGTTATAGATGTATAATTTAACTAGTTAAAGTAAAGGTTTTAAATTAAGAGACTTTCCATTTAGGGCTTGAAGTAGTGTTTAATGCCTGTCTACACTATAGTGCCTCGTGATTTGCATATCCTCAGAATGAGGTGCAAATGGTGATTAATAAACCTTAACCAAAGTTTAAAAAAAAAAAAAAGAATTTGATGTAGAGAGAAAGGTGCACCAAGACTCAAAGCCATGGCAGTCCATTACTCTCCTTCTTTTCCAAAGTAAAGTTTACTTCCAGGTCACAAGGCATCTCACTTGGCTGACAGTGAAGCGTGCTCATGCGTCTGAGGTCTCTTCTACAGTTGGAAGCTGCACATATCACTGTTATAAGCAGGAAGCCCTTGCCTTCAGTTTTTCATTGCATTTTCTAGTAGGGGAAAATGCTGCCATGGGGGTGACCTAGTCTAAGAATGATTGACAGCAGTACTCCAGACAAGTGAGAATAAGGAAGCAGGAGCTCACTCCAGGCAGGTGAGAAGGAAAGTTCTAGCATGTTTGTAGTGACCCATTTTAGCCCTGTCTTAATTTATATCTAAACTAATTCAGGCACACAGAATATAACTCTGTGGCTACGTTCAAATGCATCGGCTGTGTTTCCTTAGTAATTGGCACTGGGCATCGTGCTGACCTGCAGATGTAAGGTGACATTTAATTGATACAGTACACAGAACCCTTGAATGAGGAAGCATAGGAAGGCAGTTAGAGGCTTAGAAAGAAATCGATATGAATGTTGCTTCTTGTTGATGAAGAGTACCGGCAGGTAGGTAGTGTGATTTTTTTTTTTTTTTTTTTTTTTTTTTTGTCTAAAGAGAAAGTAAAATGTTTTATAATCTAAAGTGAAAAAGAAATAATTGTTGTTTTTCTTGGGAATAAATGTTTTCCTTAGAAATGTCTGGAATTAAGAAACGCTGTTATCCTCATAATTGCTTAATAGAATTAGATGAAGAGAAATAGAGTGATTTAAATAAAAAATAAAATTCCAATTTAAAGTAATATAAGAGAATTGTCAACGTAATTTCTCTGATAAAATGTATATGTTTGAATTTATTTACTTATTTGCATCAGGGAATGCATACATACATATGCATGGATGTATAAAGGCATGATTATAGGGAGGGCAGAGGACAACTTGTAGGAGTCTGCTTTCCTCCAAGGGTCTAATTTATTAGGTTTGGCAGCAAGTGCCTTTACCTACTTAGCCATCCTGCTTGCTCTGATACAATGTGTTTTTTGGTTTTTTGGTTTTGTTTTGTTTTGCTGTTGTTTTATTGATAACTTTTTAAATTTAAATTTGAAACAAGCTTGTTTTACATGTCAATCTCAGTCCCCTCACCCTCCCCTCCTCCCCTAACAACACCTATCCCATCCCAATCTGCTCCCCAGGAAGGGTGAGGCCTTCCATGGGGAGTCTTCAAAGTCTGTCATATCATTTGGAGCAGGGCCCAGGCCCTCCCCCATGTGTCTAGGTTGAGAGAGTATCTCTCTATGTGGAATGGGCTCCCAAAGTCCATGTGTATACTAGGGATAAATACTGATCCACTACCAGAGGCCCCACAGACTGCCCAGTCCTCCTAAATAACACACACATTCAGGGGATCTGAGTCAGTCCTATGCTGTCAGTATGGGGTCCATGAGCCCCCCCTTGTTCAGATCAGCAGTTTCTGTGGGTTTCTCCAGCTTGGTCCTGTCTCCTTTGCTAATCACAGAGAGGGAGGAATGCTGATACAATGTTTTAAGACAGACATTTTCTTTCCTTAAAAAAGAGTGACACCTAGCTAATTATAAAATCTGAAAAGGCTATGTCTAAAACTGTAGAATGTATAGGTTGTTAATACTATGATTTTCGGGAAATGAAATGTACCACTGAAGCTACATGTTAGAGTTCTCTGCTTTGTGTGAGTGTGTGTGTGTGTGTGTGTGTGTGTGTGTGTGTGTGTGTGTGTGTGTATTCACTTCTGATTTGCTAACGCTGTCCTCTTTCAAGAAGTCAATACACAGGAATCAAACAGAAAATATAACTGTGCGAGGAGGAACCCTAAAGAAGTTGTAGCAAGGTAAATTAAATGATGAAGTCACACTTAAGTCCACTTGTCTAATGTCATCCTTCCCAAGGCTGTGTCTTTCTAGAAAACCAGACTGACTAGGCTGGGATTTGCCCGAGGTATTCACAAACTTAGATACAATATCCTCCAAGGAACTTTGTGAATGCCCAGTCTGTGGGCTAAGCTAACATTCTCAGAGATGCTGGGGAAGACTGGGAGTCATATTGTACCAAGAACTTCAGCCTGTTCATGTTTCTTACCTTATTCTTATAGTAATTATGCCTCAAGCTACTAACCCAAGAAACAATCTCTGTGTAATAAAAATATATCAGTCATATGTCCCAAGAAATGTCTATGGCAATAAAATGCAAGTAATTTCATTAAGAACATGTTTCTGAGTTTTATAAGATGGTGTTACAAAACAAACCATCTATTATAAAAAGAATGGAAATGATTGTCATTGCTTTTTCTCTTTATATATAATAATATATGTATATATATTTTATATATATAGATATACACTTATGCAAATGTAAATAAACATTTTATTACAATGCTTATTAGAACCATCAAAGCTTCTAATGTTGAAATCTAATAACTAACTAGAAAACAACTTACTAGCTTTTCTTTTATAAATTTATAAGTGATTAAATTGAATTTTTTCTTGCTCATCAAAACATATTTTTGCATGGTATATGTAAAGATATTAATTTAAGTGAGGGTCTGTGTTTCTATTTTTAACTCAAAAAGCTTTGCAACAGTTCCTTGAATTAAAAAATGTACTTTTTACTTTCACCTATTATTCATTTATTCTCTCATTTATTGTGATGGTTAGTCAACTTATTCTGTTCTCATTTTCCATTGTATCTTTCATGGAATAATAGCCATAAAAATTATTGTCTGTTTGAGCTCTTCTCCCCCCCTCCCCTCCCATCCTCCTCCCCAGCCTCTTTCCCTCCCTCCCTCTCTCTTTCTCCACCTCTCTCTTCTACTACACAGAGAAAGAGAAAGCAGAAAAGACTAACCCAAGACTCTGTCATTGTTCTTATCTCAACATTGCCAAATAAGACATACTTGAACTATCTGAGATTTTTCTCCTTTGTGAAAATGGTTTCAGTTTAGAGGCATTTGACCTGGAGTAAGGTTATATTTCAGTCAGCCTACAGAATGGCATCTAGAGAGGCCCTGTCAGCAGAAGCTTAGCAGAAAAATGTGAGTGAAAGTTCAAGTGCCTGGTAGCTGAGAAAGCAGGAGGAGGGCAAACCAGTCTGAATATCAAAGCTAAAGTCTGTCAAAATGGCAAAGAGTCATTTCCAAACAAGGCCTCCCAGAAAGACATTAATTGAGGGGGCTGAAATGAGCACTAGCCTTTGTAACGGAAGGTCATCTTAAAACGCACTGGAACCATTCCTTGGGACATAATACCGAGACATTTTATTTTAAGGGGTAAAGGGATAAGATTAATGGCCCGAAGGTGTTGGCATAATGTGACATAACTTCCCTCACCTCCCTTGATGAAAAGAACTTAGTTAAGAAAATGTGAACTTGACGGAGATTTCGACAGAGTTCTGAAGAAACATATGAAGCATATCATATGAACAAATTCTTGAGTTTTATTCTGGGACAACTGGAGAGTTGAGAACAGAAACCAAGTATGAATTAATAGGGAAGTTGATAATATCAGCCTGCGCAGCATTCTAAAGACAAAAGCTCCTGAGATGTGTGGAGATGTTTAGAAGAGAGAAAATATTTTTGAGTCACATTTTGGCAGGTTAACCAAGAGACAGCCACATCTGTGTTATCTCTCTACATTCAGAAGATGGACTGGACGCCATCACTCACTGATGTTACACAATTTCCCCCCTCAAATTGAGCAACCTGATCTATGATAGCTGCACATAAGCATTGTCTGCTGGACCACTTGGCAGCAATTTCCAGTCTATTTCTGTAAAGTGAGCTTCACGGTGCCCTTCGAATGCTCCCCCCCCCTCTAGATTTCAGGGACTGCAATGCCATTCGGTACACAGGACTAACTCTCACCTTTAGCTGCCTTCCAACATAATCAGCCTAGATAAATCGAGCAGCACACTTCATTTTTATCAGATGGGTAAAGCTCCCACCGGCAGAGCAAGTGAGGGTGCCTCCCAGGTTTTAGTGGAAGACGGAGGAAAGCAGTCAGAAGAGGAACGTGCTACGTGCTTCTGGGTTTAAACAGCTGGACACTCAAACTGCCCCACTCCAGAGTGTCTTTCATGACTCTCAGAAATTGTTTCAGGAAGTTCTTCAGGACCGAGCCAGCAGGTTACTCTTCTGCAAGCTTGTGCTTAAACTGATGGAGCAGTAGCGATCAAATGGTGCCTTCCAAGTAGTACCGTATGGGGGCTGCGGGGACATTCAGTGTGGATGCCAGGATACCGTGCTATCCCAGAGTTCCTTGTGCTCAGTTAGGATCTCTTACAGAATGATTACAGGAGGATAACCCTGTTTTCCCTCTGTGGCTCTAATTACTCATTACAAATTCCAAATCACAGCACAAAACAAGTTGACTGTTGGTAAGTAAAAATGGTGACCCTTGCATTATTAATACATATTACAGCATTCATCTAATTGGGGAGAGTTCTGTTTTTAAGTCAAACACGTTATATATATAGCATGTCTGGGAAGGCCTCACAGAAGATCACAGGGAGGGTGGTATGCGCTCTTTACAAAACTTGCATTGGAAATAGAATGTTTATTTTCTCGATAATCCTCTCCCTGTTCCTTACTCTTGGAGTTTGATGACAATATGTTACTGTAATCTTAATTGGCTTAAATGGACCAACAAGAAAATATGCTTTAATATCTATTTATTGTAATAATTGTCCTAAATCGGGAGGCCGCCATTTAAGTCGATTGATATTAACTTATCACAAATAGACAGAAAAAGGAATAGCAGGTTTGTAGGAGACCACTGATTCTCAGGTCAGTGCACTCGGATGTGTTCTCAGTAGACAGGTGACACTTACCAATGCCTTTGTACTCTTCACTCCACCCAGGTATGCATTTGATGTTTCCCTCAGATGTCCCTAGAGCATACTTCACACAAGGTAATCTAAACTTCGAAAACACCATGCCCAAGCATCATGCACTTTTCAGCTCTTGGCAGTTATTTGAAGATGGTCCTTGAATTATATTGCCACCATTTATATGGTCTTAAAACCATTTTTTTTTCTTCTAAATATTCATAAACTGTATTTTGTTGCTTTGACCAAAAAAAAAAAAAAAAAACAAAGCTATTTTAAATTTTATTTTCTGTTAACTTAGATATTGCTTGGTTGTAATGTTGCTTAACCTTTTTTAAATAATTCTTTTAAATTAAATTTGAACCAAACTTATTTTACATGTCAATCCCAGGTACCTCACACTCCCTTCCTTCCCTATCTCCCTCCCAACCCCCACCCCATCCCGTTTCTGCTCCCCAGGGAGGGGGAGGCTTTCCATGGGGGATCTTCAAAGTCTGCCATATCATTTGGAGCAGGGCCTAGGCTCTCCCCCATGTGAGAAAGTATACCTCTATGTGGGAAGGGCTCTCGAAGACCAATCACATAATGAGGATAAATATTGATCCACTATGGCAGGCCCCATAGACTGCCCAGTCTTCCTAACTGAAACGCACATGCAGGGGCTCTAGGTCAGTCCTATGATGGTTTCCCAGCTATCAGACTGGGGCCTATGAGCTCCCCCTCATTCATGTCAACTGTTTCTGTGGGTTTCTCTAGCCTGGTCTTGACACCTTTGCTCATCACTCCTCCCTCTCTGCAACTGGATTCTAGGAGTTCTGCTCAGTGTTTAGCTGTAGGTATCTGCTTCTGCTTCCATCAACTACTGAATGAAGACTCATGTTTGTCTTTTTGTGACAGGGTTACCTCACTCAGGATGGTTTATCCATTTGCCTACTAATTCCAAGATTCCATTGTTTTTTTTTTTCACTGAGTAGTAATCCATTGTGTAAATGTATTACATTTTCTCCATCCATTCGTCAGTTGAGGGGCATTTGGGTTGCTTCCGGGTTCTGGCTATTAAAAATAATTCTGCTATAAACATAGTTGAACAGATGTCCTTGTTGTATGAATGTGCACCTTTTGAGTATATGACTAAGAGTGGAATTGCTGGATCTTGTGGTAGACCATTTCCCATTTTCCTGAGGAACTGCCATACTGAATTCCAAAGTGGCTTTGTGAGTTTGTACTCCCACTAACAGTGGAGGAGCATTCACCTTTCTCCACATTCTCTCCAGCATAAACTGTTTTTGGAGTTTTTGATTTTAGCCACTCTGACAGAAGTGAGATTATATCTCAGAGTTGTTTTGATTCTTGTCAGGCATGTTTATAGTTCTACTTTACATTATCCTAAAGTTTGCATTCTAGTCATTTCACCTACTTTCATTTAGATGCATTCATTGTTTCCAAGGTGTAATTTACTCATCATTACTTCAGTACTCATCAGTTTATTTTCAAAATCTTTTATATCTAAAACACCTGGAATTCCTATGCTTGCTCTCTCTATGAACCTGATTGAATCCTTTAATTCTACTCAAGGAAATATGTAAAAATATCAAAATAAAAATTCTGTGCTTCTAAATAAATGTATGTGTGCTCACCCAATCAAGCAGTAGTCTTTCCCTATTCCATTGCTATAGTTAAATTTCACTGTCCAGACATTTTCCCAACTCCTAAGTGTCATCTAGCTATTCTTTAGAACTTGGAAATCTTACCTCTTTTCTGTGTGTTTGATTCTTAGTGGGATCATATCTCACATAGCTTAATTCTATCAAAAATTCTCCTTACATCTGTATGGAATTCCCAGAGTGTTTGATGAAATCATTGTGATTAAAGCAAAGACAACATCATGATTTATTCCATACAGTTGAAAGGGATAAATTTTGCCTGATCTTTCCAAGTGTCTGAGAGCCTTACAACCCTAGAATCTGAACTTATCAGTGTGGATAGAAGTCTCATACTCCCAGTTGGCTTCTACTTTTAGCTATTTTTCTATGGTACACATCACTGTACTTACAAACTCAGCTATTTTTTTTAAGCCTAAGCTTAAGCACCAGCCTCCTTTGCTTTCTTTCTTCTTTCATTTTTCATTTTTATTTTGCATATTAGGGATTGCCTGCATGCACACGTATACACCACATGTGTGCCTTGCTCCAGGAGGGTGTTAGACCTCCTGAGACGGGGGTTACTGGAGCTTGTGAGCTTCCCAGTGCATGCTGGCAGACTACCCAGTGTTCTTAACTGCTAAACCATCTTCCTAGCTCCCATCAGCATCCTTTTCTAAGCCACCTGAAGAAAAGGGCTATCTTCCTGTTGTCCCTTCTGAAACCAAATCGTATGTTTTGTTTATGGTGACTATGTGTTTTTATGAATGTCCATGCACATGTACGTGTTTATAAAGGCTAAATGTTAACTCCCAGATGTTGTTCCTCAGACAGTCTGTTACCTGAATCAGATTTTCTTATAGGCCTGGAGTTTTGCAAATAACCTCGGATAGCTAACCAGGGAGTCACAGGTATCTACTTGTCTTTGTGTCCCTAGCACTGGGATTGAAAATATTCAACATCTTCCAGCTTTGTTGTTGATGTTGTGCCTGTTGTGTTGTTGTATATGTGGACAGATGCATATGAGTGTAGTGGTTTGAATAGAAATAACCCCTGTAGGTTCATATGGTCATTAAGGTGTTAGCTTTATTTAAGAGAGATTAGTAGTAGGCGTGGCTTTGTTGGAAGAAGTGTGTCACTGAGGGTGACTTTGGGGATTCAACAGTTGAAGCAATCCCCTGTGTCTCTCATTTTTCCTTCTGTCTGCCAATCTTCATACAGAACACTTGTCCAGCCCTCCAGCGCCATGTCTGCCTGTGTACCCCCATGTTTCCTGCCATGACAAATAATGGACTATACCACTGAAACTGTAAGCAAGCTCCATTAAATGTTTTCCTTTATAAGAGTAACTGTGGTTATGGTGTCTCTTCACAGCAACAGAACACTGACTAAGACAATGAGTGTGAATGTGTGTGTGCATATATGTGCAGGTACCACACTGTTCCTTCTTTCCCTGAGAGAGGTTCTCTCTCGAGACTAGAGCTAGGCAGGTGATCAGAAAACCCCAGTGGTCCTCTATTCTCTGTCCCTATTACAACACTAGGTGAGAAATTTAGGTAATAGTTAAGCTCAACAATTTATGTGGTTTCTGGGAATTTGGACTCAGATCCCACACTTACACAGCAAATGCTGTTAAAATCTGAACCATCTACCTTTTTCTAAATCCAGCATTTTTACATAGGTTCTGGGGAGAAACCTCAGGCCTTGCCTGCATAACAAGAATTTTCCAGAGTCAGCAATCTCCCTATCCGTGGTTTATTTTTGACAACAATATTAATCTTTAATCTTAATCTTTGCTCAAATATAGTTTTGTTCTAATCATCCTTATTTCCCTTTAATAAATTTTCATATAGTATTGCTGGACCCAAACAAACAGATTTCTATGTCTTTTATTTTTTCTGTCCATGGTTAAAAGGGGCAAAGAATATTCAGTATAGTATCAATCACCTGTCTTTCCCCCAAGGGTGAATTTCTTCGGCTTAAAGGAAAAGCCAGGTAATTTATCAAAGAAAATACAGAAATTTTGCACTTCTTTCAATGGCTTGCAAAGAACTTCATGCTTTCTAAGAATTTATTGAATGAATAAGTGACTAAACTATTATCTTTATTCCTTCTGCATTCATACAATAATATGTTCAACAACAAATGAAATGGAAAAAGTGTTGTTCATTCAGCAACAGAAAAAGATTTAAGTTACAAACAAAAGAGAAAACCACAGCTAAATTTTCTTCTATACAAAACAGAAATGTCTATTCATACTACCAGAGTTAAAATAATTATTCTTCCATTAAAATAACCAACTGATTTTCATGTAGACAATTTTTAAATCGTTGTTAATTTCAACATTTATTTTAGACCATTATTTATGGAGGGGGGATGATACCAAAGAGTTTTAAACACCTGACATTGGTATATGTGAAATCCCAACCAGTCGAAAAATATTTATACATGAAAAACAACTGCAACCTTGAGTGGACTCCCTAGCTTGCCAGTTTTAAATCAAAATGAATCAAGTTATACCTTTGAGGAAAACACTTGATTGTATATCATTGGTGTCCCCGAGGACAGGGGTAGAAGCTCCATAAATACTGGTTGAGTTGACATCCAGCACTTTGAGAAAAGCAAACACTTTAGGGATTGATGTTTTACTGTTCCCTCTGTTTCTCACAGTCCTTCCTGGCGAGGCAGGTAAGAATAGGAAGAAAGGAAAAGAGGGAGGGAGGCAGAAAGAATCAATCTAATTTTCAATGTGTTGCATAATTTCTAAGGCTTTCATCAGTTTAGTATTTTACAAATGGTTTATTTCTATTTTTAATTTCTATTTGTTATAATAAAGGAAGAAACAAAGAGAGGAGAATTAAAGATAATTTTAAAAATGTGGATGAAAAGAGATATTTGTGGGGAAGAATGTACTTTAGAAGTGTCAATGAAGGCATGTGCAGAGACCCAGTCCTGTAAATCCAGTGCTTGTTGTGGTAAAGGAGAAGAAACATACATTTGAGGCCAGGCTGGAATATGAAGTGTCTTTCAGGATACCCTGGTCTACTTAATAAAACTCTGTTTCAAAAGAAAACATGACAAGAACCTCAAATTCTATGTCATAAAGATGTGGGCCTATATATACAAAAAGAGACACATCCATATACCTAGAATTCAAATTTCAGTAAAATGAAATATGTGATGACTAGGGAAGCTAAATAAACAAGTTTCATTATTTTAATATGGTATAAATTGTTATTATTCTAAGCTTTGGCATGCCAGAACTGTTTAATAAGTATCTACAGAAAAATAAATATCACTTCTTAAGATTACAAGCTATTTGAAATGTGATTTTTTTCCATTAAAAAAATCCAGAAAATTATTTTCCTTTGTTGAAAATATCTAAACTGATTTTTAGTAAGTCTCCTATAAACATGATATGCTACATCTCTATTCCCAGAAAGCAGATTATTTCAGTTTAATACAAAGAAGCAACAAGATATCTGGGTGATGAGCCATGAAAGATTTAGGAATACCTTTTAGCTTTTACCATATTGTTAATAGATAAAATATGTAATATTTATCGTTATTGTGGGGGCCATTTAGATTGATTGTTTTTGTCTCAATATTTAAATTCGTACTTCATAGACCCCTTCAAAGCTGTGGTTTGTTAAATCAGAGAAATAATGGGAGTGTCGACGATTTAGAAAGCATCTCTGTTAAGTGTATTTACTTCAGGTTTTCTTAATATTGAGTCAGTCACCTTTGATTTAGAAACTCTCCAATATATTCACATGTATCCTAGTTTTACTTCCTCTGAAAGAAAAATCTTATTTTTTTCCTTATTTTACATATCAATCCCTGTTCCCTTTCCCTCCCTCCCTTTAAAGAAATGTCCAGAGACCTACAAGACTGACCCCAGCTAACAATTTGAGCAACAGTGGAAAGGCTACCATATTTGTCCTTCCCTGGTAATGAGATTGATAAAAACTTATCCCCCATCATAGATCCCTCATCTAGTAGCTGATAGAAAAAGAAGCAGACACCCACAACTAAACACTGAGCCTAACTGGAATCCAGATGCAGAGAGGGAGGACAAGACTAGACTGCAGAAACCCACAGAGACAGCTGACCTGAACAAGGAGAAACCAATGGGCCCCCAGACTGATAGCTGGGAGACGAGCGTTAGACTGACTCAGATCCCTCGAACATGGGTGTCAGTTAGAAGGCCTGGACAATCTAAGGGACCTCTGACAGCAGAACCAGAATATATCCCTGGTGAACAAAAGGACTTTGGGGGTACATTCCCCATGGAGGGATGGATACTCCCTTAACCTAGAGGCAGGAGGGCGGGTCCAGTCTCTCCAAATGACTTGTCAGATTTTGTTGACCCCTCTTGGAAGGAAAAATCTTATTCTTAAGTAGTGGGTCTTTCCCTAGGATGTTAGCCCAGAATAGATGGCATATCTACATTTAACTGAATGCTATCGGAATGTTAGTGAGCAACCTGATGTCTACCATCCCTAACTGAGGAGATGATCAACAAAAAGGTGATTTCTAGTCAGTCTTTGTCACCTTGGAAATATGCACTGCTTTTAGTCCCTTATTCTCTAAAACAAATGTATAAGCTATTTCAATAACCAGATATAGTTAAATTTTAATCAAAGAAAAACATTAAGTGAAAAGTGTATTTGAATAACAAATATTTTCCACATTAAAACCATGCTGATTATGATGTTTCTTCCTATGGCCTAAGTAATATCCTCTGTCGTTTGTATGTTCATGGTATACATAAAGAGCTAAACAAGGTTTTTTCAAGCATATGTTTAGAGTTTTGCCTCGTAATATTTTCTCAATCTTTTAAGCAAAGCAAAACATTTGTTGTCTATTCCTCAGTAATTGAAGTAGGTAACTTACCTACTTTACCACTTTAGTGCCTTACCATAGCTACAGTATCAGAGATCCAAACAGTTTTTCTCTATTTCTATTGCTCATGAGGAAAATTATAATTTAAAAATAAGTGTGCTGATTCCGTTTAAATGAGAAATGAATTGTACTTTCTACTTATGCCTTCACTTACCTTTCTTCTATTGCAAAAGTCTGAGAATTGACTTTCTGGAAGCTAGTTATTCGTGTAAGTGATAGGAGTTACTAGGTATGCAGCACATGGGGAAACAAATCTTGCTTGGTTGTCTTTAGTGACAGGAAACAGTTAAATCCCATTCCTCCATGAGGGCTCATTTGTCATGCACAATTTATTTTCAATCAGCCAGAGACATGTCAAAGTTCATAATCATGGGTCAACTCCTCATCTGCAAGAACAAAACACACCTATCTATATGGACCCAGGATGGGCGCAAATGCAGTTTTAATTTGGATGTAGTCATTTGATATTTATCAAGTCTGCACTATGTAGAATCCTCACATGATCTCTGCCCTTCACCGGATAGTGTTTCCTCATAAGGTTGATATGTAAATATCAATTTGCAAATTTCCAAATTACATATTAGATAATGCATGACCTAGAGCAATCAGTGCAGGTGACTCTTTAGAAAGTCAACAGTGATCATTTTCGCCAGTTCTGCAATATTTATGACACAGACAAATCTTGAGAAATAAAGGTAAGGAGAATAAAATATTGAGTGAGAACACAGGGATATGAATTCAGGCCTTGGCAGAGCAATCAGAAAGTTTTCCGAGGAAATCAGATTTCAGAAGAGGCAGGAGAAGAGCTGGGCTGTGATTAGAGTTAAGGGAGTGGGTCAAAATGAAACTTCCTGGAAGGGGAAGGAAGTAGAAGAAAAAGACAGTAATTTTGTTTAACATATAGCATAAATGCATCCAGTTTGGGGAACTGAGAAGCTAACTTAAACAATAAATTCTATTGCACTTATTTCCAATCGATCTATATCATCTATTATCTATATCCACCAACCTGCTATGTATACGTGTGTGTGTGGGTGTGGGTGTGCATGCACATGTGTGCACATGGATTTGGAGGAGAAATAGGACCAGTGAGAGTAAAAAGACAGAATGCAAGGGGAGTGGGTGAATACAAAGATAGCACATGAGCATGTCATATCATGACACAACATTTTAGATATGATTAAATACTAATTAACATTGTTTTTAAACATTCACCATATCCATAAATATCTCAACTTGGATTCTCTGTGACATTTTTTTTGCCAGTGAACATGAATATAAGAAAGGTAAATAAAAATCCTATAATTAGGCAGACACAATAGCTCAGTAGGTAAAGGAGATTGTTGTGGAAGTCTGGTTACCCAAGTTGAATCCTAGTAACTCATGTTAAGGTGAAAAGAAAATAAAGTGTATATAGTTGACTCCTGACCTCCACACATATGCTTCTTCCCCAGACAAGCTAATAATCATAAATACTTTCTAAAAAAAAACTGTTCTGTTATTGTTACAACCATCCTTAGGGCTATGTAAATCTTCAGCTTCTATTAATCACTGAATAACCTCCTTGATGTCCGCTTGAACCTCTGTCACATATTGGGATCATCCAGGTCCTCATCATTGAGGACTCTGAGCCCCTATTCAGAAGGAATTTCTCTAAACAAAGCTTTAGTACCTGCTAATATCAAATTGAGAAAAAGATACATCAAATGCATCATCTGAAAGGCATATCTAATATCATCCTCATTATACAACACCATTTCCAGCTTCTCTCAATGTCATAAGTCACCTTTCAAGTATGGTGAGTCCGTTTCTTCCCTGCTGACCTCTTCTGGAAATGTGTTTGCAATGATCTGATGGCAGACATAGCTTAAAAATGAAATGGGGTTTCCTCTGCTGTCATCTGTACTTTTACAATGAGCAACAAGATTTCTAAAATCAGAGTCAAATATTGCGGTGAGAGGAGACTTGTGGTTAATAAGGACATTCTTGGATTTGTCCTCTGGTTGCCTTAAGATAACATTCTCTTTTAAAAACATACAGATATTTTGGAAACCTGTGTCTCATATACACTTGCACATCAGCTATACTCACCATTCCATTTTCTGTAAAGTGAGAAGACTCTGGGTACTACAGACTGTATTAGGATGAGTGGATTCACTGTGCTTTGCAATCCATATTAAGGCATCAAATGTTAATACATGGTCATGTGGGAATGGTCCAGCATGTTACAGAATTTTTGGCATAATTTGTTGGACCCAAGAAAAATTATTTTGTGAAATTTCTTTTTTATGGATTGATCAGAAATACAAGGCAATAACATGTAGCTTCTCTTTGTTTGGAATCTATTTCGGTATACAAGTTGCATTCCCACCAAAGTAGACATTAACTATAGACAAGAATGATAAATTCATAACAAACTGTGCTTCTGGGCCAAGAAAAGATACTTCCTTTTCCTAAGAGCAAGAGTTTCAGTGGAATCAGTTTCTAATAAGTGACTGGTTGACTTAAAGTGTTGACACAACAGATGTCTTAGCATTGGCTTCTCTTGTTCAAAGTAGATATTTAGCAGAAATAAATTAGGCATTAGTGTTCAGGGTCCATGCTATTAGTTTTGTGCATAAACTACAACTAATTGCTATAGCTGTTGTAGTTTTTGTATGTGTTGGTCAATGACAGAAGCTTTCTGGCATCTAATAATTCAATCATTTGGTGTAATTGGTTATCTAAGGTCTGCTTTTTCTAAATGCTTTATGGTCCCATACCTTTTGCTCCTGAGTCCCTGATCAATTAACTAAGCTCTTCTGTGTGCCACACACTTTAGTAGATATTGTTACCTTGAACAAAGTTTATACCCAAACAGCTAATAAGATGGACTTTACGAATCTGTTCTCACAGAGAGAATTGCCATTCACAACCACACCCAAGTTTAGCTTTGCAGCAAAATAATTCCATACTTAGTACTTAAGCTCCAACTGATCTCAGTCATCTTAAAGCAAAATTTATTTCCTTTACCCACCACTTGATCATGGGGACATTCAGAAGGGTCAGAACTGTGAGCTTAAGAAGGTCAAGGGAGAGTAGTACCAATGCCTTTAAGTGTGGACCAACAACCTGTTTACTAATGAACTTTGGCTACATCCTGATATCATCAGGCCATGATCTCCAAAGAAACTGCAAGGACTAGAGACAGATACACACCTATAGAGATGATGGTTGACTTGTGGGAATTAGACCATGCAAATGTAGAAGTTGAGAAGTCCACTGTCCTGCCATTTGGAATGGAAGTCATCGGTACAACACAGTACAAACTCCTGACTCATGTCTGAAGGCTGGTGAACCAGGAGCACTATCACAATTGGATGTTGCAATCAAGTATAGACCATCCCTTCAACTTTTCATTACATTTTGGTTTCAGTAGATTGAATGATACTTTGGTGGTACATTGTTGGGAGTGATCTTCTTTAGTGAGCTTTCCAGACTGATTGTTCACCATTTTATGAAATCTATTTCCAGCTACACCTAGGAATATGTTGCCAGCTATGTGAGAAACTTTTAGTTCAGTCATGTTAACATATACAATTAACTAGTACAAAGTGTGTCACTTTTTTCATATAGTGGGATGCTGCTCAGGCTTCCCAATTTTGTGACTTTCTCATCTGATAATATTCAGCTTTCAGCATGTATTTTTAGCTATATTATAATCCAGAGTCCTATAGTTAGCATGGTGTCCTTGCTAGAATCCACTGGCATACTAGAAGCTGTTTTTCAAATGGTAGTTTGTCTTTATTCACAAAACTAATCTATAAATTACTATAGTCCTATAAAGAAGTCATGAAATCTATACAACAATATGTCTTGTTAATATGGCTAGGTCTCCTTGTTCTTTTGGGTTATACAGAACATGTACAAACCCTGAATTTATTGTGGCCCAGAACTACCTGATTACTCCCAAATCAGTTTCCTTTCGATATCACTCAGTAGGTGGAGAGAAAAATATTTGCAAGTACAGAGTTTGCTACTCTAAATACAAATACACAGTATCATGTAACCTTCATAGTAGTTGTAAGTGTATGGGAGGCATTCCTGCATCAGGAACTTGCCCGGCAATGTCCTAATATGTCACAGACCTGACCCAACCCTAAATCTTTGCAGGTTTCATTTGCAATGGAGTGTATACAACTTAGAAATGCCTGTGGTATACTGACAGTGTGTTGCTGATCTGGTCTATATACAAGGTATACTCAGCACAGCAAAATGATATGATAGTCTGAAAAATGTCCTCATGGTCCACATTAAACTGTGACAACAGTGTCATGGTGAGGAAGAATAAACACTAGCCTGAGTTGAAAATATTCAAGAAAGGGTTAACTGTTTCTGGTCACCTTGAATGACAGGGATAGAGAAAATTAAATTCTATTATGATCAAACTAATATTTATATGAACATGTCATATTCATATGAATATTATATAAATGAATCCTATTTGTATGTAAATATCAAATTATTCTACTTCACTCCAAAATATTTACAATTATTAGTCATCACTTTAAAAATTACAAATGAAAAGGAATTCATTTACTTATTGATAGTCACACTTCAAAAATCTGAGGCCATGTTAATCTTCTCAGTGTAAATACCATATGTATAATTGCCACTGCAATAAGAGTAAGTAGATATTTGAATTTGCAATATTATTTATTTCAGGATCTTCCTGGTTTGGACAGTAACCAGAATAATAAATTAGATATAGGATGATGACCCAATGTCTGCATTATCTCACACATTTGAAAATATCACTATTAGATTGTATAGATATAATCATTGTTTCATGAATTATTTTTCATTCTGCATTTCAAAAGTCCAGCCACAGTGAAGGATTTATTCACATAGAAACATGAGCTTAAAGTAATTTTTAAACTGAATGGATATTCAAAATATGGCAAGCTTCAGGCTCAGCAAGACATCCTGTCTCAATAGATAAAAATAAAGTGATCGAGGAGGACACCTTAAATCTTTTTTCTGGCTTACATATTATGATATGTATGCATATATATACACACATACACACAATCATGTAACACACAGACAAAAACATATTTGTACCTTAAATTCTACTGTATTAAATTACTGAAAAGTAATAGATACAGGAAATGAGGAATGTTTGTTATTCCTCTGATATACATTAGTAAAGTTAATTAGATGTTAAAAATAATCATTGTGAAGAATGCTTTTGATTCTATAACATATGATACTCTATTTTACCATACTTTCCTCTAATGTTTGTAATGATAAATAGGTTGTCATCATGATTCATCAGAGAGACACTTTGTAAAACCACATGAAGACTAATACTATGATAATGTGTCTATTACATGCTACCTTGAGGGGAAAATCCATAAGTAGTAAAGCAGTCATTTTGTATTATGAAGGCCTTTCAGAATATAAAATAGCAGAGAGTGAAAGTTAAAACATTTCCATGTTTTACAGTCAAGCTCAATGATTTGTGATATAGTTTGTTTCTATAACCTATTGGATTAAGAATAACTTAAAAACTAGTTTAAAGGTATCCAATGATACTTAATTTGTGAAAGGGTAAAGCATTGCTTTATATTTGTAAATGAACATTTTAGTGCAGGCATATGTTTGAGTGTGTGAAGTGACTCATGAGACACCCATCTCCTGTCTCACCCTGAGTTTAGCAGTCAGTGTAGCAAATCTGAACAATCATGCTTTGGTTAAAGACTCTGTTGAGCACCCTCAGCTTTCTGGTTTTGCATATGGGATATGAGTGACCATATCCAAGAAGGAAACTATTTTTACACGGAAGAAAACTCTTTTTCTATAATCATTTGGTCTAGATCATTAGCAACCTTATAGGAAGAAATATTTTGAGGAAAATTTTGAAAATAATATGTCTTTTAATGTCGGTATTTGGATCCTAAAAGCAGCAGTGGCGATAGGAGTTGCGTTGAACGACGCTGTTTCATATGCGTTGATGATGCATTACAGAAGAAGCCAAAATGAGTCAGACGAGAGCGTATCAAGTCCATTCCCCTCGTTTTGATTCACAGGTTTTTGCTAAAAAATCACAAGCCAGTCTTTGTGGCAAGCTTCAGAAAACTTGCACGGCTCTGATAAGAAAGGACATCGCTCATAAATATTCATTAAAAATTACCTTTTCTGGATCATGAATTTTTCAAGCAGGCACTGATTTGACCTCTACAAGGCACAGAATTCAGCCTATAGTGGAGTGTCTCCTATTTCTGACAAAAAAGGTGAAAAATTGGTTTTCCCAGCTAAGCAGCTACTTTGTACACTGCGTGAGGTCCAAGGTCAGTTACCTCTGTGCTCGCCACACTTGAGCATTAATATTCATTTGAATTACAATCTTTAAATTCTAAAGTCCTGCTCACAGTTCTTTGAAAAAATTGATTGTATAAGCAGGCCAGGGTTTGCATTTTAACTAATTTGAAAGTAACTTCATCTAACTTCGATGTTCTTAAAAAAATGTATGAATTCAGTAATTTTCTTTAAAAAAAAAAAAACAAGTCAATCCACCTGTTTTGAATTTATATTCCCTCTTACTAAGGATAAAAGCCATGTTTTTCCTGGTAATTATCTGCAGAGTGGGTGAATGGATGAAGACTTCTACATTTATGTTTCCAAGAGATCTATTATTGGTATTGCACCTTCATATGGCTCTGAACATTCTAGACACAGAAAAGGAGCGCTGCATTCATTGGGGTATGTTCTTTGCTTCAATTGTTATTTCAACAGTATCACAGGAGGGTACTTAGCATAAGCACCTGCACTGTTTAAATAAAGTAACTGATAAGTAGAATATGAATTATGGTAGCTAATAATGTTCACATATAGTGTCTGAGTCTCAGTGTTTTACAGAACATATGTTAGGCTCTTGTTTAAATTCTAGGAACATTGCATTTAAGGTTTAGAATTTAAAGTTGGATTATTTGAAAGAATAAAAAAAATGTTCAAAATAATCCCTTAAACTTTTCAACATTATAGCTCAAACAATCAAAATGTAGCTGTGATTTACTTTTGTTCCTGATGTAGTTAAGCAACAGTAAGAAAGTTCATGTTCTTCCTGCATGGTTTCTAAGACCAAGGCCTGAGTTGTCTGAGTTTGTGATCTTAGGTGTCCTTAGGCCTTTCCATTTCTTGTCTTCTTAAATAAAATATAAAAAGTGGAAGTACCTAATTTAGATCTTTTACAGAGTACCTGGATTGTAACAGACACTCCTAAACTGTTTTCTTTTGTTCATGTGCAAACCACATCACTTTCCTCAAATATTAGAATGGGCTCTTAGAAGAAATACAGGATGTCAAAGTGTGTTATGAGCACTTTTCCTGCAAGCCTGGTCCCAGAACAGTGTTAGCACCAAATTAACGCACAGAGACATTGTATTAGCTATAAAGCTGTTGGCCTGTTACTAGCATTTCTTATTGGCTAGCTATGTCTTAAATATTAACCCATTTCTATTAATCTAAGTGTTTCCACCTGGTCTTATCTAACTGAGGAGAGGGCCCAGACTTCTTCTCTCAAGTCCTTACATCTTGACTCTCCTCTACTACCACTCCCAGAATCCTCCTTGTCTCCTAGTTCTACCTATCTTGCTTTCCTGTTGGCCAACAAGGCTTTATTCATTAACCAATTAGAGAAACATAATTACAGGATGACATCTCTGATCAAAAATGGGAGCTCTCTCTTCTTTACCCTGAATGTAATATATATTTAAGGCATGAACCCAGGGATGTAGAAAGTAATGCCAAAAAAGAGCTTTGGTTAAGGTCCCTGATTCTTCTTATTGCTTCATTTGTCACTCAGTCCAATGTACACAAACTCCCTGGACATTATCCTGATTAGCTTAGGACATTTCAGTTATGTCAACACCCTTTGGGAGTTAATGTTCATAGTAATTACTGTGCCTTGCTGAGCACTATTCTCTAGCTCATCTCATCCTTCCTTGGCCATCTAACCATGATGCCATGGTTAGTGACTGGACTGACCTGAACTTTGTGTGGATCAGAGCAAGAATGAGATCTGTATTAATTATAAAAGGGAAGTCACGGCTAGTTGAAAATTATCAGCTTTTTCCACCCCCAGTCAAAGATGGTTATGCAGTAGAACTACTAAGATTTAGTAAAGAAAATTCATTATGTCCAATGAAAATTTAATTTCAGGCACATAATGACAATTTTTAGAACATCCATATAATATTGTTGAAACAACTGCATTGCTGTTTTGCTAAAATTTAGATTTAAATTTTTGTCAAGTATTTTGTCAACTGCCCCATAAACTCCAAATTCATCAAAACCATACCTTGTGTGAATAATATAATTAGCTGTAAACTTCTACTTATTATACTCGTCACTCTTTCAGATAGTTCAGAATAATGTCATTAATTGAAACCACTAGATACATCTGTCCTGTTTTTATTTTATTGTAGATTCCCATATTGCTTATGGGACAAGATTCTGCATTCACCAACCCAAGTATACTCCCTAATGGTCAAATACACCTTGAAGGTTTATTAGGATGTTGCATAGGAGCCCTCACCCAATTTTTCAGCAGACATATGGTCCCTTTTTCTTTAGGCATCAGAAAACACAGTTATTATTTTGTCAATTTTTCTGTATGGGGCACTACATAAAATAAGTAGTTTAATATCTCAAGCATGTTGTATGAGAAATATGTTATTATTCTGCTCCTAAGTACTGTTTAAAATATTTATATAGAGGTTAGATATGTTTCAAGAGTTGAATGTATTTGCTCTCTTTCCATAAATAGAATTTTTTTCCGAGTGCCCAATTCAGACAGCTCACAATTACCTGTATTTCTAGTTCCAAAATGCCAAATAGGAGGTCTTCACTCATATAAACATACAAACACACACAATAAAATAAAAATAATAAAAATAAATCTATAAAATGTTTGTACAATGTCCATGTATTTCCTTATATATTCTTTTGCCTTGAATATTTTATTTAGATTTACATTCCTAGAATAAGCATTAAAAAGAGAGAAGAAGGGAGGAGTGAAAAATGAGAGGCACAGAAGAAAGGAAAGGGAGAAACAGGAAACAGGAAGGAGAGAGGGAAGCAGGAAGGTAGGGGAGAGAATGGGAGAAAATACACAGGAGCACAAAGGAGAAAGAAGAGGTTTAAGAACTACAATATTTCAGAGTCGTTATTTCCTCTCACCTATTAGTGATCACATGTATATACTGGTTACTTAAAAATGACAATTTCCGGAGAAGTATTTTAAAGTAAAAATAAATACATACTGGATTTTTTTATGGGGCATTCCCCATGGTTACTCATGGAATCTTAGACATGGGAAGACAGAAATGCAATGCACAGAATTTGGTGAGTCCATTTCTTAAGAACAAGCCTAAAAAACACTGCAACACTCCACTTCCCAATGAAATGGCATTCTTTTCATTGAAACATCAGGCTTATTTAAGAACTGCATATTTTTTTTTCTCATTAAGACAAAATGAATGGACTATACGTCTCCAAATATACTTTGAACAATTTGTGTCACAATACAGCCCAGGCTGGGAGATAGTTTCCCTGCTCTCCCATGAGACATAAGCATGCAGAAATTGGTGACAGCAACCTACAAACACAGTGATAGCTACATTTTTTTTACAAATTCTACAAGTCCATTTTTAATATTAAAAACAATATTTTACCATGATAAACTTCTGTTATTCTGTGACTTTTACATGACACTTAAAATTAGTTTCTGACAAAAAAATAAATATACCTCTCCATGGACTAGTGGATTGAGCTGATGTATTTGGAGTGAAAAGGAAACCCAGAAGAGGAGACTTTATTGGGTTTTACATTTGATTGTTTATGCATGACATTACATTTAAACTGACTTTCAGCAAGCCAGTTGCCACAGATTCAAGGGCTGGAAAATGGTACATTCTTTCACAAAATAAAGAATAGACAGGCACACACAGCAGCTTACAAGTTATTTTTTTATGAACAACAGAATTGCTTTTTGCCCATTTCAAACAGACCCTAAATGTTCCCAGCACAGCAAGAGAGAATAAAGGAAGCAGAGAGCTTAATATTCCAGCCCAGCTCACTGGAAACAACCACCCACAACACCCACTGAAATGATAGAGCAGTGTGCTGTACAGAAACATGATTTGTCTGCTTTAAATTGAGAATAATGGTTTTAAGTTGGGAGTAGAACTAAAGGGCCCAATTACTATTCATGGATTCTGAATTGTTTTACTTTGGAAACTCCTTTAACATGAAATGTTCATCAAAGTCAATGCTTAAAAAAGTATAGGGAAAACAAACACTCAATTTCTTATATTTATAAAGGCCCTCTTCAATTTAGTTCACTAAGAAAAATATGTCACCAATTTATACAACCTTAGGCAGTACAACTAAAATTTTCTAAGTCCTAACTTTGGAGTAGATAGTGAAAGGTAGAGAGTTTGTGTGTGTGTGTGTGTGTGTGTGTGTGTGTGTACATACACTATCATAGTTTTATTTCTACAACCAACAGTAGTAATATGAAGTACTGTCTTTTAAATAGAATACATTATAAATGAGCAACTAATAAGTCTGTATTATGTTTAGAAACTATGCAACTATAAAATATATATTTAAGCTTAGTTGACCAAAAAATTGAGAAGTTTTATTGTATCAACACAGTTTTTCTTAGGAGTACAATGTAATCATAAGTTGATCAATATATCACTCCCTAACTCTCCTCATTTTCAAAAATGAAACCCAATTAGTAGATTTCACAATACAGAACTACAGAGCCATTAAAGAGGTATTCAGTAGTAGTAGAATCGGTAATTGTTTAGTAATTAAGGCTAAATGATTGATTTTTCCCTTTTGTTGTTTTTTTAATGGACCTCTAATAATTTTTTCAGTTTCTCCCTAAAACTGTGCAAACAAAAGTGGATGACATTAATTACTATTTGTGTGAACTTCATCGTTTTGCCTGTGTCTCTATCCACCTGTCTTCTCGTGAGCATGCTGTAATCCAGAAAAGCAGTTATGAACTACGGTAAATGGATCCTTTATATACTGACTTGTTAGGGAAACATTTGCTTTTATATTGACGCTGGCAAATTCTTGTATGGATTGTTACATATTATAATGGCATTTTATTTGCCATATGAAAAAAAAAGTCAAATCCTAAAACCAAGCAAAAACATTATCTCCATTTTTCTCATTATGTAGGAGAATGGTAGAGTCCTGAAGGCAATTTGAAAGCCTTAGTTAACCAGCTCCTTCTGTTTGCATATTCAATCCCTCAATGTAACATATGCATAATTTTATCATCATTGTGTGCCATCTGGAGTATCCTGATTGAACTGCAGTTTGAAAATGAGGGTTAAGAGATAATTTGGTTGCATACATTAGAACTGAAATGTCTCTCATGGAGCAGAACAGGGTTATTTAAAATCAGAACTATGACTAAAAGATGAGACTATATTCCATATACTCAAGCACACCACATAAGACAATTGCGGGTCTTCATGCTCTCTCCCTTCCAGATTTCTTGAAATTTTAACAATAGTATTCTAAGGAAATTGCTGCAAAAATTATTTGTATCTAGCACTTAAGACAACAGTTATTAACGTAAATATTTTTCGTGCTAACTTAAAAATTCTTTTCATCCATGGTAACTTATCAGCTAACAACATCAGGGAAACATCTACTTCTTTTTTGACTACACAGTCACTCTGGTGTGATGTAAAACTGGCTAAAGTTCATGAAATTTGAGCATTCTACTTGAGTCCAATTGCTCAGGAAGCTCACAAGCGGCCTTTTGAAATCTGATAGTATTTGTACTCTAGAATTTAACTTACAGTTACCACAGTGGGGTGTCAAGTGAAGTACTTTATAAAACCAATTTTAAATTAGGCCTACCACTTGTATATTTATCTCTGAAAAAAACAATATAACTTTCTTTTCAAAACATTTGCTTCCAGATTTTTAAAATATCACTAAAATAGTCAATCAACAACACTATGATGGGAGACCATATTTCAGGTCAGAAGTATAAATGTTAAAAAGATTTCCCTAACTTAGATTTGTTAAAGGTTTAATCGTTTATAAAAAGTGTGCATGATTTAAAACTGTGCCCAACTATGTAGCTCATTAATATTTTACCTGTGTGGGGAAAAGCATTTTTAAAACAACTTTTCTCAAGTTAGAGTTTTTCAGACTTCCAGAAGTAACACCATCTTACCAAAGGAAAATCTATTTTCCAGCATTACTTTTTGCTTTTTTTTTCCTGTGCAAACTGAGGGCAACTTTAAGCTGCCTCCTTCAGAATTGGAAACTTCTCCCTCTCCTCAGTTGTTCTGTGCACAGGGCTTTCTGGCATTTTCTGATAATATTGTGATTCATTTCCTCAGCTCACAGAACACATATCAAGACATGATCGTCAAGACTTTGAACTGTGAGTTAAGAAGAGCACATATTATTAGACAACCACAGCAGGCTTAGGCACCGAGAGAGGCAGTGAACACTCCATTTCTCCCCCCTTTTACCCAGAAGAGCAGAGAAGTGCAAGCATCTAATCTACTACTATCCTGTCACAGAACATGACATTCTAATTCAGTCAGGAGGGACTCACAATAAACTCGAGATCACATTGAATGCCTCTCTGGTATGACAATTGATTACATCTCCTAACCTTTCTGCATCTGCGGTACCATCTGGAGCATTTAGTACCTGCATTATTGCACAAAAAGAACAGGTAACAGCCTGTAGACCCAAACACAGATGCATCCCTTCTATTATAAGGCTGAAGCAACAATACCAATGATGAAGTAAACAGTAACCTGTATCATCTTGACTTCATAAAAGATGTCATTACAATAGAAACTAAACATATGACCAATAAATAATACTCAGTAGAATATCCAGTGTAGGATTTAAATTTTTAAGGTTTTTCTTTCAGTTTTAGGAAATTAGCCAGAACATAGAAGACACAAAAAATAACTCTTAAAAAGAAATATTACACTAAAAGCTTAATGTGCTTGATTCTTCACTGTATTTTAACTGGATAGAATGATTCTCCTATATTACATGAAACTGTTTTAACTTAACTTGAAATGTTAAGTAACTTGATCGGGGAAACGTAATCAATTATAGATCTAAGATAAAATTCCAGTTTACTCCTGAACTTGTCATTCTTCCTACTGCATCATTAAATTTAGTGAGTGTAATATTAATTAATCATCTTGACACATTTATTAGATATATACATATTGTTTGGACCTCTGTCAATTGAGGTACATATCAAATATTTATGATATGTAAAGAAGAATAAATTATATTCATAGTAAGCATTTAGGACAGGATTCCACATGTGAGGCAAGACAATACTTTCATATTAGAAACAATCTTTATTGCACATTATGGAATCCTGAGTAGTAACCCTGCCCTTTACCCAGTCAATGCCAATAACAATATCTCTCCCAAGAGATAACAAATTCTGCAAATTGTGTTAGAAATTGGCAATCACTTCTTCCCTAAACTAGTGCAGTTGACATTGCAGTCTTTGGCAGCTTCATTCTGATATTCTTGCGTTTTTCAGTAACTTCTTAGAAGAACCTAAAAGCAGATTACGAAAATATAAGGAACCCCAAAACCTTTAATGGGTCTCTGTGACCCATTAAAATCCTTAACAAGTAAGGTGGACAATGTATTGTCACACAGTTCACTATTGTGGCAACTGTAAATGGTTCAAGGGTTTGCTTGATATCTAGTTTCACAGTCACTTCTCTCCCCCCAAAAAATTCATTCATAAAATTTCAATAAAGATAGATACAATGGAAGAGTCAAAAATTACACCAATTATAGGACAACAATGGCATTCAGTGTAGGAAGGAGAGTACTTCACATGTGTTCTCAATATTAACAGTGTATATGATTTATCATTGTAACAACCAATAAATAAAAGGTTATTTATGCGTTGATTACATAAAGAAAGGTGGCCCTGAGTACCTCTTTTGCCTCAGAAATTTCATACCATGTTATACAATGCAATATTAAGCTTTTAAGAACCATGGAAATGGTAACATGTGCATTTTAACTCATGTTTGTTTCCATGAAATTATAGGGTATTTTGAGTATAGGTATTTGAGTATAGATATTTGAAAAGGGGCCCTGTATATCTTCCTCCTTGATGTGGGTCCCATTGTCCCATCTGAGTAATCTTTGTCTGTTGGCAGAAATCGCTCTCTGAATAGTAAATCAATGAGAGCCAACAGCGTATTTAACTCTAGTAGTCCTAAAGGCACTGGTTCTTCAGGGTGAACAACTACACGGCTTAAGCAGATCTCTGGAGCTCTGCCCTTTAATGTGGTTCTTATGGCACCCAAGCTGTCTGAGAACTGAAGCACAGCCTCCAAGAGAGAAACCCTTAGAAAAAGGTCACTTTGGCAATGCAAATACCATGAGAGCTACTGTGCACAGGCCTGTTGCTTAACCATTGCAACCTGACTTGCATGGTGTCCCCAGATGACGGAAGGAGTATATATAAATTCTATATTCAAGCGTTCTCCCTCTTGTCAGGCTTATTTCTGAGTCACTTATTCAGTTGTCATCTTTATTCATTGCAAGATGTTCAATCTTGACAATTCATTGCTTGTCAGCATCAAAAGAGAACACCACTGCTTAAACACGGAGAGAGTTCCATTTTCTACAGTGAAGTAAGCGATAGAATTTTTAAACTCATCAGTGAATGGAGGAGGTTTACCTGCTGCTTCTCCGAAGTGGATTTACTAAGGGTTATGAAATCAGAATATTGTATGGTCCATGAGCCCTTATCAGGGGAAAGAGAATTAAAGAATCATCTCTTTCAAAACCTGTGCTCAGTGTGGGTCATTTATGAAATCCCATGCTGCCACCTCTGGCTGACAGGCCAAGGCAGACTCCTGAGTACAGTCATCAATATCAAGGACATAGCACCTATGTGCTTGGGTGAGTGACCGCTTTGCCCTTCCCAGTACCCATTCCTGTAATTGCTTTGCTAGCTGGCATAGCAAAGAATCTGCCTTATTTGGCCCCTGTCTCTTCTAGTCAGATAGAGGGCTTCTTTGCAAACAAGTGACATGCTCGTTGGGTCTTTAATATAACCTGCACATTTGTATTTCCGTTGCAGTAAGACAACATGTGCAAAGGAAACAAGATATTATTTCCTAGACCAAACACTGTGATTTTTCTATCTGTATGGGGAAAAGCCCACATAGACTAAATAAAAGGGGCTAGCAGAGTATAAAGCGCTGTGGAAGTAAAACAGACTATGTGATTGATCATCTTCTGCAGAAAATGGAGGCTGATTTAAAAAAGGCCGGGTACCTGATCTCAGGGTGTCATTCAATTCCTCCTGTGTTTCTCATAAGAAGGTTACAACTATTCTGGAATGATCTTTGTTATTTTTCCTACTATTTTCTTTCTTGAAACTCCATTGAGTCAAGGAGTATGATGATAAGGAGAAGATGGTAGGGGAAAGGAGAAGCAGGAGAGAAAATAGGAACAGCATTCTCCATTTTCTTTTTCCCCAGTAAGATTAATTAATAACCAGGAAAGATATAGACCATGGAATAATTTAAACTTAAAGGTAAGGACTTCCATTCTTGCTAAATGCTGTTTTTAACCTAATAGAGTTGTCATCTTTTTCCCTTACTTTAAGTCCCTCGGCTCTGACTTTTCTCTCTATACTATGCACATGCCCTGGACACTTTGTTCAAAACCAAACTGTGAATACTATCCATCTATACCAGTTCTCCTTTTCAGAGGAGGGATTTAGGGGAGTTTCTGTATGTTACTTTCTTTTCTTTTGCTTTACTGGAGAAGGGCACATAAAATTTTAGTTGTGCCTGCCATAATAGTTCTGTCACATCGTAGATATATAGTCAATGCCATTGTTTTATCAGAAAGCTGTCATTAATGATTTGTAAGCAAATAATTGCAGTTATGTTCCAATAAAATTTATTCACAAGGAATACATGGATGATTTGGCCTGATCTGTGCCAAGTACTCAAAAACCTTTTTCTTTGGTCTAAAATCTTCTATTTCATTTTCCCTCAACTGACTAAAAGTCATCTTTTAACTGATATCACACTGATTGTCAAGCCCCTTGCATTATTGTGCCCTGCCAAATCCTACTTCTTTCTGAGTTCTGTGTCTTAAGGACTAGCATCAACACCACTTCTGTAGCCCAGGCCAATGACATGGAAATTAGCACTAAGTAATACTTTTCTTCCTTAAGCTACTATAATGCATGTCACATTTGCTGCTAAATATATCCTGAAACTTCCTCCCACATAATGAATTCACACCTGCTGCTTTAATTCAGATCATCCACTTTAACCTTCTTTCATACGATTGCAAGTGTGCTTTGGCAACACATAAATATGATCATGTTCAAAACCTGTGGGAGACATTGGGCCTCCCTAGACATGATACAACAACCTATCCAAGTATAGAGAAATTTCTCCATGGATTTCCCAAGTAGAGATTCCAGCAATGGAACACAGTATATCATATGTTAGATCCTCCAACAGAATGGTATTTATTGTTGAAGATTAACATTCACTTACCTTCATATAAAATTTGCATTCTTTGATGATGTGTCAGCCATCTATCACAACAGAGCAACAAAATACTCTGTTTTCCTTAACCCATTTGCAAATATTTTGGGGGACTCACACACAACACTCAGCTCATTCACCCCCACACATTTCTCCTTACCCTGCAAACAGGCTGGCTATAAGCTTGCTATCATCTTCTCAGAAAACACACATCCTTTGTTAGAAAACTATGGCCTCAACTACTGAACCTCCTTTATTTGCTCACATTAAAGTATCTGAGGAGTGTCTCCCTTCAAGTACATCCTTAATAATTTCAGGAGAGACAATAGATTTATTTATTAGATTTTTATTGTCTAATTGAGATTACCTTTAAAATGTGACTTCCTCTCTTTGCAGAACTATTTAGGAGAATAAAGCCAGTTGCTCACCAAGGTAACTTAGCTGATTTATCTATTTCATGGACTCTGTGATGATGGTCCATTTCCACATGTCATCTTGGCTGGGTCATGGCTCCCAGATATTTGACAAGATATTATTCTGGATGTTGATTTCAAAGTATTGTTTTTCAGGTGAGATTAAAATTTCAACCAGACAGAGTGAAGCAGGGTAATCACCAGCAAGTGGGAGGGTCTCGTTCAAGAACACCGAGCTTCTCTCAAAGAATTAGGCCAGTAGCCTGCCTTCAGGATCAAGGTGCAGTATTCATTCTTTTCTAAATTTCCAGCCTGCAGCTTGTGAACTTGTAGCACTCCAATGCCAATTTCTTTCAACAACCATTTCTCCATTGAGATGTAAGCAGATAGGTATGGTTGTATTTCTCTGGAACACTCACTAGCACAGTAGCCTCTCATTGTCTCTCCTGAGTCATCTCATCCTCATCAAACAACGCTGCGGGGATGAATTATGAAAAATTTCCACCGAGGAGAATGAGCACTACAGGTTAAGTTTGCAGTGGGGCAAAAAGCTAAACCATGTTCATGTTTGGCAAGGGTTATTTTGCTATGAATCTCAATTCAGGGCAGGCAGTAGGATGTAAATGCATGACTGCATTTCAAATGGATCTGCATACGGGTACTGGTCACACACTCTATCAGACTTCCATGTCTCTGAAGACCCAGTTCCTGGCTTGCATGCTTCATTTCCCATTCCACAAGACCAGGAGTATCTGTTCATTAGTTAACACCTTTATGATGTTTCTCAACCTCCTTGTAACATTTGAGGAATGCATAAGCACATTTGATTTGATTTCTTTTAAAACAACATACAATTACTACATTTATTTAGTGAGCTTACATGCATGTGCCATGGTGTTTTTATGGAGGCCAGAAGACAACTCAAAGGAATCTATTAGCTACTTAACACTAACATCCCTGGACTTGGCACCAAGCACTCTGTAGTAGGATAATAGAAACCTAGAGACAGATGTTGGGGCTCAAGCTGAAAATAAGAAAAGCAAAGCAGCCAAGCCCCCAGAAAGCTCTTACCTCTACCAAGGCTGTGGAGATCCTGTCCTCAATGTGGCTGGAGACTAATTGCCTTGAGACTGAATACTGAATGCCACATGAGACCGTACACTCCTTATTATATATCTTTCTAGTGCTGAGATTGAAGGTGTGAGCTCTCTTTCTCTTTTAGACTGATTCACTCTCATGTAGCCCTGAGAGGCCTTGATCTCACAAAGATCCATCTGCCTCTGTCCCCTGAGTCTTGTGATTAAATGTGTATGCCACCACTACCCAACTTCTATGGCTATGGCTAGCTTTGTATTCTGATCTTACGTGGCTTTATTAGGCCATGAAAAATATATCATTACAAAATCTTTATTAGCCAAGTCATCTCAATATTCCTTTCTGGATTATTATTACTAATTTTATTATTGATTTGGAATATAATTGTTATATTTGTTGAAGTAGTGGCTTACATAGACCAGGGTTGCCTTGACCTTTCTGATATTCCTGCCATTTTCTCCGGAGGACTGGTATTATTACAGGCTTAGGCTATCATGCCTGGTTGTTACTCAACTTCAGGATCATCTATGTTCAATGTCTAATACACTTGTATAAATTGAACCTAAATATATTTTTATTAATTTGTATTGTTTGAGGCATGGTGTTGCTATATAGCTGAGACTGGCTTTGCCCTCACAATATGCCTATTTAAGCTTCCCACATACAGGTATGTATCAATATTTTAAAAGGAAATATGTGCATAGACTTTGATTTCAGAAAAATGAGGTAGTAATTGAACCTATCTTATATCATTATTAAAAATTAATTGAAAGATACTTTCAAAGCCCTTGGTAAATGTCATGTATTATTGATAATTTTATATTTTATAAAAAAAGGTATCCTAAGTTGTTTTCAATTTTATTTGAACATTAGTTTAATTTGTAATCTGTAGTTATTTCAAAGATTTTGTTTGTCTGGTTTTAGTACTATGGCTGAGGTTCCTGTTAAGCACATCGGTATATTTTTAATGACTATATTACACGAACTATTTTATTTGTTATGGACCTCTAAAGGAAAAATATTATCACTGTTCAATTATCACACTAATTAAAACCACAAGTCTCTGAAAAGTTTCCTGGACCTCACATCACTTCCCTATAAATATGAAGAAGCATGTTTCCTCAGCAGCTAACTGTGGTAATAGCAAATACCTCAGTGGTTAATTATTATAAAGTAAAGAAAATTTCAAGACCCCAGAGAAAGGATACATTATTTGCTAAAGGCAAGAAATGAAACAAAATATTTTAGTTTTCCCATCAGATCTCATATCTGGGACATTAATCTTGGTTCAAGGTTATTAACAAAGTAAGTTGCTACAGTAATGACAATAAATTACAAGGCAAGAAGAACTGCATTATTGGGTATGAATCAATTTAACTACTTAGGAAGTTATATACCTTTGATTGAACTACAGTTTCATTGTTTATTATTAATTGTGCATTTTTATTGCTTTGTAGTTAAATAGTAACAAACTATGATTTTGTAATTTCATAATTTGTTGATGAGGTTACAGTAATTTTCCATTATTAAAAATAAGACAATGAACACACTGGATGTCTTTTGAGAAAATTATCCCAATACTCTTGTCTTCAGATAATCTCTGTAAACTAGCTGAGTTTAATGTTTTCTTCCTGGTCTTTGTTTTCCTACTCAGTGCATTTGAACTTTTCAACTAATGATACCAAAACTAAGCAAGATTGTACATTTTTTAAAATAATATACTCATTCAATCTATGTAGAATATTTAAATATTTTTAACATAAATGATATAAAGTATGAACCAAATTATCTTTTAAACATAAAATTTGCAGCATTCTTCATTCTTATCATAATTTAAACTAAGTGTGGTATAACAAAATCCTAACTGTATAAATAGGCTCAAGAACATGAACAAACCTTAATGTGTGATCACAATTACACATAACACTTACATTATATAGTTATATACATATATAGTTTTATATATATATATATACATATACTTTCATATATAGTTATATTTAATTTCTCTTTATTTATGATTTCTATGAATCTATACTTTTAATTACTTCCTTTTTGATATTATAACTACATAAAACCCTCTTCCTATTCCTCTATTCATGCCCTCTCATATATCCCTCCTTGCTCTCTTTCAAATGCACCTTTTTCATTAATTGTTATGTGCATATATCACATATTCCAAAGTATAATATGCTCAGTCTGTAGGATAACAAATGCTATATCTTGAAAAACAAATGCATCATCCTTATATTGGACTCAAGGAATTTAAGTGATTGCATCATTCTATGTTGACATTTATTTTATTATTAATTTTCTTGGTAAATCCTCAAGACCATTCATTTTTTAATCTTCATCTCTGAAGACTTTTCTATTGCCTTTGAAAAGCACATACTATAATATACTTATATATTTTATTTCTATTGAGATTTAGAGTATATTTTTAGTCTACCACATCTACAAAACCAAAAAGGCATATTCCTCAACTTAGCATTCACATACATTCACATTGTCCATCATGATGTTTTTATCCTTTGAACTTCAATATGACATACCTTAATTCTTTAAAGTTATTCATATTTTGTTATTCTACCAAGATACATATAGTACTTTCTTACAAAAGGTAGTACAGTACTTGAATCTCATGTCATGACAAAAGAACAAAATATTACTTAGAAATAAATGTATTGAATGAACTCGATATATACTACAATAAAAGTAAATCTAAAAATAACTAAGTTAAAAATGCCAGACAAAAGTATGTAAATGCTGAATATTCTGTCTGTAAAGATATGGGAAATTTAATTTATACATACTGAAAGGAAGTCACCTATTGGTAACACAAAGACAATCTGATAGGAGTGATAATAGGAAGAGAATGGGAAAGATAAAGGAAAAAGTAGTATTTGCCACAATTTCTCACTCTATTGACTATAGTGTTTGTTTAGGAAATATGAATGTAAATCAAAGCTTGTTAAGCCACACACTTTGTATATGTATACTTTGTAGGTTAATTATGTTTCAGTGAAAACTAATATTTATTTGTTTAACTTGTTCATTATTACACTATGAAATAGTATTTTCCATTTATCTATTACCAGGTGTAGTGGTATTTTCTCATTTCTGCATTATTGTTTGTAAAAGTGCTATATGTCAATAATTGCAGCTTATTGATTTGTCACAGGGGAAATTAAAACAGGTTTTCTCTGTTTTAATTTTAACCTAATTTCCTTACAGAAAAAATATATTTGGTTTATTGCAATATTTATCATTATTTAAAAGGGAAAACTGTACAACTGAATCTCAAGTAGAGTTGTATACCATCTATTTGATACCTGGATATTGTCTTCAATATTTCTAATTATAAAATGAAAACTAGTTCTCAATCTTGTGAGCCATACTTTTATGTTGTAAAAATGTAGGAAATTAAACAAAATCCCATATATTTATAAGCAAATATATTTATAGCAA
Organism: Phodopus roborovskii; assembly: GCF_943737965.1. Taxonomy (NCBI): domain Eukaryota; kingdom Metazoa; phylum Chordata; class Mammalia; order Rodentia; family Cricetidae; genus Phodopus; species Phodopus roborovskii. The sequence continues at coordinate 11,909,935 of NW_026126470.1, read as the reverse complement.
AATATGTAGATCTTATTCATCAACAAAGAAACATATCATTGCCTGGAGGGCCAGGAACCAGAGACTGAATAACCCAGAGACCAAGGAAAGAACTAAATATGACCATTAAAAAAATATCAATTAAATGATTCCTAAAGATACTCTGTTGTACTTATATACCGGAGTATTGCATAATCATCTCCAGAGAGGCTTCATCCAGCAACTGATGGGAACAGATACAAAGACCCACAGTTAAACATTAGGTGGAACTCAAGGAATCATGTGAAGGTAAGGCTGGGGAAGTGTAGGAGCCAGCAGGATCAAATACACCATAAGAAAACAGACTATAGAATCAATTAACAATATCTTATAGAGGCTCACAAAGACTCAACCAACATGCAGGGAGCCTTCATGGATCTGACCTAGGTCCTCAGCATATATGCTATGGTTATATTTTGGTGTCCCTATGCGACTCCTAACAGTGGGATCAGGGGTTGTTTCCAACTCTCTTGCCTCTTTTTAGGACCCTTTTCCTCCTACTGGGGTTCCTCATCCAGTCTTAATCTGAGGGTATGTACCTAGATTTATTATAAATTGGTATGCCATATTTAGCTGATACCCCTTAGAAGTCTTTCCTTTTCTAAAGGGAAAGAGGAGGATTATATCTAGAAGAGAGGGATAAGGGGCTGACAGAAAGGGAGGGAGCTGGGATGAAATATATGCAAAAAGAAAACACACACACACAAACACACACAATCTTTACAGCAAAGATCCTAACAGAATGCCATTGTAGTTCTTGCCATTTGTTCTTGTTACCTTACTGTCAATAAGTCTTAACTTCATATGTTCTTAATTTTCATTTTCCTAGAGCATACTTGATATTTACTGTCTTTGTATATAGTTTTGTATCAAGCCTAAATCTTTTCTTTAGACTGCCCCCACCTGTTGCACTGACCAGGCCTACTGGGGCATGGGGACAAGTGTGGGCATGACCTGGGGAAGTATAGGTCTGGGGTCATGGACCACAGATTGCTCTCTTGTTTCCTGGTCAGAGACAGAGCATCCAGAGGCATCCTTGGGACGGGAACCTGTGGTGGTTATCTGTTTCTAGTGTAAGTGATTTCTCCCCTTATAAACATCCATCAGCCTATAGTTTCACAGATTCTTATAAACACAGATACCAGCTGGCTATGGAATATCAACCCCAATAAATACATCATCAACAAAACCCTTCACCTAAAGCTTAAGAACATTCTCAAAAAGGAGGCAGATGTGTGCCAGAGAACAGAAATTCAACTTAGAGACTTTGTCTTCTAGAGACAGGGAAAGTACACCCATGATACAGCAACAATACAGCTGCCTAAATAATTTCTGAACAATGGCAATACCAAGTGTTATGTCACGATGAATGAGGGAAATATCACCAGGCATCCTCCCTCTTGAAGAAGAGTACAAATAATAAAATTGCTGAGAGAAGAAAATTAGTCTTTCCTAAGGTTTAGCCACCTTAATGGTTATGTAATACTAAATAACCATCCATGAAAACATTTACATACAAACAACACTAAATAGACTCAGCACATTATATGTATATATTTATGTAAAAGATGCATAAATGTTGGGTTTATGATAGACAGATAGGCAGGTAACTTTTTTTAATGAAGTAAGAGAGGTGTACAGTTGAAAGACAGCAGGGAGGGCTATATGGAACAGTTTGAAGGGATGTAAGGCATGGAGGAAATGGTGTAATTATATGATCATCTCAAGAAGTAACTTTTAAAATTAACAAAATCTAATTTAACAGAAGTAAATACCAATGAGAAAAATATATCCTTCTATTGTGCTGTGTAAAAGCTAATTTATAAAATTGAATTGTGAGTTAGGACTTCTGGGAGTGCCTGTAAGACTTGAACTTACATGTCACAATTTATAATTTTTGCATGTCCTTCTTATTACTTCATGTCCCTTGGCACTTCCATACTGTGATTTTCGTGTCTTTTCTTTTTGTGTATGTGAGAATTTCACAGAAGCATATAATGTGCTTCAATCAAGTCCACACCAAATTCCCTCTTGTCCAATTCTTCTGCTATTCAAAATGACAATTAAATTTTAATGTGAGTTCTGGAGGAGATAAATTGAAAGCTTGAGCAAACCACAAGTCCATTCAAGGGGAATGGGTTGTTATTGTTTAGTGAAGTTTGGAAAACAGGATGAACCCTTAGTTGATATCCAATAAAACTTCCTTTTTATCAGCAATTCTCTTAGACATCCCTTATTCAGAAAAGCTCTTTTTACATGCTTTTTGAATATATTATACTTCTAATAACCAACAAAGCACTTATAAAAATTTTTATTTTAAAATTGTTATTCATATTATTCTATTGATGAAGTAAACATCATAATATTTTCCTTGAGATATTACCTATATTCTGTGTTTATATCAAAACATAGCACCTTAAATCAAAGATCAAATTCTACCTCCAACTATTTAATTTTCTTTTAATTTCTGATAAATTAGGAAACTCTTAAAATTGGCATTTATAGAGAAAAAAATAATTTTGTGTGAGGTAGCAAGTACTTGATATGTTAAAATAAACACAAATACTACATTTATGAATATTTTCTTCACAAAATCTCTTTTCCTATTGAGAAGAGGCTATTTTAACAATTATTGGATGAATTTAGTAACCACATCAGCCTACAGTATGAGTAGAGCCAAAGTCAAGAAATATTGCCCAGTAAAAATGGAGGGGAGGGAATTAGATAACAGAGAATACTGAGAAGGATGTCCCCAGAAGTCAGGGTATGGCAGCACCCCATTTGGTCAACTGAAGGGGCAGAAATCACCACATGCATGGAGCCAGCATTATCTACTTACCCAGTTCTCACAGCTTTCCAAAGGAAAATCAAAGACAGTTCTTCTCAAGGTGAGGGGAATGTGGAGCTTTCCATAGGAAAGACAAAGACAGTTCTACTCAAGGTGAGGGGATTGGGAAACTAACTGAACAAGTGATTTAAATCACAGCTGGCACACTCCAAAATGGGAAACAGCTTTGTGAAAAGCATTAAGTACAGAAAAAATATTTAATACTAGTTTACCCCTAAAAGGGGAAGATTAAAAACTAACCCCAACTTGCCCTCACAAAATTTGATAATTTTTGTCAGTCCCATGGGAAGGGAAAACCTTTTCTTCATTCATGATGAAATATTGATGGACTCACTCTTCTACAGGTAACAAGGCTACAATGAATTCATGAGTATAAGTGGCTAGGTAATATGCAGAAGACGTCTTTTTATGTAACTTTCAACCCAAGCTCAAGCAATAAACTGATTAAACTTAGTTGTCTGCTCACAAGAAGATATAAATGGAGGAAGGAGGATTCTTGGGAAGAATGTATCAGAGGCAGAAGGGGATGAAGCAGAGAGAGAGTGTTGATATCAAACTGTCAAACAGCTAAACTTTAAAAACAAGAGTCACAAATGTCTGAGAAATTATCAATTTTGATATCCAAGCATTATTTATTAGTAATGAGACATGTGCTTATTAAGAAACTAAAACAATTCATTATAAAAATAGTAAAGACTGGGGAGCTAATAGTATTATAAATGATAGGTTTGCAAAATTTATCAGGAACTGTAAGGCAGCATACATTAAATGAATTTACATATTCCCTGTTTTGAAATTGGATCATTTTACTCCTTGGAAATACAGTCTATGGGAAGAAAAACAGGGATTAGCTGACAGACCTCTGTTGGAAGTTATTTATTTTAATGAGATAGTATGCATGCCATATAACAGTGATATAAGAAGGAAATTCTTAAATTCTAGTTGTGAAATGGTATATTTAAATGATGGATTAAGGAACTTTAAAAAAAATCTTTTATTAGTAAATGCCAGGTCTAGCTAGGCTTGCAGCTGAAGGGTAGAGTGCTTGACTAGAATGAATAATACCCCATGTTCAGCATTCAGTGCCACACACAACGAAGGAAAAAAATAAAGTAAAATATTAACAATGAGCCTCTGTAGTATGAAGCATGCAAACAATAAAGGTTGAGCAATATCCACTCACTGATCTACTCTTCTTGGGGAAAGTGAGCTTTTGGATGTTGAAACCCATCAAAAGGGAGCAAAGAACTTTCTTTTAGGGAGAATCAAGCAGTCTTTGCCTGCATAGCTATTTGCAGACTCATTTACATAGTTTGTCACTTCAGATCAAATTACATTGATTGCACTGTGATGAAAATAAATGCTTTGTTGAAATGATTGAAGATGAATTTTTAATAAATACAAGAATTTAGACACAACATATTTACAATTTTAAACCTCTGAAAATTAATTCCCCCTTGGAGTTTTCTGAGTTAAGCTTAATATGCATTACTTTGATAAATGTAAAATGGGTTTAAGAACTTGTCAGAGAAGGCCAAAATTGAAATAATTAGAATTTAACTGCTCTCTAATTAAAACTAAGATAGTAAGGAATTTCATGAATACCTTCACCAAGACATCAAATTACCAAAGTATTTTAGGAAAACTTTTAACAACACGGTTTAAGAGAGTCTTCTTTGGAAGTGACATTATGAGAAACAATTTTAATTATTAAGTCACTTAAGATGTTTTGCAGATGTTAGAGTTGATTGCATCATGACAGTCACTGCGATTTGATGCTGCAAATAACTCACTCTCTGGTGCTGCACAGGAATTTCACTTCCCAGTGAATGTGGGCAGGGATCAGCACAGACAGTGCTCAGTGACCAGATTTGAATGTCTGACATTTGCTAGCTTCCTTATATGCAGAGCCCGGAGGTAAATGACAGCCCATAAACAGTCTACTTACACCATCCTTTAAGCTCAGCCGCTCTAGAAATCATGTAGTTCACGCAGCACAACAGCTTCTGTTTTGTTAAAATCTCATCACAAATTTTTAATTAGGCTTCACACAATTGTTGATTTGATGGGAAAAGGGAACTATTTCATTTTATTTCAGTGAAAGCTACTGTCATGATAATATTCAAAGAGGGAATTATAAGAGTGAAAATAACAGCTTTAATGATTTTTTGTAAAATGTTAAAAGTCTGCTCTGCAAAAAAAAAAACATATTTTAAAATAAAATTTAAGTAGTCTTCCTTCTGTTCACATCTAATAATTACCAGCTAAACTAAAGAGACTAAAGTTATGTGAAAAAAAATGTACAAAAAGGAGGAGGTATGAAGACATTACCCACTTTGCTAAGAAAACAATGTCAGCTTGGAGTAGAGAGTAAAATTAATTACCAAGCTTAACCCATGCTTTGTCGTGTCCATGCCAGCAAGAAGGTTTTAAAAGTATACACCTTAGTGTTGATACACACTGATAGTATTTGAAACCTCTGGATTTTTTTTTCAGATCATTTACATGTAAGTTTACAGTCTTGGAAAGCCTTTACAAAGATCAAAAGAGGAAATTTTCATTGTTTAATGAGGAGACCTCCTTCCCTTCTGACACAAGAATTTCCATGAAGGTGAAGTGACACAATAAAGAGCAAAAGCTTATTATTGTAAGGCACAAGAACAGTTACATTCTGACCCCTGAAATTCTGAACTTACACACTTCGAAATTAACACGGGGATCACTGGTAAGTAGTGCACAGTTCTAAACAGAACATCTGGCTGTCTCCCAATGAAGGAAGAATTCTGTGTTTCTATTTCTGTTTTGCCACATATATCTGCATGAAATTCTGTCCAGAATTAGCCTTGGTAAAGCTATCTGAATGTGATTAGTTACATTTTCTTGTCCACTTCGGAATTATGTCTTCTCTGAAATATTGATAAAGGGAGATATCAGATCTTCAGGGAGTTTTTTTTTTTTTTTTTTTTTTGAAAGATTGAACAATTAAGCACATGATTATTCTTTTTTAAATGAATTACATTGGTCTTTTGACAACTTTGTTCATGTGTATATTAAACTGTTTTTAGCACCAATCCTCTGTTAATTCTCTTGAACACTCCTCATTTCCTTTACACATTGCACTTTTGTTTTGCGACCCAAAATGTTTAACCAGGGTCATCTCTACATGTGTTTCTAACTACCCATTGAAACATGGAGAGCTCAAGAGTGGATATGTAAATCAAGACTATTTTTTATGATTTTTATTTCTACTAAAGAAATACTGTCTCTGTGGTAAAACATTACAATAATCCTGAATCAAAAGAATTGACTCTAGGAATATTGTAAAAATGTTTAGCATGTAGGAATATTTTAACTGTATAACTTAGCTAAATATAAGAGATAAAGTACATGTTGGTGTTCACAGTAAAGACAGGGAGATATAAGCAAACTGTGTACCATGTGGTTATAGGCAAATTCTTACTCTTGAGTTTCATCTTCAGATTATTATTATACCACTGATCTAATAGTTGAACATCCAGGGGAGTAAATGATATTTGAGAGACAAATGAATGAGCACATGTGTTAGCAGACATTAACACCACTGATGGAAACATTATGTCCTACTAAGAAAAGCTCTTGACGTGAGAGCTGAACACCTGTGTTATGTTCAGCCCAATGTTTATACCCCGAATGTCTCCATCTCTCTGGCTTCAGATGCCTTATGTAATCAAGCAGTCTATCCCCTAAGAATATGAATGGAGTAGTGTGGGAGCTGAACAGATGGCACAGAAGTTAAGAACATTTGCTGCTGTTGTAGAAGACCTTGGTTCAGCACCCACTTGGCAGCTCACATCCACCTATGACCTCAGTTCCGGAGGATCTGACCCCCTTTCTAGCCTCTGCCAGATCCACACACTTACTAGTTGACAGAAGCTTAGGTTCACAAATACACAGAGAGATGAAAAGCTGTCCCCGACTGAGCTTCTCCCTCTTGCTCACCTGTGCAATCCAAGCCTTATGTGCTCTGTGTTGCCTTGAACACTGTATGCCATGTGTTTCCCCCCAGAAATCCTCAAACTTGTTACTTTCACACTTTTTATCCACTCTTTACTCATGTCTAACTACTGATTTTTTTTTAAGTTTAATATTTTGAAGCACTCCGCTATATTCACTATCCTCGTAGACCCCCCCCCTTTGGGCTCTACCCCATGTCACTCATCAGTGTATAATCTGCTGTTCAATATGCCTATTTTAGTGTTGCTTCATCCACATCTCCCCCCACTGAAGTGCAGGCAGCGCAGCTACTGAAAACTTTGTCATCACTACAGCTACCTCTCAAATGCTTTGGAGTATCTGCGACAATACAGTTGTTTTAAAAAATACTTACTATTGAAATACTGATGAGCAAACTACCCCTTTACTCACTTTTCTCTTTCACTGATGTCTGTGTGTGTGTGTGTGTGTGTGTGTGTGTGTGTGTGTGTGTTAAAGCGACTAAATAATGAGTTGGACCCCTTTTTAAAATCTACCAGTTATTACTACTATAGTCCTTAAAAAAATCATAAGATATACATAAAAGACCCGATTGAGGAATGTTGAGTTCAGACACTCCAGTGTAGTTTTTCTATTTGAAATACCAGCCTTTGTTCAGAACTGAAATTGATCTTTTCTTTTCTTACTCGAAGCACTTGTCTATGTCACCCCGTAGCTTGCTGACACCGTATACTCCCCTTCACCTTCTACTGTGAGCAGTTAATGTGTGCCCCTAGCTGCTTCCCACGTTTGCCATTTTCAGTTTAAATGGCTTTATGAAAGCCCCACTATTGCTGCATAAAACTTTTATATCCACATTACTCTTTGTTCTCCAAAATCATTTACAGTTAACTGTCTAAAAGCTTTATCAAATGAAAATATTTTCACTGTGCTATTCTGGGCATTTAAATCAGTTAATCCATGATTACTATTAAAGAATCTGCTTCTTTTTCTGCCCTGATGCACATTGTTATGATGAGATTATGTTAATAAAGGAACCTATCCCTCACAAACGCACAACATTGTTCAACCCGCCACAACCCATGCATTTACTCACAGCAATAAATTCAATCACATTACCCCAGTTATGGCAGATTTACACTTAACTGCTATCAGTCAGTACACTGACTTTAAAATTTGGCTCAGAGTTTTTCATTACCTCCATGGAACTTCCCTTTCATTCCCGTCAGAAATGGCCCCCATTTACACATACCCTCAGTCCTTACTTTCTAATAATAAATCTCAAATTCATCAACCCCCCTTGTCAGGTCTCTCAACCATGGGCAACAGAGCATTCACCCTGCTATGATCCCAAGCTGTGGAATTCCTTGAACTGGCCAGTCCTGTTCACATCTCCTGAGCTTTATAAATCTTTTTTGGACTCTTGCTTATTAAAATTTGCTTTTAGTATTTGATCTGCCACTGACACATGCTGTAGGCTTGGCTCTGGTTTAAAAAAAAATGAAAGTATTTTTATTTTCCTCACTACTTGTTAGAAGGAATGAAATTTATATTTCTTCGTAGGTATTTTATATCTTTCATCATTCTTTTCTTTCTCCTTTTGCTCCTAGCCAAATGATTTCTCAAAACACTCTAGTCTCTAAACAGATTCTGAAGATTTAATACGCAATAAGATTATAAATAAGCCAGCCACATCATCATTAATTGTGCTTCAACCTGGATCCTTCCAAGGATTGTCTTAAAGGGGACAATATGGAGTTTGGAGAGATCAGTTCTTTCCACATAACCTCTGCCAGGAATACCAATGTTTTACTCTAATTCCACTTTATCTGCCAAATAATTTAGGTAAATATGCTCATCTGTTAAAAATAGAACAGAAATTGACATTTAGTGGTACAAGAAGGCATATCACTGTGAGCATCAGTGATAAAAAGTAGCACAAATGAACATTCAGATATTGAAAGTATTTTTCCAAAGTTGCCCTGGTATACCATGGTTGTGTGATATTCAATTGCATTCTGATGATCATGAGGCTGACAATGAAGTTTGTTTTGAATCAGAGGGCAAAGACAGCTACTAGCGGGCTAAAATTAACCATAGACGTTTTGGAGGACTGAGAATAAATAGACACAGGAAGTAGTAGGGAGGGGCTTACGGAGGATCTCTGCCCTTTTTCCATGGAGGAACAAAAGAGATAGGAGGTCACTGGTTGCTTATTCACCTCGTCTCTGATCATTGAGTTCTTACCCCAGTCTCTGACTTCCTAGGTTTCTTATTGATAAAGAATAATTAGATAAATTTATCACACAACTGATGAAAGAATATGGTCTCATTGCCTTTGAAAATTACTCAGTGTTATGCACACAGTAGACATTTCACAATTGTTTCTAGAATATAAAGTCAATTACTTCTAGCTCAGCTTTTGAATTTTTATTTACAAAACCTTTTGAAAGAATCTGATTTTCTCTCTGCTACCCCACTCGTTACTCTGTTTTCTGTCACCCTGTGTCTCTCCTAAACCTGCCGCTCAGCCTATTGATTGGGGTCCCTACGGCTAGCTGATAGGCTGGAATGGGCACTCTCTCCCAGCACAATTTCCCATAAGTGCTTAATGTTCCTTAAACCTCTCATTCAATTAGATGGCACAAGCTATTATGTGCAAGTGCCCCACCACAGAAAATTACAATCTCATGTCTGAGAAATACTGAGAAAGGGAGTCAGAGAGCAAGTTAATAGGACATTGCTTGTATGTTTGGTAAATCCTGTGGTGTTTGGGGCTCAAGGTTAATATCAGAGTGCCGAGCTATGGAATTTAAACAGCAGGTAAATTTCAAAAGCACAGAGTATGAGACAACAGAATACAGACAGATGTATTATTCTGTTATTCGGAATGGCTACTGTGCAAATTCAGCATCTCCTCTAAGACATTCTGAGGATGATTTAGGTCATTGAAAATAATGGCAAGTTAAGACTTTTTCTGTTTAATACAATGTTACTAAACAGGGTGACCTCTGACTGGATTTTATTAACTGATGGGTTTTTTTTAGATGTGTGATAAACTTATCAATGCTGAGCAGAAAAATATGGCTTACCCTTTTTGGGTAGGAAGATAAATTTTATTACATGGTATATAATACTTAATAGATGAATAATATTATCTGCAATTGTTATAGGGAGATGTTGCAATTTTCATGAGGATAAAAGAAAATAACAATACAGTTCTCTGCTATCTACAAAACACATGGTTGAGAAAATGCAGCAAAGTCCTTGCTGATCCTAGGATCTTGAATTCTTGTGCAGGGTACAAATGCATAACTGAATATCTCCACTTAAATTGTTCTTACTGTAGATAGGAAAATATAATCGAACTGCAGAATCAATTTTGCAACCTGTTCTTTAAAAATTTTATGTTTATAACTGTAACAATGGATAATATTCATCTCAAATAAAAAGCAGGCAGAGTCCTTTAAACTTTGCTTGGCCTTAATGTAGAAATGAGTTCTATGAGGCAGGAAAAATTTCTGTTACAAAAAGAACACTCAAAAGAAGACATTACACAGGTTGTCTAATGTCACACATAGCTGAGGAGTGGCAGAACCAGAATTGAAATGCAGAAAAATACCATTAGTGAAGACTTAAATGTGATATAGATGACCATCCTATAGTACGTAATAATGTTCATAATTGTATAATCCTTAGGTATTGATATATTTCTTTTCTGATACATTTCTTTAAAATTTAAAAATTAAGTAATCTATAAGACTTGCTTATAATCTCAATATAGAAAATCTTATCACAAGTATTTTGTAGCTTTCAATCACTATTTTTTTTTTCTGGTAAGTGATCTTTACTAGGTTAGATCTTAATTGTTTATCCATTGTTATATTAAAAATACCTTGACAAAGCAACTTGAGGAAACAGAGGTTTGAGTGTGGTTCACAGTAGAAGTCACAGAGAGGAAGTAAAGCAGGGTTGAGGGAGCTGGGAGAAGGCCTTTGATTGTGTTACAGTCAAGGAGCAGAGGAGAAAACCCGGTGCTCATCAAACTTTCTCCTACTTACTCAGTCCAAGACCCAAGATTAGAAAATGGAGTTGCCCACATTTAAGGTGACTCTTTACACCACGGTGATCCCAATCTACATAATTTTTCACAAGTTTGTCCAGAGTTGTGACTCTTTAGTTATTCTGTATCTTGTCTCACCGACAGTGAACATTAACTATCACAAATTATCTACGTGTTTGTTTGTGGAGGGAGTTGTCACTAGGATATACTCAGTTATTCTCTGTGGAATAATTTCTGTCAAATAACTTGAATGTGATTGGTTACCAATATTTTGGATTTTGTTATGTCTTAATTTTCAAAACTTCTACTTTCTCATATGTATTACACTTGAGTTTCCTCTTTCACAAATTATACCCATCAAAATTCATTTTGATTATACTGGTTTTTCTATTTGTATCTGTATAGTCCCATTTAAAATCCCTTATAGAGTTTTCCTTTTTATACCTGGAAAGCACTGTTGTAGAAACAGTAGGTGTGGACCAACAATGTGTCTCACAGAGTAAAACTAGTTTCCTTCAAGCTGAAGTCCTGAGCTCACTACCTGGGATTCACATAGTTAAAGAAATAAACAAACTGTTGCAAACACTCATGTATGTATTCATAAGTCTCCCCACCCCACAGAAAGGATAAATAAAATCTAATAAAAGCTAGAAATAAAAAGAAACCCTGAGGTCTCAAGAGTTTATTTTTAAATGAAAATAGATTCATGTGAAATTTATTTTGCATGATGTATCATGGATATTCACGTGGAATCATAAATCACTGACAAAATATAGTAACTTGACTACACTTTGCCCTCTGTATTGGTTACTCACACATTATCATTTGAAATACCTGTGCCAACTCAACTTATTAACAAGAAAGCTTTATTTAGCTAATGTGCTAGGTATCCCTTTCCTGAATCAGAGGTCCCATCACATGGGACTCCAGATGACAACACTGGAAGTATGTGTTTAAGCTTTCTTCTCAATACATGAGCCAATAGTAACCAGTGAGGTAGAAAGAGGTTCAGCTCCCATAACCCATAATGACCTGAGAGCTTTAGTAGGCGTTATGTTCTACCACCTACCCACTTAATCACTTCTAAGGACGAAGCCTTCAGATTTTCAATTCAAGGTAAGCATCTCCAAAACATGCACTATTATATTATTTTAAAACTTCTTTAATATACCAACTAACACACATAGATTGCTTAGTAAATATCTGGATTTGTTTATGCCATGGCACTTGGCATGCGTGTAATTGTACGTTAGTTGAAATAAATTTTAAAAATGAAAATATTCAACAAAATAATATGAAAATAAAACAAAATAAAATTTTGAACTATTTGATTAAAATCAAACCTCATAGAGTCTTATTGATTATGTGCATAAGAGTATGGTAAGTATATTAGTTTACAAAACACAGTGATTGCACATGCAAAAACTATGCCAGGATGATGGTTTAAATTAACTCTGAAAGGAAACATATAATTTACAAACTGTTTTCATTAAAGCCAATATACTATTATTACTTCAAATAACACATATAGGCAGCATTAAAGAAAAGCAGGCTGGGTAAATATAGTCAGAGTCACCATGAGAAAAATCAATTCATTAAGTTTTGAGCCATAAAGCTGTGACATTTTAGTTGAAACCAGAAGAAACTATAAATATTCACATAAAATACCTTCTCTTGCATTCTTTTACTTTCCTTTTGCCTTTAATATAAAACTTGTGTACCAGAACAACTGCCTTTTACAAGATAGACTTGACAAGACCAGTCTGTAAACAGCTCCTCTAGACAATCACTTTGTTTACCAAGGGACATATTTGTGATACCTTGGAAAATTCAGCTCCATAATAAATGACATTTGTTCATTAGAAGTGATGTGTTTCCCTTACAATCCATCTCAGTAGTCAGAAAGATAATGGGAAGTTTTACCAGAGTTCCACAATAGGCTGTTAAAATTATTCCCGAAGGAAAAAAAAAAAAAAAACACACACAAACACAGTGCTCAGCTTTCAAGAGTACTCCCAATTGGCAGCCATTTGAGGACTATAATACCTAATACTTCCAACGTGTACTCCCCCACCCCAGATTGGTCAAGCAGTTAGATTTCACAGGACAAATCTAGAGTAAATAATCTTATTCCATTTAGCTTTGAAAAAAAAGATCTATTGGAAGTGACAGAGTAGCTGCTGGATAGAGAGTATTTTGAAGTTTGCAATAGAAATTCGCCTCCATGCGGAATTTTTTTTAAAGGTCATTCTTCCTTTCTCATGTTAGAATGGAGAAAATTGTGCAATTTTCCCACAACCACTTGTTTCTTTTTCTCTGTTATGAAGATGGGATGTCTCAAGAAGGAAACCGCACTTATGTGATTCAAAAAAGGAAAAGACAGAGAGAGAGAGAGAGAGAGAGAGAGAGAGAGAGAGAGAAGTTGGAAGGTAAGGATGACTGCTCTGACTGCTCATGAGAGAGACGATGTATTTTTTTTTCTTATTTTAAATATTTATCCCAGTTTCTTCTCCCTCTCTCCCTCCTATGACTCCCACGCCTTCTGCTGTCCCATTCCCCAAACACTCCACAGGGAGGGTGATGCCTTCCAGGAGGGATCATCAAAATCTGTCAAGTCATTTGGAGTAGGGTTTAGGCTCTCCCTCCTCTCTCTAGGCTAAGGGACTATCTCTCCATGGGGAATGTGCTCCCAAAGTCCTTTCCTGCACCAGGGATACATCCCTGCTCCACTGTCAGAGGTCCCTTAGACTGTCCAGGCCTTCTAACTGAGACCCATGTTCAGGGAATCTGAGTTGGTCCAATCCGGTTTTCCCAGCTGTCAGTCTGGGGGTCCATGAGCTCCCCCTTGTTAAGGTCAGCTGTCTCTGTGGGTTTCTGTAACCTGGTCTTGACCCTTGTTTTTTAATCACTTCTCTTTGCAAGTGGATTCCAGGAGTTCAGCTCAGTGTTTAGCTGTGGGTGTCTGCTTCTGTTTCCAAAAGCTACTACATGAAGGTCTAGGATGACATATAACTTTAATGTAATCCCCATGAAATACCAGCACAATTCTTCATTGACCTTGGAAGGAAAATACTCAATATTATATGGAAAATCAAAATATCCAGGATAGTCAAATCAACCATGTACTATAAAGGAACTTCTGGAGGCATCACCATCCCTGACTTTAAGCACTGCTATAGAGCTATAGTTCAAAAAACAGATTGGTATTGTCAAAAAAAATTAGAAAGGTAGATCAATGAAATTGTATCAAAAATGCTGATATTAAGGCACACACCTACGAGAAAAGCATCTTCAACAAATGGTGCTGTCACAACTGGATGATGGTGTGTGGAAGACTGCAGATAGACCATGTCTATCTCCATGCACAAAACTCAAGTCCAAATGGATCAAAGACCTCAACATTAATCCAGCCACACTGATCATCTTAAAGAGAAAGTGGGAGGTACCCTTGAACAAATTGGTACAGGAGACTGCTTCCTGAACATAATACCACTAGCACATACAGTGAGATCGACAATTAATAAATGGGACCTCCTCATACTGAGAAGCTTCTGTAAGCCAAAGGACACAGTCGAAAAGACAAAATGGCAGCCCACATACTAGGATAAGATCTTCACCAATCCTTCATCTGACAGAGGGCTCATCTCCAAAATATACAAAGAACACCAGAAACTAGTCACCAAAACTCTAAATAACCCTATTAAAAAGTGGGGTACCGAACTAAATAGAGGATACTCAATAGAGGAAATTAAAAAGGCTGAAAGACACCTAAGAACATTCTCAACATCCTTAGTCATCAGTGAAATGTAAATCAAGGCAACTCTGAGATACCATCTTACTCCTGTCAGAATGGTTAAAATTAGAAACACCAATGATAGCCTATGCTAGAAAGGATGTGGAGAATGAGTAGCACTCCCCCACTGCTGGGGAGTGCAAACTTATATAGCCATTTTTTATATCAATATGGCAGTTCCTCAGGAAAATGGGACTCAGTCTACCACAGGACCCAGCAATTCCACTCTTAGGCATATACCCAAATGATCCACATCCATGCAACAAAGACATCTGTTCAACTATGTTTCATAGCTCTGTTATACTTCTTGTAATGTAGAACCATGACCTTCAAAGTAGTAATAATAAAATAAAATAATAATGTATAAAAATGAAGAATCTCTTGTGTTTTACTATATTCTGTGACATATTCTAATAATGTTAATAATTTAATTACTAATAAACCTTTGTAAAAAAATGCTATTGTTTTCAACCAAAAAAAGAGGGATGTATAAAAATCTTTCCATGGTCACTGAGTAAAAGTGGTGTTGGAACTCTCTCATTTATTCTCATAGACTACAGTTCCTCCTGAGGCATACTCTTCCACTCTAGAGGAAGTGTACCATATACACTTGAATACAAGACTAAGACTAAGTAGTAACATTTATTCACATGTCCTCCAGAGGGGCCTTACACAACCACACAACTCCATTTATAAAATACTTAAATTTAAAAGATAAATATGGAAAGACATAAAGTAGGAGACCAGTTAGCATGATTAGAGCTAGGAACTGACAGTTATGACAGATGAAAAAAATATTCTTCCCTAGCTGATGTAAATGTCTGAAAACTAAACAATAATTCTAAATGCAAAGCTCTGTAGAGAAACTAAAATTATTCAAACTACATACTTAAAACAGATTTTACATCTTCATAATTTCTTTTCTTGAAGAAAAAAAAAACCTCAAATCATTGCGCACTTCCTATCTTTTCTCTACAGGTAAGGTTATACAGTGCTTCTTACTCAGTGACACAATGCTGTTTAAAAGTTCTTATCATGGGGGAAATCACAATAGGGACCTTGAACCTGACTGTCATAAGGAGAGGTATGGCTAAGATTCTAGAATCTCCTTATTAGTGTTTTATATCATCTACAATGAGCTACTACAAACATACCAAGGGGGAAAAAATCTGCATGTGCATGCATGCTTATGTATGCATATATGAGATTATGTGGATGTATGTACTTATGTATGCATGTGTGTGGATGTGTTTGTGAGCATGTATGTGTGTGTGAGAAAGTTTCTTTTGAAGTCTATTTTTTATATTTTTATTTAATTTAGAAACAATCCTATTTTATGTATCAACCCAGTTCCCTCTCCCTCCTAGCCTCTCATCCCCTGCCACCCCCCATCCACTTCATTCACTCCCCAGGGAGGGTGAGACCTACTTTAAGTACCAGTCATAATTACAACTCTGAAATATATTATCACTGAAATTTTCATATTACAAATACTTTTTGCAACTTTATGGAAATTTTTGTTGTTCAATATTGTTTTCAGCAGAAGGTACACAAAGAGCCAGCTTTGCCATGGAAAACCCTTCTTCTACAAGCTTATATCACATGATAACTCTAATTCACTATTTATTTTTCAATCCTACAATTTCAGTGTTGAGGACTTGAAGTGTCTTTTTTTTCTTTTTGTATCTCATTTGTTGAATATAATCTATTGGTTTGTTTCCTTGAATAAATTCATGCTGCTTGGCTATTTTTTTTTCATTGTAAATAACTTAGCTATTTAGAGAACACATGTAAGCAAATAAGTAACATTCTGTATGAAGCAATCCATTTTAATCTGTTTGGCTAATGTAATTGTGGTCATATGTTTTTATGATCTAATAAAATAAATCTTGCCAGAAGATCAGAGTGCAAACCAGACACACAAGTCAGCTGTAGAGACCAGGCAGTTGTGGTCCACATCTTTTGTCTCAGCAGCCACAAAGTTAGCCTTAGAGGCCAGGCAGTTGTGGTATACAGCTTTAATCCCAGCACTATAGGAAAATATAAGGTGTATGGATACAGGAGTGAAGTGTATTCAGTTTGCAGTCACACTAAGGACAGGATTTCCCCCTTTTGGTCTGAGCCATGACAGAGGTAAGAATTCTCTAGTGGTTGGCTGATTAGCTTTTCTGATCTTCAGCTTGAATTCCAATATCTTTCTCTGAGTTTTTATTATTTGTGCTACATGTAATCACATTTTACTAAAGGGGGAAAAAAGTGACATTTTGCCTCGTCAGAAAATATAATGCTATGCTATCTTTTGTATATTTTTCCAGTTCCTATTCCTCACTGGACTGTTTTGGGATGATCTCCTTCACACCTGTCTTATTTTAAAGTTTTGCTTATAAGTGTCTGTGCCACCTGCTTCTGTAAATCATCTTAACTTTAAAAATGTCTGTGCTTCTTTTACAACAAAATTACCCCTTCCTGAAAGAATTCTAAATAAGATGCAGAAGAGATTTTTAAAACCTAGGAGACAGGAACTAGAAATATAATGGGCCATCTACAAAACCCACCAATATTTGCATACATACGGAAGCAAGAAATAAACATTGTATTGTGAGGTAAAAAATGGAAAGTTGTGGAGAATAGATCTGGAACCTAAATGATGCCCATTTTGCTTCTTGCTTTGCTAGGATTGGGATTTATAATATCAAACAAGTTATCACTTTGAGTTTTCTTAAGTGGACATAAAATAGTGCCATACCATAATCATTTAGAAAGATAAATACATATTCAATTGTAAAAATGTCTGGTTTAATTGTTAGTATGATTATTTTTGGCTTTGATATTTCCAATATGGGAAAAGGCATATAAATCAGAACTACTAAGCAAGATTTGTACACATACCACCTCATTCTTAAGCTCTGTAATATATGATGGTGAGTTTCAGAATTTAAGAAAGAAAACAATATAATTGTCCTATATAGAAACCACTCCAGAGCCACTGGAGACAAGTCAGAAATCCAGATGATGTTCTATAAGAAACCTGCAATCATCAGAGTGGAAAAGGACAAAATAGGTATGGGGTGAAGTCATGAAAGTTAAAAGATTAGAATTTAGTCCTTCTTGAATACAAAACAATATTCAGGTTTCTGCCTTGGGGATCAGAGTAGACAGCTACCACTGCTCAAGAGGAAATTGGAGATGAATGAGAATGCATGGCAGCCATTTTCTTCCTTAGGAGTGAACTAATAAAAATGAGTTCAGACGTGCATATATTAGTTAATGCTATAAATGAGAACTCAACAAGAGGAGGTGTCGGTTCTGCTACTCTGGAAGGAATTTGCACTCCATTTGTTCAGCACCTGGAATCGCCCTAGTCACTCCTTTCAAAGATCAGAGAACATATATAGCATAGAGGTATATGTTCTGCAACTCTGAGTAATGTCAAGATTCAATAGCATCAGTAACTCTCCCAGCACTGGTTTCTGAAGGATGCCAGCATTCTTACTGCTGCAGCAATGCAAGCTATTCAGAAATAAGGTTCAGAGTTAACATTCTCAGCTGCAGCTTAAAGCTGGAATTCAAGAGATGATACAGGATGGAGGATGACACTGAAAATATGCACCGTGTCTGCGTGCTCAGACCCAGTTTGCTTATGACAGCAGGATTCAATGGAGATGATATCTTGCACAAAGCAAATGATAAGTTCTCCCTCAGCAGAAGGATAGTTTGATGAGGTAAGAGAGGAAGCACAAGTTAGGCCATCAAGGACGTAGGCGAATTGGGTCATTTCAGGGCCCAAGACTGAAGGAAAGTATCAAGAAATAATATATCTCCACAGGTCACATGCTATCCCACAATGTACAAGATCAACTCAGCAAGGTAGCAAGATCTAACATTCTAAGTAAATCCATGGGACCTAGAAATTGTACCTAACTCTTGGGAAAAATTGATGCCAACAAGGTTCTTATTGTAATGATAGAACTGAATCCTGAAATTAAGCACAGCAGGGAAGAAATGGTTCTAGCACAGATGTCAAAAGCTATCATTGGCTTCTGTGATAAAACATTCTTTTTTTGGCCCTTAAGCTCTGGCCAGTGGCCTATGTAGGTCAATGATGCAGAGCAGGAAAAGCCGAACTTCACACGTTAGTGACTTTCTGAGTAACTTTTGAAATGTTACAGACATCCAAAGATTTATTTTTTGTTAGCAACCCTTCATTGCTAATAGTGCCCACCAGCTGCCGTGCTTTACAATGATTATGTTCCTCAGCATAAGAGATAAAACTAATAATAATAAATAGCTCAAATCAGCACCAGTTGGCATAATGCTCATGAATGGGAAACTGGGACCTACTTGGTTTTTAAATAAAAGAAGCTTGGGTGGCCAAAAATATAGTATTTTTTTGGTGTTGTGTGGTGTGTGTGTGTGTGTATGTGTGTGCATTTGTGTGATTTTTTTGTGTTTTTTCTAATTCTTGTTTATCTTGCTTATTTCTTGTTTAATATGTAATTTGGTTATCCTGAAATGACTTTTTTTTCTCTAGCACTTTACATCTTTCCACAGGAAAGGAGATATAGAAATTTTCCCCTGATATTTTAATAGATTTCTGATTGATTCCTTTCTTATCTTAGCCACCACAGCCTCAGTTTTGTATTGAACATAGGCTGACAAATTCTTCTGTCATCTATAGCTGTTTTCAAAGCAGAAATGAAGACAGAGCTGAAATTCTACTGTTTTAGCAAAAATTGTTTTGCAATCACAGATAATCCATGCATCATTGTTTTTGTTTATTTATGGTAAAGAAAACATATATAATTGATATTTTACTTTAGAACAAGTATTTACCTGTTTAGTATAATTTAAAAGGTACACAATGCCCTTTGATCTCCAATCTTTAAAATCTTTAATGAAACGAAAACACATTCCATAATTAGATGTGTTTTTAAGTCCCCTTAGGGTCTTCTTCCTTAAATTAAATCTGTGAAATACAAATAACTCACAGAGATAATATATATTAAGGGATCTACTTTTCCATACTTTCATATGAGGCAATGAAATTACTCCCTAAAATAAATCTTAGAAATTGAACATATAAATAAGGTTGTGCAAATAGGATTAGAAATTTACCCATATTTAATTTATTTTGCATTTTGACCAAGTCCACTTAGCCCTTAAGTCAGCTCTATGAAATCTCAATTAATCTCTGGAAGCTAGTGTGAAAATCGATATGAGAGAGGGGCAAAGAAGACCAAGGTCAGACTCTGAGAAAGTTGGTTTTCTTATATTAATAATAGTCATCTGTGAGCCCATCATTGATGAGTGCATTCAGCAGAGAATGAAGTTTCCATACTTCTCTATATTTTGAAAAATAATGAGTATTCTATAGCTTACATCTTTCTTTACTCTGAAGGACAGTAAGAGAAGTGAAGCAAAAATGTTACGGCCATTCCAAATGAGTAACAGAAATGAAGTTACACAAATGTGACAAGATGGAGTCTTAGAGACAAACAACACTAAGTTTCAAGTATGACCAATGTTAAATTCATAGGAGACTCTTGCTTTGGGCTAAGGTCCTGTCCTAAGTCCCAGGAGACCTCATCAGACTAGCTGGAACTAGTCACATTGTCTATACAAACTAAAAGAGCTCTATAGTAAACAAGCTTGTGAAGAAATTGGGGATTTACAGTTGCCTATCATCAACTGATGAGAAAGGGACTAGAACTTCTGAGTTGAGTGTGAAAAGACAGTTATTTATGCAGTAATCTGTACGGCATGTAACTAAAATGATCCCCTGCTTTTTACCCCTTGATTCTGTTTCTTGCATCACTTTTCAAAAATACTTTTTCTACAATTCAAAACCTAAGAATTTTTGTTAGGAAAAAAATATGATAATACTGGGATATTAATGTCTTTGACTTGTGTGTAGTCACAATCATTCACACTTATAATGAATTGAATACCTCATGATTGTAATGATGTTGTGGCCCATTAAGGTTGAAATCACAATATTCTACTCAATGGTGTATTCTGAGAAACCAGCACAGAGGATGGTCCATTGGAGCTAGTGACACAATAACAGAAAATAAAGAAGAAAAGGAAAACCATACAGAAATGAAGTTCCATTAAAAAACACACAAAAATATGTCAAAACCTTAAACTTAATAACACAAAACTCTCACATGGCCATACTGGTGATGACTACTTAATTTCAAATGGGTACAATTTTTCAGAAAGTAATTTAACCATTCTTGTAAAATTTTAAGTGCTGATATTCTCTCACTGACCATTTGAGTGAGAGAACCTAGCTTACATAAAGAATTGTTTAAGTATTAGAAGTCCATTACATCTTTACAGCAGAAAGAACTGAAGTCAAGGCAAATGTCTGTCAATCAACTGAGAAATGGCTTATGGAACATTTACCTAAGGAATTAATGTAAAAGGGCTCAAGAATGTATAGTGGTTTGAAGGGAAAGTCTTGTTTCAGAGGTTTTAAAAAAATCATGTTTCTTCTAGAGAAGACAGCAAGTGTTTAAAATAAAAAGAGATCAAAAGCTACTCCTCATCCACCAAGGAGGCTTTTTGACTGACTTGCCACCTCTCATTCGATGTTTTTTTTTTTTTTTTTTTTAAACTCACAGCAACGTGGGAACACTTCCCACATACTGTCTCTAATAATGGACAGTAACTTAGGTCCTCCTGTCTCTATCCAGTAGGAAATTTCATCCGAGCAAACTCTACAGAGACAAGCCCATCTACATACCTCATAGATTAAACTGCTACTCGCACTGACAGGTTTTGCCCTCATCGCTGACAATACTAGTCCCATTTTCCTAACCGTGGTTTATAATTGCTCTTCCAGCTTCAGGTGTGAACCTGCTATGAGGATTATCAATAAGGGGAAGGGATGAATCCACAGAGTTGATTTCTGCTTAGGAGATGAACAAGGTAACAGGTCCCATATTTATGGCCCCTGCTATTCTTATGAATAGGGAACCATTCATTTAAACAAAATCAATGCCTAAGAAATAGCTGCCCTTAGGTAAATGTGAGACCTTTCCCTACCACATCATTGCCATTTGTATCTGGAACATACAGCTAATGCTGATAAGGATCTTTAGTTCCTGAGGATAGACTGGACTATAACATCTATCCTCGGAGATACCACTAAGGGTTTCTTGGTGGTTCACAGAGCCCATATGCACAGCTTTGCTTTTCTTAGTGTGCAAACTCTGCTTTTTGTTTTGTAGCATTAGGATGAGAAACATAGTGAAATCTAATGGATAATATTTGAGTATCATAAGATGTATTTTTTGATGTTAATTAGAATGTAACTCTTCTGAAGTCAGGTGTTCTGAGACCTTGACAGCAGCTTGAATCAAAGCACTTTCTCTTATGTTTCCTCAAGGTGACGACAACCTTGCCACTCATCTGGACTACGGCTCTGCCTTTTGAACTTCACAGGAAACACGGAAGTCTGTGGCTTTGTCCCAAATCGGTGACTACAGATCTGATTTAAAATAACATTTGATGTTTTAAGGCTTTTAAAAGGCTTTTCTGTCTGCCATAATTGTGGCTTAGTTTTTTTCTATTTCTTTTTCTTTTCTTTTTTTTTTTTTTTTTAATTTTTTTCTATGAAACCTCTTCTAGGAGTTCCAGGGCATTGCTTCAGGAAGAAACAAATAGCTTGGTTTAATCCTTTCTTTTATTACTATTTTCTTTTAAACACTCTAAATCCTTTTATTGATCCACTTTTTTAAGTCCAGTGGTGTTTGCTTTTACTCTAGATCCCTGGACTATCCAGTTTCTGGTTATTGGTTCCTTAAGTATGCATGGGTTCCTTCTTGTGGCATATGTCACAACTCAAATCAGACATTGGTTGGCTCCTTGCACAAATATCCCTAGGATATTTTTCAGGCAGGAAAGACTTGTTGTAGGTAAAAGGTTTTATGTGTGGGTTTGTGTTTATATCTCTTTTTTGGTATCCTGCAGAGTACTTTTCAGAACCAGAGAAACCTGAATATAAAGTTGATGGGTCCCTACAGCCATCTGCTCAAATTCTCGACTTCCAGTGAGTTGCGTGGTTATTATCCTCAGCAATGGGACCCAGCTATCCTATCAGTTTATACATTTAACTTACTAAAAATAGGCATCCTACAAAAAATTCTACAGATTCAATGCAATCTTCATCAAAAATTCAACATAATTATTTATAGAACTTGAAATGACAATGTCAACTTCATATGGAAAATCAAAAAGCCCAAGGTAGCCAAAACAATCTTGAACAATAAAAGAACTCCTGGAGGTCTCACCATTTCCAGTTTCAAGTTTTACTATAGAATAATCAAAACCATGAGGTATTGGAATAAAAACAGACACATATGATCAATAGAACTGAATGGAAGACCCAGACTTAAACCCACAGACATTTGGAAACTTGATTTTTGATAAAGAAACCACAAACACACACTGGGGAAAAAAGACTGAATGTTTAACAAGTGATGCTGGTTAAATGGGATGTCTGTAAGTAGAAGAACTCAGACAGATTTATACTTGCCACTCTGGACAGAACTAAAGTCCAAGTTGATCAAAAAGCCAAACATAAAACCAGATACACTGAACTAGATAAAAACAAATTGCAAAACAGCCTTGAATGCATCCACACACAGAAAGATTGCTGAACAGAAAACTGATAGACCAGGAACTAAGAGCAACAATTCAGAAATGGTACCTCCTGAAATAACAAAGCTTTATCTCTTTCAATGCAGGTGGAGAATAGCATCTTGAGAAGCCACACAGGACTTTGAATTCATACAATGTAAGAAGTGACTTTATTGACCCAGAATATCACACAAAGCCAAATGTTTTCAACCTAATTCCACATGCTGCTTTTGACTTTCTTTTTAAAAGCAAGATAGGGTTTCTCTGTAGCCTTGGCTGTCCTGGAACTTGCTGTGTAGAAAAGGCTAGCCCTAAACTATAGGGATCTGCCTGCCTCTGCCTCTAGAGTACTGGAATTAAAGACATTCACCATCCAGCTGTTTCAAACTTTTATAGTGAATATTTGTTCTTTTCACAGTTACTTTCAACCTGCTACTTTCAGAGAATTATATCAGACCTATTATCATAACACACACACAATTAATCAAAAATAGTTAAGAAAGTTTTTACCTCGTAAGCAAGAAAGGGCATGATTTTGGTCAACAGAATTGTTATGAGTAGATTTTTCCGCCTGCTGCTTAGTCTTGTCCCGCCGCCGAGCGAGCTCCAAATAACACACAGAGACCCTGTATTAGGTATAATGCTGTTGGCCAGTTACTTGTTTCTTATCAGCTAGCTCTGTCTTAAGTATTAACCCATTTCTATTAATCTAAGTATTTCCACGTGGTCTCATCTTACCAGAGAGAGGCTGGCAACTCCTCTCTACTACTTCCTCAAATCTTCCTTGTCTCCTAGTCCTGCCTATCTTGTTTTCCTATTGGCCAGCAGTGCTTTATTCATTAACCAGTATGAGAAACATATTTACAGACTGGCATCTCCCATCACAGAATAAACATATTTTGAAAAAAATAAATCTTAGTACTGCTAGTCCCACCACTTGCAAACCTTGAATGTGACACAAGAGAAAAGCAGATCTACTCTAGCTTATTCAGTGAGTTCTTAGGCAATGAAAGTATTGTAACTGAAAAAATGTGTTTAGCACTTTTAGAATGATGCCTAATTTAGACTTCTGGCTTCCGCAAGTATGTGTACATATAAGCATGAGCACATATATGTAAATGAACTTGCACACACAAAAAAATAAATTCCGAGAATTAGGCATAAAACAAGCATTTAAATAGAACACAATGAAAAATATTTAATACAGATATAGAAATTGTGATAGAATGAAGTGTTCTAAAATTACTAAAGTCTAATTAAATAGTCCTAACTTTGTTCTATATGCTCATACTGCTAGAAGAAAGACTGAGAACACAAATTAAAGATATTAAGGAAAAAAATACTCACATCAAACCTCTAGAAAATACCTGAATAAACAAAATATACTGACTAGTATTAATAAGGAAAAAAACGCATTTCAACAGAAATGATTACTAAATCTGCAAACATACCAGTTGTAATTGTGCCTGTGCCACATGAAACACAAAAAGACTGTAAATAAGTTACTGAGCACTGAGGGATTGCAGAACACCTTGAAATAATATTATAAAACCATAATTGGTATCAAAGAGGAGGAAAGAGAGTGATGGTGAGAATAAATAAATAATAGCAGAAATAATGACTAATGTTCTTCCTAAAGTTAATTAAAACAACAAATGTATATATATATATATATATATATATATATATATATATATATATATGTAGATAGAGTTTCTTTTCCACATGGTCCCACAACCCTTTAGCTCCAAATAAACACACAGAGACTTATATCAATTAGAAACTGTTTGACTGATGGCTCAGACATTTTACTGGCTAGCTCTTTCTTAATTATTAACCCAACCCATTTCTATTAAACTATGTAGTGTCATGAGGCTATGGCTTACCTGTAATGCTGAAGCATGTTACTCCTCTTGGCCATTACATGGCATCTCCCTGGCAGCTTCTTTCTGCCTTCTTCTCCCCCAAATTCTCTTTGTCCTGTAGCCCTGCCTATACTTCCTGTCTAGCTACTGACCAATCAGTGTTTTATTCATCAACCAATAAGAGAAAATTATATACAGAAAGACATCTCCATCAGATATAGCTGACAGGGATTCAAATAAGACCAAGAGACAAGCAAAGGATCTGCTCATAAGATAAAAAGAGATGACAGTAAAGATGGTGACAAATTTCTTTTTAGAGTACGCTTAAGCCAAAAGAGAAAGCAGAAATAATATTTGTAAGATATTAAAAGAAAATAAAAGCAACAAAACACTGTTAAAATGAATTTAATCTCAACAAAACTATATTTTTAGTAAAGATTTTGTTTTTCAGACACACAAAAATCTGAAAGAATCATGATTAGTGTAACTGCACAGCAGGAAAAGATCCATGACATCAACATCCAGCATGATGAGACTTCAAGGGAAATAATAATGACCATTAAGAGATGCGATTATAAAAATGAAGGGAACAGGATGCTCATGGAAATTATAAGTGATAGTTACTGTGCTTTAAAGTGTAAAAGATTGGTTGCTTAAAGCAAAACTACTAATATATTATGGCACTTGTAACATTTGCAGAAGTACAAAACGTATTAAGATATTACAATGAAAAAATAGTTTTGTTTTGGTATTCAATTAAAGGCACACATATATCAAAATAGAAGATCCACTATTAGACTCAGGTACAATATTGATTCTTGATAAAATTTACAAAGCAAAATCCCTAAACGTATAATCAGTGGGAATATGTTTACTTGACCTTGACCATTAAGGACATCTGTCTCTTCTTCCAGACATAGTAATTGACATGCTAATACAGAAAGAATAAATCTCATAGAGACTCAACCCTACACAGACAACTAAGGAATAGGAGGAATAGTCTTCCCCAGAGAAGAGCCTGCACATTGGATATTCAATACCAAATGGTCAGGTCTGAAACTACACACATACAAATGCGATCATGTGGATTCAGCAGGATATGTTTGTATGTATGTATGTATACACATACATACATACACACACACACACACACACACACACACACACACAACACACACACACACACACACACACACACACTCCTTGCATGGAGGAAACTGAATGAAGGATAAGTGATATAGTCACATTTTAGTTTCCAAAATTAAAATACATGAAATAGAAATCATAGTTTTGCAAATCAATAAAAACAACTGATAGCCAAGTAGATTCATTAAAAACACCATCCTTAATAAAACTGTTCTGTGATAACACCATGCCTATGAAATACATAAGTTATACTTCAGCCTCTATAATACTGTGTGAACAAGAAATTTATGTACTACATCTTTGACTAATGTAGAGTTATGCTACCATGACAGTGATTTCTGTTTAATCTCATTGATATAAATTACCATAAAGATGAGGACCAGTTTGAATCAACTGAAGTCAGATCAATGGTTGTCCAAGAAAGAGGGGAAAATAATTGATGTTGGCTATTGGAGGTGGAAATTTCATGGGTACAGGGTACATACGTGTGTCAGAACTTACAAATGTATACTTTTTAAATGTGTTCACTTCATTTAATGAATATTATAACTTCTATAAACAATAGTGAGAAAGATACAAAACATTTCAGAAACCTAAATACTAAATGAACTTTCAAAGATTAAAAGAATTGTAAATTGTGGAAATGAGTTGAGGCTATGAGGTGACAGCACCTAAGGTACCACAGATCTGTTCTTGTGAAGTCATGAAAGCTTATTTTAGCCAGACCCATAATGGGTATTCCACTCAGACAAAGCAATACTTGCCCATGTAGTAGAGTCTACGTTTGAACAAAATATAACAAAGAAATGCAGTGATCAAAAATAAAAGTATTGTCCTGCCCATCATGTTCTCTGACATTGTGAACCTCTATTTCTGGGACACACAGCTGCCATTGAGACAAAAATACAATATTGGATAATTTGATAAAATGCCCTCAGCTCAGTAGAAAGAATCGGATGTACATGGGGAGTTCACACAAACTCTATTGGTAAAAACTATTTCACCCCACTCTCACCTCTTCTTTCACATTATTTATACACCAGAGTTCTTTTGAAGGGGAAAAAGAGTGGGAGATTTGGGGGCAGGGATATTGAACCCAGCTTGGACTATGTGGTGGATGATATCAGAGTGCTGGAAGACCAAAGTGTGCTCGTGAGATAGATGTGTGATACAGGATTTCAGGTTGGCAAATCTGTTTGGTGGCTCTTTGGTCTTCACTCAAAATAATGCAGTGAGAAAAGACTGTCTGGGTCAGAGATGTTCAAATTTTTGCTTAGCAGTAAAAAGCAGTTACACTCCAAATATTCATTCTATCTTAAATAATTGCATAAAGGCAACCATGTCTTAAAATTTTTGTTCAAACAGGTCCAATAATTCTAACAAGCAATGATAAAACAGGGCTGTGCAGCAACATAACTACACATCTTTGTCATAGTACAAGACTCTTATCAAAATGCCTCACCCTAGAGAATCTTGCTATAGATTTGTTTGTGACCTAGTGAGATCATCTGAATTGGTCAAACTTCTTTAAAATGTATATTTTACAATTGCTGATTGAGACTTTATGCCTGGCTTCAGAAAAGAGTGGTTTTGTGTCTGATTTCAAAATAGAAAGCATTTCCAACTGGCATAATTTTTATTAATAAATTAATAAAGACTTTGTAAAAGAAAAAAGGCAAGTTTCAAGGTTTTAGAAGCCATTATTGTGGAGGGTATCAAAGAGTTTTCTTAGAGCATACAAGATCAGCTAAAAATATTTCTTTTGAGAGAAATTTTCCTGGCTCTCAAAGATGTCATATTTGGATTTGTAAGTGGAGGAGTAGACACAAGTGGTTTTATCACATGGGAAAACAGGCCTAAAATACATGGCAAGCCATACTGAAGTCACAACTACGTTCAATGTTACTGCATACAAAGCATTGTACACAAGCAAACACACATTGATAATGATTCAGAAGAGTAAATGTTTGACAAAGCAGACTCATGCAAACTAGAAGTTAATTGCTAATGTTTGTTTCCAGCCAATTTTTACAAATTAAAATTCTGCTTCAGCCAAAAGAGTGTGTTTTAAAATAAGCTGATATCAACATTTATAAGCAAATAATGATTAAAAATAATGCAACACATTTAAACTTCTGCTTAGCTAATCTTTGGCCCATCTTCATTATGCAGAATATTTTTTCCATGAAACAGAAAACAATATCCTCAGATCATAAAGAGAAGGCTTGTATCTAGTGAATTGGTGTTTTACATGCTACAAATATATATATATAAACATCTACATCCGTGTTTTGGCATCTTGTCATTTCTGTGTATTGTAACCTCAATTGTGACTTACATGTGTCAGTATCATGTGTAATTCCAAACACACAGTTTTCAATAGATGTCCCAAGTGTGACAGCAGTAGATAAACTCCAGGCTTCATAAGAAAATAGAGTGTGTAGAAAAAAAGGGTAGGAGAGAGGTCAATAACATGTGTAAATACTAATACATAATTAATCATTCAATGTGTAAAGAGGCTTAGTTTGCTTTTGAAGAGATAAATATGAAATTTGTTCATTACCTTTTTGTACCCAGTACTGTTTTTAGGCTACATTTTCTAAAAAAACCTTTGAAAACCCAACTGCTCTGGTTTGCTTTCTGTTCCTGTGATAAATAAAGTGAACAAAAGCAAATTGGAATGGAAAGGGCTTATTTTATCTTACGTTTTGCAGTTCATCAGTAAGGAAAGTCAGGGCAGCAACTTAAGCAGGAACTGAATGAGAGATGAAGCAGAAATGATGCTTCCTGAATCCTTCCTGCTGACTCCCTCAATTTGCTTTCTTGTACAACCCAGAATTACCTGCTAGTGGCTAGCACCAATGATACTGAGCTTTGTCCTCCAATATTAACCATTAATCATGAAGATAGCTTATAGGCTTAACTATAGGCCAGTCCATGGAAGCATTTTCTCAACTGAGCCTCCCTACTCTCAGATTATCCTATCTTTTGTCAAGTTTAGAAAAACCTAATTCATCATCAACTCTAAAGACAAAAAGCACAACCATAAAAAAAGACAGTAGAAACAAAATTTGTTTAAGATCACAACTATTGTCCTTATAACTATGTGCAAATTTCTATCCTTTCATTAGAAAATAAAGCATTCCCATATTTTAACCCAATTTCTGACAAACTTTTTGAGCTTATGTCTGAACACATTTTTTTAACTTTTTAAAGACTCTTTCAACCCTAAAGAAAAAAAAACCTATTCTCTGGCTTGAGGAATCCATATAAAAATCAATTACAGGTTATAAATATCCATGAATTAAAATTCTTGCAAAGAAATACACCTTCCATGTATAGCAATAATTAACTGCTTAAAGCTTCAACTGTGTGGAGTGATTGGAATGTTGTAGGCCCAGAGCCTATCTGTAATTTATTAAGGCACTATGTTTAGTCTTTAATGGCCATTCCTTGCCGATATTAATTTCTGACCACACATCCTTAATATTAACAGAAGATATCTTTTGGAATGCAGTACAGACCACTACTTTCCACCAACCAAAACACTTAAGAATATTGTCCCCATCTGTGGTTTATAATAGAGATTCCTGAGCTTTGTAGTAAACTCTGTGTTCAATGTTTCCTCCTGTGTATGTCAAATATACCTTAATTTCTGACTTTCCCTATTGTGCTACTATAGAAACAGCCAATTTGGAAATCACAATGACAGTTCCTCAAGAAAATGGGAATTAGTCAACCTCAAGATTCAGTAATTCCATTCTTATGCATATACCCAAAAAATGCACATTCATACAACAAGGACATCTTTTCAACTATGTTTACATAGTAGCATTATTATAATAGCCAGAACCTGGAAGCAACCTAGATGCCCCTCAATTGAAGAATGGATGGAGAGAACGTGGTATATTTACACAATGGAGTACTACTCAGAGGAATACCATATTGTCATCCTGAAATTTGCAGGGAAATACATTGAACTACAAGAAACCATCCTAAGTGAGCTAACCCAGTCACAAAAAGACAAACATGGTAGGTACTCACTCATGTATGGATTTTAGATACAGAGCAAAGGATTACCAGCTTACATTTCACATCACCAGAAAAGCTAGGAAACAAGGAAGACACTAAGAGACATTCATGGTCCCTTGGAGAAGGGGAAAGGGGGAAAATTATATAATCTCAACCTTTTAACAATTTTCAATCATTTATCTTCATACATGGTCCCCTGGAAAAGAGGAAAGGGGCAAGATCTCCTGAGCAAATTGGGAGCATGGAGGGAGGGGAGAGAGAGTTAGAAGAAAGAGAAGGGGAGAAGAGGAGGGGAAATGTGGGCATGAGGGAACAGAAAGATAGATACAGGGAAAGAATACGGGAGAACAAGAAAAGATATACCTTAATAGAGGAAGCCATTTTGTTTTGAAGAGAAAACTGACATTAGAGAAGTGTCCAGATACCTATAAGGATGAACCCATCTAACAATCTAAGCAATAGTGGAGAGGCTACCTTTAATGTCCTTCCCTGAAAATGAGATTGATGACTACCTTAGATGCCATTATAGAGCCATCATCAAGTAGCTGATGGAATCAGAAGCAGACACCTATAGCCACACACTAGCAGAACTCCTGGAATTCTGTTGTAGAGAGGAAGTAGTGATAAGCAAAGGAGTCAAGACCAGGCTGTAGAAACCCACAGAAACAGCTGAACCTGAACAAAGGGGAACTCATGGACCCCAGTCAGATAGCTGGGAAACCTGCATAGGACTGACCCAGATGCCCTGAATGTGGGTGTTAGTTAGGAGGACTGAGTAGTCTATAAGACTTCTAGTAATGGATCAGTATTTATCCCTAGTATAGGAATGGACTTTGGGAGCCCATTCCACATTGAGGGGTACTTTCTCAGTCTAGACACATGGGGGGAGGGGCTAGGCCCTGCTCCAAATGATATGACAGACTTTGAAGACTCCACATGGAAGGCCTCAACCTCCCTTGGTGGGTGGGCAGAAAGGGGATGGGTTGGGGTTTGTTGGGGGTGATAGGGAAGGATAGAAGAGTGAGGGAACTGGAATTACCACGTAAAACAACTTTGTTTCAAATTTAAATAAAAATGGAAAAAAATAATGATAATAAAAAGAAACTGCATGAAATCATTACTGTGTTTTGAATTTGGAATTTAGGCTAGCCTGGATTTGTTTTACTTGGCGATAATCATTCATGTTTGGCTCCAGGGGGGGAAAAAAGATATTTCTTACCTTCTTTGTGGTGGTGAAGGATGTTTTTGCAAGGATATATAAACCAGTATGTTACTTGCAAAACAAAATCTAAACCCTGTATTTTCTATTTTGTTTTTTGGGATATGTGCGCTTTGAGAATGTGTGTGTGTATGTTTTCTTTCTTTATTTATTGTATGTTTTCTTAAGCATGGATGTACTTGTACGGATGCCTGTTTGTACAGGTCCACTGTAGACATCAGATATCTTCCTCAATTGTTATCCACTCTGGTTGTTGAGCTATTGCCATTTGTGGGACCTGGAGCCTGCCATCTCCACCTAGTCTGTCTAGCTCATTGACCAGGAGCTCCCCTGTCTCTGACTCCCTGATTTTGGGATGAAAAGTGTCTACCATGACTGCCAAGTTTTTTCATGAGTTTTGGGAGCTGAATTCCAGTCCTGATGTTTGCACAGTAAGCAGTAAGTACCTTACCCACTGAGTCGTGTCAAGACAGGAAAACTAGGATATACTCTTGTCTAAAGTTTGCTCAGTGTAAAGAACCTATTTTTAAAGTTAAATGCAGACCATGCTAGAAAAGACACGCATTGCCAAGTCCTTCACGACACACCATAAATGTGAACGCAAAGTGCTCCATTTTAAAATCAATCAAGGTGATGCAAAGCTTAAACTGCAATTGATTTTGGCTAATTTGCAAGTAGAAAGGTTTAGAACGTGAATAATTTCTTTCCCACTTTAGCTGGTTCACCAGCCTACTCAATGAGTTGCCTAATTATTAGCCCTGCTTGTTTGTTTATTTACTTCAGATTATTCCTGAGTGAGATAACTTTCGATTTATTTCAACTGTCCTTGGGTAGATGAAAGAAACTACAAAGTAAATGGGGAGGAAGGTGAGAGGCTTTTTTTTTTTAATTAACTTTTATTTTTTATTTATTTATATTTTTTTAAGCCACTTGGGGACAAGTAAAAAGAAAAACCTCAAAACCAAGATGTTAGTTTGTAAACTATGTATTTTTTAAATTGAGCTAAAAGAGTGAAAAACAACAGTCCATTTTAGCTTCCTTTAAATGATTTCACAGAAAGACAAGAATAAAAAGAAAGAACAATAACTCAATCCCATTAGGCTGAGATTAGAATGACAACAAATTATTTGTTCTGATGGCATTCCTCATCAGGAAGCCTCAAAACCTTGCTCTCTTGCCAAGCCACAAGCATGCAAGGTTCTTTTAAATAGAGTTTGTTACATTTTAAAAACTATAAAGGCAACCTACTGTCCCAACATTAAGAGAAGCTGCACTTCGGAAGCACTGATGCTCCCTCTCATTGATTTCCCCAAAACTTTTCTTAAAAAAGAGCAGAGGCAAGGGCATTCTCAATGCTGATGGAGATAATCAGGACAAATATCCCAATGTATCCCTCCAATTTCTTGTGTATGTAAATGTGTGCCAATAAGTGAAATATAAAATACAGAACCATATGCAAACACACATAAAGTAAACATAAACACTTGCAAATTTGAATTTTTGTTTCAGGGAAATGACGACTCAGTAAAACTTTTTTAGCAGAATAAGTGGCTGGAAATATCGGCTGTTTTCAAGAATGCTCAATTAATCGGGTATCTCCTTTTTTCCAAATTGTATATTATGCAAAGTAATTGCCCTACTTTCCTTTGATAAAATTATTGGTTTATCTGAATACAGTTAATTTAAAATCTGCTTGTGGTAGGGGAGTTTGCACCTTACTTTTCAACTTAATGAGGTTTTACTGAATATTCATACAATTATTAAAATATTTTTGTAGAATTATACTTACTGCTATTATAACTAAAGTTCTAGCTGCATTTAAATGTGTGGGGTTTTTTTTTCTTATAGAAATTTTAAAACCTGGTGCATTGTTCGCATTTTCCATGCTGAAAGACAGTCTGTCAAACTGAAATAGCTACACAATACAAGCCATTTTGTGACTCAGTTCTTGATTGCAGACAGCTGAGATTCAATAGCTACAGGGGAATTGAGGACATCATCCAGACGTCTGTAATAATCCCCCCTAGCTTTTTCCTTGCTAACTTGAAAGCTGCATCAATGTGTCTGCCTATTTTTTGGCCCTATAATTAAACAGGAGAGAAGCATGGATACACATTTTGATCATATAAATTTTAGCAACTCACAAAAACACTAACGAATATACACTCTGAGTTATCTCATCCGGAAGCTTTGGTTTGATGGTTCCTAGGACCCTGAGTTCAGGAATATAACCTCAAAGATATCCTAGAATCACAGAATATCTTCAGCATCAGGGCACAATCAGAGACCACCACAACTACCAGATCCTTCACACACACACACACACACACACACACACACACACACACACACACACACACACACACCATGCATATGTAACTCTCTGAGATGAGTCAAATGATATTGATAGCCCATTACTGCCGCACCAGACTCTTTTTATGAAAGAAAAGCAACAAGACAAATGGTGTATTCTGCAACATAGCAGAATACAGAGTAGGCAAAGGAATAATAGAATTGTTCTTACTCTTAAAAAAAAAAAACTCAGTGACCAAACAAATAAAATAATACATCCAAAAGTTCCACATAGATGCTAGCTATGAAATCGCATCTGAAATATACTTCTAGACTTATTTATATCAATTGCTATGAACTTTTATTCATAGTCATCCATTTCTACACAGGTCCACATAGTCCAACATTGATTTGCAGTCATTGGAGCTGGCATTTAAGTGGCTTCTCTTAACATAATGGCCAATGTTTTTGTTCCTCTGTTCATGGGGACTTCAGTGCTGAAAATAATCTGTAACTAAAAAGAGCTCAGGCTAATGCTAACCTCACGATAATGGGAAGGAATATAGATAATGAGACTATGTCACGTAGTTCTCATTTTCCAACACTAATAGTCTGAGACTTCTGTAAGTCTCCTCCCACTTTTTTGTATGGCAAATCTTCTTTCACTGTTTCGTGTGTTATTGTTACGCCCAAACTTCCATCCTGTGCATTAGTAGATCCTGAATCTTCTACTCAACCATGAGGCTAATCCCTGATGTCTTTGTAGACTGTCACAAAGTAAGACCCTGCTAGGCTTAGAAGTCTTAAAGGATGGAGTCCATAATTCGTAATCAGTTTAGGAACCAACCTCCTTATCTCTCTGTTTTAAGAAAGGGAAAGTACAACAGCTGACCTCCTTAGAATTTGAAATGCTGTATGATTGAAGTGTCAGAACCCTACTCCCTACTTTAAGCCAGGGTCTTTTTATGTAGGTTTGGCTATTGCGAAACTCTCTATGTAGACAACGATAGCTTCAAACTAACAGAGATCCACCTCACTCTACCTTTTCAGTGCAGGGATTAATGGTTTGCACCAGTATGCAGTTTTTTCCTTTCCACATAAAAAATACCATGAAAAGGGGGAATGTGGTGGTGGGATAAGACAATGCTATTTTAGTAGGCTTTTCTTTCCTTCTTTCTTACATTCCATAATATATATTAGTGGAAATGAGACCAGGGTAGTACCCCTAGTTCTTCCCAAGTTATTGGAAGATCATAAATACTTGCTGTTTATCTCTTCACTAAGAATTAATCCAAATTGATTTGCTAGTCACCATCAAGAAAACATCTGTCCCAGAACCTCCAAGAAAAAGTGCTATGTCTGAAAACTTGTTAAAAAAAAAAAAGACAGAGGAATAACATTGGTAACATGCTATATGCTTGTAACCTCTACCTCCCTTAATAAACTGCGTGCCTGCCTACGTTCACAGCTATGTCTATCTTCTTTATGAGTTCTCACTCAGAAAGTATATTTTTGTTGTTAGTGACGTTAGCTTGTTTGTCTTTTGTGTTTTGCTTTCCCCTTTGAGCACCAACTTAAACCTTAAGTCTGCTTCTCCTGATTCTCTAATCAACCTTATCATTCCTAAAGAACTGTAGCAAATCATGTGATTCACGCAGCCTTCTACTGCCCAGTGTGTCTGCTCTGTAACTCAGAAAGCATAACATGTCTGTCTGTATGTATGTATGTATTATTTTTTGAGACAGAGATTCTCTGTGAAGCTTTGGAGCCTGTCCTGGAACTTGCTCTGTTGACAAGGCTGGCCTCAGACTCAAAGAGATCCACCTGTCTTTGGCTCCCAAGTTCTGGGATTAAAGTCATGTGCCACAACCACCTGGCTAAAAATAACTTTTTAATCTTTCCTCCTGTCTCTTTCAGCAGCTACTTAGACCTTTGACTTACCTGTCTCTTGATAGTATCTATCAAACTCCAATAAATTTGACTTCAAAGATTTTTTTTCAGAGTCTGTTTGTAAATTCTTTGCATAAGGCCTACAAAAGGCACTATTTCTTTCTGAGCAATAAGACCATGTTTCTTATATCCTAACTGGGTCATTTAAAAAAAAATCTGTATCTGATGGGAGATGCCATTATGTATATGTGTTTCTCATACTGGTTAATAATAAAGCACTGTTGGCCAATAGGAAAGGAAGATAGGAGGGACTAGGAGACAAAGAGGAAATAGGAAGTAGGGAGGAGGAGTCAGGATGGAGAGCCTAGAGTGAACAGAACCGCCATTCCTCCACTCTCGAAAATGAAAAGCTGTGGATTCCTTCCAGACTAATGTGGTTTGATCAAGCCAGGCCCCCTGAAACAGAATCGCTGGTGATCTGACATTCAAAACAGCTTGGACAAAGCAGCCTTGCAGACTACAACCAGGATTTCTGCATCTTCCTAGGATCCCCTATCAGCAGGAAGTAGTTTGGAAAGAACGACGCCCAAATTCCCAAATATTATTTATAAATGTTTGTTTTCATTTAAATGGACTTGGTTATAAATGGTTAATGATCACAGCCAATTCTTTTTAAAGGTAAAAAGGGGATTATGGTATAGAAATGGATACTTTGTTTTGGAATGGATTTTCATTTATTGATACAATTTAAGGTCAATTTTGTGATGTGTATATTCTTCTTTTGTTTAGGTATTGTGTTTTTATAGCTCATTTAGAAATGTAATGTATAATGTAATACAGATTATAGATAATTACCTATGATAGTCAAAGCTTAGAGTTTAGTTAGGTTTTTAAAGATACACAGAGATGTATTTAAGATAGATAGGAATTCTTCAAATCTTTCAAAGACCTACAGAATATGGCATTTAAAATGGTTTAGGGTTTTTCTTGACAATAAGTTTGCTTCTAATATGGCAAGACCAGCCATTTGGACGAGATACTGCTCTTGTCTGGACTGTTTGACTTTATGCTTTATAAACTGGACATGCAGGACCCACAGAATGGAGAGCTTAGAGTGAACAGAACCGCCATTCCTCCGCTCTCGGTAAGACCACGTGGAAATACATAGAAATGGGTTAATAATTAAGACAGAGCTAGCCGATAAGAAACTAGCACCTGGCCAACAGCATAATATCAAATACAGAGTCTCTGTGTGTTAATTGGGGCTGGCACGGTGGCAGGACAAGACCAAGCTGCGGATGGAAAATCTATACTCGTTACATGTATCCATAATGATTACTGAATACTTTCAAATTTTTATACAATTTACATTATGCTACTTTGCCATTTGTCAAATATGCTAATCATGTTCAAAAATAGATGGAGATTTGTTACCAACAACAACAGCTTCACTTAATAATAACAAGTACACCCCCAATAGTTGGAAACATGTAAGCTCATTTCAAGACTACACCAGATTGCATAAGACAGCTAAACATATAAAAACACTCCAAACATTTGGAGAAGGACTTAGTGGGCCCCTGGCATTTCCCTTATCAGGTATTGGATGAGGTCTTCTATTGACCCAGGTAGAAACAGCCCATAATGACTACACTTACATCTTAATATCTTCACAAATCCAAGAATATATTGAATGAGAAACTAATCGTTTTCTGAAAGTCAAAATTCTACCTGGACTATAAGGTCAGGACCTTTAAACTAATGTGCTTCGGGCCTGACTTTTCTGTTATAAGAATTATTGCTAATATCCTAGTATTGTTTATGACCAAGGTCACAAGGACTACTTAGACATTACTCAAAAATGAGAGAAAGACTAAAATGCAAACTCAAACACATCTTTGCCCTTATACAGTGAGTCTATATGGAAAAATATCAGGTACTAGAAAGATACAATAAACAGATAAGTTAATATCATATTAAATGTTATGAAGAAATGTGAAAGTGAGGAAAGACTATGTACCAATAATTTTAATATTTTCCTTAGTGATTTGACAACAGAACCTACTCTTGCATGAAATGAGACCTACAGATATAAAGATAGGTATTTCATTTAATAAAATTAAAAGAGAGAGAGACAGAGAAAAGAAAATGTTGGCAAAAATACAGATCCAAAGATAGGTGGCTCATGAGAGGTGGCTCTCATTTCTAAGGCCTTTGAGACACTGTGTCACATAGATTAGACCCATATAATTTCCCTGATGGTAGTTTTTTGTTTAGAAAAACTATCTTTTGAAATATTTTACTTCTTCATTTCTGGCATGATTCTTTTAATTCCCCCCCCCCTTGGCTGTGTCACATCTCTTCCTGGAAGTTCAGAAGCATCTAATATCTTTCCAATTCAGTCCACCTCCTCAGAAGATTCCTGTGAAAACAGTGATGACAGTGAGGCACACAGTCTCTGGAGCACAGCTACTATTGTGTCTTTTGAGTACGCCCTGGCATGCTATTTATTCCTCTGTGAGACATTTACTGAGGTTCCCTCTATATGCCAGCTTGTCTAGACTGTGACTATAACCCTGTCAAAGGACTCCTTTGTCAAAATGACTCCAAATTTCAGTTTGTCATAAGAGAAACCTAAGCATGATTTGGAAGGCAGATCAAAGACATGGCCTCTCCTCCAAAGGTCAGGAAATTAAGACATGAAAATAAACAGATGCAGAAGGGGCAGCCAGCTTTTCCTAGACCTTCCTGTTCCATACAGGGCATTATTTCAACAGAATCTCTGCCTCCTCTTGCCACATAATCACCAGATTTAACAGCACACGCAATCAGCTAGAGGGACTGAATTATACAGATCCCTTTGTGATTTGCTCACTCATTTGACCACATCCATGTCCCAGAAGTCCTGTGGTCCTGATTTTCTCTTTTCACACCATTACTTCCCAAGTGACTGCTCTGCTTCAATGAATCTCTCATTCCATAGCACTCTAGAGAGTCTGTTCCTGCACCCCTGCCCTCTCCCACCTCAAGTATTTTTATAACAGCCCATATTGTTTTTACTGTGACTGGAAATGATTAACACATCACCTTCACTTCTTCTATTCCTTCAGAGATTAAATCTGAGAATCAGTAGACATCGACAGAGTCCAAGTCCAATATCATATTTGTTCTGGCCTCACATAAATATTTCTGACACTGTTCACTTACCACTAAATTGCCAATAGGCAATCACGGAAATTTGCAGGCTGGGTTTCCTAGCAAATATGAGTTAGAAGAGACATATAGCTTTTAACAAGATAGGGAAATGCTGTTAGATCATTAACTGAAAGAAGTCATTTTAATGCTACGTTATGAAAAGTAAAATTAAGTCTGAATATTTAATTTTCAGGGAGGAGGATTGGGGGAATGGGAAGGATGGAGGGAGAGGGAACTGGGGTCAATACATAAAATAAGAAAACAAATATTTCAACAATAAATATTGACTTCTATACTAAAAAATAATAAACAAAATCAGAAATGAAAAGGGGGACATAACAACAGACAGACACTGAGGGAATCCAGAGAATCATCAAGTCATAATTTGAAAAACTGTACTCCACAAAATTTGAAAACTTAAAGGAAATGGACAATTTTCTGGATAGATATCACTTACCAAAATTAAATCAAGAAAAGATGAGTAATTTAAATAGACCTACAACCCCTTACGAAAAAGAAGCAGTCATTCAAAGTTTCCCAACGAAAAGAAGCCCAGGGCCAGATGGCTTCAGTACAGAATTCCAACAGAAATTCCAAGAACAACTAATAACAATACTCCTCACATTGCTCCATACAATAGAAACAAAAAGATCATTACCAAACTCTTTTTTAAGAGGCTATAATGACCTTGGTACCTAAGCTACACTAAGACACAACTAAGAAAGAGAACTACAGACCAGTCTCCCTCATGGACATTGATGCAAAAGTACTCAATAAAATACTGTCAAATCAAATCCAAGAACACGTTAGAAATATCATCCATCATGGTCAAGTAGGCTTTATCCCAGAGATGCAGAGATGTTTCAACATACAAAAATCTATCAATGCAATCCACCACATTAACAAACTGAAAAAAAAAAAAAAAAAAAAAAAACATGATCCTGTCACTAGATGCTGAAAGAGCCTTTGACAAAATTCAACACCCATCATGATTAAGGTCTTGGAGAAATCAGAGATAACAGAAACACCTAAACATAATAAAGGAAATAAACAGCAAACTGAGAGCCAACATCAAACTAAATGGAAGGAAACTTATTTCGATTCCTCTAAAATCAGGATCAAGACAAGGCTGACCACTTTCTCCATATCTCTAAAATACTGTACTTGAAGCTCTTGCTAGAGCAATAAGTCAACAAAAGGATATAAAGGGGATTCAAATTGGAAACGAAGAAGTCAAAATTTCATTATTTGCAGAAGGTATGATAGCTTACAAAAGTGACACAAAGAATTCTAACAAGGAACTCCCATAACTGCTAAACATCTTCAGCATGATACAAGATTAAGTCAAAAAAATCAGTAGCCCTACTCTAAATAGACAATAAAGGAGCTTAGAAAGAAATGAGAGAAACATTACCCTTTACAATAGCCACAAACAACATAAAATATCCTGGGGCAACTCTAAATAAACATGTGAAAGACGATATGAAAAGAACTTTGAGTTATTAAAGAAATAAATTAAAGAAGGTACCATAAAACGGAAAGCTCTCCCATGCTCGTGGATAGGCAGGATCAATATAGGAAAAATGGCAATCATGCCAAAAGCAATCTACAGATTCAATGCAATGCCCATCAAAATCTCAGCACAATTATTCACTGACCTTGAAAGGACAATAGTCAATTTTATATGGAAAAAGAAAAACACAGGATAGTCAAAACAACCCTGTGCAATAAAGGAACTTCAAGAGCCATCACCATCCCCGACTTCAAAAAAATATTATAGAGCTATAGTCCTGAAAACAACTTAGTACTGGCACAAAAACAGACAGGTAGACCAATGGAACTGATTTGAAGACCCTAATATTAACCCACTCACCTATACACCTGATATTTTACAAAGAAGTTAAAATTATACAATGGAAAAAAGAAAGCATTTTCAAAAAATGATGCTGGCATAACTAAATATGGATATGGAGATAGATCCATATCTATCACCATGAACAAAACTTAAGTCCAATTGATGAAAGACCTCAACATAATTCCAGTCACACTGAACCTCTTAGAAGAGAAAGTGGGAAGTACCCTTGAATGAATTGGCACAGGAGACCGCTTCTTGAACGTAACACCAGTAGCTAGCACAGACACTGAGACTGACAATTAACAAATGGGACCTCCTGAAAATGAGAAGCTTCTGTAAGGCAAAAGACATAGTCAATGAAACAAAATGACAGCTCGCAGAATGGGAAAAGATCTTAACCACCCTATATCTGTCAGAGGGCTGATTTCCAAAATATACAAAGAACTCAAGAAGCTAGTCACCAAAACACCATAATTCAATTAAAAATTGGGGTACATAACTAAACAGAGAATTCTCAATAGAGAAATCTAAAATGGCTAAAAGACACTTAAGAAAGTGCTGAACATCCTTAGCCATGAGGGAAATGCAAATCAAAACAACTCTCTGATACCATCATACACCTGTCAGAATGGCTAAAATGAAAAACACCAGTGGCAGTTTATGTTGAAGAAGATGTGGAGAAAGGGGAACGCTCTTCCATGGCTGATGGGTATACAAACTTGTATGGTCACTTTGGAAATCAGTATTGTGGTTTCAATGGAAAATGAGAGCCAGTCTACCTCAATATCTAGCAATTCCACTCTTAGGCATAAACCCAAAGGATGCACACTTCTACAACAAAGGCATCTGTTCAGCTATGTTCATAGCAGCATTATTTGTAATAGCCAAAACCTGGAAGCAACCTAGATGCCCCTCAGTGGAAGAATGGATATAAAACAATGTGGTGCATTTACACAATGGAGTACTACTCATCCAAACAAAAACAAAAACAAAAAACTTTTGGATGGATGGATGGAACTAGAAGAAACCATCCTAAGTGAGGTAACACAGTCACAGAAAGATAAACATGGTTTCATGGTTTGAGCTCACTCATATACAGATAATAGACAGAGTAAAGGATTACCAGAATACAATCTACACCTCCAGAGATGTTAGGAAACAAGGAGAACCATAAGAGAGGCATACAAGGATCCCTGGTGACGGACACAGGGACAAGAGCCCCTGAAACAAATTGGAAACATGTGGAAGCATGGCAGTAGGAGAAAGGGAAGGGAAGAAGAGGAAGGGAGGAGAACATGAGTGACCAGTAAAATTGAGTGGGGAGATGCATAATGGAAAGGAAGAAATGAGACACATTAATAGAGGGAGTCATTATAGGTTTAAAGAGAAATATGACACTAGGGAATTGTACAGAGATCTATAAGGATGACTCCAAGTAGGAATCTAAGCAATAGCGGAGTGGCTACCTTGAATGCCCTTCCCCTATAATGACAATGATGACTACCTTAAATTCTACCCTAGAGCCCTCAATCAGTAGCTGATGAAAACAGAAGCAGAGATCCACAACTAAGCACCAAGTCAAACTCCTGGAAGTCAGTTTTAGAGAGGGAAGAGTGACGAACAAAGGGATCAAGACCACACTGGTAAAACCCACAGTTCCTGCTTGCTCAGGACCCTAGTCTGACAGCCGGGGAACCAACATAGGATCAAATCAGACCCTATGAACGTGGGTGTCAGCATTGAGTACTGGGGCGTCCATCGGCCCTCTGCATGTGAAACAGGATGCATCTCTAGTGCATGAATGGACTTCGGTAACCCATTCCCTATGGAGGGTTACTCTTTCAGCCTAGATACATGGGGAGGTCCTAGGCCCTACCTCAAATAATTTGGCAGATTTTGATGATCTCTCATGGAAGGACACACCCTCCCTGGGGAGTAGATGTTGGATGGGATGGGGACTCGGTGATGGGCATTGTAGAATGGGAGGGAGAGGGAACTGAGATTGATACATAAAACAAGATGAGTTATAATAAAATAAAAAAATACTAGTAAATGAAAATTAGAGAGTAACAAATTAGAAATGAACCTGAAAAGATGGAGATGCCATTCCACTCCCCCCAATTTGGCACAATCAGACAAAACTAAATAAAGTGTGTTTTTCAAGAGAGAAAATTGGCTTTTCTAGTCAAGAAAAAAAAAATGTATCCAGAATTTCACTTATTTGGAACTTCCGTCTCCATAGTGATCCAGCAATCCCCATGGGTTCCTTTTCAGAGGAGTTGCGTTACAAGCATGGCAGTCCACTGCCTACTGCTTGAGAGGGACATCCAGATCTAAAGAGTGAAACGGTGGCATGTGAGTCTCAACGTGAGCAGAAAGGGACTAGGGCTATTATGCCAAGAGTCCTGGGAACACAGGGAAAGCCTTCAGACACTCATGCCTGCTTCTGCTCACACTTCATTTTGCCTGCTATTTTTCCTGGTAGCACTTCTTAGAATAGAAATATTAAATTAGCAAGACTTCATCTGCCTTTTTTTCCCCTTCAAATTCTAGCTCCTAATACCAAGAGCCTCACCAGTCATTTGCTCTGCTCTGTTGCTACTTGGTTACCATTGTGGCTGCTTTGGTCTCCCAGGTAACATTGGTAGTACCTTTCCTATGGTGACTGCTTCATAAACTTCTTGACACTGACTGCTTTCATGTCTTCCCATTGCTGCCACCAAAACAATAAAGACTCGTTTGTCCCCCCACTCCCACACCCCCTACGTACGACTAGGAAAATGAATATATCATAAGACTTCCTATTTGGTACTTGAAAAATAGGATTAGTATTACTAAGCATTGCATTTATATCACTAATGCTTAGAAAACAGAAACCCAAATTTTATCATCTCCACATTCTTTGTCTGAGGATGATCTTCGTTGCTTTGTGAAGAAACCTACCTCATCACACTGACCCTAAAATGAGGAACCCTATGATTCCTCTTCAGCATTGTTCTCTGAATCATTTCACCTTTCCTCATAATGCACAGTGGGTTTGGAGATAACTAGGTGTGTCCAAGGGCAGCATGAGATTAGTAGCCATTATTCCCGCTAACCACCGCACATCCCTCTTCTTGTACATGAAAGACATAAGCCTGCTCTTCTCTCCCCCACTTTATCTGCCCCCTAACATGAACTTTGGAAATCTACTTTTAACAAAATCAAGAGCAAACATGACTTGAAAAAGAGCAGTGTGAAACGTGCAATGTATTTCTGAGCATCTCATCATAGCAAAAAATAATCATCAAAGGGAAGGCAGTCAAGGTTAAAAGCAGCACTGAACAGTAATTCATTTGGTAAACAAGAGTAGGTGTAATTATCACAAAAGCAAACTTTGCTAAGGGGATCACTGTCAAAGCTCTCACAGTAAAAGGTCTCTTTACCATTTTAATCCGACAGGCTGAGAGTTCCCTAGTGAAAACAACTCTCAATAAAATCACAAATGTAACTATGGTATTCTGTTAAGCTTTCATTTCAGTCATAGCTACCAAAACAAGTTTAATATTTACAATTCAAATGACCCTGGTAGATTGGCCGATATGGCTGATAATGCAGATTATACACACAAAAAAAATTCAGTTCTGCAGTTTTTATGTATTGGGCAATATTCACTATCAGTAACAAAAGTTTAAAGTACTTTGTTTATTTGGTATTAGAGTTGCAGTTCTACATTCAGAAACTTTCAGAATAAAAAGTATCTATCTGCTCAAGTGACCCCAGGTGACTTTGAGCTACATA
This sequence comes from Phodopus roborovskii, assembly GCF_943737965.1. Taxonomy (NCBI): domain Eukaryota; kingdom Metazoa; phylum Chordata; class Mammalia; order Rodentia; family Cricetidae; genus Phodopus; species Phodopus roborovskii. The sequence goes on along the minus strand of NW_026126470.1, from coordinate 11,865,321 downwards.
CTGTAAGAGAATTCTCTCACTATGTATGCATTATTCTTGAGCAGACTTCATGAATTTTCATATTTCTCGTTTGAAAAAAAGAAATTGAATTTTACAAAAACAAGTAGCTTGTTCTATAGCATATAAAACAATGGTAAGCCTGACTCCTGTCATGGATGCTTAGCTTTCAGATGACCACTTCTTTTATATTCTAGGGAAGCCTGCAGTGTTGTCTGTTCAACTTTCTTTAGTGAAGGTAATACCCAAACTATAAACTCTGTGATAAAAGTCCCACTTATCATAGTCAGTTACTAAACATTTGAAATATGATTAATACTACTAAATTAAAGAAGAATTACTGTTTTCAATCATAATGAATTTATATTTAAGTAGCCATGTTTAATCTTGGCAAGCAGTTGTGTTAGACATCTTAAGACTTGCTGGTAGTTGGTGTAGCACATCCCCTCATACTGCTGGGCAGCCTAGCAAAAGCAGGGGCTTTTGCTTCAAGAACTTGAATCTCTCTCTCTCTCTCTCTCTCTCTCTCTCTCTCTCTCTCTCTCTCTCTCTCTCTCATCTGTCCCTGTTTAAACTGAAGCAGGGATGAAGGAAAGAATGAGCATTTCATGTTGCCTCTTTGAAACAGGGGCAATAGCTCATAGCTTGTGTTTTATTTGCATAGAGTCCTCCACCTGGATTTATAGAGTGTAGGCATAAAGCAATCTGTTGATGCTAAAATTTACTTGCCTTTTAAAAAAAATAAGTGCCAGAGAATGTTGTTTCCTCAAATTGTCCTACCTGCACTTTTCTACAGTAAAGCAAGCAGAGAGCCTTCCTTAAAATTGACTGGCTCTAGTTCCAGTGGAGAGCATCTATGCAGTTGGCCAATATGAGTCTAATTTACACATGTGCCAATTGTTAGTTGTTGTCAACCAAGAGGGCAAGAAAGTATAAATCAATCACACCTGATCAGCTCAGCACCTCCACTGTCCACATAATGAAAAGCAATCCTATCTTTATAATAAGCCATTTACTTCAGCCTGGAATGCAGCTGGTTGAGGTCGATTCACTTTTTGAAATGGAAAAAATAATGGAAAATATTATTGATTTTATTCTACAGATGGCTATTTAGATGGTAAGTGTAAGTTTTTCATGATTAAAAGCAAAATAGAACCTAGTAGGAAGGTTTAAAACAGGCTATTATGCTAGAATGACATCCAATTATCATTTTTTATTATAAACAATTACTTGGTTTCAAATTTTCTATATAGCTTTCTCCCAAAGATTATTCAAATAAAATCAGCTTTCATTGTAGCATCATAGACTTCCTTAATTTGTATCATTTTTATTTAGTTTGTTTGCTTAAAGCAAAGCAAGGCCATTGATATTTAGCAAATGAGTACTATTTCACTAGACAATGCCCTTCCCTTCCACCATTTTAATAAATGAAAATACTCATACAGATTTACAGAGGTGGATGTCTTAGTGCAACTACCGTCAGTCAAAAGCGTTTGTTGAATGAGCCTCGAGGGAACTACTATAGAAATCTTTGCAATGCATGTCAAATTCCATCGACATCTTAAGAGGCCAAAAGGTCTTTTGACAGGGGCTCAGAATTGTTTCATCTCCTTAAGCTGTCCTTTTTGAAGAGAAGAGTTTTGATGCTCAGATAGTTTATATCTATTGTTCCAGTCCCTGTGGATTCTAATGTCTTTGAACTGAAGAACCACTGATCTTACCTGGGTGGTTTATATAGAGGCAAGTAAGTGGCTTCTGTATAACCTTAGTGTTGTTTTAGAAATTCATCTTTTATGTCAAATAACGTTTTTTTTTTTCTTCACACTTTCAGTGTTGTATAAATCCTATTCTTTGAAACTAGGGAGACTAGTTGTTCATTAGCTGGAAATTTTCCTCAACCCTCACCCTTCTGCTGTATCCCATAAACAATGAGAGGCTTTTAAAAGGGCATTATTATTATAAAACTACCAAATCCATTGCTCTGTTTAAATCCCACAATGTTGCTGATGGCAGTAGCAATGGGTTTCAGAATGTTACACTGGATGGTGACCTAAACACCATAGCAATTATTGATATTTTGAGGATCTGTAGTCAGCCATGCCATAATTTTCACTTAATAGGCTTAAGAATTGCCCTGTTATCCACTTTTCAAAGACTCTGAATGAATGATATAACCCCAAGATAGTATCCTTTAGATCTTGGTCCTAGCCAGGAAAAGAATATATACACACCAAGATTTGGGGAATTCTAAGCTTATTCTTAGCACAATTTCTAAAAGAGGACTAACCCTGCTGAGCTTGCCAAATCCCCAAGGTCCAATTATATCTCTGCATTGCCTTTCAGGTGTTTTCACTACTGCTGTTCAACACAGATAACATTAGGGTTAACAATGGTGGGAATTTTCAAAATATAAGCTATAATACCTTATGTTAGTAATCACAATCATTGCTTACCTGAAGAGTCTAATACTGATCACAGAGTCACACAGTCTTAGGTGAAAGGCTGATACAAAATAGTTCCAGCCATTTGCTGCTACGTAATCTTGATTTCTGTATTGGAGTTTTTTTTTTTTTTGGAGCTTTCAACTGTTTTAAGACAGCTGTCATATCTGCCCCCTTGAGTTTTCTCTCCTCTAATCTAAGCATCTGTTGCTTTCTTCTTCTACTTTTAAAGTATGATTCGCCCACTCCCACATCCCCCTGATCTCAGTCTCATTTTTGGAGCTAATAGAGCCTTCAAAGGCATTAGCTTTTTAAGGCATTTATGTCATGCTTGATTTACATTGACGTTACAGACAATTCGAAGTTCATGAGTCTTTTTTGCAGTGCTTCTGTTCTAGCCTTTATTCCATTTTTATTCTATTAGGGGTTCTTAACTAAACTGTGTTTCAATAGCCTTTCTCTCCTTTGCTTCTGTGCTACCATGATAAAACATTGTTTAAAAGCAACTCAAGGGAGGAAGGGTTTATTTGCCTCTCAATCAATCACCCTGGGAAGCCAAGGCAGGAACCTGGAGGCAGGAACTAAAGCACAGACCACAAGAAAATATTTTTCACTGCCTTTCCCGGGTTCTTTTTTCATACAGATCAATCCCATCTGCCTAAGAATGGCACAGTGGACAGCACTCTCCCACATCAATCATTAACCAAGAAAACATGCCCACATTAACCACAAACCCACCCATAGGCACCCTGATTGAAGCAGTCATGCAACTGAAATTCCTTCTTCCCAGGTTTTGTCTAGACTTGTGTCAAGTTGTTAAAAATTAGACAACACATGGAAATTGCCTTTGGCTGCCATTTGCTGCTTTCTTAATTTACCCTGATTTGAGTAATCACAGAAGAACTGATTTATGATCTCCAACAATACAAGTATGAATACCAGAAAAAGTTGAGAGGGTAAATATCAAGGGAGCTAAATACTTTCTTACACTTTTTCCTCCAGCAGGTTAGTAATGATTTGTAGACACAATAAATAAAATTACAGATGAATATAAATATAAATGAGAAATAAAGATAATACTAAGTCAGAAGTTGCACCAATTGAAAAAAAAAAAAACAAATATTGAATGTCATTTAGTTGATTTAGTGTTCCCTGGAAAAACTAAAGTTTTATAATTTATAAAAATGTGTGTAAGTGATTACCTCAGTAAAATAGTAATGACTTAAAAAGCAACTGGAAAGTTTGAATTTAGGTGACAAGTAGTTTTGAGACATGACTTTGACACTCTCAGAAATTACTAGTTATCTCTATTATAACCATTAAAGGGAATATTTTTTGAAAGCTGTCAAAATTTAAAAGGATTTCATCTAACAAAATTAATACATATTTAAGTTAATAAATTCATTAAAATAATCTATATGAGAAACAAATATATTAAAATTTTTACTGACTTATTATTATGAAAATCACATAATCATTTTAGTTAGAACAAAGAAATTTAAAAATGCTGAACCAAAAGAGGTCATCAAAGTAAGATGACAGAATTCACATCATAAGTATCTGTAATTCCGAAGTTTGAACTTTGCATATACTGCTTTCTCTATTACTAGCTAAGCCTTTCAATATAACTTAAAATGGAATGTTGTTTTATCCAAATATGTATATTTCATCCCACTGTTTGCTATTAAGACATCAGTCATCACCTTTGATTTGTATAACCCTAGCTCAGAATTGTACAAGTTGCTGAGGTATCAGTACAACAACAGTGACTAAATAGCCCTAACTTTTGAATGGAAACATAATCCATGAAAAACAGACCAGGATTTTATAAATTAGCATATGTTTGAGGGAAGTACATGGTATTTTGTTAAACAGCAACACTTTCTTTGAAAAGCCAATGATAGTTGCTCTTCCTAGTCATTTCAAATCTGCTCTATTCAAGTTGATATAATTTATGCAATGCTACTTGCAATATCCAGCTGCTTTGAAATTCCATATATTTAAGCAATATGAGGGGAAATTTCCAGTACCATTTTCACTTTTAGAAGTGCTATACTGCACATAAAGGACAAATTTTTCAAAACATCATAAATTCCTAAACAGTCCTCCTATTTGGGTTGCATTTGGAGGCAAGTATATTCATAACACACCAACTATCTGCAGATACAATCTTTTGTATTGCTTACACTTGCAAATGAACAAGCTTAAGCAAATGCAATCCCTTTCAATCCTTTTCAGTGATGTGATGGAATGTTTTAGTGACCTGGACATTTATTTGGAAGTAAAAGAAAGCAAGTAAGTCACAATGCTGGTCTTACATACACACCGCATAGAACAACAATCATACAGAACTGTATGTAGCAAGTAGTTATAATGTGATTCTGTCCTCTCCTTTGTAAGGGTAGCTGCTTTAGTTTATGCGGCTTTCAACTTCTTTAAACAAAGAATATCCCATATTGTCCGAACTCTACCCTACTCAGGGTATTAATACTTGCTGCAGAAACAACCTTAATCAATTCATGTCGGAGATAGCTCAATGTCCCACTCCCCTCCTGAAAGTCTTCCTTGATACCTCACACATATGACGATGTTTTGTAGAGGATATTCAGAGCATAACCATTGATTATATATCGGAATTTGTTCCAAAAAATTGTAAAATTTACTTGTAAAATTAAGATCTATTACAAACTTACCAATAATACATCCAAGACACAAAGTAAGTTATAGAAACAAAAGTGTGTGTGTGTGTGTGTGTGTGTGTGTGTGTGTGTGTGTGTGTGTTTACATGCTGCAGCACATATGTTCATTCAGATCTCAGCTGTGAGTTCTTACTGGCCACTTTGCTTGAGACAGAGTCTCAACTATTGCTCATGGCAGTGAAAGCCAGGCTACTGGTACCACAAGTTACTGGTGATGAATTTACCTCTACCTATAGCCTCGTAGTAGAGACACACTGGAATTACGATGCCTAGGGTAGGCATCTGGTTTTTATTTGAATTCTGGGCTGAACTCAAGGCTCCTGTGGCGAGCACTTTACTCAGTAAGCTTTCTCTCAGCCTACAAACACATTGACCACAAATAAAACATGAATTCATTTTAAATTTCCAAATACTACTATATTCTCCAAATATGGCTAATATATATTTTGAGAAGCATCTTAAGAGGGCTACATCATATCCTTATACAGTAGCTGAATCTTAACATCTAGACTACAATTTATAACTTGTAATGACATTTTATTGCTAGAATTTCTAATTACTCATACTTGGTTTCTGGCAGAAAGTAAGTACATCATTAGATTAAAAAAGAAAATTAATTTTAACAGTCCTGGTTTATGTTTCAAATATATATATATATATATATACATATATATATATATGTATGTATATATAATCAGTATGGGTATATATATGAGCATGTATACATGTACAGGTATTTAAAAATAATTACTTATTTGTAATGACTCTACTCCTTGTATTTTAATACTCCCTACAAATCATGAACCATATTGAATAAGAATGAACAAAATTGTCACCAAATCTAATAATGTAATAATAGTAATAATCCTGAAAATTTTCAACAGTGTAAACATAAACCTATAAAAGAATATGTATTGTCTCCCCTGCCTATACACTCATGGTTGCTTATAAATATCTTGAGTGGGTAAATTTATAAATCATAAACTACTTCTGTGTGTTTAGAAGAAAGGAGGCAGACAGAGAACTCATGTGATGTTCCACAGAAATAAATAATTTTGACTGCAAAAGAATTACCTGTCATGTAATACTGCATTAAGATTGTACAGAACTAAATTTTTCTTTAAATAACTATTTGGATAACATTGATTCTTCATGTCACTGGGCACCAAAAACAACACATATAAATGTTAATGTTCAACATTTCAAGACTGTTTGCCTCTGAAATGACATCTTCTCAAGTTGAAACAATCCTGAGACCCTGTCAAAAGGTTTTTGGCCTCTTAGGAAGAAGGAGGAGGTCTGACATACATAGAAGAGTTTGTGGAGAGGGTCTCTCTAGTGATCTATAAATGAACTAGTGCCAGATTTCTCCTGAGAGGGTGTGGACATGACAGCTGGGGATCAAGATCAGAGTTCTATATGTAAAAGGACAGTTTGATCACAGAGCATGAGTCCAACTAAACTGGACTCTTTCAGCAGTGCAGAGATTCAAACATGGAAACATTAAAGCCTGTTACAGAGAGTTATCCAAAAGACAGGGCATTTAAAAAAACTTTCATTATTTCTTAAATGTTACACACGCTTTGGGATTAGGAAATGCCCCTTATTTCAAATTGACACTTGGATTCAAGAGTGACTGGCTCCTTATTCTTTTATTCAGCTAATTAGGTCATGATGTTATGATATTCTGGTGACATTTTTTTGCTTGTAAAATAATAACCTTGGAGTACAAATACATATTTTTATAAAAACTAGATTGTAAATTGAGATGTCTTTATTGATCTGGCCATATTTTTCACAAAGTTTTTTTTTTAATATTTGCTCAAAATTTAATGAAATACACATCATACAATGGGAATAATGTCATGAATAGATATTACACTCTCATTGATGGGGAGTGTTATCCTTCCAGATTATTACATTGAAATTCTGTTTTCCAAACTGATAACTCAGGGATATGGGGCTGTGAGACGACAATAAAGTTACATGAATTGGTCCCTCAACGATGGGTTAGTGCTCATCTAAATAAATGGCAGTGAGCAAAATCATTCATTTTGTACAGTGTGAAAATATAAGACTACAGCGATATTTACCTAGAAGATGATGCTCTCCAAAGCCTGAACATGTTGGTACCTGGATGGCAGACATCTGGATGGTAAAGTCTAGTGTTCAGAACTTTGAGAATTGAATTTCTGCTATTTATTTGGTACATAGTTTATAGCGATTAACTATCATGGTTCCAGTGCAGTGAAAGAGATCCACAGCTTATCTTCATTTTTATGCTTTGTGTTCAAGGCCAACTGAAAGTCACAGTTACTTTGTCTCTTACCTATATCTCAGTTAAGTGAGCTAAGTCTTTAAATTCTGTTTTGAAAAAAATATGTTCAAAATAGTTTTACTTATCTTCCAACATCAAAAAGTCCCGAATTTTACAAAGCTATCTTCAGTCTTTTCCATCTAAAATTATTCCTAAATAACTTTAACATATAGCTCATTAAAAAAATGTTTATTTTTCCCTGTACCTTCAAATAACGTTTCCAATCTGTACAGGACTAATCCCAAATTATCAATGAATTTTTAAATGTTCTTACCTATTAAAATTCTTTCAGCAGACAGAATGTCTGTAACTTTATAACTGCAAGCCTCCCAGTGAGGGAAATCAAATGGCAAAGGTGAGAAAGTCAGAGAAACGAGAGAGGAATGTGTGTGGTTACATAGGCTTTGGGTAGCTTCCAATTAAATGTCAGAAAGGAGGTGATAACATTTGAACTGATGAGACTAGAAAGCATCATACTGGTTAGTGTGCACTAAACAGAAACATAATTACAGTAAGGGTGCATGTAGTATAGGAGTGGTAAAGAGAAGACAAATTAGGAAGCTGTAACAAATATTTAAGAGAGATGATGTTGGGTTGGCCAGAGTATCTCCCTGTCTGTCTATCTGTCCAACTCATTTTCCATACATTGCATCCCAGCCACAGATTACCCTCCTTCTACTCCTCCCAAGTCCATACTGCACCTCCTCTCTCACACATATTCATTCTACTTCCCTCTGCAAAAAAGCAGGCATCCAAGCCTATCAACAGAACACAGATTAAGAAGTTACAAAAGAGTAGATATTAAACATTCATATCAAGGCTGGACCAGGCAACCTGCTAGAAGGAAAAGTGCCCAAGAGTAGGCAAAAGAGTTAGAGACTCTTCTCATTCCCACTGTTAGGAGTCCCACAAGAACACAAGACTACACAATCATAAAATACACAGAGGGCCTAGGTCAAACCTATAAAGTGTCTTCAGTATTGATTGTCACTGTGGGCCTCTGCAAGCTATGTTTAGTTGATTCTATGGGCCATGTTCTAGTCATGTCATTAACCCTGTTGCCTCCTACAATATTTGCTTAACCCTCCTCTACAGGGCTCTTACCAGCTCTGCCTCGCATTTGATGTGGATCTCTGTATCTGCTCCCATAAGTTGCTGGATGATGCCTCTCTGATGAAAACTGAACAAGGATATGATCTATGTGTATACCAGAATATCATTACAAATAATTTAACTGATTTTTTTGACATTCATGAGCTAATAGGACATGCATAAGCTAAAGCCAAACATTTATGACTAATAATAAGTTTCCATATCATGATTTAAGAGCTGGTTAGTGGTCCAAAAGAAAGCCTACTACATTAGGGTAATAAAGTTAGATAAGGGGAAATAAAAATGATTTTAGAGTGAGCAATAGAACATAATAGCATAAATAGTTCATCCTTAATAAGAGTAAATAAGAAAAGTAGACATATTAACACTTAATGACTTGTGGTAGTAGAGGGTTTGGGTCAAAGCTCTAACAATCTTGTCTATTTTTAGGGAACTACAAGGTAAGGCTGCATGTTTAAGAAGGGAGAGTACACTAGATACCAAGATTCAGAAACTGAGTGGTTGTAAACAGCCACATGGAAAGGAAAATGAAGAGGCTGTTCCAGAAAACAAGGAGACCCATGTTAGCTTTGTTGTCTGAGAACTGAAAGGAGGCTATGTATATTGAAAAGGAGAAATGGTTCATCTGTTTAAAGCTTGCAATCAAAAAGCAAAGAGTACAGGAATAAATAAACAAGCTTAAATGGGGAGCCTGTCTTATAAATCAGAGAAAAGTAGCAGAGGTAACAATTTGAAAAGGGCATGGTTATGACAGAGATGATGTCATTAATTGGTGGGGGAAAAGATGATTGGCCAAGATTATTGCAGGTGAGTATTGAAAAAAAAAATGCCGAAGAGGTAACCACATTACAGAATGAATATTTATATTGACAACGAAACAATTAGGGCATAATGATAAAATATTGGAAAGAACGACATTGGCCAAGAAGTCTAAGTCAAAAGAAAAAGGTAGGAAAAGAGGTAGGAAAAGAAAGAGGTAGGAAAAAATGTAGGCTGGTAGAAGAGACACTGAAATACAAGCTCTGAAAATGACTGAGTCTATTTTGTAGATGCTATCCCTTCTAGGAAGATGTCTATCAGCATCCTCAGAGGAGACCAGAGTGGTCAGGGCTATCATTCTTACTTTGTGTTTCTAGTCAGAGAAACTGATTTTCCTAAGGGCACACCACTAAAACAGGGATCAAAACAATTGCTTCTGATGCTACATTCAAACTCTGCCAGACCTGCCCACCTGACTCAACTTGTGTAGTTCCTCAGCTATGGTATACCGAACTTAGGAATTAGCCTCCAAAATTAAAATATAAATGAAGCAGACATTACTTTAGAAAGACGTATTTCGTTCATTAAAGTGACACAGCTGATATTCTTTCAGCAGAATCCGTGTTGCATATAAATGCAGATTTTCCCCCGTATGTTTTATGCTATGACTTGTCATATTAAATGCCAAGATAGCTCATTTGGAAATTACACCAACATTCTCTCTCTCTCTGGAGTAGTATGAAAACAAGAGTACACTTCGTAAAAATTTGAGAGAGATGAACTGGGTATTCTTTTCTCTATTTCTAGGACACACTCGCAAAGAAAAACAGTGGGAAGTCCCCATAGCAGTCTGCTTGCTATTTATTACAGGAAGCCGGTGGCACCACTTTCATTTAACTTATGTTCAGTTCTGTGGGAACAGGTTTTTTCATTAGTTACTGCAGACAAAAATAACAGGAATAATGGAAGTCACCTTGATAACTCCACTTATACTGTCACCTACTTTCAAACAACTGAAATTTTATGAAATCCCATGGGATGCTATTTTGTTCAGAACTATGATATTGTTCAACAAATTACTTGTAGGAATAATACAATTCAGTACTATGTGAAATAAAGTTTAAAACAGGATATATCATAATGAGTTTAACATATTGGCTACAGTACTATCAAACATCCCTATGTTTTTTATATTTTTTTAAGAATTTGAAATACATATTTCTTGCTAACATTTTTATATTATATAGTTACATAGGAAAAGGAGATAAAGTAGACTAAAGTACTTTCTATAATAAAGTTTCACTCTGGGCAAGTCTATGATACAATGTACAATGTACAATAAATACATATGCCCTTTATATAAAGATTAGAGGATATAAAAGGCCTAACCACTTGCCTAGCATGCACAGGGCCTTGATAGGGATCATTTCCTCTCCCACTCCTATAGTGAGGTTTTTGGGTTCATTTCTTTTATTGTGGGAGAGAAATTCTTGACTCTAGACACAACTTCTACATATACCCTCTCCCTGGGTATTAGAGAAGACATTCTTGCTTTTAACCTCATTGTTCACTTCTCCATCAAGTGTTCTCTTGGTATGTTAAACCATTCTGGCATCTTTAATTACCTTTCTTAAGTTTTTATTGTTTTGAGAATTTCATACATGTGTTTAATGTGTTTTGATTAAATATTACCCTCCTCCTACCATTTTTTCCTGAGTTTTCTTAGTGATACCTGTATGTTCATGAATTTTGGCCCATCTACCAGATAATGGAATATATTTCAATGGTCATATGCTTGAAGAAAACTAATGGTCCTTGCCACCATAGCCATTAACCTTTTTGTCTTTCATTAGAAAACAAACAAACATCTGAATGATATTAATAAAATACATAAGACAAACCAAACAAAGCAGAATAGGACAAAAAAAAAAAAAAAAAAAAAAAAAAAAAAAAACAGAGGAAAAGGAGCCAGAGAAATGTTCAAGAATCACATATAGATGGAGAGGTATACATGTTCACACACAGGAATACAATAAAAACATAAAACCAGAATCCATAATCTATATGTGAAGAAAGAACATATAACATGAAAAGTAAAAATAAAAATCAATACCCTGACTCAACATTATGAGACAAAGAACCTCCAAAGATGTGGTTGAGTTCGTTTTGTGTTGGGCATCTACTCCTGGGCATAGGACCCCATCAAATCTCCCCCCACCAACCTAGGCTCAGCAAATTCTGTAGAAAAGGCACTAGGAAGACAGTATGGTTCCGAGGAGATGAAGGACACCAATGAATCAAGGCCTTCAAGAAAGTATATGACTCATACATATATAAACACACAGAGACTGTACTAACATTCATAGGGCTTGCAGAAGTCAGCTGACTCATTTTTAATCCATAAATTATTATGTGCCACTCTCATGCAACGGGAATGAATCATAAGTTATTGTTAATCAGTGTACACAAGCGTTATAGTATGTTCACTCTCACTTCTATTCTTTAACCCTGCTCTGGATATGTATCTGCACCTATACTTATGTCATTAATTAGTGGCTATTTAATTAGTGATTGTTTTTACTCGCCTCTCTATAACAGGTAACTCATCATTTAGAAATGGCTCTTATCATCCTTTTTGAAAGGGATCACTTTTTAACAACATGGTTTACAGCTCTGAGTTTTACCATCAGGGGTCTTCTTCCACGTGTGTTAGTGGGGGGTGGGGGTTCTTGAGTTTAAATAATTTGCATCTGCTCACACCACTTACCTCAGCCATTTTACTCTCCTAAGAAACACCAGACACTGCGAAATTAACGGTCTCAGAATCGCTCTGGGAATAGTAATTTTTAAGAAGCTTTTTAATAGCCTTCCTTTAACATTTTCAATAACCATTCTTACCCACCGAGGCCCATTGTTAATTCACAAAATTGAAACTTACTGAAGAATGGAGGTTGTATGAAATGAGCACCCAAACAATGTAATTTTGATACCTCGTGTTAAGCCAGGGATAATAATAAACGCTGTAATTATAGTCAGCATAGAAGTGATCTCTGAACAGCTTCACAGAGGCCAACCTAACTCTGTAAGAATAAGGATAAATGGCTATACCCTCCAAACCTAAAAGTGTCTTTCTTCCCCATACTGTTTATACTTATCATTTGACAGGGTCAGGAGAACCTCTTTAAGAGTGTAGTTTATCTGAGGAAATGTGGAACATAACCATGGATAGCACAAAGTCATTTCCTCAAAATCCATTTTTCACAAATCCAGATGAAAACGCATATGTATATGTATGCATGCACATAATTGCAAAAGGTATCAATGCCCAAATAAATATCTATTTGGAGCCAGTAAACTTGAATATAAATGTATCTTCTTGTTTTCTGAATCAGAAGCAAAGGTTTTCTCCATCGTTTTAAGTGGTTCTAAGATGACCCTCTGGCTATCAATTCAGCATCTTTAGTGCCTGTGGCAGCAGCATAAATCTCAGGAACAGGCTATTTTAGAGTACAGGTAAGATACCCAAAGTGGGTGCAAGCTGGAGACACCCAGAGTGGGTGCCTAGAACCGAACTCAGGTCTTCTGGAAAGGCAACAAATACTTGTAACTGCAGTGCAAGGCCATGACTCCAGCACCCATTTCTCTCTTATTGCATGATTTTTTTACCATTTATGGATATTTATTAATAAAGAGAAAATCCTACCAAGACTGTTTGCATGTTAGTTTCCAAAAACATCTGCTAGACTTCATTTACAGGTCAAATCCTGTCATGACATAAATAATTTCAATAAGAGTCCCATAAAACAAAAATACTACAGCAGTCTACCCTTCATTTCTGAAAATATTTCACCGAAATACAAGGTTAAGTATCACATCCAGACTCCTCAGAGATCATTGTGCCAGAACCTGACTTATTGGAGTCTGTGAATACCCTTATTCATAAAGCCTATTCATAAGTATTCACCTGTTTTTAATATTGATAGTTTTTCTTTCAGGACCAGATGACAAAAATTATCATTCTCTTTGTGTGTTACTAACGCTCACAAAATTCATTGTTTTTAATCAAGCCATTTCACTTTCCAATCCACAGACTCTTATTTGCTGTTAAGCCTGTTAGTCATTAGTATAAATTAGGATAGGTCTACAATTGTAATGACCCATGCCTTATTAACCTCCTTTAGCAGACACAGTGATTTAAGAGATATCAGTTCAGCCCACACAGCTTGCAAAATTAACATCAGTCACTCTGCAAATAATTGCATGGATGATTTTAAGGCTTTTAACACAGAAATTCTTAGTCATACAAGATGATTATTAATTCATAAATTTAAAATTTATGGCAAGAGAGACAACAGGAGAGCTTTAGCAAGTATGTATGCACCTATTCAAAATGATGCTACTTCGACTTTTATGAATAGATTCCTCCGAACACTGAATTCTAGGCATGTGAAAGACCTGGTAATAGGTTTTAAATGGAGGCAGCATGACTTAATGGACTAAGCTCCAGGACTTAATGGAATCAAGGGGTGAATTTTAAAGTCTTGTCTGCCACTAACAGGTTTTATAAAGTTTAGGAGTCACTTAAACTTTTAGTACTTTTGGCTCATTACTTCCAGCCAATAGCGTCTCAAACACTGGCACCCATAGCCAATCTTGTAGTAAATTAAGGACTTAAGATAGCATCTGTCTGGTCCTAGATATGGCCATATTCATATTTTTCAGATCAATTTCTTCTCTTTTTACCAATTGGGTTACTTTAAATATAGCTAAATAAGACTTCTATTTTCTGTCCTCTGACCTTTCACACGGCACCTCTGTAAACATAGCACATCTGATGAGAGGAGACAATTTTTAGTCCTCACATTTTCAGGCACTGTACAGCTTGCATACTTCTATTGAAAATGTCATGAAAATACATATATGATTATACTTCGATAAAATTATATTCTGGGTTATCTTTCTGTCATGGTTCCTTTTCTGTTCATGATTGCTATAAACAGAATACTGGGAGACAAATGCAAGCAGAAAGCTAGTTTAAAGCTTCCCACTCATGGAGAGATGCTACTCTGTTTTTATATTATTATAGTTATACATAATGTATTATGCAACTATAAATATTCAAATAATACAATACTATAGATGTGTATTTTAATAATACTCATTATCATCAATAATACTCATTATCATTAATATGCCTCATGGAGGTCATAAGACTTTGTGTAGTAAACTTACTTTCCTCTTCATGTGTTTGAGAGGTTCCATGTGGAAGTCCCAACTATATCTCCTGCCTTACTATTGGCCATTCAGCTTTGTAGTACACCAATCACAGCATTACATCTTCACACAGCATACAAATATCTCTCAATAATTCCCTAGGCAGAGTAGTGTACTCTATTACTATTCCTTCATTCTAATGGCTGTAATAAAGCCAGACTAGCTGTTTCAAGCTCTTGATTTCTTGACTCCCCTGCCGCAATGGAATGTACTTTGAACTATGAACTAAAATAAACTCTGCCTCATGTTGCTTTTGTCAGAGCATTTTATCAGGGCAACAGCAAAATAAGGTAACTCAACACTCAATAGCCACAAATATCTATTTTGTATTTGTGGTGGTTTGAATAAGAATGGCCACCATTGGCTCATACATTTGAATGCTTAGTCACCAGGAAGTGGCTCTATAGGAAAGATTTAGTAAGTATGGCTTGGTAGAGGAAGTGTGTCATTGGAGGAGGTCTTTGAGGTTTCAAAGCCCATGCCATGCCCACTGTCTTCCTCTCTGACCCTGGATAAGAATGTAGCTCTCTACTTCTCTAGAATCATTCCTAGTGTGTGCTTTGGCATGCTTATCACCATTATGTTAATTGACTAAACTTCTGGTACTATAAGCAAGGCCACGATTAAATGGTTTATTTTGTTTGTTTGTTTTTGTTTTGATCATGTTGGCTCTTTACAACAATGCATCGGTGACTTAAGACAGCACTTTTGGAAATCTCCATGCATGTTACCTTAGCAAACATCACAGATCCCTGCCACATTTAACATGCAAAGATAACAATGCCTTCATCATATAAATAAAAACCTCTTCCTATATCTTACATGAAGAGCTGATGCTATTTATTTTATTTAAACTCAAAGGCTTCTGTTCATTTTATTTGTTCAATGGAAGAAAGAATAATTCACTGCCTCAAATTTCTAGTTATGAAACAAGCTTGGGTGAGGGTTCAGAATCAAAGGAGTTCATCTGACCATATAATCCCCACCATCTATTAAAACAGATTACATAAGTTGCACTCAATAAGACAAAGCCTTGCCATTATTTGATTTGTAACAACAACACATGTTCACCCTTGAAAACACAAAAAGATAGTCCAAGCATTAGCAGTATTAAGTGCAGGTACCATAGCTAATCCTTTGAAAGAAATCCAAACTGTTCAAAAAGACTCTTAAGGAAGGTACAGAGTCAGATTGTTAAAGAAGAAGAAAAATATCTTGCCCAAATTGACTCATAATCAAACATTTAATTAGTAAAAGATAGTTTCCAGTCTAGAAAGTCATTAAGAAATTAGAAAAAGAAAATAAAAGTGCAAATTCATAGCTATCATAATAACAAAAAAAAAAACTTTTATTTAATTCCTAAATCATCAGTCAAACTGTTCTGTCTACGAAAACCTAAGGAAAAATACATACCAAACTAATTATTTTAATTAGCTTTTCAACATGTGCCTAGTTGATCTTCTTGTTAAACTAATAGGATTCTTTTTCATTTCCATGAATGGAGCTCAAAGGATGTTTATGAATATTTTCGACATATGGAGGTATGATAAAAATTAGGTAATGGTTTTTACTCAAGGCACAAGCCTTGTGACAGTATGCATCAATTAACCCTGTCATTGCCATTCATTTTTTATTGGCAGAAAATGAAGTAAATGTTTTAACAGATTTATGTAATATAATGTATGGCATTTGTAATCCAGATAAAAAATATTTCACATGTAAGGAAAGTCAAAGTTAGAACTCATGTGGGAGTCATACTGGTGAATAGAAGGGGCACAGGGATGCTATTCCAGCCAAATGGAGCATCTCCTGGGCCTTTGCACACAGCATGGAGAGAAAGCAATGAAACATTTCCGCAGACTGAAATGTTGAAAGTTTTAATGGAATGTCTATGTTATGGTGAAGTAACCGAGAAAGTTCAAACTTGAACTCCATTATATAATGTCACCAAGGTTGCTATCCCTGCAGAACAATCCTGAGTACCCACCTGCCGGATCTTTGACCCCACCCCCATCTGCTAGAGGCCTCAGCTGGAGAGTTCTGTGCCCAGGCCAGAGATCCACCTATCCCTGCCGGACTATCCTGAGTGGGAGATACCCTTGAACAAATTGGTACAGGAGACTGCTTCCTGAACATAACTCCAGTAGCACAGACACTGAGATCGACAGTTTAATAAATGGGACTTCCTCGAACTTAGAAGCTTCTGTAAGGCAAAGGACACAGTGGACAAGACCAAACGATAGCCCACAGACTGGGAAAACATCTTTACTAATCCTACATCTAACTGAGGGTTGATCTCCAAAATATACAAAGAACTCAAGAAACTAGTCAACATAACACCAAATAACCCTATTTAAAAATGGGGATAGAGAACTCTCAATAGAGGAAATCAAAAAGGCTGAAATACACTTAAGAAAGTGTTCAACATCCTTAGATATCAGGGAAATGCAAATCAAAACAACTTTGAGATACCATCTTACTCCTTCCAGAATGGCTAAAATTAGAAACACCAATCACAACTTATGCGGGAGAAGATGTGGAGAAATGGGAACACTCCTCCACTGCTGATGGGACTACAAACTTGTACAGCCATTTTAGAGATCAGTATGGTGGTTCCTCAGGAAAATGGGAATCAGCCTACCACAGGTCCCAGCATTCCCCCTCTTAGGCATATACCCAAATGACCCACATACATGCAACAAAGACATGCACTCATCTATGTTCATAGCAGCATTATTTGTAATAGCCAGAACTTGGACCTAGATGCCCCTCAACTGAAAAATGGATAAAGAAGATGTGGCACATTTACACAATGAAATACTACTCTGCAGAAAAAAAAATGGAATCTTGAAATTTGCAGGCAAGTAGATGGAACTTGAAGAAATCATCCTGAATGAGGTAATCCAGTCACAAAAAGAGGAACATGGTATGTATTCTGTCATATATGGATTTTAGACATAGAGCAAAGGATCACCCACCTATAATTCACACTGCCAGAGAAACTAGGATACAAAGAGGATTCTAAGAGATTCATATAAGGTCCCTCACGGAAGAGGGAACAGACAAGTTCCCCTGGGCATATGGGGAGTGGAGGGGGCAATGAGTGGAGAGGGAACTAGGAGAAAGAGAAGAGGAGGAGAGGAAAGCACATGGGAGTAGGAAGATTGAGTCAGGGGAGGAATAGAAGTGAAAAGAGAAAGAGAGAAGAGAGAGACCATAAAAGAGGAAGCCATGATAGGTTTGAAGAGAAACTTATCAGTGATTACATCACAGAAAAGAAAAACCCTCCCCAGAAAACACTGGTCAACAGTTCTTCAGAGAGGACTGCTAAACTGTTGATGACGAAATGGTGAGTGGTTCATGTGAAGGTCTTGGGCAGATTACCATACACATAACATGAAACTTCAGTTAAGAGTATAATAGTTGTGACCTTTCAATTTTCTGTACAATCTCCTTCCTCTGTCTCTTTGATTCTTTCTATGCCCTCTTCAGCTATGTTCCCTGAGCCTTGCGAGAAAGTAATATAGATATCCCATTTAGAGCAGAGTACTCTACAATCACTTATGCTCAGCATTTTAGATAGTTATAGATTTTCACACTACAATTAACCAACAACTAGGATTTCTCTTGTTTGTTATTTTGACTTGATATCTTATAGGCAAGGACACTGTTATTATTTTTAATAAACTATATAATTATTGTGGTCACTCAAATTAAGGAAAGGGACTTTAGAGGCTCACTGGATGTTTTCTTCAGGTACCAACTAGGAATTTTAATATGATCACCAAAAGCATGAAGAATAAAAAGAACAAGATGATCTTATGGAGTTTTTACTGAATACTTATCTCTACTTAGTTCTGTCCAGTATATGCATAAATTACTATTCTCTTCAACTCTAACAATATTTCAAAATAGTTATCAACTCACAGCTCCAATAGCTGTTCACTTCAAGAACTATTAGAATCTTGAAGTGTATCCACAATTGCCAGAAATCTTAGTTTGGAGTCATCTTTGCATGTTCCCTCACACCAGTTTTCTACCTGACACCAAAATGACTCCCCTTCCAGTCATTTCTCCTGTGAACATATTGGTGACTACCTCAATTGTCAGCAAGAACCTTCATCCAGTAACTGGTGCAAACACATGCAGAGACCCACAGCCAAGCATTAGGCCAAACTCAGGGAGTCCTGCTGAAAAGAAGGAAGAAGGACTGTGTGAGCCAGAGGGGTCAAGAACATCACAAGAAAACCCATAGAAACAGCTAACCTAGGTTTATAGAGACTCACAGTCTGAACCAACAACCAGGGAGCCTGCATGGGAACAACCTATGCCCTCTACATATATTTGACAGTCAGTTGTATAGCTTGTTCTACTTGTGGGACTCCTAACAATGTGAGCAGGGGTTGTCCCTAATGCTTTGGCTGGCTCATGGTAGCCCATTCCTCCTACTGAATTGCCTTGCCCAGCCTTAATACGAGAGGAGGTGTTTAGTCTTATAGCCACTTGATGTGCCATGCTTTGTCAATGTCCATATGATGCCTGCCCCTTTGTGAAAAGAAACAGAGGAGAAGTGGAGGTGTGCAGAGAAGGAGAAGAGAGGAGGTGGGGGAACAGAATGGGAGCAGAGGAGGAAGAAAAGTTAAAAGAAAAATGAATCCTGAAGTGTGAGATAGCTTTGAGTCACTCAAAGTCTTTGAGGGTAGCTCACTATTTGGCAATTTGTGAACTATTCTTGTCAATAGCTGGCTTAGCATCTCTGACTGTTTTCTTCAGTCAGAGAGGGTGACTTCTTGTATTTGTCTCTAACCTCTGCAAAAGTTTGATAAGTAATTCTATGTAAAAGAGACAGGTGAATGCAAGCTCATTTTCTGAGTCCCCTGTCACCATAGAATCAAAAACCATGCTGTAATGCTTTCAATGCCTGAAACAATTACTTTATATAATTTTCCTTTTTCCTTTCGGCAGAGGTTTAAACTGATTCACTTTTGAAAATCCGGAATCATATAGTTTTAAGATTGATGGGAGATGTCATTCTGTATATGTTTTTCATACTGGTTAATGAATAAAGCACTGTTGGCCAAAAGGAAAGGAGATAGGAGGGACTAGGAGATGAGGAGGAAAGAGGAAGTAGAAGGAGTCAAGATGGAGAGCCTGGAGAGAACAGAACTGCCATTCCTCCACTCTCAGTAAGACCACATGGAAATACATAGAAATGGTTTAATAATCAAGACAGAGCTAGCCGATAAGAAACTAGCACCTGGCCAACAGCATAATATCAAATACAGAGTCTCTGTGTGTTAATTGGGGCTGGTGCGGTGGCGGGACAAGACCAGGTGGCAGGCAGAAAAACCGTACTCGTTACATAAGATACTAATCAATTTCTGTCCATAGAAGTTCAATAGAAATTCATATAATCCATGTGAATACAGTTTTTAAATGCAAGAAAGAATATACAAAGAAAAAATGTGACCCTGTTTATAACAGTAGTCTTTGGGAGACACTGACAGATGTCTTCTTACCCCGAACAGTAAATTAATGACAGAACAAAGAATACATATGATTTCTGGTGTCTAATTTTAAGTCAAATTGACAAAACCTAGGGTCATTTGGAAGAAGGAATGGCAATTGAGAAAATGCCTCCACTAGATTGGTCTGTGGCCAAACCAATTGAACATTTAATTCACTTACAATTGACAAAGCATGGCCCCATTCACTGTGGGTATTGCCACTTCTG
This sequence comes from Phodopus roborovskii, assembly GCF_943737965.1. Taxonomy (NCBI): domain Eukaryota; kingdom Metazoa; phylum Chordata; class Mammalia; order Rodentia; family Cricetidae; genus Phodopus; species Phodopus roborovskii. Next base: position 11,844,987 of record NW_026126470.1, on the reverse strand, counting down.
GGATGGTGTCTTGGGCACTATAAGAAGATAGTCTGGTGGCCATTAGCTCCTCCTTGTTCAGGTAAGCTGTCTGTATGTGTTTCTGCCGCATGGTCTTGTCCTTTCCATCTGCATCTGGGTTCTAGTTCGACTCAGTGTTTATGTATGGGTGTTTGATCCTGTTTCCAACAGGCATTAGTTGAGGGCTCCATGGATAAGTTGATCTCACTCTCTGGGAAGGGCATTTATGATAGCCTTTTCACGGAATCTCAAATTGTTAGTTGGGAACAGTCTTATAGTTCTCTAGACCTTTCTTTGTGTTCAATTTTATCTTCAAACCAATATTGGCTCCCTCTTTTATGTTCTCTCTCTCTGTCTCTGTCTCTCTCACTCTCTCTTTCCTGTCTTCTATTCCTAACCAGGCTCAATCTTCCTGGTTTCATGTTTTCCTTTCCTCCCCCTCATTTTCTCCTACTTCTCTCTCCATTAAAATACATTTGTTAATAAGAACTACACTGTTAGACAATGATTGTACCAATATTGTGAGTAATCTCCCACAATAAACTAGATAAAGCTTGAGTGATAATATTTATAATTACTTTTGTAACCTACCATTTATATTTTAAACCACATGAATACATAATCAATGTTTGTCACATTTGTAATCACCCTACATATATATTGTCCAAGCCTAGCCACTTAGATATAATGTTGCAAAAACATTTCTCCACATCATCATAAACTCCAGTATATTGCATATTAGAGTAGATTTTTATTATCCTAATGGTAGACTACCTCATGACTTATAATTTCCAGGGTAAAAACAAAAACACATAATTTGTAATGCTTTAGATTGTATATTCATCAGTTATATTTCAGAAAGGTAGGAAAGTTTCTATTTTGAATTGTTTTATGAAAAAATAGATTAATCTCTCATACGATACATTCCAACCACAGTTTTCTCTCCCTTCACTTCTCCCAACACCACCCACTTTCCTTCTTCTCCAGATCTAGTCTCTGTCTTCCTTCAGAAATGAGCAGACCTTCAACAACCACCAAACATGAGAAAACAAGATACAAGACAAGTCAAAACCCTTCATATTGAGTCTGGACAAGACACCCAATAGGAGTGGGAGTCCAAGAGAAGATCAAAGAGTTAGATATACACCTGCTCCCACTGTTAGGAATCCCACAAAAGCATGAAGCTAACGGTCATAGCATATACACAGAAGACGTGTTGCAGACACATGTAGGACCTATGGTTGTGATTTCTGCCTCTGTAAGCCCAGGAGAGCCAGGCTTAGCTGATTCAATGGGCCATGTTCTCCTGCTGCCCTACATCTCTCTGGCTCCTAAAATCTTTCCTGCTTCTCTGTCACTGAATTTCTAGTGCTCCAAGGAGAGGAGCTCCCTGTGGAGACTTCTCGTTTAAACTCTCTCTGGATAATGTCTGGCTGTGGGTTCCTGCACCCGCTCACATCTTCTGCAAGAGAAAGGCTCTCTAATGATGTCTGCATAAGGCACCAATCTATGAGTTTAGCAGAATGTCGTTAGGGATCACTTCATTGACTCTTATTTGTTTGTTTATTTATTTATTTTGCAGTCATGTTGCTTCTACCTTAGGTCTCAGGACGATCCAGTCTCTAGTTCCTGGCCATCCAGGCAGTGCAGGGCATGAGCTCTCTCAAGGTGTGGGTCATCTCTCAAGGTGATTGGCCATTCCCACAAGTTCTGCACCAACATTACCCCAGCACATCTGACAAGAAGGATAGATTGTAGGTTGAGTTTTGTGTCTGGGTTGATGCCCAGGTTTCTCTTTCCATACATAGCCTGTGGTGTATCTTCCAGAGCCAAAAAGCCTGAAACATAGGGTTGGAGATTCCACACAGGCACCAGCTTGACCTCTCTACACTCAATATTTTCTTTATATGTTGTTCTTGACAATTGGAACCCACGATCAGTTTTCAGAGAGTGACCTTCTATGCTAGCATTAACCTGGGTTGTTTAGGGATCCTCATGAGACCCCCTTGAACACTCTTTATATGCTTTCCAACTTATCAAGTGTTTATGTTTCATGCTGTACCTTCAGAAAGTGGATACTGCTGATCCATTCTCAATAATGTTAACTTTTGGATTATTTTCTAGTTGGTTTCCTTGTGCTGAGTTTTGCACTCATGGGTGTAAAATAGGAAAGCTGTAATATTAAAAAAGCTAGACTCACAAATACAAACCAATCTAACTGTTGTCTTTTTATAGGGAAAGCTGCACTTTCCAGGAAACTTACATTTAATCTTTGATATTTTTTCTGGTTACACCTGTTAGGTAGTATAGAAAAAAGTGCTGTGTTTGCACTTTTAAAATTTTCAATCTGGCTCCATGTATCTGGAATATTCATAAAATTAAGCTTTTTCAGGAACCAAAAATGCTTGGTTCCCTAAATTCTAAGAGTGACTATAAGCTGCAGAAGATATTTTGAGCACAAGGTGCAGCAGAATTTTAAGTAACCTTCTTTTCACTCCCCATCAGTATCTACATGATTTCTAATCATTGCTGCACACATCAGCTGTGACGAGAATGAGGCCAGGTGTGATGAACACCAGCGAGACTCTTGTTTTTCTGAAGGGCATTTCTTTTTATTTATACCATTGTGTTTAGGCCTTCAGAGTGTGATTTCAAACAAATAGACATAGAATGCTTCCCACTAAAACCTTTTGCTCCCTGCACATTGGGAAAGGGGATGGATTTCTCCCTGCAGGAATTAAGATTTCCATTTGGAATGGTGTGTGAACTGGGAATGCTAATTATGACCTTGCCCTCACTCTGCTTAGGCAGAATGGGAGATTTCTGAGGATGGACTGAAATTCAAAATCTTTTAGGGGGAAAAAAAAGCAAAAGTATATATTCTCCAATGTCAAGGTCTCCGAAAAGAAAAACATATTAAGCCAGATATCTGTTCATAGATGGATTGTCACAGTAGGGGAAAGTTTCCATAATTCTAGGTAAATATGTACACCTACTTTGGAGGACAGATTTTCTTTATTGCTTTTCTTGAAAATAAAGAGATACCAGAAAAGGGATATTTTCCTGATGAAGGTGAAAGTATATCTGGAACCCATAGCTATGTATATGTGTTTTCATTAAGAATTTATTTGCTGGAAATCAAGTAATTCCTCTTTATTTCCTCACAGTAATTATTTTGAAGCTCGGCTTGCTGCCATGTCTGCTAATGGTTCTTACTTGCTGATCTGCAAATGGGAAAAACAAACAAAAGCTAACTGGAGAAGCGTAGCTCAATGTTAGAAGCCCACCTGATCACACCAAGGAAATAGTTATTTCTAGCAGGTATTTATGAATGCTGCATATTTAAATCTATTAAGATGCATTTCATTACCTCAACCAAATGCAAATAGGCTTTCAACCTTTTCAGAACAGCAGGATTTATTGTACAGTTCAAAGAATGATTATATCTGCCTTCTGGGCTTGCTGTAGTCTAATTCTATAATATATACACAAGTAGGATTTGTTCTCAGAGTCACATTGCACAGATTCAGAGATGCAAGTAATGGGCTTGATGAGCTCCTAAAAATATTTATTTAGTATTCTAAATAATACATATAATTCACAGTGTTATCCTGAGATAACCAGGAAATGTTACTTTAAACAACAGCTCTCTTGGTAAACACAGTCTCTACTGTAGATACTGCCTTGCTATCATAAAATACCATACATCCATTTTAGGTAAGTCCATACCTATAAATCATGTTTCAAGGTAATTATGACCACTACAGTAAATTGGATGACATTCTGCCAAATAAGATTTCTCTGGCAACAACAAAAAACAAATGGACTATTGTAAGTTAATTGCTTTGAAACTGCATTATTGCACATATAAACAATACATTTTACATTTTACTTGCACTAACTATTGTAAATAATTCTAAGGCAAAGTGTTACAAAAATGTCCACAATCTTCACAGTTATGTTGTACACACGTTACTTGCAAATGTCAATCCAAATTTAAATCTTATATTTTCATATCTAAGTTTTACTTTCCCACAAAATGATATATATCTAATCTTGGTGCACCTATTTTCAACATTTATCTTGGAAATGTAAATAACTGAATGACTGGTTCTTCTACTATTAAAATGTACATTAATGATAATTCTGCAGTCATTACTTTTTGCTCTTCAAAGGTTTTTAGGAAGCTATAAGTGCCCCATATCTAATTGTAATTTTTTTATTGCTTGACTTACTTCAGTTACTTGTTTAGATTTTGTATAAAAAAGTACTTTCCCACAAAATATATATATGTTTATTTATACACCTAACATTCTTATATTAATACTGATATCAACATGTGAGCCATAATAACAGTCATGATACATGTGGATATGCTTTCATACAAAGATCTTCTGCATGTAATGTTTGTGCAGTCTCACAAATATGAGAATTGAAGCATAATTCCTTTCATTATTAGGTTTCTAGTTCATCATTATTTAAACAAATCATTTTTTCTTATTATTGTGATGTGAAAATTATAGAGATGTTTTAATATAATAAAATCATTCTACATAGTTGAATGGGAACCATGTTTCATAAAATGACTCTTAATTAAAGGGTACAACCTTAAAGTCAAGATGTTGTTGTTGTTTGAGATATTAAATATACTGAAAATATATTACCTTAAGTTTTATAATAATTAAAGGTTAAATTATCTATTTTGAACATTGGTATTGAAGTAGTTTAACTTATTTTTCAGAAAAAATAAATTGATATCAGCTTTTGATTATTGCTTGTACTTATATATGTGCCATAATTAAAAATATGTATTTCAACAAAACAAGGAAAATAAATCACAATGAATTAAGCAATGAGAATAACACAACGATGGAAAGCACTTGCATAGTTCTTAGGTTGTCTACGCAACACACACACTCTACAATGTAATATTAATGTCTTTATTTTTATTGATTAATTAATTTATTTATTAATACTGAAAAATAAAACCTAATTCATTTCACAATGTTTGCTGCATAGCAGAAGAACTAATTGAATGACCGATATCCCATTCTCATTAAATAAATCTCATATCCTTAAATGGCTCCCTTCCCATTTGCCCATATACTTGCCAATACTAGTGTTGGCTATGTACAAAACTCTTTAATCATCACCCATGATATTCAGTACTAATATTAAAGCTATTTTATACATAAGAATGGTCCATAGATATTGCTAATCTACTGCTATGCATGCAGTTCAAGTTCCAATGTTTATTCACGGGTACTATGCCCAATGTATTAGACATTCTTGATATTCAACAACTAAGAAAAATAGAATAAATTTTTTCTCTTGGAATCTAGGATAAAGAGGTTAAAGCTATCTTGTTTATTTGTTTTCTTGTAAATTATTTGTCCTCTGTCTTCATATAGCGCTTTAGGTACCAACTGCTATATACTCAGTCCATACTCAGAACACAATGAGTTATGGCTACCCAAAAGCAACATTCACTATGTCACTAATGAGACATAAAGATTATTACACCATTTTCATATCTTTGAAATTAATTTCATGAAATTAACCAAATTTTAGTAGAAAATATTTTTATGCCTGAGATCCAGTAAGAAATTAGAGCATTGTTTGGCTGTTCTGTACCAATCCTCCTAAAATGACTTATGCCCAAGAAACTCATTACACAGATTGACCTAATGTGATAGCGTGCAATAGAAGGTAGTCTCCTTAACTTACCTCAGGGGATTACTAATGATAACATTCTGAGACATTTACATTCTAGACATAACACAGTTATATTTCTAACAAATGTTAACTGCCACTATTATTTTGTATCTTGCTCTATGTGTAACTACATTTTATTCATAATTACTGACTACCAGAAACCATGGTGTCAGTTCTGATCAAACTATGCTAGTATACCTGAGTTTGATGATTTTATATTACATATTACAAAGGGTACAGAAAATAAATGGGAATTAAAAGCATCATTTGCAGGATAGTAAGCAGGAAAACACTATCAAGAGAGTGGACTCAGAGTTAGTCACAGGGCATCTTCTGACAGCAAGGTGAATAAATGATGGGGTGTGTCTTTCTGTTTCTCTGAATGGTTGATGAATAAAACACTGTGTGGCCAATAGAAGCAGGAAAATAGGTGGGACTAGAAGACTAGAAGAATTCTTGGAAAGGTAGGCAGAGAGGTGCCACAAAGGGACTCTATGGAGGGACCAGGACATGCCAGGAATTCTTTAGTAAGTCAAGACCACATGGAAATACATAATTTATAGAAATGGATTAATAAATTAAGACACAGATAGCCTATAAAAAGCCCTAGCCATCAGCAAACAAATTAATAATTAATATAGTGGCTTTGCGTGTTCATTTGGAGCTAAAGTAGAGGGACCTGGCAGGACAAAAAAAACTACAGCAACAAAAAAATATGCATCTTAAGTGCCACAGGTAAAGTTATAATAATCAATTACAAAGGGATTCAGTAACAAATCTCGTAAAAAGAGTGTATATGCTAAATTGGAATTAAATTTCATGGAATAGGAAAAAACAGAGAGCATCTTGAGGTGTTCTTTGTTCCTCTCTCTACATAACTGTGTACCACCTTTATGCCTGGTGGACACACAGACCAGAAGTCATCAGATCCCCTGGAACTGGAGTTGCAGGGGTTGTGAACTACTATGTAGGTGTTGTGAATCACTCCCTCTGCAAGAAAAATGGCTCTTAACTAGTGAGCATTTTTTTCTAGCATTGTATATGCCTCTTATTTAAGGAACATTCATAATTGGAAAGGGCAACATTTTAGCATTCCTAGTAATTTCAAAATTCAGCTTTTGTTGGATTGTTTTAAATCACAAATTGATTGAGCTACAATTAAAATTAAGGAGAGATATTAAAAAGTAACAAGTATTTCGACAATCATGTTCCATTGATTTTAAACAAAATAATTTTAGAGCAGCAAGAAATTAAAAGTAATGTAAGCCCTTCCACCAAGGAAACCGCAAGAGATACAATAATATTTACTGCTCTTTTTATACTTTGCCTTTATATATCCAACAAGTTCGGCAAAGTGGACTTTTCATACTCAAGAACACATTTTAAGTTCTTATCAGACGTGTTTCTCATCATGTGTCTCATTTGAGTCACTGTTGAATCATAAAACAAAATGAAAACTAGTATTTTCTTCATCAGTCATTATGTTCCTATATAATTTCCAAGACACCAGATATAAATACTGAAGTGAATAGCTCTAAATAAGCTTCCCAGTCCATCATGTCCTCCATGCTTGCACTTCAGGTTCATTAAAATGACAACATCCAATGCCACAATTTTTTCTTAACAAGAAACCCACACTTTCATAGATGTTGAGAATATCCATCTGTTATGTCACCTAGTGGATAAAAAGGGAATGGTAAAAGCATAACTTATGTCTTGAAACAATGAAGTCAAATTCCCCTTCTTGAATATGACACTAGACTAGAGACATTATAGAAACATTTGTATCATAGATATCAGGGCTTCTTATTCCCACAAGAGATAGTTCATAATTGAAATGGAATGTTCTCTGAAAAAGTAAAATAGAAAATAGCTGAGAATCTACACATTTGAATTAAAAACAACTTTCTGATTTACATAAAAGCAAATCTAAAACCTATCCAAAGGGAAATGTAAAGATATACAGAAGTAAACATAAAAGGTATAAATGGTACTTATGGATTTTTCATCTCAATATGAGTTCTTATTATTGGTAAAAACAATGTTTTAATTTTTTGACAGATAAGATGTATTATTTTCTTAGTAAATGGGAAGGCAAGCCCAAGGTTTATTATAGCAAAGTTATGTACATATGTGTGTTTTGGTAGTTCTGAAAAAAAAATAGCTTGTTAGGCAATTTGGAAATTTTTCAAATTATTCCAATTACTCCCAGAAACAACAGTGATTAAAATTACTGGACACAAGATCTAAGAACAAAGATAATAAATTTCAAATGCAAATTTTACAGTCATAGTTTTAAACTCCAAAATTTAACTATTGTTTAAACAGTTACATAATTCTGAGCCTTAATTTAATTGCTTGTCATTCTAAATTTTTACTTAACATTATGCTTTCTTCACAAGTGTTTGTGACCTAGACATGTAACTTAAACACTGCACAGCATAATTCCCAAAACTTACAGATATATCTTGAAGGTTCATTTCCTCTCCTTTAAACAGAAAGAAATTAAGAGTTGTTGGAAAGCTTTTCTTACTGTAGAAAATCAACTTGCAAATTGGAGGGGAGGGGGACTTAAATATTTGTCAAGTGCCAAAGAAGAAGATACACACTTGAGTTCTAATCAGTTTGCATCAACTTCTCCTTTTTGTCCTAATGATGAAAAGTTATTCCACTGGAAGGCAGGCACAAAACCTGTCAACAATTTTAATATGATTAGTTAAGTAGAATGGCTGCTAGTTCCCCTTTCACTGATCTGAAGTGTTAATATAGTTAGCTTGGGCAAGCTTGTCAACCAGGTCATCTGCCTTAGGCACAAACCTAGCATACAGCATTTTGATAATTCTTATTGGATTCCAACTGTCAAGGAACTCCAGTGCTATTTTTCTGAGGTGTCAGTGTAATTGCCCCTGACTGGGAATTGACTTGGTTTCTTGGTGTTCCACATATCTGTCGCTTCTTGCCCAAGGGACTTCTTCCAGGCTCTACTCATGTCATGTTCTATTAGCTGTGGTTAAGCAGGGGTAGACTTAAACAGCCTGAATATTTTTCTAAAATGGGAAAAACTTAAAAAGTTGAATTGATAATTACTTACAAATATTTTTCAGGTCTAAGGACAGGTGTGTGTGGACAGGTGTGTGTGTGTGTGTGTGTGTGTGTGTGTGTGTGTGTGTGTGTGTGTGTGCATGCATCTCTGCATTGGTGAGTACCTATTGTTTATGCCACCAATCTTTTAAAGTATTAACAGTCATTTCATTATTGTCCTGAGCACTTAATCCCCAAAAGACTAATATCAAGACTTGCTGTCATTTTCTCACTTTTATTAAGTGTAGCAGAAATTATGATAAGCATCAATCAAAAAACCTTAAAACAATATTCTGAGAACATTAAAATATTATGTTTACAGAGATCCTGACTGTGAATTTTTGAATATTGACTTGAAAACAATTATTAAGAATCTGTCAAATATTCAAAATGTGAGACAGACTTTGGTTCTTTAAAGTAGAAAATATATATAATAGTAAATGAAAAAGCCTCTTTATAAAACTACATGTTATGCCATATTTATTAGAAGGTGAGAATTAAATTAATCACAAGAGAATATTTTAAAAATGAAAGATTGAAAGATCTTTCTCCAAATGTCTATCACCATAAAAAAGTTTCAGTTAAAATGTTCTCTCTTCAGTTTTGAGGATTATGCTACAGCAATTAAAGAAAGGCATATTCATACAATGAAGTACTACTTGGCAACAAAAATAAAATTAGTAATTTAAGAAGGTGAGTGGCTATCAGTTTCAGTGGTAAATATGTTATGCAGCCTAATTTACTGCTCTATCAGCAATAAAACATATAACCATAGGACAGATTATTTATAAGTTTTAGTATATTTGTAAAATGTCCATTTTCCCCCATCTCTAAAAATAGGCAATCAAAACCCAAGATTGTTTCTTTCCTTTTGATCATAGAATGGCATGTATTTAGTCAAACTTGGAGAACCTGGGACTAACTTAGAATTTTTCTTCACAGACAACACAGATGCTACCATTACTTACAAGCTGGCTAAAGCTCCTTGAAATAATACATAGAGCACAAGACTAAGCAACAAGTGGGACGAATGAGAACTCATGAATAAATAATCTTCTCTTTATCTACTGCCAAAACAATTCTGATTTCATATAAAACTATTTGAAAATTATAGCTTTACATACAGTTGAGTTTGGTATTGTTTGGGTTCTCCTATTAAGTCAAAATATTACTATTATTTCTGGGATGTCATAACTTAATTTGGTGTGGAATAAATAATTTAATAACAAAGGAGCAATGTGAAATCAACATTATTTTGTATTTTAAGTCTATAATTTGTCTATGTAAATAGTTTTAAAAATTAATAGTTTGGCTGAAGAGATGGACAGATGACAAGCAATTACTGCTCTTACAGGGAACATGAGTTCAACTCCCAGTACCTGCATAGTGGTTTACAACTATCTCTAACTTCAGTTCTAATGAATCCAATATCCCCTTCTGGCCTCTATAGGCACTATGCATGAAGGCAAAAAACCTGTATACATAAAACTTTAAAAATAATAAACTTTACAAATGATAGAAGTCTGACAAAATAGAGTCCAATTTGGATTGAGGGTGTAGATCACTGATAGGATGCTTGTCTCAAACATGCATAGTCTTGGGTTCAGTCTTCAGAAACACACACAGAGATTCACAGATACACACATGCATATACAATACATTATATAAAATTCAATTGTTCAAATTTTCATCCAGAGCAATTAATTGTTGACTGAGTGTGGATGAGAAAGATATTTCCTTTGAATAGGCAGAAAAGAACTTCAGGGATAGTGGAAAGGCTCAGGAGCCAAATCACTATGCTTATTACATGGTCACACTCAGTTTTCAAACTCATCAAACCACTCATTTAAAACAGATGCACACTCATGCTTCATGTAGTATAGGAAAAGAAGGTTAAATAGATTAAGTATGTGGCAATACAAACATACAGATCTCAGAAGCTTTATTATAGATTTGATCATTATAAGTAAGGAGACACAACAATTATACCATGAAGGAATCGTGTGTGTGTGTGTCCACCCTACTACTTCCTCCCTCTTCCTAGTCTCCTAGTCCCACTTATCTTGCTTTCCTATTGGCCAACAGTGCTTTATTCATAAAACCAATAAGAGAAACATTTACAGAATGACATCTCCCTTCATCTCCTCTTTTCTGTCTAAATAAAAAGAAGGTTTATAACTTTAGCATAGTAAAATATATAACAAAACAGTTATCAAATAAGAACCACAGTTAATAATATTTAGTTCATTAACATTTAGCAAGATTTAAAGAAAATATTTCATCACTTATCCTATCTTTTTGATATATAAAGAAACCCAGGACATTGCTGTGTTATACAGATGAGCAATGTAGTAATGTTAAACAATGAAAAAGGAAACTTTTCTAAAGTGAATTAAATAACAATCCCCCAAATAATGGTATATACAGTAAGGTGTGACTTTATAATAATAAAATTCTTATGTGTATATTTGTTTGTTTGTTTGTTTTCGGTAAGTATAAAAACTATTTGAGGATACGCCATCATGGAGGTGAGGTCTCTAATCTTGATTTCCTTCTGCCTTTGGCATTGCTGTCCAAAGACTACATAAATACATGGCCTTTGTCAATGATATTTTTGCTGTATACTTTAGCACTTTGTCCTATACTCTAACAGACGCAGTCTATTTTGTTTTAAACACACTTTAAAATTGAAAGTCCAAGGTAAAGGAAACAATTTTAAATTAAGGTCAATAAAGTATAGATTGCATTACTTAACCACCCAATGTGTCAGTCCTAGAGTAATTAGGGCTTTTATTTAAGATGGTGTAGTCAATTGCCAGTGGTTGCTTCTAACACTGGCAATATAACTTTTCTTTCCTAACATACTTGTTTAAAATTATTGTCACATTTAATGTCCAAAGGAAAATACTACTTCTTTGCATGTTTCGGAGATTTAAATATATATATATATATATATATATATATATATATATATATATATATTCTTATTCATTCTCCTCCACAGCCCTTTCACTGGACTATATTTCATTTTGACAGCTATGATATTGTCAGTTGTTTACTTCTCATCTGATAATGGACTTTGGGATCTGATTAACTTTATACTTGAAAGAAAAATGTCATCCCCAGTCTAACATATCTTACTGATAGCAGTCTCAAAATAACCTTTAACACCTTCTCAAAAGTATTGTAAAACTTCCGCAAAACATACTGTAAACAAAGTCAGCCTCATTCAAGAAGTGACAACCATAATGTGAAAATAGTTTCCAATAATCACAGTTCGCAAATATATCATATCCATAACTTGTAGAAAACTTCCATCACTTTCAATCACTTTCATTACCAGGCACTTATAGCTGGTATTACTACCTAAAAGATGTTCTGTTGTGACTTCTCTCTATTCAGTTCTGAAAAATTTTTTATCTTAAAACTTGTTCTCAGCAGTGGTTTCACAGTTTGAGTATTAGCATTAATTAAGAGAGTATTTCACATTTTTTTTCAAAATTCAATAGCCTTTAACCAAATATCATTACTCATAATGACGCTGAAGACAATTAACTCTAACATATGGCTCCCTGGCATTTGAGGACTGAGAAGAATTGGTGGTACTCACCATTGGCTTTACTTTCTTGAAGCAGCTCATCAGAAAGTCCTCTGGCCACAATCTGAAAAACATCTTCATTCCAGAAATGTCTTCAATGCATGCACCCTGAGGAAACAGCATTCTCAGACTGAAAACACAGAGAGGCCAAGAACAACTCCCGTACACAATCGCTGCTGATACCCTCAGCTCATGTCTATCAGATCATGCACTCCTGGTCTAGTTTTATTTCTGCCTGGCTGTCTACTCTGCATCTCCACTTCTAGTAGTCATGGAAATCTCACAAACAAATAAACTTTGTGTTTTTCTCTTGTACTGTTTTCCTTCAAGGCTTTCATTCAGTTATCTTGTCTAAGAATGCTTTCCACTTAGGCTATGACCAAACCTATGTTAATTATGTTCTTATTTATAGATAATCCCATATATGAAAACATTTTCTGAGAATATTCACAGGAGCTATTTCTATATTTTCTCAACAATTATACCATAAATATAGAAAACTTTGAAAAAATTACATTTTTGAAAGACTCTACTAAGACATCATCCATGTCAAACATGGTGGCATACACTATAGTCTTAACATATGGAACCCTAATGTAAAAGGTTCATATGTTCAAATCCAACCTAAGCTATACATCAAGACACCATCTCAAAAGCAAACAAAAACCACAGGGGTGTGTGTGTGTGTGTGTGTGTGTGTGTGTGTGTGTGTGTGTGTGTGCGTGCGCACGTGTGTATTTTATCCCAATAGGCTAAAGTACAAAGTTGAGTCTGTTTATGATTGAGTAAATCCAATATCCACAATATTCCACTTCTTGTTAAAGAATTTTATTGGTGATAAGCTAATTCTAAAATGCAAAAAAAAAAAAACTCCAAATCATTTTTTAGTAAAAGTGTATCTTCCAAAGGAAGGCCAATCCTAACATGTGTATGCTAAAATGAAAATAAAAGAAGGCTTTTCAACAATAGTATGCTTGAGGCTATTCTCAGTCTTTGGGTTTATTGATGAGGATAAATGAGATGGATGCAAGTGAATGTTTACATGCGAAGGATATAGAGAAATAGAATCTGTCAAAACAGACAATTTATTAAACAATAAAACCACCAAGAGACCAAAGAAAGAGGGCTATGGAGCCTTTAGTTTGGCAAGATTAGATGGCAGAGAAATAGAAAATAATCAGACAAATGAGTGAAAATAACAGCCACGTTCACCTAAATTAGATGTGCAGAAGGCAGGCACAGCAGGCTTATTGTAGGTATCAAGACAATCTGGGAATATTTCAATCATCATAAATTTTCAGGCGAGTGCTATTTGGAATTCAAGGCAGATTCCTTGCAGAAGGCTCTCACTGTCTTAAAGCATGCTTTTCTGTGTTGGAATTAGTAGAAGTGAACAAAAAGGGGCAAACAAAAAAATCAAAACATATTAAAAACTTATCTGAAAAAAAGGGTATAAGAAAATTGGAATTTAACAAACATTTACTTGAATATTTACACATGGGTTTGGGTCTGGAGTTTCCCACAAGATGGAATAGCATTGTTTTTTGAATTCTAAAACAACAGAAATTAAGTAAGTCACTAAAAGAAAATTAAGAAAAGCCATTTGAAGCTATGACATAAATGTTGCTTCATTTTTATTAAAAGTTGTTTAGAAAAAAATGCATGAAACAAGTAATACTCATTAGAAAATTCATAGTGTACTGCTAACAATACCTTGGACTACTGCTTTGAGACAATTACAATTGTTGTTCATGAGCTTGTTGAGGCATGGTTATAGCGATCCAAATAGTTTAGAAGCTTTTATAGCAAATTGAAAATAATTTTAGGTTATAGTAACAATAAATGAGGACTTGCATTTTAAAAAGTTTTCATGTTTTATACTTGAAACATTTTTAATTTTTCTTTCAATGTTGAACTCTGAATGAGAAAGAAATCTAAAAATTTGTCCCTTGACACACAGTAGTTTTAAAAGCACTGGGAAAAGGGATGAATAAAATGATGAGGCAAACACTGAGAGCCTTCAGAGGCTTCTTAATGAAAAGCATTATGTTTTAGGTAATCATGTACACATTGTGGTTTATTCTGCAGTATATAAGAAAGTTGATACAGAGGAATATAAATTGTAAATTCAATTTATGTTAGGAAATCTTGAATGCATTTAATTATAAAGAGCCTCAGACAGACTCAGAGAGAGAGTTAGTGAGAGAGATTGAGAACTTTCTTAATACTTTGGCAAGGAAAATAACAATAGACAAAATGTTGTTTCTGCTTTTAAATCTCTTTGCAGACAAAATTCAAACTAGTGACTTATTTATTACCCTTTCACTTTCTCATGGGGAGTTAATTTTAAGAGAAATAACCAATGTCAATAACCAATGCTGTATTCTAACATGCATCCTTATATAACTAAAGAGCTGAAAGAAACAGCAACAGTGTTACCTTCAAATATAAGTTTAATCAACTTCCCAATCCTGGGGAGGCAGAGGCAGGTGGATCTCTGTGAATTCGAAGCCAGCCTGGCCTATGGAGTGAGTTCCAGGACAGGTTACAAAGCAAAAAGTAGAAACCTTGTCTCAAAAAAAAAAATAAATAAATAAAATAAAAAATAAAAAAAGAAAGAAAGAAGAGTTACCCATCAAGAATTTGTATGTAAGTCAATTCATTTCACAACTTTTTGTTGTTTGTTTTGTATTTGTTCATCTTTTTCCTGAATCCTGGGTAAATACTAAATTAGAAAGACGAATTAAAGAACTTATAAATATTATATTCTTAGAGGCTTTACTCTGGTTTGACTGAAAAAAAAATAAAACCTACCAAAAGGGAATAAAAAATGTCTTACTGGAAAGCTGAAGTCCTAAACACTTACAACCCCTAAACAGAAGCTCTCATCATAAACCATATGTATGTGAGTTTTTGGATATGATACGAACTTCAGAGATGGGATCTACAGTGTATTGGCTGAGCCTGAGCCTTTTATGAACTCTTGGTGAATAAAAGTACTTTCTACCACAGGATATATAAGCAATAGAAAGACCGATATACTCAAGAAAATTAATTCAATGATCTATTAAATTTGTTTCCATTTGGTTGGTATTACAGTAAGGTGCACTATAAGGTATGTACATCCAAGTATAAACATGGAAGACAATTAGAAGCCACCATGGACTTTTCCATATGACCTTTTTTTCCTGAAGTACAAATGAAAAAGTCTCACCCAGCTTCTTTGCTAACCAGTCATTTTAAACTTCATATCAAGAACCATGTCCTCAACACAGAATGAATTTGAAAGACACAATGTTTGGAACAAACAAAGCAAAGTAAATCCAGACCAGAGTTGATATTCTACAAGGGTAGACTTTTCAATAGGTAATGTTATTGTTAGGCCTGGGCACCACTGAGTAGAATTGCTCCAAACTGACTTCTAGCTCCTACATCTACACACACACAGACACACACACACACACACACACACACACACAGAGAGAGAGAGAGAGAGAGAGAGAGAGAGAGAGAGAGAGAGAGACACGTACAAAACCCACAAATATCACAATTCGTGTAAATATATAAAATGAACATTTGGCAAATATTTTAACTCATTAATTAGTGAAAGAACTAATAGGATCGTACAACTGATTGAATGGAAAATTCAAACTATTCATACATGCATAAGGAAATCAAAGATATTGAAATCAATTTGCAAATAGATGTAAACCTGATGAATATTCACATGGCAATAATAAATTGCATTCTACCAGACAAAGTTAATTTCCCTTTTATGGATAGGAATTATTTGCATTATTAAGCAGTTTCAAGAGGATGAAAGGTGCAGAACCGGGCAGGA
Organism: Phodopus roborovskii; assembly: GCF_943737965.1. NCBI lineage: Eukaryota > Metazoa > Chordata > Mammalia > Rodentia > Cricetidae > Phodopus > Phodopus roborovskii. The sequence goes on along the minus strand of NW_026126470.1, from coordinate 11,828,752 downwards.
TCTGCTCAGCAGGAAATGTATGCCTCCTAGAGTGCTCTGTAACCTTGATTTCTGTCCATGCTAATTCCCTTCACAATTTTTCTATATGATACTATCATCCAGAACCAGTTCACTTTATTGCATGCTCTGAGTCACAACATGTAGTTCCTTCTTTTCAATTCACCCTAAAATAAGGGACACGGGCAAGCTTACTTAAAAAACACCACTTCACAAAGCTCTGCTACAAGACGTTTGAGAAGAAAATTCCTTGGGTTCACCTAACTTCTGTGCCCCTCATCATTGGGTGGCACATACAAGTAACTATATGCTGTGTTGAAAGGTCGCTTCCAACTCCCCGTGGAGAAAATGTATGTGTTTTTAATCTAGTCCCATTTACTGGCACTTAGAAAAGTGCGTTTGTCACAGGACATCTATTTGACAGCCTGTGGTGTAGAAGAAAACTCCCATAGACACCATCCCACTGTAACAGCAGAGTGAAGAGAGAGCGCAGAGCCTCTCAAGTTAGTAAATGGGAGTGTCAGCGAGCAGTGGGATGTTTAACCAGCAAATGGCTTCCTCGGAGGAAGCCCATACCTTACTGTGGCTATTCTGCCTTGCGCCGTCAATTTAAAGCTCAGAGTGAACAGTTTCAGGCTGATTGGTAACCTCTGAAGAGGAGTTGGTCCTTTCCAGAAAGGCCTTATTAGGCAGGCATCAATGCTTCCTGGTAGCTTAAAAGGGATATCGCAAGCCCGAGGGGCTATCTAGCTTACTCCTCTGAGCCTTGTTGGTTGATTAAGTTTGAGGTTCTTGTGTGAAGTGCTTTGGGGGAGTCCACACTGTGAGGTTGGCAACACAATGCTTCTTTTTAGTGATTAACTTCCCTAGAGCTCTCAAACTCGAAACCTCACACTTGCGCTTACTTCACTTAAATTTTTTTACAAAAGCCAGGACCCCTGAGGTCTCATTGGCTTTGGCTGAAATTTGTCTCTTCTGCCAAAAATTTATCGTTTTTGACAGAAGCCTGTGTCTGCCCACCCATGATCCCTTTGGGAAATTCTCCAGCTGTGGTTCAGAGCTCATACGCTCTCCTTCTGATATCCAAGATGAATCTGACTTTGGACATACAATCATTCTGATTCACATAATTACATGCTTGGTTTAGTAGTGGGTGCCAGGCACAAATGTGATAATTTCTTCTTCCTGCAGCCTCACACAAAGAGGTAATTTGTTCCATGCCCCCAGCAACAGGTGAATGGCACAAAACACGAGCAATGTGTGCATGGAGAGAAAGCCACATTTTATGGATAAAATGGGTGACAGGGAAATGATCCATGTGCACAATTACTAAATTTGCATTAATCGTTTTGGGATGGATGCTTTCATTGTATGAGTCTTGGGAAATTTGGCAGAGGGAAGCTGTTGCCTAGAGAATAAAAATAGCTTTGTTCTTGCCATCATAAGCCTGAGCACTGGGGGATTCAATTCCCTTGCCAAAACTTTGAAACCCCAGCCCAAGGCACTGAAGTGACACTGTAGCCCTTCACTTCTTAATCAAGTCTCAAGTTTTCTTCTTCCCCATATTTATATTTTGTTTGCTCTCAAACAATGCCATCAAATAATCTTGTCTTTTTTCCACAGCTTTGTAGTGTTCTTATACTATCATGAGAAAAATTAAAAGATATCCCACAGGTAAATATAGAGAAGGTAAAAAATAAGCTATTAATTTGAAAAAGAAACATTTAGCTTTAACCTTTTTGCAAGACATTGCTTTTAGTTTGTAAGTTGGCAGAAAGAAATAGTATCTCAGTTAAATACCAACAAACCAGAGCTTAAGTCATAGTTGAAAATGAGACAATATATATGCAATATCATTACAGTATGAAGAAAGCTACTGATTTCTACCAGTAAGATAACAGATAAACAGCAAAAAGCCATGTGTGATGGCATTAAAATATTATAAGCCAAGTATAATGATTCATGTCTGATATATAAGCACTTTGGGGAGGGGCAGGTACAGACTAGAGTATAAATAATTCAAGCTGAGCTTTGGCTTTATAGAGGTCTGAGGCTAGTCTCTTGGGTGTATGAGACCATTACAAAAAAAAAAAAAAAAAAAAAAAAAAACGCTTTGATTGTGTTAACTATGCCCGCATTCGGGCATTCGGAATCTCCAGTCTTACACTCACATCTCAGAATTGAGTTCTTCAAGAGCTGTCTCTCCAACATATTCATGAACACTAGCAACACTAGTGACTACCAACACAGAAAGACAAAGATGAGTGGCAGGTCCCCTATACAACTCTGAAGATCTGCTTAGCTAACCTTCATCTAAACTGCTAAAGTGCAAAACCAAGATCTAAGTATTTTTTGTGAGTAAGAAGTTGCACAGAAATCACTAATTAAATACAATGTGTGCATCACCGCTATCAACCTAAGGAAAAGAATGTGCAATCTGTATACTTGCATACCTGGATACTTGCTTGCATGGATTCTGCCATAAACATACTAAATGAAAATTTTCAAATCATTTAATTCTCAAACAGTTTTTTTTATCTCTGAAATAAAATGTGCTGCATTGCTGTATACCATCACACAATTATCACTATGTCTCTACCTAAGGATTAAAAATAGAATAACACTTTTAAATGTTTCTTCCATTAGGACAAATGCACAAAAGAAAGACTGGACACCAAATATTAACAGGTCTTTAACTTGGAGAGCAAATATTTAACAACTCTTCAAATTATGCACCAAATTAAGTGTATGTGTTTGCCTTTCACACACCCCCTTTTTCATACACCCTCACAACAGTGGGAACTACAAAAGACTGACTTTAGTAATGATAAATAGTGAAGTGAAGAAAAAGGAGACTGGCTAACTCACCACACCAATCTTTAATTAGAAAACAGTAGTATTCTCTGCTTTTACACAATATACATTGCAGTAATATTTTTAACTGAAAGTCTCTAGCAAGTGACCCTACATTGTCTAAAATGTAATTCAATACAATAAAATGGAGTAGCTGGTTTCTTTTAAATATAAGACAAACAAAAATTGTGTGTGTGCGTGTGTGTGTGTGTGTGTGTGTGTGTGTGTGTGTGAAATGGCATGCTTTGGCTCTTTTTTGCCACACTGAAGTCAAACTGTGTGACACTTCCCTGTGTCAGCTGGGCCATGTCAAGTCTGGTCAATAGAGGGTGCAGGAGGAATACTGAAATACTAAACCAACAGGGACCTCTTTTCCTGCTTCAGAAGACTTGGATATGAACCTAACCCAAATGTAGTCATCCTCTGGCTAGTTTCTGAGCCATAGTGGGCTATTAACCCACATGTAGTCACATCTGGGCTAGTTACTAGGCCAGCAGGGCCACTCCTATGGGCCAGTTCCATCCACTGTAACTAGACAGAGAGCTTCTTATCCCATCTATCCCATCGGGTTGCTTTCTCTGGAGGGACAGCAGCTCCAGTGTCTGGAGTGATGAAGGTGGCCTGACACACAGTACTGTAATTTCACATGGCCCTGTCAGAGCAGAGATCAACAGCATTCCTATAATAATTCATTTAAAAATGCAGGAAGGTTACTAATTAGAGCATTGTTTTTGATAATTCAAAAATAATGCTTCCTGCTCTTTAGGGAGGATTAAGAGTTCTTTAGGAGGATTAAGAGTTACATCGGGCTACTGTATTTTTTTTTTTTTTTTTTTGTTTTCTTCAAAATGCTTCAATAGCAAAAGTGAGAAGTCAATAAAATTATTAGTATAATATCAATCATTTTTACAGGAAAATATCAATCTGGAGTAATATCAGATGTGCAATTGCTGCAGAGTTTTACTGAAGGAAATTCTCTCTAAAAATTCATTCTAACCATGGCTAGAACTTAACTGTGTGGCTTACCAGATGCTAAAGTGGATTCTTTGGTGGTGACTAAGGAAGCATGTGAGGACAAATCACTTTGGAAGGGGAAGCAAATGGCAGAGAAGAAGCTAACAGGAGCTGCCCTGTAGACACTATTCAGCCTGCTAGTGCAGGACTCAGTCATACTACCTATGAAGAGATGAATCTAACAGCCTAAATCATTTACTAGCTTTCCCATGATCTGAGAAAGCTCCCTGCTAGGATATTTGAACTTCCTGCCCAAAAGAACGTAACAGCTGTCATAAACTGTGTTTGAGTCTCCAAAGAAAAGGCACAGTTAGGAAAAGAAGGGAACCAGAGACATAGGGGGCTAAGTGTGGAAGAAAGAGCATTTGTACTAGAAAACCCATTGGTGTTTGTTTACCGGGACAAAAAAAAAAACAAAACAAAACAAAAAAACATCTCTTTGACCCTTCTTGATGCCTTTACTTCCAGAATTGACTACCTTAGACCACATGCAAAAGAGCAAAGCTATAATATCAAGGGGGAAAAATCAGATATTGCATAAGGAAGTGATTATCAGAGATGTGTTAGTAATTGTAATGTACACAGACCTGTTTGTGGAAATGGACTGAACTACAGGAACTTACCGGTAACAGGAAGCTTCATTTTACCATAATAATCAGATACTAGATGTGTAAAAACATTCTCCAGGGGATGCTCAGATCTGCTGCTGTGTAACAATGTCACCTTATGTATTCAACTGAGACACAGGTCCACTTTCCAGTTGGGTTCAAAACATTTCTCTTTGATTCAATGCAACCTGAATGTCAATCATACACATCTTCTGACAAATGTCTAAACAATGACAGTGAAGGAGTGGGGATCAGTTGAGCCACAGAATATAAAGCATACAGGGAACAGGGATTAGAAAAGAAGGCACGCAACTAAAAGGAAATTTGTTGGCTGAAATAATTATGCTCTAAAAACCTGCCGTCCAGTGACTCATAAAAGGTAACAGTGATCTGGATGCCTGTGGCATAGCTTATTATAGGGAGGGCTAAGGATTAAGGAGCATCAGTGTCCATATTTATTCCAGGTAATGAAACTCACTCATGTTCAAAAAGAATATACTTATCTGAAACAAATCTCAGCTTAAAATGACATTCCAAAAATGTATGATATACAATGAATGCCAAAAAGCATATACTGTGGAATCAAATGTTTTGTTTCAGGATGATATTTCTCTACATAAAGCAAAAAATACAGTTTACATTTTAGCAACAGATGAAAAATATATATTGGATTTCACTCATTCACTCTTTCGAAAGAGTTCAGGATGTAACAAGATTAACCAGTTAAGACCAATTAATCAGGAAAACTCATCCTCAAACACACAAAGAAAATTAAAACCTATCAATGGAATAAGAAACAAAGAAAGCATTTGAAATGAGATAATAAATAGAAGCTTTAGTTATATGAATGGAAAACACATATTTGTTTCTCCTCTGTCTTCACTTACTAACTAGTATCTCTTCCTCTAATTTTTCTGTTAAAAAATAAACAAATATATTGATATGATAGAAATTTTGCATGGTTCTCAATTCCTGAGCTTTCAACACATACACACACACACACACACACTCACACACATACAAACACACACACACACTCACACTTACACACACACACTCACACACACACACACATACACACCATGCACACACATATACCCACATATGCATGCACATTTTTAGCATTCAGACTTGAAAAGGTAATTTTCCAAGGTTAGATAGCCATACAGTTGTCCAGTTTCACTACTTTAAATAAGCCTATCCAATGCATGTTTTTTTCTGACCTAGCTTTTTCACAGCTCAGTATCAATTATGTATTTGAATCATTCATGTTTTAACATATATTGGAATTTTATGCATTTGATATAATATATGTTACATAGTATAATTACTGCAACGTGAATGTTATAGTATATGCTACATAGTATAGTTACTGCAATGTGAATGTTCGCTCTATAGAATGTTTCTCTCTGGAAGCTATTTGGAACAGTAATGTAATAAATATTTTTTGGATATATTACTAGATATGATTCATTTGGAGGCAGCAAATATCCAATAGAATTGCTGGGACAGGTTTTCAGAGTGGCTCTTTCCATCTGCATTTTCTGTGGTGGTTTGTATAAGAATGCCTGGTCCACCCACAAGTGGAACTTTTTGGAGAAGGATTAGGAGTTGTGTCCCTGCTGGAGGGGGTGTGTCACCAAGGGTGAACTTAGGGTTCAACAGACTCCCCCCATCCTCAGTGTGCTCTCTGTCTCCTGCTTGGGGTTTGAGATGTGAGTTCTCAATTGTCCCTGCCGCCATGGCAATGCCATCAACCTGACATGGTGAACCCAAACCCTCTGGAGGCTTAAGCCAAATCAAACACATTCTTTTTAAGTTGCCTTGCTCATGGTGTTTTATCAAAGCAAATACAGAAGTAGCTAATATGGTTTCTGTTTGTATCTAGGGCTGTTTCCCATCAGTGACAGATCAATGTTCCAAGAGTATAGCTAGCTGCAACCTCTATATTTTTTTTCAGTATGTAGTAGATTTCATGTAAAAAACTGGACTACTGAAGGGAAAGACATGCTTAAAGAACACTGTTAATGTTTATTAAAGTATTCTTGTGATTTCTAATAATGAATGTAAAACCATGTACTCTTGCCAAGTTTAGTAATAAGCACATTTTGGTTTTATGTTAAAAATACTCTTAAATAGCCAAAGAAAATATACAAATACACAATGTCCATTCTGTTTGACAAATAAAAACGTGCCTTATTAAAGACCTTTAATCCCAGCACTTGGGAGGCAGAAGCAGGTGGATCTCTGTGAGTTTGAGACCAGCCAGGTCTACAAGAGCTAGTTCCTCCAAAGCCACAGAGAAAGCTTGTCTCAACAAAACACAAATAAATAAATAAAATTTGACAAAATGAAATACATCAAGTTTTCAGGATTTGATACCTGATTACTGTTAATTAAAATAGACAACTATTATCAAAATTAGAAAAACAAAAGCATCTAAATTTTTTAAGTAAGCACTTACAGCATTTTGCATGTTCTTATTTGTTCCTTCTAGAAACCTGTAGGTCACTGTGTTGCTGAGTTTTGTGTTAGTATGACATATCTGTGATAATAAATTTTTAATAAAAAAGATTTTATTGGTTCCCATTATTTCAGTTCATGGTCACTTGACCCTGTTGTTTGGGCTTGTGACTGTCCTGTTTATCTAATATTACTGCAATAACTTGTGACAAAAGTGGTCAGTTCTACTGATGGTAATGTAAAGCAAAAGAGGAGAAAACCAGAATCTAGAGACTTAGTCACCTCTTTAAACCCACATCCAAGATGAAACAACATATTTGCTTGCACTCTGCCCCACACGCGAACTGTTTGACTGCCTCTCTCCAGTGTCATAAGTGAGAGGCAAATAAATCCTCAGACTATAATTAAGACCCCAAACCATCCAAGTAAGTACAATCACTATAGGTGTATATATGTGTGTATGCTTCTAAGGTAGAAAAGTTAGATAATAAGAGGTGGCAGAGTATATTCAACATCATAGAATAAAATTTAAAGCAGTGTGTGGGCTAAAGTGTGTGGGCATGTCTGTAGTTTTAACTGTCATTTTACACTACTGCTAATATTGTTAACAATTTGAATCTAATACTTTTAATTAAATAAAGAAGAATACTATGAAGAGATTTCTTCTGTTTGATGAAGTTTTATGAGGAAAAAAACAGGTTTAAAATATTAGTGGTGTGTGTGTGTGTGTGTGTGTTGTGATGTGTGTGATATTATAAAAAATGACCTGACCCTTAGCTACTAGGTTTATAAAATCAAACATTGAACTCTACTTAGGTATTAAGAGCCTATTATTCAATTTTTTTCTGAGCTTGGGGAAATTTTTTTTTTTTCTGTTCCCTTTACCAGGGTGAGAGGTGGCCCTATTTTTACTAATCTCCAAGAGCACTTATGAATTAATTCAACCTTTTCACTTGAAAGAACAGAGGGTGTGTGTGATGGATGGGCCGCTTTTAAAGAAGCAGAGCTTTGAAGGTACTGCCCTCTCTTCTCAAGTAAGTTATTTATTCCCAGGAAAGAGAACATCAAAACTGCTCCAATTCTTTTTAGTGGGAAATGCCTTTCTTATGTGTTTTATTTGGAAAACCAATCTGCCAAAATTACTTTAATCTTCTGTATTATTCTTAAAAACTACGGAGGTTAAAATTCTAATGCACTCTCTTGGAGAGAAACATAAGAAGAACATAAGAATGCAGTGGAATTGTGGTGAGCTTTCAAGAAACTTCCAAATGGGAAAATTGGGAGCACATACTCTAACTTGCTGTACAAATGAAGATTGCAGACTTAGTAAATGATGATGTTTATTTTTAACCAACTCATCAATTTACAATTTGTTTTACTACAAGTAAATGCATCTATATAATTAAGAAGGTCACCCTCTAAAAACTGACAGCCCGCTCCATTGCCAAGGACAACTTCCATATATCATTGAATGTAGGGAGGTCAAGCTGAGTAGGCTTGGAGCCTTTATCCCTGCATTCTAGTCTCTGCTAATGTGAGGTACTCTGCAGGCTACAGTAAGAGAAACCAGGATACCAACCCAGCCACAAAACTCCCAACCTATATTCTCTCCTGCCTGCAAGAGGGGCTGCTGGGACAGAGGTGACACAGAATTTACTGGAGTCCCTAACCAATGTCCTGTTTACCTTGAGGTCTGAGCCATGGCCTACACTGCCTGGATAGCCAGGAACTGGAGACTGGATAATCCAGAGAACTTGAGTAGAGCGGAACAAGACGGGGATGTCGGAATAAATGAAATGATTCCTAATGATTTTCTGCTGTACTCATAGATTGGTGCCCTGTCCACTCTTCATCAGAGAGGCTTCCTCCTGCAGCAGGTGGGAGCAAGTACAGAGACACACATACAGAAATTACGCAGAAAGAGTGTCTAAATCGGAGGTTTCCCACCAGTTCTGTTCCCTCAGACATAAGGGAACCCCACGGGAAAAGGGTAGGAGTGATTATAGTAGTCAAAGAGGATAGAAGACACCAGGAAAACACAGACCACTGAATCAACTAAGCAGGGCTCTCATGGGCCCCCAAAGACGGAGTCTGCAAGCACAGAACCTGCTCATGTTGAACGGGGTCCTACTGGTATATGTGATGACTGTTAGCTTGATGGAGGGTTTTTTTTTCTTTTTTTTTTTTTTGGCGGGGGGAGTGTTCCTAACAGTGGGAGTAGATGTGTCTCTGACTAACTTGCTTTTGACTCTTACTCTTACTGGGTTGATTTGTCCCGCCTCCAATGTGACAGCTTCTGCCTTGTCTTTTGTGTCTTGCTTTGTCCCATTTGGATGTTGTCTCTTTGAGGCCTGTTCTTTTCTGAGGAGAAAACATATGGGGAGTGTATCTGGGAGACATGGGGGGTTGGGGGAAACTAGGAGGAGTGGAGGGAGGGGAAACTGTGGCTGGAATGTATTGTTTGAGAAAGGAATCTATTTTCAAATTTTAAAATATTTTTTAAATATGAAGTCAAGCAAACTCATGTTTAAAGAAAATTTGAATTTGGGAGTCACTTCCATCCATTGTGAGTTATTACACTGGCTTCTTAAGAACACTGAAATCTTCACATGCTCACTGTGCAAAGTGTGAGGACAACCCTGACCTTGCTAGGGGAGGGAGATTATATATCTAAACCCAACAGAAGGTAAGTAACTACTATTATCAGCACTAGATGTGTCTCTGTACATCTCTTGAGTGTTTTCAGCAATAAATCTATACTCCTCCTAAAGTGAGAAGCACTAGCATCTCCTGGGTATTCATTGTAATTCCATAAATGATTACAGTATTTGTTGTAACCACACTAATGTGTACAATAGAAACTTGGTGATCCTTCAGGGAAATCTGATTCCAGTGAGCAAAACATGCAAAATTCAAAACCTGTACTGAGACTTTTCTAACTTTCTCCATCAGCCTGCACAGGAATGTGAAGTGATTCCACAAGTTTCTAATGCACAAACACGTCCAAGAAAATCAAAATATAAAAGGATCATTTTTAATCCTAAGACATTTTCAGGTCATGTAAAAGTTGTTTGTCAAATATAATTGTTCTCTGTCTGTTTTTAAACATCATGATGTCTGGCTTTGAAATGTATTGCACCTTACGAAAATTGACAGTACACAGCAATTTATATGTAGATTCCAAAAGGGTGAATAGAGAATCAAAACCTCAAAGAAAGCCTGAAAAAACACAATGACAAACTAGAACACAACATGTTTTGGGTTTTTACAGCCTACCAAGAGATACTCTGATGGCTGCTACAAGAAATTCACTTAAAGGTTTTAACCTTCCTTTTTCCGCTGAGGAAGAAAAATTGCTTTGAAAATATATATTACCTCTCTGGAAATGGTGCACCTTTATGTGGAATGTCACTTAAAGACTTACAAAGCACTTATGCATATGTTACGAGTTAAACTGTGGCAAACACTGCTCATGAAAAATTTGAGACTCTGAACAAAATTCTTGTGATTGATATTTGTCTTAGTAACTTTTCTGTTGCTTAAATAAAACATCATGGTAAAGGAAACTTGCAAAAGACAACTTTTGATTTCTGGATTACAATTTCAGGGAGTCAGAGACCATGATGACATAGAAAGTTCTAGGGACAGTCACAGCTGAGAATTTAAATCCTGACCAATAAGTGGGTGGCAGAGAGGAAAAGTTAACTGGGAATGGTATGAGCATTTTGAAGCCTAAAAGCTTGCCCACCTCCCCATGACACACACCTTCCAACAAGGCCACCTCTCAGTCCTTCCCAAGCAATTCCACCAACAGGGGACAAAGTACTCAAGTATGTGAGCCTATGGGATCCATTCTAAGTCAAACCATAATATTAGCGACATCCCCACATTCTCTTATAACATTATCCTAAGTAACATAGTCAGCAAGTGGCATACCCACATACAAACTTAACCCATCAGAGAACAACTTGTGTGTATTGAGCAGAGTAAAAGAGAAGGAAAAACATTCAAAATTAACATTCAAACAGACATTAGATGCAAGGAGGAAACATAATATTCCTACACAAAGCCTAAGTAATAACATCCAAATGCATTTAAGTGCAGTATTTAGAGATTTCCCCCTACTTAAGGACCCTTACAAGGGTCACTGTGTTCTACCTCCTTAGTGATATCACCTGTAGTCTAAAGTGATTAAACAGAAAGCAAGTAAGGAAAATCAGAACTTAAAACAAATCACTGGGTGAAACTTCATGAGGGGACACTTTCAAAGCTAATTACCTCTCCTGAGGATAGACACTAGTCTCAGAAGGAAATAGGATGCCAAAATAAATCACGAAGTAGGCTCTCAACTTCTAAAACTGCAGTTATTTTTGCTACCCGAAGATCATTTAAGTGGACAGACACCAGAGGAAACAAAAATAGAAACTAGATTTACTCTGTTTTTTTTTTTCAAGTAAGAGAATGTACATGGCAAGACTTGTATTTATCATCTCCAGATGTGAAGCTCCTAAGTGCTGCAATGGGACTCCTAGGCAAAGAATTTCAAATGAGCCCTGGTTCCAAAGCATTGCATGGAGTTTACAATGTTTATCACCTTTGTTATCAGAAGATATGTTCTTAGCTGTTGGGTCATCATCTGTGTGCTACTTATCACTCAAAAGTCAGTCACCTTTCAGCTATTGCTCTACTTAGAATGCTTACACATACCATTGCCAGCTAGCCAAAAGAGAACCTATATGTTTGCAGGAAAAGACTGAGCAATAATGCATCTGAAAATGTACAAACAGTTTCATCACAGTTCTTAAGACTGTAAAATGACCCTGGTAATGATCAAATGGAGTCTTTAGCTTGCAATGACAATACCTCGAAGCTCTGGGCTTCAGAGTTAAATGAGAAATAGCAACACAGAGACTCCCAGGGAATTCTGTCAAGAGCTGAGGAAGGTACAGCTTATTTGTCACTTGACAGAGCTCCCCCCCCCCTTTACAAATATAAATACAAACTGGGTGAAAACTTTCTAACATGAAGCTGATTCCATGCTTTTCCTACCTGGCCTTGGAACAGAGACCTAGAACTGTGCAAAGGATATAGTTTTGCTTCAGTTTAATTTCAGTTCAGTTTCCTGCAGTTTGTCAGCCAGTTACAGAAGCAGAGATACCTAAAACAATAGAAAAATGAATCTTTTATTAATCCCTGGTAGGAATTCAATATAGTACCATGTCTCTGGCACATTATCCATCAGGAACTGCAGACACTGAAGAGGAACTCCCCTACTCTCGGCATTTGGGTAATTGTCCCAGAATAATGAAAACATATATCAGCACAACAGTGTGTATACAAATATTATTTTTAATAATCCCACACGGTAAGCAACCAAAATGTTCTTCTAGTGATGAAATATCCTTTGTACATATGTACTAAGAGTACCACTCGATAATAAAATGGAAGGAAAGGAATGACAAACAAAACAACCTATGTAAAATAAAGGCCATTTTGCTGAATGAAAAAGCTCAGCCTGAAAGATCCCATACTGTCTAAGTGCATTAAAATGATAAATTTCAGAAATGAAGAGAAGATTTGGGATTGCTACCATTAGGATGATGGCAATGGGGTTTGGACAAAGTGACTGTACTTAGTAAATTACCAATGCTTGCAACAGAATTGACCTGTATTTTCAGGGTTATGGTTGTCAACACCAAGTGTAGCAATGATCAGTGGAAGTAAATCAAACACATTAATGCATGTGAAGAATAAAATCTTAATGATTTTAGGAGAATACGTCAGTTTCCCAATATTGTGTCATCATGAAGTAAGATATTATTAGTAGTAACAGAGTAGATAGTGCATCTCTGCATGGGATCTCATATCTCTGTGTGAACATGTCTCAAGATACAAAGTAGAACACCAACACAAAGCAAAAATCAAAACAGAAAGTCTCTGAGAGAAATCCTATCTGGACATGAATATTTCAAACTCCCTTCTAAGCATCACTTGGCTACAATTCACAGACTTGGATGGTTTTATTTTCTTTCTTGCTTTTTCTTTATTGCAAATTGATTTTTTTCATATAATATATTCTGATTTCTATTTCCCCTCCTTCTACTCCCAGTTCCTCCTCACCTCCATTCCCTCTAGGATCTACTCCCTTTCTGTCCCTCCTTAGCAAGCAAAGAGCAAATAAGAAATGATAATAAAATAAAATAAAAATGATGAATCATAAGCAAACAAATAAAAATACATTAAAACAGCCAAATAATTTTATTTTACATTCATCTTGTGTGTTCTTAGAACCACTGGTCACATAAGACTATTTCCACTTTCTTTCTATTTGTATTTTTCAGTTTTCTTTATGTAATCATTTTCTGCTTCTTCTGTTACAAATAGAAAAAAGTTTTTGTTGCTTTATTATATTTAATTAATAAGAACTAGCTTTGTGCCTTAACAATCTACCATTTTCATCATATTTGAAGTTGTTATCTCCTAATATAATGTATAATACACAATCTAACAGCCTCCATTTCCAAACTTTTATGTTTGAGGCATTCAGATTTATTGGAAATAGTCATATTCATGTGGAATTACATGACCCTAAAAAAGAGCAAAGATCCAAGTACCCTATATGTAAGGCTTACAACGAAGCTAAGATAATGTAAAATGATGACAACCGCATAAGAACAGACAGCCAAACTGTCTAGAATGAAGATTCTAGAAATTAATCCATTCATTTATGGCTAATTAATTATTAACAAAATACCAAGGCTTGTTTAATGAAGAGAGAGCACCATTTTCAATAGATGCTGGCCTGGTTTCTATGTACAAAGTATGAATGTCAATTCTGACTCCATAAGATAGACAAAATCGACTATAAATTGATCCATGACAAATATTGAAAGTAATATGATAATGATTCCTTTAAGAAAACATAAGAATTAATCCTTTAATATGGGGTTTGTCATGCATTTTTATATATGCTATCAAAAGTACAAGCAATAACAAAAAAATGAAAACTGGATTTCATCAAGATTTTAAGAGAATTAGCATGAGAAAAAAGTACTAAGAAATGAAGCCATACCTGAAATTGCTGCTAGTGATCAGGGCTCCACCTCCACACACCTATACTTCTTCTTAAGCAACCTATCATTTATAGACTTCTGCTTCTCGACCATGATGGTACCGAAGCTGCTGAAGGACCTCCTGTCTGAGAAGAAAAGAATCTACATAGAGGGCTGCCTGGTTCGGTTCTTCCTCGTGTTTTCTCTTCTGGGACTGAAGCATGCCTGCTCTTAGCCACGGCTTATGACTGCTATGTGGCCATCTGTCATGCACTGCTCTATGGCCAGGTGATAAGAACTGAGTTGTGCTTGAGGCTTGTTTTGGTCTCATGGGGAGTGGCTCTCTCAGGGCAACCATCATTGTACTATTGGCTGTCAACCTGGATTTCTGTGAGGCTCAAACCACTCACCACTACACCTGTGAGCTGTCTGCCTTTTCCCCCATGTCCTGTTCAAATATTTCCATCACAATCGATGTCCTTCTTTGCTCCAGCTTATTGCATGCATTAGGAACCTTTATCCAAATCTTCTTCTCCTATGTCCTCATTGTCTCCACCATCTTGAGCATCAGCTCCACCACGGGGAGAAGGAAAGCCTTCTCCACCTGCTCCTCCCACCTTGCTGCAGGGACCTTGTTCTTTGGGTCAGAGTTCCTTTGCCATCCCATGCCTCCTTTTCAGGCTCTTCCCTGGATTTGCTCTTGTCTTTGCAATACAGTGCAGTCACACCCATGTTGAATCCCCAAAACTACAGCCAGAAAAAAACAAGGAGGTAAAGGCAGCTGTGAATAGGACACTGAGAAAGCAACTGCTTTAGGTAATGAACTATGTAAAATGGCATGGTTATATTTATACTCTTATCTCACAGCCTTCAAAGACACAGTGTCAGGTATCTTGGGAGTATAGGCTCTTTATTTTGGATTTTTATTTGGAAAGTCTACATTTTGTTGGTTAGAGCAGAATGTGAAGATAGTATTCCACAGAGGAGAATAATATGACAACAAAATAACCAAAGTGGACAGATGCATGTTGGAAACACAGCACAGTGATAGAGCACTGGACAATACTTGACTAGTAAGTACACAGCTCTATATTCTGAGTTCCTTTGCTCCCAACAAAAACAGGGTGTGGGAGATCCAATGATCACTTTAGGATATTCTGAATCTAATCCAGAAGACTTGGTGAATTTTCTAATGACAACTTTACTAAAAAGAAAAGAAAATCTTAGGTCAACACAAACTCAAAACTGCATGAAGACTATTATAGACATTAGAATGTTGCAGGCTAAAGCTATGAAGCACTGCAATGAAGTCTTCACTGAAGACAAAAATCTATCATTAAATTGCTATTAATAAACAAGAGCTACAATGTCTACATGTTCAAATCCAGACCTTGGAAGATGATAAAGCCTGAGCCCAGGGAGTAACTCCATTGTTAGAGTACTTGCCTAGCCTTCATGAAGCCTTTGTTTGATCACCAGCACCTCAAAAACTGTTCATGGTGGCATACATAATAAGGACCTTTCATAGATTAAAATAAAATACTGAAAAGAGCAGAAGCACTGATAATTTTTCAAGTTACTAAACTTTAATGTTATTTACAGTTTTCTAGAATAGATAATAAAATTATACATTTTGGGCTAAAGTAATTATGATTCAAAATCTGAAAAAAAATAAATATTCTCAAATAGTAAATCTAATAAAATATTAATTCATTGAATGCAAAAGTGTACCAGACAATTACTCATCTACATTGGAGTCCATGACTGGGTGAAACTTATTATGGATTCGATTCTTCAGATCTGTAGGCTAAATGAAATAGTCTTATATTTATCTTATACACTCTTTTTAAAGTACTTTTTAAAAAAGAAATGAAGTTACAAAAAAATCTGATATGAGTTCCATATCCCTAATGTAAAAAATTCTAAAATAGCAATACCAGGAACAAACAATAAAATATAGATAACATGAAATATTTTTTCCATAGAAATCATAAAATTAGGCAAATAAGCACAAAGATATGAATAGCTGAAGAAACTACAATTCACACCTACAGTGAGAAACTAATTCACTACTCAAATAACTCTAAATAAAACCAAGCCAAAGAAATAAATGTGAGTCAGAATGTAGGGAAATTATAAACGTGTGTATTGCTAGTACATTGAATCATCAATAGAATAGGACTAATCCTAAGCACTTTTAACAAAATAGTAGTTTATAAAGAAATATTGTGGTAACAATTTTCTGGATACTCAAAAACAAAATTATTCACTGTAGTCAAACACAGAAATTACCAATGGGTAGACAAATTCCTAGAGATAGAAAGTGGAGGTTGCCAGGGACTAAAGAGAGTGACGTGAACTCATTTGCAGACCTTCTTGTAGGGGCAATGAAGAAATATTAGAAATAAAGATGATAATTGTGTAATAGTGTAGGTGTAATTGATGCCACTGAAAAGTATACTAAAAATGAATAAAATATCAAAGAGTACTATATGTATATTTTCAAAGGATGGTGAGTAAATCTATGGTTATTGAGATTGGAAGTAAGTTTGTTGAGCCATGAAAGGGTCATCATGAATGACTTCTTTTGATGAAGTTATTCTGGATCTTTACAATAAGATTTCTTTTATTTTAATCATGTGTTTATGTGTGTTGCACATCCTTTAGCAGTAGAGGCAATGTACTTGTTAGTTACCCATATGAGCTGGGAATGCTAATCAGATTAAGAGCTTTATGTGTGCTTCATCACTTAGTAATCTCTCGCACAATTGTTTATACACAAAAATATGTTAATTACATTGTATGGAATTCTAAGTTAATATGTACCATAAAATGTAGAAATTCTTTAAAATTATGTTATAGGAAAACAAAATAACAAATTATTGACAAGTTTCAGGAAATCTCAAAAGGATTTTCTTGTTATAATTCTTTGTTTTTGTTTTTTATCCTTTAGTAGGAAGGTTAGACTATTTTACTACCATCTCAAGATAGTTCTAAATGACTTGGGGAAAATGTTTCACCTATATAGCATATGAATATAAGACAAGAATATCACTGAGTATTTCATCAAGTTGAAGCAATTTTGTGATTTTTCTGATAGAATGGATTGACTCAGACTATAATAATTGATAGGCCAAGCCCATCATTTTATTTAAACCCTCACTTTTTTCTTGGGCTCTATTCTATTCCTCTTATAAGACAATGGCCATTGGTCCTTGGAATTTTGTCATTAATCATTTCTGACGTTATGCCACTAAAGTTTTTAGTAATTTTCCTAAAATTGAAGAAGTGCCCTATTTTTTTCACTAAGATAAACTGCAGCCATCTTTTTTTTTCTGTTTCTTTCTAAAGATTCATGAGCCACATTATCTGTGACTATTTCTGATTTTCCATATTAAGAGTATTCATTTTTCTCCCAATGTATTTTTAATAAGTCCAATAGTTAGGGGCATTGCAATTTCAGTTCCTTCAAAGTGTCTAACGTGAGTAGCAGCTGTAGCTGTCATAACTGCCTCAAAGACTGCAAGGATTTTAACTGGCTGAGAGTCTGCTCCTAGCAACTTTCAACAGAGTTTCTTTTTCTGAGACCCTTTCCTAGTTGTCCTTCAAATTCTCTAACTCACCTTGCCTTGACTCTTCTCACTAGTCCTGTATAATTCTTCTGTATCCACCAACTTGTGTTTGATTTCTCCAAACATGTCAGTGT
This sequence comes from Phodopus roborovskii, assembly GCF_943737965.1. NCBI lineage: Eukaryota > Metazoa > Chordata > Mammalia > Rodentia > Cricetidae > Phodopus > Phodopus roborovskii. The sequence goes on along the minus strand of NW_026126470.1, from coordinate 11,811,059 downwards.
CTATAAATGTTCAAACCACCATAATTTGTCCTTACTTAGCATGATGTTCAAAATCTGAACACCACAAGCAAAAATTTCTAACTTATGATTTCTTTGAAGTCATAAATATTCCATTCAGTGGCATATGGAAACATCAATTTCATCGTTGGGCTCACAATAATCATGGGAAATGAGATTTGTAGTTCAAGGTGTGAGCTCGGATGATCACTAGTTTGTTATCTTTATGGAAATCCCACTGGAAAGAAAACTCATGTGTATTCCTTTCTGGTGCCTAACATTGCTTTCATAGGAAATATTGTTCAGTAAGTGCACTCTTGTGCACTGTGATTTATTGTATTTCATACATGGCTTTTGCCATTACAATCTAATGGTAATAGAAACAGAGTTATCTGCATGCTCTAAAGGCCACATAATATTTTTCTCTGTCTCCTAAAGCATTGGCCTATTACAATTTATTTGCATCTTACATTTGAAACCTTTTAAGTTAAGCATTATATATTCATGGGTTGTAAATTATCTGTATCCATTTCAAATAATGTGAACAAATCTTATGATTCCTCTTAAGACCTAAATCTATCTTCTTTCTTCCTACAATCATTCTAAACAGTAGTGTATGAGTGGAAACAATGTCTGACTTTATGGGGAAATTTTGTACTTGTCATATATGGGCAAATGTCCACAATATCACTATAGTTGTAATTGTGACATAAAATGAGGCTTATTGGAAAATTAAAAACGGAGATGCATCCAAGTGCATGATTCCTCCTTCATCTTGTTATTGAATAGAAAGAGCAAGTAGGTAGAACACCACTGTAGTTTCTCTGTGCTTAGCTTCTATTGTGAGGTAGGTTTTCTGTTGACCTGTTTCAAAATTGCTAGGCCAACAGCCTGCCAAATGACAAAAACGGATGAAGTAAGGAGCTCCAGACCCCTTCAATTCATTCTCTCTTCACTCCACCCCTTGTCATTTGGTAAGTTATTAAGTATTTCTTTCCAGGAGTAATTATGGATTTGGGGGTCAGGGTGATTCTTGCATAAATGCCAGGAAGCTCTCCTGGAGGTAGGACAAATACCAAGCCACTTTTTAAAAAACACCTTGGCTTTTCCATCCATTTATAAAACAAGAAATCCATATTTCTTAGCATGGTGCTAGAAACAGCCAACTACCAAGGAATAGTGAAATCGTGGGTCAGGAGAATAATCTTTACATGCCACTTTACTAAACCAGAATAATCCCTGACTACACTCTGAATTGTTCTTATACCCACAGAGTAGCATAGTCTAGAAACCAAACCTGAGTACAGTAAGTAATAATAGAGCTGTTGTTACCTAGTAAGACCTAATAGGTTGTGTCGGTGCAAATTATTTTTATAAATGTAGGCAGACTCATGTGTAAAATTATAATTATGCTCATAGCTATGTTGTTTTTTATTAAAGGAGGACATCTTCTAAAGACAGTTGCTTAGCCTTAAACAGTCCAGTGATGGATTATGCAAAGCCAAACAATATATATATTTAAGATATAATGTTGGGTATGGCTTCTATACAGATTTGTGATGGTTTGACAATCTGACACAACCTAAAATTACCTCAGAATAAATCCTTACTGTGGAGTTGTGTCCATCAGGCTGGTTGGCCTATGATCATGTCTGTGGGACACAGTCTTGTTTGCCTTAACTGACGTGGGAAAACACACCATTAGAGATGAGGGTAACCTCTGATACCAGTCCAGTTAGGTGGACATAAAAGTTGAGAAGATTTTCAGGGTTTCTTTAATTTAAAAAAAAAATTTATTTTTCATTTTACATACAAATCCCAGTCTACCTCCCTCCTCTTCTCCTGCTCCTACACCCCCATTTCACCCCCCCATCTGCTCCTCACAGAGGATGAGATCTTGTTGGGGAGTCAACAAACCCTTGCTTACCAAGTTGAGGCAAGACTAAGCCCCTCTCCCCTGTATCAAGGCTGAGCATGGTAGTCAGTCATAGGGAATGGGCTCCAAAAAGCCAGTTCATGCTCCTGGGATAGGTCCTGTGCTACTGTCAGGGGCCCCTCCAACAGATCAAGAAATTTAACTGTCACCCATATTCAGAGAGTGTAGTTCAGTTCAATGCAGGTTCCCCAGCTGTTAATCCATAGTCTATGAACTCCCACTAGCTCTGGTTAGCTGTCTCTGTAGTTGTCCTGATTATTATCTTGAACCCCCTTGTCTTCTTCAACTGAGCTCCAGGAGCTCAATCCAGCTAAGACTCCTATCAATAGTGGAGAGATAGTCTGAATGGGTCTTCCCCTTTAATCAGATTAGTCCTACTCCCTTCACACTAGTGACTGACAACCTTGTTTGTTTTATTTCTTTTCAGAGGAATCCATCACTCTGGGGTTTTAAACTTGAATTTATTTCCTGCTGCTTCCGCAATGTCTGACTATATGTGCAGAATATTCCAAAGTACCCACATATCGTTACAGCCTTGGAACCCTGGTTAAATGATACAATCTGAGTCAGCAGGGCCCTCACAGACCCTCTTTTCCCTCTTTATTCTAGGAGAGATTATAATTGAATTGTACTGTTTCCATTGAGCCAGAGCCCAAAATAGAATGCTGTATGCTCTTTTTTGTTGAGTGTAATTATATAGAAGAATCATTGACTCAATACTATAAATGTAAGAAAAATAAGTCTAGGGTTTATTTAAGGCAACCAGAAGGTAGAAAAATTAGCTGGATGGGAGATTCACAGGCCATTTTATTTAATTATTTTTACCCAAGAAATGAGTCAGTGCTTCATTACAGACAGCTGTTTTTCCAGTTAGGGTAGGTTATGTAACCTAAATTAGACTCCTACTCTACCTGAAAAACTGAGATGGTGAAGTCTTCTTTTCTGGAAGACTATTTCAAAAGTTTATCTCACAGATCCTGAACATAAGCATTGCTAGGCTATAAAACTTGTGATATGGTTTTAAAAGATTTATAGTCCAAAGCATCAGAGAATGAATTTACATGTTAGTAATGTCAATGTTCAAATTCTTTAAGCCAAGGGAGCCCATTGTCTGGTCCTAGTATTGGGAAGAAGCATGTCTAAAACTGAGTTAAACATGAGGGAGCATCTAAGAATTATTAATCTCTATGTGCCTTCCTGGACCTAAGAGTTACTAACCCAAAAGCCATGAATAAAAAGAGATAAGCTCTGGCCCAGCCCAAGGAGCCATCTATTATTCAGAGAGACACTAAGCGTGGGACCATTCTAAGAAATAATGTGGATAAGGAGAAAGAGGTGGGGAGATAAAAAAAATGCTTTCTTTGTATAATAATTGAAATATAAGTCAGACAAGGCAGTCAAATATCAATGTGGCTGCTCCTGACAGAAGCACCTACCCTCTGCTACTAGTCTTTGGATACTAGATCTTGTCATATTTCTTCAAAGACTCTGTTATCAATGTGTTATTGAAAAAGACAGCAAAAAGGAAGCTGGGATTAAAAAGGGACCATCTGCTGTCATGTGCCTTCTAGGCACCATTTGGTACACATGAATAGATGTTCTGTAGGACTGGTAAATGATCACTAACCTTTTCTCTGTTGTATATATTGGGTGCCTGCAGGGAATCCCTTTTGTGATAAGACCTTAAATTACTCTTTACAAAATGAATGTTTTGAGCAGAAAATTTCTTTAAAATGAGAAGGCCCGAATGTCTGAGATTTACTGACTCTCCCTCAGACTTTACGAGACATGAATTTGCAGAGGTATACTTGTTGCCCCTCATGCTCCAGGGTGCCAGGTCTAAGTCAAATGGCATGTGTATGATGTAGTAAGAATGACAAGAGAAACAAAATTAGGAGATGTGTACAGAATTTCAAGAAGACAGGGAAAGAGTGACATCCAGTATCCAACACTTTACAATCCTTCTTCCTTATATTCACCATTGCTAATTAAATCAGAGGACAAATCCAACATTTCACCCAAATGTATTGTGGACTATATACATTAGTTTGCTGTCACTATGTCCAAAATACCTGGCAGGGGCAACTAAACAGAGGAAAGGCTTATTTTAACTCATGGTGGGAATATGTTGGTGGTGATGTAGTGGTAGGGATGTATGTATACATGTGTGCAGGTATTGAGGCCATATGTCAATGTCATTGAGTTTCTTCCTCAATCACGCCCTCCTTCATTTTTGAGACAAATGGTCTAGACTGGCTGGCCAGCAAGCCCCAATTATCCTCCCATCTCTGTCTCCCCAGATAGGGGTTTAACCCCACTTTACCTGTGGGGATGGATATTGAAGTCATGTGTCATGTTTGCACCGCAATCTCTATCAATAGAATTATCTCTGTAGATTTAGCAATTTAAGAGAGATGCCAGCCATCCATTTTGAAGAAGAGAGGGTGGCATTCCTGGGTTTCTCCAGTGTGTCTGAGACATGAGCAGTAACTGGTCCTTCATATCTCAGTAGAGCAGGAATTGAAAGAAGATGTTATGAGCACTCTCCTGCCATCCTGGTTCCAGAGCCACAGTCAGTCCCAAAATAACACATAGAGACAATGTATTAATTATGAAACTGTCAGCCAGTTACTAGCATTTCTTATTGGCTATCTCATGTCTTATTGGATAGCTTATCTCTACATGGTCTTATCTTACTGAGAACACCAGATTCTTGTCTCCAATCCTTAGATCACATCATGATCCCACTACATTTCCCAGAATCCTCCACCTCTCCTAATTCCACTTATCTTGCCTTACTATTTGCCAACAGTGCTTTATTCATTAACCAATGAGAGAAACATATTTATAGAATGACATCTCCCATCAAGAACAGGCCAAACACTGAGTGGCCTTGTAAGTTACTTCCATCAATCAGTAACCACCTCTTAAAGGCTCTAAAGTCTTCAACCACAATTTGTGGACTGCACACTTATCATACTATCCTAGAGGTAGGAGAGCGCTCAATCTATAACATTATCATTTGTTTCATCTTATCCAAAATAAAATAATAAGGTAGTTACTCTCCAACTCACCCTTCAAAATAATGTCTTCACCAAGTTAATTAATCCAACCAGAACAGTAATATCTCAAATATATTTTCCCATTCCACACTAGTTAGACTTCATGTATTTATAAGCATGGAAAAGTCATTACACAGTGTGGTGAGCATTGCTCACCACATGGTATTATTTGTTTTCATTACATCTTTCCCAACAAATGCTGCCTCCCACCCCATGAAAAACAATGATTATGAATTTATTAAACTTACTACTGTAAGATAAAGCAAAGCAAGTTTCCACAGCTGGGGTCAAAGGTTCTTCTCTAACCTAGCTTTTGAACAGAATGAATCTTCTCTAGGAAAAAAAAATAAACTGACTTCGTGTTCGTATCAGTACTGTATGTAATGTAGGCATTGGCTCAAAATTGACCCTAAACAGTGTTCAAAATAAAAAAAAAGTACAAACCAGCATTTCTCAGTATGTGGGTCATGACCTCTTATGGAGTCACCAGGTCATATAGACTCATCAGGAAAAGAAAAAACAGATATTTACATTATGATTTACAACAGTGGCAAAAAAGTAGTTATGAAGTAGAAACAGAAATGATTTTGTAGTTGAGGGGTCACCACAATATGAGTAACAGTATTAAGAGGAACAGTATTAAAGGGCCATGGCTTTAAGAAGGCTGAGAAACAATGGCATAAACTATAAATATACGACTGAAAGATGACTATGGAAAACTTTTAATTTACTTGCAATTCTGCAAAGAACAAAACAAATACTTTCTCTGAGGGATCAAAGTACCAGAGCTAAACTGCATTAACTCATCTGCACCACTGAGTAAATGAACCAGAGCAAGCCTAGTGGTTATGTAGAAGCATATATGTAACACAATAACAAGGAAAATTTTTATCTCACTCATTTACTTCTTCATAGATCAAGAAAGGCATTCTGTTTCCTGGTAATTTCTTTCTCTCAAATATTGATTGATCTCCATCAGTTTTAGCCTTGAAATGATTTTTTAAAAATGGTGAAATATAGACAGAATGGCTGGCTGCACAATATTTAGGTAGAGAACATTCATCAGTGTGAGCAGCTATAGCTAAAAACCATCAAGAAAGAGTGGTTTACGAAATCCAAGCATAGTTCTCAGCTCTAATGAAAACAAGACAATTAGAGCTAAGGCCCTTGCTCAGTGCAAGTCACAATTCATCACACTGTCACAGACAATAAAATGCTACATACCTAATCTTTCTTGTTAGCCATAACCTAAACAGTGCAATTACATTGCTGTTGCAAATTCACAAGAATTAAAGAAAGAATTAATGGGAATTTTTTCTTTACCAGTAAAAAGTATAATTCATATTTTAAATCTGATAAGTATTAAGTGAATTGGTTATAAATACATATTGGCCACATTTTTGTTCTTTCAGCAGTTTTAGTGATTTTTAAGTAGATATGGTAAGATAAAAAATTAATTAGTACCACTAAAGGTTACACTCAAAATTAACACCCAGTGATAATTTTAGGTGAAATGAAAAGTAACCAAACAAATACTTTGTAACACACACACACCAAAATAAAAATAAATAAATAAATAAATAAATAAATAAAAAGCGGGGGTGAGGGAGGGAGAGAACAGATTAATTCTAAAACTTGTCAAAACACTTTAAGAATTCTTCTTTCATTAATAATGGATCCATATGTACATAGAAGAGAAAACTATACCTAATATGAAAATATGTAATTAAATGTAAAGCTCATTTTTTGAATGACCTTTGTAAAACTTGGCTGTAGGCACAAGAATAAAATACAAAAAGTAGAACACAGTAATTCTCTGATGGTACAAGAGTCACTTGTGAAATTACAAACATCTGGTTGTTGTATGTTAAGATGAGCAGGAATGATGTCCAATTTGGAGACATCTCAAACCCTCTCGAGATGTACAAGAAGATAAACAAGTTTTAATTCTCATTTTTCTTCATATGTCATTAAGAAAAAGATAATCCATTTAATTTGTCAAAGATTTTAGGTCTGTGTCAGAAACACAGAATGAAGATTATATATAAATATATATATATATATATATATATATATATATATATATATATATTTACTACATACAATTCCTCCAAACCATTGTCTTCTGTGTGTATTATTATTATTTCTAAAATTCCACTCTATCAGAGAGGAAACTAATATTTAGATAAAATCAGACTATGAAAGTAAAAGAATAAAAATATGGAGGATATATTTTCTTATATGCTTTGAAATTGTCTTAAAGTTTTCATTCTTGTACATGCTAATGGGAAGATTTATTTTCTTATTTTCTTTGACAGTCTCATATCAATTCATTAATTTTCACTATTCAGTTTTACCCTCACCAATATTGTTCATTCTTCCCAACTTGTATGTGGAAATGTTGGAGAATTCAGGCTTTCTGCCCTGTACCCTACATTCTGAAGGCTGACTGCTTTGCTGTAGAGGTTGTGAACTCAACTCTAATCTTTATTCTTTATTAATTCTGGCTGTTATTATTGGTTTAAGCCTTGTTCTCATTTTAGCCTTGGCTCTGTGAGTATATTGCTCTTTACAGCCATAATATTCTATCACAGAAATCACAGAAAATCACAGAAAAGCATCCTTGCCTGCACTGCTCACTTGTTTTCTATCTATCCATCTATCATCTTTTAATATATCTATCATCTACCACATACGTATCGATCATCTATCTACATCTATCATCTACTATCTCCCTGTATATCCACCCTCCTCATCATTTTCCTTCCTCCTTCCTCCTTCCTCCCACTGTCTTATACAAACAGAGCATTTGTTTCTACTCTGATGTGGCCACATATGTTGAACTCTAATTCCAGAGTTCTAAACAGGAAGTTGTTTTTAAAAAGAAAATCATTCCTCCACACACTTTTTTTTTTTTTCTGTTTCTTAAAAAGCTCTCCTGGATGGACCCTTCTCATCTATCCTTTAGCACCCATATTTGCCTAGGGGAAAAAGTAAAAGTATTCTGATAGTAGTTTCTGTTGGTAAATATGCACCATGTGTTATGATATTCTTATATTCATTCCAAGAGACATAAAGACTTTAGACCTAATTATGGACAGGTTGTAGGAAGATAATTATTTTCTTGGCAAGTACATGGCATCCAGAAAATTCTCCTAAGATTGTCTCATTAGATTCTTAATCTCATTAAAAATGTGCATAGGAAGCCAACATTAATGCTGTGTGTTTATAAAACAGAAAGGTCATAGTAAATTCAGGAGACTGAAGAAAGTATGGAAAAGAGGTGTATGATTAGACTGTTAGGAATGAGTAGTTTCCAAAAGTTGAAAAGACAAAGATTTAGCAATAGCTGTAACGAAGGTGTTGAGTAATTGACAAAATAAAAAATAGTTCCATAGTATACAAAGATTCTTACTATTCAAAGCTACCTCTTCAGTGACCAATGTGGAATTTAGCCATGTTCACCTCTTTTAGTATTCACTCAAGTTTAGGAAGTCACACTGTTTCAAAGCCACATTTGTGACTGAGGATAGTGAAGATCTAAAGACCTAGGAATTCTGGCCTACCATGGCCATTAGTCTCTCTAAAGATCATTGCGAGACTGGAGGAGGCTTGGTGGAGTCTGCATTGCTATTTACCTACTCACATATTTGTCTTGCAAGGTTATTTATTCATAAGTTAAATTTTTAGAACCACCTTGCAATTCCAGCTTGGTCTCAACACACAGATACTGCAGAACCTGCACATAAGAAATGAGGCCATCAGCTGGTGGTGGGTGCGTGAATCAATGGTCATCAAGCAATATTGTTATCAATGCTGCGTGTTCGTTTGAGACTTTTAGCCAAAAAACAGCAATCAATGATTTAAGCTGGGAAGACTTATTAGGGCAAGAAAAGATAAACCAGTACACTTAAAGATCGGGCATTGTGATTCAGTGAGTAAATTGCATATATAATGCTGCTAGTCTTTTCTGTCTTGCCAGAAAGCTCCCAAATCATGGCCTAGAGAGTTATAATTAATTATAAATGCTTGGTTGATAGCTTAGGCTTGTTTCTAATGAATTCTTATAACTTAAACTAACCCAATTTCAATATATGTTCTTTTAAATGGATTGGTTACCTTTATAATGCCCATGCTGCTTGCTCTGCATCCCTGGTGTCCCTTTCTGCTTCTTCCCAGCATCCTCTCTGCCTGGAAATCCTGCCTAGCTATTGGACATTAAGCTTTTTACTAAACCAATTAGAGTGACATATCTTTACATAGTATAATAAAATATCTCACAACAATATAATGGTAAAAAGATGATATGACTATGAGCCACTAATAACCTATTTAGGAAGATGAAAGTTTCTAAATTAACAAGGAATTGATTGACAGACCAGTGTCTTTCTCTGACTGTCCACAGACAAGTTCCTATCCTATTGCCTATAGTATTATGATAGGATAAAGTAGAAAACACACAATATAGATCTTTTAGAACAAATAGTTTGGTGACCAAGAACAAACAAGGCCATCTAATTTCTAACCAAGTCAAGTAACTATGGAAGTCAGGGCTCTGACTAGGACTATCAGGGATGTGATATATGGCTGTGACCCAAAACAGAGATAAGTACCTCTTAGGGATGCCAGAAGTTCATTGTCGTAAACAAGAAAATGTTCTTCCCAAGTCTTCCTCAAAGGAAAGATCTACTGGGTGGAATAAGCTCAACACGTATAATTGTGTTTGCCTCGCTCATAAGAAAACCATCCTAGCTTAAAATTACATCCATCCTAGGTCATTCTGCATTTGGTCTTTGAGTGGAGAGCAGATAAAAAATGTTCATCTTAATGTAAACTATTAATAGGCAAATATTCTCTAAAGGACCCTGCCCCATTGCTGCAAGCCTCACCATGTGTGTTCCATTCTTTCCTCTGCCCAAGCATGTTCTTCTCCTTTTCTATAAAAGGAATTGATTCCAAGTAATCATCTTGAGCTCCACATTCCAACGGTGCTATTAGTGATACCAAACAATGAGTAAATTGTTCAAATAAAAATTATGGTACAAGAATGACCACTTATTAAGCATATACTCATGTTTTCTGTTGTCAATGAGTTACAGTTAATGAAATACAGTTTTTGGAGTGATTTCTCCTGCATTTCTAAGGAAGAGAATTTCTGTCGTCCATAAATATCTGCTTCCTGACTGTCATAGAGAGCCACCATAAAAAGCCTCAATCTGTACTTCTCCAATCTTAATTATGTCATATGAAACCCATGTCTAAAAGGTTTCACAATCACACAAAATAAGTGCCACCAACTGAGGGTTAAGTGTCCAGATATGAGAACATCACATCCCTGTGATAATGATCTCTGACATTAAAACTTTATGGACTGAGAGGGGGGATGCCTCTGAGGACTGAGATACTTGCATGCAAGCCTGACAATATGTCTAACTTGGATTTCACAAGATGGCAATCCTCCAAAGGATTGTCCTCCAACTCCTACACGGGGACCATGGCATTCACATTGCACATTCACACACACACACACACACACACACACATACACACACACACATTTTTACCAATACATAGTGGTCAGCCTTGAAAGACTACAGGTATAAATAACAAAAACAGATTCAGAATGCTATATGTATATATTTTTGCATCTATGTATGTGCAAAAATTATCAAAGAAAAAGAGGCCATTAAAAAAAAAAGAAAAAGAAAAAGAAAAAGAGGCCATCAATTAGAGGGAAAATGAAGAAGGGGACATGAGAGGACCTGGAGGGCAGAAAGGAAATGGGAAGTGATATAATTGCATTTTAATTTAAAATATATTTTAAATAGAATGTTAAAAATAATAATTTTTAAGTTCTTTATATTTTTCTATTTTTATTTTACATATCGATCCCAGATCCCTCTCCCTTCCTCCCTCTTTCCATCTCTCCTCCCCTCACATGCATCCTGACCACCCTCTCCTCCCATCTCAACCTCCACATGTAGATGATGCCATCCAGGAGGGGCCATCTATATCTGTCAGGTCATTTGAAGTAGGGACTAGGACTTCTCTCCTCTCTCTAGGTTAAGGGAGTATCCCTCCATGGGGGATATGTCCACAAGGTCCTTTTGTGCACCAGGAATACATCCTGGCTCCACTGTCTGAGGTTCGTTAGACTGCCCAGTCATTATAGCTGAGACCCATGTTCAGGGGGTCTGAGTCAGTCCCATGCTGGATTCCCAGCTATCAGTCTGGGGGGTCCATTAGCTCCTCCTTGTTCAGGTCAGCTGTCTCTATGTGTTTCTGGTCTTAACCTCCCTCTCTGCGTCTGGATTCTAGTTCAGCTCAATGTTTAGTTGTGGGTATATGCTTCTGTTCCAACAGGTACTAGATGAGGGCTCCATGATGGTGGATAAGTTAGTCGTTGATCTCATTATCAGAGAAGGGCATTTATGGTAGCCTTTCCACTGTTGCTCAAATTGTTCAAACTAGTGGGAAACATTTACAAAACTTCATAAAAAAGAGGAATTATTGAGAATTGGGAGCAGGTATGGAAAGAGTCCAAGCAGAATGTGTAGACATTAATCACTGGAAAATCCTCTTAAAGTTGATTCAGATAGGAATTATGATTAGCAGTTTATTTCAATGGGTGGAGGTCATTTTTATAATGCTGTTGGCTCAACATGGGTACTGAGAAATCCCCCTAGCTTTTGCATACAACTCTTTGTCAAAAAGCACAACAAAATAAAAGATTTATTATTAAGAGGGTCAGGATATGTTAAAGTGAACAGAAATAATAAGTGCATAAACATTGCTACAAGATGTGTACAAAGATCTTTTGAATGAATTCTACCTCCCTTTTAGCCTTCAAACCAGTTTTATGAAGAATGTACAGTAATGGAACTGAGCTATTCTGCCTTGCAATGCTTGCTTTTCTATCCAAAATTTCCGCCAAGACTTTAATACCAAAATGTCATCTTTAAAGATTCCTGTTTTTCTGTCAAGTACTTTAAATTATGATCTGCTCTCTTAAACACCTGCTCACTTGTAATACTCTTCAAAATATCTCATTGTTAAAACACCTAAGTTAACTTCAACTCTCTTAACAGGTTAAACACTGGCACTTAACTCCTAAAGTATATTAGCTACAAATTGAACATTAAGTAAAAACCACTCAAGGCTATTTAAGGCTTTAGTGCCTTCTTAAAAGGCATGGTATTTGCAATCAGATATGGTTTTATTAGCTATTATGGAAATAACTACAGAACAATATTTCTAATTGGTGGAAGAAAATATTTCTCTTTGGTCTGGAGCTGAATCTAAGTAAGGGTTCTGGTTAAAGTAAATAGATCCTTAACCTCTGGGACTATTTATTTTTTCTTTATTATTAATCAAGGGAGAAGCGGGTCTCTGGAATGCATTTTATATTTACCTGGACCTTCCCATCACTGTGCAGTTTTCTGGCAGGTACCTGCTTGTATACCTGAACAACTGCTCCCACTGCTAGAGTAAGTGGACAGCTAATTCCTCCTTGGGCTCCTGACAGCAACTGGATTACCACTTACCTTCCTATTTCCCCACCCTGCTTCCCAGAGATGAGTTCTAAATGCCCAGGGCTCAAGGTGAAGAGATTGAAGCTAAGGCGAAAAGTTATCCCAATTTCCAATGAATTTGTATTGTTAACAATTTAACTTTTCAAAGGATTTTGGAGTAAAGCAATCAACCTTCTGCTGGAGCTGCGTAGGACACAAGACTGAGATTGCTGAATCAATATGTGGAAACCTGATGGACAACTTAGGTAATTTGATGCAGGATTCAGGACAACAACTGGAGATAAATTACTTAACACAGAAGGGAACCAAAATTGTGTTCAGAAAGAGAGACATGTTTTCCTGAGAGTGAGGAGAATTGTACTGACAGAGAAGTGATAGACACAAGTAAAACACTTATAAACCTTATGCCATATGAGAGTGTACAAGCTCTGATCAATAATTTTCATTTGTCTTTGTAGGTGATGAGGAAGTGTGCTAAAATTGGTAAATCAACAATGATATCAATGTTTTATGTTACAAAAACATAACTGTAGACAGTTGAGGCTGGAGTACTAGGAAAACATTTAATCAAGAGAAAAATGAAGTACATAAAAGTCATATTTTGACTGACACATTACATTAAGGAATGCTTTTAGGTCTCAATTTGATTTTTTTAAATAATTTCAGCTAAATTTTTCTATTAAAGGTTACATTTTAACAAATGTGCAGTTGCATTTTAACAACTTCCTCATTGCTGGTTAAACTAATATCTTACTCTTCAATAAAATTACAGTTTGCTTATTTTGTGCATGTGTACATGTATGCATGTGTGTATGGGTGTGTGTACATACACATGCATGTGTCATAGCACTCCTGAGGAGGTCAAAGGACAATGTGTGAGAGTAGGTTCTCCTCTTCCACCATGTAGGGTCCTGTAAGGAGTATGGGTTTTTCCTCCCGCCGCCAGTCTTGTCCCGCCGCCGCGCCAGCCCCAAATAATACACCGAGACTCTGTATTAGATATTATACTATTGGCCAGTTACTACTTTCTTATCGGCTAGCTCTGTCTAAGTATTAACCCATTTGTGTTAATCTATGTATTTCCATGTGGTCTTCTTACCGGGAGCCATTTGTAAGGAATTAAACTCACATTGTCAGGTTTGGCAGCAAACACCTTTACCTGTGGCCTCTTCATATGGGCCTCTAATGCCTTCTTTTATTCTTATATTCTGTAGTTGGAAAATGCATGACTCATAGATTGAGCTCCCTGATCAACCCTAGAATTTGGGAGGTAGAGAAAGTAGTGAGAATGTAGAGAGAGCTGAGCCTAATTACCTTGTCACTGTCACTTGTCAATTAGGAGATGTTCTTCTAGTCATACATATGAGGAGAGGGGTTGCTGCTCTTTTGAGTTGCTTTGGTAAGGTCATAACAGAAAAGCGCAAGAGCCTTTCAAAGTTAGCATACTTGTTTTTAATCTCTCGTTTGAAGTTTCCTCTTCTAACAGAATCTTTGCATCTTTCCCAAACAAACTTGTCTCAGCATGGCTGGAAGTAGCAATGTTCATAGGATAAGAAGCAATCAGAACTCTGCCAGTTAAATACTTCGTCTCAAGCAGAAGGACAAAGTAATAACGAATGACTGAACTCAGGTATAACCAACTCATTTGTTACACATCCAAAGCTCTTGTACTGTTCCTGCTTTCTAGTTAGTAGTTACCTCAGTTGTATTTGTTTTTGCCTACCTGTATAGTATTTGGAAAATTGAGGTATACCAATGATTACAATAAGTACAGTGGTAGAGTACTTGCCTAGTGCATGATGACTTATGTTCAAAATCTAATACTGCCAAAAAAAAAAAAAACCCAAAAACAAAACTCAAGAGTTTATGAAAACTGAAAGGAGAATAATCATTTCCAAAACACATATTCTAGTTATCCCAAATACGTGTTCCAAAATGGTGGTAAAATGGTCTGATTTTACATGTTTTTAAAAACTAGGAAAAATATAAAGCAACTGCTAACAATTGGATGGAGCATGTCTCTGTTTTGTCTGCCCTTCTGACTCTTTTACTTCAATTGGGTTGTCTTGTCCAGCTTTCTCCTGGTATGGTTATGTCTGGTTTTGTCATGTTTGGTTGTCGTCTCTTGGAGCCCTGCTCCTTCCTGCAGGGAAATGGAGGAGGAGTAGATCTGGGAGAGATGGCAGGTGTGAGAGGAAATGGGAGGAAAGCAAGGAGGAGAAACTGTGGTTGGGATATATTGTATGAGAGAAAAACCTGCGTTCAATAAAAACAGAAACAACAACATCATGATAAAGTAATCAATAAGTTGCATTAGTCAACTAGAATATCATGTGGTATTGATCTCTCATTTCATATAGTCCCATTAAGATCAAGTAATGATTCTGTGAAAGATGGTTCAGTGGGGAAATGTATCTACCATCAATACTGTTGACCTGAATTTAATCCTGGCATAGTGAGAGAACCAACTCCCATAAGTTCTTCTCAGAACACATATGTACCCACATGCATACATACATATATATATGTGTGTGTGTGTATGTGTGTTTGTGTGTGTATACATATATACATATATATGAATAAATAAATTTAATGAAAAATTCACAAAGATATAATGAAGATCAAGAACTAGACATTCATCAAGAAATTCCCTGTGCTAGTGAGAGTGATGGCCCATTGAGGAACTAAACGGCACTATTCAGATGTTAAAATTAACCAATCTATGAAATTTGGGGAGAACAGCAAGTGGAAGTGATATACAGCAACCCAAGTCACCTAGACCTGGTAGGATTTTGCAGGCGTACTTACTGTTATTTATATCTCCACAGTGTATGATTGTTCAATTAATTATTATTTCTTCCTATCTCTGTACAATACAGTCTAAGACATATACTTCAAAGGCATGGATGGGGGATATGTAAATGTTCTATTCATTGCTCCCCAATAGGAGACAATGTCTCCTACAAAAATGTCTTTTTGGCAGCCTGGGATTAACCAAAAGTGTGAACTATGGAAACTGAGATTTTACAGGCCTATATTTATCTTGACTCCTTATAGACGCATAAAAGCTTCAGGAAGACAGTCTGCAGTTGCAGAAAACAATACAAAAGATGCCAAAACTACTCTACAGGGTCATCAAGAATCATTTTTTTCTCAAGGCATAAGATATTTATTCCAGGAATTAGAAGTAATGTGTTGGTTTTGTTTGTGTTTGTTTGTTTTTTATTGGTTGGAACTAATGAATCTATGTTTTTATTGGCTTAGCAGCTGCACCTGGATCTACTGACAAAGCAGATCTACTGGATCTGCTTTAACTACTGTCTGCTCATTGTGGCCCTGCAGTCAGCACGCTGTGCCTCAGACCAAGGCCTGGAAGGATTTCTATTCCCACCAGCATAGGCTCAGCCATGGCCAACAATATAGGTTTTAACTAAGCTACCAATAAAGACTCAGGAGTCATGTGTTGGGATTGAAAACCTGCTAGATCATAGAAACCAATAAACAAGCAGCTAACCTTCCTTTCTGTCTGGAGACCCAGCAAAAGCAGCATCTTTCCATTCACCCAAACCAAAAAGACTGTGAATCCCTAAGTTCCTCCCTACTCCTTCCTGTACATCTCGCTATCTGTAGTCCTGGCTCCTTTGTCCTTTCTAAGACTAATTCTTGTAAACTAGTCACTGTTTCTGCCCCCGATCCAAAATTAATTTTATTAACATAATCTCAGAGTTTCTAGGTGCCATCAAATATCCTGAAACAGTTACAAATTATGGTTTCTGGAAGTCATGATAGCACATACGATATATGCTCCTGAACAAGGAACCAAAATCAATGGAAGCTCAATTTACTGAGATAATTTGTCCATCATATTTTATCTGTTGATCACATTGTGCTTAGATCTATATAATGACATGAGCTAAAGGTGTTTCTATCTTACTGACTTCAGTTTGGTGTCTGTCTGTGGATCACTGACCTATGATTTACCTACTCAAACAGGGCAGACACATTCCAATTTAATAACTTTGTGGAATTGTAATGTAATATCTCAAAGCTCTTATTTTAGCTTCAGAAATACATACCCAGAAACAAATGAAGAAAGTAAGTATAACACGGAAAATAAAAATCTAGAGACAGATATTGGGGTTCAAGCAGAAGGTCATGTAAGCAAAGCATCCAAGCCAGTAGATCTTACCTCTTCACTGGTCTCTTGTCTCTAGGGCTGGGATTAAAGGTGTGAGCTCTGTTACTCTTTTAGACTGATCCAATCTTGTGTATGCCAGGGTGGCCTTGAACTCAAAGAGATCCTTCTACCTTTGTCTCTTCAGTCCCAAAATTAAAGGTGTGTGCCACCACTGCCCAGCTTCTATGGCTGACTAGTATGGTTGGCTTTGCATTCTGATACTTCTGGCAATCTTTATTAAGTCATAAATAACACATCACCACAAGTAAGTGTTCTCTGTTACAAGAACTCAAAGATCACCAGGTAACAGATAGTACCAGAATGTAATGTTCATTCTTCCCCTGCAATTGATTGTTTCTTTACTCTGTTGCTGGGGAGTCACTTGGTGATACATACTGTTCTTAAATACTTAGGTCTATTCCTACCAAAGCTATGAGTACAGCTTTAAGGTTGTGACTAAATCAACACAAGGGTTCCTTTACATCACTTATTTTAAAGTTTCCCATTGGGGTAGAGCTACACTCTGAAATCTTAAAGAAATCATAGCATCATTGGAAAAGGTGTGGGAGAAGCTAAGGCTTTAAGGGGGGTGTGAAGGAGACAGCAGAGAAGAAAATGGTTACAGAGAGCCTAAGTCGCCCTGAAGAGTGACATTGTGAAATGAAAGAATGCCTTTTATCATCTACCAGTCTCCACATGCATTCCTTTGGTGATAAATCATTGTTTTTCCTCTGTTAACAGACTGATCTTGTGAACCCTTTTAAGTTTAGTGAGACAGTGAGCAAAATATTAAGAAAGCAAATAATCCTGGGCTATGTCTAAATGCTTCTCTCCATTTTTTTCTTGACTTCTACTTATAGCTCCTAAGGAGGTTACTTTGCCTTTTAAAAATAATAAATAAAACTTTATGTCTAAAGGATATGTTTCTCCAGAAAGCTCATAAAAAATCTGATTTATTTATTTTTTAATTATTTAATATTTTTATTTTACATATCGATCCCAGTCCCTTCTCCCTCCTATCCTCTCATGCCCCCTACTGACTCCCCCATCCCATCCCCCATATACTCCTCAGGGAGGGTGAGGCCTTCAATAAGGGATCACCAAAATCTGTCAAGTCTTTGGGGTAGGGCCTAGCCCCCACATCATGTCTCTAGGCTAAGGGAGTATCCCTCCATGGGTAATGGGCTCCCAAAGTTCTTTTGGGCACCAAGGATACATCCTGTTTCTACTGTCAGAGTTCCCATAGACTTCCCAGGCCTCCTAACTGAGACTCATGTTCAGGGGTTCTAGGTCAGTCCTATGCTGGTTTCCCAGCTATC
Source organism: Phodopus roborovskii (assembly GCF_943737965.1). NCBI lineage: Eukaryota > Metazoa > Chordata > Mammalia > Rodentia > Cricetidae > Phodopus > Phodopus roborovskii. Next base: position 11,793,036 of record NW_026126470.1, on the reverse strand, counting down.
AGTCTGGGATCTATGAGCCCCTGTTATTCAGGTCAGCTGTTTCTGTGGGTTTCTCTAGCCTGTTCTTGACCCCTTTGCTCATCACTTCTCCCTCTCTGCAACTGGATTCTAGGAATTTGGCTAGTGTGTAGCTGTATCTGCTTCTGCTCCCACCAGCTACTGGATGAAGGCTCTAGGATGGCATATATGGTAGTCATCAATCTCATCAGGGAAGGGCATTTAAGGTAGCCTCTCCACTATTGCTTAGATTGTTAGTTGGGAGTCATCCTTACAGGTATCTGGACAATTCAAGTGTCTGTAATGGCTCCTTCTATTATGGTATCTCTTTAAGCATTTTGTTTTGCTGTTCTTATATTCTCTGGCTGTTCATGATCAATTTGTACCAGAACTTGCCTTATCCAGCATATAAAACAACCATTCTCTCTGTTTGGGACAAATTATTTCTTACTCAGAACCTTTAAAAATATTTTCTCCCTACCCCTCCATGCCCCTCTGCATGGCATTTCTGCACAATGGATATGATAAAGGTATACTAAGAAATTCATTGTTTATACTCATTTGAACCAAATTAGCTACTGAGGTTTAAATAAGCAGGCACAAATACAATACCTATTAATAGTTCAACATTTAATAATAAACATGTTTTAAAGGCAGTTTCTTCCCAAGGAGCAATACAAATTTAAATTATTTTCTAATAGGGTCTACCAACTCATACAATCTGGTAGTGCCAGAAGCCAAATGGGGATGTATCATCTGCCCTATCTAAGGGGTTGTTGCTTTTTCCCCTATTGCAAAGGGAAGTCAACTGAAAACACTGTTTACCCAAAGCAGCCATGAGTATGTAAAAATGCATTTGGAGTCTTTCCAAATAATTTAACCAAATATTCAAACCATACCAAATATCCCCTGTGGCATCATTGAAGCATGCCGCAGTTACACATATGAAATGGAAGCCAAATCACACACTTAGGTAAAAGAGCTAGTATAGCAGAAGAACGAGTTATGTATTTAATAAACAGTCTCAAACTTCTAATGTACAGAAACCCACGTGTAATTTCTCTCCGTGGCCCTTTTCCCCTACACACACTGTTCATTTTTAAGGTTCTCTACCAGGCTTTTATAAAAAATCAACTTAGCTGATACACCATCACTTCCATTTGCTTTGCTCATTCCTTTGAAAAACTGTGCCCCCATTCACAAATATTTGTCATATTGAAAAGCACAAAGTGTGTTTGCACAGCATTCCTGAAAAACATGGTTGTTACTTATGAAATATGTATGTTAAGGAAGGAAGCTCTCAATATGTGTTTATATTCCATACAGGCATGGTTTCTATCTTTTCTAACCTGTAGATGCATTTACAAGTGAGTCATTCATCTGCATGCTGCCCACCAAAAGAAGGCTACTATAGTTTCTCATTTACTGTCCATAATTCTGATTGCCTTAATGAAGCTGCCCAGTGGGCATTTCTGTCAATTAAACATAGAGGTATCAATAAAAATTCCAACCCTGACTATGGGGCTTGATTGCAAAACAGCCTCCTCTGGAAGCCTTCCAACACATTGAAGCTATGTGTTTACAGATGAAACTCCCCAAGGTTTCCTGCAGCACCCTCTTTCCTGGGTTCCCACTGTACTGAATGCTTTATGAATTGAAATGACACTTCACTTTTCCTTAAATTGACAATTAGCTAATACCACTCACCATTTCTAAGTGTGTTCTCATCAATCTAACTCCTTAGCAGGCTTCCAAACTCATTTTCTCTATTGGGAAGGGAAAAAATACCATACTGATAATTAATTTCCACAAAGGATAATGTCATAAGACTATTTTCCCCTGTGTTCAACTTTGATTGAAAAGAAAAGGCACTGTTTTGCCAGAGTGTGCATATTGGCTTGGGTTTTTCGGTGCATTTTAAATTTATTTTTAACTTGGGTTTCTGTTTGAGCCAAAAAAGATCGTCGTCTTCCTACGGATTTTCCTTCTCTTCTGCTGATTAGCTATAGAATGAGGCAAAGCACCTGATGGGCCACATTAAGAACGATGCTAAGCGGTTTACAAGTTTCAGTAATTAATGACTATTTTTATCACAAAGAATATAGACTGGCTGCTTCCATCTATCTGAAACTCAATGTAAGCCCCTATAAGCCTCCATGCAGCATAATTGGTGCAATAGAGCTGAAAATGAGATGGAGGATATAATGCAACTTCAGTAATCCTGCCTTCAGCTAAAATGGAACAGTAGAAGCCCTGGCAGCCTCCAACGCAGTTACTGCTAAGGTTTCAAGTCAGCCAGCTGTCTCCTGTTTCTTGTGAAGCCCTCATCACTGTTTATATCCTTAGAGTTCAAATGTTTTAAATAATTGTATTTATGGTAATGATGTACTGTGGTCAACAATTTGTTTCTCAGCCTTTTGCTTCTAATTGGATGTTTTCTTCAATTAAGAATAATCGTGAGCTGTGTACTTTTTATTCTGACCACCCCATGCTTATAATATACTCTCAAAACCTCTTGGGATGAACAAATGAGTTTTTCTTTCTCAGTGTTGTTATTAAAAAAAAATCCTACTCTCTTGTAAATCAAAATATGCTAATAATAGGTCTGGGGACTCAATCGAAGGAATGGAAAGAGCTTCACATTCATGAGGGCATGCTAAGTGAGACCACAGTAAGTGCTGGATAATGTGCCTGTTTCAGATTTGTGAGCATCCCCTTCAGCAGCCTGTATAGTACTGCAAGGCCTAAACCAGTCATAATCACAAATAAGCCCCTGGTAGGTCTGTATAATATGGCTGAAAGGAAGTTGAGGTTATTTTCAGCAACCTTTTAAACAGCATCTAAGCACTTCCCTATGTTCTACCTCCTGGTACTGGCACCACTCTCCATAAACATAAAAGCCTGTCTTCTTTAAAAGAAGGCTATGTTCGCAATCTAGTAGAAGCACATCCCTTGAGTGTGGTCTAACAGCTGCATTCTCCTCTGTGTGGCTATCAAAGTTACTAAGTCAGTCTAAAACCATCTCTTGAGTGTATGCCAGACATTCAGAAACCAACACATCCACTGACAAAATCAAATGGAATGGTCAGTAATCATAGAATGTTCCTAACTCAAGTGAGGTAAGGAAATCAGTTATAGTTCTCATTGTGTAAGATTTAAGAATGGGGAAATCCTATTTTAGAATGGGGGTCAGGAATAATATATATTCAATAACCTCCTTACATAGAAAAAGGTGACTGCAGCTACAAGAGTCCCTACTAGGGTGAATAATTACACTCAGAATGAAAGGTCCTATGGACCCTAGGCAAACCCCCCAATACACACTCTTAGCCCATGTCCATTCCTTGATACCATGAAACATGGTCTATCTTGAAGCCCTAGGGGCTGCACCTGGCAGGAACACAGAAGCATTTCCTCCTGGGCAACCCACAACCAACACATTCTCCTAAGAAATGGAAAGGACAATAGAAACCAAGAAATAGAAAATATACCCAACAAACACAAGGTCAGATATTAGCACCTATAATTAAAATCATCCCCCAAACAGATGCTAGGCAATAGCAAAAAACACAATCAAGGACAGGCCAATTTGTCTCCACTAAAACCTAACAAGCCTACTATATCAGACCTTGATGTAGTAGCAACATAGCTGAAGCACAAGATAAGGACTTCAAAGTAGCATTTATAAATATCTTAGAAGTCTTTAAAGAGGATCCCAATACATATATTAAAGAAATCTATGAAAACACAAACAGTCAAATGAAGAAATAGTTCAAGATTTGCAAGCTGAAATAAAATCAATAACGAAAATCCAAACTGAGGGGGAACTAGACAGGAAATACTTGGGAATTCAGACAGAAAACTCAGATGCAAACCTGACTAACAAAATGTAGATAATCTCAGACATTAAAGATAAGACAGAAGAAATGGATATCTAGGTCAAAGAAAATATTAAATATATATATATATATATATATATATATATATATATATATATATATGGCATGTAGTAATCCAGAAAATCTGAAACACTGTCAATTTGCAAGTAAAAGGCATAGAGGAAGGAGAAGACTCCCAAATCAAAGGCACAGAAAATATTTTCAATAAAATCATAGATGAAAATTTCAAAAACCTTCAAGAGTGTCACAAGTTTCCTCCATCTTGTCTCACCTGGAACCATTATTGGTTTAGCCTGAAACTAACTGTTCCTTTCCTAATCCCACCATAAAAAGAAATGTGGTGAGTTCCACACCCTATTCTAGAAACTTGCGGTCCAAGTACTCCACCAATCTGCATGATTTTGGCTTCTGTGAAACTGCTTACATGATTTTCCCATGCAATGACCAAGCAAAATGTAGTTTTTCCTTTTTTGTTGCCTTTAAAAGCTCCCTGTAAAATGAATTCAAGGCTGCTCTGTGAGAATTGTTTCTCTCCAGGTGGTTACTGGTCAGCTTATTATAGACTCTCAATTCATTCACACTTTGGTCCTGCTGGGTGGTCTTTGGGTCTCTACCCCACAATAGGAGGTGCCTATCAAGGCACAAGAAGTACAGAACACCAAATAGACTGCATCAGAAAAGAGCTACCCATGGCACATAATGATCAAGACACTAAACAGCATAGTGTGGTAGTTAAAAGATGTAGAATTCTCCAAATGGACTGATTTTCTGAGAGCAATTCTTAATTCTTCTACATACATACCTGTGCTAACTAATTTAATCCTCCATAAGATCCAGCTGTGGGCATTTTCTTAATTATTGATTGGGGAGAATCCAGTCCGTTGTGGGTGGTATCATCCCTGGCCTGGTAGTCCTGGGTTTTGTAAGAAAGCAGGCTGAGCAAGCCATAATGAGCAAACCAGCAGACAATAATCTTTTCATGCCTTCTGCGTCAGCTCCTACCTCCAGGCTCCTGCCATGTTTGAGTTCCTCTCTTAAATTCTTTCAGTTGCGGACTATGATGACTATGATGTGGAAATATAATCCAATTAAGCCCTTTCTCCCCAATTTATGTTTGACCATTTTTTAACCACAGCAATAGTAACCCTAAGATAAGTTGGTACCAGGATAAAGGGGCATTGCTGTGACAGACCTGACCATGTTATTTGGGATAGCCTTGTGGAAGAACTTTGGAACACTGGGCTAGAACATTCATTGAGTGTTGAGAGCTCAATGAGCTACTGTGTAGGGGCTTGGAAGAAAACAATGTTGAGTGCAATGTAGATCACAGAGGCCTGGCTAGTGAAGTTTTGGAGGAAAGCAAAGAGTTCAGCAGGTTATGTGTGTGAAGAATCTGATCAGCTAGACCTGAAAAATCTACTGTTATTGATATGAAACAAATAACACTAGAGTAAAATCTTTGCTTTGCTAAGAAAATGGGTGCTGGTCAGCTGTGGCTGAAGAATCAGGTGTGATTAAGAAGAGACGGGCATCATTGAGATGAAGCTTTGGGAAGTGTTTCTTCAAGGTCACCACAGAGAAGCAGTGTTCTAGAGACAGCCAGGATTGTACCTCCTACTGACACCTGAACTCAGAAGTGTAAGAGTCACCCAGGTGGTACTGGTTTAACAGCATAAAGGGGACATGAAGAGCAGCTGAAGTTTGGCACTCCGTATCAGGGCTGGAGTCCCTGAAGGGAGTCCAGAAGAGGCTATTGGTGAAAGTGCAGTCCAGCTGTAGCAAAGGACCTCAGTGGATTTGGAGCTGCCAATTCCATAGGATGACCACTAGGAACAGCAGTAGCAGCATAGTGGAAACAGCGGGACCCTGATACATGAATTGTGTTCTGCAGGCAATGGAACCAGGGAAGTGAGATGAGTTTTTGGGGGAGGAACCCAGAATATCAAGAGTGGATCCCAAATAATTGGGCATGCAATTATTTACACATTTGGAGTTTGCTTTCTTTAAAATTGTGGGTGTACCCTGGTTCTTTCCTCATTAAGTAAGAAAGTATTTAAATTAGTTTCAATTTTAGAAGACCCCACAGTTGAGAGACAGATTTTTAAAGAGGATGGATTTTAAAGAGACTGGATTTATAAGGACTTAGTTTTCTAAAGACTTCGGGACTTTTAACATTGGGAGTGTTTACATTGTAATATTGATATTCATGTGTAATCTTGGAGGAGAACAAGAAAGGAAAGGTTATGGTTTAAAAGTAATATGTTTGCGTGTCAACTTAACAAGAGATCAGTGGAACTGGCTAATTTTTTGTAAATTTAACACAGGGTAGAGTTATCTGAGAGACATACAGTTGAGAAAACACCTCCTTGAGATCTTCTGGAAGGAATTTTCTTAATTACTAATTGATAGCAGAGGTCCCAACACACTATGGCTGATGTCATTTCTGGGCTTGTGGTTCTGGGTTCTATAAAAATCAAAACCTAAAATTGAACAAGCCAGATAGCAGCACCCCTCTATGGTCTTTGTATCAGCTTGTTCTTCCAAGTTCCTTACTTGTTTAACAGTATTCCTGCCCAGAATTCATTCAGTAATAGACTACAATGTGCAAGTGTAAGCCCTTTCCCTACAACTTTTGGTCAAAGTGTTTTGCCATATAGCTGAAACTCTAAGACATTACTTCTATGCAAACTTAAGTTCTTTGATAATCTGCACTGTATTTAGTCTTGATAATCTGTATTATTGTATTTAGTCTTGAGCTGAATAAAACTGAGAAAGTTGATCATTTGGAATTATGACTGAATAATCTATCAAGGTGCTTGTACCTGGAAAAGACTGACCCTATCATATAAGTGTAAACATGCACACACACAGACACACACACACACACACACACACACACACACACACACACACACATAGTGATTCTAATGACATCATATAAAAATAACAGAGGGATGAGTTGAGAGAGGACAATTCAACACAAAACACCAAGAAGTAAACTGAAATAATAGCTTGAGAGAGGAAGAGAGAGAGAGAGGTCTGTGTGTTCCACATGACAGAGATGTCTATTTCCCTTTGCATTGTAAAAGCTCTTTAAAATCCGATGTGGTATTTCCATAAACAGATATGATTAACTGCTTTACATGAGTAGTGTAGGACTTCATTCCATATTGTTTTTAGAGCATAGTTCTATGGCATCTATGTGGAGTCCTGAAAATTATTAATACATCAATTTTGTTGTAGTGAAAATTATAATCATTCTATTTCAAATACCTTCATCACTCTTAACAAGAATTTCAGTAAAATGAAAAGAAATGCATTTTGTAGTTGCCTTCTTCATAGTAAATTATTCAATTCAGTTTCACAAGCTATACACACTACAAGAAATAATGGGCCATTCTCCCTAAGAAAGTTGAATTGTGGAACTTTATACCATACCTTTGATTTATTGATCATTCCAAAAATTATTTTCTGTTAAACATTGTTAATGACAGAACTATCTCCTTATCTCCTTAATTGTTTCATTTTTCTCCAAGTAAAATGATATGCTTTGAAAATATTCAATCTTTTTTCTTTGCTTTGTGGACCCCTGTATCTGATGCAAAATGATTTCCTCACTGGATAACCTTGGCTGCAGATGACTCATAGCAATTCTCCACATTCTCTGTGGGGCATCATAGGATCACATGCTCCTCTTGCTACAGTGTTATCACATCAAAATAATAATACATCGGTCTAGGATTCAAGAGAGGAAGCTTAAGGTAGGAAAATACTTTTGTTAGCCATTCTCAAATTGAAATTCATTTTTTGTTGACTTATCTTCCTGAAAACCAATGTCTGACCAAGAATAGAATTTTGAATAAAACAAAACAAATTTTTAAAATATAGTGGTTCTTGACTGTGTGTGTGTGTGTGTGTGTACAGCAAGTCCAACAACAGTGGCTGTCTATAGGGATAGTAAGTCCAAAATCCAGTAGGTTCCCAGTCTACAAGACTGAGGATCTCAGGATCTCAGCTAGTATTCAATTTATGCTAGAATGCCAAAGTAGGCTTTAATGGCAGTTAAGAAATAAACCATCTAATAAGGAAGAGGTCAAACAGGCAAAGAACAACAACAGTTCCCTTCCTTGTATTCTTTGCCACCAGAGCATTTGATCCAGATTAAAGATTGATATTCCCACCTCAAATAATCTCCATTAAACTTCCCACTTCAAATTATTCATTACTGCATTAAGAAAAACCCTTCACAGGTGAACCTATCCACTTCTGTTTTAGTTCTCTCCAGATGTATTTGACAACCAAGAAGAACCATCACAAGAACCAAAATTGTTTAGGAAGAACACATTAACTTGAAATGTATAAATGACAACTCAGGGGAAAATGCAGGAGTAAAAGTTATAATGGAAACAACAAAAGCTTTATATCTTTGCACTCACAAAGAGCTGTAATGCTCTAGAGCAGTTGTTCTCAACTTATGGATCTCTTGGGGTCAAATGACCTTTTCATTTCGGGTCATCTAAGACCACCAGAAAGCATAGATATTTACATTATAATTTATAACAGTATCAAAATTACGGTTATGAATTAGCAATGCAATTATTTATGGTTGGAGATCCCCATAACATGGAGAACTGTATTGAAGGGTCCCAGCATTGGGAAGGCTGAGAATCACTGCTTTAGCGAGTAATGTGTTAGGAAACATTTATCTTTACAGGAAAGATTGTCCAGTGTAGACAACACTCCTATTTTCCATGGACCACATGTAAGGTAAGGCCTTCTGTGGCTTCCAAATTTTGAGTATAGTTAGTACATTCTGAATTGCACAAGATACATCATATCCAACCCCTAGGATTGAAGTTTTCAAACAGGTTTATAGTGATTTGTGTAATAGGCAAAACTAAAAAGGTCATCATGAAGATAATGTAAGAACAGAACCACTACATTTCATCTGTAAATGTAACAGAGCTCTAAGGCATTGCTTACCTATAGATTCTTGTCACCTCAGTGACCATTATAAATCCCATGGTGAAAAATCTGTGAAATCCTCCATAGTTTATTCACCTACATCTATGTAATGGAAACTCAGAAAGAGAAAAACTGAATGATTATGAGGTCTTTGAAGTACCCTGTGATGAGAAGACTATTGAACTTGGAACCTTTCCCCACGTAACAGAGCAGTGCACATGGACATAAACCACAGGTATCCTAACTCAACATCACTTGACCCTACAAATTCTTCTACACCCACAAAAATCAAATGCTTGATGCACTGAGTTTTACAGTTAATGGATAAAGATACTGACACAGTAGTGTTTGGGGCTGTAAGCCACTCAACATGTGTGCCTTAAAGTCAGACTGAACTGAGATAACATACTTTTTCCTTATTTCTTTACATTTCTTTTTAAAATTTAACAGCACACTAGATGTTTTCAGTCTACCCTCTTGTTCTCCATTGCTTTTCCATATATGGGAATATGCTTTCCCTAGACTTCATGTTTTCCTATTAAAACTACCATATAAATGAGGTAGAAGTTGTTGAAATAACACAATTCACCATTGTGAAAAGTCTAAATCCATAGTTTACATAAAATAAATCAATATAACAAGTTGGTATTGTAAGACTTCCCAATCAAGAAATTTTAAATGTATGCTTTTCTCTCAATATTGAAATTTTATTAAGGAAGATCCTAAATTAAGACTAGTGCCTCAAAGTCATTAAAGAAAATCTAAAACATACTTAGCATAGTATCAGTAGTCTATACATCCATGTATCTTGTTACAATTATAATTATATTCTCATACAAATTTATTTTGTATGATTGTGACTTATGGATGAAAGTTTTAATAGAATTGTTGTTGTTGAAGGCTGTAGTGTTACTGAGATTTCCCATGGTTTTTCTCTCCTAACATTTAAAGTCTTAGAAATTCTTTTCTTTTCTTTTTTTTTTTTTTTTCATCTTTTATTTATTTATTTATTTTATATAACCAAGTCCATTTAAATGAAAACAAACATATATAGACAATCTTTGGGAATTTGGGTGTCGTTCTTTCCAAACTACTTCCTGCTGGTAAGGGGCACTGTCATGGTGGATTCTAAGAAGATGCAGAAATCCTGGCTGTAGTCTGTAAGGCTGCTTTGTCCAGATGTTTTGAATGTAGGATCACCTGGTATTCTGTTTCAGGTGGCCTGGCTTGATCAAACCACATTAGTCTGGAAGGAATCCACATCTTTTCATTTTCTGTGAAAACAAACATAGAAATCCTTTTCCCCAGTAACTTGTCCTTCAACTTAAATTTTGGAGTCAATGCATTGTTTTTTAATTTAATTTATTATTTTACATGTCGATCCCAGTTTCCTCTCCCTCCCTCCCTCTTTCCCTCCCTTTTACCCTCTCTGCCCTCTCACATGCACTCTATCCACCCTCCCCTCCCACCCCCCCTCCCCAATTCCATATGTAGGGCAATGCCATCCAGTTGGGGTCATGTAGGTCTAACAGGTCATGTGAAGTAGGGACTAGGGCTTCTCTCCTGTCTCAAGATTAAGCCAGTTATCCCTCCATGGGGGATATGTTCGCAAAGTCCTTTTGTGCACCAGGGACACATCCTGGCTCCACTGTCTGAGGTCTTAGACTGCTCAGTACTTCTGGCTGAGTCCCATATTCAGGGGTGGCCTGAGTCAGTCCCATGTTGGCTTCCCAGCTATCACTCTTGTGGCCCGTTAGCTCCTCCTTGTTCAGGTAAGCTGTCCCTATGTGTTTCTGCCGCCTGGTCTTGTCCTCTCCATCTGCATCTGAGTTCTACTTCGACTCAGTGTTTATGTATGGGTGTTTGCTCCTGTTTCCAACAGGCATTAGTTGAGGGCTCCATGGATAAGTTAGTTGTTGATCTCACTCTCCAGGAAGGGAATTTATGGCAGCCTTTCCACGGAAGCTCAAATTATTTTCAGAGAGATAAGATTCATTCTTTGCACCAGCGTTGCAGGGCTTCACAATATAAAATGAAGGGGAATAGACATAAATATTTAAATGCTCTCTGGTTTATTATATCATCCTTGTGTTCATAGTATGAGATTCTTCTGTGAAAGTAAGCACAGGGTGAATTTTAAATTCTCTACCATGATAATTACTGATTGCATCTAATTTTGAGGATAAGATTTCTAAAATGATGGGGTCATTTTCTTGTATAGGATAGATGTTAGCTAAAATCAAGGTATGACCTATCATGTCATAACTTAAGATTACTTTCTATGCCTTGTGGTCTCTGTGCTTGCTTTCTTCTGACATTAACCATTAGTTTCCTCAATGTCTATTCAGAGTGGATGTCTGTTTGCCTGCATACTGTAACTATGAAAAGTTATGTGTCATAATACTGAAATAGTCCAGGTAGGGAAAAGTGGATATACATGTACATTTTGGTGATGTTTTTAAGATGCTCTAAATGAGACTGAACTCACAGGCTTTTTAAGAATTTCAAATCTGTAACCATTGCCTGCCAGCTCCAATTTCTTTCCTTCACATGGCTAATCTCCTTTTAAAGAAGGGCATTAACTTACCAAAAAGGAAATGGTGTGCTTGTAATAACAAATGAACATGCCTCGTCTCTTCTATTTGATAGAAAGGCACTTGTCCTGTGTAAATTGTGTATTCTTCTGTAAACAGACTCTCTTATTGTAGCTAGAATGAATGCCCTGTGCAGATGGTACCAGACCTTTATTCAGAAATATATACACTTGGTTTATCTGAAAGTTTTGATATTTAACCTTCTGTCTAAACCTTAAATCAAGGCCCCAGGGCAAGGACTAATGTCTTCATCTTTTTAAATTTAAAAATCTGTTTCAAACTAGAGATGAGAAATTAAACTTCCAGAATGATTTGAGTCTGTGAGCATAAAAATAGCCCTCTAGCACAGTACACATTCATAACGAGAGTCATAATCTGAGGATCAGTCTCTCAAAATGAGAATGAGGATCAAAAGAATTACCGGGGGAGAGTGTGTTGGTAAAAAGACACACTATAAATCTCTGTGCATGCAAAGAGCCAAACAAATACAATTGAAATACAAGTTTATTTAAATATGTCTCTATATCCATCCTCCAACATGCACACAAATATGCACATTAAAGAATACAACATAACCAAAATTATGCTATTTAGATGTTTTAAAAGTAATTATAGGATTTAACTCATACAGCAGCTAAGGAAATTATCATAGGTTGTAGCTACTGCCACCATAAGAATTGGTTTCAATTCACCCTTTAATGAGATCAGCAATTTCTATTCATTTTCATGGGTACCTACTTCTGTAATGAAAGGGATTAATTTGAAGTTCCTAGAAATGCATCAGCTACCTCATGTTGGAGGGTAGCTAGTCTATGGGCCATAAATAAAATTTCCTCAAGTACTAGGCTGACTGTTTCATTAAAACGGATGATGCTTTAGTATTTCATATGCAAAGCCATACAATGGTTATGTAAAGCAGGTTTTTAATATATAATGTATTTGCAGAGGAAAGTATGTCATGGAAGGCAATCACTCATTACTTATGAATGAACTGGTTATGGTGGGTAAATGCTTCTTTTTGGCGGGCAGCAAGAGCAAAATATTCTGAGTCCCATATCTAAGCTAGAAAATGCAAAGGCAGAAAACACATTTATCATGACTGTTCTTTAAAGCAAATTGTATTATTCACACACATTTTTCTATGTAAAATACACAATGCATGGGAGGGGCTATGTACACATTGTGGATTACCCTCTATTCTGCTCTCATGACCTCACCCATGATGTTTAATGAACATTTTTAAGTCCATAGCCCATGCAGTTCAGATGGGCAGTGTTGACAATGACAGCCCAGTGCCTTATAAAAACGTAAGGGACACTGTAAATCTCACAGCAGGTCTCCAGATCACATGTCCATCCAGTTCCCTACAAAACAGTCATAAGTGACATTCCCTACAGAATGTAAGTGCCACACATATAATGATGAAGCAAGTACTTTATCCCAAATTCACCAACTCATGGAGAGAAAGAACAAAAAGATAGTCAATTAGCTTTCTCATGAAAACATGGGCAACCAGTCTCTCAATACCTTTCATTAATTAGGGGTGTTACAGATGTGGAATTTTAATAAATTTCTATTTAAAGTATAAAAGGGAGTTGATGAAGACTTTGAGAGTTTACCATTAGAAATGCTTAATATACCAAGAATTATTTATAAAACACTGACAAACCATCTAATTTTTGAAAGTGGAAGTCATGCAAAAAGTGATTAAGTGCATATTTCTTTGAAAATTTCCAGAATCTCTTTTGAATCTTAAAACAGAATGTAATGACTCTTTGCCTTACTACAGAAATCCCATCCTTGGACCAGTATCTTCTGTAAACCAATGACAAGAGATCGGCAGTAAAGATGTATCAGACAAAAATCAGCCATATATACTGAGTCTATTGTGGGTTATTGTTCTCCCCTGCAGACAGGTAGGAAGGGGTATTCATAAATGATATATGAGTTGTTCAGGTGTACCAAAGAAAAGCAGAGTGTTTATTCTCTTAAATGTTTGGAGACCTCCTGTCACATAGATATACAATGCCTCAAAAGACCAAAACAAGAGTAAAAGTGGTAGTTTAAAATGAAGAAGTACCTCCATCCTTTGTGGGACTCTGGGGGAGGGACCGCTTAATCTGAGCATCTATAGCCCACTTTAGTGAATATGCTTGTACAAATATCATTCAGTGAAGAGAGCTTAATATCTAACCTACTTAATTCTATATTTCCCAAACATTTCTTACTTGTTTTAGCCTCAAATTTTTACCTGTTTGTTGAGTAAATGTCCTGTTAACCAAAGCCAACTGATAGAATGTCAGATTATCAGCCTTTTCTTAAATAGTTAAGTTGTTTTGGGTATGGATTTATGACAGAATGTACTTCCTCTCAAGTTACAAAGTCTCATCATTTTAACTTATTGACAATGTAGATTTAGAACTTTTAGAGACTGAAAACCCTGAGAAATCTATCTAATCCAATCCCAACATCTGAAAATTGGATCTAATGCTAAGAGAATGGGCCAATATAATACAGCAAGGTAAGTTCTGAAGTTAACAACATGACTTGAGCCATGACATAATATATACCAAGTAAGTAAATCTTTCTAAGTGAGTGAATGCATACCTTCTTGCACAAGAAAACTGCAGCACAGTCTACCCTTAATTCCTATTGAAAGGCAAAAAGATCCCCTCTATTCCTTAGTCCTGTATATAAACTGAGAAGCAATTAATAAGAAAGACAGTTTGGAAGAGAAAGGTATAAAACTTTTACTTAACTTCCATATGCATGGGGACGTTGATAAGTGAATAGAGCTCAAAGAAATTACCCAAACATGGTTCTGGGGTTGGCAGTAGGAAGATGTTAGTGAGAATAAGGATTAATTAAGAGTTCATTTACTAAAGTCCAGAGTAATTAAATTAACAGTCACCTGCCATCAAGATTTTTTTACAATCTTGGTAGGAAAGGGAACTCCCTCCACAAGAATATAGCATAAAAATCTAAGAAAGATGAGTGGCTCTTTTGAAATTTAACACAAGTAGTCTCAGTTTGAAGTAATCAGTACACTAATTTTGCAAAAGTTCTTGGTGAGACATGGTCTCACTATTTGGCCCCTGTGGCCTGAAATTTGCCATGTAGACCAGGTTGGCCTTGAACGCACAGGTATCTGCCTGCCTCTGCCTCCTGAGATCTGGTATTAAAGGTACGCACCACCACTACAAAGCCGAAGTTTACATATTTTGAAATGCCATGCCTGTAAGTCCTTTATATATCCATTTGCTTTTAGTTGTTGAAGGCAACATGTGTGGTGATAAGAGCAGGTTGGATATTAGAACACTGTGTTCCTACATTTTAGGACTATAAACTCACTCTATTCCTTTATCACTCTGCTACTTAGTTTCAATCCATAAAATGGGATGAATAATTCATAGGGTAGCTAAAAAGATTAAGTGAAGCAATATATGTGAACTGGCTAGTACGTTTCAAGCACTCAATAAATAATAGACATCAGTATATTTTATTTCTGCAGGTACAAAATAAATCAGTGAATGAATCAGTAAAAATTAACTTTTCTATAGTTTTAAATATGAAGCAAGTGTTAGTCACAGTTTGAAAAGTAGAACAAAAACATTAGGGAAAACTGAAGATACAGAATCCCCATATGTAATGAACTTCAACTTCTTTATAGCTGATAGCATACTTGACTGACAGGCATAGCTTTTGTTGCTGAATTCACTTAGTGAAAAAGATGCTTATTTATGGCTGCAACACACCAGGTTTCACCTTCTTCACTTCACAATTAGATACTATGTGCAGTGAAATAAGTCACATGCTGAATGACACGGCTGCATGTTCCTCCACATTTTTGCATGATCTTCTAAAATTGGTCATCAAAACATTTAGTAGAGTATTAGAAATTTGAATGGCTAGGGGAAGGCACATAGAGGTTATCTAGTAGACACCCAACACAGTTAAATTAAAAGTGATATACTACTTGTGTTCTATGAAACAGCGGGGAGACTTATTATTGACAATAATCTCTTACATATTTTATGAATAAGTAGGAAAACTCAATCGAAATCTCCAAACAAAAGTAACAATAAAGAGATGAACACATTACTCATCCCCGATTTGTTCAATACATACTGTATGCATGTCTTGAAATATTGCAGTGTACTTCACTGATATCTATTATTATTATATATTAATCAAAAAGTTTTAAAGTGTTTAATGAGATGAAAAGATCTGCCACTTTGTTATGATCATTATATACATTATAAAACTATCAAATTATTACATTATGCTTTGTATATTTGAATAATTAAAGTAATTAGGTGAAGAATAAGGATCTCAGTACCATCACCTGTTTCATCTCTACATGGCAGAAAAAGCAGACTCAAACTGAAAGTCAGTGTATAAACTGAATCTTTGCTGTCCTTAATAGCAAATTGTTCTCACACTCGTTGATTCAGCAAATGTATCTTGGGTACTTATAATATGCAAATTAGATGGTAATTAGCCATCACCAAGTTAATGAGAGAGCTAATACTGATGCATACATTCTCAAACAAGTACATATACTTACAATCAATTGGAAAACAAATATTGAACAAAATGAATAAATTCAAGTGGATGTTGACAGGTGGATATGATGAAGGATGGTATTGTAGGTAAGAAAGAATAGCATAATGAAATGTCAAGAGAGGAAGGACATGAGACCTGGTATGTCTTCTTTCTTTGTCCTACAAAATTCCACCATTTTATTAATGACTAACATATTATAAGCAAAATATTCATCCCCATAATTAGTACTGTCTCATTATACCCTTCATTTTTTGCCTTAAGAAGTTTGGAGATTCTTCAGCTAAGGAAAATGTCTCAGTAAAATTAACACCCTTGGTTCTCCTGTACTATTGCCATTAATAGTCACTAGAGTAAGTTTTACTTTTTCTAGAATATAGGAAGTAAGAAAATGTCCATTAAGAAATGGAGATGATCTTAAAACTTCAGATTCAATGACTAGGTGATAAAACACAGACATATAGAATTATTGAGTAAGCACAAAGCTTAAGTTTTGTGGGAATTACATAATTTGGTATATTTGGTATTAATAGCAATGAAACACCAAAGTTGAGTAGGTTCTGGTCCATGTTTACATATACAATATTAAATCTGAAAAGACCAGGTAATTGAATGATAGATATTTCAGTGGAAGAGATTCAATGAAAGAGACTTACATCACAGCTTTGAATTTAAAAAGGAACATTTTCCTAGTAGAAGAAATTCCAGGAATAACCTAATGTGGGAGAAAGAAAGGAAATATATCAGTAGAAAATGGAGGGAAAAGATAGAAGAGATTTAGAAGAAGCTGTTGTTAGAGGATTTCAGAAACAAAAGAGATGAGAGATGGAAGGGAGCTAAGGGGACTGGGGAGGTAGATCACTTCATAAAGTGCTTGCTGCACACACGAGGCCCTGACTTTGATTCTTCAGAACTCAACAAACAAACCCTGATGAGGTTATCAAGTTCTGCAATCCCAGTGCTGGGAACAGAGACAGAAAGATATTAGAGGTTAATGAGCCATTCACTCTAGCCAATCAGAATCCAGAGCCAGGAAGAGCTAGTGCCTCAAAAAATAAGGTGCAGAGCAAATAAGGAAGACACCTAACAGTGCCCTCTGACCTCTGCAGAACCATAGGAGCACAAGAGCACACACACACACACACACACACACACACACACACGGTAAGATATTTTAAATTTATAGCTCCCATGGTTGCCTGATACCATCAAAATTTGTTTTCGAAATTTGAAAATTTGTTTCAAAATGTTCAAAATTTACAGCTAGCACAAACTAAATAAAAAGGTCATTTTGACTGATTGATTAGTGTGTGTGTGTGTGTGTGTGTGTGTGTGTGTGTGTGTGTGTAGGTGATGCATATACTGCCACAACACACAACACACATGTGAAAACCAGAGGACAGTTTTGTGTAGTGACCTCTCTCTCCCATGATGTGCTGGTTTGAATGAGAAACATTTGGTCATTTTGTCCCCAGTTGGTGGTGCTGTTTAGGGAAGCTTAGAGGTTCATTCTTGCTGGGAAGTACATTCCTGGGGACAGGCTTGGACAGTTTAAAGCTTCATGGCACTTCCAGTTTGTTCTCTGTGCTTTGTGCCTGTCATTGGAATGTGATTTCTCAGCTCAGTTCTCCTGCTACTGTGCCTGTAGCTGGCAGCCCTAGCTCCCTGCCATGATGGATTCTTATTCTTCTGGAAGTGTAAGCTAAAATAAACTCTTTCACAAATCCCTTTTGGTCATGGAGTTTTATCACATCAGTAGGAAAGTAATATACACAGGTTACTGGGAACTGAGGTAGGCAGACTTGAGCAACAATCGCCCCTACCTGTTGAGCATTCTCACCATCCAGGGTTCATTCTTGATAGAGGATAAGGAGCCCACAAGCCATTTTGGGGTTAGTGGTCTATATCTGTAAAGAAAAAATATCATGTATGTAAAATGCAATAGATTTTGACTAACGAACATGTATCCAGATATTTTCATTTGGGAATTCGAGGATAACTAGAGAAGGCAGAAGTGAAAAGTGAATAGGAGATAGAGAGATAGCTCAGCAGCCAAGAGCACTCGCTTTCCTTTTAGAAGACCTATTTTCAGTTCCCAGAACCCACATGACAATTAACATTATCTCTAAGTCTAGTTAAGGGTCTGATGTCCTCTTACAGCCTCTGTGGGCTCAAGATAAGCATGGTTCCCACACATGCAAAAATCTCACCCACTTAAAATAAATGATAACAGTAAGTAAAAGTAAAAAGACAAGACACATAAGAGTTTGTAGGAAGTATGTGATGAAGTATTTAGAGTCATTTCCTGGAGGGTGAGAAGCCAATACACATCATGAAATCTGAGTAGCTTAGCTACTTCATAAAATCATACTGATGATGGACTTTGCCTATGTGTTGTTATGTGACAACTTAAGAGAACATTTCTCATAGTGACACAGAGGTGCATATATTTCATGGTAGCATTAAGTTAGCAATCTGAATTACTCTTCTGCAAATCCATGCAGAAGTCAGTACCTCATTCTTTTGTCCTTGGCTCTGGCAAGTCACTCAACCATTTATTACTTTATCCACTCAAGAAAACAACTGAGTATTCACTGTATGCCAGCAGGGTATGCACTGGTCAAACAATAGTGAATCCCTTGATCAGAAGAAAACCTATGCATATTTCCAACTTCATCAAAGAAAATATTAAAAATATCAATATGGTTACTATGCCAACACAGCTTACATGTCTCACCAGATTAACATTCTCTGTTCACTAAATGATAATTCATGCCTGATGTTCCCATATCACATCAACTTTCTGGAACACTCCTGACTTTACATCTCAAACAAAAACGTTGAATAGCTCACAGACGATACTTTTTCTTTAACAGAAAGTCATTAAAGTATACACATAAACATTTTTAAATGAGTTTTCACGGAACCAACATTGTACATTAAGCAACTTCCTAGCTAACCCACTAGCAAGGCCTCAAAGCCTTTTGTTATGCTGGTCTCGGACTGATTTCAGAGATGCATGGAGAGGACATAAAGGTCTTGTGTACCAAGTGATGGAGATGACTATCATTCAGTTACTTTGAACAAA
Source organism: Phodopus roborovskii (assembly GCF_943737965.1). Lineage (NCBI taxonomy): Eukaryota > Metazoa > Chordata > Mammalia > Rodentia > Cricetidae > Phodopus > Phodopus roborovskii. The sequence goes on along the minus strand of NW_026126470.1, from coordinate 11,773,930 downwards.
GAAGAATGTCTTCACTTCTTAGTTTAAAGAAGTACAGTGAGAAGTGATTATTCACACTACAGAAAAGAACCCAAAAGGATCCAAACTCCTTCACATAGATTCATATGTCAACTACTCTATGAAAACTAATACATTTAACACACTATATAATGCCTCTCAACCTCTGGGAAAACGACAAATGGGTTATTTAAACACAGCTTGTGCTTAGGGGAATACTTTCTTTAAAAGAACAGCTTTTATCGAGAAAAAAAATAAAAGAGGCTAGAACTTCATAGCCTCCAGGAACCTTACTGCCTGCTTCCTAGAGGCATAACACTCCTAATTGATGGATAAAAGTCAACAAGGAAGAGCCATGTGTGGAGTAGCATGGCCCTGGAACAAAATGAAATAGGATAGTTATAAAGCTGAGTCCTCTGTAGAAAACACTAGGTTATTTAACTCCTGTTAGTTCAAAACACTAGTAAATTATTTTACTTAGTATAAACATCCTGGAATATTCTCACGTAAAATGTCCAGAAAATAAGATCTGAACAAAGCCATTTTTTTGCCCCATTATACATTGATACAACTAGGAAGAATACATGTGTTTATATATATTTTATGGATCATTAAACTACCAGGCCTTTAGTTGTCTCTGATTTTCTTAGACCCTTTCCTTGTTTCCCTTACTTACTGAAAGTTGTATAATGGTCCCAGTAAGTCTCATTTTTGCATGCCATCCGAATCCCATTATCCCACCTGGCTACTTAACTGAAAAGCAGCAACAGTATACTAAAACCTCCAAATCCATGGAAGATTGTTTTATCCTGTGATTCTTTTTAGAAAATTCTGTAGTAGAGTACACTCTACTCAGCTATTTATCTGTGAAAAGATGTAAGATTCAAATCTTGACTCCTGCTTCCATCCTTACCTCTCTCTTATTCCAAATGTGATTTAAATAGACTGAACTACTTTTATTAACAATGTACTCCACTTCAGTTCTTAAATTCCATTATTTAACAAGTTTTCTTGTTTCTTCTTGCATGGTCTTGCCTTTTTATGGAGTTGTTGCCTAATCAAAGCCTTCCTTATCTGATACTTGATGAGCACGGAAGTGAGCTAAGCATTCCGCTATTCTTTGCTTTTACATTCACTCTGTAACACACTGGATGAATCTGTCTCATAGCTTGTACCACTCAATTCTCCTCTTAAAAGGAGACAAATCAATCTGTTAATAACATCATTTATTAAAATGCCTTCTCTTGTTAGCCCGAGTCTTCCATAATGTGCCCCCACCTAAACTGATACTATCATCCCTTCTAATTAGTTTCTAAGTAACTGCGTGTTTGAATACATGCATCTGTAAGTTCAGCACAAGTCACAGAGTTTAACCAGGTTCTTATAAATACTGGCCTCTGAGCCAAATCTGTCCCAATAACTAATTTAACACATACTACGAACTGAAGATAAAGTGGAAAGCGTAACAATATTTTTAACATGTTAAACTATATAAATTCAAATTCCACATCCATAAATAAGATTCACTGGAGTACAGCCATGCTTTCTTGATTACTGACTGCCTATGGCTGACTTCATACCACAATGACAAAACCATGAAGTCTATTTTTAACTCTCTGCCCTGAGTTTGAGCATGGGCACTGCCATCTTTTGTCAAAGCAGCTGTGAAAATTCATAGGAAACTATATAGAAAAGTACCTGTTAAAATTCTCCTGGGAAGAACAGGCTATGGCTTACTAGTCCACTCCAACTTTGGAATTATAGAAAAGATAATTTACTGGATTAGATCTCTGCTGGTGTAGCTTCTCAAATTGACTCACGAAACTCATCATCGGTGCAGTTTTTTTCCCAGTTGTCCCTGCGATGGCTGGAACACTTCAGTGATGGTAAGTTGCCTTGGGGACCTGGAGGTGGGGAAGTCCACTTTGAGTCATCGTTATACAACCCTGTGAGTAACTTCAACAAAGTTGTTGAGGGGAAACCTCACATCTGTCTGTTGGTGCCATGACTATAAATCAATAGCTATTTACTCATATATCCTCAGAAAAAAATAATGCCATCTCCACAAAAGCCTATGGTGTTAAAGTATCAGTATCTGGCCTTTTATAGAAACACTGTCATCCCTTAGTTTAAAAGTATTAAAGTAATTAATGGTGGACATCAGCATAAATAAATAATGGATAGATAGATGATAGGTAGATACATCATACGTACATATATAGGAAGATAGAAAGATGATAGATAGTAGGTAGGGCAACATATGATAGATGTTTTCTTCTACTTATTCAGGATAATAGATACTATTCACATTACCTTACTATATTATTTATTAAAATGAACATTGTTTTATTAAACTTAGAAAAATGCTTTTAAAAAACCTATCAATGATTTGGATTTAGTGAGGATGTGTAACCCAGAAACAAAAGAGAACTTAACAGAAAAGAAGGTGGTGAGGGCAGTGAGGGACCATTTTTACACTCATAGATGGAGGAAAACACCATATAGAGGTGTGGAAGTGACAATTCCCACACCTAGTCATTTTTTGTCTGCTGTCTTTTGTCTCATTAAAAAGAAACAAAAATACTAATTATTGACTCTTACCTGTGTGATTTAATTATATTATCAACCAATCTTTACACCACTCCTAATTAAAGCAATTACATTCTCCTTAGTTACAGTTGAGAAAAGACCAAAAGAAATCTGAAAGGGACAGACCTGCCATTTCAGCATGCATGATGCTGATGCCCATAGTGCGAAAACCATGCTGCCTTTCACGGCTTTTCAGTCATGTGCACTGCATTCAAGAGAATCTCTTTGGGGCTGTAGGAAATCATGTGTTTTAGGAATTACTGTGTAATATTGTCAGGTCAGAATGCTGTTAAAATCTTACAAGCCTCAAACACTCCTACAAAATGGAGGTGTTGATTTATAGAGAACATCTCTTGTCCCAAAGAGTAGCAGAGACTCCATTGGCATGGGGAAATACATCATACCAGCAGCTTTCAAGGTTGTATGTTGTGATTAAACTTTGCCGATCTCTTGTTAGGTCAGTCCTTCTTTCCTCACTATAACACTATAGTGAAGGTCCAAGTAGCATCCTTAGTTCTATCATAAATAACTATTGTATAGACATGATTTAGGTAATGCCCCCAAGATACAGAAAGAAGCAAGCAAGGTATCCAGGACATAAACAAAATGGTAGAGTTCCAGAACCATTCTGTTAACTTCTTTGCTAGACTGACAAAACATTAGTATGATTAACCCTTCCCCACCAAAAAAAAATTACCTTCCTTTGTGTCTTAGTTAGGCTTTTTATTGCTGCGAAGGGACAACATGACTATGGCAATTCTTATAAAAGAAAATGATTTAATTGGTGTGGCTTATATTTTCAGAGGCTCAGTCCATTATCATGGTGCCACAAGGCGGCTTACAGGAATACCTGGTGTAGGAGCTGAGAGTCCTTATATCTTTCACAGGCAACAAGAAGGGTCTCAGACACTGGGTGTGGCTTGAGCATATGTGACCTCTAAGCCCACCTCCACAATGACACACTTTCATCATCAAGGCCACACCTACTCCAGCAATGCCACACCTCCCAATCTTGCCAGCCCCTGGAGCACATCTCTTCCATTTGGACCAGTTTTATTCAAATCCACAACACCCTGACAACAATTTGAGTATTTGATAAGCGATTAAATTGTAAATTCAGCTCTGAAGACAGAGCAGTACACTATCCCATTTAACAAACACAGGGGTGCATGGATGTGAGTGACTGCACACTCAGTCGAGGTGATAAGACATAATTTTGTAGTCACCAAGATCCCATGGGCTTATCAACCTCCCATTAAAGAGGAAATGTCCTTAGGATCAGCTTTCTGCTCTAAGCATAGAAAAGAGCTTTAGGTTCAGGGAGTATCCCTTTCTGGGCACTGCTCCTATCCAGCTTTGCCCCCCACACACACACACAGATCTTGGTACTGTTAACATAAAAGGTTTGCTATAGTTAGTGGGCTGTGAATAGTGCCTAATGAACAAACAGCCTGGAGTAAGCATGGTTCACATAAGTCCCCAAGCACTGATGAACGTGGAGATTGAGCTATCTCTTCAACCTTATTACTGCCTTTAAGTCGATTGCAAGATGAGGTCTGTGAAATGAAGAGAAGGGACTTCCCTGCAGCTGCCAACACATTTGTCAGTGACCTGCTGTGGATATATTATCCACGGATGCACTACCTTTCGCAGGAGGACCACACTTCAAAAGACAAATGCTAAAATTACTTTGTAATATTTAGACACTCTTTCCTTGGAGGTCAGTGTAAGGACAGCAGGTAATTACACCATAACACGGGGCTCTTAATTACGGAGGTGCACATTATCTCTACTCAATGGGGTCATTTTTATATTATAGCAATTCCTCATCTCGAAGAAACACTTTCCCTTGCATCAGAATTCTGAAACCAGAAAGAATATGTAAATGCATCCATTTAACAAGGTGATGCCCTCCCATAAAACGTTGCACCTAACTCTAAGATACAACTTAAACAGGATGCCACTTTTAAATAAGAGAAGCATGCTGATTTTACTATGGTGTGGCAGACAAATGTACATTAAAACAAAAACAATACTAATAACAATAAACCCTTGATGGGAGATGTCATCCTGTATATGTTTCTCATACTGGTTAATAAATAAAGCACTATTGGCCAATAGGAAAGGAAGATAGGAGGGACTAGGAGACAAGGAGGAAATAGGAAGTAGGGAGGAGGAGTCAGCATGGAGAGACCCGGGAGACCAGATGCCTGCCTCACTCCCCGGTAAGGAGACCACATGGAAATACATAGATCAGCAGAAATGGGTTAATAATTAAGGCAGAGCTAGCCGATTAGAAACAAGTAACTGGCCAACAGGATCATATCAAATACAAAGTCTCTGTGCATTATTTGGGGCAGTGGGACAGACCTGGTGGGGGGCAAAAAACCCATACTTCTTACAAACCCTTTCAGTATTTTAACTGCTATTAACATGGAGTATGTTTACTCCGGTCATTTGGAATTCCCACCACACCCTCCTGACAGATGAATGCATTCACAATAGCAACAATCTAACATTGTGTCTGTCTTGCTGCCACGCCCATCATCCTGTGACTTAGTGAGCACTTAAGATCCCTAACCTTCAATTTAGCTGATTAGGAAGAGTTTGCAGTGCACATAGGCTCTGTGGTGATCCTGTAACCTACAGCTCAAAGCTCGTTATCCACTGTTTCAGCAGTGGTGAGTTGACAAGTATGAAACACCCATGAAAACACAGTTGTGTTCTTGATAATTACTGGGACGGTGTCATCAACTGTAGCAAGGATCACGGCAGAGAGATGGATGTTCCAGTTTCTTATTAAGGTCTTAAAATGGCAGGTCTGTGTGGTTCCCATAAGCACACAAGATTCTCTCTCTCGCTCTCTCTCTCTCTCTCTCTCTCTCTCTCTCTCTCTGTGTGTGTGTGTGTGTGTGTGTGTGTGTGTGTGTGTGTGTGTGTTATGAAATGGGACCTAGGACTGCGTTTTAGATTGATATCTTTTTCTTTACTCATCAGGAGAGATTTCTCCCCATAGCCTCACAATTCTTTAACCAAAACATCTGTAGTACTCACCAGGAATGCAAATAACCCTGACTGTCAGTCTTGATAGTCAAAAAATTGTTAATCATTAAAAACATCATGGTACATTTACCAGTCTCTAATGTATTGTTTTTCTGTCTCTCATATAGTGTGGAGAAATTTGTAAACCAGCTTGCCTAAAAAGATCCCTGACACTGTAGCAATCAAAATGGCTGTCTACAGAAAACTAGAAACAACCTTGTCTGCACTTAAAATTAAATGCTCAAAATTGAAAATGCCATATGTACATCCAGTAATAAGTGGAGTATCCCTCCCCCCTTTACCTCAGCCTCTATTTTATTTAATAAACATCAATAATCTGAACTTTACCGAAAATCAGTCTCAAAGTACTTTCCAAAATATACTTCAATAGACCTCTAGATGGCAAACTTTAGCAAATTTTATGGCTGGCCTGAATTCTCAGTGTCTTCCTGAGGCTGTGTAATCCACCTAGTGAAATGATTTCCAGTTTAATAAGCTACTCAATTGTATCTGTGCTTTTATGGAACAATGAATGAAAAAAAAAATGAATTGAATTTTTTCTAAAAATTAATCTTTTTCTTTGTGTTTGTCTAATTGTGACAAGATGGTGTCTCAGTGTCCTCCATCCATGCCTCTTTGGTATGCTAGATGGCCTGGAAAACTTTTACATGAAAGGTGACTTGCAGCTGACTTCGTAAAGTCAGCTACTCCCTTTAATTATGAAGATTAGTTCCAGCTTTTGTTAGAGGATTTTAGCAATCTCCAAGGATAATCACAAAAAATCCTTTGAGACATTTAAAGGAGTAGGTGTGTGTATGTGTGTATTCACGAACATGTGAGAAGATTCCTCTCCAGTGTCTTTCACAAAGAGATATCCAACATGCACAACCTACAAAGAACATTTGGTTTTAGAAACTATTTTTCTTTAGCTCAATTGCAGCTCAAATCATCTGAGTCCTGTATCCTACTTGTATGAAATCTTCAGCAATACAAGGCCTCTAAGCCCTGAGGAGTAACAGAGGACTCATCCATAGTCTATATTGCTTTGACAGTCACTACCCAGACCAGCCATTACAAAGGAGGCTCCTTGTGCCTGATGTGAGTATATTAGGGTGTGGTACTTGTAGGGGTCATTGGCAGCCTTAGTAGCTTAACTTTCTTTAAGGTAGGGGTGTGTGTGTGTTGTGTGTAAAATGCCAGGTAAATATAAAATAACTCCTTAAGGCTTTACCAAGCAACTTTTTGTTACTTATCTCTTCTCTCTCCTTCTCTGTCTATTGACCCCCCTCCCCCCTCCCCAGTTGGATCCCAATAAGATGAATATATATACAGAAGAACATTCCCCATCAGATCCCATTCGCTGTTTGTCTATTTCCCACTTGATAGCATCTCTATTCTGCTATCCCCTTCTAAAGCCCACCCATGTCCCCACCTCCATCACACATGCTCCCTTTATTCTTCCTCATCCCTGTGCTTAGTCTGTGGCCCCACCTCTACCACCTATCGTCATTTATATTTTCCTTGTGCCTGTGGCTAAACCATGCTGTATACTCACCTGTGCAGACTTGGAGATAGACTGCAGATGAGGAAGAATACGTGGCCTGCATGTGTGTTTAGAAGAGTCTTACATATTCAATTCCATAGCCATAACTAACCCTTAAGGTTAAAAGAATTTTAATTTCTTCTTAGTATTATACAGGCAAGCATTGCTTAATTTGACAAGTCCATTTTGTCTACAATAATGTCAAAATGAGAAAAACCAGTATAGATATAACAGAAAGGTATTAAATTTGCAAGGAATGCTTGAACCTAAAGTAGCATTTGACTTGAGACATTTATTACTTGGTGTATTAAATAAAGTAGAATCCTATTTTTCTCCCAAGTATACTATACTTATGAGAATAATATTTATGTGATGGATACTGATCACAACTGGGCATCTGACACAGTTTTCACAAGCCCCCAAGAAATGTTGCAACAAAATTCTCTTCAGATTCCAGCTTCGGATCAATGTGATGTTTATCCTTAGTTGCCAGCGTGAATGAGCCTGTTACCAACTAAGAAGAAATGTACCCCAGAGAGGATCTGGAAAGGTGTTTACAGGAAAGACAGACTGAGAAAGGGACACTGTCCCTTAGTGGCAACTTCAGTTGAAGAACCAGATATACAGATCTTAGGAGATGCTCCAGCTTTGTAGGAAATGCTTCTTACCTTTACTGTTTGCCTCCCCCTGGTGAGTTGGTGCTCTTATCGCTGAAGCTTCAGATTTTATACCATGAGGACTGGTGAAGTGTGTGCCTGAAGAGAGGAAGGAAGGAAAGGCTGGATGGGAGAAGGGAGGAGCGTATAAATATCTCAGTGTTGAATATGGTTCCTAGAGGAAGGCAACCCTGTTCCAAACTTCGCATTGGCTTGACTTCAGTGTTGACTATAGAACCCTCCTTTTTCCACTGAGCTGAAGTTTTTTGTCTTGTTTAGTTTTGTTTTTGATTTTTTAAGCTGAGCATTCATTCCTTCCCAGTTGTAAGACATTCTTAAAGCAATTCATTGAGTTGCCAGCTTAGTTAAGCTTATTTCAAATGTTTTGAAAATCAAATCAAGAGAATCTTAATTAATAATTCTTGGTCTTATCATTTTACCTTGGAAAGAGTCATTTTAGAATTAAAATAAGTTATAACTTTTAATTATTACTTTTTCAAGTATTAAGGATATTTACATTATCTTCAAAATATGTCAAAGATGGGGTATGTATATACATGTATATACATGTATATATATATATATATATATAAATATATATATATATATATATATTCTTACACACATATATCTTCTTACAAAATCCAAGCACATTAATTTCTACTTGGAATAATAGTATGGTGAATTTACCTCAAGTAACAAAGAATTTTGAGCATAAAGTAAAGGGAAATCAACCTGATAAGATTTCCTTTTATTTGCATTTATAAGCATAAGCAATTTATTTGGAGAAGTGTATGTGTATTTGTATCCTCCAAAAACACACTAATGTGGAGATTATTTCCATAGCTCTTAAGAGATATTTTGATTAAATCGTGCATTTAAAGTGAAATGAGGTAGAAAGGTGAAGCCCTGCCTGGGGCTCAGCTCTCCTCACTCGGCTGATTGACCTTTCAGAAAATGCACAACTCACTATCTCACTCTTTCTAAGCAATAAGCTTCCCTTTGTCAACACAGAAAAGTTTCTCTATAAATGCTTTGAAAATGAACACAAAATGTCCCTTAATTTTCTGTGATCAAAAATGCAGATGGTTTCCACTAGGGGCCCCTAAAAGCCTGCAGTATGGGGAACTTGCTTGAGAATTCAGTTCATTAGAGTCCCTGGCTGGGGAAGAGAGAAAAATCTTGGGGGATGGGATAATCCACTTAACATGTGGGTCCATTCACACCTGAAATCATCCCTGAACTTATACTTTACATGAGCAACTATTCCGTTTTCTCCCTAACCACACTGAGTATGGTTTTATTAAAATCCAAAGAAGTCTTGAAAAATGTCAGTCCATTCCCTCTGACTCGTGATTTTTAGTTGGTCACTTACTCTTCATGCTACCAAAGAACAGAATTACAATTAGAGGTAGATAATGTGCACTTTTCATTCATTCTAGATGCATAAGGAAACCCTATCATGGTGCCACATGGGAGGAATTACATATATAAACTCAGAATGCATTTCCATCAGGTCATGTATCCACATGTTTGTGTTCAGAAGTATGTTGTTGACATAGGGTGATTGGCAGAACGTTAGGAATTTTTAGAACCTTAAAGAAAGTGGGTCAAAATTTAAGATATGAAATATCCAAGAGATTTATCTTTAAAACATAGGATTACTGCGTAATGTTCTTTCAGTGGAAAATGTAGACAGTTTTCCCATTAAAGCAGAGATGTCCAGAATAATTAATGTGACTTCACTGAAGTATACATTAATAGCTAAGGGTACTAACTTTTCTATTTTTCTCTATTTTCCATTGCTCTTCAATAGGCCAATTTCTGGATAACAATAAATATTTGCATAAAAGTGTGCCACTAAATCATTGTATAAAGACACTTAGCTAAAAGTTGAAATAACATAGTTTGAAAAGTAAAAACTATAGAAGGAAAATGTAAAAAAAGACATTACAAATCTTATCTGAAGTTAATGGGCTTGTTATTTGCAAGAAATGAGATTGGATAAATTACCTGATTAACTTTAATTCCAGGACCCTCCTCGATAAGACTATATTGATACACTATATCCAGTGTGTGACTATTGTCTAATTGCCTTTCCTGGAAGCAAGCTGCAATGAACATGGGAGTGGGTTCTAGCCACACTTGAGGCAGCTATAGAGACAGGATGATGATCTGTCTACCAAGCCCTTTCCTAGCATCTGTAAATCAGGAAGAAGGCACATGCTCTCAAACTGCCAGAGCTGATATATGACAGGGAAGAGATTTCTGTTGACTATAATCAGGGACAGACAATGAAAGTCTACAGCAAGGAAGAAATGGATACATACAGTTCAACGTAGGCATATTATTCTGACATATAAGTCATTGCATGTTCATCTGCGCTCTGCCTTACAGGATGCTTGGATACTAGCTCTCCCACTAGAATAACTATACATGACACTCCTCTTTTTACCTCCCTTTTGAATCTAGTATTGGCTGCTCACTAGCAAGAACATTCCTAATAAGATTCTCTAGTCTCATATAGTTGTTAGCAATAACATATTGAAGGTAGTAAAACGTAGGAAACCTTAAATCCCTATCCAATCATAAAACACAAATAAAAGACAGCTTACAGTTTAAGCATGATTATTATCTGAAACTAACTTGAGATGGCTGTGGAGTACAATGTAAAATAAATAATTCTTAAATTCTAAGCAGTTTTACATGTCAATGCCAGGTCAAAATTTTCATGAAACTCAGAGGAAGGAGATTTCAGTTTAGTGTGAAACATGACATTTAACACTGAACAATAACTAGTTTGTTTTGATATTGCTTTCAACTCTATTTTTCTTTTGTTTCCTATCACTCTCAATGAAGTCACTAATAAAAATATCCCACAGCTAGGTTAAGGTAGCACTCACATACACACTTGTCCAGTCCCTAACTCTATACATCACAGTGAACTGCTGCACAGGTAGCCTATCCTTTCTGAAGTGATAGAACGGCATTTAGGGTTTTACATTTTCCCTATCAATTTCATTTTTGAGTACTGATTCATCACAACAAAGAAAAATCCAATATACAGTTGAAGCTAGAAAAGCAATTACCTTGTATATGTAGTTCTACCAGATAATGTATTACAGATGTGTATGTGAATATATGTAAATATGAGCAAAATATAACATTTAAAAAGTACACCAAGAAAGGCTGATAGCAGATGATGAGAAAGGGTAAAATGCAGGAAAATGACCCATTGAGCCATGAAAGAGTCTAAAAAGCTGATTGTTTACCAATTCTTTTACTTTTACAAAGGATTTCTTTTAAAATTCTCAATGGCATAAAAGAGTACTTTCCAATATGTGTGAGCTTCCACCCACAGAATTGATCCCAGGGAGAAACACAGAACCCAAGCTGCATTATGTAGTTGTAAAAATCATGAAGGTGTGCTGGACCAGTTAACGGTCCACAGGACCTTTGCTGAGGAGCAAGGGATGAAATTTCTCCTTTATCTGTTGAAGCCATTTGGGCTTACAGTCTGCTGGCTGCTTTTGTGTGACAATGGAAGAAACTGTGTTTGTGATGATTTGGCTACATCCCTAGGTTAAAGCAGAATTAAATGGTCCACAGATGCAAACTCAGTTGACATAACATCTGTGCATCCTAAAGATCTGCCTAGGTGACAGCATCCAGGAATTCCAGCAAAACAAGGCTTGAGATAGGAAAATTTGAAGTAAATACTTAAAAAAATTTAGCAACAAAACACTGCCATGGCCATGTACCATGCTTTTCCTAAGAATGGACCAAAAAGACTGAAAGGATCAGAGCTTTGACGTGAAATTACATAATACATAGAATGTGTCTTCAGCACAGTTTTCCTCCCACTCCCATGGAATCTCTGTCTTTTCCTCAAAAGAAAAATAGTCACAAAATACTTATCTTTGCTTAATCATGGTGAGTATATATATCCTGATTAAATCCCAGAACCTAATTTATTTTCTTCTGGAAGACTTGCATCTTTGTTTAATTCTGAGATATCTGCATTTGATGAAGTGATGCCTATGTAAAAAAAACAAAACAAAAAAAAAAAAAACAAAAAAACAACTCTCATAACAAACAGCTCTAATAGCAATTATATCCAAATGAAGCATAAATTGTTATGTCATACTCCATTCACCTAAGTATAAAAACAAAACCTACTTCTTCTATCACGTAATTTATTTTCTTTTGCCAGTCTTCATTCATTTTAATGATAAACATTTTTTATACTTTTGTTCACCCTCAGTCTTATACTATTGTCACATTCACAGTATGAGATGAAACTAATTTTTAAGATAAGGACTAGAGAGATAGGTCAAGGGTAAAAGAGGTTGCTGAGCCAACCTGCCAACCTGAATTCTACTCCTGGAACTCACCTAGGGTTGAAGGAGAGAACTGATGCCACAGTGTTGTCATTGGACCTCCACAAGAACAGAATGACATGTACACCTTGCCTAACACACAATAATAAATATATAGATGGTTGATAGATGATAGATGCATAGGTAAGTGGGTGGATAGACAGATAGATAGACAGAAGGGTGGGTAGATAATTTAAAGCAGTATCAAGAAAAAGCTTTAGGAAAATGTTTCTATTATTGGGCTTTATTAATGAAGCGATAAGACTTAAATGGGAATTCTGAATTACTCTGAGTTCTCTATTAACTGGTGCTTTAATTTAACCCAGTATTCTAGCAATAGACTACTTTCCCCTAAATACTGCCATTTTAGTTAGACTTGGAAAGACATTAGGATACATCAGCAATTTGGAGACATTCAGTATCAGTGATTGTATGACAGGCCAGTCAACTGACCTCATGATAATTTATTAATGTGAAGAATGGAAAGGAAGGAATGGTTTTGAAACAAAATGTGTGAAGACAATTGTTTTCATATTTTCTACTGAACAAGTCTGATAAGGCAAGAAAAAAAAAGACCATGAACTGAGTCATTTCCTATCTTACAAACCTGTGAAAACTTATCATGATTAAATATCACCTGTCTTGGTTAGAAGTCAATTGGTGAAATAAAATATCAAAAACATAACTAAGTAACCAAAGAGGCCTTTGCTAGTAGGATACTTAGACTACTCCTATCAAAGTTATGCAAAGAAAGCTTTGGGGTGGGCGTCATTTCATCTGAATGTCTAACAGTGCCTACATCCTGGCATGCATGTGAGGATCAAATCTCAGAATCAATTAGGGCAATTACAAATCAGTAGGGCACAGAGGAACATCAGTGGTCGATTGACAAAAACATAACTAAGCAACCCTTGGAGCAATAAATCTGGAGAAAACCTAAGTTCCTACTGCTCACTGAGGCTTTATCCTCAGTCCCACTGCTTACACGTTTCAGCAAGTAGGAAAGGGTGGAGGTTCAGAGGAGAAGGGGTTATGGGTATGACACTTTATGTACAGAAACACTCTAAAAGGGACTGCCTTCCTATTATCATCTCAGAGGCCTGTGCTCAGTGAGAGCAAAACATGTAGAAACCAAAATAATGGATCAAATGCATCCAGCTTGAATGCTGCATGAACACAAAAGCTAGATGTGAACCTGGATCCCTAATACAAGTTCTTAATTTTTTTTTTTTTTTTACAAAACTTTCGATTATCACTCTACTATGGACTGAAAATTCATCTAGTAATCTTAACCATGAGTACTTAGTTTAGCATTCTCTTCTGGGATAGCTTAGGAGCCAAAGGGCAAGGACTGTCTGGTCTAGAAAAACAGCAGAGAAAAGAATGCAACTATTGAAGTCCAGAATCCTCCAGACATAACATTTCAATTATTCACCAATGTGTATGGTTTCCTGGTAGACGGCTTTATTCCAGAAAGAATAGACAACATCCATCTCCCCTGGCCTTGCAGGGAGGAGACTAGTAGCTAATAATAGAGGGCTGGAGTGAACATTCAAAGTGCATGTTTTTAAAGGGGCCACACAATTCTAGCTAAAAGTCAGTGGCTTGAGAAGTGAACCTATGAAGTGGCCACTCTCTAATTGTAATAGAGTGCACTAGGCAAATAAGCAAGATGTGTTTTAAAGAATCCAAACAGCTCATAGTCTGCTCCTGCTGGGTACACTTCTAACAACTTGGCATTAGCACACACCTTCCTCTGAATGGAAGAGAACAAAGAGAAAGAACAAACGAGATATAAAACAGAAAACAAAAATGCCCCAGGGTTGTTCTGAACTCCAGCGGCTCAGCCTCGGTGAAGGATGCTTCATCAGCACAGTGGGTTGTTCGCAGGCACACAGGTCTATGCCCTAGAAAATGCCTCTGAAGTAGATCACTAATCAGACTAAACAAAGAATTTTAAAGAGCAGATGAATTTAAAAAAATAAATATATAAAAGCGGTATGTCTGGTGGAAAGAATATTACGTCACCTCACCTGCTCAGGAATCGGTATGCTGGCACCATGTAACTGTCTGGAGATTTTTCTCCAGGCAAAACAAGACTGGAATTATTTATGTTTCCATTGTGTCACATTACACGAAGCTACAATGCATAATAATTGAAAAAAAAGAAGCCTCGGGTGACACAGATGGCAGCACCAATTGTTTAAGGGGAGGGGGACCCTGATCACAAGCTTTGCATTAAAACTACTCTGACAAATGAAATCATCATAGGGAGAAAATAGAACTGTGATTGAATAACAATTCTGGGTTCGTGTCACCTTCCTCCACATCCAGATTCATCTCTGCCATTAAAGTAGTTTCAGAGTAAAATAAGGACACAGCTTCTTGTTTCACGGGAATGGAGATTGAACACTACAAGTGAAGCAAGGAGAATTCCCTGAACATCCATGAAAGACCTGGTTTAGAAAATGAAGGTATACATATTTGCTGCCCTTAAGCACCCTTCCTTGCCCATCATACATGACCTATCTCTGTGTTCTTTCTCTTTGCTGTGTGGGAACGGTGGCAGCAAGATAATAGAGAATCAGAAGAGAGAGGGTGGCTAGTTTAAATATGATGTTCCATTTTCTCAAGGCCTCCCTGGAGGTGTCATATTATATAAAAATAGCAGCTACATAGAGCATTTAAACAACCTTTGCTGAAATGTTTATGGCTGTGATCTCATGTTGAGGGTGTCATTTGTATAACCTTAATATTTAAGATGTCTCCGCTGCTCTTTACTTCCTTGCCCTTTATATTGAACAGTGACACCGTTGACAAGGAGAGCATCAAATGCAGCTGCCAAGTATGATGCATAACCCAGAGGCTTTGCAAAAAAATCAGGGTGCATGTGTCTCTCACCCTGCTGCTCATAGCCACAGACATCCTGCTCAGTACCAGTCTGAGTTTGGCAATGTCCTTGTACATCCAAAGCAGCCTCTATCATTTTTCTCTATTGCTTGGCTTCTAGAGAGCTAAGCTAAAGATTTCTCTTTGGGAGTCTTTTGACGTTTTGTTGCCTGCCGTCCTCAGTCTGCCCCCTTTCTCATTCTATCCTTGGACATCTCCCGGTCTTCTCTATTCAGTGTGTAACTGGCCTTAAGAGGCTCACTTACACTTGCAAGCTTCCCATGCTGGTTGTCAGGCTGAGCCACAGGGTTTCATTTTTAGTGAGTGTTGTAGTTCTCGATGTCCCTTTTGATATAAATCGAGCTCATAAATTTCCAGCCCAAAAAAGGATCAGTCCATGCAAAGTCTTGTGGGTAATAGGAGAAGGCTCAAAGGAGATTAATGAACTGATCCTGCCAAGGAACTCTTCCCAAAGTAGGCCCACAGTGGAAAGCTGCCATCTGTAACCTGCTCTATTGCCTTATGATTCACCAATTTGAAGGGTGGCCTTCAGAAAGAGGATCATATGTAATCACCTTTCAAGTATTTACAAACTATTTTAGGACAAGCAAAATGGCTCGGTGAATAAACTCATTTGTTCCTGATAACCGGATTCTGATCCCTGAATTCCACAGTGGGAAGAGAATCCACTCCAGTTGCTCTCTGTCCTCCATATTCATGCACAGCATATACAACACACACACACAAACACACACACAAGCATACACGCAAAACACACACACATGAACATATGATAAAAGGAAATAAAAATCACAAATAGAGTTCTAATCTCAGCTATTACTATTATTAACAATTACTTGGCCAGGAAGTAAAGGTACATGCCTTTAATTCAAGCACTGGTGGATCTCTGGGAGTTTGAAGCCAGCCTGGCCTACAGAATGAATTCCAAAGCTACAGAGTATCTCTGCCTCAGAAAAACAAACATACAAAGAAATTACTTTTCAGAAAGCTTTCAGGCCCTTATAATATATCCTATATAGACAACTTTTACTCCTGTATCTCCAAGGATCATTCTTAACATTGTGAGTGACTGTCACAGCATGAGTTAAGCACTATTATTTCAGTTCTGCTCCAGAAAAAGACATCCATCAATAATTCATAGTGTTCAGCTGGGTCCTTATTTACTGAGTTACATTATATGCAGGGGATCTTCTGAAATTTGTAAAGATGTTCATAATCTTTTGAGCTAGAACAGCTTCCCCAGTGGCCAAGTTTACATCTAATAGCATATTCTTCATTTCTCATCTCCCCAAGGCACCCTTAGGAAAAGATTACCCTTAAGATTAATCCATATCCTATTCATACCTTAACACTTTTAGTGAAGAAAAATGTCCCTACAACATCCCCTCAGTTGTCACACATATCACCATATCCTTATATATCTAGAAGTCATACCTAATTCTGTTGATACCTTTAAATTCTAGCCTACTAATTACTGAAATGATACCAATTCAAGTTTCTGAAAGCTATGTCTGAAAAGTCTTATGTGTGAGTTTCAAGAGGAATGCTAAGACATGCACTATAGACATAATAAAAGTATTAAAGAGTTATTAATGTCATAGACAGACAGACATCAGGCTGATGAGGGTCTGAAGGGAGAACAGTCCCCAACATCATGGAATAAAAAGACAGCATGGTGAGGGCCTGATGAGACTTCACACCAAAGGGTATAGTGGAGATAGGTTCTTATAGATCTGTAAGGAAGAAGGCTTCAGGTACTCAAGGTATCGAAAGTCCTCAGCCAGGGTTGAGAGGGTATTTCATGGTAGGAGTGTGCAACTCTGAGAATTTGGCAAGAGGATGGCAAATCCAGTCAGTGTATGGACCATTGGGACTTAGAAATATGCAGCCACCAATAACTGTCAGTCTGTTGTGGGATATTTGTAAAGTGTTTGAAGATATATTGATTTTTGTGTCTGGTACAATAAAAAGCTGAATGGCCATCCAGATGCAGAGGAAGCAGGATGTGAAGAAGGCGAAGTAACAAACACAATCCACATGACAGGATGTAGATGAATAGAAATGACTTAATTTAAGTTATAAAAACTAGTTAGGAACAAGCCTAAGCTGTAGGCTGAGTTTTAATAATTAGTGAGAAGTCTGTGTGTGATTATTTGCAAGCTGGCTGTAGGCACAGAGAAAGATTCATTATATGTGGCACCAAAGGTAGGGCACTAGACAAAGGTGTTTATCTACTTATTTTTTGTCAATTAAAACTTGGGAGTCCGGTATGAGGGAAACATCTGATTGACCAGAGAAATGGCAGATAAGCAACCACTGACCATGTCCCTTCTCTCTTGTTCCTAGATTCAAAAGGTTGGACATCTCTGTAAGCTCCTACCTACTACTGCTTGTGTTTCTCTATCTTCCTTGTGTTGCCCAAAACCTTTATGACTAATTTGGTTAATTAATAGCTAGTTTTCTCCTTTTTTTAAATTATGAAAGCTCCTGTATGTGTTTCTACTCTTGTTTTAGGTATTTTTGCATATTGACACCAATTTAAGGTCACTTTTGTTATACCATATATATGTTTCTACTCTTCTTGAAGGTGTTATACCTATGCAGCTCATATAACATAGTAATATTAATTTCTAATCTTTGAAAGTTATTATTACAAACTTCTTAAGATAGTTAAAAATCCAGGTTAGCCATTTATAATAATCAAATTTGTAGTCATGTTAGGTGTGTTTTCTAGGCCAAACAGAGATATGTTTTAGAAAGACAGGTAGTCTTCAAACACTTTAGAGATCTACAAAATATGGCATTCAAGATGTTTGAATAACATAAGGCTTTCCATGACAGTGAGACACATCTGCTCCTGGCAGCATCAATTTACTTCAAAAAAGGGTGGTGGGCATTGAAGAACCTCTATATAGAGTTTACTTTCTTTGTGACAAAAATTAACCACTGGGCAAGAAACTTCCCATGCTTTGACTGCGAACACTAAGCTGTCCATATTGGACAAGCAAGACACAAAATAAAGTAACTGCCCAACTTTACCAAGACAAGGTATGACAGACCTTAAAAATTCCTGCTTCACGGAAAAGTCTATCATATATTATAGGCCTGTAGGATGCCCCAATGTTGCAGAGGAACCTTGGACATCTGTTCAGGCAGCTATCTATTTCCATCATTTCTATAGTTTTAGAATTTGTTTGCTCTGCACTTCCTGCTTATTCAGGTAATATCCTGCTTGGCTCTCTGATGGAGATGAAGACAAGGTATTTATTGTTACAGTTTTCCTCGTTACCAAATTCAGAAAAGAAACTTACATAAGGGATGTAAAGTTTATATGGCTGAGAAACATAAAAACTTAAGTTGTTTACCCAAGAAGATGTTATAATCTCTAAAAAATATTTTTAGGATGGTAATACAAGGTATGATAAAAAGTGGTTTAGATATAGAACTTTGAACTAAGATAATAGAAAATACATAACTTACCCTGAATTTGCCAAATATAAATAAACTGGACATTAAGAATGTAATTCTTACTTGATAATTGTTTTTATTGTATATAATCTTGTATATTAGAGTTAGAACATTTCCTTTTTATTTAGACAATAGGGGGAAAGTTTTAAAAGACCAATAGCTGGGCAGGAGGTATAGGTGGGCCTTCCAGGAAGAGAAAGAGAGAGAGAGAGAGAGAGAGAGAGAGAGAGAGAGAGAGAGAGAGCCCTGGAAAGAAGAAAGGCACAGTCACCAGCCAGATTAAGAAGAAGCATGACATGCAGGAGAAGAGGTGACAGTCTTGAGCCACATGGCAGAACATAGATGAATAGAAATGGATTCATTTAAGTAATAGAAACTAGTATGGAACAAGCCTATGCTATAGGCAAAGATTTCATAATTATTAAGTAGTCTCTTTGTCATTATTTGGGAGATTGCTGATGATAGAGAAAAGTTCATTACATATATCTCCTACTTGGAGCATTAAAAAGGACACATAACATTCTCCTGCAATCTGGATACCCTGGGTTGGGAATTCATGGGCAGATTCTCAGTGGGAGGGTTGTCACTTCCTTATAATGGTGGTAGTTCTAAGACTGAAGCCAGAATAGCTGTCTTATCTGGATTCTAACAGTGTTCAGACTATTGACACCATTTCTTTAGTTCTCTACTACCAATAGATTATTGTTCAAAAGTACAACCATTCTGAACACTTGTTCAATGTTACTCAGGAATATGATGAAAGAGGTGACTGGACACCTAGACAACAAATAGAATTTACAAAAAATACAGCAGGTGTTCAGTTAGTCCAAAGTCCTGTAACACTTGACAGAATGTCAGGGTTGATCTGTCGTGAGGAAATGTTAAGGAGGTAACTTTGAAATGAAGGAATGTGAACAAGACGGAATTTACACTTAAGATTTAAGAGTTAGAATATTGCTTTTGTAATGAGTGAACTTTACCTTCTCAGCTCATACATTTTTTTTTCAAATTTCATTGGAATATATAATATGACTATCTCAGAAAATCACTATCACAAACCTTCCTTTAGTTACCTAAGTGTGCTTTACAATTTAGGAATCTGCCCAGTTCTGATTTCAAAGGAATTATGTTAGGTAACAATAATGACAAACCACAACCATAATGCTATTTAAAGTATAATAAGAAAGTTCATTAAATAAGACTATGTTGTACATAGATCGATATGCAACATTTCTCTAGTACATATTTCATGCTCAGCACAGCTCTAAGTGTATTACATATATTCACTCATTTAATGCTGAGAATAGAATACAAGATACAGTCTATTACTCCATATCAAAGTTTTAATAAGTGGCAAAAAATGGGTTAAAAATCAAGTCATATTTTTCTTTAGATCATGCTGCCTTAAGCATTGTTTTCTGTCATTCATGGTCAAACCTAATATGTGCTTTATTCAGGACCACAGGTAGAATAATATCATGTATGACCATTGGTATATCACATACATACTATGACAATAATGTCACATCTAAAAGTTCATGTCACAAAGCAACGGACACCATGAGTGTATTCACCTGTCCAATATGAAGCTTAGCTGCACTGGGGTGTGCTCATTCATTCTTCTTCAGAGTAACTCTGTTTCCTAAGTCTCTCCATCAGTCCCTACGTATACTTATATGAATATGTCTTTAGTCAGATGGAAACACAAGGAAGACAGGGCCCAAGAATCAGAGTTCAAAGGCCCTCTCAAGGTGTATGCCACTGTGTATGATTAAAGGAAGAACAGATAACCAGATCTACTATAATGAAATGGGTTCCATTCAAAACCATTACATAAGCACCCTTACATATTATATCATGGAACTTATGTTTAAGAAAGATCAACCTAAAATTCAATTTCTACTTCAAAACATCAGTAATTATGATATGCAATATGCACTGACTACTTTTATCTGTTAACTTGAAATGTCATAGAATTTTCTGGAAAAGAGTCTTAATAAAGAACTGCCTATACTACCTGGACTGTGGATGCCTGCATAGGCTTGTCATGAATATTGGTGTAGAAAGGCCCAGTTCTTGAAGGCAACACTTTTCCCTGGGTAATATGGTACTGGATGGTATAAGAATGGAGAACATTATCTAACATCAGCGGGCAAAAGGGTGATGGATCTCTCTCTCTCTCTCTCTCTCTCTCTCTCTCTCTCTCTCTCCTTCACTTGAGAAGTGTGACTAAGTGCTTGACTTCTCATGATAAATTGTCTCAATGATGGACTGTAAAATGTAATCACAAACCCAAAAAGTTCTTTCTCCCCCAATTTGACTGTTTTTGTCAGCATATTTTATCCAACCAGAAATGAAACAAGAATGGCATGCTATTTTGAATAAAGATATGATCTAGAAAGTAGATCTACAAAGATTTTTATCTAATTTTCTGTTGGATTGGTTGGTTAGCCAGTTTGCTGATTAGTTGTTTAACTCGTTGGTTAGTGGATTTTTGTTGTTTGTTTCTTTAATGTGTGTGTGTGTGTGTGTGTGTGTGTGTGTGTGTGTGTGTATGTGTGTGTGTGTACCAGTTTGTGAGATGCTAGACTGAATATGGGGGCCCACAGAGGTCAGAATATTGGATCATATCCCCTGGAGCCAGAGTCATAGCTAGCTTCTGGGAGTGTTGGGAAACCAATGCACGTCCTCAAAAAGATCAGTAAGTGCTCTTAACCTCTAATCCATTTCTCTAGCACAGGTTTTGTCTTCATGTTAGTGAGAAAGGAAAGAATAGAGATAATGCTGCTGAAATAATGCTTGGGTTGAAATTATGTCTGGATCTTATTCTAGATAGTTCTTATAAGGGACAAAGACAAGCATGTGTTTCTAAAGTATCCTTTACATGCAATACGATGTCAAGAGATAATGATTCAGATATCACATCTAGAAGATTTTGCAAATAATCTTAAATTCAAG
Source organism: Phodopus roborovskii (assembly GCF_943737965.1). Classification (NCBI taxonomy): domain Eukaryota; kingdom Metazoa; phylum Chordata; class Mammalia; order Rodentia; family Cricetidae; genus Phodopus; species Phodopus roborovskii. Next base: position 11,752,388 of record NW_026126470.1, on the reverse strand, counting down.
AAGCCCAACCATTATGGTGTAATTTGAAGTATTTTCAGCAGAACATTAGTGATTGTATGAAACATAAATAATGCCTCCTTTGAGAATGGAACTCATTGGCTGAGCAATTGTTTAACATACCCTGGGTTTGTATTTCATCACTGGCAAAATGAAAAGAGAAGGCATGAGAGATGACTCAGCAGGTAAAGGCACCTGCTGCCAAGCAAATGGCAAGAATACCACATGTTTCCATCTCTGAATGGAATCAGGAACACTGAGATCGAAACCCAATATGCAGCCTTGTGAGAAGGACAGAAGTGGCTCAATCTCCAATGACTATGTTATGTTCATGGACTTCATGACCATTACCATTGAAGAAATGCTTGACCCCTTTTTATATTTTCCAAGGATGACTGATGCCCAGTATGACAACTTTTTAAATAAGATGTTAATACTTAAACCAGAAGTCATTTGGTCTTCATAAACCATCATTTATCTCTCAGAACCAAGGATTTGGTAACTTCCTTTTAATACATCACAATTGGGGCTCCAGAATATGCAGTCTCCAAGCATTGTACAAACATATATACCTTATACAATTGTGTACACACACTTGTATATAATATATAGTTAAGTTTTAACAAAATAAAAATACTGTCAATGTTTTTTTAATGACTGGGCTTCTCCGGTAAATTTTGACCTCTAATAAAAGCATGTGAGTTTTCTTATATGCTATTAAATCAATATATTTATTCACTGAAAATTTTAACTTCATGTAATACATCTTTCTAATTATGTAGCAAAGGGCAACGGATGCCTCCAGGTGATCTTTAAAATGGAAGAAGAAACAGTTTGTTCTCTGAATCCTCATTTAATTTTCTTGTACACTTTATTATTATGAGGAAAACAGCTGAATGAGACAGGATTTTTGCTATAGATGATTCTCTTCTTTAAATGTTAAGAATCCTTTTGACTTCTCATTAATAACTTGATTATATTATTGTATCTTTCCCTGAAAACAAATGATAGAAAGGGAAATAAAGAAAGCAGAGTTTAAATTATACACTGGCATTGGATGTGTGTGACTCCAATTATCCCAAAACAAGATTAACAATTAAAATAAAATATTTCATGCACCTATGATTTACAAATGGTGCACAGTTAGAAGAAAGGTTTTTAATCATTGTGAGAATATTGTTATTTATACTTGTTTTGGATTGGGCTTTTTTGTTTTACATCTGAGAGATTGGAAATAGATGACTACTGTTTATTAGTATGCTTTTGTTTGCACATAATGGAAAATACAACTCAAACAAGCTTGGGTAATTAAGACAATTACAGGTTTTGAGACTGAGAAGTCTTTCGGGTAGTTACCACAGCTCAAAAGATATTAGTGGTGATTATTTTTATTCTATTTTTAATTCTCATCTCCTCTTCCTTGTTTATCTCATTCAATGGTAGTCTCTAACTTCATGGTTCAAATGTAGCCCAGTGGTTGCCAAGAAATCTTCCATTCACAATCCTATCCAACATGAAAAGACATCTGTACCACTGCCTCTAAATAGATAACCTGAGATACATACTGATTAGATTAGTTAACTAGTTAACTTACTAGGTAATCTGTAACCCAACTGCCATACCCAATAGTTTGCATGCTTCCTTTGTATGTTGCAATTGTTTAAGCTTTTTACAATATATGGTAGACGCAGATACATGAAGGAGTGTTCATTAAAACTGGATACTGTGCAAACAGGAATGAGGAAATTTAGATGTCAAAAAATTTAAATTTTGAGCTTAATATCAATTATATACATCAAATGTATGTCAGAAATAAACACAGACAGTCATTGCTAACTGTCAAAGGTACTAAGGACATGCAAAAAAGCAATGATAATATCTAAAATTTGGTGTTGGCAAACAATATACATCAGAAAACTGAAATTAGTAATTTGATTCACTTCATATATAAAAATTATTTCAAAATGCATTAAAAATTAACTGTATAATTCCAAAAGATTACTAGAGGAGGTTATAAAAATATAAAGGAAATCTACACAACACTGGTCTAGGTAGTGATTTTTTTTATTATGGTATTGAAATATAGCACCAAAAGAAATAAATGAATGTGATTGTGATTATTACACCTAATTTAAAAGTTACAGAACACAGAAAACAATAAGATAAAATCTTTTCAAATGATTACTCTAATAAGGGGTTAATATATAACATATACAGCAACTGAAGAGTAAAAAGAAAAAAAAAATCAATCTTATTTTAAAATCAAGGACCTGGATTCTCAAAAGAAGACATACAAATAGTCAATACGTATATGAAAATAGCTCATTATGACTAATTATCAAGGAAATGCAAATTAAACCCACAATGAGATATCACTTCATGCCCATTAGAATGGCTATTATCCAAATGAGGAAAGATAAAAGGCATTGGTGAGGATAGAGAGAAAGGAAAGCTTTGAACGCTGCTGGTGGGAATGCAAATTAGCACAGTCATTATGGAAAACAATATAGAAGTTTCTCAAAAAGTAAAAATAGAACTATTATATGATCCAGTAATGCTGTTCCTGGGCATACATCCAAAAATAAAATAAATTATTTTGGCCAAATCATCTGACACACTCCTGTGTTATTTGAAACATTATTTGTAATAACTGTTACGTGGGATCAGCCTAACTGTTCACCAGTGGATAAATGTATAAGTAAAATCACACACACACACACACACACACACACACACACACACACACACACACGCGCGCGCACTTACATGTGTCCACCTTGGAAAACTATTTAGGCTAAAAAAGATGCCTAAATGGATGGTCCATAATAACATTACATAAGGAGAAATAATGGAAGGTACAGAAAGACAAATTCTTCTGCACTTACTCATAAGTGGAATCTCTAAAAATTCAGTTCACAGAGCAGAAAAAACAATGAGTAACCAGGGCTGAGAGTGAGAAGGTGGATCTTTGATAAATAATTATGAAAATACAGTTTTCATTAAGTATGAGGAATAAGTTCAAATATCTACTTCACAGCAAGGTGACTATAGTTAATACTTCATTTTGAAAATCCCTAAGAGTAGATTTTCAACATGAAAAATTCAAAGTATATGAGGCAATGTTTATATTAATTACTGTACAGAGCAACAAAATGTTGTGTACATATCTTTGAAATGTTTCATTGAACATAAATGTTCACAATTCTGATTCATCAATATTGCTTCATCCCTATTTGCAGTGATGTATTTGGGGGAATATGTGTAGGACACACACAAAAATGATTTCTTTGGAATTCTTCAGTAAAAATCATTACCTACATATAGTCAAAGAAAATATCTATGATAGATATCACAAAATAAGATGTCATAAGCATTTTCTGTTGCTTTAGGAAATCTTGTGCTACCCTTGCAGCTCTAAGATCACTGCAAGCTTCTAAGCTCATCTTCCTCTCTTATCTCTTGAGGAGTCTGAACATACTATCTAATTTTGCTTAACATATGTTCTGTCAACATTCTTCCCTGCATCAGTACAAGGATAAACAATAGTATCCAGGAGGAACTCTGACTCCTCAGTAATAATAAACAAATGGTTGTCCTGACTACAAGGGCTGAGATTGATATCCAGTCTGAAGACTGAGATTAAAACTAAAAAGTAAATATCACAGGTGAATTTATATATGCTTCTTCATTGGGACACTCTGCTGTGTTGTCTGAGCCACCACTTATTTCATTTTGAGGTGGCTTTATTGAGAGATTTACACCTTGTTTTCTGTTCTTAAAGAGCTATTGCTTCTCCTCTAACAGTGACTGAAGCAAAAGTCTAAATGTTCCTCTTCTGGGGCATTCAAATGACCTTGACATGTTTTCGTTTGTCTCCATTTTCCAGAAAGAATGTATTCCATTCCAGGAGGCACATAAAACTTACTGGCTTTTGAAATATTGTCTTTGTGTTTTGTGTCTTTTCCTCATGTCACATATAAATAAGCTAAAGTGACATAAGTCTCTTCTCTATCCCTTCTTCAACATGGACTGCCATTTTACAAATATTTGCGACCCTGAACTGGAAAAGAATTTTAAATGTCTACCTCATAGTATATAGAATTCGGCAAGCAAAACACCAAACTGTTCTGCACATTAAATATGTTCTGCCATGGCAGTAACTTTTTCTCTAGTCAATGTTGATGTTATAATGACTTGAAATATAGAAGCTCAGCAATAAAGAGTATTATATAACCAGCATCCTTAGAAATACATTGGGGGGATGAGAGTTAAGTAAAATTTTATCCACAATCTGATGAATGTTTTAATGAGTTATTAGGCATTTTAAACTAATAAAAACCTGGAATCTATGCTAAACAGCTACAAAAGATGTACTGCCTTATGATGAGTATTTCTATATTATGGAACTGAATTTACTTTCAAGAACTCCTCTTTTAATTATTACCAGCTTGTACATAATAAAAATACTACATGAGTTATAGCTACCTGTTTAAACCAGTGAGGCACTCCATTGCTTAATCACAATATAAAACTGTTCTCTGAGAATATTTGTTGTAAGTATAGTTCAAGTTTGGAAGAGTTGCTGATATTAAAGAACAGCTAAATTTGTAGATTGGAGGAATACTTAAGTTAGAGAACAAAGCAATAAATGGATAAGAATGGTTCAAAGTATACTCATTTTTATTTATTTATTTTTTATTTTACATGTCGATCCCAGTTCCCCTTCCTTCCCTTCCTCCCTCCTACCCTCCCTACCCCCTCATATGAACCCTGAACACCCTCCCCTCCCATTCCCCCACCCCAATTCCACATGTAGGGCAATGCCATCCAGGTGCAGTCATGTAGATCTGTCCAGTCATTTGAAGTAGGGACTGAATAGGACTTCTCTCCTGTCTCTAGGTTAAGGCAGTATCCCTCTATGGGGGATGTGTCTGCAAGGTCCATTTGTGCAATAGGAATACATCCTGGTTCCACTGTCTGAGGTCCCTTAGACTGCTCAGTCCTTCCAGCTGAGACCCATATTCAGGGAGGCCTAAGTCAGTTCCATGCTGGATTCCCAGCTATCAGTCTGGGGTCCTGTTAGCTCCTCCTTGTTCAGGTCAGCTATCTCTATGTGTTTCTGCAACCTGGTCTTGTCCTCTCCCTCTGAATCTGCATTCTAGTTCAACTCAGTGTTTAGGTATGGATGTTTGCTTCTGTTTCCAACAGGTACTAGATGAGGGCTCCATGATGGTGGATAAGTTAGTTGTTGATCTCACTATCCGGGAAGGGCGTTTATGGTAGCCTTTCCACGCTTGCTCAAATTGTTAGTTGGCAGCAGTCTTGTTGGTCTCTGGACATTTCTCTAGAGTCAGTTTTCTCTTCAAACCTATAATGGCTCCCTCGTTTATTTTTTTCTCTCTCTCTGTCTCTCTCTCTCTCTCCCTCCCTCCCTCCCTTCTCTTGTCTCTTCCTCCCATGACTCAATCTTCCTAGTTGCACATGCTTTCCTCTCCTCCCCTTATCTTTCTCTTACTTCTCTCTCAATTCACTGCCCCCACACTTCCCCTGTGCTCTGGGGGACTTGTCCCTTCCCCCTTCTGTGAGGGACTTTATATGAATCTCTTAGAATACACCTTGCATCCTACTTGCTCTGGCGGTGTGAATTATACGCTGGTGATCCTTTGCTCTAAAATCCATATATGAGCGAGTACATACCATGTTCCTCTCTTTGTGACTGGCTTACCTCATTCAGGATGGTTTCTTCAAGTGCCATCCACTTGCCTGCGAATTTCAAGAATCTATTATTTTTTTCTGCAGAGTAGTATTCTATTGTGTAGATGTGCCACATCTTCATTATCCATTCTTAAATTGAGGGGCATCTAGGTTGCTTCCAGGTTCTTGCTATTACAAATAGTGCTGCTATGAACATAGTTGAGCACATGTCTTTGTTTCATGGATGTGGATCATTTGGGTATATGCCTAAGAGGGGGATTGCTGGGTCCTGTGGTAAACTAATACCCATTTTCCTGAGGAACCGCCATACTGATCTCCAAAATGGCTGTATGAGTTTGCACTCCCACCAGCAGTGGAGGAGTGTTCCTCTTTCTTCACATCCCCTCCAACATGAGTTGTCATTGGTGTTTCTAATTTTAGACATTCTGGCAGGAGTAAGATGGTATCTCAAAGTTCTTTTGATTTGCATTTCCCTGATAGTTAAGGATGTTGAGCACTTTCTTAAGTGTCTTTCAGCCTTTTTTATTTCTTCTATTGTATACTCTTATAATTAATATTAATTTTTTCTATGTCTATCCTATTAAGACTGCCATGAATCATTTTAACTTGGAGTGGAAGTCCATGCAATCTGACTAGACTTTTTGTTTTTGTTTATTGATGGCCAGTGGTGTGGTTTGCTGCCCCTTCTTGGCAGCATTAGAATCAGTGACTTCCACAAGACCCTTTGAAAAATTTACTGAAGCCAAAGAGCCTCCAGTTTTAATGTATACTAGAGTTGCTGGAAGAAATGGAATGGCAATGGTTCTAGTGTGCAACTCGTGTAGGGCTACAGAGTGCCTAGTGGGTCTGTGGTTTGCTAAGTTGGTCATTTGTATTGTCTCCAGACTAGATGACTAAAATTTGTCTTCTTCCTACTTAATGCTACAAGAATAAAAGTTGCTCTTCTTATTTTTCAATAGTACAAGAAAGCTTATCTAAGTAGTTTTCTTCTTGGTCTCTGCACTATCCTGTTTTTTTTTTTTTTTTTCCTATCCTCTGGTTTTATACCCTGACATATTGTCAGAAGAAATTTATTGGCTGGTTTTACACACAAAATGATAAACTCAGTCTCAATGTCTTGATTTTCCTCTTATTTAGATCTCACTGATATCAAGTCCTATTGATTTTATCTACAAAATATCTCCTCAATTTTCCAAATTTCTCCTTCCCAAAAAGCCATTCTTAAGAGCATTCATGAACACTAGAGAGTACAAAGACAGTTTTCAGTTCTCATTAAACTTCCTGACTAGATTTAGCTTATAAAAGATCACAGTCCTCTGTTGGAGCAGCCTATGGCACCAGATGGTGGAGAAGCATGATGGCACAAGATGGGTATCACAAAGAAGTAGTGATACTGTCCCATGGTTATGCAGGAGCAGATCTATGGGTAGTGATCTCCACAATCTCCAAAGTCAGAAAAAGTGAGATACATAAATTCAAATACTTAATCATGATAACTTAGCACATGTGTGTCACATAGCTCTAAGACAGAAATGTTGTATCAGAGTAATATTGTGTGCCTTGTATTAAAAAAAAATATAGTCCAAACTTCAGTCATTCCTCAATAATGAGAGAAATCATTCATATACTCTCCTGAAAAGGAGATATATTCCAACACTAAGGCCAAATATAGGGGGAAAGACTCATACTTCCATTGATGTTACCAAGAAAGAAGCAAGCAGTGTGTGTATTTGAATATGCTCCCAAATCAACCAGAGACAATGGTAGGAATATAATGGAGACCTAACCTAAATTTTTTGATACGTGCCATAAAGGTATAACAATAGGTAGATTGAAAATGCTTGTTGAGCTAAAATGGACTTTCTATCTTTACTTGAAAAGTTATTTTACTTAATATATGATACAATCCTGCTTTGCATTTCACCCTCACCCTCCATTAAAACATTATGACTTGTCATTATAACTTAAGAGGATTATAAGGTGATTTCTAAAAATATAGCATGGGTTATCATAAGAACCTTGGGTCAAAAACAATGTGATTATGTGCTAATATTTTTGGAACTAAGTATTTAAGTCCTCATTTTCTTTAGTCCAAATATGATAGTATATTGATCTATGTAACTTGTCAATGTCACAGAGTCACACAAATTGTCTTCTAATTCTCACTTATTAAACTAGTGTTCTTTGTATTTTTTGTATTTAAAAAATGAGCTAACAGTTTCCAAATATGTAAAAAAGAAAATATTAACAAGGTATAAACATAGACTAAACGATGGTCCTTTCTGGGGAAATGTATAACTAAGATAGAAATAAACTCCATTTGATCACTGGGTCCATAATTTAATGAACATTTGTGCTTGTGTTTTCTATTATGGAGTAAATGGAAATGATTACTGTATGCCTACCATGTTTATTCCTATGCTAAACAAATGCTGAGGATGAAAACTTGAACACGATAGAATTTTGGCTAACTTATCAAAATTGACTGCCTAATCTAAGAGGAAACATTAAGTTATAAAACATTAATTATGCAATCTGTGCCTTCATGCTGTGGGAGAGTTAAGTCGTATTTATTATTGTTGTGAAGGAACCTGCACAGGAGAAATTGTGAAGATGTCTTCACAAAAAGGCTAGTGCAAGGCAATACTATTCAATAGATTATGCAGTTCTCTGCTCTTCTCTACTTGTAGTTTTCAAACTGAGCGTGAGAAATAGAAGAGCATTGAACAGTGTAGCACAAGTTCTATCTTGGGTCCTCTGCCTTAAGAAATTATATGTCCTTTTATGTTTTATCAGAACAATTCACATGCTCCCTGGATATTAAACTCAGCCCTATTTTAGGGCACATCCTTAACAGATTTTTTTAACCTTAAAAACTTTAGGCCAAGGAAGAAAAGGCACAAAATTGTTAGTCACAGTCTAGGACATATCATTATTATATTACAATGAAACTTATCGATTTTACTGAATGAAAATGATCATTAGAACGCAAGTCAGTTGAAGTCTTTTCTTTATACTCCCTAATTACACAAGCATCCTAAAATTCCATGTAATTTAAGCAGAATGATATGGTCCTATAAGTTCACATATGATATTCAATATACAATTAGTTATTTATAAAACAATTTTCTTGTTTATTATTTTGTTAAGGTATAAAAGTTAAAAACGATGAGGGTAATCTTAGAATATCTTTGAAATTATGATTCTTTCCATCTGGAAGGGAGATTAAAAGAACAGAATCTGATTAGCCATTTATTTCCAAATATTCACATACACTGAGAGTCTAATTGGATTTTTTATATAATTATCCAGATGTCAAACATATGTAGAACAAACTTTAAAATTAGAATGAGTATCTGACCCTGAATGAGTCAGAGGTTTGGCCATCAATGGCTGACCTTTTTAGAGATATTTATGTGTTTAGTGACATAGACTCTCATTATCAGTTGCAAACTTCACCATCCTCAACTAGTACAAAGTAACAGTATAGTGGCTCTCTGCTACTAACCCTTCTAAGTTCTTTTCCTTTCCTTATTAACTCTTTGGAATTCTCTCACACAAAAGAGTTTGATCATGCTCAGTGTGAACCGTCCCAGGAGAACTGTCATTTTAAGCTGTTAATTAAGCAGAACAATCTTTGACTTTAGAAGTGTGCAAAATGTATTCAATAGAAAAGAGAGGGAGACTTTCTAAGGAGGACATTCCTCCAGTACACTTCCAACAGTCTAAACATGTGACTATCCACTCCATATATTCCCATAAACACAATGGGTCCCTTACTCTGCAAAACTACATCAAGTAAAGGCACTTCTAATTTTAATGTTTACCACTGTGAACATCAGAACTGCCTTTTGCCTTCATGAATGATTTTACTTTTATTCCTTAGAGACTTGTATATTATGAACAAGAAAATAGAGAATAAACGTGTGTGTGTGAGTGTGTGTGTTACATATGAACAAACCAAGGTCATTGTATTGTCATTAACAAAATGAAATAATTATACAAATAACAAATGCATGTTATAATTTGAATATGAAATGTCTTCTCCAGACTCATATAGAGAGTTCTTGTTTTCTAGCTATTGGGCTCTTGAGAAATGATTGGCTCCTAAAACTCTAATTTACTCAATGGATTAATCCCTTGACAGGTTCATTAAGTGATGGCATTATTAGAAGGTGGAAAAAGTAGGAGGTAGAGTGTGTGGTTTAAGGAATCAGGCTACATGGGCACACTCTGGAAATGTATGTCTATTCTATCCCTTATCTTTCCCTTTACCATCCTGCAACCACAGGGCAGCAAGTTTTCTCAGCAACTTGTTTGTCATAGTGATACTATGTTTCCTCCTGAACTCAGGCTCAGAAAACACCATGGTGGACTAAAACTGGAAGTCAAAATACAAAATTTCCTTCTTTCAAGAAGTGTATGTCAGGTGTTGGGCCATGGAAATGAGCGTCTGTGTGTAAAAGGCAAGGGGCTGGGTGGTTGAAACAGATTCCTTGCATTTTGTGTCTAGTGAAAAATTCTATAGATTAGAGCAAATCACTCTTATAGTCCCTAAGGTGGTAAGTGCTCTCACTGTCTGAGCTAGAATGGAAAGTTCAGCTCTCCCTAAGAATATTTGCCTAGTGGTTCAGTAGTGCTAGCTGTTGTGGGGAATGTTAATGTCACATGAGGCTCATGAGGCTTTCAGTAAGCACCATTTGATGTTTTAAATGAACAACGCTGTACTACTGGGCCAGCAAGCTACTTGACTGACAGGTAACAAATCCATCCCCTTTCACTTGTTGCCTTAAGCATGAAGCTGTCAATTAGGCAGCCTCTTCTTGGTCAGCTAGTCAGACTGTTTATCATCATGGCAGCCTGGTTGCACCCAACACCTCGTGCATCTCCCAAGGAAACCCCTTGGCGCTCGCAAGATACACTATGACTGCTGCTAAAGCCACAACCCCTGCCTTAGTAAGCTACCCTTGAGGGATGACCATTATGACACCATCTCCTTGAGACATCTTCACCCATGACAAGCCTAGGTGGACCCACTTTACAGCAATTCTCAGTCAGGACCAATATTTTTGAGAATGCATATATGTGGTTTGTCATTTGCATATATGTGGTTTGTCATTGGTGTAATGACAAAAGGAGAAACTCACAAAAAAGCGTGTGTTTTGTGGAACAGGAAGGCTACAAGAATGGTAATCCTCTATCTGGACTGTGTAAGCACGTTCAAATACTAAATGGATCATCTCAGGTTATGTGTCTTTGAAAACCTGAAGTTCTAAGCCCGTAGTTCTCAATATCTAGACTCCAAACCTCTCATCTTGTGCACATGGCACCATGAGTTGACTCATAGTAGCTACAGATATTAACCTCTAGGGCAGTACTAACACCAAGTGGTGTACAGTTTGGTCCTGGAAACCTGACTGGGACAACAATGGAGTGAAGAAAGCACAGCACCAATGCTAGCACAGGGAGGCTGGGAAGATCGGGTGGGTTGTGCTGTCGCCAGTGAAGAAGCGCCCACTACAGCAACAACCCATCAGCTAAGCTTCTTTGTTGCACAGCATGGGAGGGCTTCACTAATATAGGGTGGAGATCTCGGGTTTTGGTCATTTAAGAGGATGAAGCTGCTATTGCTAGTTTTTTTACATATACTCTCAACATCTGCATAGGGACAGATTTGTCCATTTCAATGGATCTGAGTCACTCGGACAACAATACACATTCACTCGGGAATTCATTCACTCCTTAGACAGTCAGGAGGTCCTCTGCTCCCCACAGATTGAAGGTTAGTTTATTAATGTCAGAACCCAAGGTAAGCACCTAGGGAATTCCTCCTTAAGGAGCTAAGGAGCCCACAGTCATCCCTTTTTCCCAGTGGTATGGCTGGAGCAATTCAAACTTCATGTTTATTATTCCTTAAAATAGATGTTTACAAGGTTGCCATGGAGATTAATAAATTAAAAACCTCAATATTGTTAATATTACAGATGTAGTGATTGCATTGGTCAATATATTACCACACTTATCTTTGAAGAGAAAAATCTGATAAACAAGAAAGGTAAATGGACCATTAATTCCTAAGAAGGACTAAGAAGAAAGTTATATGAAGATTAGGACCTGTTTTTTAAAAACTGTTGAGGAAAAGCTGGGTGATTTCTTTTGTTGAAACCATCTCTAAAAACCTGACGACAGAAACTCAAACATTATTTGTAAATACTTCCTTCCAAACCCCACATGGAAATCATTATTAGGCCATTTGTCAGTGGGAAAAATTCAGTTCACAGTGACTTTAAAAAAAATGCTTCTCAAGAATTCTCACCTACAGTTTCATAGAACACATCTAAATAAGTCAGTAGCGTGGGTGGGTTGCTAGGAAATACTGCAGTTTAAAGTGCATATGTGATGGCTCAGAAAATGTGGATTCAGCTACAATGTAAATTATAAAATTTAAGTTGACAAATCCAGATGTAAGTATACATTTTTCAGACATCTCAAAATGCTATCAACTGTACAGAATAACACACTAGTAAGCTCATAATAACCTCATGACCTGTGCTTAAGATACTCAGAATAGAGACAGGAAAATGATATCACTTAACAAGAATATTACTTGCTGTCCCATGATCTAGTAGCAATTTAAAGACCCTTTGGCTTAAGCAAATAAGCAGAATGTTTCCAATACAGAGCTCTGGGCACCAGGGATGTTAAGTTGTAAACTAACTAAACTCAGCTATTCTTGATTATGTTACTATTTCCATTCCTACTTTTCCTTGGGAATTACTTCCCCAAGAATATTAAAGTAAGCTGAGGTTCTCTTTAAGTGAATGCATGGGAAAATATGAATTGTTTTCTAGCTGCCCATCTTAGAATTTAAGCATACTCTAAACACATCATGGGGACTTTTAGATATCCACTAAGGATAAAAATAATTAGAATTTGGGACACTGGCAATTATGTCTCAGTCAATAAAGGGCTTGACTTCCAAGCATAAGGAACTGAGCTCCACCCAGAGCCCATATTGAAATAAAAGCCCCAAGTGGTGGCATTTATCTGTAATGCCTGCCCCAGGCAGTTCAAGTTAGGTGGGTCCCTGGGACTCACTGGCCATGCATCCTAGCCTATTTGATGACTTCCAGGTCAATGGGACCTTTTTTCTTAAAAGGCAAGGGGACAGCTCCATAGGAATGAGACACAAGACTGTCATTTGGTCTCCACATGCACATCAGCAGTCATGTACGCACATTCCACACACAGACATGTGCCTGCACAAAGATGAATGCACACAAATAAAGTCTGAATGAAGAGAATGCATTGTTCTTTTTCATATTCATCCAAATTCCATTTTGTGAGAAGAAAAAAATGGGTATAGCTTCCCTTATGCAGAGCTAAGATGCCAAGATTTCAGCCTTAGCCACATCTTCACCTCAATTGTCTTTTCAAGCTATGGAAGCTAGAATTATGGAGTGACTTGGGACATTTATAGTGAGGTACCTAAATACATATAGAAATTTGACCCAATGACATTTCTAACTGAACTGGTCGAAAGTAGCAGGGCTGACAGACTCGCACTTTCACACAAATGGTCATGAGCTGTGAGTGTCCATGCAGGACCTGTTGTCACAAATATTGAGTTTCACTATAAGGCACTGATGACTCTTCTGTTTTCCTCCTTAATGCAAAAGAGTTAACTAAGCTATTTAGTTCTTCCCTAAATTAAAATAAAATACATAAACAAGCTTTGAAATTTAAATCAATAATAATGAATGGATTTTATGCTGCCTCTATGGTATCACCATTACCTCCAGAGTACACAATTATGTTTGTTGAAGACTAGGAAATAATACACCCCAGGGAACTGCTCAGGATTGGCTAAACATTTCTACTGCGCTTTAATGCCTTGTTGCTGTTATTTCATCACTTATTTTGAAGATGCTGTGAGGAACCCTTGTGGAAATGCAGACTTCTGTGTTTCCTGCACAGACTCTATGGGACAGGGGGATAATTTCATCTCAGTTTAAATCTTTACTTTTGTAGTTCATCAACTTCATCTGTCACATCTGTGTCAGTGAACGGAGAAAAGTCTTGGAAGGCAGGGAAAAAATTAAAAACAAATTAATGTGGTATGATGATATACATCAAGCTGCAATGCCAAGAGTGGATTATCAAAGGGTCTTTCATCAGGAGGGATCACATTTTCCTTTCTCTCAAGAGGAACCCATTATGTGCTTTGTTTGCACTACTAGCCTTCAAGTGGTGTATTAAAGAAATGGATTTGTTGGGATTTGGAATGTGTTTTACTCTGATATGAAAGAATAGTGGTCCCTCAAATTTAATTTGAGAAGACATACACTTTGAAAGTGTATGCACATGCTGGCTAGTAATGAGAGCTAAAGAAAACAAATATTATTTTTAACTTAAGACATGAATGAATCTTCCCTCATAGGAATAATACAACTGTGCTATTAATCTCTCTGCAACCTCCAGAATATATTCAGGTTAATATGACAGTTTGACATTTTTTTTTGGTGACAAATACATGTCTTGTTTATGGAGAATGGACTCAAACCATTAAAACAAATATAGTCTCTGTTCTATGTGCTTACTTTCCTTTGAACTAAACTACATATACATACCAACAGTTTTTGTTTTGTTTTGTTTTGAAAATCTTTAAATTTAAATTCGAAATAAGCTCTACATGTCTAGCCCACTTCCCACAACCTCCTGTCCTCCCCTGTTGCCTCCACCAACCCCCATCCCATCCCCTTTCTGCTCCCCAGAAAGGGTGAAGCCTTCCATTAGGAGTCTTCAAAGTCTGTCATATCATTTTCAGCAGGGCCTAGGCCCTCCCTATGTGTGTAGGCTGAAAGAGTATCCCTCTATGTGGAATGGGCTCCCAAAGTCCATTTGTATACTAGGGACAAATACTGATCCACTATCAGAGACCCCATAGACTGCCCAGTCCTCCTAACTAATACCCACATTCAGGTGGTCTGGATCACTCCTATGCAGGTTTCCCAGCTATCAGACAGGGGTCCACGAGCTCCCCCTTGTGCAGGTCAGCAGTTTCTGTGGGTTTCTCCCCTTGGCTGGTCTTGACCCCTTTGCTCATCTCTCCTCCCTCTCTGCAACTGGATTCAGTGTTTAGTTGTGGGTGTCTGCTTCTGCTTCCATCAGGTACCAGATGAAGGCTCTAGGATGGCATATAAGGTAGACATCAAAGTCATTATCTGGGAAAGGCATTTAAGGTAGCCCCTCCACTATTGCTTAGATTGTTAGTTGGGGTCATCCTTGTAGATCTCAGGATATTTCCCTAGTACCAGATTTCTCTTAAAACTTATAATGGCTCCCTCTATTATGGTATCTCTTTTCTTGCTCTCCTCTATTCTTTCCTACTCAATCTTACTGCTCTCTCATGCCCACCTCTCCCCACCCTGTCCCCTTCCTTCTAACTCCCTTTCCCCTCCCCCATGCTCCCAATTTGCTTGGGAGATCTTGTCCCTTTCCCCTTATCCAAGGGACCATGTATGTCTCTTTTACTGTCCTACTTGTTTACTAGCTTTTCTGGCAGTGTGGATTATAGACTAGTGATCCTTTGCTCTATGTCTAAAAACCATATACGAGTGAGTACATACCTTGTACGTCTTCTTGTGTCTGGATTACCTCACTTAGGATGGCTTCTTCTAGTTCCAATGATTTGCCTGTGGATTTCAAGATTCTATTTTTTTGTTTGTTTGTTTGTTTTGTTTTGTTCTGTTTTGTTTTTTTCATTCTTTGGTTGAGCAGCATCTAGGTTGCTTCCAGGTTCTGGCTATTACAAATAATGTGTTATGAACACAGTTGAATAGATGTCCTTGTTGTATGAATGTGCATCTTTTGGGTATATGCCTAAGAGTGGGATTACTGGATTTTGAGGTAGACTAATTCCCATTTTCCTGAAGAACCACCGTACTGATTTCCAAAGTAGCTGTATGAGTTTACACTCCCACCAACAGTGGAGGAGTGTGACCTTTCTCCAAATCCTCTCCTGCATAAACTGTCTTTGTTTTTTTTTGTTTGTTTGTTTTGTTTTTTTTTATTTTAGCCATTCTGACAGGAGTAAGATGGAATCTCAGAGTCCTCATCAAAATCCCAGCACAATTCTTCAAAGACCTTAAAAGAACAATACTCAATTTTATATGGAAAAACAAAAGACCCAGGATAGTCATAAACAACCCTGTACAATAAAGGACCTTCTGGGGGCATCAACATCCCTGACTTCAAACTCTATTATAGAGCTATAGTCCTGAAAACAGCTTGGTATTGGCACAAAAGTAGACAGGAAGACCAACGAAATCTAATTGAAAACCTTGATATTAATCCACATACTTACGAACACCTGCTTTTTGACAAAGACAAAAGAAAGCATATTCAAGAAATGGTGCTGGCATAACTGGATGCTGACCTGTAGAAGACTGAAGACAGATCCATATCTATCTCCATACACAACTTAAGTCCAGATGGATAAAAGACCTCACCAAAAATCCAGCCATACTAAACCTCTTAGAAGAGAAAGTGGGAGGTACCCTTGAACAAATTGGTACAGGAGACCGCTTCTTGAACATAACTCCACTAGCACAGGCACTGAGATCAACCATTAGCAAATGGGGCCTCCTGAAATTGAAAAGCTTCTGTAAAGCAAAGGACACAGTCAACAAGCAAAAGGGCAGTCCACAGAATTGGAAAAGATATTCACCAACCCCACATCTGATTTCCCAAATATGCAAAGAAATCAAGAAGCTAGTTATCAAAACACCAAATAATTCATTTAAAAAGTGGGGTACAGAACTAAATAAAAAATTCTCAATGGGGGAATCTAAAATCGCTAAAAGACACTTAAGAAAGTGCTCAACATCCTTAGCCAGCAGGGAAATGCAAATCATACTAATGGGTTTTAACAGATTCACTCATGTCTCAAGCAATTTGAGGGAAGATCGAAGGTAGATAGAAATTTGAGCATAAAATAAATACTTGCCTTATAACTGTTCAATTTCTAATTTTTTGTAGGGAACTATAAATGACATGCTGTAATTGCCAAGGAAGAGACCTATTGGGTGTGAGCATACATGTGTGTGTGTCAGGCAAGGATAAAAGCAAGTCTTGCCCAGAGGCAAGTTCCTGAAGAACATGCCTTCTACTGGCTCAGGCTGTTAGTTAAAGAGGTGGACAAAGGAGAACTTGGTTTTAATGGACACTTTTGTCTGACTAATCAATGACAGAAACCTGTACAGTTTACTACCTGTGAGGTAAAGAACAGAAATTTGGACTGGCTGTGCCTCATGGGTACACAGGAGTCTAGTGGGAAAGGTGGTTCTTTAAAAGACACTACTTCCTGAACAAAAAGGGTAGAATTTGTTTAAGGACGGCTTTTTTTCTTAAGGGAAAAGTAAAGTTCAATATTATCAGCCATCATGACACCTGCACATCTTTCTTCTGCTCCTGTTCACTCCCATCTCTTCTGCAAAGGTCTTAGAAGAGCCAGATCTACTGTAAAAAGTGGAAGGATGGCAGGGAATAGTAGGAAAGTCATCAAAGAAGGCCCCCCAGGACACAGTATATGAGCGGAGACTGAACTTTCACAATTCCCTCTGTTTGGGACTGGGGATACAGCTCAGTAGGCAAATGCATGCTGCTCCAGCATGAGGAACTGAGTTTGAAACCCTAACACTACATAACAATCCAGGTGCAGGGGCTCACAACTGCTCCACTGCTGAGTCAGGTGAGGGGCCAACCTCAGGAGCTTGCTGACCCGATTAGCCGAAAGTGTAAGATGTGGGTTTAGTGGGAGTCCCTGTCTCACAAAATTAAGGCATTTTAGAGGAAACCAGATTGCAGACATTTGCCTCTAGCCTCTCATGTTGCCTGGGGAAGACACCAACATACATGTTCTCTCTCTCTCTCTCTCGCCATGATGTTTTCTAAGCTGATAGCCTGTTATTGCCACAGCCTCATTGGATTTTAAAACTGAACATGGGAGACACTTGAGGGCCCCTGGCAGCAAGGAGTCTGGTAGAAAAAGTAAAACAACACACAAGTGGTTGTGTGTATCTTAGAAGGCTTTTACAGCAGGTGTTTGCTGAGTTGGTTTGGCCTGCATAAGAACCACAAAAAAATAAAAAGAAAAGAAAAAAAAAAAAAAAGGCACGTCTGACATTGCAGCGAGCAGGCACACACCAATGATTTTATTATGTCTCAGCTGCCTAGGGGGAGGAGGCATGTGAAATTAAGTGGGTGGTGATTTTTGCCTCCTGGGAAATGCTCCATAAATTTCAGTTGTAGAAAACTTTGAATTCCTTGTGGCTCATTGTCTTAATCAAGAACATCATTTCACGCTGCTACGACGAGGGAGATAGCTCAGTGGGAAACGTGCCAGCTGCCCCAACATAAGGACCTGAGTTCTGTTGCCTGGCAGTGACGTAAATGCTGGGCATGGGGGTATTATCCTGTACCCCCATGCTGAATTGATGGGCTTCAGGTTCAGTAAGAAATCCTGGTTTGAAACTCAGGTGAAAAACAACAGAGCAAAATAGCTGGTCTTAGAACTCTGGTGTCTTTGGCAAACAGCCACACCTACACTCACACAAACATCCATGTACATACTGGAACGCAGCATACACACACTCAGATAAAAGTGACATTTGGGTGACTTGTAATTTTATCCTGTGAATTAATAAGCCAATAAAAGCTCAAAAACATAGTTCTTCTTAACAGAACAGTATATATTATTCCTGTTATAGAACAGTTCTATCAAATATGGAAAATGATACACCATAAATGATATAATTAATGTTGTATGGTTGAGAGGAAAATGGTCCTGGCCCTAAGTAATACACTGCTGATAACTCTCATTCAAGTTCTCTGTTTAGAATCACTTAGACCTTTTATCACTGTTGTGATGAATTAGGAGTGGAATGCAGTAATATTGTCATTTCTGACATACTTTGTCTCTGTCATCAAGGTAATATGATTTGTTTCTTAATTACATTTCTGGGCAAAGGCAAAAATAACAAAGAACCGTGACAGTGAATTCATCATCTTCTAGTGTTACTGCAAACCTTGGCTGATGATAAAAGGACAGAGAGAACAGAGGCTCTGCAAGCCAGAATACTTTTTCTTTTCTTCTTCCTTGTCTTCATTTGCTGGAGGTCCTTATTCTGCATCCCATAAATTAAGTACAATTACATTTTAGCTTCATAGCTAATTCTCAGAACATTGCAGCAAGTACTGCATTTTACCAAGAAGCCTACATAGATGTATGGGAAGTAGGGATGAGCAAAACATAGCCAGACTTCTATGTGCCATTATTCGGACTCTGCTTAAACACAGTCTTCTGGGAAGGGCAGTTATGCCTAAATTGTACCACTAGATAATGGGGCCTACCACGGGGACAACAAAAGGCTCATACACAGCGATTCTTAGAACTTTTCCATTATCCCTTTATTCAACAATATTCACAGTGTCCAGCCTAACACCTGGTGAATGACTCAGAAATGTCATGTTCTCCCTTCTCATCTAGCATAGTTCTCGAAGATCCAGTTAAGTTCTGTTTTCCTTCGGGTCTCTCTAAAAGCAGCCACCTCCTGTTTATACTGCCTACAGACTAGAAAAGCAAGTAACAGCTGAGGGGATGAGCCTCTTCCTCCTCCTCACTCCCCACCTGGAGAGTTGGCTGAGCACAGTCTGTTAGAGCAGGCTGACCTCACCTGACACTCCCCAAACATTTATTTAGCACCGGGCTAGATGTGAATAAAAATAAAAATAAATAAAAATAGAACCCGAGGCCTCCCAGCACTGACAATGTATTAATCCACTTGGGAAGACTCTCATAAGTTTATTCACACTGAACTGTTATTAGTTGACAAGTGTTAGCTCCAGAAGGTGTTATTACAACAGGTTCCTTAGCAACCCAGTTCCTCCTCCCCTGCTCGGCTTGTAGCTGAGGGACAGGCTGTATTGCTATGCAGAAGGAGCTTTGGAGCAAATCTGTGGGAGAATTATAAAGTTGCCCGGCTGCAGCTCTGGAGAATGACCTGCCAAGCTATTTCATTGCGGACCTTTCAGAGAATGGGCTCCCAGAAACGTCCCTTAACAGATTTCCTGCCAACGGAGAGGGCAAGTGTGTGCACCTGCCCTTGGAGCCTGGAGCTCCAGGAGACTCATTTCCTCATTAAGGGTTTTATTCCCTTTCAAAGCACCATAATGTGGCTTGAAGAACCGCTTTCCTTCAGGAGATTGTTTCCCCCGCCTGATGTGCTTTGCAGAGTAATGGCCACAGAATTGAAGTTCAATGGACAGTGATCCTAAAGGGTACGACTGCAAAGTGTTCAGAGTGGGGTTGCGGGCTGGAAATCAAGGGGGCTCCTGAGTGAGTTGCACCTTTCAGTGAGGGCCTGGATGAGAAGTACCCTAAAGAAAGGCTGAGGGAAGTCAGTTTAGACAGTTCATTTACAGGAAGCAGCCATACCTGTGTGTACTTATAACCTGGTATTTCCAAATTAGAATACATCTACTTGTGTGAATAATCACATGTTATTTATATTTTTGGTATTTTCAACAGCCAAACAATGAGAAATTAACACCGAATTTCTCAAAAAAGTAAAACTTTTTTTTTTTTTTTTAAATTTGGCTTGAAATTATCAGTAAACAGAATCTATAGATATTATGGAAAGTTTGTCCTCAAAAGATTATGAACCTCTTCTGAATTTAAGCAAGGTATTTTGGGGATGTTCTCATTTCCATGGCTCAAATAAAAGAGGTCAAATGCTTTAATTGAATGTCCCAACTGTTTAAATCACCTCAAGAATAAAAATTACAGGTGGACCAGGCAGAAATAGGGCAGGTATTGAGGGATTATAAACCACTTTTTCCTAAGGAGGCCTTGGGGTGGAGTAAGGAATCATGCAAATACCCTTAGCTATTTCCTGTTACACTGCAGCTTCTACCCAACAGAAACAGGAAAAGACAGAAAAACATAGGTCATATCTGAATATTAAAGTTATTCTAAAGGGGAAAAAATAAGAATTATGTTATAAAACAGTCTATTGACTGACATCTGAAGACAGTTACTGTTCCACTTGGTTACTGTTCCTGAAGCTGTTTAGAACCAAAATAAATACACAGAGACTTACATTAGTTATAAAAATGTTTGGCAGATGACTCAGGCTTCTTATTAGCTAACTCTCTCTTAAATTACTAACCTGTTTCTATTAAACTATGTATTTCCACATGGTTTTGGCTTACCGGAGAATGCCTGGTGTTCTATCTTCCCAGTAGCTACATGGCATCTCTCTGGCCATTCCTCTCCGTGTTTCTCTTCCCAGAATTCCCCTAGCCTGGTAGCTCCACCTATACTTCCTGCCTGGCTACATCCTGCCTATCAATTGACCAAAACAGCTCTATTCATCAACGAATCAGAGAAGCATATATTCACAGCATACAGAAGGACCTCCCCCACCATCTCCTCTTTTCTGTCTAAATAAAAAGGAAGATTTCAACTTTAACATAGTAAAATTATATATAACAAAACAATTATCAAGCAAGAACCATAGTTAACAAAATTTACTCCACTAACATTTGGCAAAATTTAAAGAAAATATTCTATCATGTATCCTATCTTTGGGAGTCTAAAGTCTTATATGTAAGTTATCTTTTATCATAACGAAGGAAAACCATAGCCATTATTTGTACAAACAAGGTATCACCACAGGCACTTGTTCTCTGAAATTAAGAAGATTCAACTCAGAGTCACACAAAGCTATTGTTTATCGGGTCCTGAAGAAAAAGGACACTGACTTTGACCAAGAGATTTCCTTAAACAACAATAATGTATATCAAGATAAACAGCATGTGATAACTATCTAACAATGTTTTCCCTAACTAATAAAGTCAATCCTCATAGAGATATTGTGGGGGGTGACCTACTGTGCACTGAGCTTCTAGCTCTGCAATCTGTTTTATTGTTTCTTTCTAACTCCTTCTACAGCAAAGCCCAATTTCGCCTGAACTCTTCCGACTTTAACTTGATGTGAATAGTGCATGGCCATTTCTAGTCTTTATACAGCTTACAGAGAGATTTGTTTATTGATTTCCTGCCATAATGGCTGATGTGTTAGAATATGAGATGCTTCCCGAGAGGACTGTGTCACTCAGTGCATATATGTAGAGAATAAATGCCCTCAAAAATCTAAAAGATAAACTTTATTAACTATATTTTATATATATATATATGTATATATATAGTTATATGTATATACAATTATATATATAATCTTTCGTAACTTTTACTTTGACTTGGTTTTGTATTTAGGAAAGTAGAATACAATGAGGTTTCTGGTCTCACAGTTGATAGTAGTTGGAAGAATGATGACTTTTTTGCCTTTTTTTTAATGTTGGCCACTTAAGTTTATGATCTTAACCTACCAGAGTGAACTACTTCTTCCATTGAGAGACACATCCAGTTTGCAGCTGGAGTTCCTCCCATTTTCCTTTCTTCTGACTGGAGATTAGCTTTGGAGTTAAGTAGTATTGTTCTCGTGGGATGCTCATTGTTCTCTGCTTATAAATGGAAGAATATGTGACTGTCCTTTCAAAGGCTATTGAGGGGAAGCATGGGAACGAGAGAAAAATGGTGCGTGAAGAAAACAGAGAGAGGTAGGAAAAAAGAGAGGGAAAGGAGGAGGGGGAAGGAAAGGAAAAGGGGGACAGGAAAGAGCTCGCTTGATGCTAACTACCTTCTAAGATTGATAATATTTATTAAAAGTATGCATTCCCATAATTTATAATATTTATAAACACACTTGTGAAACAAAGGAAAGAAGATACAAGAGACTGAGAAAATGTCAGTGACAGAGAGGAAGGAAAGATCCCTTTTGCACTGTGATTTGTTACTGAGAAAGGATCCAAATTGGCTGCAGAGGCCAAACAAGGGGAGTATAAGGGGAAAAATAAAATAAAAACAAAAATAGATCTGCGATAATGTCCATGAGGGAAATGAGATTTGTCCTGGCATGTTCCAGAGTGGGAAGAGCCTAAGTTAAAGTAACTATTTGTAAGGAAAGGATAATTGCAGATTCTGGTTCCCAAGTTAAACGGTGGTGAAATACAATGGATTATTTAATGTGCCTTCTGGAAATTGGTTTACAATTTGTTCTGTGACCTGCAGACCCTGGGCTCTCCAATTAGGATGGGTAATTCTTAAAACGAAGCTGAGTTGGATATAGAAGTATACAATACTGTACTTCCAGGTTGGTTTTACATTGCTATAATAATAGAACACAGCCTTTAGATTGGAATGGGAATGGTAACATACTGTGATGATCGAACTGGTCCACAGAAATGTTAAGACTCTATCTACAGATATCAAGAGATTCGGAGAAACAAGCTTGTTTAACCTTGAGGTAATGTTGGAGTTAATTTATTTATAGACATTGGGTAATTTGCATCAGATAATAAAAATGAACTTCAACAAGATTTAAACCCTCCTTACCCTTTACCATCTAAATTGGCTCTTCTCCAAAGAGTGCTGATGAGATTCTAACAGTAAGTTCTTACAAGGCTTACAAATCAGCTAAATGGACTTTTTTTAATCACTATAAAAATGAAGCATACTTATAGAGATCAGAGTGCCAATTATTTGATCTAACAATTCTACCAAAGAAACCATATCACAAGCTAGCACAACATTGTGTAGAACTGATTATAGCAGGAGAATGCATTCATTTCATGATCATTAGTGGCCTAGAAACATTATTGAAAAGTCAAAATATAGAGTTTTCCATATCCTGGCACACTTGCCAGAAGTTTTGACAAGATAAACATGATATGGCTTCAGTGTTTTCAAATAAACTCCACTGATTCTTTTTATAGGAGATAACTCTTAGTTTATGCTGCAAGAAGACCAAAATTTCTAGGAAAAATCAGCACTTCAGGACTGTTCTCTAATTTAACTCCTTAATATCCTCAAACTTTAGTAGTGATTTGCTTTTACCTATGTGTCTTCCCTTATTGTCAATCATTAAGTCTACTTGCTTTTCAAAACACTTCTGGTAAATTTGAATCAACCTATCCTCCTCTAAAGAATGGGGAATAGGCAACATCTATTCAAACACAATTATGATGAGTGATTCAAAGACATGCTTGTGACCTTATCTAGAGCTGGAAAGTAAACACAGACCCTTTCAAAAAAAATCATTGGAAAGGGAAAGCTCAATTGAAAAGTAATTAGCCACCAAGTAAGAGCCTCTATGTCTGGTAGTGGGTCCTATTCAAGGAAATCTAAGGGCTCACATCCCGGTACTGAAAGAAAAAAAAAAAAAACAAAAAACAAAAACAAAATTAAAAGCTGGATAGATATTGAAGGATACTTCAGAAAATAATTCAACCTAGCAATAAGCACACTTTTAAAAAATAATATTCCCCATTATCATTCAGTTTAACCATAATTTCTAATATTTTTTTGTGAAGAAGATAAACTTAGTTGGTGGAACTTTGAGAAAGGGGTCCTGTAAGTCAGGACCTGTTCCTCTTTGTGTGGCCTGACAGACTAAAGCAAAATCCCTGGCCCTAATTTCAAGATAAGACATCAACATTAAAATAAGAAAGTCTTAACCTTGAGGCAACAGCATTCCTAAGAGAAAGACAATCAGGATTATCAGCCATAACAATAATTTCAAAAGAGTTAGTAAGTTTTAGTTCAAACAGGTTTTAAGCACTCATCACTCATCGGATTTGGAGAAGAAATTTAGAGGTCAGGAGTATGTGAGTAGGATAGAGAAAAGGGTACAACCCAGACCTGTAGGCTGTGTTTCCCATGGATAAATACTCTTGCTTCTGGCTGCTGGAGTGTATTCTATTAAAATCCTTTCACACTTGTTATCTAGGGACTTTACACTGTATCCAAACTAAAATCTCCCCCCCCCCGGGTCAATTATACCTACTTTCTGTATTCCTCTTACCCTGACAGAGGAATGGGTGGGAAACTGAAAATATAAGTTGCATGATTAAGAGGCTCTAAGATGAATGGCAACAGGGACTTCACTATGCACAAAGTAAATGTTTTGATATTCCCCCAGGAAACCACAAATACTGTTATTATTGCTTTCTCAGATAAACTGGGAGGAGTCCAAGAGTATAAGACAATTGATAAAAGCCACTGCCATATGGTAATAAAAATAAACCTTGGTCACCTATTTGGGTAAGAGCTATCTTTAAGGCTACCTTAAACGCCCTTCCCCTATAATGAGTTGATGACTACCTTATATGCCATCCTAGAGCCTTCATCCAGTAGCTGATGGAAGTAGAAGCAGTCACCCACAGCTAAACACTGAGCCAAACTCCTGGAATCCAGTTGCAGAGCACGAGGTGTGGTGAGCAAAGAGGTCAAGAGCAGGCTGGAGAAACCCACAGAAACAGCTGACCTGAACAGGGGGAAGCTCATGGGCCCCTGTCTGATAGCTGGGAAACCTGCATAGGACCCACCCAGACCCCCTGAACATGGGTGTTAGTTAGGAGGACTGGGCAGTCTATGAGGCCTCTGGTAGTGGATCAGTATTTATCCTTAGTATAAGAATGAGCTTTGGGAGCCCATTCCACACAGAGTGATACTCTCTCAGCCTAGACACATGGGGAGGGCCTAGGCCCTGCTCCAAGTGATATGACACTTTGAAATCCCCCATGGAAGGCCTCCCCCTCCCTGGGAAGCAGAAAGGGGATGGTATGGAGTGGGTGGGGGCAGGGAAGGAGGGGAGGGTGAGAAGAACTGGGATTGAAATGTAAAACATGCTTGTCTCAAATTTAAATAAAAAATATTATAAAAAAAGAAATTTCATGGTAATTGTTGTGGTAGATGGAAAGGCTCTGGACTCTGACAAAGTATACACACATAAAATTGAGTATATATATATATATATATACATATATATATATATATAAATCCATACATCTGATTTTTTCCTCAGTGCAAAATAAAAGCTGATGACCATAAAAAAGTTATTTGAAATATGGGGAGAAAAAGAAAATCAAGAAAAGAATAATAAAATCTTGGGTCTCTAGGTCTTAGTATACAGCTTAGTGGGTCTCGCCTGACCCTGAGAACTGTAGTTCAGATTCCCCTCATCCACATAAGTGGCTGGTAGTGGTAGGCCAGGTCTCACACTTATAATTCGAGTACTTGGAAAGCAAGAGACAAATCCTTGGAGGAAGCTGGTTACTACACACACACACACACACACACACACACACACACACACACACACACACACTCACTCACAGGAAAACAGCAACAACAAAATCATAAGTCTCTGTTTGTCACCAATAAATAGTTCAAGATGCCAAAATCAGGTAGTCTTAAGTTTCACAGGAGTTACGAAGTGAATTTTCTGTGAATAATGATAATTTGGTGGAGAATAGATCGAAATCAAGGGATCCCCACTTCAATCCTCATGTCCCTTTCTACTTTTTTTCTGAAAAAGATCATGAGACATTTGTGCTCTCTACTGCTAGTGGTCTTCCCCTTCAACATCAGTTTAATTGAGGCAGGGCCTGTCTAAAATAACTAAAGCTGACCTTAAACTCACAGTGTAACACAGGATTTCCTGGCCCCTCTGCCTTCTGGCCTCATCTTTCTGCATTCTACAAGGATTTAAATTGGAAAGGTCTGGATATACTTCCTTAAAGGGATCACAATGTTTTCTTTGGTTTATTTTTTCTTCTACTGAAAATTGACTTGAAAGGGGTAGGTGGAGATGATGTCTCAAGGAGAATTTATGCAAGAAAGATATTGCAATCACATTTCCCCATTTCTTAGCTCCATTATATTTGGACTATCAAACAGTATACATATAATGCCTAGTAGTTGCTTATAATGGTGAACAATAAACATTCCAGTTTTCTCTTTCTAAATCTTGCCTTAGGGTTTCAATTTTTACATGATTTTGGTGTAATAAAGACTCTTGATAATATTGAGTGCACATGTACTAAAATTCTTGGATATATATTGAGCTATTTATATTAATTTTTATCATTTTTGTTTGCTTTTGACGCTAAAATATTGTCCATTTTAGGACATTGAATCCTAGCATTCTTGTTTAAATTCTGGGCACTTGTGTTTTTTTGACTGAATAAAATAAAGTCACTCTTCTTGCACAGAATGTATCTAAATTTAGTATTACCTTTCTTCATAAATGCAGAAGGGTAGATGCCCTATCAGTATGTGTAAATCTATATTGATTTATAATAAGGACTTTACATACTCAGTGTCATATAACATTTAGATAGTAAGCTATTTCATAGGTTTATTGAATTAATTTAGTAAGGACTGTCTACCAAATAGCTGCTTAATAGCCATTGTTTGTTATTTTTCAGGGAAAAATGCATTGTTACTTCCTATTTAAAAAAGTAGATTGAGGATGAGGTATGAGAAGACCTAGATTTTAGTTTGGTTTCAAAAACCAGTTAACTATGTGGCTTAACAAAATGTTCCACTTCTGCAGGCCACAGATTTTTTGTTTTTTGTTGTTTTTTAACTAAAAAATTTAAAGATCTGTTATTAACTGTCTCATTAAAATCCACTTTCATATTAAACTTCCACATTTATAACCAAAGAAAATGTATAACGCTATTTTAAATCACCGAGAAGATAATTTAGAGGCATAGACTAAGGTTAAGAAATAAACATTTTCTTAGACTTTTAGGCAATGACCTTGTGCAGAACAAGTAGAAAATTGTTTTGGAACTCTTAAGATTAATAAATATCTATTCAATTTGTACTACCATTAGAACTCTTTAAATTACTAGGCTCAATGATAGGATACAATGGGATTTAGACAGATTTGTATGAGTTACATTACAAATGAAATACTGTATTGTAATCTCGCTATAAGGCTATAGCTACTGCATGTTATCTGCCCAACTACAGCCTTGTCTTGGTATAGTTGTAGTTTGCTCAATTTTGACTGAATGTTAACACTGAATGCTAGAATGTGCCTCGCCCTGGCACTGCTTAGATTCAAATCTATCTGTCAATGGCTAACTCTGCAGCAGCTGGAAAACCTTCTTGGGAACTCGGCCAACTCCTGCTTCTGGGCTGATTTCTAACAGATGTTCTACCTTTGTGAATTCCAACTCTTTACTTCAGCTCCTATCTTTTCCACTAACAAAACAGACCTCTCAGCCATTTAACATGGCTGTGGGAAGCCAGAGTATCCAGGAGATGAAATTAGATTAAGATTGCATTTTACCATTGACATAAACATACATAGCACCTCGCCTCAGATTGCACAATGTTTCTCAGGTGCTTACAAAGGACTAGACATTTTGAGAGACTCAGTACCAGAGCATTCAGATCACAGAACCACAGATATGACATTAAGGCTTTAGTATACAGATATAGGATGTCACTGTAACAGTACTTCACAACTGATCATACAAAACATTTAGGTGAGATTTAAAAGTGTTCAGGGAAACAGTAGGGAACATTAAGAGACAAAGTATACTTACTCCCTCTGGAATTACACACCTGCCATCAATTTTCTGCTTGGGACTGACTCGAGTCTCATTTTTAGGATAGCTACATTAGCATCACTAAATATGAACCAAAACTACAAACAAGGCATGCTTATTTCATGTCACACTTTTTATCTAGTAAAAACTGGGCTTCCCTGCAGCTCTACAATAACTACAAAGCTAAATGGAAATGGAAATTATTTTGTGAGCTTTCCTCCAACTTAAAAAAAAAAAAATGAAAGAGATACCTTGGGACTTATTTTCGAGACAGAGATTGTTGGAATTCTTTATTCTTTTATCAGTTCTGATGCCCAAGGGGAAATCTGTACAACAGACATTGTATGTCTTTAATAATGAAGCAAAGTGCTGTAGCTCAAGTCTTTGGAGCAGCTAAGAAACCCAATTGTATGTAGGAAATGCCTGAAGAGTTTGTTTTACAGAGCTATAAATCTAGCAACATCCAAGGGTTAGGTTCATTGCAGTTGAAGGCAGCAAGTCGAAAGAGATGGAAGCATTTTCCAGATAATCCATAAGGACTGTCTGGGTCTGAGGCAGATTTCCCATGAAGCAAATTCCTTCCTTCTACAGTTGAGAGCTCTAGGATTCCTCCTTGACACTTTTCTGTAGGAACTCAAACACCAGAGACCCTCTCATAAACATCACTTTTAGGATGTTATGTTAAAGGAAAGAAGAAAAATATTGAAAGGTTTCTTAAAATCTTTCTCTGAATAAAAGGTCTCCACTCTGACCCAGTTTGCCAATAATCTCCATTTCAGACAGAAAACTGTGAAGCTTGATTTAACAAATTAGATCTTGAAGATTTTGCTTCTAATGACACTTAGCAACACCAGGCAGCACATTATAAGCCTTAGCCAGCAAACAACAGTGACTAAAGGCTGCTATTAAGCAAACAGACACATTAAAGATGATAATAAAATTAATTGTATTGAAAGCATCAAATAAACATTGCAGGCATAATTTCCATATGGTCCTTTTTTGGAGTTTGAAATTTATGTTTACGTTCTATCCTTTGACACTTGTGATAATCTCAGTCTCAGAATGCAAAGTCTAGGTAGTACCGATTTAAGAAGTTCTCAAAAATGCACTGAGTGTTCTTTCAAAAACATTCAGCAACTGAACAATGTGTAATTTCAGTGAAAGAGGAGTAGTGTCTTGCAGATGTTTTCAATTAACAGAATAGGGCACTGTGGAGAGTTTACTAGTAGCAGATTAGTCCTGTCCTCAGCTGGGACAACTGAGGAAGGCCACCGTAACACATGATCTTAGGTAATGAGCTTTCAGGTTTATTTTTCAATTTAAAATTTACATATAATTTGTAACATGACTATTTCAGAGATAAATTCAATTGAAATTCATATAGATATTCCTCAGAGCACTAATTCACTTATTTGTAGGACATTTAACAGAAAAAAAAAAAAAAAAACATTTCTTGCAAAGTGACATTTGTATTGGTTAATTAACAAATAATAGAGCTTTCATTGTCTTAAGTATTTGAGTAGTTCAAATGAACTAACTCTATGTCTTTATTCCAGAACCCCAAATGTGTACACATACCCTTATGAAAAGCACTCAACCACATTTTTAGACACAGCATGAATATTTGACTTTGTAATCTAGAACAATTTAGAAGCAGAAAATTAGAAGGGAGCATGACTGTATCAGGATGCCATCAAATGGCAGCAAGAAATGACAAGTGACAGCCTGACAGAGAGGGTCAAGAAGAAGCATAGTAAAGAAAAAGTCATTGTAAGACGTAAACACAACACACTGACCCAAGACTTTGAAATGCATAGTCTCTTGAGGCAAATGTCTTCTCAAATAATTACTTTATCAAACACAGTAAAACTGGTAGGAACAATGATAGGACTCCCACACTAGTCAAAAAAGCATTAAATTGTAGGTCTTGTTCTAATCAGGCTAGAAGTACTTAACACTTCAGATAAATGTTCACAGGGGGAGAAAAATCATGTTTTAGAGCATTAGGAATCCAGGTAGTTCATTTCATAGAGTATTTTATCTTCAGCCATGCCAGAGCCTTGCAACAAGGTATGAGACTCAGTCACTGCCAACTGCTGATGGATGGCTCCGTTATCAAAAACAAAGCATGTCATTTATTTGTACACTTAAAAGTAACACACGCCCGAAACGTGTGGTTACACTGCTCAATGTATTCAAAATATTTCCTGGTATCTGTCACTCCTCTTTGATTGTTTTATTATTTTGATAGCCTGTGTCCAATCTTAATATGAAGGGATGTGCAACTTGATTGAGCATGTTTGGCTTATATACCCTTTCAGAGGGAAATGGGAAAGGAATGGATCTGGAGGAGAGGGTAGTTGGGGGGGGAGGGGCTGGAGGAGTAGAGGGAGGGGAAACTGCAGTTGGGATGTAACATATGAGAGAAGAATTAAAACAAAACAAAACAAAACAAACAAACAAACAAAAAACCCATGTCTCAAAATATTTGGTAGTAGAAATAACAGAAAAGTCACAAATGATTTAGGAAACAAACGTATTTGTTTAAGTAGTTGGATATCCAGAAGTGGACAAAACTTAATTCCTGTGTAATTCCTCAACTGTGGTCTTCAGCAGATTGGCTTCCTTTATGATTTTAGCTGTTCCAGATTTCCTGTGTCCATAAATGAATGTGAGTGTCAGTGACAAAATAATGACAGTCTTTATTTTCCCCGACTCTCATCTTAAAGCTTGCACTTGGGTCTTCCAAGTAATCCTGCTACTACAAAACAGACTTTCACAGAATGCTATTCCGTTCCTGGCTCAGGCCTGGGGAATTGTAGCAATCATTGCTAAGTAACACATCATGGCCCTGAGACAATCGTGCCAGTACTGGAGGATGCAGGGAAATATGGCTGTGGGAGAATTAATACATGTAAGAAGACTCAGGTTGTTTGGAGGATAAACAGCAAAGGAAATGACAAATACTCACAAATATTTATTCATGTGTGAAATTTGGTATCTATACATAAAAAGTTTCTGATTCCTTTAGATCCTTCCTTTACTATAGTCTTTTAAATTAAAAAAAACCCACTGTATTTAATAATTTAATTTTTTTATCTCAGCAGCTGAAATTCAAAACAACCAAATGAAGAATATTAGAATATTCAATTAATTTTTATCTCTTATTTTTCCAAAGTGGTAACACTGGCCCTTTCCCTAGAGAAGTGTTGTAGTTTTAATAAAATAAATTTTAATGATTTTATTTTTTCTTCAAGATTTTCCACATTTGAGTACATTATTCACTCCACATCTTGCCCCAGATTTTCCCTTGCCTCCCTACCCACTACCTTCATGTTCCTTCTCTCTTTTAAAAATGAAATAAATAGCCAGGTGGTGGTGACAAATACCTTTAATCCAATGCACTGAGGCAGAGGCTGAGACAGAGTCAGAGTCAGGTGGATCTCTGTGAGTTCAAAGCCAGCCTAAAGTACAGAGTGAGTTCCAGGAAAGCCAGGTCTATACAGAGAAACCTTTTCTTGAAAAACAAAACAAAAAAGAAAAGAAAAAAGGAAACAAACAAAAGTACCATAAATCATGGAACACAGCTCGTGTTGGCTGAAGACTCCTGCTGAACTTTTCCTGGAGTATGTTTCTCATATCCACTGTCAATCCAAGGAAGAAAGCTAATGCCAGGTTCTTAGTCTCACTGGAAATATCCATTAAGGCCACTCTCACATTGTGGAGCCTTAAACCTAAGTTTTAAAAGTGGTTGGTTACTTCCATAACAACTGTGCTACTACTGCACCGATGTGTACATGGAGTTCTTAATTGATCTAAGTAATAAAAACCTGGAGTCAGATACAGTGAAAATGCCGAGAAATCAGAGAGAAGGAGCAAGCCATGATACACCGTGCCTCCTTAGCATCTCAGCAGACAAGAGAGCAATTTCTTCTTTCTCCCTGCTTATATCCGGTTTCTGCCCAGCTAGCTCACTTCCTGTCTGTCTATATAGACCTTCAGACTCCTAGGGTTAGCTAGTAGCAAGCTCCATTCCCTGCCCATCAGACAGGCTTTATTTGTACAAGCAAGATAGCACATTTCAGCACAGTGAACGTTGAGTCATGGACATTGAGACTCAGCTGGATTTCTTCATGTTTGGTGACATAAGCATGTGGTATTTTCACCAGTAGTGAAGCGTTAGAGGGTAGGTAACCAATAGCACTGACAATATCCTGTAATATTTGGGGGATATATAGGTTTCCACTGGCCAACAACTCAAAAAATATGTAAACCATTCCTGGTATCTAGAATTTTATTTAGAAGAGTATGGTGTATAGTCAGAGTACTACCCTCTTCTTTGTATGGCAGCTCTATTAAAAACTCCCTTTATATACATATACCTTTTAGAAATCTTTTGAAATAAATCGGTTCCCAAATGGCTTTTTTCAAAAGAAGTTTAGTGTTAGTTAGCCCTCCCCATGTTTCCCCCTCTACTGTGCCTTACCATTCCTCTCCACATCTTATACCCTTGTTCTAATTTCCTTTTTTAACATTATATTCTATTTCCCAGAGCAGTGCTTTTAATGAGTGGCTGGATTTGCTTTCCTTCCTCGTTTTCACATGAACTTGCTTTTCTGACAGCAAGAACTGGTTTAATGATAAGAGTGTGATTCTAGCTCTGTCCGTCATCATTCCTTTCACACACACCCCCACCCAACACTGATTGGTTCAGAATGTAGGCACCTGGCCAAACACAGAGCTGGATGCTTCCAAAAGACTTTTATGAAGAATTTTGGGAAACCACGGTGGGTGGTTGAAAGCTGGTTTAACTTATCCTTTAAAAATACTGTACGTGTCCATGGTTTCAGCTTGTGGGGAAAACAAGATTAAAAAAAAAAGAAAGAAAGAAAACAAAACAAAACAAAAAGGGAACACAAAGAAGTCTCTGTCTCCCTTTTTCTCCCTCTCTCTCTCTCTCTCTCTCTCTCTCTCTCACACACACACACACACACACACACACACACAGAGAGAGAGAGAGAGAGAGAGAGAGAGAGAGAGAGAGAGCATTTAAGCACCTGATTCTTCTCATTCTATTTTTTTCCTGGCAACATTCTAGCCATTTACTTGGGTAGAATTTCCAAGAAAATGTTCTGTGTAGTTACTTGTGGAGTTATGAGTTAGGTATTGCCAACTTGCTTTCTCACAATGACGTACTGATTTATATTACTGGCATATTTCATCATAAATCAGTGAGTGCTTCATTGTTGAAAACTCCATGATGGATAACTCTAAAATGCACACAGTAACACAGAAAAGTGGGACTTGTAACACAGTCTCCTCTTGTGAAAGATAAATAGTCTCTGGGGTCAGGCACGCCTGAATTTAAAAATGAATGTCCTTCCTGCTCACTAGTCATTTCAATTTTGGACAGATGCTTGAAATCAATCACATCCATTATACAACAAGGCATATTAATACCTAGCCAGTGTCCTGTTTTAAAAAAAAACTCAGAATTTAATTAACATCCTTTTAGCGAAAGAGATCTGCTCTACTTACAATTTGAACAAAATTGTGATAGCTAGGGAATGCACATTGCTGATTTGTCTTTAAAAAGATCTCAGTGTGTAAATATATGATTTTAGAAATCTCCTTAACATTTAACTTTTTGATGTTTACAAGGTGCAATGTTTTAAACATCGTTATATTTCAATCAGGTTAAAAGTGAAAACTTATTTTAATGTATAAAAACTGAGGAATGCTTAATTGTAAATTTCAGAGAAATATACACAAATAGTACCTTAAAATAAGATAAATAGCAAGTTTGATATAATTCTATCGAATATAACTTTACATAGTGATGTCACTAATCCAAGTATAATGTAACAGAACCACATAGGACTTTAGTATACCAAGAAAACTAATCTAGTCTTTATGTTCCCTCTGATTCCTTTGTTAACACTTTGCTACAATAAATGTCTATTTGGGGGTAATTTATGAGTATTGTAAGAAAAATGAAAAAAAAAAGGCCATCAAATTGCTTTGTAAGTTTTCCAATTACATATACAATTACATACATACTTTAAATCTATACAACCAGGCTAAATTTATGCATTGATGAATTTTCATAGTATAATCATGAATCTATATGGCTTATCAGAATTCCAGTATTGATAGATATGACTTTGTAGGTTTCTTCACTTAATCTGCAAGTTATATAGGAAATATCCATTAGTATATATTCTTCTGATTTGAATTATTTTAAGGGCTTGATGAATCATTTCAGCAAGTTCACTTTAATTCAATGTGAATACTTGATTGCTTTCCTTAAATTTTAAATTTATATGTATGCTCACATCAGGAAAGTACCTTAATTATTTAAAGCTTCCCTTAACATATGCAGATATAAAACAATAGCTTTTTGAAGGTAGAAACATTTTGTACATCAGAAGAGACTAGAATAAAGGGTTGGGACTAGAATCACTGCTGTTTTTCATTTTCTTACATTCATTTGTCAGCTAAAGGTTACTTTACAGGTCATTCCTTCTGATGAGAGAATCAAGGAATCATGTTGAGACCTAGGCTTTTGTAAGTAAAAGATTATTCTAATTCTCTGAATGGTAGTAGAGCATGTAAATATGATGCTACATTCAATTTGGGGTTTCTTCATTATCAAACACAGATAACCTGCATATACAAAAATGTGTAAGTACAATTTTTCCTCAGTTTTGTCAATTTCCTAATATTTTGTAAAATAAGAGAGGAAAATTCTCACATGCCAAGTCCCTTTGTAATTCTCCCACAACATTCAGCCTAAAAATGCTGAGGATACACATTCTATGAGAAAATGATGGGGTTCTGCATAAAACTGGAACTCTATTAGGAGGGAAGAAGTCTAAGTAGCATAGGGGATTGATTGAAAGGGGGCAGGA
Source organism: Phodopus roborovskii (assembly GCF_943737965.1). NCBI lineage: Eukaryota > Metazoa > Chordata > Mammalia > Rodentia > Cricetidae > Phodopus > Phodopus roborovskii. The sequence continues at coordinate 11,717,235 of NW_026126470.1, read as the reverse complement.
TATTTGGATTGTGCTGCTGACACTTTTCCTGGGAAAATGGAAACAAATGTCTGTTTACTATAGGTACAGAAACAATGAAAGTAAGGATTGCACCAAAGTCCAGCTTGGAGAGCTAGGAACCTGTCTGGGTACTTACAGAACATGAGTGAGGGGGGTCACTTGCTAGATATGGTTGACACAACAACAGCTACACCATCTGCCCGCGAGATGTAGCCATTGTTATAACAGAATCAAGGATCATGGTGAAAGAGGAGACAGAAAGAAAGGGAAGGAAGGCAGATGTGAAGGAGAGCTGTGCAAACATGCACAAGATTAAGTCTGTCAAATATGGGGCGAGTACTCCCCCCCACCACCTGAGAAGCTATGGACAGTCAACGGCTAGTCAGAGAATTGATGGAAGGTATCAGTTCTCCTTTATAGGCTGGCCATGGTTTTGTGTACATGAACAAGCACTGCAGGGTTTCCAGGTTACTAAAATAAAAAAAGAAAATGGAGAAGATTAAGATGGAAGGAAGACAGGTTGAGAAGCACTAAGAGATGTGGGTAGGAGGTAGTGATGGATGGATATGATCAAAATACTTCATATAAATGTAGGTCTTCAAAGAGTATAGAGAATATATTGTCAAAAGTATTGAAAATAAAAATAATTGTAAAAGAAAAATAGATTTCTTTGCATTTAAACCTTTTCTTTACTGTAATGAAACACACACATAGAGATCTCTGTAAGTACAACCCTAGCAATGAAGAAGCTTACAGTTTCCCCAAATGTTGGGTAGAGACACTTAGTGTTGATTTGCATAATGCATTGAGGTTACCGGATGTGTTTTGCACCACTCTCCTACTGGATGTCAAATAGGGGGAGGGAGGCAGTGGATTCTAGCACACGGTTTCAGAGCAGAGTTCTGGTTTGTTGCTATGAACACTGATGCCATTTCTAAGTGTTTTGATGAATGAAATAGCATGTAGTAGTCATTAAAAAGTTATTGATATAAAAACAAATGTATGAGTGAGAGGGCACTGATGGATTTGAAAATTTCAGAGGAGGATTTTTAGTAATTGTCTTTAGAAGTCCATATGTAAAGGAGGCAACAATTAAGGTATCAGTGCCTCACAGGATTGTTTTCCTTCTGTTGAAATTACATTTCTTCCTCATATAATATATCCTAATTATGTTTTCAACTCCTTCTACTCCTCACAGTTCCTCCTTACCTCCCCTCTCATCAAAATCCACCCCCTTGTCTGTCATTAGAAAATGGACCTCAGATGATAATAAAACAAGATAAAATCTAATACTTTGGAATATGATAAAACAAACCAACAAATGGAAAATGGCCCACAATAAGCAAAGAAAGCAGATATAGATGCAGGGATCCACTCATTTGCATGCTCAGGAATCCCATAAAAACACTCAACTGTAAGCCATAATACATACGCAAAAGACCTGTACAGCAAAAAGAGACAGCATATAATTGAAAAACACAGAAATAAAATAGAATTTATAAAGGAAAAAACAGAGAGAAAGAAAGAAAGAAAGGAAAGTCCTGATAGGACATTATGAGACAAGGAACTTCCAAAGATGCATTGAGTTCATTTTCTTCAGGCCATCCACCGCTGCAGCATCCGCTGCTGTGAAGGAAGCCTTTCCATAAGAGAAGTTTGTTTCCCCAGTGAGACTTCCTTGGAGGAAACTACATTTTCATTAGTGAGTTGCTATCAATTTGGGATAGCTATGAGTTAGAAATGTTTTCCTTTCTTAGGGAGACCTATCTGCCCCCTTTCCCTTGTATCCCCTTACTCTATATATTTTGAATCTAACCAGAGACTAAGGAACTAGAAATTGTAAGAAGATGGTTAAAAAAAAAAATCAGCATGAAATTCAGAAAAAGTAGGGACTTCACATAAGGACAGCAAAGTCAGTATGGTGAAATCTTCAATACATTACTACATAATGAAAATTAATCAGGTCCTATTTTGTGGCCACCATGTAATCATGTAAAACATGATGTACTTCTTTTGCTATAGTTCAGCTGGAAATATATAGCTATTTCCTCCAATTCTCATCTCTTCCCTGTTTCAATTAGTTAAAAGCATCAATATATTCAATCTTTACAGAAGACTGAAACCATCAAATTCCATGACTCAGGAATATACTAAACATGGATTTACTAATTCTACCTCTATTTCTGGGGTGTTTTGAATGAGAACTGTCCCTTTGTGTATCTGAAAACTTTGTCATCTCTTGGTGGTGCTATTCAGGAAAGCAATGAGTCTTTTGGCAATGAACCAATGTGGAGCCTTGCTGGCAGAAGCAAGGCACTTGGGCTTTGAAGTTCTCTGGCATTCCCCAAATTCTTGATCTTTCTGCCTGCTTCCTGCTTGCAGATGAAATGCAACCAGGGAGCTCCCTGTTCCTTGTATTCCCTACCATGCTGGATTCTCTGCAACCATTAGTTAAAGTATCTGCTAAAATAAATTCTTTTCTCCTTAAGTTGCTTTTGGTCATGGTATTCTCTCACAACAATAGAAAGGTAACCAAAGCACACCCTCATCACATTCTACCACACATGCTCATCTTTGTAATGCCTAACTCCCTTTGTCCTCTGCCAGGTTGTGTTATATCTACATGTATTGCCCAATACTGCTCTATTTGCTTTTATTGATCATGTTGGTTCTTTTTGCGACTATGAATGTAAATTCTGCTCAGTGTTTGAGCCAAATTATAAACCTCTATTTAAAAAAAAAAAATAAGGAAATAGCCCCACGTGTTGTGATGCTGCTGTCCCAGTTTTATTTCTATAATCATTTTCTTGTTTTATCTTTTTAAAATTTGGCTATTTGAGAGACAATTCCATGCCATAAAATTATAACTCATTTCTTAAGGAAATTTCTTCTGTTTTTGTCAAGGAGTTTTTTTTTTTTTTTTTTTTTTTTTTTTTTAATGCTGACCATTCTCTATGATATTCTTTGCATTGCTCAATGAATTCTTATCAGCATTTACCATATGAACTACATCTTTTGTAACTCTGTTATTTGGTTAAGTAAGCTTATGATAAAGACATCACTAATGCTATCAAGGGCAAAAGATAAGTGGACAATTGTTGCAGGTGGACATTATCATTCCGACCATAAGTTTTGACTATTCATTTCATATATCTTCATTAAAAGACACCCCAGTGACCTGAGCCTTAAGCTTCAGGGAAGTCGATTTAATTTATGATTTTATAAGCAAGGGAGTCCAGAAACTAGTCTATTCAACTTTGTGATAGGAGGCAATATTCCTAACCATCTGAAGGTCAATCATGAGGAAAACTGCAGCTCAATAAAAGAAATTAAAAAAAGAATAATTTTAAACTGATGCATAACACACTGTTTCGTTGCAATTAATTCTATTTTCCACCTCTTTACTCTAAGACAGTCCAAACTCAAGACATTCTAATTATTTTCATACCCCAGAAAACACTTTTAGGAAGAATTAAGTGTGAAAGTGACTTAGGTTCAAAAGTAATGCAATTATTCCTATGCTTCCTACTTGTATTGTACACAATCAGGACACACTGTGGAAGTGAAAACCGTTTAGTGACTCATGAGTCCCACTAACATGCTGCCTCTCACTGTGTATGGCTTCCACTGTCTTCAAAAGGTGAGAGTCATCTAAGGGAACACCCTCTTCCTTGACCTGCAAAGGCAAATAGCCCCGCCTGTATAGCCCTCTGAGTTCACCACACTATACAACAAAACTACACTTAGATCTCACTATTTTAGAGCCAGTGAGGGTCACTGGAGGACCTTTTAGAAACAGAGAAGGCAAAATATCAAGAGGTAAATGATATGTCTAGGTAAACATTCTTGTGGAATATTAATTTTTTTAGCCAAATAAATTCAGACTGTTCCATGCAAAATTGTGGTGTAATCTCTATTCTGCTTTGTAAAACAGAAAGCAAACCATTGCATTTAATGCATTAAGATTCAAGTTTGTATAACCATGTAATAGAAAATCATTATGTTATTATATTATGCATATACAATGTAAATATAATAAATTACTAATAGTGGCATAGTTTTAAATAAAGATATGTTTCTGCAGCATGTCATATGAAATCAGAGGGAGGGGAATATAGTGTCAAGATTTAAGATGCATTCCACAATTGCATTAAAACCCAACCCACCCACACAAATGTGCTAGATGCTTTCTTTAATTATCCCCTGCAGGATAATTAGAAATTGGCTTTGGGACAAGAGTTCTGAAACATAGAAGAAAGTCTCTACATCTTAGGTAGAAGTTGGAGTGATGGGTCAATTGGCTTTCATCACCATTCACACACACGCACGCACACACACACACACACACACACACACACACACACACACACACACCACACTTCCAGAAGGATAGCAGATAAGAGAGAAAAAGGTGTGTGTACAGACATGCTAAACCAAAAAATGAGATATGGTCATCTCCCGGTTTATAGTTTGATAAGAACCATCTTAATCAAGTTCAAGTCATCATGAGATAGTAAACATATCTGCAGTTTGTCTCAGGTCTCCCATTCAAAGTCGCCAAGCTACTGGACCTCACTGTCTATCCTTTGTCTGTCAGTTTGCTTGTTTCAGGAAGAGAAAAATTACATTTTTACAGTACCTTGGTAAGGAATTCTTTCATTTGATAGAAAAAGAAAAATAAATTATATTGACAGAAAATTTTTTAGAAATATAGTTCATAGTGTGTGTGTGTGTGTGTGTGTGTGTGTGTGTGTGTGTTTGTGTGTGTGTGTGTGTGTGGTGGGGGCTTCCCACAAAAAAAGTAGAAGATCCTACAGTCTGACATACTTTTCTGAAAAAGCTACATGGAGAGCTGAAAAGGCACCCTACAGTTGTATGAATTTAATAGCATATTTGTAAAGAATGATAAAGTATCTGACTGATATGGATGAACATTCATTGAATACATATACAGAAAAATTCTTTCTTCTTACACAAAGCTTTGTTCCTCTTTAGTAAACATCTTTTCTTTCAATCTGTCCGTAGTAACTATATATTTTCAATTCTCCAAACTTCATTTTACCATCCTGACTCAGACATCCCTTTTAACAATGCGTTTTCTACCAATAAAAGGTCACCTTCTTGATTTATGGCTGATGTAGCACTATTATCTCCCTAGGGATAGTTCTTTTCTTCATTTTAATTCTCAGGTAGCTAAGTACTGAGATTTTTTTTTAAGCCTTCACAAAATTTACCTTATCCGTGAGTCAAAATGATGTGCTACACTCTATTAGACGAGGCAGACAATGCTTTTAGTCACATTCTGTCAGCCCCTGTAGAAACCGTTGCAAACCCCTCCCAGCCGTTCAGTCCTCACCCTGACCTTCCCTGTGCTTCTCAGTGGAGTGGCCTCTTCACTCTATTTCTAGGTGAAGAGAAAGTGCTCTCTCTCAGCACCTACCCCTTTCCTCTTCTCGGAGTCACACGTGGTCTGCTCTCTCCCGCTTTCCAGATTCCTTCTCTGCTTTTTCTGAATATACACCTCTACTTTTAACTATTTGCTAGCTTTTTCTCCTCCACAAAACTCATGCTTTTCTTTAAGAAGAGAGAGTATGATTTTTTTTTTCTCAGAGTTCAGTCTTGTTGACTGAAGAACATGAAAACCGCAATCGCACCTTTACCGAGCATCATCTGCCAAGATTCCACCAATTCTCAAGGATTTTCAGTCTTCTGACATCCCAGCAATTTGGTGATACTTTTCCCTCCAAAACTCACTAAGAGTGCTCTGCATGGGAACCCCGAGGTTTTTTTTTGTTTGTTTGTTTGTTTTATGGTCTTCCTATGTAACTCAAACTCTTTTCAAACATGTTACCTCTTGCCTTTTCCACCAAAAGACTGGGGTTAAAGGCATATGCCCCCACACCTTACCTCCCATTTGCCATACTTTTGCTTTCTCTTACCTCAAAGCAACATTTCTTATATTATTACATTATATCAGTCCAAGAATTCATGTTTCTGTAAGCTACCATGAAGAACTCTCTCACTTGTTCATGGAAGTACTTGTAAGTGCCCAAGTATGGTAATTTCTATTGTTAGTTTTACTTAGTACTATTTTGTAGATGGAATTCAAATTTACTTTGTATCTCTAAACTTCCTGAAGTATGTTTGAAGTTTTACAACCTTCTGATATACTCAGGTAAATCAGCATCATTCCTTTAAGTCTACAGGGCTTACATTAATCATAAATTTGCTTCTAAATTCTCTACTACTACTACTTACGACATCCTCACTTTTTACCTTCAGCTTTTAAAGGTATTGATTCTTTTTTATTTTCGCAACTCTTATGCCCTAGCCATTGTAAGATTCTAACTGCTTAACAAGCTCACCACCAGCAGCTCTAATACATGAGTTTCAGTTTTCACATTTTAGTTAAATAATACAAGTTCTAAACAACATATTTCATCTACCATGATATAGTAACTAAGTAATATGCACAAAAACATGAGAAACTAGCTATTTAGTTGACAACTCATTATACAAATGTCAAACAGGCATCATGATCAGTGACTAAGGCCATTACTTCCTTCAAAAGATATCGGTGACTGGTTATATCTGTATTGTAGCTTATGCACAGAAAGTAGGGCATGCGATCATTATTGGACTTGTCTCCTACGAACAATTTAAAAGAGTGAATATAGAAGAGGGACATTGTCATGAACCATGGAAGTGCTGTCATGAGAAATGTCTAGGATAATACTGGAAGGCAATGCAAATCCAATGCAAATGGAAAACAAGCTGGCTATGGAAATAGTGCTGTGCTCCATATTTGAGACAACCTACATGCCTAGCAAGGCTTGCACCAGTCTCTTCTATGAGAGCTAACTGACACAGATAAAGAAAGAGCTAATGATGAAAAGGATGTAGACTGTCCTGAGAAAGAAGTGATGCCTGTACAAAACTCCACATCAAAGGAATTCTTGGAGATATCTCACAGCACTGAAATTTAATTTTGTGATATAGAACACTGAAAGCTGCTTCAAACTGGAAAAAAAAAAAAAAAACAAATGCAATTCACAAAGACATAGAAAAGATCTTCTTTCCACCAAGCTACATGAACAAAAGGCAACCAATGTTCAAAGCACTCTTGATACATTTTTAAATGTAATTTCTTTTATATCTTAGCCACAATTTCCCCTCTCTCTTCCCAGTCCTTTCCATCTCCTCTCTGTTTCCACTCCTCCAACCCTCCCCTCCTGCCTTTCTGTTTAGGAAAGGGCAAGTGTCCCATGAGTATCAACAAAACATGGCATATTTTATACAAAGAGGTAAACAGAGTGTCAGTGATTCTGATGTTTTAAATCACTGTGCTATATAGCAAATAAATAACAGTGCTGCTATTTTTCCCATTCCCATATGATTGTAACTGCCAGCGAGTTTTAATACATTAAGACGTAACATATATTTTGTGAAACAATTCTCATTTTCTTCTTGATGATTAAAACCACTCTGAATGGTTTTCTTTTCACAGTCATCTTTATGTTTCTTCATTACTCTGCCAAGTGAAGAGTGGGCACAATATCAATTCCTTCTCAGCAATCTTTGCATATGTCTTGTGCCATATACTGGGTGTTCTTTCTCAGCAACTCCCTTACTCGGCTTAGAGAAAGGGCATGAGCAGATGGCAGAGAGGGAGTTTTGCCAGTGGCTCTCAGATATCCTCCCGAGAATTACCCACTTCCGTGCTGCAGGCAGCTGTGATAATCAACTGTTGCTTCCAGCAGAGTCTGGGCATCCTCCTGAGAACCGCTGACTTTGGTGCAATGGAGAATGGTTCATGGGCTGAAGATTTCTCCAACTCTTTTAGAAGAAACTACTGTGTGTTTGGAATACTCCTTGTGATATCCATTTTCCCGATTGCTCCTTAGAATAGACGTAGAACATCTGTGGCCAGAAGTACTTCATGGATAAAGAAAACACTTAGGGATAAAACTTTGTGCTGTTCATATCTCCTGGTTGGAAAATAAAATATTACTCTCTAAGACAAAATGACTAACACTCATTTTCAGTATCACTTATAGTTACCATTCATATAAATATGGAAATCAAATATGGAAAATCCAAAATTCTTTTGCATGAATGGCCATTGTGAAGGAAGGTGATACATTGACATTAATGAACTTTCTGGATTCAAGGAGTGACCAGAAAGCTACAATGTCTGCACGTGGATGGAAATGATCAGTTCTCTCTGATAGGCTTCAGGCTGATGGATCTGAAACAAGCCCAAAACTTTAGTCTACAGGTTGCAAATTAAATTTGCAGCCTTATTTTCTTCAGTAAGGTGTTACAGGGTATTGGCGGCATACATACTTGAGATAGATAGGAAAAGAGAGTGGTCTGAGGAAGGAACAAGGGCTTAGGAGAAGACATTTAATTATGTTGTTGACAAAAGCACCTGTGGGCCTTTTAAACGTAACTAGTTCTTATTGTCACCTATGTAGTTCTGCTAAAACTACTGTGGCCTCAAGCTGCCAGTATCTCCACAATCACACTGCATAGGTAGTTGTTAAGACTCTGAAGTGGTTCACTTTGAAGAACACTTAAATGCAAGAAGAGCATTTGGAAACTCCACTCAGATGTGCACCATTACAGAGTGGATCAAGCTGGCCTGCATTCTTTGTCTTGGGTGTCAAGTCTTAATTCATGAGCAATGTGTTCCTGAGCCACAACTTTCCAAAATCAATGCAGAGGGAAAATTAGCCTGGCAACATTGGGTCAAGGACATGCTAGTGGGTTAGTCACAGGGGAAACTGGGGGTTTAAATATTGAGATGTTTCCAAGGAGGATTTTACAATGCTGTGGTAATAGCCCCAAACTATTGACTCCACAATCCTGCCCATCATGGGCTTTTTAGGAAGATTTACTGACAACTCACTTCAATTATGATTCATTTCTTGCAACTGCCATTGTTTACTTTTGTTTCATTTGTAGGATTTTTTTTTCTTTTTAAGAATTTGATATTTAAGTACCTTGTACTGTGTAAAAGTAAGAAACAGAATTCCATATTCTTAGTCTTTAAGGCCATTTGTAGACTATCGCCCCCTATCATTCCATTGTCTTCCTGTGTGTTTTGTAGAGTCTGAACTTCAACTTCCCTTGGACATTGATTCATGATGGATGAATCAGTGTGTATGTAGGGGAGCATTCTACATAATTTCCTATTTCCACTATGCTAATATGCTTGCCTTCTATCTGACACTTCAGTCTTGCTCAAGTATTACATAGCCAGGACTTCAATTTATCAATTGAAATTATTGTCTTATTGATAAGTGAAATTTCTAAGGTTGAACTTGCTATCTATAACAAAGTCCTATAGATACATTAGTGAGTATATAAGAACTAGTACTTTCTGATATGAAATAAATACAGAGAAATGATAGTTTATAGATGTGTGACTGGATTAACAATGTCAGAAATTGAGTGTTCTCTTTTCCCCTCTGCATTTTACTATGCAAAGTTTTCACTTGGTAAAGGCAGGTATGGATCTTCAGAAATTTTGTCCATGTTCAATACAACTAATGGGGAAGGGAGAGGCTGATTTTTGCAAATGCTCCAGCTTCCTCCCTGTAAGGGACAATTCTTAAGTATTACCTAACTTCTCTCTTTGCATAGAATTTAGTCATATGGCTAGAAACATGTTTTGGCACATGAATAATGGTTCTATTTTTAAATAAAAGACAGAGGAATGGACATTAGTCATGATCAGAGAGATCTGCTTGCTCCACATCACCTGAGGTCAAGTTATTTTAGTTCTTTATGTTTCTGTTCCCAACAGGAGTAACAGGGTCTCAATACATGAGTAAATAATGGACAAATGAATTACAATATCCTTAAATAAAGGACACGTGAACAAGCTATTGGAATGCTGGGATGGATCCTAACATTATACAATGACAGGCTCTCACAAGCTCTAGGGTTGGATGGATGGGTGAGACAGGAGTTATTTTTCATTTAGAAACAAGGAAAAAAAAAAGCAGAATATTCCTAACTTCTTTTCTATGGCTAGCTGTGAATAAATATCTATTTCTCTTTTCTTAGGTGATATAAGTATATAAATGAATGAAAATTTAATAAAGTACAGATAAGCACTTGCTTTTGCATTATGTAGAAAATTCATCATTGTTGCCAACATACTTAATGTTTTACACATTATAATAAGAGATTCAACATCCTGTTTTATAATGGTGTGCCAAATGAAACAAAAACAACAACAACAACAACAAAAACCTTCATGAATCTTGTAAACCTTGCTGTAAACTAATGAAATATCAAGGGATGCTCCAGGAGTCCTCATTAGCTCTAAGTGGTTCCTCTGCAACTAGTTCCAAACAGAACACCTAGCTACAAACTATACTATTGCAATCAATCCATATGTCAAACATTTGTTATCTTTATCTATCTAGCTGTGTATCCATCCATCATGAATTTAATAACTTGCTCCAGAAGTTATTTGATGACTTACAAACATACTACAGTAATTTATATTATATTAAAATTTAAATGTACAGGCAATTCCAACAAGGCAAGAGAAGATTAGTCTAGTAAAAAATAAGAACAAACAGATCAATTTAGGGGCTCAGTAACTAAATAAAAATCCATCATGACATCTCACTTTCTTCCTAGAAATACATTAGTAGTCTGGTTTTAAATTTTCATATAATGCAGGGAATATCATTCCTTGTAGAGATGTAATTAAATACCCATCAGGATAATTCTGTGCTTAGGGAAATAAAATTGCTCACATGGGTTATGTCAAGAGAAATGTAAACTACATGACAAGGTGACAGTAAGGACACAATGAAAACCGAGATACAGACACACACACACACACCACAACCATACACACACAAATTTGAAAAGGAATTACAGGTCTTGTAAACATAGGATGAGATCGGTGTACCTTTAACTTCATGTATCCAAATCTTTTAGTCAAATACAATGTTTGTGAAGGAGTTATTAATGTTTTCAGTGGATCAGGATTAAGCTAAACAATATTTAGAAGCTTGGCAAACATCATGTTAAATGATGTTATTATTGGAATTAACTAAGTCTTTAACTTGCATTTTGAGTCAGTGAAGGAAATAGAGTGTATGAGATCTCCCATGTTTAGCTGACAATTTGGGATGACAGTGTGCTATGTTTTCATTACACCTTATTGCTTTTATTACTTACCTGATGCAGGAAAATTCATCCTCTCCCACTACTAAAGTCACGACAGTGTGATGGAGTTTTAGCTTTTGGGGTAGGACACAGGGAGAGTTTAAAATACAAACCTAACTTTGTCCTTAAATTATTTTTCTTTTTCTGTCATGTGCTTGGATTTTTACATTCCAGAAAGCATACCAAGGTGGAGATGGAGAAGGGCTCCTGTCCCAGAAAGCAAGATGACATGAATCAAATGCTTTTTTTTTTTTTTAATTGTTTTTCAGTCATTACGCTTTTAGGATTAACAATTAAATCTTCACTGCTACCTGAGTCGATTTTTGAAAATCATCGACAAATAATTTTTTACTTTAAACAACTGTTAATTAGGCCAGGCTCTCCCACCCCTAAACCACTGTTTTAGGGCTGTTTTGTTTCCCTGGAACAATAGATATAATTTGTTTTAAATGTAATTTTTTTTTTCTATAAGGATCTGGGCATTCAGGTATCTGGATTTACTTCTCACATTAGGAAAAATATAATTCTCTAGCTGAACTGTGCACATTTACCCACTTGTACTAGTTTCTATCTGGTGTCCTATGTAGGATAAATACCAACTTTGTCATCTCCTTTTTCTTCTCCTACTCTTGCTCCTCCTTGTGTGTTATTTTCTTTTCTAATCTAGTATTTTGTTGAATATCTCTGTGCCAATTTATCTGGACAGTTAATATTCAGTTTTTGAAACACGAAACTAGGCATTGTGAAGGAATTTGAAAGAGTTAACTTTAAAGGTTACCTCTAATATTACTGTGGATATTTATCCCATCACTTTAACACCTTACGTGCAAGAATACATTTCTGAGTAGAAGGAATTCTGCTTGAAGGTTACATCAGTGCTTGCCTAAGACTTCAGTAGCATTATTAAGAGGTGAGGTCTTGTTGGAAAAAGTATGTCATTGTATTGGAGGGCTTTGAGGTCTCTTTTGCCCAAGCTTCCCTCAGTGTGATTATCAATCAACTTCCTGTTGCCTCTGAGTTATGACATAGGACTCTCAGCTCCAGCGTCACCTCTATCTGCATGCTGCTATGTTCCACACCATAATGATAATGGACTGAACCTCTGAAACTGTAAGCAAGCCTCCTCAATTAGATGGCCTTCTTTATAAAAGATGGCATGGCCATGGTGTCTCTTCACAGCAATAAAAACTCCTAACTAAGGCACCTTTGTTTTAAGGAATTGTTTTCAGCTCCCAAGGAAGCAAAAGACTCACCTTGTATTACTCACCCCAGTTAATCAGTTCTCCAAGAAGTCTGGATGCCATAAAAGGTATTTCACATCAGAGTCAGCAAACAAGGTTCTAGCTCCTCTAACATTTCATTCTACCTCCTCTAACGAACATATGTACAACAAACACCATAACACAAAACAATCAAAAACAATGTGAAAATTGAATGCCAGGTAAGAACTAGGACAGCAGAATTCATGGCTGATCTTAACTTCCTACAGAAAACTCCTAGAGCAGTTAACAGTTTTGTAGTCGGTGGAATTTTGTGTTGAGAAACAATTCAGATATCTAATGGCATGCTCTGGGGGAATACTTGCTTGAGATTCATCTCAGAGTGTGTAAGTCATAGTCCTCATGGTCTGTGTATTATAAAAGGATCTTCCAGTATCCTGAAAGACAGCTGTACCTGGAATGAGGAAGCAAGGGTCTTGGCTCTGAAAAGCCTTATTCCTCCCTCCCCTTGCTGTGCCTGTGGCCATGCTTCTGGCCTGACATTTAAATGACAAGACAAATTGTACATGAAATAAACATCGAACAAGTTATATACTGTCTCTCTAAATGAGGCAGTGATTAAAACAAAAATGTCAAGCAGCAATTAAATATGAAGCATAATACTGAAAGTGGATTAAAACAAAATAGGCCAGGCAATAAATGATCAAATCTAAGAAATTAATAAAAATAACCAACTTTTAAAGAATCTGACAATGTTTACCGGTGTAGAAGAGTATAACAAACTTCTAGATGCGTCAACTATTTCCAACTGTCATGAAAATTTACCTTTCCTCAATTTTCCTTTGAAGCATTTATAAACTTCTCAAATATTATATCAAATAATTATATGAATATGCAAATCTAAACCATATATTGACATCTTATTTAACTATACTATAATTATCACATCATTAATACTAATTTCATGTAACAGTACAAAATTAACACTAATTTCATTGTAAGACCTTCCTAATCAATATTCATATGTTCTTTAATACATAAACTATCTCTTTCATAGGACATAAATTTAAATTGAGGTCTAAATATGGTATGTGGCAATGTCTCTTATGTAGCTTTAAATATGTGATGTCTTACTCATTTTCCTATCATTTAATTGCTGAAAATTTAATGCAACACATTACAGATTTTGCATTATCCATTCATGTGTCTGTTCAACCCATTCCTAACATCCTTATTTATCTTTAACATGAAAATCTTCAATAGGGCTCCCAGTCCAACTTTGAGAGAAACAAAACACCATCGTTTATGCAGCTTTTTCCAACTTGTCTCACATCAAAAGGTTAGTTATGCCCAAACAGGTGGTAAAAGCTCACCACCTCCACCTGAAAATCAACAAATTTGAAATGAGTGAGAATATTGCTATAAAGTTTAAACTGCATAAAATTCAAGGGTAAAAGAAAAACTCTCTAATGAGTAAGATTGAGAGTTTAAGTTAAGGAATAAAGACAAAATAGAAGCCACATACATATATCTTTAAATGACAAACGTAAATTAGAAACATAAACATAATCTTACTTTCTCTTCATAGAAGATACAATAACCATCAACAGAGGCCACAACAATAACAACAACAACAGCGATGGGCTGAGGAGTCCATGACAGAATTCCCTCAAAATGAGGCAAGAGAGCAAAGGGTAAAATGAGAGAGAGAGAGACAGAGAGAGAGAGAGAGAGAGAGAGAGAGAGAGAGAGAGAGAGAGAGAGGGAGGGAGGGAGGGAAGGGGGAGGCAAGCTAAAACACATTGAGGAAATCCAGATTGAATGTAGCTGCATTCCAAGGATGAAGCAGAAGTGGTATCCATCCTGGGCATGTGGGGTGCTGCTCTCCCGTCTAGGGTCAGAGTCAGCTAAGGACCAATAAATAATACAAAGGAGAGATCAAGCTTGTAAGTCCTGATCTGTATCTCTTTCATCTAGTGTGGAAATGATGTGGAAGACCACAGAGTTACAATGAACACCAGGCTTGCGTACGAGGACAATAATTACCAATTTGCAGTACTTACAAAATACTCTGAGTGAAGATTTACATAAAATATTGCTATAGTGAGCAATCAACACATGTTCAATAGTAAACTATGCCTTTAACAATACATACTAAATATTAAACATAAACATAATAAGATACCCCCTGATTTTTTCATATCAAAAAAAAAAAAAAAGAAGAAGAAGAAGAAGAAGAAGAAGAAGAAGAAGAAGATATGTACAGATGTTACAAAGTGTAGGCAGGGTTTTCTGTCAGGACCACCAGCCAGCTCCCAAATAATCACACAGAGACTTAAGTATAAGTGTTTGGGTAATAGCTTAGGCTTGTTACTAACTAGCTCTTACAACTTAAATTAATCAATATGTCTTATCTACACTCTGGTAGTATCTTTTTTCAGCATATTCATCTTGCTTCTCTGAGTGTCCAGGTGACTCCGCCCTCCTTCTTGCCTGCACTCTCTTTTTGTCTGCAAGTCCCACCTATCTTCTACCTGCTGAGCTATTGGCCATTCAGAGAGGGGATATAATTTATACAAGAACCTCTTCTCAATTGGTCAGATGTAGTAAAAACAAAATTACAGTATAGGTTGGTCTACATATGTAATAAAATCTTTTCCATTATTTTTAGCATGTTTTTCATTGAAATAAATGGAATATAACAGCAAAGACTCAGTTAAAAAGGATACTGATGGACAGGAAAAAGATGCAGTAATTATTTCTGTGTCCATCCTCATTCTAAAGATAAAAAAAAAAAGAAACAAATATTTTGAGGAGAAATCTTCTAGAGTATCAAGAGTTTGAAACATAGCCTACATGTTTGGAAAACTTTCAAAATAAAGTGATTCAGTGATATTTGATGGTCTTAAGTAAACCAAAATTACATGAAGTTGGAAATCAAATGATTCATTAGTTCAAGACAAATGTTGCAACCAATGAGCAAGTGTATGTTTAGCTGACATCCTGATTCCATGTCTGGGACATAACAAATATATGTATGATATGAACACACATGTCAGATATTTATAGTTTGCTATTAATATTATATTAGACAAGCCTACACATAAACCCTTATCAACTCATGTACATTGTTTTGTGGCAAAGTAAATTGTATGAATTGGTATGACTTCTTGTCAAATTTTTGCTTCAAGGAGACTTACTGTAAACACTATATAACTGACAAGATTTGAGAGTGAAACTGTGTGTTTCTCCCCACCTTTAATATGTTAATTTCGGGTTATGTAAATATGTATATAAGGATGAATGTTTCAGAAGACAGTATAACCTTTCCATCTAAAATGTGACACACTAAGCTATGTGTGAGTGTGGGATATTTTTGTGGCATTCTTAAGATGTGTTCAACCTCTCAGGGTCTATTCTAGGCTGTGAACAGAGAGGGAGAACGGATAGGTTAGAGACTCATCAACTAGGTGCTGCATCCCCTGGAGGGGACAAGCCATTTCCCTTAGTACTCAGTTTATACTGCCTATTGATTCCCATAAGCAGGCTGACTGGGAGTGCTTGGCTATACATATCTCTTGGCCCTTGATTCGATTCTTTCTCTATTTAAACCTAAATCTCAGGTCAGTACTCCAAAGATAGACTTGGGTTCACTGGAGACCTCCATCCATTCTTCACAGTGAGTCCAAATTGATTACATTTGTTCTCTCTGCTTATCAACAGCATTTTCCATTTCTTTAGTTGGAATGTTAGGACAAATCGCTGATCTTAGCCTGTCAGGGCTGTGGAACTAGGGCTTTTTGTTCTAAATTTCTGGGCATACAAGTAGCCCATTAAATGAGGAACCTGAAATTAATGGTTCTAATTTGTATTCAGGTCTTCTGATCATAGTGTCACATTGTTATAGTAAAACACGGTGTAGTGTATGTCTCTTAGTGTCAGAAACTGTACATGAAGGCTAGCTTTTTCTCTGGTCCATCAGAAATGACAAGCAACATTGCATTTATAAGTAAACTTCCAGAATGCCACACATTTTAACAGGAGTTTGTGTATCATACAGGGTCTCTTTCACATACAAAAACTTTGTCTGCAAAACATTGTTCATGCCAAGCTAAGTCCAGATGCAACGTTTTAAATTATGGAGGGAAAAAGACCCCGTAAAGCTACTATATCTTAATTCCTACACTACCAATTAAGAAATTTTGCCCTAAAGTGTGAATGTTTCTCTACACTTCTCTACAAATCATCATTAATAAGATAATAGAGCTGAAAAATTAGTAGGGAGTTCATTTGATTTTTTTTCTGCCCGAAGGCTGGCTTTACAGAGAAAATTTATCTACATTTCAATTCTAATGCCCAGTGAATGATAAATGAACTGTACTGAATAAAGGACATGACATTGCTGTGCCTCAGATTTCTATTTTCTTTCATCAGAATATTCTGCTGCACAAAGTTCATAGCTCAGTGCCTGTCCCCTTATAAGGAATAGATAAATGGAGCTTGGCGGTCTAAAGAACTCAAGTTCAGGGCACAACTCAAAACAGGAGAAAAAGAAATGATGTGCGAGACACGGGGCCAGCAAGGAGGCTGCTTCGCTGCTGGTTTGCCTTCTATCCAGTTTATCTGCTCTGGTTCCTTCTACCCAGGAAGAGTAATAGCAAAGCTATTTCACCTTGCTTTGATGGCTGGGGGACCAGCAACAGTGAAACAATATCTTCCCTGAAGCTGAGAGCCGAAGGAGAGGAAAACACATTACCCTTCACTGTTTGCTCCCTGATCCGTCTGTGCTCGCATGGGTATCAGTTGAAGAATAGGCTCCTCAGTCTGACTACCTCCTGTATGATCTGCATAGCAATGTCTGTTGCACCCGCATGGGTGACACAGGCTGAACTGATACCGTTAAAGAAGGGCTTGAGTCGGAGGGGGAGAAATGTCTGCATTTTTTTTTTTTTTTTTTTTTGTACAGTTGTCATGAAAAAAAGTCTATTCGTTGTCACTGGTTACTTTTTGAAGCAGAGGAATGTGGTGACTAAATCCCTCATCTTATGCTAGAGATGAACACTTAGGCTGAGAAGAAGGCAGAACAATAAACATCACATTTATAGGAAAGGAAATATGAGGGGCACTGACTTTCAAAGTTCAGGTAGTATAAAGTGGGAAAGACTGTAAGATTAAAAAAAAATGTTTACAATTTCATTTTAGGCTACTAGACCCATGGCTTTTCCTGAGTAAGCCAATATCAAACTAAAACAGCAAGTATTACTTACATCAGGAATAAATTCTTCTTTGGATAATAGAGCAATTGGTAGTAGTCATTTGCTAAAATTAGGAGAGGGTGCAAAAAAAAAATATGAACTTATCTCTATTTTCTAGGATGTAAAAATCAAAGAGCAAAAATATGCATTGTGAAAGTTAACAGAGATGAGTTATTCTCATTTTTGATGTTAGGAATATGCACACGGTAGAAGGAACATTTGCAAGAGACAACATGTGAAATTCTCTACCTGTCTGCTGTGTTACTGGAAACATTTATAGCCAATGAAAAGGATGACAAGAATACCAGTGACCCACATAAATGGCACACAGTGAAATATACCAGATTCACTAAAACCAGCTATATCAAGATGGAGAAAAGGAAATTGTATTTCGTTTAAATGTTTATTTTTGGTCTAATATTTAAAAATGACTGTCACCTAACAATATACAGTCATAGCTGTCCTCAGTATGATGAGGCAGTGGGCATTATGGGGGGGCACAAATAACTTAGCTTGATAAAAATTAACTTCATACTGAGAGCTACATTGAATGTAGAGGGCTGTAGCCCTAATTACTCTGGTCATTTAAAGTCTTCCAGAAATGCATGGTGAAAGAACATGGATTTTAACAGTAAGCAATGTCATGTGTTAAAAATACAAAAACAATGTCCAACCCAAACTCAGAGTTCTGAGGACATGATTCAGTTGGCAATGAGCTGGCTTTGCAGGCATGAGACCTGAGTTCAGTCCCTGGAATGGATGGGCCTGATGTCCTGAGCTTTGCGAAGGAGGAGACCCATAAATCCTTGGGGTTTACTGACCAGCCAGTCTAGCCTACTTGGTGACAGTCTAAGATATGACAGATACTATCGTCATAAATGGTGACAACTAATGAAATATAACTGAGGTTGTATTCTAGCCTTCACACACACACACACACTTGCACATCTGCAACATGTATGTCTGCTCGCAGGTGTGTGTGTGTGTGTATGTGTTTGCACACATACAATATTCCTGATGCAAAATAATCATCTCTCCTTACACACAACAAACACAATAGTAAGAATATTATACTAGTACAGGGAATACCATAGTTGCGCATCATGCTATTATCACTAACACGTACAGAACACAAACCACAGGAACACGGGGATACTAAATGTAAGCTCCTCGAGGAGGACAAGTGGTCAGGCCCCTCCTGAGAACCTTCAACCATCAGTCCACCCACAGAACACTCTTACTGCTCTAAGGCCCCAGGCCATACCCACCCCATAGAGTAAAAAGCCCAAGCTCAGAAGCTGACATCCCACCGATCCCTGAGCTTGCTCTAAGGTCTGGACTTGGCATCCCATTAATCCCGACTCTGGAAATCACCCTCATCCATCCCAAGAAAGACCATATAAACCCTGCCTTCTGCTCAGTTCTCTGATGCTTCTTGCCTTAGGAGAAGCAGCCATCCTCCTGGGGTCTTCCCTCCCAGTAAATGTCTTGTGTGTGTTGTGATTGTGCTATCCCTTGGCTCCTGACTGCCAGGGTACCTGAAATCTCAGAGCTGTAACACTTACACGAACACCTTTGCATAGTGTGGAAAAGGCCAGGATGGCTTCAGCCAGGCTTCCCTGCGCACCGCTATCAGCTGGTCATGCTGAGACATAGAAAACCAAGCTACTATACTATAGCACTTAAAATTAAAGACAAGTAACGTGTCTAAACATAGATCGCCAAGGCTTTTCTCAAGGTTGGCTACTCAAAAGTGATGGTTAATATATAGATTTAGCTGCAAAAGTAAATCCACTCCTCATTCACCACTATGTTTTAAAAATTCTAAAGCATAATATGGCTCTCTTTGTGAATTCCATCCATGCCCAGCATATTTTGGTCATGTTCACCCCATTCCCTCATTTCCAAGCACTTCTTACTAATTATGAATCATCAAAATAAAAACCAAGAATCAGCATTAAAATAAAGAAGTGACAACCCATTTCTCATGAATGCATCATCATTTCTGTTATGCATAAAATGCACACCAATGAGTTGAGACCCGAAAAGCAGATTTATGGAGTATCCCACTGGACTGAGTCAATGTGGCCACTAAAGGTTCTCACTTACAAATGAAAAGCTTAGATATCTGATTTCGTTAATATGGTTTTCCTCTTAATGGTTAGAAGTTGTATACATGTGTTGATTATGTACTCATGTGTGTAGGGCATGTTAGTGTGTGTGACAGCATGTCCATTATCATGCATATGGATGCCAGAAGAAGATGCTAGGAGCCTTCCTCTATCTCCCTTCACATTATTTTTTGAGACCAAGTCTTTCATTTAATAAAGCCCAATATTTTATTTGTCTGTCATTTCTTCCCCAAATTGCCATTATAGGTGTACCCAGTCACTTCTAGCTTTTAGTGAGGGCTAGTGATTTGAACTTAAATTGTCTTTTGTTAAAGTTTTTATTTTTAGTTTTAATTTTGTGTATGTGTCTACATGTGGGTATGCACATGTGAGTTTGGTTACTCTTGGAAGCCAGAAAGTGACACTGGCAAGCCTGTGGCTGGAGTCACAGGTAGTTGTAAGCTGCCTGCTGTGGGCGCTGGGAATGACCCTCAGATCCTCTGCAACAGCAGCCTTGTTCTTAACCACTGTGCCATCTCTCCAACCTCTGCACACAGATTCTCTTGCTTTCGAAGGTGCTCTAAGCCACAGAGCCATCTCCCTAGCCCCTGGTTAACATGATTTTAAATTACAAAATTTCTCCCAAAGAAGGAAACATATTGCTGCCTGGTTCATTATGAACATGTGAATCTACATAGAGAAGGTATCAGAGTTGAGGTAACATACACTAATACTAATTGCAAATCATTCCTTATGCTGCTACAAAAAAATGAACATTTGCCAATGCAATTTATCATTTTTTATTGGTTGAAATGAAAGACATTTTCTGAAATGCTACAATTACCATTTCAAGTCTTCAGAAAGACTGAGTATAGGCATTTACTAAGACAGTATATTGACAGGAGATTACAAGATAAAACTCAATGCAAAATGAGGGCATAGATAAGAATTTAATATTATCTTTTATAAAATTTGCATCTTTAGGTTACTGCTACATATTTAATACAGTATTTCTAAACATAATTTGGGGAAAAAGAAAGAGAACAAACTCACAAACTCAGTACCTCATAATTCAGACCAATAGACATTGGAACAAATAAGGCCACCACATATCCATGTGGCAATACTGTCTTATTATAACAAAAATAATCATGCATGATGAATAATTCAAATCTGAAATGAAAGGATTAGATACTTTGCCAGTAAAGTAACATTTAAAAATTATTATACATTACACTTCATTTGCAAATCCTAATTTCTCTGAAGGCTTCAAGATACACATTGCTAGTATTTAAAACACATCCTTCCTATCTACTTCAGAAACAAGCTATATATATTTGCATATTCCAAAGTTGAATTTCAGCCTGATGTTTTGGCTAGACAGCCGTGTTTTTGCAAAGCTTATGCATTACCGACACAGTGGCAGCGGAAATCAGCCAGCATGACCCGTCTGCATGAGGTGGGCTGAGTTCAGGTGTGCTCAGTGTGGCAGATCCACGTTCTGAAGGATGAGAGCCACGCGGCTTGGAATGTACACCTGTCAACACAATCACATCGGTGTAATGGGAAGAAACGCTGAACATGCTGTCATAACAAAGTGACAGAGACATCATGCAGTCTGGCATATGACTAAGGTTACAGTGATCAGCCATCAGAAGGCTCAAGTTCAGTTTCAACTCTTTTGGCCGCAATAGAAAGCTATTACAACAATTGCCACTAGAGGGCTCCATACTATTTACAAAAGATGAAATTACACATAGATTGAGGTAAGGGCTCTCCTAAGCCAGATTTCACTATTAGGGGCTTCAGAAGGGTTGCCTGTGGTGATTAGAAGAATAAATGCAAAAACCAGGTACTCTCAAAAGAACAATGCTTTTCATTAAGATAGTATATAATCTTACTGTTTCTTTTCCTTTTTCTTCTTTTTTTTTAATTAAGAACTAAAGCAGGAACATAACTTAAGGGATCCTAGGTATGTCAGGCCTTGTGCAAATCCAATTAAAAGAAAGAAAGCAAGGAAGCAAGGAAGCGAGAGGGGGGGAGGGAGAGAGGGAGGAAGGAAGGAAAGAAGGAAGGAAGGAAGAAAAGAAAAGTGCAAAACAAGCAAACAAAATAAAGGACTTTCCTCTGAGATAACCCTTGAAACTCCTCTCCTCCCTGCAACCTCAGCTAGGTCCCATCCCTCACCATCTCATCCCAGCCTCCTGTACAGGAGTCTTTATGTTCCTCTCAGTCTTGTCTAGAATATATCTTATGCTCTGAAGTCTTTGCTTCGCTGATTCCTATAGCTCTCGACTCTTAATAACCTCTAGACTCATGGCCAGGTTTTTCCAGGACAACCCCAGATACTGAATGTTCTCCACTCCATTTTAGGTCACAGAAGCCATTTGGCTCCTTCTGAACCCGTCACACACCTTGTGATTTTTTTTTGTTTGTTTACTACTTTTCTTTTCTCCAGGTATCTATCCTTCCTCTTGAGCCAGGAGCTTTATGGGAGCAGGGGTTAACTAGCTCTTGATTTCTCACAGCTATCAAGTGCTTTTAGGTAAGGTGGCAACCATTAATAACTGCACAAAAGAACAGGTAACAACTGGAGGAAGAACAGTGGGCTGGTATGTCCAGACTTCCAAAAGCCCTCTAATGTAGCCATTCATAAAATCATCTACATAAAATGTGTAACAAATGAGCTGTGCGACCTGACTTATCTTATATACTCCTAAGTACTAGCAACATAAATATTATAGACTGTTGATACCACTGAGACCTCTCCCCATCTCTTTGTTAATTATTTTACCATATTCAGTCATTTTATCTCTACTTGAACACTTGACTAGGAGTTTTAAAACATGCCTTTTACAGTTTACAACCAAAATAAAAACCATAAAAACATGGCTTCAAAAGAAAATTAAAAAATGTCAAATGTACCTTAACTTTAAAGATGGCCTCACTATTTTGTTTATGATATCTACAGTGAAGAATTCCTACTATGCTTACAAAAGCAGTCAGACAGACCAATGGAATTGGATAGTTTTAAACATTAAAACACAGTCCATTAGAAAGGTCATTTAAATAGAATTATATTATGAATGAAATGGCTAGAGGTCAGGATTTCTAACCTTATTTTAAATGTAACAGTGATTTGTAAACTAATAGTCATTTGGTAAAAATTTTACAAAGGCTAACAGTCCCTGTTTAGTTTGGTGTCCCAGTCTGATTTTCAATCACGTATTTTAAAAAGCATAATTATTACATACTCATAGTCATTACATGTGAGAAAACCTAGTATTTCAAAGCCATACTCTGTTTACATACAATTTATACACTGTACTGATGTCTACTGACTTTTAAATCATATGAGAATTTAACTGCTACTGCAATTCATTTCAACCAAAAAGTGCATTCTTTTTTATTAAGTCACCATACTTAGGGTAAGATGCAGGAGACTATTTCAACAAAGGAAAGCTGGAGGTATCATGAATAAGGAAGGGAACCTCCATGGATCCAGAAAGATCTAATCCAGGGGATTGTGAACTACAATGAAGCCACTGACAACAGAAACAGATCAAAGAAAGGAGAAAAAAACAAATGGAGAAATCGTCTGGAAAGTTCACTTCCTTCCCTCAGTGCAGTTTTAGAGATCAATCTGTCCCTCTAAAGGGCAAGTGTCGATGGGAGGCTGTCCTTGGGTCATGATCGCTGTTACTGAGCTTGACTGGTAGGTGAGCTGGAAGGTTCTGCCATGAACAACCTTTAAAGAGCAATCTAAATTTCTAGCTAGCAACAAAAACCAGACATACACATTTCACATTCTCCTCCCTTAAACTCATTCTGAGAAGACAGTGTCCCGTGATAGAGGTAACAGGAATCTGGCAGTTCACGACCCTGAAGAAGTCGCAATAAGACCCATTAATCAGACTGGGGACGAATAAGGATGGGTCCGTCTCAGTGTGCAGCACAGTGATAGGTCAGAAGAGGGCCACTCAATCTCTTATTTGGATTCGAGTCAATTACAGTAGCTTGATTCATATCTTCATAGTGATTTATTAACAACTATGATTTCTAAGACTTCTCTTTGGAACCTTAGCTATTTCAGTTAGTTCAGTTTTAAGAATTGAAAACAAGAGAGTATAAGAAGTTCGAGTTTGCAATACATGCATTGGCTTTTCCATTCTGGCATGAAAAGATTAAAAATGTTCCAAGACTTCCCACTAAATGATGCTGACCATTCGGTATAAGGGACTTTAAGGCCCCAATTCTAGCCACACTTACAGACTTCAATACTACCTGTTCAAAACCTCTGAATGGTAATCATATAATATCATTAACAGGGATACTGTATAATAAGTTTTTTTTTCTGCACTGTTAATTACCACATGTGTTTATGTTGCTCTGGAGTCTCTGTGATAAGAGCAGCATATTCTTTCCCCACAAGCAATTTTTCTCCACTCTGGTTATTTGTGAATTTTGAGTTTTATTCTTTATTGGCTTTCCTTGTATGTAAATCATTGTTCTTAGTGGTTAGGAAATGCCTGCCTATTACACTAAAGGCTGAAGGTAACCAGTGCTAATCCTTATGATGAGATTATTAGAAACAGGAACAAATTTTGGGTCTCTAAAACTAAATGCATAAATACCGGTTCTGGAACACTCATCTGACTATTTAAATTTCAAAACAGTTTTGATTGGAATGGCAAGATGAGAGACACAGACATAAGTAGATTTAAACATAAATGTTTAAGTATATTTAAATATAACTAACATCTTGGTACACACATTCAGAAAAGATTTAGTAGATATGCTATAGACCATATGTACTGTAAAACATATCTGGTTAGCTTTTCAGCCTTACACATGTTACTGTAAGGGCCACATAAGAACAAATGAGACAATGCAGTGTATGCCTATGAAGTCCATTGTCTAGCTATAATAATGACCTGATTCAGAGTAAAGAGCATCCAAATTATTTATTGAGTGTCAAATGTGCATTAATCTACCAGCTACTTACTTTGGCTAATTTTCAAAGACTTAACCACTACAGTAACCACTAGTAAAGGCTCAAAACTATATTATTATATAGTGATCTATTATGACAGCCCAGACTGTGTTATTTTTCTTTAGGATCATAAAAGAGTTGCAAAATTAATTATAAAATTTTGGAAAACATGGTGTCTAACCCATGTGATGATGACACTTTGAAATTTAGACATAATATATTAGAAAGTGTGCTAAATTTAGCATTATCGCAATTCAGTAGGGTGAAAATATTATTCACTGAAAATAGATTAGACCTTTTAATAGTTGATTCTTTCCTTTTGAAAGGTGAAAGTTAAGGTAACTTTAGCTCTCATATACATGTATTAGCTTACAAAGTACTTTCTGAGAAAAATGTAACTAGCTCCCATTGTGCACTAAGAGTTAGGAGAGAAGTAAATATATGTTAATATTTTAATTAATTTATATTTATTATTCATGTGATTCGTATATATTAAAATACAATTCTATCTGGGATTCTATATGGGACATATTAATATAGAAATATTGAGAAAATTAAATTGTAAGAATTGAATAGTTTTTCTTAAAATAATTAAACATTTCTATAGATAGTGTCAAAGATATGTTCCAACTGTTAAATTGTATTTTCAGTATTTTTAGATGAGGAAAAACAGAAAATACACCTTTAAAAGATCCCCTTGTGAATCCCCACAAACACAGAACATTTTGGGAAAGAGTCAAGCTGACAGTGTAATTAATGCCAAGTCTCCTGCTTTGGTCCTGCCCTCATTACTGCCCTTGGCTTGGTAGCTGTAAGGGAAGTACACTCATGGCATCTTGTAGCCCCTGTGCTATCCTTTAAGCTGGGCAATTTGAACTTATGTGCCAGAGAAGGGAAAGGGACTCTGCTCACCCAACATGTGCCAATTAACACAAACCAGTCTCTATGCTAAAATGGAGCTCCCCCAAATCTTCAGCACAGCACACTGCTGGCATTCAGCCCTATACTTCAGCAGCCATGGGGCGCCCTGACTTGGCAAATGTGTTTCCCTGGTGGTGTGAATCCAGTTAGCACTGGTTTCATGGTCTTCAGTAAAAAAAATCACAGACAGCTCCCAGGCAGTACCTGCTGACGCCGCAGGACGCAGGTGTATTTTAAGATTCCTCTGAGCTGTGTTTGCTGCTGTCTTTGAAAGCAGATTTGACACTTACTCAGCAGATCCTTGGATTATTGAGCTTGCCCATTAAGCTTTAGCAAATGCTGTGAAGCGGTTATGATGGGCAGAAATTTCATGGAATGAGGGAAAGTTATAGCTACTCTTCATTTCATTAGTCGAGGCGTGCAGGACATAGAGGTCAAACTGTTGGTGTTTGTGTGAGCCACAGTGCACCAGGGTCACTGTCAAGCACTTGATTGGATTCCAGCACTTACAAATCCGTTTAAGGAGTTGCACTATAGTGAGGCATTCCTGCGACAGATGTTTTGTTCATGCACTGTCTTGTTCCCTACCTTTTACTCTCAGAACTCTCTGTGTGTGTGTGTGCGCGCGCGCATATGTGTGTGGGTGTTTCCCCTATATTCCTGGTTCATTTATCACTTTACGTTCACCTGAGCACTTGTAGACGAGCACTGTCTAAATACCTGCAGCCTCTGAGAAGCAGACACCGCTGTGGAAGGAGGCTCCCCATCTCCATGTGACTGAGAAGGGTCAGAGCTGTGGTGTGTGCAATTCTTAGACCTCCCTTCTCTGTTTGTGGTGAATTCCTGAGAACAAGGGGGAAGGGTCCTTTCTACCTGCTAATTTAGAAGCTGTGTACCATGTCTGCGAGATCACTTGAATTAGAGCTTAAAAACTAAGCTGGTTGCCACGACCCCTGGCTTGTTGACTACTTTAAATTATGTCAGACTACTTTTCTCCTGAAAAACTGAATGGATACAAAGACGGTTTTTTATCTATACCAAAGACTATGAGTGCTGAGCAATGACAGTAACTTCTTCCACCGTGGGAGAAAGTATTTTTAAGCTAGCATCCTCCAGGCACTTAGTGTCTTCACATGTTCAAGATATGAAAATGTCATCCATGACATGGTTAAACGCATGGCCATGAGGACTTAAACACACAGCTCAGCTCCTTTTGTAGCTTCTGAAAAGCTTGGTCATGTTAAGGGGTCTGTGCTTCCTAGGGGTCTCTTGCCATAGAGAGGCCAGTGCTATACGTTCTCATTTTCAGAAGAGAGAAACAGTTGCAGACATCAAGTTCAATTACTCGACTGCTTACAACTGGCAAGTGGCAGAGCAGACAGGACACTATAGCACCAGGGCTCTCCATGCCAGAATTCTGTTGAGATTTGGGAGCCTTTGGTAAATGTATCTGCAGAAGAACTTTGTTGAATCTTTCAAACTCTTCCTGGGGCATTCAAGTGGATAAAGTTCAGTTTTACTGTGGCAGTATGTTACTTCTCAGGGTCCTCACTGTGAGCTGAATCATCTCCCTAAGCCCCTCAGGAGTCCTTTACCTTTTTGTTATTCCAATATTCTAGGTAACTGTCTTCCTCATTTATGCAATGAACTATTTATCAATCGCAGTGCACACATCAAAGCTGCATGCACTGACAATTCCAGCAGCAGCTCTTTAAAAGTGGATAGTACCCAGGAGCCCTCGCTCGAAACTATGCACAGGCTCTCTGTCTGTACCCACCTAAACCTAATCAGAGCTGTTAAGACACACTCTTATACACACAGAAGAACACCGGCTGAGTCTGCCCAACCACACAGCTTCCATCACTACTTAGTTGTCCTTGTGGCAGTCTTGTCGTTTATTTATGGGCGATCCCCTCCACTCATAATACACTTCACTAAATGAAAGACATGCTCAACTTCAGGTGGTAGGGTATAGGTAGGGTAGGCACCCGGGGTGCCATACAGATTTTAATGCTTAATTTAGGAACTTTTAAAAGAGGGAACCGTTTATAAAAATGTGCTTATTCACTATAATATATCCACATACTGTTAGGTTATTTCTTGATGTCACGAATGTAAGAGACTACCTCTTAAAGTGAGGAGAACGATGCACGCTGAGAGAGACTTATAGAAGAGGGGAATGGAAAGACAGGAGTATAATGAGCCAGGCAAAGCAGTTATGATTAATACGTGACCTGAGCCTACCATATAGCCATAAATTAGACAAAGACTTTCTCCCTGTCTAAAACACGGCTAAACTCTCTGTCTTCTAAGAACTGAAACTTCATATGTGAAGGCATCATCCCATAGTCTGCTGCAACACTGCAACACTGTCGTATAACAAAACTCCTGAGATAAAAACCGTTTCTCCGGCACATGAATAATCCAGAGAATTTGCAACTACAAAGAATCCAGTCCTCAGTTTACTACATGACAGTTAAGTTATAAATTATTTATTTCTTCAAGATGTTTTAACTTAAACTTCATTAAATAGATATTAATGTAGTAATCCAGTTAATGAAATATACTATAGAGAAAGCAATAATTAAATTACTACATAAATAGACAAACGTTTCCCCTCAAACCTATAAAAATAACTTTAAACACTATCAATATTCAAGTTTTTCCAGTTGTACCCAAATAGCCTTCAGTGTTATTTTTCCTAAGACCCAGTGTCTTTCACATTTTCCCAGTTTCCTCATTCTTCAGCTCCTTACCCTATGTTACTACTTAAAGAATTGTTTCTTTGAACAAAATCATAACTACAAAAACAAAGAATTAAAATAGAATGAAAACATCTAAAGAAAAACGTACTTACCAAAAGAGAATAGGGACGGCCATTATGTTCAAAAGCCTCAGCAAAGTAATCAGTATTGTGGTCCAGCCTCTGGTGTCCTCCATATTCCGGGGCATCTGAATCTAGTACAATTTTGAATGTGCAGCCATTAAGGAATTCACAACAGGGCCGGAGTGGAAGGAGACATTGTGAATGCTCTCCAAACAATGTTATAGCATTTTTTTGTCATGTATTCATTCCTTCTCAAACACTGCAGAGGTTATTGTTTGAAACACCTAGATCTAGCCCCACATGCTACACTGAAGGGCCATACACTTCCTCCAGTCCATTGAGAGATCATGCAGCCTGACACCAGATAGTCCTACTGATAATGACTCCCCTTGGCTCTGGAAGCAACCCATCCTCTAGCTGACATTCTGATCCTCGATTAAGAGAAACAGGTTCATTGGGAATACTTCTACTTAGAAAAACCACAAAGAATACAATTTAATGTGTAATTGTGATATACCATTTTGATACCTAGTTACTTTGTTAGTTATATGTCTTTAAAATGCATTAAATGTATTATGAAATGAATAGATACATGCATGAAATAGACTTCTGTTTAATCCTCATTTGGAAGAACTTTTAAACTACTTCCTCATTTTTGAATTCATGGAGATTATTTTTAGAACCTGAATAGCAGAGGTGCAAATAATGACATGGACAAGGTATGGTTGCAGATTTCCAGGTAGCTTACCTAACTTTCTGCCTCCAGACAGCACATTGCTATTAACACAGCACAAGCAGGTAAACATACTGTCATTGCCACAGGTGAATTCATATGGACGTGATGGAATCTGCTATAATTTAACACGCAATTCTTCTCCCTGCATTACCAAAGATTAAACAGGCCCTCCAGCATGGGAGCCCAGTATCCTCTCAGACTACCATCATCTGTTTCATAGTGAGTGATCAGCATGGATGTACTACCAGAAGATAATTAAAGGCTGTTTTACTAACTTCAAAGGTCTAGAAATAGTAAGTGACATTAAAATCCACATGTAAATCATTATTGGTACTTAGAAGGTTTGTTTCTTCTAGCCTTATGATGGATAAAGAGAGTACTAATGTAGTTTGGTTTTCTTTCCTGGAATGTAAATCTTCAGCACCATGAACATTTGCAGTTTTCATTCAGTAAAAAGATCCTAATATTCATGTGTGAGAACAGTGATCAATGGCCCATCATGTTCATCCTTTTGAAGCCTTGGTCTCGATCAGAGATGCAGATGGATACACTACAGGAAACTTGC
The DNA here is from genome assembly GCF_943737965.1 of Phodopus roborovskii. NCBI lineage: Eukaryota > Metazoa > Chordata > Mammalia > Rodentia > Cricetidae > Phodopus > Phodopus roborovskii. Next base: position 11,687,411 of record NW_026126470.1, on the reverse strand, counting down.
TGGAAGTTGGGACTCTGTCTTGGTCAATTCAGATCAGCCTGCTCTGATTCACACTGATGCTGATGATGAGGGCTCTAGTGTGTTCAAAAGAGGCAGAAGTGGGGATCAGGATTAAGGGATAAGTTCTGGGCTAGAAAGTACCAGTGCATTCTAGAATCAATGCAGCTGAAATGACTTAAGCCCATTAATGAGTTTGATGGTGAAATGCAGTTGGTGAACATCACTGCAGGTATAGTAGATAAGTGAAGCACCAAGAGAAGGCCACAAGAAAGTTTAGTTCTTTTCTTCAGTATAGTTTGCCAAATACTTGGACTGATGTTTAAAAAGCCAAAATATGGAGAGTAAAGCCCCAGAATAGGTTTTTAAAACTACTGAATTAAATTATCAACAAATTACTGGTGAGCAACACAAATTTTGGTAAAGGCCACAAAAGGCAAGCATAATGGTAGCTGTATTTCCTGTGTGCATTAAGTGTTACTTTATGTGACTGAGGATCCATATGCATTATTCAATGTCTGAACATAGACTTGGTTTTGGTTATTAAAGCACTAACTCACTGAAAAATTCTAGAGTATCCTTTTGACTCTGTATTTTCATAATCAGTGATACAGAAATGAGGATAGGCATATTTCTTTTTTGACACTGAAAGGGACCCTCATACTCAAAATAATTACAGCCTACTTGGTATGTCTGCAACTTGTAGCCATAGAGGAAATGTTTCTAAAGTAAGACAAAGAAGTTTCAAAATACCAGCTAGACTTATGGTTTTCTGTTCTACAATTCCCAAGGAACTACACAGCTCTGTGTCTTTATTACCCAGGGAACACAAGTTTCCTTAAGAAAATATAGAGCTTAAATTCAGAAGTTTCTACCAATTGAAACATTACAGATAATGGTTGGGAAGCCATTTTATTTTGTTATTTGATAGCATGTTACTCAAGCATCAAGAAACTGCATTTAGAGGGCCTTGCTTAGAATTTGACTAAAGACCTTAAGAAAAGGTTATTGGAATAGCTGATTTCATTTGCTTATTTTAAATCTTCTGTAACTCAAGTATGCCCTCAATTTCTTTCAAAGTTTTTAAGGAATGTAGTTTGACAATTACAAGTCAGATAATTTTAACTTATTGCAAATCATCTTTCTTAGTGTGCTTTCAAATTACACAAATACAAAACTAATTTGTCAGGGCACATCAACAGATTGCTATTGTCTGTCGCTACCTTGTAACACCTAGAAGAACTGCCTTCTTGAAAGATGTTCTCAATAAACCATTCCAACTGGCATTCAGGACAGTCACAACTCACTAACAGGTGTTAAACTGCAAACAGTAAGACTTTATCTTAGAAAGATGGGGAATAAATTATCTTCACTTCCTCATTCAATTACTATAAACATACGATGTACAAGATAGCACGGAAGACACAGCAGTCATTAGGATGGTTTTAGTTTCTATGAAATTCACACCCTGTAGTGGGGAGACTTGTTATACATATGTATGTCTGTGAGTCGAGGGGAGAAAAGACACGTAATGAGGCAGTGACAGGTACAGAGAAAGACAGTCCACGAGCGCAGGGACACTTGACATTCTGTTCATAAAGCAGATTTGGAGGCTGGACTAAGATGTTAATATGTAATTTCTGACTAAGTCTGATACTGCTGCACATTTCATTTGAATAGCAAGAACTCCAACCAAGGAGTCAGGACTCAAGTTTGAAGGTCAGGCAAAAGACCAAAATCTGGCAAACCAATTAGGTTAACAACTAACAATGCCCAAAGATAACAAGGTTGGCTAACCCCTGACAGACATAAGCCATCGCTAATTTAGAGCTACACATGACAGAACTAACAATACGGAGGCTGGTACAGAATTTATAAAAGTAAAAGTGGAAGCAGAGAGTATTCCTGCCCTGCAACTGAGAAGTAGGGAAATGGTAGAGCGGATGCCAGGCTGAATTCAAGCGCAGATCTGGCTAACCACCCCCCACCCCCTGCAGCTGACTATACAGTTTATGGGAGATTCATTCAGAGTGATGGTGAGTGCTGTTTCTTGCTCAATTCTAAAGCCAGAGTAAATAAAGTATAAGAAAATAAGAAAGGTGTTAAGTAATAGCCATCTAAATTAGTATACTTTCAAGATGGACATTCCCAGAATTGTTATCAGAAGTTTATTCTGTTAGTTTTAGATCCAGTCTCATCCACTTGACCATTCACTTGTGGACACAAAATACTGAACCATTTTTTTTTTTCCTTCTTCAATTTTGGAAAATGCAGTTAAAAAAAGAATAATAGAATTTTAAGTACAGATTTCTCTTTTCTATAAAGAGGTCGATGAAATAGGTTTCTACCAATTTGGATAGCATTTTAAAATATTATGACTTCGTATTTTAAATTCAAGAGCTTCCTAAGTATTTGATATATCTATCAACAGGTTGAAGTAGATAAGAAGTTTTAAGCATTATTTTATACTCTATGTCCTTAAATTGAAACCAAGGAAGAGCCTATTCTGAAGGAGGCCTATACTAATAAGATTAAAACACAGTGAAGGCATGGAGACTCTCAAATTCAATGGCTCTTCAAATACTTCAAAAGCTGCTGTGTTTGCTCAGCCACTTGATAAAGTGTCTGTTGAAAATGTGAGCATTTGATATAAGAAGTGCTATCATTTTAATCATTCAGTGCCAAACTTCCTTCACTCCCACTGATGAAACAGAAGAAATTTATTGTAAGGTACAACCCCTGAGATTTCCAACCAAGTGACAGAAAGAGTGGTCCTCCAATGACTAGATGGCCATAATGATGGCAAAACCAGGAATTATTATATATCTTCAACTGTCAAAAATCAATTTTAAGAAAGTTTTTAAAATATATCTCTAGTAAAGAGAAATGTACCATTACCGCACTATTACTTATAAGATATAACCCAAATAAAGACATATAAAAGAACATATAATACACTCATTTGATAACAGTTATAATAACTCAGGAGAACTGAATGGTGTTAGGAGAGATATACTCTATACCCGAGAAAGAAACACAATGTAAATACTCTAAGATCCACTCTAACTGAAATAACTATGTATAAGCAAATGTCTATTTGGTAGAATAAGAACAGTTGTGAATTAGAATTTTCATAGTTTGGAGATGACTACCCAGTATAGAATTTGCCATAATGCTTAAAACTGATCTCCCCCCTCACACCTCACAAATGAATTTTATCTGTTGACACATGTAATTCATAAAAATCTCGGAACATAGCTGGATAGTGTCCAAACCAGATCCATTCTTTTGTTTTCTAATGGGTTAAATTATAATTTGTATAAAAGCCCTGGAAACCACATCTTTCCTTGCTGTCTTTTATCTCTTTCAAAGTGTAGACAGTGAAGCTTTAAGACATATTTTGGAACATGTCATGCATATGTCTGTTTGTCTGGGTGGTGGGTGATACATGTGAATATAGATCTGATTTAGGCATTTCATCTTTATTCTTTCAAAACTCATTCTTGTAATGGAGTGCTCTAATATTTTAATTATTTTTGAATGTTCTCTCTTGGACATCAATAAAATATAACATCCATCAATAGCATAAAATTTCTAATATAAATTAAGAGTAAGAATATGAAAAATAAATGGGAAGTTTACCTCTGAGTTTACTCAATATTTTAAAATTTAGTAAACCAATATGTAACTTTTTTGGGGGGGGGAATACTTTCTTAGACTTATCAGCTCAAAATAACCATGGAGTACTAGAAAGAGACAATACGCTCATGCACAAGCTACACAGACATTCAAGTTTGAGAACAATGACTTCATCAAAAGTTGAAATGACAACTGCAGATTTAATTATATGCCAAATAGAAGCACATTTCTATTCTAAGCTAGGATGTGCTTCTTTCATCAATAAAAGCTTGCTGGTGTTAGACTACAAAATAAGCTTCAATCCCTGAAAGATTGATGCGTTATTTAGACATTTCTAGAAATTGCGAATTTGAGAAAAGCAAGCTCAAAAGGTGTCTTGATCAAATGTCATTATCTACCATGTTAATTAGTCTATGGGTGTGCTTTGTGAAATGGATTTTCATGCAAAATTTTAGTTTATTTTGGGTATGCATAAGGACACACATCAGTAAATAGCAGATTGAATGGCAATACAAAATACCAAGGGCTTTGCGACTCTCTCTATAAATAGGAAATGTGTTGTAAATACTTTACAGAATTTTTCTGGCTATTCTATTTAGCCATGTTTCATTATCTTGGAATATTAATTGTAATTGTTCTAGTTTTTAAGCTATTTATCAACTTTAAAACACTATGGATTTCTTATCTTACAGATTATTTGCCACAATTTCTGTAGGGCATTTGTGTCTCTGTTTATCCCATTGCTGTTGATGACCTAGCTTATTATTTGTGAGCACATCTTTCCATTATCGTTTTGCAATTCCACCTTGCATTCAGATTTTCAACCAGTGCTTGCTAGAATTTCCTACTTTTTTCATAAAATACCAACCTGACCTATCTTCTCTCATGATACTGAATTAAAATTGTGTATTTTTATAAAGAAACACTCCCTAAAAATTTCATTCCATTATCTGTACTCCTTAAATGTTTAAAATGACTTTCTAACCTTTAGATTTATACTAGACACCCCTTTGAGATAGGTAATAGTAGTTAAACAAGTACATGTAAGTGTGAGGCAATTAATTTTCAATAAAATAACTGCTCTGTATGGGCCTTGGAAATAAGACATTTTACATAATTCTTAGTTGATGAGGAATAAATGACCAATAGTTTATTAAAGACACGACAAATGTAAAGACATTTACTATCAGCTTGGCTGGTTAGCTTTCTTAGTAATTCTTCTTAAGCACAGAGTATCAAAAAGACTAAATAAAATATATTTTTGCATAGGTGGAACCAGAATACACATTGTGACTCTATCATTCTACTTTAAAGTAGATGAATATTAAGATACTTAAAATGTTAAAATTCACCACTGTATCTGTGGTACTATGAATATAAGTTTTAAATATGTGAAGTAACAAAAATATATTAACTTTCATTTTTAATTTTCAAGAATATCGCTATTTGGATCTTTCTTAGTGCATGAGGAAGCTGAGTTAGTTGGGGCTGAGCTAGTTTCACATGCACTATGGTGAAGAAGTGTGCAGGTTTGGATATGTGTGTGGGAGACAGACTGTCCACATGCATCATTACCACAGTCATTATGGGGAACTTATGGACAGACAGCTCATGACTGCAACAAACTGAATGCTGGAGTCAAAGTTTTAATAAATCTTACGTATATTTTTTAAAAGAATGAGAGTTAAACCACACGCACATAAATGAAGACACACTCGTGAATCTCATAAAAATATTTTCATGGGGTTATTACAATTAATATAGTAATGTCAACTTTAAAACCATAGATGTAGTCAAATAAAAAATACATATATATGAGAAAGAAGTAAAGCCACTTCTGAAAAATGCATGTTTTGTCACTCATAATGAAAATTCATATTTTAGCTATGATTGCCAAACAGATGATCTACAAAATTTAAATCGGTCAAAATTCTGATATATTTTGAAATCAGGCCTCACATGAGATAGTTATTATTTTTCATGCTTACTTAATACCTATGAATCTTATTAGACTATTTGGTTATCATGAGATTTCCATTCCAGCATAGGTTGCTCTATCTGTACATTTTTCAAGTAGGTTAGGTGAGACAGGCAACAGACAAGAATCATCATGAATAAATCTTCTACAGACAAAACTACTTAGCTCATAGAACAAAATAGGTATTATTTGGTTCTCTTAAACTATACATAATATACCTATGTTGCAAGATTCTGAACATGGAAGTATAAATCAGTAATGTGTAGGTAACACAGATACCATAAACTCTACAACTCAAGGAAGAACATGAACAACAACTTATAAAGATAGCTGCTGAGGCCAGGATTGTCTATGTTTTGTAGGAACACTGAATCCGAATCCTCTTTATCCTCTAGTAACATAAATGTCAAGCTTAATACTTTGAACTCCATATATGAAGCTGAAATAACCTTAGCTTTAATAAAAAATTGAATATATTATTTTAAAAAGTTATTAAATAATTGTAAATATGTTTAAAACTAGTTAACTTATTTGCAAATAATGGTTTGGTTTCTTTAAATAGCATAACTTCCTTAAAAATTTCAACATTTCAATGTACAGCTGCAACTGACTAGTGAGTTTTCATAATTAAGTTTTATAAAATCAGTTTGTTAATTCCACTAGTTACATTTTTCTGTGGAAAGATTAGAGTTTTTTCATTATAATATTATGACACTTACACACATAATTTTATTCCTTGCAGTAAAATTGGGATGTAATAAACTTCACAATATATATAGGTGTCAAGATACCCACTTTAGATGAGATTTCTTTTTCTTCCCCACAGCAAATTGTTTTACTTTTTAGGTGTTGAATATGAGTAGGGGACACTGGATACCCTCACATTGTTCTCTTATAGGAAAACCTTTAATTACTTTCTCGTTATATTTTTTCTACCTATTTTTCTCTTTTGTTTCATGGTTACCATGACATTTAGAGAAAACATAATTAAGTATTTCAATTGTATCCACAGAAGCAAAAAATACCCAGTAAATCATGATATACTCAAGAAATAGAGTGATCACAACAGACAGCCTATGTCCATAAATTAGAATTAACCCTGTTAAATGGTGATATTACTCAAAGCAATCCATAACCACAATGAGATCATTACCAATTGTCCTCTGACATTATTCATAGAAAAATAAAGAAAATCTTAACATGTATATGAAACCACAGAAATCTGCATAGATAATATCAGCTTAGAAAGAACAAAGCTGAAACCATCATACTATACCTACAGTGATCATTATAGCCTGTGCGTGTGTGTGTGTGTGTGTGTGTGTGTGTGTGTGTGTGTGTGTGTGTGCGTGTGTGCACGCGCGCACATGCCTAAGAGCAAACAAGAGAGCCTGGGACTAAACTTACTTAAACTACTATCATTGCCATTGGTGCCAAGAGTGCTCAGTAGAGAAGAGTTTATCCACTAAAATTCTGTGGTGGGGATATTACATATTTTTTTGGAAGAGATTGGAAAAATGTGTTCAATATCACTAATTATTGGGGCAACAGTAACCAAGGGTGGCACATCAAAACATCTGTGTCAGGATTGCTATTACCAAAATGTCCCCGGGTGATCACTGGCAAGGATGTGAAGCAGAGCGGTGACACTATAAGTTTGTACAGACACTTTGGAAAATCTGATGAAGACAGTAATCATAAATTCACAATCCCAGTCTTAGTTACATAACCAGAGAAGATGAAGCCATCAGTTAGAAGAATATGTAGATACCAACAATCCATGGAGAACTGTCCAACACAGCTAAGAAAATGAAACAGTTTCACTGTCCAAAATGGAATGGGTAAAAGATGCAGTGTTTATCTATATAACTGGATATTTGGAATAAAGGAACTCTAGGCAATAACACATACCCAGGACATATTATACTAAGGGAAATGAGCCAGCCATAGCAAATATTGTAAGATAACACATACACGGATAAATCTAAACAAGTTGAGGAACAGTGATTGCTGTGGGGTACAGGGCAAGGGTGAGATGTGGGGAAAATGGAAGTCTTTTGGTCAATAAACTCCGGAGAGCTAATGGACAGAATGATGACATCAGGTAGCAACAGATTTGAAAGTAAAATTAACTGTGGGTCTTCATTAGGTGTTCTCACGACATATGGACAAACGCACGTACAACAGGAAACCGTGTGAAGTAGAGATTACATAGGCAGACTGCAATAACTACTTACAATATATCCATATGCCAAGATGGCACATTATATATTTTAAATCTATACAACTTTAATTTAACAGTTATGCGTTAATAAGTTATCAACGTTGTCCATTCATATTGAGCTGTGATTTTGAATGTTGCAAGCTGGGGTAGTATAAGTCAGTCCCCAAAAGAATTAAGTTAGAGAAGCTATTAACTTTTGGGGGAAGAGAACACAAGTAAGTACAGCATTCTAATTAGTGATATATAGTTTACATAAAGTAACAACATTTCTGTAAAGCAACAAAAAGATTTTTCCTCCAAATCTAAAACTATACTAAAATGGAGAAACTCTATTAAATTTCATATATTCACTTACCAGGACTTTGACCTTTCAAAAGTTATGAATCGTTCTGACCCTCATATGTAGATTAAGGATAAAAGCACCAGACCTGACCAGCCTTACTGACATAATGTGTGGATTGGATGGGCCATTTTAAATGGAAGTCTATGAAGTGCTATGGAGATTCGACTTCTGACACTGATTTTAAAATAAGCACAAAGATTTCCTCACCAAAGTAATTCTATTTGATTTGAACAGTCTGCAAAGTTCATAGTTGAGTTCGATGTCTAAAAATCAGAGTCCATGATTTCCATTATTCCCAACATGCATTCATTATCACCCACCTGCACTAATCTTGGTTACAGAGCAGAGGTCAAAGCACGCCAGTCAATAGGGGATGTCATCATAGTGTAAACTTTTCAGTCTAAGAAGATCTACTATTGCTTCAGGGCGAGGATGATAAAAGAGAGGGCATGATGAGAACTGACTTGGGTAGGAAGGGTTATTTCACACAGAAATTGGAGAGGAAGGTAGGTCTTCCTACAAAGTAAAGAAAGGCAGGTGATAAGAAGGGAAACGGGGAAAACAGTGTAACAATAAAGGTGGGGCTTAGCAAGGGACAGAGAATGCACAGTTACAGTACTGTAAAGGGAGTGAAAGGAATTACTATGTGTGGATGAACTGGGGAATCAGACATGGAAAAGGGGGTTTGGAAAAAGAGCATTCAGGCCATAGTGAGGAAGACTACCTGCTGAGTCCAAATACTGTAATAAATACAATATAGCATAACATGACATAGCATAACATAACACACATAATACAACACATCATCACACAATACTACTCCCTGGACTTCCACACACATCCACCTCCATTTATCACACCAGTGTAATGAGTTCTGTGCATTGGTGATGAAAACACTAAAAAGAAAACACTCTACTTCCTTCATACAAATAAATGGCAGAGATGAAACATGACCCCTCAGACAGTAATATTCTAGACACTATTCTAGCACTGAGAACAAATTCATGCACTTACAGATAACAAAATTACACAATACCTACTTCATTCATCTGGAGGCTGCAACAGTTATGTGGGCCTTGGGGAGACAAGCAGGGTAAAGTTCACTCTGTGTTGGGCATTTACTGCTGGGCATGCAACCTATCCATCAGAAGAGTTTGATTCCCCACTGGAACTTCCTTTTAGAAGTTGGTAACAAGCACCTCCTTCAATTACTGATAATAGATTGTAAGGTAAATATGTGTTGGCTTTAGAGGGTATAATATTCATAAATTCAGTTTCACCTAGAACTGCATAAAATGGAGGACAGGAATCTAGACTGAGCTGTTGTGTTTGAATTTCCAAAGTCAGGAGATGCTCAATGCATTAGACACCCATAAGCAAAAATATGAAAATGGTCTTGAGTATTTCACAGGACTGCAATAAATATTCAGAACAAAGCTATCCCTCCATTCCTTACCACCACAATGGACAAAAATATAAAATTTGTGTTTATGCAATACAGTAAAGAAATGCCTATTCATTACTGCATGTAATCATATGAATATGTATTAGGCCAATCTAAAAATGTTATAGTAGTTATATTTTGATCATCAAAATAATTTTCATACTTTGTGATGCATCTCAAATTTTTGAAGTTAAGAAAAAAGCCAAATCAAATCCTCTTGCGAGGAAATAGAGGCTGTAAGTCCCTTACTGTCATTAAATGACAGAGAGAGCTAAGACGTGTTTAACAATGGGAAAATAATCAAACAGACCCCGTAAGAAATGTTTAAAAGTAATATTGTTCTCTAGAGACTAAATAAGAGAACCCAGTCAACTCATGAGTGTACATACATGCATGTATACTACTTAAAAGTAAAGATGAAAAGTGTAATAAATATAAAATTGCGATGTGCTTATGTTTCTCTGCTCACATAGAAAGCAAGCATGATAATGAGACACACAGGCACACAACAAAAGAGGAGAGACGTGTGCATATGCTCTGACTCACTGTTAAACATTTCAGGAGGAATCCTTGTCCATGTGTGTTGTGTCTTACCAATAAATCTATAACCTATAAATCCAAAGGACAATCTAGACTCTATCTCTCTAATACAGAAATTATTCTTTACAAGCACAGTATCTTCTTGACACAATGTGGCATGCAGTTAATCCTAAATCCATTCCTTTGCTTTTATACTTTTCATGAAGTCCTGATGCTGGGTAACAGTGTTATGTAACCACACTTCAAAGGCCTCTCTAAGCCAAGAAACATAGCCACAGCCTTGCCTTCAGCAATCACACTCTAGTGAGTCATCCACCCGACCTTATTTGCTTATTAGAAAACCTGTATGCAGGCTGCAAATGTCATACTCTGAATTTACATTTTAAAAGGCACATCTTGCAGCAGTTTTAATAAAAATATTTTTAAGAACTCAGGTCAAATCCAACTATTTACTCATCTGTTCCCTTTGCTTTAAATATTTTTGGCCTGCATTCACATACTTCTCATGAGCCATGTTTGTGATGGCTCCTTTTAGCATCTGATCTTGTGACAGTTGAAATGCCATTTGGAAAGGGGGATGCTATTGTCACGATCATTTCCACCTCCGCCCTAGCAGCATACTGACAGATGACTTAAAAACCTGTGACTGTTCTGTTGTTTCTGGTTTCAGGCCGATAGTCATTTTTACAGACCGAGTCATATGCTGTACAATTAACCTGTGAGTTTGCATGTGCTTTCACACAGTAAACTTGGATGCAGTACTGGGGTTACATATAGAGCCATGATGCATCTATACTCCACTCGAGAATACAGAAGACAACAAGAATTGAAGAAGATGACCTGAATAGCTATGTTTTACTTTAAAAGAATAGGTTTTCCTTGTTGTAGACATTGCTTACAAAGAAAATAGGGAAGAATTCCGAGGAAGATTATATGGCAGATGACTGGAGGTGGGAAAGGAGACAGGAAGACTGGGAAAGTGTGAAGATTGCCACACTTGCTTTGAAACATTTTCTAATGAAACTCATTTTCTCCAGAATTGTATCAAAATAATTTTTAACATTATAGAAATAATCATCACTAATCTCACCATTGCGAACATGCCAAAACTCATGTAGAAAATATAAAAAAATCAAGGGAAATATACCATAAGATTACTGGTAAGGGAAGGTCTTTTTAATATACACACTGCTTGATTTTATCAGCCACATGCCAGAGGGAAAGCCTCAGGTAGCCACAGGCTTGTTTCTTGGACTGTCTCTTACACCAGGCTGACATAACTCACCTTATAGACTGCACAGGGATATAAAACTAAATATGTAAAAGGAAAACAGAAGGCCTCCAGAAGATGCACTACAAAATACAACGTTTCCCCACATTACCAAAAAAGAGGCACTGCCATTTGTATTGTGCTTAGAAAGGACAGGTTTTCCTGAGGCCCTCACAGGTTTTAATTTTGATACAGTGCTCACTTGATAATATATTGGGTGAAGAAATGAAACAGTGATACATAAAATAAAAGCATACTATGTTCTCCTCTTTGCAGATGAACAATGTGAAATCACAAGAAAAAATAGCATACTGGGAAAACGTATTCTAGCTTTCTAATCATGAAATGTTAAACTTGCCTGTTTATGAGGTCTCAGTAATGCATCCCCACTTTACCATCCACCATGCTGAAGAATCCTGGGGTTGGTACCCTGAACATTAACAGTTAAAATGATGTAAGATATAAGTGTGAAGGTAAAGGCTCTCTGCTATTGTTTTTGCTACTCTTCCTGACATAGGTACTAATTCTTTTGAAGAAATAATGCTTATACTTTGGCAGTCACCACAGTGACCATATTAAAAAACTTATTGATGCAAATAAGTCTTATCTTTCAATTTTTCAAATTTTGTATTATTCCAGGAGACAGCTAAAAGCATACTTAAAGTTTTCTCCTCCCTTGCCAAAACAGCTCCCTTTACAAGTTCCTGGGAAGACAGCCATCACAAATTCTCCAAAGTTCTAGTCAGGTTGATGCCTTGCCATTTGATATGCAAGATTCACAGGTTCAAAAACTGACACTGCCTGAGAATTCAGACATGCTACCTACGAAATATTTGTATTTCATAGTGACAGAAGAAATTCAAATGACTTTTGGAGAAACTTGAATTTTTTCAGATATTAAATTCAGTTTCTTAGGAATTCAGAATCTGTAGAATTTCTTTACTTGATAAATACATACAATCTTGACATTGAGGACTCTTCACGGCAACGATCTCCATTCCATTTACATGCCAGAAAAACCAATTACTATAGAACATTTTGGTAAAGTCAGAAATAAAATAACAGGATTTTAATTTATTCATGTTTCTGTATCTAAAATCACTTTGTAATAGTTTAAAGGTAAAAAAGAAAAAAAAAAAAAGGCGAAAGGGCAAAACCAAATTAGACTTGCATGATGTTATCGATTAGAAAAAACCTTAAGTTTAGAACAACAAAAAAGTAGCAAGGAGAGATGTCTCTTTTGCCTCAGGAATATGGCAGAGTCTTAAAGACTGGCAGTGGAGAAATATGACTGAAGAATTTCTTTACAGACTCTCTCAAAAGATGAGAAGGCAAAAGCAAATACCCACTGTACCTTTTTATGCTAGCAGTTGGGATTTTGAGTTAAAATTATTAACTGAGAAAGGGTAAGAGATTATACTAGTGCATCATGAGAAAAGGTCCAGACTCTGAATGAAAGTATAGTGGAGCCAGAATGTGGTGTGCTGGTGGAGAAAATGACAGGATACCTCCATTCATCAAACTGCATGATCAGGGAAGCTTGCTTCCAGATGTGGCAGCCTCACTTCGATAGAAGCGGAATTTACATTTTTAAGAAAAAGGGGCGAAAGAAGGAAGGAAGGTATGGATGGAAGAAGGAACAGAAGAAGGAAGGGACCCCATGAGTTTGTCTGAGAGAGGGAAGCAGACACCGGTCCCATGCTAACCAAGGAGATACAGTTGTTACTCTCTGGGAAAAGGAAAATCAGCCCACTCTATTGTAGTGTCACTGGCTGCATCAACCACACTCCAGGGCATGCCTCCTGCCTAGGAACAGCTGGTCAACTCAAAATGGAGTCCATGTTATTTTCTGTGGATTTTGTTTTGTTTTATTTGTACTTTTCTGTCTTATTAGTTTTCTTGTTTATCATTTGTCTGTTCTGTTTATTTTTTGGGGGGGAATGAGAATATGGAATTAGGTAGATGTGGAGAGAGATAGGAGGATCTGGGATGAACTGAAGGAGGGGACAGAATATGATCAAAATATATTACATAAAAATTTTTGAAATAAAAATTAAAGAGACTTTACATTTCCCCTTACAGTTTCTGAATCCTTTCATTCCAGAAAGAGGTTCATATGCCTTTTCTTAATCTCTGTCCCTGACCTTACTTCAAGCCTAGCTATGCTTTAGGTATCCTATAACATCCCATGATTGGCACCTGGAATTCCAATCTCTTTTCACACAATCTTTTACAGAATGGTTCGTAAAAACTTCCTCTAGTATACACATCCTTACCAAGTGACTTCCTAGTTCACAAACCTTCAATAGTGTATCACAAAATCTCAGTTTAAAAAACCTTAGACTAATTAGTAGAGAATTAAAAAATCTTCTATGACACGATCTCAAACGGTACTGTCAGCTTTATCTCTTAGAACTTTTATTATAATCACCATTCTTTAACTAATCTTCTGTACTGCCCGTTATCTAAGGATGGTCTGTGCTTCCAACCACTGGGATGGCCTTTCTCATTTTACTGTACTGCATACACGCCAATTCCGAAGGTGGAGGCTTATCAATCTTTTCCTGTTTTTCACTTTCTCTGCCTTGTTTTCCCATGGAGTCTGTTCGCTGCCCTCTCATTTATCTCCTTTTATCTTTTGTAATCCTTGGGGTTCATTCATCTCTGCTCCAATAAGGGCAGGGCAGCATAGCAAACGTGCAAGGACTGAGACAGATGCCAAGTAACCTGCACCGTAAATAAGCAGAGAGCACTGGAAACATTCTCCTCGCCCCTTCTCTTCTGAACCCACCCAGATCTGCTTCCCTGCCAATCCCAATCAAAACAGTGTGCCATGCCTTACCTTTGCAAAGAGACAGAGAAAGGGGAACTGTTGAGTTACATGCTCTTTCTCACTAGGCAGAAATGAGGGGTAAGGAGATGATTCCCAGAGCCAACTATGAAAGATTTTACATGGAAAAATGGAGTGTGGATCTATTGCTTATTAGAACAAAATACTCCTTTCAAAATTTTTCAAAATTATAATATTCAGAGTTTAAAAGCAAAGTTCATGAATAATCCAGTACAAATAAGATGGGCAATGGTAATGACCTCAAGTCCCCCCCCCTTTTTGGAGGAGGAAACTGAGTTTGAGGTCCACGTTAGTGTTTATAATACGTGCTTACACTGTGCCTTACTGAATTTCAGTAGCCACATGTGCATGCACAGAAAAGGATATTTCCCTGGCAATGCAGTCCCGACTCGGTAGTCAGCATAGCTCTTGCTTGGGTGGAAGTTGAAGATAAAAAGGAGTCCTGCTCTCTCAAAGGTGATGATCTTATTGTCTTCGTGTTTTTCACTCACATAGGCCTGTAAGGAGAAAAACGTAACACATTGCTCTGAGATACTTCTGCAGGGAAGCTTTTCCTAGGGGCTTGCTTTCTCCTTCTTAATATGTGTTCCTCATTATTATTCTTAAACAAAATCCCTGATCTCTATATTTTTTGCATGCTACAATTTTAAAACTCAACCTAAAGAAAACAATTTAAAGAATATAATAACCCCGCTGTCCACATTCCACTCTGAGAGTACAAATAGAGGGTTGGTGTTGTAGGTAATTCTGAAGTCAAAACAAAACAAAACAAAAAAGCATGGCATTTTCAGTTTGTAATATTTGTTTACATTAGGCCAAAGTACAAAGGCATTTTCCCAAGACTTTGTTTCAGTATCCAAATTAATGAGGCAATATAAATAAAATTATTTTTCAAAGTTACTATACGGTTATATCCAGTTTCAAACTCATAGTTATTCAAAAAATTCATACATTTTTACTTATCTCCAGAGAATCAATGACAACCTAAAGTCCACTGCAATGTGCACTGGATACTTCTTAATAATATGAAAAGGTCTAAAATGAATTACATTTGCACACTCCCTGACTCCTGTTTACAGCTGTCTTTGAAAACTTGTGCACCTTGGGCTCTACTTTTGCCCAGTTCTAGTGTTGTAGCTGTATCGCCATGTTTATCAGCAGCATCTCTCCTGGTAATTTAGCAGTGAGAACTCCAGCTCCAGAGTAAACAGTGCTTTTTCCTATTCAAATTTGTTCCTCTGGAAAAGGAGCATCGTTTTGCTCTCTCTTCTGGAAATGGCATTTCTAGTAAATATAATTAGGCCATGCATATCATGTACCCAGTCTTGCTGAATATACAAATATCTTTGTTCAATCACTAAACATGGAAACCAAAGATACTACAGTAAAAAAACATATCAACAGTAATTTCAAACAGTATCAGTAGAAAACAAATACTATCTGCTAATTTTTACAAGAGGAAGAAAAAAGCCTATATAAAATTTGCACCTGTTAATTACATTTTCTCAAACTCATTGAAAATGGAGTCTTTAATTCCAGAGGAGAGTTCAGATTTATGCAAAGTACACGACATCTATTGAAATGACATGTTAGAGACCAGTAAAAATGGGGAAACAGGAATAAAAAAAATCTAGGTGTTGTCAGAGTCATTTGGGGGGGGCAGCATAATTATTTACACAAAGAAAAACAAGTCAAAACAATTATGATGTTTCCACAGCAGTTTCCAAAATGGGCTTCATGCAGTGTCTGCCATTTACTTTTAACCAATTGAAATGAAAATTATTAAATTTAAACAACAACAACCAACTAACCAGAAAGCTAAGCACGACAGTATGCTTACCATTTTCATTATCTATTGGAGAGCATCCTGTGACATGTTTTGACAACCCACAGTACATTACAGAGCACTAGTCACTGAATAATGAAGGGCTGCTCAAAGGTCTGCATGCAGATTTAAAGCGATTGCCATTCTAAGCATGCCCAGTGCTGGTGACTAAAACATCACATTCAGAGCAAAGAGCTTACCTGTGGAGCTGAAAGCCAACCACATCTTTCTTCCAATCTATTCATATCTCTGTCAAAGTTATTTAGAAACTTATAGCGAAGAAGGTCGTCATCAGTTAAATTAAACTGCCTTCTGGCGTAATGGTAACTCTCATTATTCCCTTTCCTTGGGAAGTCTAACCATTCAGGATGCCCAAATTCATTACCTGGATTAAAACAAACAGAATGTTTCTCAAATGTAAAAATCAGGTTGAAATGGTAGTATTTCTTACTAAGAGAACACCATGATTACATATCTTAATGTTACTTAAAAATCTGTTTAGAGTCTAATTCACTAAAGCTGCATCCTGTGAGCAACGTAGGGGTCTACTTTCCAAACAGAAAGTACCAGGCCTGGGCAGGTGGCTCATAGAGTAAGAGTGCTTCCTGTGCAATTATGAGTATGTAAGTTCGAATCTCTACTACCCACACAAAATAGCCAGGCACGGCTGCACACATTATAATCTTGGTAGCACAGGGTGGAACTAGGCAGATGTTTGAAGCTGGCCAGACAGTGCAGCCAACTCAGAGTGCTACTGATGTGTGACAGACCATAACTCAAGGCAGTAGTTAGAGGACAATGGTGGAAGACACTTGATTCTCTCTTCCTGCCTTCATTTGTGTACACATATGTTGTGGAGACTTGGTTAGATAGCCAATTGTAGGGGGGGGGCTTAGCACAATGGGCGTACGCTTCTCTGGAGATACGTGACTGAATAGAACCCGGCACACACAGGCATATACTCACACGCGTCATATATACACATCATCCCACCACCCTACCACCAACAAAATTAAACAAAGCAAAACAAAGCAAAACAAGAAGTAACACATTTAGACTCTAAGGCCCCATGGTCCAGCTTCAGCTGATTAAAATATAAAGATTTTCCTACCACACTATCATAGGCACATAAGGTGTAAATTTCCTGTATTATAGACATCTAAGCCATTACTAGTATTATTAACTGTCTATATTCCTCTCTCAGATTTCCTGGTTACTTTAGACCTGTATCTATAATTCAGTCCATGTGTAATTGAGACACTTGGATGGGAATTAATTTAAATATTATTTCTTGCTAGAATGATAAGAAGTCCAATGCATACTCCAAATGACTTTACAGATTTTGTTGAACCCTCCTGGAAGGCATCACCCTCCCTGTGGAGTGGAGGGGGGGAGGATGGGATGGGAGGGTGGTCTGGGGGCATGGGATGGTTGGAGACAAGGATGGAGGGAGGAAGGGAGGGAGAGGGATCTGGGATCAATATGTAAACTAAGGAAAAAAAAAACAAGTCCAATGCAAATCAATATGATCTACCATGGAACTGATTTACATGGGGAACTTTGCTAAGAGACTGTTTATTTTACATATAACACCGCAGGTCTAGAGTCATAAAAATAAAAATTCCATAAAGTAAACTATCTGTAAACAGTTCACTAAATTCTAATATTTCACTCTAAATGAAAATGATTCTTATGATGTGTGCATACTGCAGCAGAGGAAAGCCGGGTTTCTGACTCTGTGAGCCCACAGTGACTGTAAGACACTTGATGAGCCCTGGAGTCCCTTTATGTTACACTGAGAACCCTGCTTAAGGAAACATCAGTGGCTGTGGAGTGGCCAGCCACAAACGGACAAGTATACCACACCTCCATCAAGGCTCAAGGACCATCTCAGAAGAGGGGACAGGAAAATCGAAAGCCAAAAGTCATGAAGAACTGAAGAAAATCACATGTCCTAGACACGAATGGACTATTGCACACAAACCTAAAACCTGCACAAGATTAAACTATAAAAGTAGCATGGAGAGAAGAGTTCATGAGCCTTCACTCTCCAGGCGAGCTATAGAAAGCAATGGCTCCTAGGGAGGAAGAATGTGTCTTTCCTTAAAGGCATGGCCCATAGTAAAAGGCCCCATATCCAGGAATACAAATGAGGCCCAAATTGG
Source organism: Phodopus roborovskii (assembly GCF_943737965.1). Lineage (NCBI taxonomy): Eukaryota > Metazoa > Chordata > Mammalia > Rodentia > Cricetidae > Phodopus > Phodopus roborovskii. Next base: position 11,669,135 of record NW_026126470.1, on the reverse strand, counting down.
ACTCCCTGGGTTACTTAAACTAAAAACCTGATCAAGTACTTAGTGTCACAACCCAAATTAAGATTTCTGTATCCATTATAACTTTTATTTAACATAAGTTATCAAAGATAAATTCACTTATTTAAAATACAAACTAATAAGCAAATTTAATAAGAATATGAAACATAATTTCTAATAGGAAAATACACCATTATGACATGGTAAAACTCTATTAGGTAATCCCATATTGATCTCTATTAGATTCTCATAGGGCTTCTGAAAACCCTCCCTTAGAGGCTTCTTCTTAAATTGAAAGGACCAGAAAGCTACATAACAACAACAAAAGTAGAAAAAAAAAAAAAAAACGGTATCAGTGGCTACTGACAAAAAACATTCTACAGAGTGGGTTTTCATGTCATCACGGTAGTAAATGAGCTGACCTGTGGCAAATTAAGTTTAATGTGGATGAACCCAACATCAAATTTCATCTCTTGGTTCAAAGCCATAAACACAAGTGCAAAATAAATGGCAGTAAATCACATGAAGACTCTGAAAGTGACCTTGGAATAGCAGCAAACCATTCCCAAGCTGAACCGCAAAACCTGCAAAGTGCCTGTTAGTAGCTCCCAGCTCGAACACCTAATGAAGAAAAATACTGTCATTATGAAAAGTTAAAAAATGTTCTCCTCAGTTGTGGTCTACAAATTATTTTGGAAATATGGCAATGCTTGAGACAGTACAGTACAGTGAAATATGACCACCAAAATGAGCTGATAACTGAGGGTTGCTGTATATTAAAAATGATCAGAAACCTAAATGTATTTTTGAGATAGCCAAGAAGGTTGTGGATTTATTTTTAGCATAGACTATTCTATGGACTGGGAATAACACAGTCTGAATAAATATTTGAAATTAACCAAATGGAAAATGCTATTCTAAATCACATATAAATACTACGTATGCATGTCCATGTATGCTCTTTGATTAACTTGACAGGTACCCTGGGCTCATCAGGTTCTGGATGGCTCCATGGTATTCTATGGAACACATCCTATGTGTATTCCTTTATACAAGTTTCTCAAGTGGAAATGTTTCCTCCATGCTTTCTAGGCATCTTAACCTTCAGTGTATTTGAGAAAGAAATACTATATTTGAATCTTAGGTATTAAGAAAGTGGATCACAAGAATGCACAAGCAACATAAAAAGGAAATCATGAAGAGAAGCATTTTTTATAACTGCTAGCTGATATTCAACAGATGAGAGGCTAAGTAAAGTCACATTTGAAATTCCTGTGCGACCCTGAGACAATGACTATGACACTCGAGAACAATACTTCTGAGTCCAGGAATGCATCCAAGGTAGGTAGGCACTCACGAACAAAGCATCTTTCTGCTCATTAAGTTCTGATTGTGATCAGTAGTGTAACATACGGGATATTACCAAATTCAAAATAATGGGACGAGAACAATTCGTGAGTCCTCACTTGGGATAACTTGTACGGAAATTCATGGTTCACACCATGATTCACTGAGTTGAACAGAACAGCAGGCTTGAATGCATTCAGAAATGACAATGCTGACATGTTTGCCTCAACAACTTTAGAGCAAAATCAGGACATAGGTGACTAATGCTGCAGCAGTTAATGATTCTAGTAAATGCCACACACTTCTTTCTCTTCCTTTCCATTTCCTCTGTACACATTCCCATTCATGTCTAGTTAATTGTGAAAAACCTCTAAGCACAAAATTCCTATTGGGATTCCTTTCCCTGTAATTAATTTTTTTTCCTGTTTGATGTAAAGGACCAAGCTATAAATTGACAAGAAGCCAGCTGGTAGAGTGATGAAATTCAAGACAATATAACTAATGAAAAGCTCCAGCTCTGTTAGCTGAACATTTTGATTAGCAGGCTTGTGTATTTTGTTTCTCTAAACTGCAATGCATACTAATTTTACCTTGGAATTAATTAAAGTCTACCATGGCCTCCGTGCTGTGGATGTTATATAAGCCTTTGTTATTCCCAAGTTTATGTATATATGAAAATAATGCAGAATTCTAATGGGTGGGGACTTTCCACTTCTTTGCTTAACTGTACTGAAAACTAGCTTTTAAAGAAATTCTCTGTTTTCAATTACTTTATGTTTCAGGCCTGTAATAAGTGTGCTCTTAACAAAAGGAAGAACAACGAATACAAGAATTTTCCAAACCGGGGTCTAATAGTTTCCTTTCTATACAAATAGAACTGTAGTCACTAACCTTCCTCATTGCCACAGATCTACATGGTGACAGGGGCTGCCTCCATCTAATGGTTCCTGTTAGCTCTACACACCTGTCATGTGCACAGCTCTAATACACACTTACATTTTTAATACTGCTTGTGGCAGATGAGGCATGTACCAGTATCTAATGGGCAGAAAAGACCCAGGAGTGGGTCAAGAAGACATAAAGGAACAATGAGAGCTGTTATAAGGAAGACATGGAAAAAGAGTGGCAGAGTATCAGATTTCACCCCCCCACACACACACACAAGATCACACAGAAAGACTCTGGCTGGGCAGTATTGGGGGTAAAGGAAGACTGCTCTAACATTCCTTCGAAAAGAAGAGGTAGGCAGTCAAACTTCGGAGGTAATCTCAGAATTGTAAAACATTATCTTTGCTATGAAGAGGCCCACACATCTTTGTAAAAGACCAGGAATAGCCTGGGGAAATAGAAGATACCTGGCATATGAGGTGAGTTTTAAGTGGGCTCGGAAGGATACATATATTGGTGGCAGGAGAGGGTAAAATAAGCCAGAAATTGAGAAACTCAATTTCTTGTAGAGAAGAATAGGACTGGAATAGGACTTTGAAGGCCAGAGGGTCAGAAGGAAAGTCAGTACAAGTGGGAAACAGAAGGCTGAACTCAGGGATGGAGGTCAGCTGTGCAAGCACTACAATGAACATACAGGTGGACCTAGATCTCAGAAGACACCAAGGAATGGAAAGGACATCGATATAACTGAGAATACATTGGAATTACTGATAAACGAATCAAAGAAAATACCTGTGATAAGTCTCCTATTTCTTTATTTGAAGACATTCTGATGAAGAACTTTAAACAGTACCTGGAATGGAAGGCCCATTCCCAATGAGAGTCATATATTCACGTGGACAGGCTCTCCAGTTCATGTAATTAAGACACAAAGAGACCAGTACACTACTAAGTATACTCAACAATTGTATGGTAAATATAAAAACTAATATGCTGTACTTAACAGGTGATGAAACCTAGTTCTTTATCCTCTTAAATATGAGGGATGGCAATCCAAAACAAATGTAGCATTTGCCATTTGCACCATTCAATGATGGGACAGTGACTAATTTCTATGACTGTGATGCTAGAGGATGTGTCAAGGGTCACAAGTGGTGCAGTGAATGCCACTCCTACGGTAGCAAGGTACTTCCATTCTGTTTCTCTTCCCCGGCTCTTGCTACCTCCCCCTGATCATTTATGCATAAGAATATGGAAGGGGATTGTCAAATTACCTGTGGCCAATTGGTAGACCATTTCCAATTCAAACTATTCAATTCAAATCCACGAGTAGGGCACAAGCCACCAAACAAAGTAAATGTTCAGGTGTCTGGGTCTGAAGGTTGTCAAAACAAAATGAACTAACACACAGAAAAAAGAAAAACAAAACAAAACTCTGTCCCCGTAAGTACAAAAACTAGATTAACTTTATATGATGTATAGATGCACCAGAGAGAATACAGACATGCTTTAAAAATAACTAGTTTTTGAAATGCTACACTATAGAACTATTAATAGGGAAGGGTAATTATACAATTTCTAATGCTTTCATTTACCAAATAGAAAACCATTTTAATACATGAAATGTGTGATATTGTTAAAATGTTAAAAATTTAATGATGTTTTAATATTAAAAGAAGTTTAAATTTTCTATGTGCTTCCTATATACATATGTGCTACACTAACAGTTACTTGAACTCTAACAGAAATTATTCTATACAAAAAAATCATTCCCATTTTCAAATATATCAGAAAAGTAATTAATGTAGCTTTCTGAAGCCATTCAAGCATAAAGCTTCCAGGCTAGAATTCACATTTGATGTCTGTGTTCCATCCATTGTATTCAGTCCCAGTACTTGTTTCAAACAATTTCAATATAAAGCTTCAATGATTGTACAAGGGCTAGGGAAGATAGGGGACAAGAGCTGTAAATAAGGCATACTTTTTAATAAAGAATATTTATTACTCACCTGTGCTTCTTTTGTATTTTGTATGTTATGCTATTGTTACTGTTAATATTCTATGTTACAGCTGGTTAGTCACCAAAAACACTTCTATTTGCTTTGGTTTGGTAGTGCTGGGGACTGGACCTAGCAGTCTGGACACACATACAGGAACAAACAGTCCTTCACTGAGCTATACCTCAAGTCCAGCATTCTTTAACAAGGCTGTGCATCACTTGGCATACACTGCAATTTACCTGTTTGTTCATTTGTTTGCCTTTTTTGAACAATGATTTAAATAGTATAATGACACATTTTGACTTTTTCCCATCAGTTTAGACCTATTACCTCTACTAGCAAGCGTAAAATGTACATCCAACGATTTATTAAGTGTGTGATTAATTTCCTTTAAGTGCATTGCATCTGCTGCCTTTAGGAGACTAGTTTTAACAGTTATTGTCAAGTGTCCTTTTAGAGCACTTGGTGTGAGGCAAAGGGACTCATATAAACACTGTCTAACACAGTTTCTTTATTATTGCAAATTTGGATTCTATAAAAAAAAATAAGAGAACTATCAAGAGCAACAAAAGGAGTGTGCACAAACAGAAGTATATCTGCAGGCTCAGGACTTGTCTGATTCTCAGTGTCCAGAGTTCCACCTCCCAATGCTGCATCCACAGAAGACAGGGTTTCCTTCCTTTTTTGTTTAGTTTTTTTTTTCCTGTTTTCTATTTAAAATTTAAATTAGAAACTAGCCTGTCTTAGATGTCAATCCTTGCTCCCTCTTCCTCTCCTCCTCCCCTGCTCGCCACCAACCCTGTATCCCATCCCTCTTCTGCTCCATAGAAAGGGTGAGACCTCCAATGGGGGATCTTCAGTTTGTCACATAATTTGAGGCAGGGGCTAGGCCTCCCCAGTGTGTGTAGGCTGAGAAAGTATGCCTCTGTGTGGAATGGGCTCCCAAAGTCCATTGGTATACTAGGGATAAATATTGATCCACTACCAGAGGCCCCATAGATTGCCGAGTCTTCCTACTGTTTTTTTTTTTTTTTTCCCTTTTTTTAATACAAAGATTGGCAGTAATTGGAAAGGGATTCTCTGACATATTCTAAACTTATTTTATATTGCACAGTGCAATACTACTAGGAGACAATAAGCCGTGCAATGAAAAGCAACTTGGGTAGAAGTAAGAGGTCACTATGAAATGTCCTGTTTTTAGAATGGTTGAAGCTAAGTGAAAAGCACCCTAGGCAAGATTCCCTCATGGCCTCCTGTAGGAAGGAGGTTTGAGTAACTGGCATTTAGTTAGGACATCTACTGAAACACCTCACCTATTAAGTGAAATGGAATTGCAGGAGATGGGGAATCATAAACAAAGATAAAATTGGCTGACTGAGAAATAACACGTTCTCACACAGAGTAGAGAAGGGAGAAGAGAGTGTGTTTTGTGGTTATTTCCCCTTCAGCCTTAGGCTCAAAAGCTAAACAGTGAAGTCATATTGGGCCTATAGTGTTACCACCAAGTTGCTATCTCTGGGATCACATCAGCAAAGACAGGAATAAGAAATTAACACACCCCACTGGCCAACTAATCCTGCAATGCTAGGCCATGCCCTACAATCAGGTAGTAATTAAAAACAGAGTAGGTGGGGGAGGCTCCAAAGAAAGTACTTAAGTACCAACACCTGTTTAATTGAATCCTGGCATCACTTCAAGGTAGAAGAATGCTTCACTAAGAAAATCAGGATTTTTCCCGCTGAAGGTTGGCCAGGTTTCTCTCTTCCATGACCATTCATTTGTAGTCAGCAATTCTATTCGAGACTTAACTACCTGATCACAAATCAATCAATGGACTGGCATCTGTTTGCATGTCACTGACATTTCCAAGGTGCCGTAGTCCCGCCAGCAGTACTTTTAGCCTTGTTTGTGTATCAGCTCTTCCTTCATTTGGGGTCAGCAATGCCAAAATTACTAAGAAAGTTCCAAAAACAAGGCAACTATGGGTAACATGACTCTGCTCCGAATGAATGATCCTTACTTCGATACTGGCCTTTACAAAAATCTGAAGTTTTAAAGAAAATATGGTTTTCATGAAGTGGTGTATCAAACAGGTTTGAAGGCTGTTATAAAGGAAGACAGAAAATTGCAGAAACAAACAGTATTTTCAAGGTAACTGTATTGAAATCATCACACATAAATCTCCCTGAGAGGTAAACACTGCATGGACAGAAAGGAATATGACTATTCTCCATTTGTATAAACCATACATCTTCTCCGATGTTCTTCCATAAAGGACAACATTCTAAAACCAGCATCAACTGCTACACCTGGCGCCTTGATTGGTAGCTCTAGCTTTGCCAGTAGCTAGCCAGACCCTTTATTTGTATTCCTGATTCCAATTCAATAACTCAGATTTCTTTGCTCTCATTTCTTCTTTAACTCCTAGTACATAGGACCAGCACCCATTAAACAAGATGACAGGTAGGTACCTACTCCTCGCCCAATATTCTGACTTCATTGTCTCCTCCCAGTTTTTGACTAGCAATTTCTAATTATTCTGCCTGAAATTTAATTCACTCTATAACTCCAGGGTTAGTTATTGTCTCCTGCAACTGAGGTACCAGTGTTCTTCTGAAACAGTAACTTAATTTCCTCTTTCTCATTGGAAAAATTACTTCCTTTGTAAAGAGATTTTTCCTAGCCTGCATTATGCTCTCACATCTGAGTTCTGTTTTGTTTTTTGTTTGTTTGTTTGTTTGTTTGTTTAATAATGGATATGTGCAATTGGGAATCTTCCAAAGTGGACTTGTTCCTCTTCACTCTGTCCCGTGTACATCAGTGTCTTGAATCTTGAACCTGGTTATGTAGGCTGAGCTGTATTTCAGCTTTGTGTTTGGTAGCCTCTAATGTGAATTACATTCATGTGATTTTATGGAATTGTACTGACCATGTAACTGCTATGACACACATCCAAAAATATTTTCATGCTTCTGATTACAAAATGGAAAACGTGTACTGGGCGGAGGTGGTGCACAGCCTCAGTACTCGGGAGGCAGAGCCATGTAGATCTCTGTGAGTTCCAGGCCAGCCTGGTCTACAGAGCAAGTGTCAGAATAGGCTCCATAGATATACAGACAAACCCTGTCTCAAATAACCAAAAAGAAGAAGAAAAAAAATTAAATAAAAAAAGGAAAGGAAAACTTGAAGTATGCTAAAATCACAGATCAAACACAATACCAAATTTAACTAACATTTATTTTATGTTAAATGAATGTTAAATTTTAAACAACACAAAGAAATATATTCAGAAATAAATGTAATAGCATGCTTAAAGAGTAAGGAAATATCCAAGAGACTAATTAATTGGCTAAGAAAAGAGACATGAGCCTCCAGAATTGTGGCACATTAGAGCAGCTGAGTCCTTCAGAGACTGAAATATGGATGTATTTGTTAAAAAAAAAAGTGAACATTTCATCAAAGTTTCCTCCAAACTTCTCAAAACTTTACAAAGGATCATTAAATGTGTCAGCTATTTGGGGGGTAAAAAGGAACTTTTTAACATTCCAAGTGACAGATGACAAGATTCATGAATATCTAAAATATTCATAATTGGCAGACGTCCTAGACTATCACTAAGTAATATATACATACCTTAATATTACTTCTGAGATCCATTAACATGGGAGCCACATGTGAACAGTTGAGTGCAGAATAGGAATACTAACTGTGGTGTGTTTGAGGGGATGTTCCCCATAATCTCAGGAATTTAAATACTTAGTCCCTGGTTGGTAGTTGCTTTGGGAAGGATTGGATAGTATAGCATTGCTGAAGAAACTTGGTCACAGAGGGCAGTTTTTGAGGCTTCAAAAGATTCATGCTATTGACAGCGTCCGCTCTATTTCCTGCTTGCTATTGTTCAAGATGTGAGCTCTCAGTTTCTTCTGCTCCTTCAGGCTAACTCCACACACCCATGACAGATCCCAAACTTCTGGAACCATAAGTCCCAAATAAATCCTTCTTTATGCACTTTGCTTTGGACATGGTGTTTTATCACATCAATACAAAAGCAATGAGACACCAAGAAAAAGCACAATTCTACTTTACAGTGTTATGATGTTCGACTCATTTCTAACATTAAATTTGAATATTCACAAAGAAAAATGTCTACAAATTTGAAAAAGGAAAAGAAATCAACTACCATACAGTTTGGGGAATTAGATACGGATATGGAAGACAAGAATTTCCAGACTCAGTAAAACCCTAATACATAACTCAAGGCTATGTGACTTTTTGTTAGTGACATAGGCAGTACAATGGATTGAAGAGTTTTACAGCACAGAGAGTCATACCACACTCACAACTCACTGTGTACTGTTATTCTCACAAGTGCCTATTTATATAGAGGCCACTGTGCTTCACTCTTTGCCAATGATGAATAAAAATCAATGTGTCAGAGTTGATACATCTATGAAAATAAGGAGCCATGCATAATCCCAGCAACCAGACACAGAGGCAAGAGGATAGTTAGCAGTGGACCATTTGGGGCTATACAGAAAGTTTTAGGCCAATGCTTAGCTACAGAATGAGATCTTGTCTCATTTTGAGAGTATGTAACTCTTAAAATGAACAGGTGGGGGGGGGTGAAAGAAGTCTAAATGGGTGGAAGAGGCCAATTCAGTTTCAATGGTTGGATGCTGGAATAGTAGATGCTAATAACAGTCATAAAGGAGCATAGAATTTTCAAAGGAAAAGATTTCACCTTTGGAACTAATAACTTTGTAGCCACTAAAATACCGAGATAAAAATCTCAGGTGGGAGGTTCCAAAGTTCATATGGGCAGTTTAAACTAAAAGTTAGATTTTGAGACACTGAACAGGAAACTATTTTAAAGGAATGATCAAAACATAAAATAAGTGGATTTTCTGAAAATGGTAAACTAAATAAAAGAAGGCGAGGATTCTGTTGACTCAAGGACAATATAAAATAAGCAAGAAAATGAGGAGTTGGAGGCCAGGAAGCCATGGTCAATAAATAAATAAAGAAAAAAAGGAGTAAGATGAGGTGTAAGACTCAAGTTAACTAGGCCAGGGGGTTCATGGATGTGGTGCAGAGACTGCAAGTATAACTGTAGGCAATAGAGTCTTACATGGCATCCTTGCAATGTTCCGGAGCTTAACAGGGAACAGAGATGCAGAATCAGCCCCTTTCACTACATGAGAAAGCTGGACAAACTGGAGGGGAAACGGACACAATATTAACAAGCTCTAGAGACTAGAAAAGTGTGCATTTTCAAGCAAGATTTTAGTATCTTCGACAGTTCCTAAGAGTAATTTCCTAGTTATCCTTTAAAATTTTCACAATTAAAACGAATGAATATCAAACAGATTAAAAAGAATCAGTTCTAGTTTACTGTGCACCCTACATACTTTAACTACACTGAGTGAATTGTTTTTCATTAAATTGTACATTTAAAACAAAACCAGCTACAGTATCACTATTAAAGTGAAAGAACATGTACATGCTAAAAAAATATTTGGTGGCAGAGGTTAAGAAAAGAGCATTATTTCCAAGTGTGGTAGAACACAAAACTTGTTTTTCTATGCAATAGTCATAATCACCCTTTCTAAATTAGAATTTACATTCTTTAACTACAGTGTCTGCCCTTTGATGCTACATTTCCTCAGGCAACCGTGGGCCTCATTTAGTCAGCAGTAGCTTATATTGACAAGGGAAAAGGAAGAAAGCAAACAGAATAAAATAATTAAGATGGAAGTGAACTGGGAGTCACTGGGAACTGGTTTTTAACTTGGAAAATTGAAAACACCTGTTATCTTCTAACTTTTAGTTAGTTTGAAAACATTTTCAATAGAATAAGATGTGACATTAATCTTTGAACATTGTCTCCTCTACCCCACACTCACTCCACCAAGGTCATGGAATGGGAATGTTCTCCTCACAGTTGAGAATAGGGCCTTCCTGGGATGACCAGGGTGAACATTATCTGTGGAGTGGTTTCTCACATAAAGACTTTGGCCTTCTTCCCTCCACCCTTGACCATATATTCTCTCTTGCCCTTCTATTGTTGACCCCTGTATCTTCACCAGAGGATTCTATGCAGACACAGTTCCTCTGACCTGGTATTTCTCAACTTGCAGTATCACAAGCAAACCATCTGTATCTACGCTGTATAAATTACTAGGGTGGGTGATTACTATAACACTAACAAAGAAACTAAAAACAAATACCAATTAAAGGAGAATTTGAGATTAAAGTTCTTATTTCATCAAATAATTCATTTATGTACATGGAATGGGTGGACCAAAATTCTTACCGCTATCCTAAAAGAAACACACACATAAAAGTGGAAGACTGGAGCAAGTGCTCTTTAGCACTCTCTTGTACACAGAATCCGACAAGCAATCTTTGAAAAGAAGACAGAATGATAAATAAAAATAATGCAGTCACATTGCACATTTTAGGCATTACATGACCCTTTCTCATCACCTAAATCTGTGTGTCCTTCCAGACATTTTTAGCTACGTACTTCCACTCCAAATCATGGAACTATTATGTATATATTACACATGTTTACCTGTTCTGGCATTCTGAAGGGATTACATTTCCCCTACGAATAAAATGCTATCTTCAAGTACTGTCATATCCACCAAAACTGAATCACTATGGCACATTTAGGAAACCGTAACTATATTAATGTTGCCAACATTAAGTATACACATTCTGTAGAATTTAGAGAAGGGTCACTGCTTATATCTCTCCAGAAAGGAAATAGAAGAAACACAACATCCAGCTCTATGTAGTAGCTCCCAAAAAATCTGTGTCAGAGAATACCTGGACTGTTGGAAACCATAAAGGAGACTTCCTAACTTTGCAAATATATTCATGTTGCTAGCCTTTATTTAGCCTTTTAAAGTCTGGGAGCCCATACATAAGAGTGAAGCTATGGAATAATGCTGTGCACTGTGAAAATGTGTTGCTGAATGGTCAGTAGGTAGGTAGGGTTTTCAGGGAAGAGAGAATGCTGGGAAGAAGGGCAGACTCTCAAGAGTCTTACGCAGGACTCAGAAAGAAACAAATTGAAAGTGCATTATTGAAAGATGTATGAGGGTAGATAAGAAATACAGGTTAATTTAAAATGTAAGAGTTAGCTAGTAACCAGCCTGAGTTACTGGCCTAGCATTTATAATAATAGGTCTCTGAATGTTATTTGGGAGCCACTGACAAGACAGTAAAATTTCACCTAAGGAGGGACAGAAAGATAAGGCACACATATACACAGGGGCAGGATGTGGACAGAGGGGAGACTGACTGACTCTCTTATGTCATAAGCGTCCTGAAAACTCTTGATTTAACTGTTATGCCTTTTAAAAACCAATAACTTGCTGTAATTTTTGTGTGTTCCAATTATTTTTTTCCAGTGGGTAACCATTAAATTTGTCTACTATCTCATAATTTTAAAGTGTATAGTCAGGCATAAAACAAGCTGATCCTTAAATGTTAAAGAGTACAGCAATTCTACATAATAATAAAAAATAAAAAGGAAAAATACAAAATGAGAAGTTAATTAAAGTAAATGATCTCTGAAATGACAGAAGGGATGTGATATTTTTATTAAGCTATAGATAATATATTGGAAGAAACCAAGGTTTTTGTGTGCTTTGTTGACTGGAGAAACTGTCATTAAGGCTGAGTCATTCAGTGGGAGGAAAGCCTATAAAAGTAATAGTGTGGAGATTTTCTAGTAAATCACCTGTGGTCTTTAAACACATTACGAAATTTTAAGCCATGACTCACTTAACTTCTTTTTAAAAATCTTCGTACAAACCATGAAAATATTTTGAAAAAGACTTGTATTTTTAAGCTCATAAACTTCATTTTGTCAGCTTTTTATTTTGACATGGGCATGAAAAAGGGTAATCAGTTCCTGTGAATGATAGTGATTTTAAATACGTTCATAACGTTTTAACACAACACTTGTGGTTATTTCACTGAATTTTATTATTAATGTCTCTGTATATGTGAATGCAGAAATGAGTGCCCCACGGCACTCATGTACAGGTCAGAGGACAACTTTCCATAGCTGGTTCTGTCTGTCCACTGTGGGTTCTTTGAATGGAATTCAGTTTGTCAGGCTTATGGGTAAGCACTTTTACCCACTGAGCCTTTATTAAAACTGCTTTTAAAGGATCTGTTAGGTAATGATGTACAAACACTTGAAAAGCTATTAATGGGTTGCTTGTCCAAGCAAATACATTTCTTCTATGAAAATCTGAGGAGGCCTTAGGTTTTAAGATGGTAAATATAAGCTTTTAAATTAATTGTAATACATTCTGCTAAATGTATTTTGAAGGACAGATAATAATTATACTGTGAGCATTATAATAGTGCTGCTAACACTTTTAAAGTAGTTACAATTATTTCACCTCTGCATTTGTTATTTATGGTACTATGGGTACAACTTACCTTGAGCCACTTGACTTACATAAAAAATGTTTCTACACAAGACAAAGAAGTTGTACTTTATTCACTATTACTGAATTTTTTACAATTTAACATATTTTATAATTTAAATTAAAGACAATGTATTATTTTTCTCAACAACCTAACAAAATGCCTACCAGGACCAACTCTGGAGGAAGGGATTACTGTGGTTCCGAATGTCACAGTGGTGTCGACTGTGATAGAACCAGCTGCTGTCTGTGATACTATGAGCTGGGGATAGCTTGTACATTTCCAAGAACAAAGGGAGTTCACAGAGACCCACTTCCCCAAGCAAGGCCCTATCTCCTAATAGTCACTTAAAAGCCTCTTAAAACAGTATTACCAGCTGGGTGCCAGGTATTGAAATACACATGGCTTTGAGGAAATGTCACACATAAACCACACATTTTTTTTTTTTGACAGCTACTACACAATCTGTGATTTATCCAGGTAACCACAAACTTACACTGGAGAGTACACCTGAATATTTTAAATACTTGGGCTGCTTCCAAGTTATGAAATAAAATATGAATGTTGAAAGGACTTCTCTGACAGTCTTTGTATGTTCAGAAACACAATGCTTGCATCCATAGATAAGCAGTATCCCAATATTTGATTATTATGGCTATAAAGGTGCAATTAAAGTAAAGTACCCTAAGCGATGCAATATTTCCTCTTGCACTAGATACCTTAGATTGCATTAATGTATAAACCTCCCTCTCACATGAGTCAACATTTAGATGGTTTCTGGTAATTGCACAGTCATGGAAAATAGAATCTTTTGTTCATAATAGTCATAGAAATCTAAAATGAAATAAATTATTTTGAATTTATCTGGGGGTGGTGGGCTTGTGCTCTAATTATGGACTTGACTGGTGAGGAAAGAATTTAGACCTATTCAGTTTTAATACACTGTAAAAATAATTCTGATTGTAAAAATATCTTGCAGTATTTCTTGTTTTTAGATGAGTGCTCTATTTTTAATTCATCTTTCACAGTTTAAATACATAACTTATCTAAACAGTTGATCTATTATACAAACCTCCTGAAATTCCCTAAGAGCTAGCCTTCATTTCTATGTTCAAGTTGCTTCTACATCCTAAGGTAATGAGTACTTGACTCTTCTTTGCTTACTTAGCTCCCCATAGCCATTACACCGTGGTTAATGCAAGATTTGGCTGGGAACCAGCAGAAATGACATCTTAAAATCAACCCTCCTTCTGCTGACCGCCATCTGGGGTGGCCTACCATTTTTTTCCCCCAAAGATATGAGCTGTGCTCATGTGTGTGACAGTACTCTGTGCAGAGCTTGGCTGTTTTGTGAACCCGAGAATCAAATCTGGAGCCATACTTATTGCAAAAAAGTACTCCACCACTAGGCTACACACTCAGCCCTTTGAGGGATCTGTTCAGTGGCATTTGTCTACTAACAGGACATCTCTCTATGCTGTATTCTCTTTGAAACATGGACTCTTACATACATAAGCAACTAACAAATTGGTTCATAGCTTGATTTGTCTTAGACACCAGAACACACAATGAAATATGATCTGCTGTTCGTCTCTGAGTGTACTTCCACAGCTAGAGGACCACCAACATCACTGCAACATGCAGCGTCTGTTTTACACACTATTTCATGGTAACCTCTATGGGCTGACAGCAAAATCCTATGAAGTGCAGATAGACAGCGTCAAGTTCAATTTCTAGCTCCCATATAAATCTGAAAGCCACTGAGCCATTTGTTTTCTTATATGTTTGATGAAGGTAAGTAGACCTGATTTTTAGGCATGTAACAGGATTTTAAATGAAATATTATATATAAACCACTTAGCACAATACCTTACTCACAAAAATATAAGATGCATAGGAAATTGTTAACATTTTTAGAGTGGTATGCTAAGATATTGTCAAATTGAAACCCAAACATTTTTATTGCCTCAAAATTTATTGGAAAATACATCCTCAAAGAGAAAAACGTTCTTATTTGGTTAGGGGATGAAAATGAAAAATTATTGTATCCAAGGACCACCAATGATCCTTCGCTAGTCTTCCAGGAGGAGTAAACTAGCTCACTTATTGGGATGGATGGTTGGGGAAACGAGGCAGGGATACAGTAAATCTATCTAAGATTTTAGACAGAGAAACCCCCTATCTAAATTCTTTGTTTGCCGTTGGCAAGTTACTCAGTAGAAAGGCTTCCAGAATATAGTGTCTGTGTTCAGGACACTCATCATTACATTCTATGAAGTGACAGACATACTTCCCAGCAGCCCTGGCAACTTGTCATCAGTCACACTTAGAAGCCTGTGGATCATTATAACCTCCCTGAGTAACACTAAAAGAGCCAGGCATCTGGCTTTCACTTAAAACTTAGATGCTTCAATCAATTCTCCCGAAGGAGATCTATGTATTTGTTTCTCTTGTAACTTCTAGAAATTCAAAGAAAGTGCTAAGAAGACTTGAGCCAACACAAAACAAACAAACAACAACAAACCCAACAAATTTCTTAGGGAAAGTATAATACTGAGTGGGGAGAATGAGAAGTGAGAGAAGATTTCAAAGCCAAGTGTATAGCAAACACATGGAAACCCACCTAATGGGATTTTCTGGAATTGGTGGAAGCAGGGGACTTGTTCTAGCAGTGAGATGAGGCTTTATTGGGGTGGGTTATTGGGATTATATCAAGTTTATTTGAAGTTACTATACAGATCTGAGGGTTCAGGCTAGTGATGATCACCCTATGTATTGATTAATCTTTAGTCCCAACTTTGAAAGTAGCAAATTTCCCTTGTCCTCAACATACAAACCTACAGAAGAGTAAGACACAGATAAAGACCCAAAGAATGGCAAATCCCTGCCTTTAGAAGATCTTCTATAGGATTCTGAAGTTCATGGCTAGACAGCAAGTTTGTACAATTACTCTAAGATGACATTTCTACACAACAATAAAATACTTGGTATCCCTGGCATATTTGTATGACAAAGGTTCTATTATTGATTGGACCAGGGTGGATGCCCATAGTCGAGACTGGTGATTTTGGCCTCTTGTGTACTATTTGTACTTAGCAATGAGTTGACTGGTTTTCTTTGCAATGTGGAACTTCCATAATGATGCTTCTGTCTATGTACAAACCAAAGAAACAGGCCCCATTGATAATGAACCAAACTTCTAAATTTAGGAGACAATTTGTAAATTGACTGCCACTGCTTTTCATGTAATGACAGACAGCTGACAAACAAAGCCTCTGTTTTTTCACATGCAAAAACTGAGAAATGGAGATGAAAAGATATTATGTGTATTCTAATCTAAGGAAACAAGTATAGTATACCCATTCAGGAGCCTACCCAATACAATTAGCATCAGCACTAGATATTCAAATGGGGAATATACACTATGTCCTATAAATCGGGGGTAGCCAGGATGCATAAACATCTATAACAGAATAAAGTAAAAGTTTTCTCCACCTCTCAATGTGAAATAACCATCCCAAGGTAAATGACACAGATTTAAACTGAGGAGCAAATGTGCATTTTTCATTAGTATTATGCTAAGATTCACATCTATTTTACCACTATGTTAGCAGAGGGCATGGGCTGTTCCACCTCCAGATTTAAATTCCTGTATGTACAGATGTCACTTTGAGGAGGGGACATACAGGGGACTTTCATGTGCTGAGACTTTCCCTTCCTAAAATCTACATGCTGTTAAGATGATATCCTTTCTCAAGGACAGAGACAAATATTCAACACAGTAGGTTTCCCTTTTAAATCTATAGCACACAAGGAATAATCATACATTGCTTAGCATGCTCTGTATGGCAAAGCAATTTTGTTTCTAAGAAATTTCTGTACTGAAAATAAACTACTGTGCCAATACTAATAATACCCTCGCTCCTCTGCCTGGGTTTCTCTACTGACAAGTAAAAGAGAAAGATCCTGTTTTTGATGGTAGGGACCAAGTAGGATGTCTGCTCTGAATTACGTTTTCAAAAGGTCAAGCATTTTATGTATGTTATTTCTGTCTGTAGGAATGAAGTAAAGAAAATGTAGATAAGACATTTTTTTCTAAAGTGGTTCTTCAAATCAGCAAGAAGTTAGTTGGAAATAAAATCTTGTTTGGATTGTGCACCTGGTAGATGGAGGCTTTCCAATACTGAGTGGAGAGGTAGAAGAAATTCCAGGAGCAGGTTTCTCCTCTCTGGACCAAACTTCTTATGTCCCTGCTCTTTGACCAGGTCCTCCACAGAGGAAAAGCACTTGGTGTGATGTGTAAAGTCTGAAATGCAAGAGCTTCACCCTCAAAGACCTCAGACTTCAGTGGCTTCAGGCTCCACTACTTCAGTCTTAAGAGTGCAGCAATCATGGCAGGTTCTCATTAAATGGCACCGGAAAGGCTTATTGGTGTGCTGTGAATCAAATCCAGCCTATTCCTGTAGGCCTCTGCTATTTAGAATATGTGTTATTTGTGTCTTTGAGCATTTTAATGGAGCTTCAAGTCATTTACAACTGCTCACACTGAGAATTTTGCCATTTTTCACAGTTCAGTTTTATAGACTTCTAGGAGTCATGTTACGTTTAGTAATCTTGCCTCAACAAGCTAAGAGAAAATGCCAGAAATTAGCACTCCTACTGCTCAAGAGAGTGTATTTTCTCTTCCTGTAACTGCTTCAATTCCAGCACTTAGCAGGGAGACATTTAGATTTTTATTGTATTCCCTCTATCAGAAAAAGAAGAATTTACAAGTTTGACACTCAAGAGTCACAGGCAGAAGATCTGAAGTTAGATCACACATTTTATACTCAAGTTGAACGCAGCCATCAATAACTGTAGCCTGACACTTAGGACAAAACCCATCTCCTTTCCCAGTGGCTTTGGGGAGAAGTAACGTGTTCATTAAAAAATGTCCCACAGAATTCTCAAATGTCAAAATACAATATAATCATATGGAGAAAATCCTTCAAATTTAGTAATGGAAATTTCCTAATACCGCTGAGAGAGAAAATTGCTAGATTGTAATTGTGCCTCTTTCTCCACAGGTATCACTCATTACAGGAACGAGAATAACATCATTATAATGAAATTCCTAAACAAGAAACATAGGGATGCATATCAGATGACCCACATTATCAACAAGACAGATTTCTGTGGACATTATTCTATTTTATATACAAATGATTATATATCCTTTGAATATATGAGTATAGAAATGCTTCATAGAGAAATATAAGGAAAATGGAAAGATACTGAATTAAATGTGTATTGCACAAAGCCTCTCAATAATGCTTAGGGGCAGCCCATCCTATACGGTCTTCATTGTTAGAAGATGCAAACCCCCGCCTACTGGCTTGGGCATTACTGGCAGTTGAAGTCTTTCTGTTCTCTAGTCTGTCCCAGGTTCCCTTCTTCTCCCAGAAAGCCTTCCTTTCCACAGGCGCCAGACAACTCTAATCTTTGATCAACTGAGGCTTTCTAAGGGGACAGAAATATAACCAAAGGTGGATTGATGTGACCCAATTACACATGGAGCGTGCATTACCTACACATCACCCTTGGTCATCTGCTATTTTCACTTTTACAGATGTCTCTTTCAAGCCCTCTGTCCTTTCTCAAACATCCTTCTCCTTCCTTCATACCTAAGTGATGACTTCCTGATCTACGAACACGAACTTTCCTCCATGAAACTACCCTTATAACTAACTGTACCTCAACCCATTTTGTCCTTATCTTCAGGTTAAAGAATTACCTGTGTAAAATACTAATGTTTGCACACATAGTTGGCTATGCTGTTAATTTTAACCTAGGTTTTCTTTCTCTCAGACCAGGAAAAAAAAAATGCCTTCTAAAGAGTCCTATCCAAACAACAACAAAAATGTATTTACCTCCCATAGAGAAACAAGCCTCCTTTAATCCAATTTACTACATGACTTTATTTTATACTTTGGGTGGAAAGCACTTCAGAGCAACTGACTTGCCCTTTGAAGCCCACTCCACTGCACCCCTTTGCTCCCTAACTCTCAGAATCACTTTGGCTTGGTTCAGCTGGGCAAAAACAGTTGTTCTGTTCCTCTTTTAAAATCTGGCCTTTGGTGTTCTTTTGCAAGCCCTTCTGTTTCCTCTGCTGGCATTCTCAATTAGACACTGTGCACCTCTGGGTCTTGTTCTGTGAATTTCATGGGCAATGGTTCTAAGTTCTGGTGCTGACTCAAGTTTTCATTGATCTAGCTGTTGATCATTGCATATTAAGTTATTTATTTATTTATTTACTTGTTTATATTTTACATATTGATCCCAGTTCCCTCTCTTTCCCCCCCCCCTTTCCTCCCACTCTCCCATGCCACCTGACCACCCTCCCATCCCATTACCCTCCACTCCACAGGGAGGGTGGTGTCTTCCAGGACGGGTCAACAAAATCTACCTAATCATTTGAAGTAGGGACTAGGCCCTCCCTCCTGCCTCTAGGTCAAGGGATTATCCCTCCATGGGGAATGTCCTCCCAAAGTCCTTTTGTGCACAAGGAATACATCTGGTTCCACTGTCAGAGGTCCCTTAGACTGCCCAGGCCTTTTAACTGAAACCCATGTTCAGGGGGACTGAGTCAGTCCAATGCTGGATTCTCAGCTATCAGTCTGGGCCCATAAAGTTTTCTAAATTACATTTCTTGACACTGATATTTCCTGAACTCAACTAGTTGCCATTTATGGTTGAATGCGACTTGACGGCTATATGCCTAAAACTGAGTCCTTCCTTTCATGATAAGATGACTCCCCAACCCCTTTCCCATGGTAGGAAGTGGTACTGACAGGTACTGGTTGCCTGAGCCAGAATCTTGATTACTGTTAGTCCCATTTTCAAAGCTGATTCACATCAAGACTGATTCATTCATGATTCTTTGTGACTGGAGAAGTGCCATCTTTGTTCCTGTTTCCATTGATCTCATCATTGCCCTTAAGTCCTTCCTTCTACAATCTTTTCAGTAGTACCAGTCTTCTTTCTTCCCTCATTCAAGTTATCATCATCAACTCCAAACCATATCTTCAAAATGTTCTCATTAAAACTTAACTTTGAATATAATGCCTACTTCTGCAATAGTGCATGACTTTTATAAATAAACTTCTAGCTACCTTTCCAAATAAATCCTTTTATCATATATTTATTAAACACTAGCTTAAAACTACATTAATCTCTTTCTGTGTCTATTAATCTCTCAAGCGGCCAACACATGCATAGTGTTAGTGCCTTACATAATCTGTTAGCTGTGTGTAAAGAGGCTTTTTGTTTTGTTTGCTTCAATGGCCTTGGGTCACTTTTCATTCATTTGGTAAGTTCTTCCATGTACCTGCTTCCATGAAAGGTGATGAAATGTGCAAGCTTCCATTTCGAAGGATGGCTGTGCTACAAATACTGTCTATTTGCCTTTATTGCAACTCAGAATATCTATTCCAGTCTCACAGGTAATTTCTAATGTAGTCGTTACCTAAAGCATCTCAGTTTTGTAGTGTTTATCTACCACCTGTCTCTAGCTTCTCCAGGAACAAGATAGAGGGGATCGTTTAAACATGGTCAAATAAAGGCTATTCTCTAAAGTGAGTTTAAAAGACTTTTACCTAGCTGTGCCCTGGCAGCCCAAGCCTTTAATAATAGCACTTGAGAGGCAGAGAAAGGCAAATCTCTGAATTCGAGGCCAGCCTCGATGTATGCAGTGAGTTCTGGGACAACCAGGGCTATCTAAAGAAACATTTTTCAAAAAATAAACAAAACAAAACAAATAAAAAGTTTAAAAAGCACTTTACTTTTAGGAAATCTATTTGGCATTAAAAAAAAATCTTCACTCAAAATTAATCACCTTGAAAGAAAGCTCACACAATTAGTCCTATTTTTCCTCACATCTTGGTGTTAATGTGGATGATAGGCCATATCCAGTTATGATGGCAGCTGATATATCCAAAGTAACTGCTGACAAATTTGTTAACAATTTTCCATTTCTAAAAAATTCTTAAATAAAATCGTTAGTGGAGTTACATCAAGCTCACAGAAATCCAGGGGAAAAAAATCCTTACTATCATACTGAGAGTTAAATTTTAATGAGAAAATTATGGAAATACAGTTTGGAGTTAATGATGATAACTTGAATGAGGGAAGAAAGAACACTGGTCCTACTTCAAAGGTTGGTTAAGGACTTAAAAACAATGATGATATCAATGGAAATAGGAGAAAAGGTAGAACTTTTTGAATCATAAGGAATCAGATTTGTTACTGGTTTGAACATATGACTAACAGTAACCAAAAACAAAACAGGGCATTTTAATGAAATTTGCAAGGATGTGTTTATTTTATAACTACCATCATGAAAGGTTATACCCTTTTAGTTTCTGCTCTTCAAGTTGATCTGAGTGATTTCATGTCATCTGTGAAATACTTCTTACATTCATCTTTTGTGAGGCCAACTTCCTATAATTGATGGTGAAATGATCACACACATGTCAATGATTAATGCATTTCCAGTGTCTTTGATCTCTAGGCCTTCATTCGAGGAACTACCACCAATAAATGGGTGTCCCTCTCTGTCCTACTAGCCAACTTGTCCTTGACCCTGAGGTAGACTCTCTGTGATCTCCTGAATTTATAAATGTCAAAGAATAACTGTTCATGGGTGATGAGGTCTGGGCAGGTGGTCAGGACAGTGTGTAGAGGGAGGCTGAGGAGGCATTATCTTTGGACCTCTTGGCACTAACACACTACCATATGCTGGGGACAGGTGAGTAGAAAAGTCAGAAAGTGGTCCTCCATTTATTTCACAAAGTAGGTCAAAACATGAAAGACTTTCTTTCAATTATTTCCAGAGTGTGTAAAAAAATGGATTGGACACCTAAAGCAACTCTTATATAAATCAATGTCCCTTCAAAAAAGACCCTTAAAAAACACTCCTATGTGGAATCAAAGCACCATTCAGGAACTATAACTAATAATATTAAAATAGTAAATTTATGTAACAGTTGAGTATGATTATACGTTGGGAAACACTCTGCACTGAATTATTTCACACCATTTCCCCCAAAAGCCTGTGAGGTAGGCACAACACTACCATGAAGAAATAACTACACAGAATAATGATTCCTTGTACCCATTCACACATAAAAACATTTACAAGACTGTATTCCAACCGGATAACGTTTACCCTCTAAGCTATTCAGTCATTAGCCACACATCTGTGGCTCATCTACAAATTGAGTTAAGTATAATTATTTTGAAATATTCTCAAGTTAAACACCATGAGAATGGACAAGGGCCCAGCTTCCATCACTTCCTGGTTATACACCATTAAACATGTCCCTTTACCTCACCGAGCTGTGATAACAGCAGCTGCAGCTGGAATGAGGTATAATTTAATATTCACCTAACCTATGCCCCCAGATTTCTTTTGAACTAAGACTTCTCAGAAAAAGAAAAGGAAAAGAAAAATTAAAAAGAAAACAAGTGACACATTTTATTTTATCAAAAGTTACATGGCAGTTCTATTCCGATTGAATATATAAATACATGAAACCCTAAATTAGAAACACTGTATACAGAAACAATTAAAAAGCAAATCAGTCAAACTGGTACTTAAATTGCTATTTCCTAGGAATATATAGCTGGAGCTGAATGAATAATGTTATAAGCAGAACACATATGCAAATGTTCAAAAATTATATAATCACTTTAGTTTTTGTGTTCATTGGCTTTAAATTTTTTTTCTAAGAATATACTTTGATCACACTCCTTCCCTGCCATAGCTCCTCCCAGATCCCCACAGCCTTACCAACTCAACTCCATGTACTATGTCTCTCTCAAACAAAACAACCAGAAAACACTAAAAGGCAAAAATAAGCAAGCCAAACGGAAACAAAACCATATAAAAACATGTAACCACTTAAGTAAAAAATTACTGTTTTCTTACTTTCAAAGAAATCTCTACCAGTGGAAACATAAAAACAAAATGCTATGAAATTTAAAAAAAAAAATGAAAATGACTAAAGCATGAACAATTCTATTACTCCTGAATCTAGCATAATTTCTATAACTGCTTTCCCTTTAAAAAAATAATTTCTTAAATGTTTGAAAATGTAATATGCCTGTGAGAACAAGTGGTAATTCCAGTTAACGAACTAATGCTGAACACACCCAACCCATCATTTTAAGACAGTGTGAAAGCTGTGTAATGTGCCGTAGAGCTAGCTCATAGATTGGAAAGTACAGTGTGGAGGATCTGGATGCTCACTGAGTCCTAAGTTTATCAAAAATGCCACATAATCAAGATTGTCCAAATGCGACTGTGAAATCCCATGCTAGTGAGCGGAGAACACTAGAAAACACAGCAGAGTGCAACACTTAAGAAACGCAGCTCCAGAGGGAGATCTGAGCATGCAAGACTGGAAAGGAAGGAGGGTCTAACAGTGGGGTGATCCAAGGGCAGAAGAGAAAAGTTCCAGGATCCAGATTGGAGAGACCCTGGGGCATTCAATAGACTAAAAGACTGGATGGCAGAGATGAAGAAGCAGGAGATCCCGCCAGGGGTGGAGGGACTGGGGAGAAGGGGTTGCTCTGACATTCTAACTGATCATCTAGATGACACAGAGGTACTGAAGGCTTTTAAGCAGTCCAGGGACATGATGATTAAAAAAAAAAAAAAGATATTTAATTTATAACAGCTAGTAGGGAACTATTAAATTTTACAAATAATTTTACTAATTATAAAATTTAAAGCTATTTCGATATGACTGGTTTAAAAGCAGAGGAATACCATAATTAGATAAGATAGCACAGTAGACTGACTTTTTTTAAAGGTTAAATTAAAATTGGAAGCTATCTGTTTCAAGAAAAAAGTTAGAATTAATTAAAGTTAGAAAAGAGCTCTAGGCACTATATAAAATAACTTCAAAGGTACATTTGCTATCAAACGTGTGGTCAATTCATCAACCATATAGAAAGATAGATATTAGAAGCAATTACTGTTGTTTATTTTGTCACTCTTGACAGTTTCATGAAAAGAGTTTCCCAACAGAACAAACACTTGTCTGCCTCACGTTGAATACAATGTCTTAAAATTAATGTTTTTGGAAGTATTATGGTAACAACCTCAGTTGATTAGCAAATGCCTGAGCTCTACAGAAATTGCTTTACTCTTAGAACACTAAGAACTGGAAGTGGTTCACTTTGGAAACTTTCTGGAACCTATCTTCATACTTACAGCTTGGAAACAAGAGAGGGTACTGAAAAACCTGAGATTCATATAGCAACTCTTAAAACAAACTAACAAAAATCTAACTCTCAAACATTTTTTTTTTTTTGTGGAACCACGAATCAGGCTCTTGGACATGTTTATAATTTTGTCCATGGTTGTTCATCCAATAAGCCTCTCCTAAAATCTAAACATTAATATGTTTGCTGTAGAAACATATTAATTTCCTTAACATATTATTTAGCATTCTTCAGGTGAGGACCATCTAGTAGTTCGCTGCTTTCAAAACTAAGAAGTTTGCCCTTCACAATGCCCCTCTGCAATGACTTTCACTTGTGACACAAGCATCTGGTGGGCAACTACTTCACAGAAAAACCAACCATTTGCTTATTAGATTTTTATTTAACAACTACAAAATATAAATTTCAACAATAACATCGGAACTAAAATATTTAAAACAATAATTTTAGGACTTAAAAATATTTCAGCATTCTAATTGACAAAAATAATGAATAAAATAAAAAGTTTATATTTTTTTAAATGTGAAAAACAAACATTTTAACATTTTAAGCACAGGCCTACTTTCTATATAAGTCACACTCACCCATGAAATTGAGATAGCCTTCTCCACCAAGCCCATGAGTAATGAGTCGAATCATCTTGTGGAGCTGTATTCCTCGATCAATAACTGGAGTGAAAGGAGCCAGAACACTCATGTTCGTGTACATTTCGGCATCCATCAACCAAAATGCTAGTGTCTTATCGCCAACCAGTGCCTACGGAAACAATTAGTGGACATAAACAAAGAGCATGGGAACTAAGTCTAAGCAGTTATAGCTTATAGCAGCATAACACAAGGCCATGCAGGAAAGCAAACAATACAGAAACGGTGTCTGCGCCATCATTAACTTTCCAGTGGTGAGTATCATTGCTGAAAGTCAGATGATAAAAGGGATGATGCAGTTTCTTAGAACAATGTTTAGTTTTAAGAAAACATGGGTAATAAGATCATAACGAGGAACCTGAATCTATGACGGTGCTTAAAATTTTCTAAAATTTTCTGAATTAATTCCCATAACTGTAAGAATATTATGTGGCTAAAATTATTTATATACCATGATTTCATTTGTTTTGAAACAATGGGAAACATTAAAATACCCATGAAATGGTAGAGAAAGAAATTACAATGACCCTTTGTTTCCATTATTAGATAAAAACTCAAGCATGCAATTTCACTTTGGTTGTCATTTAAATTTAGTTCATTTTATCTGAAAGTTAACAACTGGTGACTAGGGCAGGTGACCCATCAATGCTCTACATAGCAGAAAGGAGGTCATGTGCCACTGAAGACCAAAGACAGGTAAGGAAGGAAAGTACTAATCATGGAGAGAACAGTGAAATGTGTATTATAGGGCTCAGTAGGCGGAGAGTTTCACTTTAGAACGGTTTAAAGTCATAAACCCTAAAATGACACCTTCAAAGCATGAGTGCAAGATCGGTAGCACATATTCCTAAACAACTTGTCTATTCTACTCACATGCTTATGTATACCTGTTTGCTTTTGTAATCTTAGGTTTTGGCTTTCAAAGCTGACTTTAGTTTAGGTTCACAAGGGAAGATTATTTTCCAAGTCAAGTAGCACTCTAAAATACATTCCATTGGGATTCAGATAATCTTAAATACTTAATAGTTAAGGTTAAGAATGTATCTAAAATTTGTATAGTACCTCTTACAATGTATTATTATGTATTTAGACTTATTCATTGAATAAATAGGTGTTTGCCTTTTTACCAAGCTTAAGAAAGAGAGTACATTTGCTTTTGTAATGAATGAGACTTTTGGTTCACTGTTGACTGAAATTCCTGACAATTTGTATTGCTTAAAAGAATGAATTATTTCTCAGCAAATCTACATTTCTTTACAGATAGGGTAAAACATTACAAAACAAATTTATAAACTTTCATTTTCAATTTTGTTCTACCCATATGGTTCTTATCTTACTTATTCATTTAAAATTGCTGTGATTTCTATATATCTAAATTATTACAAAAGTAATAATTTACACAAGTATTTTAATTTTCAGTGGGATTTTGTTGTTGCTGTTGGCTGTTGTTTTGCTTTTGTTGTTGCTGCTGCTGCTGTTGTTTTGGGACAGTCTTTCTCTGTGTAGCTCTGGCTATCTTGGAACACACTCTGTACACCAGACTGGTCTAGAACTCAGGTAGATACCGCTGCCTCCCAAGAGCTGGAACTAAAGGTATTTGCCACCACACCTGGCAATTGTCACTGTTACACACTTATTGAGAGCTTCCCACTCCCCACTCCCTGTCATGTATCCTTTAAACTGTTTCTATTTAAATTGCTAGTCTGTGTTGATCTGTTGTATAGATCACAGACATTGCATCTTAAGTTGAAAAGAAATTTATGACCAATTTGGTAGTTGCAAATTTAGTGTAGGTCCCCTTTGTAGTTCAACAAACTTTTAAGATTCAAAACAAAAAAAATTTTTTAGGGGAATAAATACTTTAGCAAAGTACCTAAATATGCTACATGGTGCAAAAACAATTAAGAAAAGAAACCATGTAATTGTGCAAGCACAGTTGTGTTCAATTTTGCTGTATCCATGGGCAACAGAAAAGGGTAGAGGGAGACTGGGGTCTCTGCCAAAGGTCTGTGCATTTGCACATTCCTAACAAGAACCTGGAAAGACATTATTTGTATAACATGTCTATTAATACTATAACAATATATACTTATTCTCTTAATGGAGACATTCCTAAGAATTTCAAAATACTTACTGCCTCCATTTTACCCATACATCTTGGAATTTTGATATTTTTGACACCTATAATAATAAAAATGAGCCAGGCAGAGTGATGCATGCCTTTGATTCCAGCACTTGGGAGGCAGAGGCAGGCCTCTAAGTTGTCTAGTTCTAAGATGTCTAGTTCCAAGTTCTAAGATGTCTAGTTCTGCATGGAGAGACCGTGCCCCACATATACAAAATGATTTAAAATAGCTTTAAATTGCTAAATGGTGTGCCTTATCCCAACATACTGTATTTATTGAGTACTGTAGGAGCAATCACAGTGCTTAAGTCTACAGTGAAAATGAATGGGAACACTTTCCGCCTGCCCTAGTGCTTGATGGGAATATATAGCAGGAGGCAACTAAGTTTCCCTTCCTGAGTTATGGCTTCATAGAGAATGTGGTATTTGAGTCAGGTCGGAATGGGAGCCTCTCAGGTGAAGTAGGTGAAGGGTAAAGTGTACGCCTGAAAGAAGACCTTTCAGAAACAGGAGGGAGTTTTACAGTACTGAATAGAAGGTGTAGAGCTGGGGAATGATGAAACTGGTCCTGCATGAATGACTTTTGAGTGGCAAGCTACAGCCAATAGAAATGGCTTGACAAGTTGTTGCCTGTCTTTTGGTAAATAGCTCAGGCTGCACAGAGGGGAAAGACTAAAGTGGGACAAGGGCAGCCTGGGTGATCAATTACAGCAGGAGACTTCTGTGATTGAGGGAGAAAGTGCAAAAGGGAAAGCTATCACCGCAGTCCCAGTACACTAGATTAGAACTGCTATGCTTAGGACAAAAACCCATTCACACTTGCAACTTCAACGTGAAGTGCTGTATTGCAACTTGGAAATATAATTTGTAGACCTACAAAGTAACTTTAAAATGCGTCTGAAATGTGGACTCATGTATGTGCATACACACATAAATATGTTACAATATCTGTACTTAACTGTAACCGTTTGTGTTTAGAGACATAACACAATACAGAGATTATGAGGGAGATAAACATTGACACAGAAGAATGACTTTATACATATCCATTTACCTGATCATGGCTCTCTGCATAAGCAATACATTTTTCAAGGTAGCGACGATTTGTCAGAGTGTATACTATATTGCCCATATTCCAGTCTTCATCTTTAAACTCTTTAAGTAACTACACACAAGAGAGAAAACCAACTTATAAGTAACACATATTTTTCTTTCTTTAAACTTCAGCCTCAAAGTATACATATTATTCAAAACTATGATATGTAGATATAGTGATGATACCATTGTTTGTGGTTTTAGTGAAAGTAAAACTTTATCTCCAAATAACATAAGCATACAAAGCATTAATGCAAATGGCAACTGTGGTGGGTATTTATCTACCCATAAGGCTATAATGCTAGGTTTCATTTATGTTTCTGCTGTACAAATTTCACTCATGTTGTTCTATAACGTTTACTACAACACCTAAAGATGGAAGGGTATATCACGTGTGTCAGAGTGCAGGTGATTGGTTTTTTGGATATGTTTTAAGTTATATTTTGAGATCTATGCCATGGTTTTAAGACCTGGATAACTGAAACATCATGATTGGCAGTCAACTTTGGTTCATATCCCTTTTGTTTTGCACTACATCTTCCTGTAACTTTCATACACTAGAGACACACTTGCTACATTTTCAGACTTGAGTGAAAATGCTTTAGCAGGAAGAGTATTTTGTTCCATTCATAAACAAAGATAATTAAAACAATTACTTTAGACTGGAAGTGCTAATTATAAAATAATTATTGTCTTAATAGACCACACTGATTTTCTTTCCACTTCATTTTCTTTGGTCTGGCTTCTGCCCTTTTACCCTGCTGTGATGCTGCTGACCTAAGACCTCACATGTCATCTCTTGGGTCAGTAATTGTTCTTTCTTGGTTAAATAGAGTCTGTACTGCTGACCCTCATTCCTCACATGAAGTGTTCCCTCCTAGTGTCTGCCATTGCACACTTGATGTTTTATCTCTTCCTACTCAAAATGGTTGCTTGAGTTTATGTCCTACATACAGTTCCTCTCTCTCCTCCTGTTCTCTCTTATTCATGTGTTTGTGTTACCTCCATGAGTGTCTTCTAATCCGCAAATATGATTTTATGATGGATGCAGTCTGAATATGAGAAAATAACTGAGCAATGAAGCAAGATTCTAAACCTTTGGCAAGTTTCCATTTCAATAGAAAACTAATGAAATGTTTCCTAGAAGAAGAACACAGCTGAAATAGTCTTTGCTAGGGATCAAGGCATGACTGGGAGTCAGAATGAAATGGACCTCTACAAAGACAGCAAGAGAGCATTCTACACCTTACCTAGATCAATACTGGTGAATTCATTAGAGCATTGCACAAATTTGCAGCTTAGCAACATTGAAAAACATATTTGTTACAAATTGTACCAGAATATATAACTTTATAACACAAAAGTGTAAATATAATCCATGTCTATGTCATAAAATGCTCCAAATGTTTCATGTAGGATGAGCAGAGAATGACTTCTAAATGCATACATCCCTCCCACATGATAAGAAGTGAAGGAGTTCAGGTAAATTCATATAACACCTTTACATGATAGCTTCAACCACTTACATCTTATCAGGCAAAATCAAACTCAAAACTATTAGCACTCCATAGGTTTGTAAGTATTTCTTATGGAAATGGCTAAAATATGATGATATTCTAATCAACTGAGTGTATATGGACTTAAAAGGAAAGTTTCACATAACTATGTACAACAAAACCATTACTACAATCTAGCGTTTATGTCTCATTCATATCTTTTTAGTAGAACATAGTAAAAGCTACATATATTCCAACTAGACTTGTCATTTGGTTTAATATATTCTACTATTTCACTGTTAATTGGGGATAATCTATTTTAAAACAAATGTAAACTATTTTCTTTATTTTACATATTTTGGTGTTTCGCCTATTACATATGTTTATGTACTAAATGCATGTACTGTCTGCAGAGACCAGAAGGCGAGGCTGAGAACTCCTGGGACTGAAGTTACGAGAATCAGGGTGTCACAGAATGGGGATAGGGAATTGTATCTGGTCCTCTGCAAGATCAGTCAATATTCCTAGGAGCTGAGTTGTATCCTCAGGCCCTAGTCATGTTCTTAACTAACTAAAAACAGAACAAAGTCACTGTATCCAAGGATTCAAAAATAATTTAACCATCTAGATTTATTAACTAAACTCACAAATTCATGATGCAGAAACATTTTTAGGTAGATTAATAAAATAGAATATGGCATATGCCTTCAAAGTGTTTCTGAATTCAAGATGATTGGATCTTAGGCATTAGATGATGACCTTTCCCTTAGTATGACACACTGCTGCCTACTGTACAGAAGGTACTAAAAGGTTTAATAGGACAATTTGTAAGATTTAGAGGAGGAAAAACACCACCAACATTCAAAGAAGATTGCATCCCACTGTGAGCTATGATGGACTGGCAAATAATTCTACATTGATCTATACCTTTAATATATTTTTGAACTTAGGCAAAATATGGTGAAGAATTTTAGAGGCAGGTTAAAAAGTAGGGTTTGGCACTTCATCGAACATGAATTATACATGAAAGACTAGAAATGATAAGAAATTTGGGCTGACAAACTTATGCCAAATGAGAAAATGTGAAAAGACAATCATCGTTTTTACAGTAACAAACCTAATTCATCTTTTAAGTAAAATACTTGTTTGTGGACCTGCTACTGTTTAAATTATCATTATTAAAAGAAAAGCAAAAGTCAGGTTGGTGCAGCCTCAGTGCCAAAGCTGAGTTTTGTAGAAGCTGCCCGGAAGAACAGAAAGGAAAGCAAATGATAACAGTGGCATTGTTCATAGTCCCATGAGTTTTCCAACATTAAGCTAAAAACTCCTGTCACTCATCATATACATATCCTACTTCTTACATCTATTCTGACCACAGTTACATCTTTTCATAGTGGCTATTCAAACTTGACTTTATATAATGCCTTTGGTCTTTTAGGAAAACTCATGTAAACATACACACATATACACACACCACAGACACGGGGGAGGGGGAGTAAGAGAGGGAATAAAGAGAGAGATAAAGGGAATCTAAATTATTCAAATTACTAAAATTAATAAAAAAACATTGAGGAAAAAACATGTAGCTACCATCTAGAATTATTCTGTGCTACTGTTTGAGATTTGGTTAGGATGTGTTGAATAAAAGTATGTGTGTACCTAGATTTGTTCAGTGAAACCACATACTGAAGGAAGTACAAGAAATCAAGTATTTAACAGACTACTACACTTCCACAATTCTGCATTTATAATACCATGGATTTCTACTCCATATTTTATTAACATTAATTTCTCTTGCCTGAATAATAGAAATGTGAAAACTTTGCTAAATATTCCTTTAAAATTATGAGAACCATCTTATAAAAAAAGCACATTTAAAGGAGAATTATTATTTCACCTATTTCTGCACCTAATGATCATGATTAATTAAAAATTTCACAAATAAATTCATATGTGAGACATGGGAGAGTGAAAATAACATGAAATCTTACTTGGATCCATTTATCTGGAATTGCCATTGCTAGTCTGTAATCAAAACCACCTCCTCCCTGGGAAGTAGGAGAACAGAGAGCCGGCATTCCTGATACATCCTGAAACAAAATACAATACAATTATAAGTTCATATTATTCAAATTAATTTCCTGACAGCAAAGTCTAGATGAAGCTAAGGGGGGAAAGGCACAAATTTCTGAATATTTTAATGGCATGACTGTAAAAGTAAACATTCACATCTAAGTTCCCAATAAGACATTTTTTAATGTTTTCACATTAGCACAACTTTCATCCCAAAAGGCTTTTTACCCTTTCATTATATCACCTTGAGATGGGAAAAATAGTAAAGGTATTTTCAAAAATTGTTTACCCTTAGAAACGTTTTTCAAAAGCAAATTACCTACCATGTTAACCAAAGCAAAATTTATATAGCATATATCTTCTATACTTCTCTCTATATAGCCCTGTGAATACTAGCTCCGTAAGAAACGGAAAACACTGAATACATTAGCAGTAAAGAAATAAGATGGCTTCACTAAATTTAGTAGGATATACTGGAAAGGGTCACCGAGATCAGCCACTGGGTGTTTTCATTAGCAGACACAGAAACGAAGGCTCACTGAGGTGAAGGAATCTTGAGAGCGAGAGGGTCACTAATGGGGGAGTCATGGCTCAGACATCAGACATCTCCTGTTGACAGGGTGTTTCCTCCTATCATGATACCCTTAGAATACTGAGACGTAAATATTAATCTAATAGACAGCTGAGCTGAAAAATGGGCCAAAGGATACAGATGTAGCAGGAGATATTTCAGTAATAGCAACAGCAACATACAAGCTAAATATTGTCAAAGTCGGTATTAGATTTACAGAGAAATCCTTTACATCTGCTCAGTTCCTGTGGCCAGTCTCATTTACTCTTAATTACCTCTTCCTTAGACTGTATGTTTTCAAATGGAGTTTCTCCAC
Organism: Phodopus roborovskii; assembly: GCF_943737965.1. Taxonomy (NCBI): domain Eukaryota; kingdom Metazoa; phylum Chordata; class Mammalia; order Rodentia; family Cricetidae; genus Phodopus; species Phodopus roborovskii. The sequence continues at coordinate 11,636,864 of NW_026126470.1, read as the reverse complement.
TCCCAGTTTCTCTTTACAATAGCAGCAGCCTATGAGATAGCATGCTTGCATTTTTGTCCTGTAATAAAGTTCAATATCTAATAGCAGGAATATGAAATTCTTTAGCTAAAGATTCAATTAAGTCATCAGACATTAAGCATTCACCATACAAGTTACTACCCCATATTCTGTAAGATACATAGTGGAAGAAGTTGCTTCTGTTAACAAATGTGACCAAAGGGTCTTGCTAAGCAGCTAGCACCTCACACAAAGAAGGTACTTAATAAGAACATTCTGAAGGAAGGAAGGACTTACAGGTGTTGGGAGGTACACTATAAATAAGCTATCTTTATTTGATTTATCTGCATGCATAAATGAGGACATAAACACACACATCTACACTTACTGTGAAATGACAATACTTACCATTCCGTACATGACAACTGACATAAGCAGAGGAGGAACAGACTTACATCTTTCAACCAGTGTTCCTTAAATCTTTAAAGCTCTATATATGCTGTTGCCTTTAAAGTACATACTCTATACTCTGGCAGCTGGGCAGCGCTGGCACATGTATTTAATCCCAGCCCTTGGAAGACAGAGATAGATGGATACTCTCTAGGCTTGTGACCAGCTTTTCCACATGTGTCATCATTCAAACTCTTTGTTGGGAATTCTTACTAAAGGACATCAAGTTCTAAGATATTAGGTAGATAAAATGCTACAGTTTTGATTATCTCCTTGGCAAATTCTTCACACAGAAAAGCATGGGAAAAGAAATAGTTGACGTCTCTGGACTTGAAACTAATTTAATTCTTTCTTTTGGTAGACCAATATAAATAAATGGAAGATATCTTGGCATATGACCACTGGGAACTAAAATGCATTAGTATAATTCAATGTTTCCTCAAAGTTTTTCAAAACTCATGGTGGAAACAGAATGAATAAAGATAAACAAGGAAGACATTTTAAAGGCATATTTAGCAAAACAGAAGTGATGCCTTCACAGATACTGTAGATAGATATTTGGTTCAATTTGCTGTTGTAAAATGGGCTGAGATCTATTAAACATCACACTCCTTATTAGATGCTGAAGTTATAGACAAAATACTTTGAGAAGAGTTTTATTGTGATCAAATAATCTGGAATGATTTCTAGTGGCTGGGATTTAAGTTCAAGGTAACTTTGCATGAGAAAACAGTTATATAATCTGTTAAAGATAAAATATAAGAAAAACATGGATGTCAAATTTTTCACAACCCTTAAGTCAGAATCACAGGAAGCTATGAGTTATTCTGAGTTTTATTTAAAAAGTAAGGTGCTCATATTCACCCTTTTAAATTTAAAAGAAAAAAGGATAAATATAAAGGTAATATATTCCAACTATGATACATACATGTGTAATGATGCAGCATATAAGAATGGTTTTATTTTAAATGCAAACAAATCTAATTCATTAAAATCTAGAGAGTACTTCTGGCTACTGACCAAGAAGATAACTCACATAAAAAATGTTTCAACTGATAAAATAACTTTGTACAATGGTGAACAGTTCCTTTAAAAAGTTTTTGCTATAATTTTCATTAGTAATAAATTCATATTTCTACTATAGAAATTTATATAAAATTGCATCACACACTCAAATTTTACCAGTTTTTTTTTAAGTTCATAAAGATCAATTCTACATTTTGAAGAGACTCTCACTAGACAGAGAAATCACATATTGAAATTGAAGCAGTTTTCAATTCGACTAGAATAAATTGAAAGCACACCTTGCTTTTAAAATCAAGTAACATAAAGCGGGTTGAAGTCTGAGTTTCATTGGTAGAAACACTGATAATCGGACAAGAGCTCCCAAGATGATGGAACCACTTGAAATGGGTAGAGAGATCAATGTAACAATTTCAACTTTCATGTATTAAATAATTGCTTCTTCTTCTTCTCTATTCACATTTCATTTGTACTGTCATTAATTGTTTGTAGTAATTTGCCACATATATTATCTCTGCTTTGGACTGTCAGAAATATATTTGACAAAATAATTGTGATGTTGACAGATAAATTAAAATACCATTTTTAAGAAGCAAAATAAAATTTAAAGTATTTTTCTGTCATGAGCAATTCAGAACAAAGTATAATTATTAGCTGAGAACAGGTAGTGAAGTAGGCACCATGAATTATTACCATGTGTACTGTAGTTTTTGGACTTGTATAATAATACTATGTAAGAAGTATTTCAGGACTACCTTTTGAAAATACTCCCAAATTGACATTTAAAAGGCAAAAGTTCTAACAAAAATAAAATGGTTTTCTATCTAGAGCCTAACAATAGTGCTACATGAACTAGCTATTGTTTCTGAGAAATGACAGATAGAAAAATTATATAAAAAAAGCAAATTCTAGAAGGAAATTCACTCCAATAAATGGAATGCCAACAGGAAAAGGTTATAACTTAATGTCTTTTTGTTTGTTTGTTTGTTTATTTATTTATTTGCTTGCTTACTTATTTGTCGTTTCAATACAGGTTTTCTTTGTGTAAGTTGGCTGTCCTGGAATACACTCTGTAGACCAGGATGGCCTCAAAGCCACAGAGAGCCACCTGGATCTACCTCCCGAGTACTGGGATTAAAGGTGGGCACTCAGCATCCTGACTCTTCCTAAACATAAGATTAGCATCTTATATGCTCATAGCTATACTTCACATAAAAATTATTAGCATCCTAAATTCAATTTTAATAATAATTTCTACTTAAAAGACATAAAACCATGGGGGGTTGTATTAAATTGAAATTAGCACAAGCATTTAACAAACTTCTTAATTTACCACAGTTATCACCAAGAAGGGAATTGCCAATTATGCATATACCAAATTCTATCATCAGAGCACAGCTTTGGGACAGTTAATCATGAACTTTTAGTAATCATGAATAACTAGTGAACATTTAGCAGCCTGAGAGCAATAACTTAAACAAGAAAGGTAACCACATCAGAACACAAAATGTTTCAGTAAAGTGTGCAGGCAGTGATCCATGTCATCCCTAATGATTAAACCAATAAATGGATAGATATAGATAGAGATAATAGACAACAGATAACTAAATAAATAAATGATGGGCTGATAGACATACATTAATACTCACTTCTTACCATGGAAGATCTCAGGCAGAAGCACCTGTCCACTGACTAGGACATTTTACTTCCTAACCACTGGCATGTTCTTTCTAACAATTGAATAGTGATGAGCAATTACTGTAAATAATCTCCTACTAGGGAAACAGTGAATTCCAAATAATGTGCCAGACCATTATCGTGGTACAATTCCATTTTTGCAATTATTGATGACAGCTATTCAATTACTGTATGCTAGCAAAATATTCTATATTCACGAGAGTGAGACGGTGTTACATCACAAAGTCTTACCTCTGCTATTGTGATAGAATCTGGATGCAATGTGTGAGCCAAATGATTTGCCAACATGAGGTAAATCAGAGCATCTTCATCAACTTGTAATCCAAAATATTCATTATAGTCACCTGAAAAACCTTGACCTGATTAACAGGAAAAAAAAAAGGAATATAGTCTATAAATAGGTAATTCTTAAGTCTATGAAAACATAGCTCAAATTGTGAGGAATGCACACTGTCAGGAACTGTAATGAAGTTACTACCTGAAAATGTTCTAAAACCCCATATTCCTTTTCAATACTCAGAGATGAGAAAATCCTGCAACTCAATTTGTTTGAGAGAAACAAAACAAAGGCCTCTTTAAAGGTGTCATTTAATTCTAACTAAATTTTATAGCAGTGAAATGAGAAATGCAACTGAAATCAAATGCTAAACATCAAATTTCCAATACATTACTACCAAATCAGACAACAACAACAACAACAACAATAATAATAATAATGATGGTTCCGGGAACAGCAGCAGCAACAACAACAACAACAACAATAATAGTAGTAATAATAATAATAATAATAATAACAATGGTTCGGGGAACAGCCAGGCACAGGCAGTGAAGGGATCCAGAGGCCTAACACTCACAGCTGCACTGCTGGCTCTGGGCCTATGGGCAGATCCAGGAAGGATTCATTGCTTCTAAGTGTGTACCCACCCACAGGCTCAAAAAGAGTCTCAATCTTCTGGCCACATCATGGCTCTGGTGAAATAAGTGGGTCACAAACAAAACTGGTCATGAATGTGGGAAAGGCTCTGGGAGGGAGGAGTGACTGGTAGAAATAGAAGAAGAGAGCTGGGAAAGGAGCTTAATCAGAAGGTATTATGTGCACATATCAAAGAACATATTTATTCAATAAAAACATTCTTTCAATGCCAGTATTAGGTTCTAGTCGGTAACTCTGCAATAAACAAGAGTAAATTCAAAAAGCACTTTGAGACTGAACTATTATTTCTGTTAAAGGGGCTGTGATTTGTACAGTACAGATTGGCTATGATGGTGAATACATCAGCACCAAACTTCCTCCTGCCTCTTCTAAACCACTTCTTATTGTGGTCACATAAAGTATGGTCAGAATGATTGTATCATTCACCATGTATTCTTTTGACAATTTACTCTTACCTACATCAAATCAATACCAGTCTTTCCTCCGGATCCATTTACCTAAGTACTTTATTTTGACTCTTGATTTAGCATGTCCATTTGATGCCTTGTGGCATTAAAGGATAAGCTAATGAATAATTATAAAAGGCCACACCTCATGTTCTTTCACTTACAGACCTCAATAATAATTATCTGTCAATTTCTCCACTCTACTAACATCATTTATAATATGAAATGAATAAGTCATTCAGAGAAATACTTAAAAATTATTATTTTATTATCATTGTCAGGATATCCTGATGATAAACAGGTAAGGGTAGAAGACAGTTTCATGTACCAAGTCCTTCCATTCGAGCTTTGTTAATTCAGGCCATCAGGCTTGGACATGAAAAACATTTTTATCTGCTGACCCAAGATAATACTTACATATAGGTGTATAGTTTATATTCATTATCCCAGGCAAATTAATCACATCTATCCTTTGCACTGTTAGTGGAGCATGGGTGGAAGTTAGGGACAGCTGGTAGAGTGGCATAAAACAAAAAACTGAATTTACCTTTCAAATAAATTTTATACCATCAAAATAGTACAGACAACCATACTGACTATCCTGGATGGCCAAACATATGTCTTAAAATGGTAATATTGTATCCTTCAGCTAAAATTCCCCATTATCTACAGGTTCCTATCATTTACCCACCAAAACCAAAAGACACACTTTGTTTCTCTAGGAATTCTGAATATATTGTTTTGATAAATAGGCTAACATGAATTCAGACATATTTTCATTCATTAAATGAACTACTTTTTTTTCCTAGATCTCCTGATGAGTTCATCACAGGGTGTATTATATTGCATCTTCATGCTAATTACATCATCATATATTGTATGATCTAGCTGTCCATTTGCTTTGAAAGTTTAGGTTCTGTTTTTAACTTTTAAGTAATATGTTACTTAATATATACTATATATAAATAAAATGCATAATATTATATATATTAAGTGTAATATATATATATATATAATATATATTAACTCAAAATTATTTTCCTTGTAATTTTTGGCCTCTCTACTCATGAAATGTATTTTCTATAAATTTTTGTGCATTTCCTCAATACCTCAACCCCATGGGTTCTCCCTGACCTTCAATAGAGGCAGATTTAAATGATGATAGGGTGTAGGCCTCTCATTATGCTGTCTTTGTCTCCTCAAGGACAGCTTTTGTCTAACCTAGAGGACAGATAGAGGTGATGCTCAGTGTGTGACAGTTGTAACATTCTTCCCACAAGCAATGGCAGTGTCACAGCAAGCAGCAAGGCTCTTCCACCTCAGCTCCGTCCTCAGAAGACACTTTTCAAGACTTATTGTCTACACATGTCTCACTGTCTTTACTTTCTTATTGGTAACATGTAGCCACATAGGTTTTTGCACAATTTTTTATAAAAAATACATTTTTTTAAATACTATATTCTGATTAGGGTATCCACTCCCCCAACTCCTCTGAGATCCTCCTCATCTTCCCTCTTTCCAGATTCATCCCTTTCTGTCTCACTTTAGAAAACAAATAGGCATCTAAAGAAGAAGAATAAGATAAAACCAAAACAAATATTTTCGAATAGGACAAAACAAACAGAAGAAAAGGAGCAAAGAAAAAGCACAAGAAACTCATATAAACACAGATACAAATTTACATACACAGGTATCCTATGGAAAAAAAAATAGAAGTCATAATATATATGCAAAGGCTCTGTAAGGTTTTTTTTTAAAAAAAAAAAAAACATGCCCTGAAGACACATTATGAAACAAAGATTGCAATGAGTTGCACTCACAGTCTTTAACCTAGGAGTTATCTCCAATTCATAACCACTTGCAAATGAAAAGTTAGTTTTCCCCAATGGCGTCTCAATCGGGGCACAAACTACACATTAGGGTGACCCACATGGCCAACTGTAGATGGGGGAAAAGTGTATTTATATAGAATAAAATAAAGGCTGGGTTTGAGGGTCCGTAACAGAAAAATCTATCAATCTAAAGGACGGTTGAGAGACAAGAATTAGGAGCCGGAGATCAGTATAGATCAGTATAGCCTAACCAGCAAGACACAGTCTCAAAAAAACACAAAATAAAAGAAAACCAATTACTTCTGTCATGTTTTTAAGGAAGTAAAATTCTGAATCTAATTTTATGTAGCTTTCAAAATGATGGCCTGCTCTATTCTCCAATTTAATTTAAATCAAGTAAATGACACACATATTTTCTTAATGTATAATATAAAAATAAAGTTCTCATTTATTATTTTTGTATCTGGTTTAAGTGCTGAATATATACTTTAATATATCCTGAATGTGTTGTGGTAAATGGTTTTTTAAATTTACTTTTTAAATCCTTATATTAAGGATTCTTTACTCCTAAGATGTATTAAAAAGGGAAATGTATACTTTTGGTTTCCCTCTTATTAAATCATATCAGAAATGACTATACAAAGGGCAATAACAACAGACAATTAAAAGTGAAATGGCTAGGGATGGCCACGGATGTTTCTATAGAAAAACCCCAAATCTATATACAACTTAACAATGAAAAAATAAACTCATTCTTTACATCTAGAACATATCAAGTACCTACCCATCCCATGGTGATGGTATAGCATGGATGTAACTCCATCGAAACGGAACCCATCAAAGCAATATTCTTCCAGCCACCATCTTAAGTTCGACAGAAGAAATCTTAAAACTTCCCAGCTAAAATATTAGGCAAAAGCACAATTAGGTATAATGCAAACAGTGTTTTCCTTGGTTGTTACATATCACTTGTTCATAATATGGATTAGAATTACTTCTCTGTCTCAAGAAGCATGACATTCAAGAAACATACATAAACTATAGTGCTCTTTTATAGAAGTAAAAATAAAAGCCTAATTTTTAAAAACCCATGTATTTAATAAATCATAGCACACAGACCCCACATCCATCAAAACAGAAGGGTAAAGAACTATATTGCTCAATTAAAAATGCCACGTGAAGCCAGTCTATTTCGGGCAATTGAAGAGAGGGCAAAAACAATTAGTATTTTCTTCAGATGCAAAGCTATGGTTGAATTTTCTATCTTATTATAACTGTAGTTTTAAGACTTTAATACCTCATTTAGCTTAATGACAAAGATGTAATAGTGTATACAAGTCTTTAACACAGCACAAATTTATGTATTTTTAAACCTCCTTCATATTAAAGAACAATCTCACATAAGCAAAGATTAAGTCATCACAATCCACTCCAGAAGTATAACTCTCATCTCCAAGGGAAGATGAACGCTGTTGCTAATACCTGCTTGAAATAAGTTACCTTGAACTTTAAAATTTATTGATTTCTTGGAAAATATATGAAAGAAAAAAACTCTGAAGCATTAGCAAGGCAGCAACCATGAAAGAAACCCTGGAAGTTCCAGATGCTTATGTTAGGTAATTATGAAGGTGTACTCCAACAGTATTTAGTTAACACATTTCATTTATTTTATGAATATGTAAATATGGGTGAACTTGGAGTATGTAAACCCAAGTAGACGTTTGATGCAGATAGCAAGTGTAATTCTCAGTTGATGTTTCTATCTTATCTTTTGAGACCATGTTGAAGTTTGGGTGGCTGCGCCCTTTACATATTTGAATGTTTGGTCTCAGTTGGTAGAACTGTTTGGGAAGGGTTAGGGTGAGAGGCCTTCTTGGAGAAACTGTGTCATTGGAACAGGCATTGTGATTTCAAAAGCCCACATCATTCCAACTTAGCTCTGTCTGCCACCTGCTCCAATGCCATGCTCCCCCTCCTGATGGTCCATTTCGTGATGGCCATGGGTGGGAACACTGTGAGCCCCAAATTAAACACTTCCATTTATAAGCTGTCTCGATCATGGTGTTTAATCACAGGAATTTAGGAGTAACTAAGAAATGTAGGATATCTCACTGACCATGGAACTAGCTGCCTGGATAAACTACCTAGCCAGCAAGGACCAGGGAGTCCTTCTAACTGTGCTTACCTTGGGATGAGAAGACAAACACACACTGTCAATCTTTGAATGCTGGGGATGAACACAGACCCTCATACTTACTCAGCAAACACCTTATTGGCCAAACCAGCTCTCTAACCCCTATCATTTAAGAAAGATACTCACATTTTAAAAACAGAGTGCAACACAAAGAGATATGTTACTAATGTACAATAATCAAATATTATGTATAATAATTTCTAGGTATACTTTCCTGGTGCTTTTTTTAAATTAGTAAACTTTAGTTTGGAGATGTTTTAGATTTATAGCAAACTAGAAAGGAGCTATGTAAAAACTGCCTGATATGTCCTCTTTACCAATACATGACACAGGAGTTTTAAAAGAAGGTTCAATTCTATATGAAAATTTGAAAAGACTTGAATAGGTAACAATTTTCCATGTCAATAACAGTTTGAAAACAAGTTTTTTCATAATCATGCATACCTTTTCAATAATGTTCCATAGTTACACATACTTTCCTTTTGTTAAAAGACTTATTTATATGTATGGGTGCGTGTGTGCGCATGTGTGCATGTGTGCGTACGTGCGTGCATGTGTGTGTGTGTGTGTGTGTGTGTGTGTGTGTGTGTGTGTGAGTGTGTGCATGTTGCTGCCATGCACATAAAGGAGAGGAAAAGACTTCAGATTTCCCAGAACTGGAGACTTTGTGAGATATAGGCTTGCTATGTGAGATGCACACCTTGGTTCTCATGACTGCAGAGCAAGTGATCTGACACATTGAGCCATGTCTCAGGCCACATTTTCTCTCTGGAAAGTCAACTAAATGTACGTTTTTAGTACCCCAGGGTAGAAAGAATATTTTTTTCAGTGACAAATGTATAAAACCATAAACAAGACTATACAAACTGTCCTTAGGCCTTATCTGGCATTCTCTATTCTTTATTTGTAGGGGGTAGAAAGTATTTTATATTTTTTTAAAGGTTTAATTTGTCCAGACATAGCAAATGCCTTCTAGGTCTTCCTAGTGGTTGGCACTCTAATTTTCTAATGCTGTATATTTCTTACTTATTTACATGATTGGTTTATACTAATGAACACAAATTTTACATAGTATAAACATTACACACTAAATACTTTCTAGGTGGTAAACAGATTCATATAAAAAGAGCATTCTAACAACTGTGAAGCTAAAAGAAAACTGAACATATGATATTGTATATCAGAGACAAACCTAAGAGGGAAACAATATTAATGCATTCACTGAAGAGAAAGCATTTTTCTGTCATGTTTTTAACTAAGAACAGAAGTAATAAAAAGTATCACTGATTCCTATTGCTATAATAGTTCACCTATTCTTCTCTTGACCAAAATGAGCAATAAAATTCTTTAACACATGAAAAGAATAGCAACAGCTGGGTGTGATGGTGTGCAAAATATTTTATTTGCATGGATGAAAAAAAAGAAAACATGGTCTGTGATACTCCAAACTACACAAATGACAACTGAGCATCTACTAAGAAACTTGTAAATGGTAAATTTTATACTGTAGATTTCTAAAGTACTCTTAATCTGGAGCAATACAAAAATGAGTTTTAAATTCTAAGAGATAAAGCCAAAAGGATCATCATATATCTGAAAAGCGTGAATGAAATTTGTATTGGCATTAAAATATTGTCGGTATCCTTTAACATTCACTGGTAAAGTAGAATTTTGTATCTCCTACAAGATGACCGAAAAGAAAGAAGATGCAGAGCAACCAAACACACAAAGTTTACTTTTCTAAAAGACATGTAAAAAAATAGGCTCAGGAGAAAAATCTCAGACTAAAAAATATAAAGTTAGAACAGCAAATGAAAGGTAAACAGTTAAGTTTCTGGAGAGCACTAGATAGCACAGTTTATAAAGTGCTTTTGCTAAGCAAGCAGGAAGAGGTGGGCTCAATACCAGAACCAATGTTAAATAGACAGGCACTATGGCACATGATTGGAATCCTGGAGGATGGGATCCCTATGTCTCGGCACACAGCCAGCTCCTCTCTACATCAGCAACTATAGGACAGTTTGATATCCTGCCTCAAAATAAATAATAAATAAATAGAAAAGATGAGAGACATGCGAACAGGAACACATAAAGTTTACTTCAAACCAATACATGCACATATAGACATGCAATCATTCCACCAGTGAACACACATACACACACACACACACACAAAGAGAGAGAGAGAGAGAACACAAGACAGACAAATAGACAAATAGATCATTACATTTCCGTTAAATAGGTTCAACTAGATTATTATGTTGTTAACACTAGATTAATACAAGATTACTAATTGTTAGTATTATGTTATTAGGAGCAATTAAGCCAAAATAATTAACTTTGTATGACTAACACTTTATAAATATCTAGCCATTGCTGCATATGGAAAAAGGAGAAACCAGAGTAAGTTACAAAAGACATGCAAACTTATAAAGAATGTTCCATTACTGTGGTTCAGCAATTGTGTGTTATCACCTTAAGATGACACATGCAGACAATGTAGCTGACTGTGAACTCAGTGGGTTGATGTTGCAAAGCTGATCACACTGTGAACCCAAGATCACCCTTGGGTCAAGAGGCAGATCCAAGAACTCGTTGACAAGAAGTAGCCATAGAGATTGAGGAGTCAGGAAAATGGGAAGAAAAGGCACTGGGAGTAGTGAGATGGGACTATGAATGTGGCAGCTTTTTGGGTTTGGGATGACAAAAGTGGATCTCTTTCTGAGAGGCTGGCTAAGGAGGAAGGTCAGCTGGTTGCTCCTCAGCCTCTCTCAGTTTGCAGCGTTTCACTCCAGCATCTGATTCACAAGTGGTAAAATCGTAAGACTGAAATTTAGTTTACAACCAACAGACTGGGGAAAGAAACTATTATTTGAAGTATTATGATTATATTCCTGTCAGTAAATCTGGGAATTATTGAGAACTTCCCAGATGGACAATCAGAAAAATAATGTTAACTCTATAAAACAGGTACAGAAGCACATGTATTTGAATGTACAGAATATAGAATTAAAAAAAAAAAGTTATATCATGGAGTGCTATCATGGTACCAGGAAGGTGGTGTAGCTTTTTGTTTGTCTGTTTGGCTTAAATATACATACATTCAATTTGGTGTACACAATGTATTAGCTTATTACATAAATACATTATCTCAGTTCTCTGAACTCAAATTGCAAGAGAACTGATTCAGGGGCTCTCAAGGCCACCTGCAAAGTTCAGAGAACCACCAGGGAATGTCAATAGAAGATTTAGGATATATGTACACTTATGGGTAACCATGATATGTATATATAAACATATATAATATAGTCAGCAGGGGAAAGATTTGCATGGCATCATTTGAGTCAAGTCAAAACCAAGTCTATACAGGCTGGGACCAACAACCACAGTACGTATCAGAGTCTAGATTTCCATACAAAAGCAGGTGTTGAACATAACCACGGTGCACAATGAATATACCGAAAGTGAATGTTGGCCGGGTGGTGTCAGCACATGTCTTTAATCCCAGCATTCAGGAAGCAGAGGCAGGCGGATCTCTGTGAATTCGAGACCAGCCTGGTCTACAGCCTCCAGAGCCACAGAGAAACCCTGCCTTGAAAAGCCAAGAAAGGAAGAAAGGAAGGAAGGAAGGAAGAAAGGAAGGAAGGAAGGAAGGAAGGAAGGAAGGAAGGAAGGAAGGAGACTGTTAGCATTCCTGGAAATAGTAAAAACTATCCATGACTAGGTAATCATAAAATAATTAGTGTTACTATTGTGGGGTGAAAAAGCAAACATAATTTTAATGTCATTTTATTTTAAATTATGCAGGCTTCGAGATGAACCAAAGGAAGCTTAAAAATCCAGGTGAAGTATGATGTCATTGACATGGGCAGGGAAAACATTAATGTTATACATGAATGGTTTAATTTGTGGAATCTAAAATCTGGTATTTTTAGTGTACCACTAGAACAACCTTACATGAGTATGTTATAAATCAAAATAAAGATTTCTGAAGGATGGCTAATGCCATGTGTTAGAAACTTTAAATTTAGTGTTAAGGAATTCTATTTTTCATCTTTCTGATGTAGAGAGGAAGAGGAGTCATGGTATATTCCAATCTCTGACCAAACAGGAAATGCTGCATATGTGTTCTCTAGCTATATAAAGAACTCGGTCCTCTTAACTGAATGGTTACCTTGGGTAAAGAATAAAAAATGTCTGGCTAATGGGATGATAAAAAATTCAATTGACTGTTTCTACCTCAAAATGTCATGAAACAGCTCATAACTTAGTTGATATATCTAGCTGACTAGAAGCCCATAAAAATATAAAGCAGAATTTATCGAGGCAGTATTGTTTTGGAGTGTGACAACATATAAGGTCAGCCATTTATTTTCAGATTATTGTCTTGATATAATCCATTTAACCAACCTCTAATAAGACCTGTCTGAAAGCTAATGTCTGATCCATTGAGAAATCTAGGTGGTAGCATTTAGACTGTAATGCCATAAGGACCTCAGTGGCCACCATGAAAACACTGGAGAAGCAGCCACATAGAGCAAACTATTTGCGCATATATTAAGGTCAAATAATACCTACACTTATTTGTGTCACATACCTCAATTTCACTTAAATAAAGCATAAACATGGTTTTAACTGCTGGTCAGTGGTGGCACATGCCTCCAGAGCCACAGAGAAACCCTGCCTTGAAAAGCCAAGAAAGGAAGGAAGGAAGGAAGGAAGGAAGGAAGGAAGGAAGGAAGGAAGGAAGGAAGAAGACTGTTAGCATTCCTGGAAATAGTAAAAACTTACATAAATTTACATGTGCTAACATACTAGCCCAGGGTTAGTCCTGCCAGCAGCTGTTTTTCTAGACAACAATCCTAACTATAAATTATGTAATCTTTTTATATACTGCCGGTCAGTGGTGGCACATGCTTTTAATCCCAGTACTCAGGAGGCAGAGGCAGGAGGATCTTTGTGAGTTCACGTATAGGCTGCAATGTGACACACAGAAACCCTGTCTGAAAATAAAACAAAACAAAAAAAAAAAAAAAAGAAAGAAAAATATACAGAAACATAGTTACAATTCTTGTTAATTACGAGCCACTAAAATGTTAAAGTCATAGGTGTCTTGCATTTAAAATGAACACATAGATGAGTGTGTGTGTGTGTGTGTGTGTGTATACATACATACATACATACATACATACATACATACATATATATGAATCCCCAGCAATCAAAGTAATCAGAACTCTAATTGGTAGAAATAGTGAGTCTCTACTCAAGTAATGAGATTTGTTAAGGAAATTTTTGTCATGCACAAATAAGATTTTTCCAAAATATCTGTAAACTCAAAATTGTTGATTGTCTCGCAGTCTGCCAATAAACTTTATAATGAAATAAAACACAGCCAAATTTTCTTGGCAAGCAAGTGTAATCAGATATAATGACATTTATGTAATGAAATAACATTTTGTAATTCAAATCTATTTGCCTAATTTTCTATTTATTTGCGGTCCAGAATAATGTCTGAAATTTTCAAATAAGCAACTTGGGTCAACAGATGTTATTAAATGAGCTAATGTTATATACTAATAAATATAAACTATTACTAAACAATGACTGAATCACAAAAACACCAAGAAAAGTAGCACATTCCTCTTAGCTGTTCATTGGGCAATGTAGCTGTACAGCTATTAAAGAATTAATCACAAATGCATGAAACAAAATCCTTGATGTTCTGATTTGTGTTTCTATTCAGGCAACCACATAGACTTGGAGAAAATAGGTTCTCTGAGCTCATTTTGCTTTCTTTTTCATAATATAATATATTATTAATTATTTGGGAATTGTATACATGCACACAGTATATTTTAATAGTATTTATCCAGTATCCCCCATACAATTTCTCTCAGATCCAAATTCCACCCTACAACTCCTCTCAGCTTCCTGTTAATTAATTCTCTAAAACATAGCACATTTTAATTAAGTGAATACATTGATGAATTTTTGCTTATGCTGTAAACTATAAATTTAGACAACTAAGAGAAAAACATGGCATGACCATACTGTCTTAATATATATGCAATGCTAAGACTGTATATTATAGACTTTGGAAATGAAGCACTTAAACTAAATGATGACTGAAGATTTCTAACTTGTATTTATTATCTTGGCTTTATTATGATATAGGCTAGCATAGTGTTTAGTTAGATTATATTCAGTGAGCCCTGACAATTTCTTCTTAGGCCTAGCTAATAATATATAGCATCAAAAAAGATTTTATTTAAGTAATCTGAAGTGAAAAGTGTTTGCCAGTTGTTGAAACAGGTTTCAACTATATAAGCCTGACTGACATGAACGTGCCCTGTATACAAGGCTGGACAAGAGTTCACAGAGATCTGCCTGCCTCTGCGTCCCTAATGTTCTAAGTAATCATGTGTGCCACCACACTTGGAATGCAGGTATACCTTAACAAATAAAGAAACAATACAGAATAACATAGTGTTAGATTTGTGACCTAAATGCTTCCATTTACACCTATGTTAAACAACTTGAAAAATTTCAAGTCTGATTTTTCTCTAATGTAGAATATATTGTGTGCCCCAAGAAGATTTTTCTTCTTCAGTGTATGCTTGTGTATGTTCTGCACACATAGTGTGTAAACATGTTTGTGTATACATGTACACTTTACATGCACCTATTAAAATATGGTAAAGGAGCAATGGTGTGATGCGCAGGATAAGTGAAAGTTACTGGCCTGATAGAAAGACACAGTACGATTCAACAGACTAAGCATTCTTCTATGAGTGCCCAGAGTGGTAAAGTAATTCATGTATTTTTATACACTTGGGTTTACACTGATTCCTGCCATTTACATTCCTAACAAAGTTTGTTGCCAAAGGTACTTTTTCAAGATATCTTAGTTTCTAAAATAGACTGGTATGAGGTCGACAGATGGCTTAGTTGGTAAAGTGCTTGCTGAGCAAGCATGAGGTCCTGAGTTCAGGTTCAAGGCAGCCATGTAGAGAGCCAGGAGCAAAGGCACACAGGTACAACATGAGTGAGGAGGGCAGACAGGAGGGTCCCTGGGACATAGTGCACAGCGGGTCTAGCTTAGCAGGTGATCTCCAGGTTCTGCGAGATTACCAGCCTCAAAAAAGTGGGCAATGAAGAAACACACTGTAAGAAACCAATCCCTGTCCTCTGGCCTTTACAGTCATGTATACACATGTGCACACACCTATAAACACTTCTGCATCCTCTCACACAAGCATACATAAACACATGTACCGCATACACATGCACACACAAACATGCACAGCATCTACATATACATACATACACACAAACATGCATAAACACATGCACACACACACGAATAAACACATGTACCTGTATACACATGCTTGCACAAAACACATATAAACACATGTACCTCACACACACACATGCATAAACACACACAAACACACACACACAAGCACCTGAACACACATGCACTCACAGACACACCAAGTATCAGAATTATCTTCCATGTTTCTCCTATTATATCTCTATACACATCCGCGAACAACCACCATAAATGTTTTCACAATCCTGCACATCATGCCCCTGCAAGGCAATATTTAGGTATGTCCCAGTATCCTTACCCATGACTGTGTTGTGGGAGGAATCACTTTTGTATGATGTTTATATTAATTTAAACCAACTATATCTAACAATTAATTAATCGTGCACAAGGAAATTGTTTTAAAAATGGATGGAAAAATAAAAAGCTTTTGAAAACAAAACCTTACCTCAGAAATAGAAAGAAAAAAGAAAGCAAGTTAAATTTCTTTACACTTTACATAGGCAGACATAGATGAAAAGGAAATTACATACAACAAAACTCCTTGGCTCCTGAAAGAAATCAACATGAACAAGAAGCATTGTATGAGGGGAAAGTATCTTTGATATGGTGACATAGATTTAGAGTACAAACATTGTGAAAAAAAAACTGAGTGAGAAATTAAAAAATTTGAGTGAAAAATTACCTTCTTTTCTAAAATTCCTTTAGGGATCTTTTACACCAATTTTACCACTAGCAAAATTAAAATCACTATATTTTTTACTAATCTTATTTCCTCATTAATGCATTCATTTTTAAATTAGAAGTTTAAACACATATGGGAATTCAGGAAGAAACACATTGCAATTAAAAAACAGACTAGTATGTCTAGGCCATAGTAAGAGTTCACACTGGCCTGCATGTATATCCTACATTGGGATAAGAAGGCTTATGATTAAATATTGAACATTTCCTCAACTGTTGCATGAGTCTCTAGTGAGGACAACAAAAGAAAGGAGCCCTGAAACATCAGTATCCTTGAGGAATCGTCAGCTTCTTTTTGTTTGTTTCATTTATAAATTTTGCATTTGCACATTGCTGCCTAGATTTTCAAAGAGTTCTGCAATGATTAATTTAACAAATCATCCATATTGATCAAATATTATCAAGAACTTTTGCATGCGTATGATTTATATATAAAGGATAGATTCACGGACAAAACAAAACTTCCAGCATTCTGGAATTATGATAATGCAAAAATGGACAAGTGTCAACAAAATAAATTCTACATTAAAAATATAGCCATGAAACTTGGGTTCTTTATTCCATGAACATATGAAAATATATGGAAACAATGGTGTACTTTTTTTAAGTTAATTTCATCTGGTTGTATAAAATTAAAACAGTGATATATAATAAATGTTTACTAAATACTACACTTTGTAATGAGTGTTTCACATTATTAATTATGAAATTCCAAGAACAACTCTCAGGAGCACAAATCAGGACAAGGGTCAGGAAACTTCTCTCGTATGGGCAAGAAATAAGCAACCTAGGCATTATGGGTCATTGTAGGTCTTCATTTACAACAAAATGAACTAGCTCTGTTGTCACCAAATAAAAGAGGTCACAGTCAACATGTAAGGTATCAAGTATTGTTGAATTTCAAAATAAAAATTTTTTATAAATAAAAACAACAGCCAGATGTGGCCCAGGGGCCATATAATTTAGTCCCCAGGCAACACCAATGTATTAATTGTGTTAGTAGCCATATTTACTTTTCATATGGTCACATATCTAGATTATGATGAAATAAGAATTCAAACTCAGATCTCTTATCATATAAGTGGTTGAAAACCTTCAAATATAGCCTGGAAGAAGAGATTTAATAGTAAAACATGCATAGATGTATTCTGAAATAAAAATGGACTATTTATAATGAATAAATCAGTACATTATAAAAAAGCATTATGATACTAGACACACAGTCCTAACAAGAGGAACTTTACATTCCTCAGTATACAGGGCCATATGGTTAAATGCAGAAGGGAATTTCAGAAATTCACTATCTTTACGGATCTATTTTCTTCGAGCGCCATAGCATGTTGAGAGAGAGAGAGAAAGAGAGAGAGAGAGAAAGTGTGTGTGTGTATTGCATACGAGGTGTTACATGTTGTCATCTGTATCAGTTGCTTTTCCACTGACATAACCAAGAAGGCTTAGAGACTGTTAAAGAATGTATGCCTTATTTTGGACTTTTGGATCCAGAAAATAAGAGTTCATTTCCATCACAATATGGAAGCATGACAGTAACACCAGCCTGGGTTCGTAGCCCAGCTGATAGTTCACATTTGAAACAGCAAACAGCAAACAGAACACTAGAACCATCAAAGCTTAGCCCTAGTCACATATTTTCATAGACAGACCACACTTCCTAAATATACTAGAACAGTGTCACCAACTGGAGACCAAGATGCCTGGAAATATGGGGGATATCTAATCAAATCGCCTATCATCTATGTCCTGGTTCTTTGCAAATGTGCAATGCATGTCCAGGTTGAGACAATGGTCTATACCTGGCCCATGCATGCCTATCAAACTAAACACACTCACATATATCTTAAAATAAACTCCAGTTAACAGGCTTGGAAACAGGGTCCATGCTGATCTACTGTTCATACTTTGACACGATCTTAGCCACTAAGCATTGTCTGGTCTGTTTTCTGGTCTGAAGTATCATGGGGCTTCTCTCTCCTACAGATACCAATCCAGCTATTACTTTGGCTAGGATTCTCAGCATTTATGACAGTCACACTCTAATATCAATCATATTTCATGCTACCTATATCTATGTGCACTTCATTTTCTACCAACCACAAGCTTCCCCTTATAATTCATCACTTATGTGATACTACGGCTATTTTCTACTTAACAACCCATTCCCTTTGATAGAGCAATTGTGTGCCATTACATAACTGGCTCTAAAAACTGATTTATTACAGATCTTCTTTCTAGTAATAAATCTCTGCTACCATCGTACAGCTATTGCATTTTGCTCATGGTTGTTTAATCCCAGGATACAACAGAGCACCTGTTACTTAGACAACACAGGAGATATCTGCAAACTGAAGAAATGGCCAGATGAGCAGGACTAGAAATCACACCTCCATCATCCCCATTATAAAACTCCATTCAACACTGACCTTTCTGGATCTATGCATTTTAGTTTGGAGAATTAAATGTGCCTAAACAAACACACACACACACACACACACACACACACACACACACACACACACACACACACGCATGCACACACAAAAGAAAAAGGAAAATAAGAGCTGTTCATATCTCACACATTGAAGACATATTTGAAACTCATAGTTCCTTCATATTTTATTCCAAATGAAAGAATCCAAGTTTTGTTTTGCTTGTTTTTTCTTTTGTATTTAGATCATTATGATCTATTGTTATTCTAATGAGGAGAAATGCTATTTTGCATTAAAACAGTATTATAATGTACACTAGAATTTTATTACTTTTCTTTAATTTTCATAATTTAAGTAATTATATAAACTTAAGTATTTTTATCTTCAGCTTACTTGATAAATAAATGTTTGTTCATAGAAGTTTTTCAAAATGTATGCTCAGCTTAAAAATCATATTCCTCTAATTTATTTTTATTACCTCTTCAGTCCCCTTAACAACATATGCTATTTTTACTAAAATTAATTCTTATCCCTAAAAATTCAACAAATTTCACAGTGGTTGTTAGATATCAGCACTTCCCTAGTCATACAAGCATCCAGAGGGTTTTCTGTTTCTGTCTTCGTCATTCTTACATGAAACCACTGTTTTCAGGACTGGAGAACACTGATCAAACCATTGGGCTTCTGGTCCCATAGGCACTGATTATGGCCAGGCAAGTTAGCCCAAGGAAGGAAAGCAGATGGAGGTGTTATGAAGTAAAATCCTCTGGTGCTTCTTGAACATAAAACTCATATTAATGAATACTTTGAGAATGTAAATTGTAATTGCTATTATGTGATTACAAGAGATATTCAAGAAAGCTCCTTATGGAGGAGAGTGAGATGGCTCAATAGGTCAAGAAACAAGCTGATTTTGAAGGCCTGAATTCAATTGCAAGCCTCATTGAAGAAGACAAAGCCTCATTCTTACAAAAGGTCCTCTGACCTCCACATGCCAGCAGTGGTACGTGATTGCCTTTCTGAGCCACATACATAATATGAATCAATTAAATGGTGTTTTAAAAGAGAACCACTTATTCAAAAACTCATGTCTTTCCTCCTTTGGGACATGTTCTCCCAGGCTACACTGTCAACAGTTTTTGCAAGCTTCACTAAAGGTCAGTGGTTAGTTTTGTCATATTTGCTGTTTTTTTCATTGACATGATGTAAGAAATGTCACTGGGGAACACTTCAAACTCCTCCACACCATGAATTCCAAACAACATACAAGATGAAATAATCATCAGAGTCACAACATTTCTTAACTTGCTAATGTGACTCTCCTCTCTCACTGGAGATGGGATGCTAGAATGAAGAAACATAGAAAACTACCATGGACAGAGGGCCCAGAACATATCAGGAGCTTTTTCCATGAAGTTTATACCTCATTTGCTCACTAGACTAGGGAAGCAGGTAGGGGAGTACTTTACATCAACCCTCATAAGTCCTCTAACTGAGCAGGGAAATTAATTTGAAATATGAAAACAGGAGATGATTACACATATTTCAATGAAACAAAAGTCTTCATAATGACATAAAGATCCAAAGAACCAGCTTTTAAATATTTATGAGCTAGGGTTGAAAAGAATGGTAGTTGTAAAATACAATAAACAGAGAAACAAAGGAAAATGAGATTTATTTCATGAATGCATATAAGTGTGAGGGCAGGAGTTCAACTTCATGTGTTATATTTTAGGCATCTGTGTGTGTGTGTGTGTGTGTGTGTGTGTGTACATGTGTGCAACAATGAACCTGTGTGCACATGCATGTAGAGACCAGAAGCTGGAATGGATGTCTTTCTATATTTTACTTAATTGTTTGAGATAAGATTTTGCACTAAACCTGATGATGATATAATCAGGCTGGATAACTGACTATAAGAACCCTAGATCTTGTCACCTCCACTAGATATAATATTGCAGATTTGTGCCATAATATCTAGATTGTATACAGTTTCCAGGATCCAAACATAGGTCATTATGTTTGTGTGGCAACTGCTTTTCACATAATAGGTTATTCTTGGCATGGTAGATTTGACATAATTCTGCAGCTCCATTCTTTAACCCTAAGAACAATGCTTTCCTTGTACCAACTGGGAGTTGTATATTGTGAAGAATCAAAGGGCGGTAACTATTTTAGAATGTCCTTATGAACAACGTCATCATATGGCAAGACGGAATATTGTGCATTGGTGTGTCCTAGATGACTTTAACGGAATATATATATATATATATATATATATATATATATATATATTAGAACAAGAGATTTTATGTTAACAAGAAATTCTATCTCCCAGAATAACAGGATAGATAAAGTTGGTGACAATGGTCCACTTCCATCTGACCTGCACTTCAGCACGTCCTGAGACAGAAATGTACTGGAGATGAGAACCTGCACATGCCTGCATCATGTGAATCATAATTTTTAAATTTTATTTCCTAATTGTTTCTTTCATTTTATTTTGCTTTCCTATTTGGCCCTAATTTTGCCAGTTAGCTGAAACTTAGCAAAGTAAACAAAGTTCTATATATACCACAGGAAATTCCTGGACTTAGCGCAATCCCCCCTAACCTTGCCCTTCACGGAACCTTCTTAACATGCGTCTGCTTTTAATTTACAAGTTATCTTTATAATGCATCCATTGTTGATGTTGTGAGCTGATAGTGGATAAACCTATTCAGAAAGAGTTAAACCATCTGGATGCATTAATTAAACTGTTATAGGCTGTGAACACACAAACTGCTCACAGTAGAGCCTCAGATATATCATATTTGGTATTCTCACTTGTCACTAACGTTAAAATGTGATTCCAAATCATTCATAGCCAGTTCAACAAGGAATCAAAGAAAGGGGACATTAAAATGTTGTTAATGATACAAATGTGAGAAGATATGAAAACAAGTACATAAGTAGAAATATTCAGAAAATAATGCTTACACACAAAAATAAGAATTAGCAATGTGCAGTATAAACTGCTCTCACAATTCCCTGATTTTTTTTTTCAGACAAATTGACTTAAAATTTACCGCAGTAGCAGTTTCATGGCAGCAAAAGCAACCCATGCTGCTTGTTCCTGCCCCATCCTGCCCATCCAAGGACACAACCATCTGACCTGCCCATCCAAGGACACAACAATCTGACCTTTCACTTGGTATGGTAATCAAAGAATCACTTCATTACCCTTTGTTTTGTAGAATTTGCTAGTCTTTGGCAATAGTTTGAAAATAAACCAAAGTGTGTGTGGTTTTTTTTTTTTTTAAGATTAAAGAGGAGAATACCCATTTTATATATATATGTATTATATATATATATATATATATATATTACATTTGGCTTTCATAATTTATAAATACTTCACAAGGAAACATAATCCTTTGAGGTTTCATGAGGTTATTCATGCAAGAAAAATGATTCTGATAAACAGGGTTTTATATATTTTTCGAATGTGGCTTGAGAGGCAAATATGTGGTGGTGGCCCAGAGACCTCAAAAATATTTTCACATCAGAACGGTGTCTAGAAACAAAAACTACTAGGTCTCTGAAGCTGCACGACTTGCTGATAAAAGCCATGTTAGCAGGTGGCTGTCCATGAAAAGATCCCTGCTCTTCAGTTGCTGTCACTGCGTTCTAAGGCATGTCAGAAGTGATCCGATGGCTTTCAAGTTCAGTGTTATAACTTGGAAGCACCGACAAGACCACAATTTTAACTCCTTAACAACAAGAAAGTGGTGTGTTTTCTGCTTCTCTATCCAGAACCTCCTTCACTGACTGAGGCACCAGAGGTAATCTAGTGACTGTCCCAAAGAATCCAACTTAAATGATTGATTTAACTATTTCTAAGCACACTGGGCTTTGCAAAAGTAAAAAATAGTCTTTACATTACTCTCAATGACAATTATAATATATCATTGTTAAAGGATGACTTCTCCCATATAATTGTACACACTGTATATAGGAGACAGGTCATTACAAAATGTAAGCACAGTGCAGACAGTATAATACTCTCGTACATTAAGTATAAAATAACAAGCCTTAGCATAACTGGACAATGGCTAAGAAATTCCTAATTAAAATATGACAGTCAGACTTCATCTGGTATATTGTACACATTAAACATCTGATAGAAAAGGAAGACAGACAAATGCAAATTTGTTACAAATAGAAAATCATGAATACATAATGCAACAAGGAAAAGACAATTGAGGGAAAATGAAAATTTTCTGGAAATAGAAGACAACCCAGACAATAATTCTGAAACACATACAATAATTGTAACAGGTGATTAGATCTCTGTTACAAACTTCCACAGTCAACATGCTGACAGATACTCAATGTAAAACTGAATTTTATCATGTACAGATTTGCCCAAATATGGGAAAGAGCTAACTCAAGATGAGTTTCAGTCTATTGAAAGTAATCATGGATAAGGTAAATTAGAGAGGACTAGACTTAACTATGCCATTGAGGACCTTTCAAAGTCTTGAATCTGAATTCTGTAGAATGAAACAGCACTTAGACTGATGGAGTATTTCACAGAAATAAATTGCATGGACTAAGTAATAACTGAAGGTTACATAAGATATAATTTATAAATGCTTTTTCAGTGGAATATTAGAAAATACTTAAATTACAGAAATACTGTGAGAAATCGGAATTATCAAAATCGAAATATATGAAGGAACTTATAAAACTAAATCAATAAAGTAACATTTTGAGAACAAATAACTTGCATTATGACTAGGAAAAGCAAACAGCATCACTTGTCTTAATGAGATATGCTTGTTCATTCTGAAGCAGCAAACTCTAGATTAATTCAAATTTCAAGAATTCAAAAACCAAGAAGACTAACCTCCTATGACCATAAAACTCTTGGCATGTTAACAGGGCTGTCACTTAAACATTGTTAAATCATCTGTTGAAGCCAAAACCTCTTGGAACTAAAATAAAGTTACTTCCTGTATAAACATGAGGGTCCCAATTATGTCTGCAGTGTGTAACCTGTATGATCATGGCCAGCACATGCTGGCTTCACATTTTACAAAGTCAACTCATGACTTCTGTTGAGTTAATATGTATAAAAAAAAAAAAAAATGGAAATCTAAAGTGGAGGCTTGTCTGCCTGCAATCCCTGACTGTTGTGGCTTCTTTAGGGAGAGACCACGCCTCTTCCAGTACCACACAACTGTACTGCAGCCTGAGCTGCAAGGGACAGGTGAGGATTTCAATTTCAGAATTCTGACTTCTGTCCCATCAAGTCTTCTTGAACAACACTCAATTTTGCCTTGAAACTCTATCTGCGTACACATCAATGCTGGGGCAATGCTCAATCAATCTTTCTCCTTCAAATAAACACATCGGTGACAAGGCCTTCTGCTATATCTACTTACTATGAATACAGATAGAGAAATTAAAATTACTAACTGCTAATGGAACAATGATGGTGTGGTTATCTAATGAACTGAAGTAAACCACTACATTGCTTATTCCTGAATTTAAGTTTATATTGTGGTGTTTTCATATTAATATAAATTCTAAATTGTAATAATCGTGGCACTTCATATAATGATCCATTAAAAAAATAGGATGACAGAATGAATTTTACAAATCATCCAATATGTAATTCATCATTTTAAGGGGCATGGGTAAGAAAAAACAACAAAACTGTGGCTGAATATGACATTAAATAAAATTGCAAGGCAAATAACCATAAACATAATTATTTAAGAATTATCCACTAGGTTACAAAGAGTCATATTTAAAATTCTGTAGGGACTTAATTAAAATAGAGTTATCACTTTCCAAACATGATCAAGAGAAGTAAACTTGGCTTTGTGTGTTTATTTTGACATTTTAAAATGCAGTTTAATGTGAGAAAGGAAAATAACACATTATATTTAGAATAAAGTATTTTTCATTTTGCTCCTTTTCAATGGGTCTCTTTGGGAAAAAAACTTTTTCATGGTAGGAAAACATAATATTAAAATGTCATCAACAAGGAACACTCCCCAGTTTATGAACTGAATATATTCATACTATGAACAAACTGGATTGTATTCTATGGTTGGTTATTAAAAATAAATAATGACTACCTACACTTAATTTCTTTTTTACTTAATAACTTAGGACTTAAATAAAATTGAATACTATGCAGCAATGATTTAAGAGACTGCAAATATTGTTGCACCACAGAACTATGAAAATAGTTTTAATAGTAAATAACAAAATTTGACATGTAATCTCTCCACCCAGACAGACACTCCACATCTTTTTCTCCAGGGCCTCATTGAGCGATTCCCCGTGAACCTCACCAGCCATATAATGTGTTCAAATTGTCACATAGAGGGAGGTCCCATATTAAATGCCCAGGCTTTGTCTGTTCATCCCTGCCTACACCAAAACCAATCTCTAAGCTTCTTCAAGAACCCACTGTAGCTATGCTTCAACACACAATCCCCTCACATAACACATCCAACATTTACACCCAGACAGATCTGCAGCCATCCAGTCTCCCCTACCTACATGAGTTCTTTCTACGCAAGCCATTTACAACATCAATACATAACCCACCCTATCTCCTGCTCCAATTTTTTCAATCCATATCAGACTCAAAATAACAAAATTAGTTCCCATGCCCAGATCTCATCACAAAAATATAAGCAATATTAAAGGTCAAATGACTATTTTCTCTCCACACTCTAGTAGTCCTGTGAAATGATGAACCCTCTAGACCCAGAGTTTAAAAGAACAATAGTGAATTCCATCAAGAAACTCAAGGAATTTAAAAAAAACACAAAGAAACATCTCAATCAAATTAAGGAGCTAGAATGTAAGAGGAATTAAAAGAAAAAAAAAAAACTTCTTGGAAATGATAAAGAAAATCAGGACTTGAGAATGGAATAAAATAAGGAGATAGAAATTAGAAAACCCAAAGGAAAACCTTACACTGAGAAAAATTGAGTAGCATATACACTATTATCACTCAAAGATAAAATAGAGGATTGAACACAAATAAACCACAAATGTGATTTTTTTTTTAATTAACCACAGGAAAGAAACATGTAGGAAATGTGGGACAACATGAAACGTCTCATGCACCCAGTCTGATAGCTGGGAAACAAGCATCGGACCAGCCCAGATTCCCTGAATGTGGTGTTAGTTAGAAGGACTGGGCAATCTATGGGGCCTTTGGTAGTAGATCAGTATTTATCCCTAGTGTACAAATGGATTTTGGGAGCCACATAGAGGGATACTCTCTCAGCCTAGGCACACAAAGAGGAATCCCTAGTTGATGTCAGATTTTCAAAAAAAAAAAAAAAAAAAAAAAAAAAAAAAACAACCTGTCCCCTAATTAAGAAAAGGAACAGCAATACTGACACAAGAAGTAAACAAAACACCAACAAGAGGAAAGCAGATGCAGACACCCACAGCTAAACACTGAGCTGCATTCTTGGAATCCAGTTCCAGACAGGGAGGACAGGGAGGAGTGATGAGCACAGACATCAAGACCAGGCTACAGAAATCTACAGAATCAGCTGAATGAACAAGGAGGAGCTCATGCTTGTTTCTAATTTAAATTTAAAAAGTTACATGTATATATCAGAAAAGAAAATTCCCACAATGTATTGTTAAAACACTAAGTAGAAAGAGTGGCGAGAGCACTTTAGCATCATTGGACACTGCCTTTGATATGGAGTAATTGTCATGGCAAACCTTATTCGCATGCTTTGGGACCTACATTTGTCTCTGATAGTAAAAAATAATAACAACAACAGCAAAAACTAACAAGGCTAGGAAATTACGACAAAATGTATAGAGGGCAGATAACCTGAAGGATAACGGGACACAATAAATGTCAGGTCATTTTTTTTTTTTTAATCAAAACTACAAATATTTATTCTGCTTAGAAAACAACTGCCACAGGCTATAGTTACCACTGCACGTTTAACACATGTGAGATGCACATCAAATTTACATTTTAGAAAGCTTATTCTCGCAACACTAAGGAAAACGCATTTGAAGAAGTAAGGATGCTTGATTCAATTGTTTTCCCAGCTTAGCTTATGATTAATTATACCTCTTACTGTTTCTTATTAATGTTACTTAACACATTTGACCTGAAAAATCCATGACAGTTTTTGTTGCTTTTTATTAACATTGTGGGAAAAGTACTTTATGAAACTTTAAGGGAAATGGGGAAGCAGATGGCCATTCAAACATTTACCGAATGACTCCAAAGGTTACCCTTCTCCTGGTTGTCAAGAAGACATGGGCGTGATTTATGCAAAGCAACAGCTTTGTGTCTCTTTATGTAAAAAACAAAAAGCCAGCAATACTCACAATTAACCACAGCTTCTCTCCAGGATATATTCTTCTATCCTCTCCTACTCTTACAGAAATGCCACTCACACACCATTAAGTACAATTCTCTTGGTCCCACTTCCTCAAAGTCAGTCAGTTATGCCACCTCATGCCCTTCCCTGAAACAATTATCCACTCTCTTCAAAGATTTCTTCAGCCCTCTCACCTGCAATTCAGAGACTTTGAACTTAATTTTTCTATCTCAAGTGCTTGTTTTTGTGCATTTAATTTAAAAAGAAATAATATTAGAAAACACCATCACCTACATTTCTGCCCCAGAGATTAGTCCACATCTCTAAAGGTTCCATTATCTTCCTCCCTTCCATCCTAAGGACCAAGCTTTAATCACATCAGATGCTGTGAGACCCACATATTACACTTAAAACATAGCATTAAGTTACTACTTGGTGTCAACTTTTTTTCCCCCAGCCCCTCACACATAACCAACCATTCTACAAGATTTTCAAGTCTGTCTTTAATTGACCTCTTATATCAACTGATGCCAATACACTGACCTAAGACACTGCAATGTGTCCCCCTTAGTTAAATGGGTTTTTATTGCTGCAAAGTAACACCATGATCAAGGCAATTCATACAAAGTGAAACATTTATTAGAGTAGCTTACATTTTCAGAGGTTTAGTCCTTTATCATCATGGCAGAACATGTCAGTGTTCCTGGAGACACGGTAATGGAGGACCTGAGACTGGAGAAGGAGCTATGTCTTGATCCCCCCCATCCCCAGGCAACAGGAAGTGTTCTGAAGCACTGGGTATGGATGAAGCATGTATGAGACCTCAAACCCCATGGCCACATGGCCACAGTTCCTCCAACAAGATAACTACTCCAAAAGGCCAGCCACATCCATCATTAGTGCCACTCCCTTTGGGCACCATTTTCTTTCAAAGGACCACACTGGACTCCCTGGCCCCCAAAGCAAAAATTTATTCATTCCAACTTCAAAAGTTCCCATAGTCTATAACAATCTCAAACTTATTTAAAAGTCTAAATTCCAAAGTCTATTCTGAGATTCGTGAAATTTCTTCACTGCAATTGCCTATAAAATCAAAATCAAAAGGCAGATCACATACTTTCAACATATAATAGTACAGTATATACATCACCATTCCAAAACAGACAAGAAATTATAACATGTAAATACTGGACCAAAGCAAGACCAAAAAAACTGCTGGCAAACTCCGAACTGCATCTCCATGTCTGATGTCAAAATGCTCTCTAGATCTCCAATTCTCTCCAGCTTCGTTGACTGAAACACACTTCATTCTCTTGGGATGGTTCCACTCTCTCTTATCAGCTTTCTTTGACAAGTATCCCATGACTCTGGCATCTTCAATATCTTAGTATTTAATTCACAGCTTCATCCAATGACCTCAAGTCCTCTGCAGGGAAAACCCTGATACACGTCTGTCCTCATAGCTTTCCTTGGTTGCTCCTTGACTCTAAATCAAGAATCAGGTGAACAAATTTCCCAAGTTCTGCTGCTTGCTGCATCTGGAATGTGGCTCCCTCATTCAATTACATTTTTACCAGCTTTCAGATTTCAATGGTTTCCTTCACTGCCTAGGCTCAGCTGTCCTGAAACTTGATCTGTAGACCAGGAGGGTCTCAACTCTGAGATCCACCAGCCTCTGCCACTGGAGTGCAGATATTAAAAGCATGCACCACAACACCTGGCTCTAAGCTTTTTTCTTTAATTCCTCTTTACAAATTGGGAAGTTAGCTGAGTGGGATCTTGCCCCAAGGGCACCCTGCCTTTATTCCATCTCTTAAACTGTCTTCTTGAACACAGGACTTATCTTCATTCCATGTTCTGATGCTTCTTTCCTCTTAAAATTGTTCCACATCTTGTATTCTTTTCTTGCTCAGCTTTCTCCCCTTGATTGTAAATCTTCACTAGAGTTACCACTAATAAACATATGATATCCGATACTACGCAATTTTGAGATTTCCTTTGCCAACAGAATTAATCCAAAACTCTGCACTTTAGCCTCAGGCAGACTTTTCACACAAGGACAAAAAGTATCTACAAACTTTAGCAAAATTTCACAGGACTAGTCCCATACTCCACCTCTGAAACATCTTAATCCAGGTCCCCAAAATGCAAATCATTCTCAGCATCATTGTCTTCTATATGTTTCTACTAGCATTCTACTGCTTTCCTAACCCAAAGTACCAAAGTCCAAATTCCTCTAAACAAAATCACGATCCTAAACCTATCACAGCAATGCCCCACTTCTGCTTTAGTTAGGGCTTCTATTGCAGTGAAGAGATATCATGACGATGGCATCTCTTATAATACAGGATAGAAAAAAGAAAATAAAGTCCAGATATGAGAAATAATTTCAAAGTAAAATGAAAAATAGTGAAAGGTATTTATAGGTAGAATGTATAAGAGGCATAGATTTGAATTCAATAACATTTTTAAAAAGTATAATTGTAATGAAGTCATAACATGTCCAAGAAAGGGAACTAATTCTTGCTATATTTCATAAACTTAAAAATATGACAAATTTTAAAGGTCAAATTAATAGCTCTAGGTAGGTAACATGTTAACCACTAGTTTAAACAAAAATTTCAAACACATAAGAGTTCAAGTAACTTTCTCACCCCAAGTCACAGACAGGGAGAAGCCATTCTTCCAGAGACATCTGTGACAATTCCACCAGTTGAGACTCAGGTGGTCATTTAACCGTGTATTCAGCTATCAATAAGCCAGCCTGTGTTTCTGCTTATGTTATCCTGTGATTTGGACATCACGCTCATCAGATTTTGATTTCCTGAAGATGGAAGCCATATCTAGCCTACATTTCGAGGTGACTGAGTCAAACACACAGGGTTCTAACTGCTGTACAAATGAATTCAACACTGAAGAAGAGGTGATGCAAGTCAAAGAGTACAGAGAGGAAACATGAAGTTGGTGATGCTACATGGAACTTGGTGGAATTTACCACCAAGAGCAAGAGCTCTGGAGGAACTGGAAACTTACTTAGGCATATCACCAAGTGGGAAGAAACTGCGAGAGAAAAACAGAAGCCCTCGCCCAATCACCCGCCACATCACTGTTGTCTCTTCATTACTGCTAACGTGTTTCTCTATGACTCTATCAAATATTTCCACAAAGTTTAAATAAATCATAGGTCTTTAAAATTCATAAAAATCCCTTTTCATTATTTATCTATGCTACCCATCCTCTAAATGAAATCCATAACTTTTGAAATATGGATGAGAAAGAACAACTACAGTAATATTATTCGAAACAGAGTATGTTACTAAATTATTTACTGTGTGTTTAACCAGAATGACTAAATCACTCATTCCAAACCACAGATGCCTGGGTCATTTGCCAGAAAAAAGTAGAATGCCACAACAATTAAATTTATATGTGTTTACTGACTGACAAATGCCGGCTGTTCTGTAAAACTGCTGCAGGCTAAGGGTTAATAAATGTCAGTGGACATTTTGTTCACATTATATGTTCATCATCAATTTCCTGGGAAATTGAAATTTAGTGCATTATAAAGCACACAAGTCCATGTTTTGAGTCCACTGCTACTAAATTTATTGAAAAATAAAATGGCATTTCATTCAACTAGCTCAATAAATTGATGTGTATTTACCCCATCTAATCAATTACAAAGCCATTATAGAAAAAGCCTTCAGGGTCCTTGCTCAACTGTGTTAATGTGTCATACAATACAATACATACAGGGGGACTGAGACCTTAGCAGCAGGTTAGAGTGACTACTGAAACAGATTCATAAATACTTTTTATATTACTGAAAATTGAAATGTAAAGACTGACACTCAGTTCCACTGTTGCAAAACTTAAGAATGCTTAGAGCAACTCAAATGTGTGAATCTACATTTCCACTGTAAATAATTTTGTTTAAGCATACACACACTCATACACAAACACACAAGCACACACACACACACAAAATTTATGATGAAAATCTATCACGAAGTGAAATGTGCTGTATGGACAAAACAAACTGTACTTTTAACACAACACCAAACTGTGAAATACCTTAATTTTACTTTAAGAAGTTAGACATAGCTTAAACATTGAAAAAACGATCTGAATAACCATAACTACTGAAGCTAACTAAATACAGGCGCTCTGCTTACTTCATTTTGTATTTCTACAATGTTACTAATCAATTACATTTTTTTTAATGTCACTTGCCTACTATTTATGTTAAGCAGGGTCACTCCAGTACCTCAGTGGGGCCACTGGATCTCTGTTATTTCATGTCAACCTCACATATAATTTCCCTGACCTTGCAGCCCATGTGTGACACAACAGGACTGTTTTCCATGCTGTGGGCTCTATGAGCATCCCTCACCATCTTTACGACATGGACGTGTTTGCTGAATGAACTCATTGATTTCTCAGTGCACTGCAAGCTGTCAAGGATCCCGCTGAATTCTCTTTCTGTAAGGTTTACTCCTGTAAAGCGTATCTTTAATAATCCTCCAGATATAACCACACAAATTAGGAAAAGATCCCAGATCAGAAGAAAACAAAGGAGAAACTACTGATCTATCTTATCAATGGGAAGTAGATGTAACTATTAATAACATTCCATCAGATGATAGTAAAAACTCAGGGACGAACGCTTTTCCAGGCAGAGAAACTGTATAATACACAGATATGACACTCCCTCCTCATTGTGGTCCACATAGTGATCACAACAATCAAAAAGGCACTATAGCACTGAAATAGCCTTTTCTTGAGACAAATCTTATTTACAAGCTATTGTCCAACCTTACTTTTTGGAAAACAGAAAACTTTTATTTATAGTAAATGCTTTGACAATAAAATCCATGCTTTCCCTTCAAAGCAGAGAACCATAGAACAGGGTCCTAAACTCAACATGGCGGTACACATCTGTAATATCAGTGCTTGGAAGACTGAAGGAGAAATCCACCCTGAGTTTGCAGGCATTAGAGTTACCCTGGCTTAAGCAGCAAGGTCTTAATTCAAAGAAAATTGGGTCCTAAAAAGACATCTGACTTACAATGCAAAGTAAGCGACTAACTCAAAACTGATTAATAAAATGACAGCGGACCAAAAATGATTTTAAATATAGCACAGTTCTGAATAAATTAGTTCAGAGAAATATAGTCCTTATAGAAATCCTCACTAAAACTGGACAGTAGATCTGGAGAGATAGCTTAGTGAAAGA
This sequence comes from Phodopus roborovskii, assembly GCF_943737965.1. Lineage (NCBI taxonomy): Eukaryota > Metazoa > Chordata > Mammalia > Rodentia > Cricetidae > Phodopus > Phodopus roborovskii. The sequence goes on along the minus strand of NW_026126470.1, from coordinate 11,604,158 downwards.
ATGCTAGCCTAGCAAGTACAAGGCCCTGGATTCAGAGATTAGGGGGGGGGAAGCAAGCAAATGCTGACTTTACATCATTAACACCACATTTAAAACACTAAACAATCTAACTGAAGGCACTCTCAGATTGCATTTAATTTTTTCTTGGCACCTTACATACATATTTTGAAAACAATTCTGCATTTTTAAATGACGCAGGTTCTTTACGATCAATTATTAGACTACACTGCTGTATAATGATGCCCAGAGGGACAATTGCAACATGCAGAACTGTTTGCTGCAGCACCTAAGTGGCTTTGCACTGCTGCACTTCAGTTCTGCTTTCTGACCTGGATAGGTTTCCTCCTTCCCCCTGCTCTCAAAGGTGACTACTCAACACTATTAGCCGGGGGCCACAACTGCTCACTTCACAACTGAGTCTAATTCTGTGCCCTCACCGAAAAGAGCTTCAGGTGCTTTAAAAGCTAGTTTCAGCCCTCAAAGACCCATTGCCATTGTGGCAATGCTGTGATGTCATGAAAACATGCTACCACTTGCATGTGTTCCTCTAATGATGCTTCCCAGGTCTGAGGCAGCTGGTAAGTCTGACAACAAAATGTGTTCCACAATGATAACCTGATTGCAATTTAGAATCTAGGATATTTGTGTCAATGGATCTTCACAAACCTATGAGGGGAAAGAGAGAAGTGTGGTGGGGGGGAGAGGGAGAGAGAGGAGAGAGGACCATTCATAGTTAACTAGGTCTGGGGATAATTTTATATACTGTCTTCAAGTCAGTAACAACATTTATAATTAAAAATTTTCCAGCTTAGATGTAGAGTATTAAAAGAATCAAAGTGAATGCATGTCAACTGTAGGTTTGTTGAACAAGCTTGTAAATGGCCATATCCAGTGGAAAAGACGCAGCTCATCCACTCATCTACTAAAGTCAAGCTTCACTTAGAGTCTGCTAAGTAATGATGCTTTGCTAGGGTAGGTTTACAATATTCTCTTTGCAGACACAAATGAAACTGAGCTAGAGTGCTATCTTTAAGTCATAAATTAGTATCAGTTTCACCACATTTGACTCCTTAAAATTTAATTGGAAGTCTGATAGAATCATATAATCTTGTGACCCAAAGCATACAATGGAGTCCAAAGATAGAACCAGTGTGCTGGGAATTTTATCTACTTTACATAGAAATCCCTTTGTATGAAATAATAACTTCCAAATTCCAACTGTGTGGTATTCGCAACTGGAGCAAGTTCATTTGAAGTGGGTATTTCTGACTTTCCTTAAGTGAAAGGTGAGGCTACCTGAGTCCTTGTGTTCACACGGGAAAAAACTGACAGGGGCTAGCTGGCAGCAGGGGACTCAAACAAGGTCTGCCGATGCCAGACTGACAAAAGACAATGGCACATAAAAATATTATCCGTATGAACACTGTACACATAAAATCAAGAATCAGGTGAACCATGCTTGGTGCAAACTGGGGGATGAAGATAACAAAACCACCTGCCGATTTCTTAGTGTTAGATCTTTACCAAATTAATTATTTAGTTATCTATTATTGCTGCTGCTGCTTTTGTGATTTGGGGTGAAAGTCTCTTTCTTTTCTTTGTTGAGTTCAGCAGTAAATAATAAATGAACCAAACAGAGGCTAGTGATGACTAAATGGGTAAGAAAACTAGCTCTGCAAGGAGAAGGACCAGTGCTTTAGTCCACAGCACCCACATCAGAAACTAAGCATGACTGCACGTAAACTTAAACCTAGCACTGGCAGGCAGAGGGGAGAAAAACAAAAACCAAAAACCAAAAAAAAAAAAAAAAAACCTGACAGGTCGCAGGCCAGTTAGCCAAGATGAAATAATAAGATCCCAGTTCAGTGACAGACTTACCTCAAACCAACAAGGAAGGTGTGAGTGGAAATCATGGCATCCTTCCCTATACTCATATGTTTGCCCAGGCCCATGCATGCATATTCTCACATTTGTGAAATACATACACACTAAAGATATTCCTGCAATAACTTTTTTGTAGTATCACTGCAAAGCATGCTGGTAAGTTATATGGTACATAAGCAGAAAAACAGAGAAACAAAAAAGGATGATGTCTAGCTTAAATGAAATGAAACATATTTATTTAACCTTCATGCTCAACATATATTTAAAAAAAAAGTTCTACTGAAAATGAAAAAGAGTACATGTAATCATACGTCCATAATCTCACATAGTGTTGATCACAATGATAAAGAATCAGAAAGGGACAGGGAATGATAGGGGACTGGAGAGACTAGTTTATGTCAGAGAATCGGGGATATATGGAAACACCTAATGCCACAAAATTGACAAGATACAATCAGCATGATCAGTGTCACCTCAGGCCACATGAGCCTACCTAGACACTTAGCCTTTGCTAGCCCTAACAAATGTTAAAAACAAGGCTTTGGGTGTTTTGTTATCAACAGCACTGAAAGACAATGCTGAGTACAACAGATCCCAGATTTTACTAGTGATTTTTGATGCAGATTGTTAACAGACTTTCCTAAGCAAAATTCTGTCAGGTGTATGAAGGAAGAGACATTTTAATATACAAAGAAGCAATGAAATAATAAATTTGCAATCTACTAGCTTCTCTAAAAAATGGTGAAAACTAAAAAGCAGACCAGGAATGACTCACGCCATGGCCAGTGAGATGGGGGGGTGGGGGTGGGTGGGAGAGTGTGAATTAGAGGTATGTGCCAACAAGCCTGGGGACCCAGTTATCTGAATGCACGTGGTAAAGGACAGAAGTGAGTCGCCTAAGGTGTCTCTCACATCCACAGGTGCTGTGGCATGTGAATGCACACATTCACACATGTGCCCAGCAAAGAAAAGGAATAAAATTGAACACAAACGCAAATAAATACATAAACGAAGAAGAAAGCCTCAAGCATAGGGGTACTAGCGCAGGATAATTTAACCTTACAAAATGTATCCAGGAAAGATGGCAGTTGGAGAAAAATATTTCTGGTCACTAACCTAAATTAATGGAAGGGAAAGCCCTCAAAATGAACAATTTCATATTATTTATGAACCTTTTCAAATTTATGGGAAACCTATATTTTCTGAAAATAAGTGGCCTGGTACAACACGGTTTATTTGTCTGCACTGAACACTAAGGAAATCATTCAGCTAGAAAACCATGAAATATCTCTTTTGAGCTTCAAAACTGCAATCCAGACTCTAGAAAATAGACATGCTTTAAGAAGTTGTTCTGTTACACACAGATAAAAGGAGAAAAAAAAAATTGATTTTTTTTCTTTACTTTTCACCTGCTTGTTTTAAAAAAGGTCATACAGAAACTAGATATCATTATTATTATAGACTCCATAAAACTCCCTGGCTTAAGTGGATAATCACTTGAAAACAGACCTGAAGACCATGTTCACAAGCATGTGCCTTGCCTTAAGCTGAAAGTTGCTTTCAGAGCAGTGGATGGCATTTTAATTTTTAGACATGTCCTATTTTAGAGTGAGTTTCAATATGAGAAGGAAATGTTACAGGTGAGTAAGACCTAAATACTCAGAACGCTTGCATAATATCCCTGTGCGCCTAAAATGTAGACATGCACAGTGTAAAAGAGACAGATAATACCAGGAACAAAGATTACACAAAGCCTCACTCCAGTGCTAGGCTCCTTTCTACTGGGCTGAATAATCTCATCAAGCCCATGAGAGAAGATATACTTATGCTATTCAAACTCAATCTCAGATAGGTTAGATTGATGCCGAAACTTTCTTATCTTTTCCACAAAAGAGAATTAGTCTGTCTGAGTTTTCAAGCTAACTTAACTTTCTTTGAAATAATAGGTTTAACTGTTTTCCTTCATCAACCTCAAACAAGGTTCTGACTTCAACAGGGCTAACTACTAAAAGAAGGGCTAAAAATTAAACAAACAGACAGATAATTATACATGAATTTGTTTTTAAAAAATTGTAATTTTATTATTATGGGATACCCAATAGACTCAAACGCTGTTAATATCGGTCTTAAAATGAATTCAATATTTTTAATGAAGAATAGGCTGAGTTAGCATTGAATATATTTAAGTGTCTTAGTACCTCCAGGGTCCTTAACTGTTTCCTAAAGCAATATACAAAGTTGCCGTATAATGAATCATCATTACTTTTATGACCAGTAAATGGTATAGACTTTGTTTAAATCAATTAAAACTGTTAAATATTCTGGTTAATCCCAATGAATTAAGAGCAAATATAGTATAGAATTATGTGGAAAATTTGAAATATTCTGAAAAGAACAATTCTAAAACAATGGAGTAAAAGATTGATTAGAAAATGCCCAATTTTAAACATACACACAGACACACACTTGTTGGTATTTGTTACATCAGCTGTAAAAAGGTTTGGTGTGTGCTGTATTAAGTTCCTGACCACATTCTTCTACATAGTATTACTTATGTGTCACTTTCGCAGTATATTAACCATGGTAGAAAGAAATTACTATTTTTTTTAACCTTCACAAAAGTGAAAAGCAAATCTTTCTTTGATGACTGCAATAATGAAATATCCTTTGGAAGTGGGATGAGAAGAACAGAGCTAAACTAAAACAAGATCCCTGTTGCCTGAAAGTGGACATCCACAGTCACCTCCATCCTATGGGCAATCCACTTCTGGACCCGGACTGACCTAAATTGAACAAGTGCATATTGGATAAAGCCATATAGTGCATATCAAGAGCTTATAGGGCTTTTGCTTGCCAGGGAGTGGTGACACACACCTTTAATCCCAGCACTAGGAAGACAGAGGCAGACAGATCTCTGTGAGTTTGAAGCCAGCCTGTTCTTCAGAGTGATTTCCAGACAGCAAAAGCTACATAGTGTAACCTGTCTCAAAAATAAAAACAAACAAACAAAAAACATCAACAAAACAAACAACTACAACAACAACAAAAAATACAATCTCCTGCTTTGTGCTACGTATTTATTTTTTCTTATTATTAATATTATTATTATTTAGCTTCTCCTGGTCATATAGTCATGTCCCCTTTCTGCATAAGCTATACGCTCCCACTTTTCCTGCCTTCACAGTAAAGTGACTCAGTTATCTTAAACCACGTCTCCTACATTTCATTCCCTAACATTCTCTTAAATTCTTTCTACTTTCACACACAAAGAAAGAACAAATACATAGGGAACATTGTTTTTAAATAAAAGTAAAGTAATCATAGTTTATTAGAGGTATTGTCATGTTAACATAGGATCTTAAGGCTTGTCTTTGGCATAGTAGCTTTCTAAATGATATACAGATCCAAAAGGAGGAGAGGGTGAATGGTTATTGTAAGGAGTAAGGTTTTTCCTCACTCTGCTGGTCTTGTCCCGCCAGCCCCAATTAACACACAGAGACTCTGTATTTGATAAAATGCTGTTGACCAGATACTAGTTTCTTATCGGCTAGCTCGGTCTTAAGTATTTACACATTTCTGTTGATCTAATATTTCCACGTGCTTTCATCTTACCAGGGAGCCAGCCAGCATTATGCTCTCTCCAGACTCTCCATCTTGACTCCTCCTTACTCCTTCCTCTTTCCTCCATGTCTCCTAGTCCCACCCATCTTGCTTTCCTATTGGCCAACAGTGCTTTATTCATTAACCAGTATGAGAAACATATACAGAATGACATCTCCCATCAGGTGATTAATATTATCATGAAAAACTCATTATAAAAAATTAAAAGCTACTTTTACCATTAGCCAATTTCTACAAAGTTACCTTGCTGTTGCAAATTTATATTTCTATTTTTTCTGTTAGTCAAGAGATTCTGCCAACTAATCACAAGATGAGTCATTTATATCAATACTCAATGGCATACTCTTTATTTCACAATTTGAAAAGTTTGACAAAAATTACCCTAAAGAGTTATATGTGTTCTGGTAATAAAAGCAAAACATGACTATGCGTCTTTGATGCCTTACACATTTTTTTTTTACTGTTATAAGAACTGTCCTTAGAAACAATTGTTTCCAGCTAAGCACTACGCTGAATTCCTGGAATCCAGTTGCAGAGTGGAAGGAATGATGAGCAAAGGGGTCAAGACCAGGCTGGGGAAACCCTCAGAAACAGCTGACCTGAAAAAGGGGGAGCTCATGGACCCAAGAATGACAGCTTGGAAACCAGCATAGGATAGAACCAGGCCCCCTGAACATGGGTTGTCAGTTAGGAGGTCTGGGCATTCTATAGAGCTTTGGTAATAGAATAGTATTTATATCTAGTGTATGAATGGACATTGGGAGCCCTTTTCCCATAGAGGGATACTCACTCAACTTAGAAACATGGTGGCGGTCCTAGGCCCTGACACAAATGATGTGACAGACTTTGATGGTCGGTCCCCTAAGGAAGGCCTCATCCTTTCTATGGAGCAGAAGAAGGATGGGATGGGGTAGGTGTGGGGAATAGGAGTATGGGAGAGAGAAGAAACTGGGATTGATGAATAAAATAAGATTGTTTCTAATTTAAATTTAAAAATAAAAAACAAACAATTGTTTCAAATTGTCTCACAGCTCTAATTTGAAAAGAGTAATGGGAGTAGGTATTCTTTCTTCCAGATTTTGACTTTAGGGATTATAATATAATTACATCATTTCTCCCTTCCCTTTCTGCCCTGTAAACTTTCTCATATCTTCCCCCTTTCTCCCAAACTCTTGAGTAGTTTCCTATTCATACACACATACAGACACACACACACATACAATTTTATCATAAAATACCAAATTGTTACTTAAGTATATACATTTCCTCCGTCATTCACAATACAGATTGGAGACTGGTAACCCGAATACTCAAAATATAAATACTGCCAATTTTGAATTTTTTGAGTATCACTATTATGTCAGGGGTAGAAAACTAACAACTCATCTTAAACTATAGGCTGAAGTTAAAACAAAACAAAACAAAAATATTGAATAAGGTCACCTCCAGGTTGTAGATATGTAGGAAATATTAAGTCTGTGTTTAAACTTGTAGTTCCTTCCACAATATCTTATAATTTTAAGATTAACTAAAAGGATTAATGTCCTAAATATTATAGATAAAGGATTTCCTATTATGCAGAAAAGTAGTTTAATGATGAAACAGTTAATATCGGTTAATTAGTATTTTAAACATAATTTCAGACATTTTCATCAATGTCCTGGATGGCTAGCTTTTAAACATATTGCTAATTATGGTTGTGTCATATGCTTATTAAGTAATATATCAGGGTATAATAATACTTTAAGATTTATCATTAAAAATGATTTATTAATAATCTTGCTAAAATGGTATCTAGAATACCTACAACCATATTTATGAAGGCTAATGTGAAAAAAGAAGATTGGTTTGGCATTCAAAGTGAATCAATGTAATTCATCATATTAATAATTGAAAAAGAAAACATATGTTAGATTGTCGTTGACCAACTATGAAAATTGAAATCTACTTTGAGCAAAGGCTCTCATGAGTTTTCTTCAGTACCAATGTTAAAAGGGAGTACTCAGTTAACAAGACCCAATTATTACAGTCTATAATAAGAGGTACCTTATTGCACATAGTTATGATAAAAGAGGACAACTGAATTTCCTTTGCAACGTCTCAAAGATGCCACCAAACTCAAATGAGGTTGGGATATCTTTAGTAGTTGCAATACTACGAACCCATTTTGATAGAATGTAGTTATACTAATTTCATGTCAAGTTGGAAATTTAACAGGAGGAAAGATCATTAGCTTGACTGTAATATGTGTTTTGAGAGTCAGAATCTTATCTTTAAAAGTAATATTTAAAAAGAAGGGCAGTCATTTGACAATGTGATAAAGGGAGTCAAAGGCATAGTAGCTTTTTAACTTCAACAAATTTTACATTGTTTTATCCAGTGAATTTTTATAATTCCAGTGCAGTGTGCAAAAAGAATGCAAAATTGAAGCCTCCAAGTTCTAACCATTATCTTTCATTCTGGGTATTCTTGGAACTTATGGGTGACAGATTTATCAAAAAGTTCTCTGAACCAACTGAAAAAAGAACAACCCATTCCCCGCTATGAACTGTCGATTGTAATTTAGCAGAGTTAGAAGGCAGATCCACTGAGTAGACAGAAAATTAAAACATGGGCAGCTCCTGATTGGAAATTTATTCATGGCAGGTAATAGGACAGTCAGGATCTCTGACATTACTCAGAGAGAGATCTAATTCCGATAAGTTAAATGATGGCACTTGAATCAGGGATTATAAATAGTGACAGGTTGTGACATATAGAGAAGATGAAAATGAGCAACATCACTCCACAGAAGTGATTCAATATAGATGAATTTCTTGAGCAGTCATATAATTATTTTAAAAATCTTTTTAAAGTTTTTAAAGAACAAGACTGCACTTTAATTGAACTATGCATCACTTATATAGCTATTTGTCAATAGATTATAACATTAATCAACTAATCAAAGGAAAGAGGTAAAAATAAATTATATTTCACATGTGTAATGGAAATTGTCATTTCTGATTTCATCTGAATAAGGCACAAACTCAAAATTGTAGACAGACTTGTTATCATATGAAGAGAGCAAATGTGAAGTATTAAATTTTTGCACAGCTATATGCATGAGAGCAATATACACTTATAGCTTTAAAAAAGCAAGTTATTCATATTTATAAAAAATACTTCTTATTTGGGATCTGTATGCCTTTTTGCATTTGCCAACAGAGAAGTGCATTACATTGCCTTTTTAAAGATATAATTCTCTATACTACAGAAACATGGCAGATATAAACAATTTTCCACATGGGCAGGCATCTTAATTACCTCTTTTGAATTTGTGAAGTAGTCTATTAATTGTGATCAAATCTTGTTGTATGTGGAGATTTTATAAACAAGGTTTAAAATCCACTAGTGCTTCCCCACTGAATGAGGGGACCACCACCCTCGTCCCTTAAATCTGACAGAACAAATCATTCAGAGACATGATCCTTATTATCTACCACAGGCAACCTATGTCAAACACCTTAAGAACATTCTGTCTAAATTTTAGGATTCTAAAAGAGAGCACAAGTATTACACAGAGTGATCTTCAAATGGAAACACAGAGGCCACTGGCTCAATGTCATGGCTGCTGCATAGCACTAACTGTCAGTAATGGGATAAAAACATCCTCAGAGTGAATTATCACTTACAATGAGAATGTTACAGATGATACAACAAGAAAAGTATGCTTAAATTAAAAGTAAAAATTTGGTATCTGGTATCTTAAGTCACTAAATTGGTGGCTGGTACATCAAACTGAAAAACAATGAACTGGTAGCGTAGGCATTTAATTATGAATGCTAAATTTATATAAATGGCTATAGAGTAATGGGAAACTATACAAACCACAACTAAAAATGGATAGCAGTTAGGGTTAGTGTAGCACTTTCTCTCTCTGGTTAAATTTTTCCATCTTGCCATGGCAGCTCACACTTTAATCCCAGTACGTGAAAACCAGAGGCAGGCAGATATCTGTGAGTTTGAAGACAGTCTGGCCTACAGAGGAATTTCAAGGATAGTCAATGGCAAGAACTGTTACACAGAGAAATAAACGAAGGAAAAAAAATCCAACTTGGAGGGAAACTTAAGATGTATAGGATGTAAATGAAAAGTGAAAAAAAAAAAAGGGTATTTTTGTCCTGTGGGTTTACAAGGATGTAAAAACTATAGGGCATTCTAAAGGGAAGCAAAATTCTCTATCCTACAGAGCTGGCAATAAGCAACTCAAAATAGCTTCAGGAAGTCCCTGAAACTGGTAAGATTCACAAGGGCCCTCACTCCTCAAGAATATATATACAGTGAGAATCACTCAGACAAGCTAAGCTTCTTAGAAGAGGCTCAGAACAAGTAGGCTGAAAGGGCAGGGACCAGCCAAACCACCAAGAAGAAAATAGCAGCTGGGCTGCCAGGAGAAGATGTTCTCCAGCATTGTGCACATTTTAGCTGAAATAGCACAATTTGACAAAAATAGAAAACTCACAATGATTTCAATTGATATCATTACTTACCATAAGTGGAAATATAATAAATATATGAAATCATGCATTCTGAAAGTAGCAAAGATTGTAGCACCTAAGATACAGGTTGAATGTCTCTAGTCTAAATATCTACTATTCCACAATCTGAAATCTATTGAATCTTGAAGCTACAAGTTGAATATTCAATACTCAGTCTCATGTGATGGGACAAGGACAAAATGCACACATATTAAATTACATTATAAGGTACCAGAATTTTTAGGCAGCTAAAATAGCTTTTTATGTAGATAGCAAGCTAGTAAAATTTTAAATATTTAAGCATTAAAACTTGGTTTATTTATTCCTGAATCAGGATATGTACAAAGAAATCTCACTTGTGTTTAGTACATCAGCTATAAACAACCATTGAAATATTGTTGATATATGAAGGAATCAAGCATGGATTTTAAGTGGCCTACTTAAAATGTATGATTTTAACAAATGATTTTCTATGATTGAGCCAATGAGATAAAGCTACCTTTTAAACTTTAATAATAATTTACTCATATTAAAACTTTTGTGTCGATATCATCAAAATATTTTACATTAAATATTTTAAAGTGAACATATTTAAATATGATTAAATTTAGTATAATATACCATAAATAGATGTGCTGTGCAATTGTTAAAATTCCATATATAATGTTTAGAAATCAAATCAAAAGCATTAACTAACAGTAAGAGTACACATACAAATTGATTTATTGGAATTCTTGAAATTAATTTTAAACAAGTTTCATGTTATATGCACTTACCTAGAATAGATAAATAATCGACTATCCCAAAGATCATGGGTCCCTCTGGGTCCAGAATGAAAGTAGCAAGAATCGGTCCCATCAAACATGTTCAAACCATCTTCTGAATTTTTTGAAGCATGGCTATGTACCACATCTAAGAGGACTGTGATGCCCATCGAATGTGCAGTGTCGACAAGTTCTTTCAGCTCTTCAGGAGTTCCATAACGACTGAAAGGGAAGGGCACACAAATTCATTACATCACATTGAAAGCAAACAGCAATTGTACATCAATGCCAATGCAAGCATGGTAATAACTATTTTAAATACAAAAATGTATTATGATATTTATATACACTCGGAGATGTTATTTGATATAAAGTAAATTTTAAACCATTAACTAAAATATTAATACTAAATGGAACTGATATGCTCAACAAAATTTGCATTAGGGATACACAAAATAGTCAAACTTCTATGTTTTCATCCTTGGGGCCTGTGACGTCTATAACCACTGGGCCAACCATGGTCACTGCTGCTTTCCAAATGTCTGTCCCTCTGACTGTGTGCAACTGACCTAGGTAAAGGCCCTTGCAGTACTTCTTTCAACAAACTGCTAAAAGCTTGTCCATTCTACATTTGTTGCTAAACCAGCATGACTCCAGAATTAGAGGGTCAAGAGATTGGGCCATCCCTGAGCTATAGTTCATATAGGCAAAGGACATGGGTATCTTATGTGCATGCTCCTCCTCTACCTATGGAAGAAAACAAACATCACTTCCAGAAGGCCTTCTGTCATGCCAGGGAAATCTTCACATTACTGATTTACAGCATCAACTTTGTTCTCTAGATACAGAAGAGCCCTTGACATGGTTATGATCTCTCTTCCCCATGAGATCACATGCTACTTCATAGCAGAGGCTGTGTACATGTGCTTTTCATGACAGTGTGATGCTTAGCAGACAGCAACTCTCCCAATGTGATCGTAATGCCATGGAGATGAAGACTGGGCCATTAGATAGCAATTTCTCATAACGCTGGGTTCTCTGCATCACTCTACTCTTTCCTGTCCTCATGGGTGCCACACTGGGATGGTTTTCCTCACTGAACAACACTCTCAGTAAATGAGTAGCCCTCAGATTCATTCTGCCATTTCTTTCATCCTCTCTTTATTATTAATCAAATTTGTATTAGGATAGCTACCATGAGCCAAGAAATTCTCCATATCATAGAGATTGTATATTAATCACTATAAATCACTCTTCTGGAATTTACATCAAAAATGGGAAACAGGAACAGAAACAAGATATGACAAATAACATAGCAAATAAATTTTTCAAAGGCGAAATGAAAAAAAAAAAAAATCCACTGTTTCAAGGAACAGTCATCAGTGAGCGGCTCTTATAGGCAAAACTGAGCAAGAAAGGAATAAGGAAAAAGACAGGATATCTATTAGGAGAGTGATCAGGGAAGTAAGCATAGGGGACAGTCAAGGTGGAATGAGTTAAAGCATACGAAGACTAAACCAGATGTGGAATGTACTCATCAAAAGAAGAGAGCAAAAGCACCTGGTAAACGCTGTGATATGACATATGGAAAAATCGGTTGTTTTCTGAAGGAGATTCATATGATTTTACATTCAACTTTAAATGTTCTACTTAGGACATGGTGCAGAAAAGAGATATTTGCGTCAAGACAAATTTAATGATGAAGAAAAGTTCAATGACCACTAAAGGCCTACTGAAATGTGCCAAGTGAAAGATTGGCAACTTGGACCAGAGAAGGAGCGGTGGGTCAGGTGAGCAGCCAGATTTAGGATACAGCGTGAAGTGGCAGTGGGCTAAGTTTTGGAATTGGCAGAGAACAGAAAGAAATAGCAATGGAATAAAAAGGTATGATGCCAAGTTTCTGGCTTGAAGAATTAAAAAATTAAAATGCCACTTATTGAATTAGAAAACATGATGGAGAAGAAAGATGGAGGACATGGTGAGGAATTGAATGAATAACATATTGAAGATATGTGTTCAACACAAAACACAACTTACAAGGATTAGAAATATCAAGTTTACATAGAAAGTATACTAAAGCTGAAGGAATGGATAGAAACAGAACAGAATAGAAGTAAAATGTTTCCTCTTTATGAGAAAGATGAAAATGAAAGGGCAGAAGGAAGGAGTAAGAAAATATACAAAAAAAAAAAAAAAAAAAAAAGGTGAAAATAGAGATGCCACAGCAGGGTACCATGTTCTGGGATTAAAGAGAAAATTAAAAATCTTCCAAGGAGGTTTAGGGATGTGGCTGTGTTAAATGATTCTAACAATTTGAGTTAACCAAGAAAAGCCACTGTACTTCAGGTATTAAGGTCAACAGGGGCTTTACCAAACACACTTCTTAGAAGAGAGATAACTTCTTGGATGAGGTAAGAAAGCACCAAATTTAAAGCATTAGACAGTGTATCTATAGGAAGCATATGCAAAGATAACTACAGGGAGGTGTAAAGAAACTGGTTAGTATCTCCTTCTAGACTCTTATATGTTTAAGCCCACTTCTAACTTTCCTCAGTTGTTATTGAAACAGTTTCAGTCCACTTCAAATATCACATCAGTCAATTTTGAAGTATAATAAAAGCAACTTGTTTGTTTTATTAACAATAGAAACTATGTGTGGGTACTAAATTAACGTCTGTTTCCCACACTGTAAACTACATAAGGCAGAATTAATGTAGGGTTTGTTCAATTTGTGGTAATCAAAGGCACAAGGGACTGTTTAGTGGATAGTGTTTCTCCCCAAAGAGCCATCTTCAGACAGATTTAAGTCTGAGTTGAGAGGTCTATCCATACAGTATAGCTCCTTCCACATGCTCCTGCCTAACGCCAATCTCTTCCTATAAAAACGTATGAGTTCCTTCAGTACTGGCTTGCTTAGGACACAGTTTCTGACTAAGCATGTGCCTCCAAAGGAGTAAGTTTCAGGGAGAAAGTAGACATCTATGAGCTGACATCATTCCATGAAATGTAACATTAAATCTGGGTCAATCAAGGCTACATTTATCTGAAGTGAATGACCCCAGTAAAAGAAAACATTCAGCTTCTATTAACGACAACCACAAGTGAGGTTATAACACAAAACGAAGTTAAATGGAAACATTCAATTGGATTACACTGTTTGAAATACACATGAAGATAAAATATTCATTTTTACCTTGAAGCTGCAAAAAAGCTAGTGATTTGGTACCCAAAACTGGCATAGTAAGCATGTTCCATGATCGCCATCAACTGAATGCAGTTGTATCCTATGTACACAAAGCCCAAAGAAAGTCAAAACTACATTTAAAATAGAATGAAAAATGGCATGCTCGGAAGACATTAACATTTACAGAGAATCTGGAAGTTCTAATCATCATGCAACCTTCTACTACTTTGACATAATTTACACTTGTCTGACCTCCTAACACAATTGGACTAATTCTGTCTAACTATTTGAAATGTCTCCATTTTAATGTGCATTGAATGATATGCAAATGTATATAATTTTGCTTTGGAATATTAAACATGAAAATCTGCATATGCTAAACTTCAGTTTTACTTGTAATATTCATATTGAAAATTATGAGGCTAAATAAAAGTTACTGATTGCATGATGTACACCTTTTACTTGGCCTCTTTTCATTATGATTCAGACATTTTACCATATAGTTTAAGAAATATTGTCAAATTCATTTTTTTTCTACAAAGTAGTTCTTATGAAGTCAGAAGTAATGTCCCTAAGGGATTACTCTAAAGTGTTAAGTGTGTTTCCGGTGCACACACAGATATAGGACAAACCCACAGCTTTTCTTTCCTCATCTGAATATGTTTTTTTTCTCTAATGGTAAATGAAGTCACTCAAAAGGGAGGGATTTTCCATTAAGTATTTACAAAAGCAGTAGAATTAGCCACAAGTAAATAATCAGAAAAAAAGACAGAACCTCTTGACCTTATAAAACAATAAAAAGAAAATCACTAAAAAAAATCTAATTTTGTTTTCTTCCAAGTATAATTTTATCTTTTATCACATATGATATGGTTGACTTGGGACAAACATACTAAATATTCTTATTATATTCCTAATGCCCAATTTATATAAGATTCAAAATTTTCTTAGAGTTCATAAAATCAGATTCACTAATAAGTCATTTAAATATATAACCGAACATGTGAGAAAACCAAACTTCGTATTAATTTCAATCTCTTCAGTTGCTGTGATGTAGCTTCTCATGGCTCAATATTAGTGTGTCACAAATTCTGTCACAGTTACAAATAAATTCAGAAGTAAAAATTTATATATTTAAAACACTTCTGGAACACATCACTGCTGAATTATTGCAAAAGGAAAATGATTTACTTCTATCAGACCTAACAAATGTAGGTATAGAATCTTTATCATGATGGACATCTTTCCATATTATCCTAGAGCAGAACTGGGAGTTTTAATTTCATCTCCATTATATAACGTAGTATTTTTTTAGAGCGCCACCTCACATGTCTGTTGTTTATTTGAATGGCACTAATCATGTCTCCCTTTGTGCTCTCTATCTGTGGTGCTGGGCAACTCAATGTTACAGAGAAACATTTGTGTGCTGCCAGGTACAAATATTTTATTATTCCATAATAATGAAAGTACTTCTTCAATGGTAAATGTAACATAATACCTATCCACCAATCCTAACAATAAATGCAATTAATTTCAGTTTCTGGAATTGCAGCTGAGTTCACAATCACAGATAATTAAGATCTATACAAAAGTGAGAACTTTAACCCTGACTTACATTTAAATTGTTCCTCTAGCTAAAAACTAAACTCCCTGGCAGCAGTGATACAATTAAATGTACTTTGTCTTCCTGTCTGGCTATTGCAGCAGGCACCAAATATGCTGCAAAAATATCTTTATACTGCATTATCTATTAAAAAATATAGGTATAACAGCTATTGAAGCAGGCCAACTATGATTCCTTCTCCTGCCGCTCTGAAGACAGACATGTCTGATATATGAATATCTCAATGTGTTTCAAATGATGTCCAGAAATGTTTGTGGAGAAGTCATCCAGAAATTGACTGTATAATATCTGACCCAAAATGAGTTCCAGACACCTTACAAATACTACATTATTTTTTTCAATAAAATACTAAAATGGAGCGGCTATTATCAATGACCAAGTCAAATGATAAAGGTTATCTTCTGTACAAAAGTAATTGCACTTGCATATTTATCTACAAATTGGAAGCCATCAGTTAAATTGAAATTGGAATATCTTGAGTGCTTATGCCCTATCTTATTCCATTTCTCTTTGCTATGCTATCACTGTTACAGAGCAATTGGAGAAGTCTAAAATAAAATGCATTTCTATTACATATTTAATCTCTTAACACAAAAAAGAGACACTTGTAATTAGCTTTTCTAATAAGAGGACCTTCTCATTAAAATTTTATCAGAATAAAAATCTCAATTATTACTTACCAAGGTCTTTGATTCTTGGTAGTACGTTGCATGTAAAATGTTTATAAGAAGCTATTTTTCCTTCATGAGAAGATATTCCTACATGAGATTCATAAATTCTTAGACTTCTTGGTTTCTTAGGTCTGGAATGCTTGAACTGTAGAATACGGAATTACAAATGGAATTAAACCAAGCACACTCAGTTGTGACACTAACTAATCAAGTATGTGAAATAAAACAGTGGATAAATTCAGAGAAACACTTGTGATTGATTATTCTCCCATATCAAAAGCAATGACTGCATACAATATGCTTCTTAATCATCTACAGGACTGTATTAATGAGCTCACTTAAAAAATTTTCATGTCATACTTAGCTCATATGGAATCACTGATTGGAGATTTTTTTTTTTTTTCTGTTTTTACTTTTTTGAACCTATGCCATAAAAAGAAAAATGGAATCCTGACTGGCATATATAATTGGATCATTCACTTATTTAATAAAAATCATTCATTACCAAAATCAAGTAATACAAATGACTGAAAAACTGGCTCTAAAATACATGTATCACATTTGACACATAATCATAAACTATCCCCTAAATACATGCGATTGTTTGCCATGCCAATGTCCTTTACATAACTACACTAATCCATCTTCACACACGATAGTAAGCAATGTTATATTACTTAAATCTTTGTAAGTTTGAAATATAACTCTAAATATTAAGATTCCTTCCTGATAACTATAGAATAATTTACGAGGGAGAAAGAAAACATTACTTCTATGTTTAATTGAGTATGGAAGACAGACTCTGGTAGAAGATGTATAACAGGAATGCTGTCACACAAAACACTAAGCACACAGTGAAGAAAGTCTTTGAGTGGTGCTATAAAAGCTATAAAATATAAAAGTCAATACTGACATAAGCAAATATTTAAATCGCTGTTCTCACTTTATATGGGTCTTCTGGATCCCAGTGTATCCAATCATAATTCACATTGTCACTTTCACGAACCACATACTTGGCCCACGGTGAAATGCGATACAAGATCTCACCGCTTTTACTAGTAATAACAACCTAAAATGAAAACGAGATGGTACTGATTTGAATTGGTTCACCACTCTAACAGAGTACATAACAGTTAATGAGCACAGCTTTATGCAGGAAAGCAAGTCAGTTAAGAATTTAGGTGAGTTCCCAGATTAGCATCCACAAGACTACACTTGAATTCTTTGCTCATCAGCTATTACTATATGATCCTTAAAGTTATGTATAGGTTGCATATTATACAATTCTCTTCCAATTTCCATGATTGCAAACTAACCATTAGAATAGTTAAACATGTTGTAGATGAAAAAAAAAAAAAAAAAAAACCACACACACACACACAAAAAAAAAACAAGACTATGTGGACGTTGTTATCAATAAGTCAATCATCCACAGGAAATATTTCTCTTCTTCTGGATTGGAAATAGAAAATTATACAGCCATCACTTCCTATACTCCTTTGTGGAAATATATTATAACATTTTTCAGATGCTGAATGAATGGGTATAATGATTTAACACTTGATATGCATATATATACAAACACGTAATTAAAGAGTAAGTCATAAAATGGACATGAAATACTATAATCACAGTCAACGAATAATGTTCTTGTATATAGTGTTTCTCAACCTTCCGAATACTGCAACCCCTTAATACAGTTGTTCATGTTGTGGTGACCTCCACTTCATAACTAATTTGCAATTAATAATGCAAATATCTGATACGCAGGATATCTGATATATGACCCCTATAAAGGCAAGCAATTTGTGAAATTATAACTTTATAACATTGCATAATTATTTTAGCATAGTCTTATTTCATGAATCAAAAATTTTATGTAACTTAAGTAACAATTGTAATCAAAGGACTTTATCAGAATAAAGGAGTCAATTAAAAAAACTCTTTTAAGTGCACAAAAGTCAAGTTGACTTAAATGAACTTTAGAAAGTCAAATTTTATTTAGAGACTGCAATCTGGAACTCCAATACATAATATAAAAAGGTTGGTAAATGGTCAGTATCTTTAAAAGAAAAAAGAACGAAAGGAATCAGTGATCCTTCATGCAAGGAATATGTTTTGAGATCTTTCTTGCAAATGAATGTCTTCCCATGCACTGGAAAATTGCTGAAGTAAGGGTTCTCTTCAGGTGGCCAGCAATTCCATAAAAAGCAGTAACAGCCTCAGCTGGTTACACCAAATCAAGCATTAAAATATTCTCAGAAATGTTACTGAATGTAACTCCAGTTTCATGACTGAACATATAGCAGACAAGCAGAAGGAAAAAATGAAAGTATTAAATAATATTCAAGCTGCCAAATTAAACCACAAACATTTAACACAAACTTTTGAGAGTGAAACAAAATGATATTGATTAAAGGAACTATTTAAGGAATTAAGGTTACAAATGACACAAAAGCATTTTTAATCTATGCTACCACCTCTTTATTTCCTCCTGTACTCCAAATTTTGTGACATATGACTAAAATAGCAAACACAAAGGAAAACAATACTTTCACAGATTTACACATAAACATAATGAACATGTACATCACATGGCTACCCTTCAGAAAAGATATGTTACAGGACACAGGCTGCTAATTTCCAAGCTGTTAACTATTTAGGAGCTGAGTTATGCTAACTGTAGAAATTCCAGGAAGAGCACAGTAGTGCCTGGGGTTGTCCTGTAATCTACTGAGTAGTATAAAAATATCTTTATCTCACAGTAAGGACAGCCTAACCTGTGTAAGAGTTTGCTCTAACATGCCTCGTGCATATGTCTGCATATTTGAATAGCCAATATACTGAAATAAGTTCTAAGGCCCCTGTCTCAATGCAGGTACCAAAACCATAGATTTTCAGGAAGGATCCACATGGTAAAATAAAATATGATTTCTCAATCTGACCTCTGAAAACCATGGGTGGCACACACATAATCTCTCTCTCTCTCTCTCTCACACACACACACACACATACACACACACACACACACACACGTATACACACACACATATACACATGTACATAGATAAAATCAAATTCATGTCAAAATATGAAGAAGAAGAGGCTTTTCTTTTGTTGTTGTCATGTTTTGTTGTTGTCATGTCTCTATGTAGCCCTCGATGGCCTGAAACTTGCAAGGTAAAATACGGTGACCTCAAACTCAGAGATGAAGCTACCTCTGTCTCCTCTTAAGTGCTGGGATTAAAGTGTGTGACACCAAGCCCAACACATGAAAAAAATGAATGAATAAATAAATAAATAAATAAATAAAGTGTTTACCACAGAAAATATATTCTTTTTCACTTTGGTTTTTGAAATAAGGTCACACTTTCTAACCCATGCTGATCTTGAATTTACAACTGCTTAAGTCTAAGTCTGCAGGCTACTGAAATTCCAAGTTGGTGTCGCCATATCCATCAAGCCATCACATTCTGAATTTTCTAATTAAAAGGATGAAAATTCTAAATATTTTCTAATATTTG
This sequence comes from Phodopus roborovskii, assembly GCF_943737965.1. Lineage (NCBI taxonomy): Eukaryota > Metazoa > Chordata > Mammalia > Rodentia > Cricetidae > Phodopus > Phodopus roborovskii. The sequence continues at coordinate 11,584,369 of NW_026126470.1, read as the reverse complement.
AATGTATTTCATTGTGAACTTTAATGGAGGGGGGGGGGGGTTGAGTGAAGATAGCCACAAAAATACTAAGGTACTTGTGATGGATAAAAGTTCTTCTCTATTTGATTAAATCTGGAATCAATTAAGAAGAGCTAAGGCTGCACACAGCTCTGAGCTCTGAGAGGCCATTTCTAGGAAGAAGGAGTGGAGGAGCTGGTGGCACCTTCCAGTGGTCACCAAGATCTGAAGTAGTCACAGAGAATGGAATGGCAAGAGGCTGACTGGCCTGGCCTGCCCTCACTCCTTCCTGCTGAACATATTAACTGAAAACAAATCTGCAAATTGAACTTATTATCATCAGGGGAGAAAAAATATATATATATATATATGTGTGTGTGTATATATATATTGTATATATATATATGTGTGTACATATATATATATATATATATATATATATATGGTATATATATATATATATATATATATATATATATATATGGTAAAGAGCACCACCATATAGGGAAAAAACAGAATATTTTGAGGCAAAATATTGAGTACTTTGCCTTTGTCTTGGCCCCATTTATAGAGTTACAGGCATAAGCACTGATCTCTGTAGTATAGGAGGAAAGAAACCACGGAATACTGTCAAAGGGAAAGGAGTGGATAGCAGTAGTGTTTCTCCTAAAGGCACGACCTTATTTAGAATGATTGAGAAAGTATAGGCATTCCATTCCTATAAAATAATTACTATCCCCCAAGGTATACACCCAGTTCCCCAATCTTTTAACCCAGATAATATGTATTAGGACTGTTTGTTTTTCCCCATCGCTGAAACAAATATTAACAAATAAACACCATGCAGAACTGACAAAGTTCTTGCTTCATTGCAAGTTTATTACCTGAACAAAAACCTTAGAAACGGAGGGATGCTGGCACAGAAAGACAAAAACCAAATGGATTATTTGTGATTTAGGAAGCAGGCATTGATGATGAATTCCCTGAGCAAGCTAGGATAACCACTTCTAAAAGGGTTTAAATATCCAAGATATTGAAAGATCAATAGAGTAATAAAAGAAAAAAAGCCATGGAAAGTGAGAAAAAAAATCAGTGAGTTTTCATTATTGAAAAACTGAGCATCCGATTTCCTGTTCCACCTTCCACAAAGTGGGCTCGTGGACCAGTGAGACCCAGAAAAGGTTTTTAGCACCCAGGAGGTCACAGATGGCTGTTCCATGGCTGTCATCATGCCACAAAATGAATATATTGACCTACACTGTAAACACTATGGGTATCGTTTGGATAACCATAAGAAAAAGAGAAAGAAAGTTGGGAGGTCCATGAACATTCAAAGAAGGCAAAAAAAAAAAAGATTGTCCTGAAGGCTAAACTCTGTTATGGGTAGCTCTTTTAAAGCTCTACCACTCTACCACAAATAGTGCCATGCTGGGAAAAGACTATAAGGTGCATGAAAAGAGAAACACCAAATAAAAGGATGATGAGCAGACCCCACAAGGAGCAGTACCTGCCAGTCTGCTGGACAGAGAGAAATAGTCTAGAGCAAAAAGGACTTTCCAACATGATTAAGCAGAAATGAAAAGAGAAGGCAGGAAAAAGGGAAGTCCCTCTACACAAAGTCTGTGCCCAAGGAGAAATAGAAGTACTGAAAGGAAAAAGAAAAAAAAAGAAGGCACGGAAGAGGATGGTTACTAAAGTCAGCTTTGTTGGTGATGGTTCTACAAGAAAACTGCCTGAATATGAAAGGTTCATTAGGTCAATGGGCCTGCACTTCAAAAAAGCCCATGTCACATATCCTGAGCTAAGGTCCATAGTTCAATTCTCAGTACCCATGGAGTTATCCAGGTTCACAGAATCCTAACACCTTTTCTGGTCTTCATGGACATCAGCACATGTGTGTACACACCCACACACAAAAACAAACACCCATACACAATTAAAAGATAAGTCATTATAAAGAAAAGATGTCTATATAGCAAAAAACAAAGCATGAGAGTCATTTTTTAAAGCTGCATATTCCTAGAGCACAATAGAAGAAAGCATTCAGTTCCTCAGACTTAGAATCACACTTAATATATTATAAACACAGTGATGGATGAATGAATAAGGATTATAAAATAATTTAAGGTATTTGGGGTACATGAAAACAAAGACAAAAAGGCTTAGTGGTAAATTGAAAGTATTTCTAGAAAATGAAATTGGGCAATAGATTTATAGAGAGCCTAATAGTCTAGACAAATGTTAGTCATTTATATAAGAGCTAAAAAGAAAAGAATCCTTTCTTATTTTTATTTTTGCATACTACATTATATATCCAATTTTAGCCATAACAGAAGACAGCCTTACAAAGAATGATTTAGATACATGGACCTGTTTTGACTGTGAAGCTTCTGGTTCTCAATACAATAGGGAAATGCTAGCCATTTATACATGTCTCCTGAAAGACTTTTCTGTCCTAGATATGCAGTCAGAAATCACATAAGAAACATTTCAAATTATTATTGTCTGAGTCCCACATCCATTTCCCCCACTGACTGTCTCCTGCCTGCTTCTCTTCATCGGGGTTCTGGGTTCTGTAGACATCAGTCATCTCAAGGAAGCCAAATATTAACTAAGAAAAAGAGAAAATGCTTACTGGTAGCAGCATTCTGAAAAATTAGATGATCAGTTTTTATTTTGTGAAAGGATGAATGTGTAAGAAAAGAAAACTAGCACCAGAGTATTATGGAATATATTTCCTACTGCCCTGAAAATAAATTCACTTTTCCAAACAATATACTACATTTTTTCTAAAAATTGGAGTGTTACTTTGTATTTGAAGTTTGTTTCACATATTTTTAAGAATTATTTGATGTTTTTCTATTTTTATATGAACACTAATTATACCAATTTAAGTGTCTGAAACAATGCAAAATATAATTCACCATAATCACAAATTAATCTCACATAAATTAATAAAGCTCCTTGAGCTCATTCCTAAATATATATTTGGTATGTGTAATATAAATCATTTATTTAACACAGCATTTCCCAGCATGAGGCCATGCACTTACATGAGCCCATGAGACCTGTTGATGGTTCTGGTGCTACACTAAACTACCCGACTTCAGGAAATGTCTTAATCTCTATACAATGTGCTATTGTCAGACTTTTCTGTGGGCCACCAGCTCACTCCCAAATAATGACACAGAGACTTATTAATTATGGAAGATAGACCTTAGCTAAGGCATATCCCATTGGCTTTTATAACTCAAACAGTTAAATTAATCCATTGATATTAATCTATGCTGTCCCTCCTGGTTTTTAAACTTTCATCTCGAGTCTCCTGTTTCCTCTCCATCCGGCTAATGACTACACCCCTTCCTTTTCTTCGCAGAGTTCTCTCTGTATCTCTCTCTCTGTCTCTCTCTCTGTCTCTCTTTCTCTCTCTTTCTCTCTCCCTCTATCCCTACCCCTCTTCCTCTCTCTGCCCAAAAGTCTCACCTATACCTCCTGCTAGCTAGTCATTTCCTTTTAGTACAGCAATCCCAGCAATACATTTTAACACAGTGTACAAATATGCCAAACAATATGCCGCAGAGGTCATTCTACAAAGCAACTGTCATTTTCAAGATGAATTATTCCTATGTCTGAAATTCAACAAGTTCCTTTTCAGTGTTTTATCTTTCAATTAATTCATAATTATTATTTCAAAGTTTTAGCAAAGACTGTCTCTTTATGGAGTAATCATCCAGTACCCCAGAAGGAAAAACATTGTAGTTGAGAGAATACAAAGCTTCTAGTACCATTTTTCTACTTCATGGAATATGGCTATAGTAACAGGACCTAAGAAAAATCCAGAAGACGGTAATAAGTACATAAAGTATATCATACAGTCAATCATTTTAACCTAGGAGCCTTGATTGGTACCTCGTTTAATAAAATACCATCTTCTTCTTATGTACAGAGTGGGAAACACGATGAAGCAGGCAGCCCGTGAAAATGAAGTGGCTCACAGTATCATCTATATTCCTATTCACACAATCCTAAATGGGATTACATACACATTCAGAATTAGTAGTCTTGCCAAAAATAACCACAAAAAACTCCTTCAAATTACATGCCTTCAAAATTCAAGTTTGAAAATGTATGCATAGTCTATGAACAGTATTTCAATGATTATTGAATACAAAGTATGACAGGTATTGACAACAAACACAAACACTCAGCAGAAAGGATGGAGAATGAGGACTATTTTTCTCAGCTCAGGACTGCACTGTGAAACAACCCCAGCTTAAACACTGAAAACTCATGATTAAAGCAAGTGGAAGAGGAGCTTCTCAGCATGCAGACTCACAGGAAGAAACGCTGAGAACAATGTGGGTTAGAGAACCAAGAAAAAACAGAGAATGGCGTCATTTACAAAATTAGATGTTCAAGAACAGAATGTGTTTGTGTATAGACAAATCTACAAATCTACATGGGCCTGAAATAGTCAAAAGTCTTTGGAAACAGAAAACAAATTCTTTAATAAGTAGCCATATTGTTTATGTAAATACTGGTTTAAGCATGAGTTCCCATCTCAGAAATAAATAGAAACAGCTGCTGCTCAGTGGGAAATGACTTTACTAATATAACAGATTTTCCTACATGACAGAAGACAGAGCTTAGAGCACACCTTACAAATGCTTTTAGTATTCATCAAATATTTGCCTAAACCATCCCATGTACAATTATGCATTTCCCCATTATCATGTCTTGAGATTTACTGGTGACTCTAGGCTTGTGTATCCGATGTTTGCTTGAAAGAGTGGTGCATGCATTCACACGAAGGGAGGACTATAAAAAGGGCTGTCTATAATCACAGATGCAAATCATTACAAATCATTGTTTCATTACCGTGACCTCTTCCAACAAGTGCCCATGACAGCTTATAAATGGGACGTCAGTCAATGACATACAATTAATTGGCCCTCACAAACCAGCCATAGGTAGCATGGTGATACAGTAAATCTACTGTGATACAAATATGAAAATGTCAGTCATTAACAAAGGTAAAGCAAAGCATTAACTATCTAGTCTTCAATCTATAATATTTCATAACACTCTAGTGTATATACTAAGAAGCTATTTTAAAATTCAGAAGCACTTCAGAAACATATCAAAATAATCATATACACTTTCATTGTTGTTATATTGCATTTAGTTTCTGTAGGATGACACCGTATTTTCAATCTCATAAGAATGTTTACTTTCCAGTAAATTTGGAAAGCAATTTATGAAGATGAAAGAAATAAATGAGAATCACCAACATGAAGTTAGACACAAATACAATAACCTTACTCTTGTAAATATTTTCTTTTACATTGTATTTATAGCAGACTTCTTTACTGTTTACTTTAATGCTTTTTTTATTTCTTTAAATCTGAGTCACTTTACCCTCATCCTTTATAGATAATCCTCATTTAGTATGAAACTCAACACTGTTGAACACTTTAGATGGTAATAATACAGCAGGTCTAAGGTCCAGATACACAAAGAAATAAGATGGGGAAAGCAGGGTAGGGAAAGAATGGGTTATTGTAAATCACAGTACTGAACCATGTAAACTTCCTTTTTTAAAAAAAAAATGAGAAAGCAGATTATGGTGAAATACTGAGCTACTTAATGAGACGGACATATAAGAAACATACTAATATGAAAATAAACATTTATATTTTATAATATTCACACCAATATACAGTGCTTACCAAATTAAATATAAGCCCCTGGTATTGTAAGCATCACTGTATTAATGTAGGCATGGGTTCATTAGCTATATAGTTGATTCAAGTAAGTAATTTACCTTTTAAGGGATGCGTGATACACTAAGTGAGATGGAGAACAGTATAATGATATTTTTATGATAATAAATAGGATATAAATACAGAAAGAGGAAAGGCACGGAAAAACAGATTTATACATGTTTAGCAGTGGAGTAGGAAGAACACCCACAAATGTTCCACAAGTTGATGGGTGATGGAGAACAGGCCTCTGATCAGTATATTCATCTCCTTCTTTGTTTAGGGTCTTTGGAATAGACATTGTAAAGTTTACTTTATGATTGCAAAGTAATAACAACTACCTTTCTTAAAATGGAAATGGAAGTATTTGACATAAAATAAAAGAGTTGCTTGGGTTCAAACACCATCAGTGAATGGACTTCTCGATGTTGGAAGAAACGTACACGTGCTTTGGAGAGCTCGGGTTCTGTCTTCATTAGTACCAGAATCTCTCCCAACAGTGGGGCACCACACCAAGGGAAATAAAGGATTTGACTTCTTCGTGCTCAGAAAGAAGAGCAAAAAGATGAACTGAAACATGAAAACTATTTACTGTTGATCTGAATGGCATGCTTTGGCGTTCCAAGAGAAGGAGCTGGATGGAACTCCACTGCCACAATAATGATAATGTGGCGCTTAAATGATAAATTCAACACATACCTGTGTGAGTGAGGGAAGGTAATCTTGAGGAAGACTCAAATTCTGAGTTCATTTAGCCTTTTAAGTTTAATTGCATAAAAAGTACAGCTAAATCAATGAAAGATCATGGTCCACAATAAAAAAGAAAAGTTCCAAATTTACTGTAAGAATTAAGTTGAAAAATAAAACTAGTATGCAAGCCTTGTGCTTACATTCTTTTTTATTTAAATTAGAAACAATCTTATTTTATATGTCAATCCCAGATCCCTCTCCCTCCCATTCTCCCATGCCCCCCAGTGATCCCCACCCCATCCCTCTTCTAGTGTTTATACTCTTAAACTCTAGAATTTGCATTTTTAAGTATTTGAAGAACCTAAGACCTCAGATGTTACAGATGCTTTAAAAAAATGCTTAAAAAATGGGTTCCAATTATTAGTTGAAAATTCAGATTTCTTACTGTTCAGAATACAGGCAAAAACTAATCAATATCTGGCAGCAATTAAAAAGATACTAAAAATGAACTGTTCTTTGTTGGATCTCCTTGCTGAAAATGATGTCCATGACACTAACTAAACAAAACTGTGCAACACTATCTACAGTCTTGTAAAGCACTGCAAATAAAAACATCTCTACTGATCTTATATTTATACATTAAGCAAGGATTGCTAATATATTTTTAAACAGGCATCAGGTAATATTTTGAAGTTTATACTTCACTATCCTGAAGAGGTACATTATATTGACAAGCTATATCACCCATCAAAATTCAAGCTCATTAAATATAAAACAGAAGTTATAGTCAGAGATGATTTCATAGTAATGCCTTGCTGAGAAACTATTGGATCCTTGTGAAGATAATGCATACATATATGCATACGTATATGAGTGTGTGTGTAAAAGAGAATATTAATATATAATGATATGTAAGAGAATAGGAGAAAGAAATGGGTGGGAGGACAGAATAACAGGAGAATAATATTTAAATCATATATAAATTCTTGTTGATGACAGTATAAATCCTGACATTGCATTGTTTACTGGAAAAGCCTGCTTCTAGCTGTGATGTGGCTCAGCCCTAGCACACACCTTTAACCCAAGTGCTTTCTGCTTGAATACTGTAAACAGGATTAAATAAAATCAACCATAGTTTAAAAGCCAAGGCAAGCAACCAGTTGAAAGGAAAAAACATAGCAAGATAGAGGGAGTCAAAATGACAGAGAGATGCAGAGGAAGTAGAAGGGAGGGGCATTAAGTCTGAGACAGTTTAGGAGAGACATTTGGGACATCAGCTGAGAAGGAAGGTCAGCCAGGTGCTTTCTCTTCCTCTCTGAGTTAGCAGGTTTTCACTCCAACATGTGGCTCCCAAGTCTTCATTGGTAAAAATCAAACAACTGAGATTTAGATAAAAACAACAATTTTACTAATACAAGAAATATTTCAATAACAAAAATATTAAGATATTTTGAAGTTAGAAAATGGGGTTTCAAGACAAAATAAAAAGTGGAATAAAACAGACAGATACTAAGCTAGAGGAGTATGGAAAACAGTGAACACATGAGAAATTAGCAATATTACAGAAGTTTATAATTAAAGAAAAGAGAAATACCACATTGACTTCAGGATTCTTGTCAATCAGGAAACTGTCAACAGTTTGGTACCCAAGCAAATGTACAAGATAAAATACCCTACATCATAAACCACATATCTGTACTTTCCTTAATTCTGTCACAAATATCGAAGTAGAAGAAACCTAGGAGAGAAAGTATTAATCAGGTTTCTAGTTGGAGGGGGCACATCTCATTTTGGTGTGGAAAGCATGGGCAGCGGGAAAAGGCTGGTCATACTTAATCAGAGAGGGGACAAAGAACAGGAAGCAGGCAGGCTATAAAACTTCAAAGTCCACCCCCACTTCATCCAGCAGGTTCTGCCGACTAGGAGGTCTACAATCTTGAGAAATAGCAACATGAACTGGCACCCTCATGAGCATATGGAGGATATTTCACTTCTGACATTGTTTGGATGTGAAATGGCATGATACTGAATATATAAATAGACAGAGCAAATAAATGGAGACCCCAGTGGTTAAACAGTAACTCAGACCATATCATTACATTTTTGTACATCCAATAGCTCCAAATATTGGAATTCATCTAAGTGAGGAGAAACACAGAGTCTGTTCCCTGCTTTATAGTGAGTACAAAGTTATCTCTGGAAATGTATGTGTGATTAGAACAGACAGGCATCTCCCAAGGAGCCCAGTGTTCAAAACAGGCATCTATCACCAAGGTCTTCCACACTGGAAAGAGGAGGCGGTTGGAGTAATTCATAGAGGAGGCAATAAAGGCCAGGGCTAAAGATGAAAAGAACAATATTCTAGCAAACCTGCTGAGGCAGGATTGTCTAAATTTCCTGACTGATTAAAAGTGACAATAAAAGAAAGACAAAAGGTAAAGAACTATAAGTTTATACTTTGGAGACACCAAAAGGAAAGTAGACATTTGGAGAGCAATAAGTAATTTAGGAGGTTACATGGGTTTACAGGTAAAAAGTAATAATAAGCTTGTTTCTTCACACCATATGCTAGGCCAAAGCCTACATCTATTCTGATGGGTCTCATCCCAACTGTTTTTATTTGTACATAAAACAAATTGCATTATTGTTTAAAATAGATTCTATTTTTTTCTCTAAGCTGGGTATCATAAACATATATATATATATATATATATATATATATATATATAGTTTGTATATATGTGAGCATACATAAATGAATGTAGTTTCTGCTTATATATCGGATTACATTTTCCTATCCTCCAAGTTCACATATGGATTATTGAAACCCATAGTTGAAACTAAATAATATTGATTTTATTCATATAGACATAACAAAAGCAAAGTATCTAGTCTTACCCATAATAGAGTATTTAAATATAAATTACTTTCTACATTACATTATTCTATTTAAATAACTATACTCAAGTAATTCTAATGAAATCACATTTTTTGTAAACAAGGATTATTTGCAAACACTGCCTAGAATCTATTATGAGTTAAAGAACCTTAACTTGCTAGCATACAATTTAGACATGTGAATTGTTCCTTAACAACACTAAGACACATTCCAGGTATGGATCCTTTTACAAAGATATCTGCCTTTCAGAATACATATATATGGTGTAGCTATATGTAATGTACAATTAATGATCATAAACTAAAATATCTAGCACTTATCCTGATTTATTTTAAACAAAATTTCAGTGCATATAAGCACTCATAGAAGTCACAAAGTAATTGGAAAATCAATACATCAGCCTTTGAGGTTCTAAGCCAAGACAGCAAGATATCTTTCCCAGGGTTGTTAGAGGTCACTAAGAAGATAATGGGAGAATGTTCTCCTTTGCAACAAGAAAGGCACACGTAGCTATCATGTGGATTGAAATGTGTAAGTAACTAGGGTCTCAGTGCTATGCAATATTAACATTTGCAAAACATTCCCACTGATAAACTTTAACATATTGACTAGAATGTACTGATCACTCACACCCAGTTCTCAGATTTGATTGTTCTCAACCCAACTAGGTTTTCTTGTTTCCAATAGTCTTCATTAATTAGGTATGGCCTACTTTCCTTCAGTGTGCAAACGTCAGTTCATTCTCATAGTCTTTTTGGTTTCTCTGATATATTTCATTAAGATATCTTCTGATGTTGTAGGGAGATAGATAAATTGTACTCTAGATGTGACTAACAAAATATAGTCTCCATAAATATTATTATAAATTCTCAGTTATTATTTGGAGTGATTTCATGAACATTGTAGCAACACACAACCAGCAGAGAGTACCTTAGTATGGATTTATAAAATATTCGTTCTGTACCCACAATGTGTACAATAATGCCATCACTGAGGGCATAATGCAGCATGGTCTCTTGGCATATGCATGCAAAAAGCTAGATATTTATGAAATAGTAACTAAGAAACATATATTTTTTAAAGAAAATAACCTTGTCCTCTCATCAGTTCTGTCCTACATACTGTTACACTGCCACTATACAGATGAAGTAAGAGAGTCCTTTGTCAAAAGTCATACTGCTATCTTGCTCTGGAAATGACAGTTCGGTGAAGTCCACATTTGCAAACATTATGCTACCATTACAGTGCAAAAGAACACCGCGATAGGTAGCCTCTGAAACATCATAACACAGGGACAAATAGAAAGCAAAGTATCTGGGCCTCAGAGTGCCTGGGAGGGAGATACGTTATGTTAACCCAGATAGTCAGATGAGACACAGTATTATTTCCTCCAGTGCTTTTAAACAGTAAACTCAAAGGAGTTGTACTACTATCAAATGTGTTACAGAAGAAACAAAACTTAAATAATGAAAAATGTATCCAGGTAGAATAGCAGTTACAACTATAGTTCCTATTTATTCCAATACAAATCAGAAAGTTGAAAATCACTTGGGTATATTTCCTGGAAAATGCCCTGAATCTATTAGATCTTCCTAATAGATTCTAAAGGACCAGACATATAACTTTCTCAAAGAAATACAACTTAAAACTGGTAAGTAATGGAACTGCACTATCTATCCAAAGGATTTTAATTCTATCCAATTGTACAATATAATCTGTCATGACGTCCAGCTAATAAGATGGTTAATGGACACCAGCTTTACTAAGTTAGCACTGGTTTCGTTTATTGCACCTTCTCTAATGTATTCACTTAGAGCAAATTTGTTAGGGAAACACCAATCATTGGCTTAACTGTCTGAATTCCTCCCCTTTCTAAGCTCCTGTTAGAAAAGGACTACAGGAAGTTTCTGGGTTGTTTTGTCGTTGCTGTTCTTCTATGGCGTAATGGATCTAATGGTCTGTGCCTTGGATAACAGAATCCTTTCAACAATTCTTAAAAGTGAACTTGGATCAGCAGCATCAACACCACAAGGTCAATCAATCGCCTGGATGCTTGTTAAATGCAAGTTCTCAGGCCATCTGAACCTACTGAAGGAGAGTGGCTCTTAGGTGATGGAAACACATGTTAAAGTTTGATAGCTTACACTTCAGATTTGGATAGATGATTATGATGAACGAAACTGGAACCACAATATGACTAGCTTCTCTTTGACATAAGAATTTGTAATTGAAGGCAGATAAAGGAACCGTTCTCTTTGTACTCCCCCTTTTCTGCATAAAGGCAGAATACAGATTTTTCTCTTAGTAGAGAAACTCCAGAGAAGACAAACAAACCTTACCTCCATTACTTTCATCCAATGTAGTTAGGACCCTGAAGTCTTACCCCAGTGGATATCTAAAACAGCTATCTATTGTTCTGGAATTACTTTACAAAACTATTGTTCATTGTGGAGGATTCTACATACCCTGGGATTCTAAACAGCCACACTGAATGTTTTTTCCTTAAGGTTTTCCTTATGTAATGCACACGGCACTCATTAACCCAGCTCTTTTATCTCTAGTTATCTGTCATTTTGTTAAGGAGACCCAGCTGAACATGATGGAGAGGAAAAGATCACCTCGTCATCATGAATGGCTAGGAGGGATAAAGGCAAGGAAGGGAGTTTATGAGAGTCACCATTTGAGCTGCTGTCACCACAGAAAGGTGCTAAGGGGGAGGGGGGCCAAGGACACCGGGAACATTGAGCTGAAGAAATTTCCTGTCTGATATTTTATACTTTTAACTTCAAATATGTTACAAGAGACAGATTTTAGAAATGTTCTAATTTTAGTAAGATTTAGTATATTAATGCTTGCCTTTAAAATGGCCAGCCAACATACCTACTTCCACAGTAGACTTCTTTGTAAAGTATATTTAGTGCTGTGGAAAATACTTCATGAATGTTCTCATAAATTCTTATAAAACAGATGAATGTTGACACACACCCTTTCCCTAATACCGTGTGTTCTGCAGTATTTGTTCAAAGAAAGTGTGAACTTTCCAAAACCATGTTACGGAAGGAAAATGTTAACTGGGAAGCACTAACTTCCATATACAAAGCTTTGAATTCATTAATCAACAAAATATCAACAACAACACAAACAATAGAAAGAATATGAAACAACAAAAGATGTTTCAAAATGAGGTTCCTGATCAAAATTAAAAAAAAGACTTGAGCATTTACAAATTTATCTAGGTAAAGAAATAAGAACGTTCTTCCAAACTTGCCTAAGTGGGTAAGCAGGGGAGGGGGATGGTGGAAGTACATGTGTGCCATGGCATGTGTGTGCAAATCAAAGGGATTGGATCTCTCCTTCTATTAGGTGGTTTTCTGGGCTAGAGCTCAAGGCATCAGGTTTGGAGGGACACATGTGCCTTTACAGGCTCGCTCATAGCACCAGCACATTCTTCCAAATCCTTAGCTTACATTTTTATCTATAATGTCCTGACCCAGCTTTCCTCGGAATTTGGTTTTGGAGGTAGATGATTTATATTATTGTGTGTGTGTGTGTGTGTGTGTGTGTGTGTGTGTGTGTGCGTGCGTGCGTGCGTGTGCATGCATGCATATGCGTGCACGTGTGCATGTGCCTGTGCTGGGCATAGTGAATCATACCTTTCATCTCAGCATTCTGGAGGCCTAGGCAGGCAGATGAGTTCAAGGCCAGTCTGGTCTACAAAGCTAGTTCCAGGATAGCCATGATTACACAAAGAAACCTTGTCTCAAAAACAAACGAAAAACAGAGAGCCAGAGATACCTCAATTTCCTATGATTTGTACTCAATCCTTCTATACTTATAATGATTCTACAAGAACAATAAACCTTTTTGACCTATATGTTTGTGGGGCAGTAAAGCACATTAAGATCAAAATATAAGAAATAACATGGTTGCACCACAACATTCACCCTTGTCTGACTTGATTTATTTTATTTCCTTAATCTTATTCACTTTCTATTTTTGAGAATATCCTTGAAATATATTTTATTACTTAGAATATTTAATTTCAATTTCCAGTACTCACTATCTTAATTCAATTTTTATTCCCAAACAATATCACGATGAGACTCGTGATAAGCTACTAAATTTTTTTTAATAAGATCATACTCACCCTCCATGTTTCCCCTACAACTCTCTCCCACATCCCTCCAACACATTTTCCTCCCAACTTTGCTTACTTTTTTGCCCACTATGCCCATTTAGTGTTGTCTATATGTGGAAGGCAGTGATATCATCAACTAAAACACAGGTAATTCACCACCAGTAATCAGACTGTCAAAGGAGAATGCTTTGTCCTTCTCCAGCAGCTCTCAACTGCTAATAAATAGCACCTGAGGAACTTTCTTCACCTACTATGGAATTTTAGTTGGCTTGATCTTGTACAGATCTTATGCAGATAACCAAGGGCCTACTGAGGCAATTACCGCAATAAACCAGAAGAGAGAATTTAAAAGTAGCTCCTCTTCCTTCCTCTAGTTCTTATATTCCTTGTCTGTGTGTGTGTCTATGTGTGTGTGTGTGTGTGTGTGTGTGTGTGTGTGCGCACCCGAAAGCGCACCTGCGTGGTCCAATCACTTTGACATAATCTGTAATCACTGTAGGAGTAGCAATTTATGAACAATTAGGTTTCTCTGACTTTATGCTCACATTTGTTTTATGGCTATTGTGGCTTTGATTTTTACAAGGTCACTGATGTCCTCCTAGGAAATATATGTAATTTCAGCTATACACTGGACCCCCTTTATCTTACTCCTTTCTAGCAGGCCACTAACTGAGAGGTAAACATGACATCATACATTAGTGCAGGAATAAAACATGAATGTACATACACATAACCTTACATTTAGTTTTTAAAGCTAAATTCCGTTTTCCCTTTAACATTCTGGTTTAAATAGCTATAAAATTAATTATGAATGGGCAGTGGTGGTCAGCATGCCTTTAATCCCAATACTTGGGAGGCAGAGGGAGGTGGATCTCTGAGTTCAAGACCAACTTGGTCTATAGAACAAACTCCAGGAAAGCCAGAACTACACAGAAAACATGGTCTCAGAAAAAAAACATAAAATAATTATACACACACACAACATCACATCAAGTCATGCCAATTTATCTGTATGGGATCTTTTGGGATCTTTATTTTAAACTGCTGTTCTACTGACCATTCTTAACAAAAGATACATGCTTATTTTCCTATGTTCTCTCAGTGTTTTACTGTTGTTGTCCTGTATCCTCTGGAAAACATTTACTATAAAATGTTATGAGCTCTTTCCTGCCAACCTGGTCCCACAGCACCATCAGCCCCAAATAACAAACAGAGACACTGTATTAATTATGAAACTGTTGGCTGGTTACCAGTGTTTCTTATGGCTAGCTCTGTCTAAATTATTAACCCATAATAGCTAACATATGTATTTGTATATGGTCTTACCTTACCAAGAATGCCAGATTCAAACATCCATCCTCTCTCCCCAAGTTCATATCACAATTCCTCTCTCCTACCTCTCCCAGAATCCTGCTTGTCTCCTAGTCCCACCTATATTGCTTCCCTATTGGCCAGCAGTGCTTTATTCATTAACCAACAAGAGAATGGCATCCCCCATCAATAAAAGCATTCCAAATTGGTAAGAATTATCATTTATATCAACATCTAACACTCTATACTTTAACCCCCCCTCATTTTAGTGATAATAAAATGTCTCCAAAAGTGTTGAAATCAGCACTAACAAAGTGTTTAAAAATGTTATCTGGTGTATAAGTGCTCTAAAGTAAAAGAAAAAGAAAAGAAGGGGACGTTTTATAAGGAGCCAACGTTATCATAGCCTAAATCTGGAAGTAAATTCTGATTGGCCAACCATTACACATTTGTAGTTATGCAAGAATTGTTTTCCTTTTAGAAAAAGAAAACATGAAAAGGAAAGCATAAGGTGGACTGTGGGCTGTCTCCCTATGATCATCTCTGAAGGTGACCCTTTTGGGGGAAAGCACATGTTATATGTTCCCATTGCACATGAGGAGTTTCATCACCACACACAAATTAGGAAGGCTGCTATGGTGCACAGAAATTATCCATTACACAAAGTCAAAATTAATGAAAAATTGAGTTCCTTTTGTGTTTGATTTTCATCTATCTGCACTCAATTATAAACCAGCTATCAAAGAAAGCTGCCCATCAGTTAATTCATAATGACTTGTGCTACCATTGATGACTTGCTGAAAATAACTCTGTGACTCCTCATTTGAAAAATCAAAAGGGAAAACAGAACTGTAGAAGCTGTTTCTCCTGACACTGCCAAGAGAGCTACAGAACACAGGGGTCAGTTTTAATATAAACAAGCTAAAATAAGATTGTATCTATACATTTAAAAGATGCAAGTGAATTAATTTTTTTTCTTTTGTTGCAGCTGATTGTCTCTAATTAGACACCGATGTACTATGTACTATCCAAATTCTATTTTTTTTTTTTTTTTTTTGGTGAAAATCCTTCAAGGTTTGAGAAACTATTCAATGAAGATATATCTCAAAAAGCTGATACATACTATGCTAGGGGATAATATTAAATTATTAATTTGAGATGTGTGCGTCATCATGTCATGACTGGAATTTTTCACACATTAGAAGCATCAACCACTAAGCATTCTGGTTTCTCACACATCCAGAGTAAATATATTTTGAAGCCTCCTATCTTAACAGGTCTGAGCCACAAAACCACAGTATTGGACCTTGTCCACGTATACACAGGTGACTTAAAGTAGTATTAAAGCCACTTTCAGTCATGATTTGAAATAATGATGAATTGAAACCATTATTTTTGGCGATCTATTGTTTATGATTTATTAAAGCCACTGGAGATCAAAATAGCAAAGCAGCCATACTAATTAACCATAGAATCCAGGCAGTGGTGACACACACCTTTAATCCCAGGACTCAGGAGACAAAGGCAAATGGATGTCTCTGAGTTCAGGGCCAGGGTTACATGAGAAAGAATGAATCTAAAATAGTAACATAATTCATGCCTTTAATCCCAGGACTCATGAGCAGTAATTAATAAGACAGGAACAGGGTCTCAGAGCTGGCATTCATTCTGCAGCCATGCTGAGAAGAGGAAGCAGTCTGAGGCTTGGTGGGAGCTCATGGGAGCAGGATAAGCTCTTTCAGCCTAAGGGAGAGGTAAGAGCTAGGGACTTGACTGCTTTGCTTCTCTGAACTTAAGCTTGAAGCTTCAACCCCAATATCTGTTTCTTGATCTTTTATTTTTCATGGTACAATCATTCCCCAAATTGTATAGATTTAATTTGATATTTAAAAAACAGGTAATGTAGTATTTGAAAACAGAATGACAGTGTTATGGAGAAAAAATGGTAGAGTGTAAGTACTATAGTTATATAGAATATTTATTATTTAGCTTTTTGATAAAGATAAAAGCCAGAGAAAGAACCACTAAATAAAAGTAAGTCTTTCAAATCTTTGCGAGTAAGTAAGTGCATTAGTCACTTTCCTGGTGTTGTGATAAAACAAAATGGCCATGGAAAGTTTTAAAAGAATGTTGACCTAGGTTTACAGTACTAGGGAGTCCACCGTGGAGGGGAAGGCATGGCAGCGGTCAGCAGACATGGGAGCAAGAGCAGGAAGCTGAGAATTCATTCCCTAAAATGGAAGCCTGGATCGGAGGGACAGAAGTACAAGTGGATCAAGGCTTTACACTCTCAAAGCCCTGTCCCCAGGGATCTATTGCCTGCAGCAAGGCCCTGCCCAGGTCACCAACTGAGGAACCAGGAATTCAAATACCAAGCCTATGGGCCTCATTTCTTATTCAAGGCACCATGGTAAGGTGCCTTTCCAGAACTAAGATGACAAACTTTGAGGCTGAGGATGTAGTTCTAACCAATATGTACAACACCTGCACGTAATCTTAGGCAACACACACACACACACACACACACACACACACACACAAGCTGCTACGGTATAATAAAAACTCAGGAGTCAGAAATTAACATAAAGACTTGATAAATTCAAGGAGCAGCAGAGAGTCTATTGGCTGATCTCTCTCCATGTTATTCCCTATCCATCAGCCCCAGAAATCCAGCATGAATCCCTTTGCTCTCATTCTGTCCCTCTCTAGACAACCTCCTGCAAAGCACACACACACACACACACACACACACACACACACACACACACACACACACACACACACACACACAGACTCAACAACAAAATACTCATTGCTCAAATAGGATCTTTAAGTAACAAGAAGCATAGAGCATGGTAAAGATTCAGTAAAACAAACTAAAACTAGTATCTGTTTTCCTGAGGAATTTTTTTTTTCTAAGTCTGACGTTAACAGAACAGCTCCAATACACAGAAATTCTATTTATTAATAAACACTGTTTAAGATAGTATATTAGTAAAGGCCCTGTTTCTAGGAAATTATTATTTTAACAGATTTATACATGTCTTCTACTTTCAGTTTGATATGAAAATGTAAAGATATTTCCCATGATGAAGTACAGTTATTTACGGTGAATACACTATCCATTCATGAAGACAGAAATCATGGAGCAGTTCCTACAAATCAGCTGACATCAAGCCTCTAATACTTGACTGTGTAAAAAGTGGAACTACCTGATCAATTACAGACAGGGTTATCGATTGTTCTATACCTGAAGTAGATACTGGGCACAGCATGAGAAGGAACAGATTCTATAAGGTGAGAAGGGGAAAGGAATAATCAGTGAAGGGAAAGTGGATTTGAGAGTATGGACAGCATCACTGCAAAATGCTGGTTGTTTCTCAGACTACTGTACAGGAAAGAGTCATTCTGAATAAAAAAAAGAGACTGCTCAGACCTGAGAGAAGACTAAACTAGTCATAATTAGATACAAAAAAAAAATTGCTCAAGTGATGTTCATAAGGGTTAGAAAGCACAGGCCCCAGGAATGGAGGGCTTCGTGCAGGGAGCCAAGTGGAATGGAGTTCATAATGGGAAGTATAAAGCATGTTGATGTGAAGATAGGCAAGGGTCCATTTAGAGTAGTCATACATGGGATCATGACTATCAAACAGGAATGTACAGGAACACATGAAAATCGATCAAACAAGTTCCTTATCAATTGACTCAAACTCTCAGAGAAAAGCACATGGGATGAGGAATTTCATCACAAAAACTTCAAAATAGGAGAAGGACACAAAGAGATTGCATGCCTCAAAATGATGACAACTCGGACTATACTGTGAAAATGGGGACAGGAAGTAAGAAGTTTAATAAAGACAGGCCCACATTTGGAAAAGAATATGAAATGGAAAGGTGTGTCTTAGTGCTCCTAGTGACTTTTTTCTTTTCACACACAAATTCATGAGAAGCATTTCTATTGTCCCTCCTTTCCTCATGTCCAGGGCTGACAGTGCAATGCTTCAAGTACAAAACACATAAAACCAAATAGTTGTTAACTATTATATTCGGAGAGAAAAATCTAACTAAGATTGCTTTTAACTGAGAGCTACAAGCATAAAATAGAAAGGAACACTTGTACTCAGTCACTCATCTTTGAAGTCACAGGATTTACTCTATAGACAATTACCTCAGATATTTAAATTTTTACTTTGTGCTTCCCATCAACATGTTAAGGCAGTTACACACAGGGAGAGACAAGAAAGGAAAGAGAGGAAAAAAATGAGTCAATTTACCAAGGCTTTATTCTCATCTACAGGGAAGAGGCCATTTCCTGGTATGTTATTTGGGCTCATTAGCATTCTTATTGTGTTTGCAAACACAAAGAATCATCATCTCTGTGCCAAAGGAAAGTATCTAATTCTACCTATGCACTCTCTCACAAATTAGATGTTTCGGGGTCTTAAAGGTTGATTAAGTTGAACTGGATAACAACTGAAGTAAGTAAGGACTTTCTGTAGGTCACAGAAGAAAAAATATATCGCATATAATAGTAAGTAAGGACAGGACATCACAAGCAACAAATGATCAGAATGACCAGAATCTTATGATCACTACAGGAATGCAGTGACCCAATGGAAGCCTCAAATCATTAAATATTCTACTGAGCAGAAGTGCTTTCTGCTTCTTCAATCTCAAAGGGGTTATTTTGAAGTTGGAATTGAAAAGGGCCAACTCCCCAGGGTTTCTTTACTCACCCCAGCAAATAAGTAATGGCAAAAATACACTAACAGAACAAGACAAAATGAAAAAAGGAAGCCCTGAACTACAACAAAATTGTAGAAAACTGGAAAGCAGTTACAAGTCTAAGAAAGTAAATAGAGAGGCAACAATGGGCTAGAGGAATGGTTCAATGCATTGCAGCACTAGATACTCTTGCAAAGGACCTGATTTTGATGCCAGTTCTAAGGAATCCTTTGCCAACTTCTGACCTACATGAGAACATTCTGTGTGTGTGTATGTGTGTGTGTGTAAACATGAAGACAAAGCATTCACAAATGTACATTTTTTTAAAATATTGTGAAAAAGAAAGGCAAATCTATAATCTGATTTTACTACAGGAAGAATGCTAAAATACTCACTAAATGGTCCTCTAAAAAACTCAGCCTCCAAAAGCCCTTAGGACCAGGAAGAAGACAAGACTGCTTAGACAAATCAGCATGGCTCCTGGGTGCTGCCTCTGTTATTTGGAATAGGTCCATATATAACCCTCTGCAACACTATGTCCCACCCATAAACAGAATATCCCAGATAACTCATTAATTTTGTGATCTTTAAAACTTACATTTCAGAAGTACCCCTTTTCTAGCGATATAATAAAGGATGGAAACAAAAAATACAACTTCTATTTTTTTTTTTTTCAAAAGACTTAGCTAGCAAAATTCCAAGTGTCACTATTTGTCTTCATGTCTCTTTTCTAGCTATCAATTCTGAAACATCTAAATATGTTTTACAATTGGAAAGCAGGACCATCCCACTATGTGATAAACTACATCTGTCCACATTTAGCCCTAAATCCTAAGATGGTGTTATGTGCTGACGGTGCTACTGAGAGATAATCAGTCTATGTGGAGTAACAATGTTAGTCTGTTATGAGTAAAACTCACCAGAGTCTGCACGTATGTACTCTCTAATACCCTACCTTCCTTTCTGTCTACCATGTGACAAAACAAAAAAGCCCCAATTCTGTGACCAGAAAGAGAGAATTTAGAACATAATCATCATAGTCTTTAGGACTTCCAGAAGCTAAAATTGTAAACAAATACTTCTGTTCTTTAAGCAAGCCATCTTAATGGCGTTTTGTCCTGGCAACAGATAAGCCTATGGGCAATGGTCACATGTGCCTTAAGTCCCAGCACTTGGGAGGCAGAAGCAGGTTGATCTATGAGTTTGAAGTCAGCCTGGTCTACAAAGCAAGATCCAGAACAGCAGGGACTATTCAGAGAAATCCTATCTCAAACAAACAAACAAACAGATACGCCTGTAGAATTGCTAAAAGGATGATTCCAAGAAGCCCCTAATGTACTTTGTTTTACTGCCTGGTAAGCAACAGTGAAATTGTTGCTTACCAGTTAGCTATATTAAATAGTGAAAAATCAGTTAGTTTTAAAATGTCATTGCTAGTCTTTCAGTTTAAATTAGAATCACAAATAAGAGGGAAAGGGAGGAGAGGGGAAGAGGAGGGGAGGGGAGGGGAGGAGGGGGGAAGAGGTAAGGGGAGAGGAGGGGTTATGGGATGGAAATCTTCAGTTTGCCTGGAGTGAAACTTTAAGTGTACCTTCCTGGTCTACCCACACATTTCTCAGGTACAGATGCTGGCCAGTGTGAATCCTAATTCCTGGAATTTTGATTACTAAAGCTTTGGGCAGGGTCAGTTTCCAACAAGATATCAGAGATAAAAGGGAAATGAAGGGCCAGATAATTTGTCTCCATTATCCCTCAGGCTCACTCTCCTAAAGGCTACTACAAGCCAGTTAGTTCTCAATAAAAAGTGCAATGCTTCTCTCCAGATAGTGTACTCTCCCACTGGGGTCCCAGTTACTAATCTTCTCATCAGGTGGCAGGGAAGGGGTTAAAGCTTTAAGACTTCCACCTCAACCATCCTTTGAACTCACTAGTTCCTTCCCTGCAAGCTCAACTATGACAACTGCCTTTCTGAAAATAATACCGATTTAAACTGTACTATGTGAGTGTGCCATTTGCTTCCCCCTTGGGACCTGGATCAATACACACCTTTATGCGTTCATCACTCTCAGGTTAGAATGTCTTCCTGCTAGCTCTCTGATAAACTTCTAAATATAATTCCATGTATGCTTGAATGTCACTACCACTTGTAAGTTTCTGTGTTGCCATTACACAATGAATATATTTATTCGTTGTTTGGTCTAATAGTATTTCTACTTAAAAAAAAAAAAATATATATATATATATATATATAATATATATATATATGTGCACACACATATATATACATACCTATATACAAAAAAGATACTTAGTAACTAAACAATCTGTTAACTTCCTCTATGTTTTCCTCTTTGTTTCTTTTTTCACTTATTCATTTTTAATAATGGTATTAAAGGCAAGAATTTTTTAAAAGTATACAAAATAGATTTAAATAAAGTACATTGAAGTAAGAAAAGCATGAATAATATAAATGTAATTATCCTTCAGGTAAGTAGTCTTTCTTGTATCTTTAAAGCCTTGAAAGTTTAAATTATTCTATCATTTTATCTTTAAATGTCATTCATTTAAAACTTTAAGAATCTTATTATAACATGATATAAGTGGTTCAGTGTCTTCTTTTCAACAGTTAGTTGAAAACTTGCAGAGTGAACAAAGTTATAATTTCAGTGGCAGATAACACTTATTTTGTTAATGGATATAAGATAATTCATAAGAGATAGTCACAAATAGGAAAAGTAAATCCCTTTGTAGAGTAAAATAAATTTTCAGGTTCTGCTTAAAATGCAGCTTTTCAATACCAAGTGAGACTACTCTAGGGTAACATCAAGGTAACGGGCCAAAAAACTCCTATCAGTGGATGTTCAGAGAGAATGTAACAACTTAACTCAAAAAGCACATCAATTTTCACACTTAATAACTAAATGTGTCACTGTTTAGTATTATAAAACAGCCAAGTATACCCTTAACTCTTGAAATGTCTAAACACTGGCAATAATATCTTGTATCAGCTTCTACTTAATTACTTTGACCATGAATTTTAGAGCTTCATATTGAAGAGCAGTTACCTGTATAACAATATTTTTTAAAAAGCCACATGAGAATGTAAAAAGTTTTTTTAAACCATTAGATAATAATATGTTTTAAAAATTGAATCATTTTTTAATTTGCTCAAGGTCAACCAATGTAGTAAAGGAAACATAATGTAATATATAGCACAGAAAAACTATAAAACACTTCAATAAGAGTAAAGAGGCAAACATAGCTTTAACGTAGCTTTAACATATCAAAAATCATTCATCCCTGGTACAGCAAGGTAATCATTATCAAAATACTTAGGAACAGATTTTTTTTTAATACCTGCATAAAACTGAGGCATCTTAGAGAGGAAATCTAAATGTCAATACAAACTTCATGCATATTTTATCTCTGCCTTATTATACACAGAGCCCAAATTAAGTACTGTGATTCTTAGCAATTTATGTAAGAAGCAAACTTCCATGGTATGGAATTCTCCACTTGTGTCAGCACTCAAAAGGCTTCTGACTCTGAAGCATTTATATTTGAACATTCGGATATGGAATGCTCACTCATAGTTAATTATTTTGCCACCTGAATAGAAACCACATTTTGAAATTCACTTATTCAATACTTAATTTGAATAGCAAGGAAGGTGTGAGGACTCATAAAACTGTGTAAGTGAAATGAAAAATAATTCAATATTTTTGAAGAGAATAAACCCACTACCTGAAGTAATAACACAGTTTTCAAAATGGCAAACCCAGGGGACTTAGAAAGAGGCAGCTACTGAATATAATCCTTCAACACTGGGCTTAAGTGAGCCCCAGGGTAGTATGCGCTTAGACAGAGAGTTTGGGGGCCAGCCTGAGCTACATGCTGATGTCTTATCATAAAAAAAAAAAAGAAACAAACAAAAAGGAAGGAGGGTCATACCTTCAATTTGGATCCATGAGGTATCAGAGATTTATTCTGCTTGGGTGGGATATACAGCTCCCATTTTCCATATTCCAGCTTTTTATATGGGTGAGAAAATGGATTCCAACCATCTAAATAATAAAAACCATATAATCAGTAACTTGATAGGACTAAGAGTTTAGTAAAACATAATATACTTTTCATCTATAAAAATTAAATTACTTTTAAAACCTGTTTTCTAATGTAATGATCAAAGTATTATATAAGCCACTTAGAAAAATGTAGGATAGTTTACCATTTGTTTAAAAAAAAAAAAAAAAGCTTTTGTGAGCTAGGAAGAAATGTAAGAAGTGTAAAGGGTGAAGGTACTTGCCACCAAGTCTAACGGTGAGAACTTTCACACGCGCATGCATGCATGCATGAACACAGGCACACATGCACCTAAATATGACTTGCTTTTCTCTTTTGCGTTTTGCATTGTATTTTGTTTGGGGTTTTTGTTTGTTTGGTTGGTTTCCATTCCAATCCCAGTTCCCCCTCCCTCTTCTCCTCATGTTCATCCCTTCTTCCCCCCCATCCCACCTCCTGTGCACCCCTCAGAAAAGGTAAGGCCTACCCTAGGAAGTCAACTAAGTCTATCCCTTCACCTCCTTGAAGCAGGGCCAAGGCACATCCTTCCCCCACATCTAGGCTGAGCATACCCCCTGCGCTCATACCTAGGCTGAGCAAGGTATCTCTCCATAGAGAATTGGCTTCTCAAAGTCAGTTTATACATTATAGTTAGTTCTTGGTCCCACTGCCAGTGGCCTCATACATCGCCCCTGCCACGTGTGCTCAGGGGTCCTAGTTCAATCATACGAAGGTTGCCCACTTGACAGTGTGGAGTCAGTGATCCCTTACTAGCTCTGGGCAGCTGATTCTGTTGATTTCCCCATCATGATGTTTACTCCTTTGTTCATATTATTGCTCCTCCCTCATTTAGATTCCTAAATATAACTTTTTAATGTAAGTAAAAATAATAAAAGAAATAGTCCTAAAAATATGCCTTTGATCTCCAAAACAGAGATTTTAACCTGTTGACATGTACCTTTACCTTTTGACAGATGTATTTATTAATAAATATGGTGTTAAACATCATTTAAGGAAACAAGAAAAAAGTAAATGAAAGAGAAACATTCTAGTCTATTAGATAAGATCCCTGCCGTGTTGAAAAAATATTGAAATAACATATATAGCTAAATCCATAATATGAATGAGCACAATTAAAATATAAAGAACTGTCTCAAGTAAGAAAGGCAGATAGTTAATCTCCCATATGGAGTAACATGATACTATGGTGCAGATGAAGGGGAAATCTCCACTGAACAACAGTCAAACCTTGCATACATGGAAGCAACATACATATAATACTTAGCCAGAGGTTTGAGAGTAACTGGTTATGCCTACTGTAAATAAGGGACATAGATCACTACCTACTAACACACTAAATAAATATTCAAACATGTATTAATTTCAAATCTGACAAAACTATAGATTGCCTAAAAGGAATTTACAACCTTGGGATAGTTAAGGAAGATAAGTTTTATTCAAATTGGACATATACCAAAAAATAATTAATAAATTAGTTAAGTAATTAAAATGTTAAAGAAAAAAAATCTGCTAAACTTGATCACTAAAGCAAGCTTATCTCCATAGAATAACAATGCAATCTAACATGTGTATGAATTCCTTTAAAGAATAGTTAACATGTGGAAAACATAACTCAAGGAACAAAGGAAAAGTAAACAGATAAGTAGGCTAAGAAAATATTCAGGGATAGAAATCTGAATGGCCAGTAGACATGAGTAATAAATAAGACACAAGCTGTCTTGGATCCTGGAATCATCAACTCATTGCTACTCACTGGCCTGGCAAAAATTAAAGGTACAAAATATCAAATATATAATGAGGTCATAAAACAACTCTACTACAGACTGTAAATAACTTAGCACTGAAGTTATGCTAACCCAATTGCCCAACATCGTCTATTCCCTGGCAATATTTTAGACAAATCCTAAGAGCGTATTTAGAGAATATTTAGAACTAATCACTAGAGATTTAATTGGAAAAGCAAAACATAATAAGCAACCAAATTTTAAAGAAGCTATAGAATAAGGAAAATGCATGTATGTGGGAGAATTAAACAATGAAGTGTCACATAAAAATGTAGCAGGGATGTATCAGAGTGGATACATATAAAACCACAAAGCTGATTTTAAAGGGGAACAGAAAATTATCACTTATACCAAACTCAAGAAATATGTAGAAAGTAACGGATAGAGACATGTGCATGCTGTAAAACTATTAAAACTGAAATGAAAATGTGAAATAACATCTACAATGATTTTCTCTGTGATAGGAAAAAAAACTAAATATACCCAGAGTGGAGAAACAAATCAAAAAAGACAGGCAAATGTTTATAATATTGAAGCCAGCTGCATAAATATAGGACTTCTCTACCTTTCCAGAATTAGAAAAGTACCACAATGAAAACTCATATAAGGTCTCTGGGCAGAAATAACTGCCCAAATATCTTTCTTTACTATCAGTTATAAAGTGACATTATCAGGCAAAGGGCATCGGATCCTAACATACTTATGATGCCAAATAACAGATAACCAAGCTACTTTCTGGGTTGGCAGTTTCAATTCATACTTGTACCAGCAGCACAGGGGGGATGCTCAACTACACATATCCTCAGCCACACCAGGGATTATCATTTTAATAACAAGACATGCTGTCTTTCTCAGCCAGGGTTCACTAAAAGAATTAAGCGCTAGTACCCTAAGGAACCCCAGCATGCAATAAATAAACTCCTTTTTAATGCATCAAGAATAGAACTTGTTATACACCATCCTTGGGAGAATTGAGAAAACAGACACTCAAATAATTTCCTGTGTTCCATGGAGCAGATGAACAGCCAGCACAAGAGGATTTTTTTTCTCATTATTTTTCTGCCTGTAATGATAATGTTTGATATACACTATTTTTATTTCTTTTCAAAAAATAGGCTGTAATTGGAACACTGATTATTCTCTTTAACCTTATTGTTATTTGGGATAAATTGAGTTGTATTATATTTCCTTTTAAATATCTTTCATTAATTTCCCATTTTATTGAAATGAAGATAATAATGTGGCTTACTTTGAGGTTTAATACAGTAGCAATCAAAGCATTTATTTATTTACCACCCTATTTATTTTTAGCAGCTGAAGCCACTCAATTTTCTTAGATAAATAGGAATCCAACATGAAACTGTATAAAATAAATCAAAGCAGAGGTGCTCTGCTGGACACATGGTGACACATCTGGGCCACTCTAACCTCCCGAGCTCTCATCTGAGCAAGCAGGTGGAACTCAGCTCTTCTGTTTATGTAATACAAGTGTGTGATGTGTGCTTGTGTGAGCCTATGTGTGC
This sequence comes from Phodopus roborovskii, assembly GCF_943737965.1. Taxonomy (NCBI): domain Eukaryota; kingdom Metazoa; phylum Chordata; class Mammalia; order Rodentia; family Cricetidae; genus Phodopus; species Phodopus roborovskii. The sequence goes on along the minus strand of NW_026126470.1, from coordinate 11,557,457 downwards.
AAATGTGAGTGTGGGTGCACATGCCTATACATACATGCTTACATACATGCATAAGGAAGAACAGGACATCAAGTCTCTTCCTCATTGCCTCTGTCTTATCCCCTTGATCTATTATCTCTCACTGAACATAAAGGTCAGCTTTCCCAATACATCTGCTACCCTGGAAGCTTCTGGGGTCTTCTAGTACCTGCCCCCAACACTGGGTGATAAGCATGATTGGTCATGCCTGGATTTTATGTGGGTGCTGAGGATTTGAACTCAAGTCCTCATGATTACAAAGGAAGCTCACTTTCCCACTCACTGCTCCATCTCTGAAGCCCAGAACTTAATTCTTAAAAACTGAGAGTTGCTTCTGAATGGTTAAGAACTTGGGGGCTTTCCTCTACCCATGTTAGCATGTCTACTTCAGCCAGACCAGCGGAGGAAAACTACTCATAACAAAATGGCGCTAAACGTGGACCTTAACTTCCACTTAAAACTTAAGAAAAGCTTTAAAAAGGGTTTTAGAAACAGAACAACAAAGACAACAAGGCTTCTTGGTAGCAGCATTTTTTCTCAGTTGGACTCTGTTTTGCTACAGGCAAGCAGAAATTTGCATATTTCCTTTAAGGGAAGTTTCCTGACTCAGCATACCTGCAAAAAAATGCAAGGCTTTTAAAGAGCTCTGCTAACAAATGAAGGGTGTGAAGGAGAGCTGGCAATGGCAATGACCACATCTCCAAGCCAGCAACATGCTGCTGAATGGCAGCATAGACCAAGGAAGTGAGCATAGTTCTCAGTTCTGGCCGTAAAAGTACCTGCCGCCATCTTGGATAAACCTCTGCTAAAACAACTGTGACTTTCATTTTAGCAAAGTTGTTGTTTAGCAGATAAAAGACTCATAGCCAGAAAAAGATAAAGATTTATAGTAAAGATAGATTTAGATTAAAAAAGAAAAACCTCTAAAGGTTTACAGTGTTTTAAAATATACGTAGGCTTGGAAAAAAGAAAGAAAGAAACAGCATAAAATGGTTTAAAAAAAGAATAATTAAAAGAAAGATAGTAGCTAAGTATGGTGGCACACCCCTTTAATTCCAGCACTTGGCAGAGAGAGGCAAGCAGATCTCTGTGATTTCAAACTAAGAGTTAATTCCAGGACAGATAAAAGTTACACAGAGAAACCCTGTCTCAAAAAATGAAAAAATAGAAGTAGAAAAAAAAGAGTAATAAAAAAGCCACATGAAGATGGAAAGCACAAAAACAGTCTGAATACTATATGCTGTTCTGTTATCTTTAAATTGTTGGACTGCTGAGGAAATAACAACAAATGTTAAAAGAAATACTGCTGGATTAATTCAATTTATATATTTTAAAAATGCTTTGACTTCAAAATTTAAGTTCAAGGACAGGTTACCAGGAAAAAGGATTTCTATTTTTGTTTCCACAGAAAATGAAAAGCTGTGGATTTCTTCCAGACTAATGTGGTTTGATCAAGCCAGACCCCCTGAAACTGTTCCAGATGATCCAACATTCAAAACAGCGTGGATTAGGCAGCCTTGCAGACCACTACAGCCAGGATTTCTTCATCTTTTTAGGATACCCATCGTATTACAGCGTCCCCAACCAACAGGAAGCAGTTTGGAAAGAACGATGCCCAAATTCCCAAATATTGTCAATAATTGTTTATTTTCATTTAAATGGGGTTGGTTATAAATGGTTAATGATCACAACCAATATCTTGGGGATTATGGTATAGATATGAATACTTTACTTTGGAATGAATGTTTATTTATTGATAAAAAATTTTAAGGTCAATTTTGTGATATGTGTATTTCTCCTCTTGTTTAGATATTGTGTTTATATAGCTCATTTAGAAATGTAATGTATAATTTAGTACAGATTTTAGGTAGTTACCTATCATACTCAAAACTTTAGTTAGGTTTTACCTATAATAATCAAAACTTATAGTTAAGATAGTGTAAGGAGTAAGGTTTTTCCTCCTGCCGCTGGTCTTGTCCCACCGCCACACCAGCCCCAATTAACACACAGAGACTCTGTATTTGATATAATTCTGTTGGCCCGTTACTAGCTTCTTATTGGCTAGCTCTGTCTTAATTATTAACCCATTCCTATTAATCTATGTATTTTCATGTGGTCTCCTTACCAGGGAGTGGGGCAGGCATCTGGTCTACCTGGTCTCTCCATGCTGACTCCTCCTTCCTACTTCCTATTTCCTCCTTGTCTCCTAGCCCCACCTATCTTACTTTCCTATTGGCCAACAGTGCTTTATTCATTAACCAGTATGAGAAACATATTTACAAACTGACATCTCCCATCATCTCCTCTTTTCTGTCTAAAAATAAAAGGGTTTTAACCTTAACATAGAAAAATATATAATACAACACTTATCAAGTAAGAATTACAGTTAACAATATTTAGTCCATTAACATTTAGCAAGATTTCAAGAAAATAATTTATCATCTATCCTATCTTTGTGTATCTAAAGTCCTATATGTAACTTATCTTTAAGCTTAACTAAGGAAAACTATACCCATAACTCTATGTCTTCAACTCCTTCAAAGACCACAGAAGGATAGTATATAAACTCTAGAAATGACAGAGATATCTTGCCTTGTCAGTCACCTGAAGTTCTTCTGTAATCTTCCATCTTCAGCCCATAGGCCATAGTGTGTCTGGCAGACTCTTCAGCAAAGCAGGAAAGTTTAAACTGTCTTCTTGTATTGGCAGTTTGTCAGTCACTTTTCTTTGTGTCCTGCAGACTGTCTGGCAGACTCTTCCATGAAGCAGGAATTCTGTAGCAATGTCCATCTTGTATCAGCAGTCACTTTTCTGTGGGTCCTGCATGTCCAGTTTATACCGCATAAAGTCAAACAGTCCAGACAAGAGCAGTATCTTGTCCAAATGGCTAGTCTTGCCATATTGGAAGTAAACTCCATAACGAGTTTCTTCAATGTCCATCTTCCTTTCTGACGCAGGTGGGTGTTGTCAGGAGCAATTATGTCTCACTTTCAAGAAAAACCCTAAACCATTTTAAATGCCATATTCTGTAGGTCTTTGAAAGGTTTGAAGAATGATAAATGCTTCAGGGAAACTTACTTAAAGTAACTATAGCTAACAGTAATCTACCTATATTTCAGAACACTAGATGACATGATTTTAAGTTTCTTCACTTAAAAATGATTAATATTTGAGAAGTCAGATGTGGGTAATGATATTTACATATTACACATCTTATACATATACCAAAACATTCAATAGCACCCCAATAAAATGTATAATATACATTTTAGAGTATAGTGGAAAGCTCTGATCCTCAGTCCATGCTGAAAGCAGAAGGCTGTAATGAGATGAGCTGCAATCTGTATTGAAACAGCATTTAACATGCACTGGAGTTTGCAGTACTCCAGTATATGATCATTTCCAATGTTCCATACACAGACCTCTGAAAATAAGTAATTGCATTTTACTTATATTATCCTTTTATTTTAATTTATTTTATCTTCTGACACACTCAAAGTGCCTTAATATCTATGATGACAACTTTTTACCTGATTTCATATCACTGCCAGCTAGATGTGAAGAGATAAAATATTGTTTGAGACCTAAAGATAATGATACTTTTCTTTGCTATGACATATTCTGTGGCACTGAACTCTGCCTTTTTCAGCTGTCACGAACTGAATGGCTATGTCTCCCTACAGTGTTATGCTGGAAAGCCATGGACCAAGGCAACAGTGCTGGAAGTGAGGCTTTTGAAAGAGGTCCTGATAAACAGGATTAGAACCCATTTATGCAATTTCTGGGAGCATGCTACAGAGCATACATGGAAAAATAAAACTATCTTAAACCCAAAAATGGGCCCTCATCAGACCCCAAGCATGTGGATTTTAGGCTTAAAGTCTTCAAACCTGTAAGAAATGCATTGCTCTTGCTTATAAGCTACCCTGGATCTGGGACTATATAACATCAGCCCAAACTAAAAACACATGAATTGGGTTTGGGACTAAATTTGATTAACCTTTCACTTTGGTAAGCAGTAGATAAAAAATGAATGGTTAAGTTGGGGAAGACATGCTGTATGCTTGAGGAGAACAGGTTAAATGACAAAGTAGAATGGAGAAGAAAAAGGGAGCTGGGTGATGACTAAATGTGTGCAGTAATCACAGGCATGCAGAGGTACCCTCTGAGCCTAGACCCACCCTGCAGTTTGTTTTCTCTGGCCAGCATAATGAACTCCTCTCTCTCTCTCTCTCCCCTCTCTCTCTCTCTCTCTCTCTCTCTCTCTCTCTCTCTCTCTCTCTCTCTCTCTCTCTGTCAATAAACATGAGGAGTCCACTGCCTGGCCTTCCATAGACAAGGCAAAGTCTAGTGCTGTCACAGGCTCTATCACTACTGATTGCAAAACAACCAATGTATAGTGTACTAGTATTAGAATGGATATGAAAATGGGAGTTTTCTCTATACCCTACACCCTAACACGTATGTTTCATGTAATCAGACACCACCTGAACCACATGAAAGGGATCACAGTAAGCAGCAAATAGATTAGATTACAGAGGTTTCCTCCCTATCCTATGGCCAGGTTAAAAACCTGTAGCAATGCCAGGTTTTTCTATAATGACTAGGAAGAAGACAGAAATAAATCTATATTTATTATCAGCTCAGGATGACTTATACCATTCAATAAGGAAAGAATATTTGGTCCTCCATATGTAGAAAAACAAACCAGCCCACATCTTAAAACATACATAAAATTAGCTCAAAATGAAGCCCAGAAATAGGCTTAATAACTGAAAAATGTTTAAAAAATAAAACTAAGGTAAATTTCTATTATTTCGGTTCTTTAATACAATACTAGATATAGATGAAACGAAAGAAACAATGATAAATGTCACTATTCACAATGAAAAAAATGGGTAAACAAAAGAAAATATCAAGAACCAGCAATTTTAAAAGGGAAGAAAATAATTGGAAATCATTGTAAGTAATAAAGTTACTTGAGTTTAGATATCTAAATAATATTTACAATTTAATTACGAAAATACATTTTCAGAGCAAGCAGAGAATCTTAAAAGATGTTCCCACAATAGCCACATCCCCCAAGCACATGAAAGGATGTTCAATGCAGTTAGTCAAGGGAATATAAAAATCGAAACGAGATGCTGTGCTTGCAGACAGGATGGCTACAGTGAAAACAACAGAGGCAAAGTAAAATAGAGGGTGTGGAAAAACTTTCAGCTTCAAACATTGCTACCTAAAATGCAAAGCCATGTAACTACTTCAGAAAACAGCCTGGAAAGTCTTCCAATAATAGTGTTAGCACTGCACTGCATCCAGCCATTCAACTCCAACTTACATGTCCAAGTTAAATCATAGTAGATTGTACTGGATAGCTTTTCCCAACTTTTTACAAGCTGGACTCAGCCTGGAAAAGTGAGCATTGGATTAGGAATTACCACCATCAGACTGGACTGTGGGAAAGTCTATGGGGATTTTTTTTTTTTTTTTTTTTTTTTTTTTTGGATAGATGAATAATGTAGAAGGGCCCAACCCACTATAGGGAGTGTCAGCACTGGGCAGGTAGTACTGGGGTACATAAAAAACAAACTGAGCAAGCAAGGAGCAAGCCAGGTAGCAATGCCCCTTCATGGTCGTTCCTCCCTTGCTTGTGTTGGTACTTTGGATTCCCACAATAATGGGCTGTGATCAGGACATATAAAGCAAACAAATCCTTTCTTGTCCCAGTTGCATTTGGTCATGGTACTTGTCACAGCAACAGGGGACACAGATATCCACAGAAAACCTTATATGTAGAGCGTTCATTTGCAATATGTGTTGGCTATGAAAACATCTAAGTAATCAACCAAAAAAATGCTTTGTGACCATCTAATAAAGGAATATTTACTAATACACAATACAATGTAGAACCAATGAACACAACTTATATTATGGGAAGAAGCCACAAAACATGCATATTATACACTATTTAAACAAAATATTGATGGTAGGCAAAAATCTATATTGTTGTTGCCTGAGACTGTGACAATTATAAAATGACACTGAAGAATGCATACACGGTTTCTTTTCAAGTAAAGAAAATGTTTTAACACTGAGAGTGGTGATTTTAAACAAGCCAGTTTTTAATTATACTAAAAGTGAGGAGATTGTATTCTTTAAATAGGTAAAATGCATGCTGTAAGAATTATCTCACATTGAAAAATATCTCAAAAACAAAGCTCAGGCAGCCTTTATTTGTTTGTTTTCATTGATCTTCCCCTTGGACTCAAATCAAGTTCTGTCAGAGATATTGTAAAGAAAAAGGCCACATAGGGAGACATATAAAAATTTAACACTAAGAAGATAGCCTGGTCAATAGGTAGAATAAAAAGTCAAGTTTGATGGCTGCAGATGTCTTTGAAGAGAAATGACTAAAAGTTTAACGGCTTGCCAAGGTAGAGCAATTTGAAAACTTAGGGCTGGAGAGAGCAGATAGAACAGTTTGAACCAAAAATAAATATATATATATATATATATAACCATCATTCCATCTAGAGCCCAAATGAGCTGGTTTGGGGTTCAAACCGGGAGAACAACTCTTAGGAATCTGAGACAGGATTGCTAAGAATTTGGCTACAGAGTGAGGTTTGACCTAACCTGCACTATCCTTATCTGGGAGAGGAAAAAAGAAGAAGGAAAGGACAATAAAACAAAAATCTGCATCCTTGAGGGAAAAATCTAATGAATGTCAAAGGATACACTGGAAACTAGGTGACAGGGTAAATGTCAGCAGGGGGAGTGGGGAGGGGGGAGAGAGGGCGAGAAATAATGCAGATCCAGGATGGTCAAGTAAAGAAAAGTAACATGTTGATGGTTCCCATGCAAGTAAACATTACTGATGGGTTTGGGGATTGGAGCTGGCAAATACAAGAAATGCTATAAACGTTTTTTAATGACTTGAGCAGAGGCTGAATCTGTGCACAAAGTTTCATTGTGTTAAAAGAAATAACGAAATTATTACTCTAGCAGTAAGGAGGATGGCCTGGTGAAAATGGCTGCAGCAGCAGTGGTTATGGATATTCCTCAGTGCTTGATATTCAATATCTGAGTCAATTATCTCAAAAGTCCTATACAGTATTAGAATTTTCATTTGATGGATAATGATGCAAGGAGCGAGAGCAGAGAAACTCGAGTCTCGGGGCTACTAACAAAGCCAGGATTTGAGTCATGTTAGCCTGACTCCTACTTCAGTCTATCTCTTCTTACACACTGGTATATCTGTCTTCATCAGAAATGCAAAAAAAAAAAAAAAAAAACATCTGTCTTAGACAGCTTGGGCTGCAGGGACAGATACTTAAAAAGCAAACTGGTTTTGTCCCCTCATAGTCCTAGAAGCCAGGCAATGAGTAAAAGGAGCAGGCACACCAGGTTCTTCTTGATTAAGGGTTTTCTTCCAGCTGCCAGAGCTATCTTCATGTTGTGTTCTCACAGGATAGAGAAAAGTCTTCTCTCGTGAGTCTATGGCAGTTAATACAATCCTTCCATTCCTGGAGGCTATCTCCTCAAAATCTAAGGTCATTCCAAAGGTGCCACCTATAAATACCCTTACCTTGAACATTCACAAACAGGAACTATAGAGAATCACAATGCTGGGCACATAGTAGCCTCTCAACTGGATTCTGCATTTGCACATTCAGTTTCTTTTCTTTGTTTTAATACTTTACTTAGCATTATTTGTGTGTGTGTGTGCACTGGTGTGAAGGTGTTAGATTCCCTTGAACTGGAGTTACACATAGTTGTGAGCTGCTATGTGGATGCTGGGAATTGAACCCAGCTCCTATGGAAGAACTGCCAGTGCTCTCAACCACTGAGCCATCCCTCCAGCCCCTTCACAATCAGTTTCTTATCTTACAATCTTATACTTTTGGAAACAAACCTTGCATGTAGATTTTAGTGTCTTGCTGTTTTCTTTGTTCGTTTGTTTTTGCTTTTTCTTTTGCTTGTTTATTCTTGCTTTAGTAGAAGAGCTTACTACTCCATGGCTATTTGCTATAAATCCTACATGACTACTGTAAATCCTACACAGCTGTTTGCAGTAGCTGCTGTACTTGAAAGAAGAGTTAAGTCTAAAACCTCAGGGAAGGGGGAGATACTGCCAAGATGAGTCGCCATTCTATGCTAAAAGGGTGACAGATCTGTTATTTAGGCTTCTCCCTAGAATGTCAACCTTGAATTCTTTCTGTTTTGGTTTATTTTTTGTGTGAAGTTTTCTCATGTCACCCAGGCCAACTTAGAGATCTGTGTTACTGAGGGTGAATTTGAACTCCTTTTCCACCCACAGTTGTTTTCTGAGTGCTAAGACTACCGGCCTGCCTTGTCACTATGCTGATTTTCAAGCTCAAATGTTGCAAGTATTGTTATTTCCAATGAATCTAGCCTTAGTCTGGACACATGGCCTCAAGGGAAATAATGAGGAAACCAAAATGAAAATAAATAAATAAATAAATAAATAAATAAATAAATACCACAGAGGAACCCATGGGAGAAAGGGAGGAAAAAGGACGGAGGGATAGAGAGCCAGACAGAAACAGCTTCAGAGAGAGAGGGGCCACAGACACACAGAGAAAAATAGTTCATCTGGTGCTTTGAGGCAGATGTCAGTTTGTCTTGAGTAATAAGCACAAATGCTTGCACAAGACAGGAGTTCATTATTCCAGAAGAAAGCTGGAGTTGCTAGGAGAAACATCCCTCAGATTGACAGCCCTCTATGCACACTGTGACTGCTCCCTCTATTCCCCGAGGATGACTAAGGTGACTGATGTCTCACTTTGCCACAGTTTTTGGTTGTTTTGTTTGTTTGTTTGTTTGTTTTGTTTTTTCTTGTTGTTTTTGTTTTTACTTTGAAACAGGACCTCACAGGGAACATGGAACATGCCTTTTTTTGCAAGATTGGCCAAGGAGGCCCCATGATCCACTGGTCTTTAATGACTAGTGCTGGAATGTTAAGTACGCACAATGCCTGGCTTTTAATGGGAGTATTAGGTAGGGATCTGAACTAAGGCTCTCTCACACTTGCACACAAAGCACTAAGCCTACTGGGCCATCTTCACAGCCTCTCGTTTTTATTTTATTTTGCCTTTTCTGTATAGATAAATCCTGGCCCCTGCATTCTTTCCTTTTAGCTTTTTCAATTATCTATTGATGTTCTGAGATTTATGAACATTCCACCTCAGTCTTTTAGTTTCCGGCATTCAAATACAAGAGTTTTTTTTTTTTTCTTTTTGCTTTTTGTTTGTTTTTTAACAATATTTTTTTGTTGTATTTGTTGTTGTTGGTTGCTTTTGTTGTATGTTTTGTTTTGTTTTTGTTCTTTTGAGACACGGTTTCTCTGTAGCATTGGAGGCTGTCCTGGAACACACTCTGTAGTAGACCAGGCTGGCCTTGAACACACAGCGATCCACCTGCCTCTGCCTCCTGAGTGCTGGGATTAAAGGTGAGCATGAAGCAAATTTTTCTTCATGTCCAAATCCTCAGCACTGACAGCCAAGTTTCTTAATCTCTTCCTCCGTTTCTTCAAATCAGTCCAACACCTAAAATGTTCCTGACTAAGTTCATGGTGATTTCCAAATTGCCAACCCAGTTGTTATTCTCAGTCTTTACCTTTCTTAAATTCTCAGGGAAACACTTGGCCATTCTGCCTTAGGCTTCAGCAACCTACTCAAGTCGCTGCTCTGAAGACAGAATAAAGGAGATGTATCTGCAAGCCATGTCGTTTAGAATGGATAAGCGGCAATGTATTGTTAGTGGGGTTGTCTACAGGTGATACCATCTTCTAGCCTCTGCGGACATCCCCACACAAGAACATGTACACACAGAGATGCACATAAATAATGAATAAATTAAATCTTTGCAGGGGGAAAGGTACGACAGAATTAAAGGAGGGACAGCCTTTTCTCTTAGAGTATATTTAAAGGAGAGATTTACGGGCAAGGAGGGAAAGTGAAAAGCGGTTAATGCATGGATCCATTACATCATCTTCCCCATTATCTTTCAGGAGCATGCATAAATACAGACAACTTCGAGGGGACACTTGGTGGCTGAAATGTGGCCTTTCAGCTGGTTTTGTTTCATCTGAGAAGTCCAAATACTGTGCTAACGAAGAACAAGCATGCAGTGAATAAGGGAAGGATTTAGAGGTGAATGAGGAACCTGAACTAGATATAAAGAGAATGAAGAGAGGGAGTGGAGTCAGACGTGTGCAATGCATCGATTTCTGTGCAGCTGACAGCCATGAATCTGAACTACAGAAGCGGCACCTTAGAAGGCCCTGTGACTTTTCCCTACAATCCCAGAAGAGAAATTACAGAGTTTGATGTCTGCGACGCTACAGATCTGTACAGCAGGCATGGTAGAAAGTCCAGGTTACAAAGACATGAAATGTTCAAGAGCAAAGTAAGGCTCAAAGAAAAGCAGTCAGTAGTCAGGACAGAATAAATGTGCATCTAGAGGTCTTACCAGCTAGAACTAAATGAGGTCAGGAAGTTTAAAAAAAAAAAAAAGCCTTCCTATTGATGATTCTATTGCTTGTTTGTTTGCTTGTTTGTTCTCAAAATAAAGTTTGATAAAGGTTTCCATTAAATGACAGTAGCTGGGGTTTCCTGCTCAAGTCATACAGAAGGCCAAACAGCCAAAATGTCAGCATACATGGGGAAGAAATCTGGAAGCCCCAGCCCTTACTGAGTGATACTGGCACTTGCTAGATACTGAGGAAGAGAAAACCATTCATTTTATAATATTCTCACTGACTAGTTTCCCATGCTACTGGGGTTGGTCCACACATGGAAAGCACACATTGGTCTTAGTAGATGGGGGAAGAAGAGGAGGAGGAAGAGGAGGAGGAGGAGGAGGAAAAACAGACATGAACTTGGGAGGGGACATTGGCTGGGATTATGGGGAATGCCAGGAGTGAATCTAGGATTCAATGTGATCAAATTTCATGAGTATAGATGTATGAAATTCTTGAGAAGAAACTTGTAATTTTATAAAAAGGATTTATAATATTTTTTAATTGCTCACTTGCCACTTCTCAAAAACATCTCAAGTGTGATTCTATCCCCTTCATCTCCTTTGATTAGATCTCTAAAACTCACAGTTACTCTCACTGATCCATAGGCTCTCAAGTGACAAGTGAACACATGCCACTGTTATGAGCTTAATGTCGTGAATTACAACACACTGCTGTATACCATGACTAGACCTAACTTGTGCACCAAGTTTTGGAGTGACTGCTATCTAGCTGAAATCCCCACAAACAGCCTAAACTAGGTATATACTTTGTGAGACCCACTAAATGACACAGAACTTCACACATAATTAGTCACCAAGTAGTAACTAAAATAATAAACTATGATTTTGTACCAAATCAAGACCATAATCACCTAAATGGAAAGTTAGAAATTTAATAAAAAACAGAACTAGCAGAAACCTCAATTTTAAGATTTATAGGTTATCATAAATGGTATTCTCCTTATATACTAATGCTATATAAATTATGTGTGTTTATATAATGATATAAATTAAGTAAATGAATAAAATGTTTGGTGGTTATGTTAGTTAACCTTCCCAATTAATCTGGATTCTTATCAACTCTGTATAACAAAAAATAGCAAGAGCACACTGACTTAAAAACTACATGGCTTAAGTATATGTATTTATTTATCTTTTCAGATAGATTCATAATATTCTTTATGTTTTAAATTCTGAAATAGCACATATAATGTATAAAATTTATACAATCTGTATATGTTTGATATTATATATGTATATAAATTATAATCATTCAATATACTATTTCCACTCAACAAAGAAATCTTCTAAAATGCTCAACAAGCTATTTAGAGATGCATTAAAAGGCTTAATTATGTATACACACACACACACACACACACACACACACACACAAACAGCATCTAAAATAGACCTCTATATGAGATTTGTGCATTTGAAACATATATAGCATGTAATTCATTACACTGTGTTCCTTCATTCCAAAATCCAAGAAAAACGAATCCCTTTTAAAAGAACCAATGTGTTTATTAGATCCGTGGGGTGTAGGGAAACTTCAATTGCTGCTTTGTGTCATGCTGATAGAGGCAGAAACTCTCAGGTTCAACTTCCCTCTTTGTAGTACAAGTTTCAATTTGGATTTTAAACAGCTCCAGGCCATCATTTTTCTCATCTTTTCCCACTCCCATTTCAGAAATCAGAGACTCAATTTCAGAAAAATACTGTCAAGTTATATCCAGGCTTAACGTGTTCAAGAATAAAACCACCTACCATTAAAGGTAAATCCATTAAAGAAACATTTTTCCTATTTACTATTATTATTTTTTTAGCTTTAAATTTAAGAAATATATATTTAACATAAAATAAGGTAGTCTTGCTTTCTGAATTACAGATCAAATTCCCAGAACTCTTACATTTGAAACAAAATCGTTAACATGTTGTTATAATTATAGCCCTAGCTAATACTCTGCCGGACTCTGGCCTCTCGTCACCATGTTAGTAGCTTCCCAGGACTAATGACTCAGTTGGACTGCACAAGTCTCTCACCGGAGGATCAGACTAAGCATCCTTTAGCTTTTGTGAACCATTGAATGCTACCATACAGACACAATCGGGTTGAGTACTCATTATCTAAAAGTGCTTGCTACATAAGGGTTTTCTGCTTCGGCTCTTTTCATATTGTGGAGTCTGTACATAAATAATAATAATAAGACATGTTTGTAATAGAGCACAAGTCTCATTGTAAAATTCATTTACATATGAATTTATAAAGCAGGCAGTAATGTCTTTAATCCCAACACTCAGGAGGCAGAGGCAGGTGGATCTCTTTAAGTTCAAGGCCAGCTTGGTCTACAGAGTGAATTCCAGGACAGCCAGAACTACACAGAGAAAACCTGTCTCCAAAAAAAAAAAAAAAAATTCATTTAATTTTTGTGTATATTTTATTCACTTAACTCAATTTTAGGGGGGGAGGAGTTTCCTGGTGTGAAACTTTCTACCTATATATGTTGGGGCCCAAGATTTGAATAATGGAGTACTTCTGTTTGGGGCTAGGGGATAAGGAGTCTGCATGCCATCAATGTAATAGAACCATAAGCCTTGGTCTCCCTTGCTCCACAGAGCACAGTGGGACCTCTGGAACAATAGCATGCCACTTTCTCTGGCACTCTGATGATCTCTCCAAAGCTATGTAAACATTGTGGTGGTTTGAATGAAAATGGTCCCCACAGGCTTTTCTATTCGAATACTGGGTCCCTAACTAGTGGAACTGTTTGGAAGGAACAGGAAGTGTGACCTTACAGGAGAAAGAGTGTAACTGGGACTGGATTTGAGATGACAAATGCCCATGCCAGACCCCGTCTGCCTCTGCCTCTCCCTCTGCCACTTTGCCTCTCTGCCTCTGCCCACTTGTAGATCAAATATGTATGTGTCATCCCCACCTGTCTGGTGCCATGATATCAGGTCAGGGACTCAACCCTGACCCAATTTAAAGTTTTCCTTCATAAGTTGCCTTGGTCATGGTGTTTTGTTCCAGCAATAGAAAGGTAACTAAGACACTGTGTTAATCAACAACTACTACAAATAGAAGCATCTGTCATCAGGGTTGAGAAATGCACTGACTTGGGCTGGAGAGATGGCTCAGCCATTAAAGGATAGGCTCACAACCAAAAAAATATAAGAGAAATACACTGTCCTATGTGTATAATTGTGAGTCATAAGATAGTTATTTAACACTATATCCACTTAGCAGCATCATAGTAGTAGGTCCTCCTCTAGGGCCTATGACCTGTCTCGTCATAGATTTTTGACATGTTAATGATACCAAATATGGGTTTTACCTCATGGAATAGGACAATCAGAAAGTGGCGGTTTACTCCTATGATAATGGTGTGACTATTACACCATTGCATGTCATGTCAAGCACTCATTATTTTATATTGTGAAGTTTACAGTGAGTATGATTGATGATTAGTTTTCTTCTCTGATAATTAGCATAGCATCTTCCAGCACTATGAAAGCTAGCCAGAAGAGATGAAGTTTCCAGGTCAGTAACAGCTTGACTTTGCCATGTTTTATGACACAAGAATGTGGAGTCTTGAGCAACAGAGTTCTGAAGAGCAACTAACGGTATCAGCAGTATCTTGCAACATCTGAGGGAAATTGAGATTTCACTGGCCACTAACTTGAAAAATATTAACCCAATTCTAGCACTGGGCTTTGTATTTGTTAGACTCTGTTATTTAATAAGGGCAGTGTTATCCTCTGTATGGTAACTCTGTGGGTGGAGGGGTTGGTATATATACGTATAGAAGCTTTTATAGTAGGAAGATTACCATGTGTTTTTCAAAAGGTCTTTAATGCTATTTGGGAAATATTTATTCCTGTGTTAACATATGATATTTTATAAGTTACTTTCAAGTCAATAAATATGCACTAAAAAAGAACAAACCAAATATTTTGCATGAGGACAATAGGAAAGCTGTTTTGAAGACATGTGAATAATTAGACTGTATGACTTAAGATGTACTTGGGATACACACTGACAGAGGATGACTTGTGATAATTAATCTTGATCAACAAACTTACTAAATTCAGACATGCCTCGAAGATGACTAAAATGCATTCTAGGTATCTGTGGTGGTGTGAATAAGAATGGGCCACACAGTGTCAGAGACTTGAATGCTTGATCACCAGGGAACGACATTAGAGAAAATGTGTCCATGACAGTGGACTTTGAGATTTCAAGGTCCCAAGTCAGCCCCCTTGTTTCTTTCTTCCTGCTTCCTAGGGATACAGAGGTAGAACTCTCAGCTCCTTCTCCAGCACTGTGTCTACCTGAATGCTGCCATGATCCCCGACATGATGAAAATGGAATAAACCTCTAAAAGTGTAACAAGTACCAATTAAATGAATTATTTGATTAGAGTTGCCAAGTGTCTCCTGGTGACTACTCACCACAATAGAATGGTAAGACAGTATCCCATCCAGAGTAGAAAGACCCACACTGAATGGCAGTGGAAGCAAGTAGTGAATTGGAACACCACTGAATGAAAAAGAGAGAAGAAACCTGCTGGTGCCAGCACAATGGCAGTTACTCTGTTAGGAACTAGCAGCCAGCTGACCCCCGCCCCTATGATGGGCGGGATGCTCATGGCCATGTCATCGCTACATCAGCTTTACCTGGCGGCCAGAGGACTCAGTTACTATGCACAAGCCTCTTTTAAAGCAAGCACGCCAA
The DNA here is from genome assembly GCF_943737965.1 of Phodopus roborovskii. Lineage (NCBI taxonomy): Eukaryota > Metazoa > Chordata > Mammalia > Rodentia > Cricetidae > Phodopus > Phodopus roborovskii. The sequence goes on along the minus strand of NW_026126470.1, from coordinate 11,542,156 downwards.
GTGCTTCTCTCTCTCTGCCTCTCTCTGGTCTCTCTCTCTGGTCCCTCTCTGGTCCCTCTCTGGTCCCTCTCTCCCTCCCTCCCTCCCTCTCTCTCTCCTTCTCTCTCTCTCTCTCCTGCTTTCGGTTGGCCACCAGCTACCCCCTCTTTCTCTCCCCTCTCTCAATAAACTCCACGTGGGCGCTGAGTCTCGTGTTTGTGTTTCTTAGGCATTAGCTGCAGCAAAAGGACAACATACTCTGCTATAACTAACTCTCTTTGCTGTGATGGATGGAATGCCCTGAAACCATGAGCCAAAATAAGCAATTCCTTTCTTCAAGTAATTCCCTCCGGTAGTATGACTATAGCTGTGGAAAACTAATTAAAACAACCACATTCAATCTGCTGATTACATAGAGATAAATTAGTAAAACTGATATAATTTCAACCAGAAACCTTACTTTTCTATCCAAGTATTCAGAGGTTAACACCATAATGGGATGTCTTTTACAATACAAACAGTACTATTCATTGCATTCATTTAATCTTTGGAAAATGACAGAAAACAATGCAAAATTAATGCATGAGAAAACATTTACACTGAAGGTACCACATAGGAGGTCCCATGATGAAAAGCCCTCAGGTGCAAATTTTCACCTGGTCCTACTAGCAATCTAGCACTGTACGTAACAAGTTCTTCCTGCAAGTCTGATGAAGGAAGTGCGAAACAAAATATAGTACAGATGGGGATAATCCATCTGCTTACAACAATGATTTCCAATTTTCTGTGCGCCTGACATGAACATGCTTTCTTCCTAAGCCTCTGAGAGTGAATGAATCTCAATCTTCATTGAGAAAAGATTAACAACTCTATAATGCTGCAATTACCTTGAGGGTAATGATGGTATATTTACTGGAGATTTCAGCTTGTGATTCCTCATCCTGTGGAGATGAGGAAAGGGAGAACAAATACAGACCATTTTCTATAGAAGTCATTGCTTTCAAAGTGAAATGGAAATTGTGGTGAATAGGCTTAGCTTTTGACAGAGTTTGTTTTGATTTAATATGTACAATTAATCTGAGATACTTTAGTGCTACTCAGCATGGCCTGACCATAAAAAAAAAAAATAAAATAAAATAAAGTTTTAGTTCCCAAGTTTGATAAAGCACCTACAGCGTGAAACAGGAAAGGAGTACAAGACAAAATGGCAACTTCCCACTTAACAGTCCTCAGACTGCAGCAGTAAAGATCAATGATGAGTTGATTGACAAGAACCACAGGCCTGATCGGGTGACAGCAACTACCGTCAATCTTATCACATGTCCATTCCTCAGGCTTTATTTTTTTTTGTCAGGTGGGCAAACCAAACTGCTATGTCCTCATCACCTAGCCAGAAAAGACAGCCATGTATCCTGAAATCAGACGGTGCGGGCTCAGCACTGAGGAAGGTACAAGGAGGAAAAGTGGTCTGCTGTGAACACTTCCATGTGCATGATTGCTTCTTCTAAAGACTTAGGTTAATGGTAACTAGACTGGCCAGAGTATGATAGTCTCAGGCATGCTAATTTCCTCTGGGAAAGCCTTAAACCCACTTAGTGCGGTGCAGTTTGCAATCTGGCCCATGCATGTGAATGACATACAGCCCCACGTGTGTACTCTTAACTTTAATGACTTTGTTGGTATTGCACCAGGAGAGTGCTAACACAAGAAGTTAGTCTATTGGTTAAGAGCATTAAAATATTAGTAAAGATTGCCAGCTAAGCTACTGAGCTGGGAGGGTAGGGTGTCATTTTGTTTTATTCAGAATTGGTAAGGCTGGTTACTTTCTCCAGAAGGGAAATGTCAACTATATCCATCCAATAACTAAGTAATTAAAATTCTTCCACAAAGTTTCTTCATTTCAATTAAAATATACCTTTTGGTGACTAAATTTTATAAAGAATCCGTATTAAAGGCAAGTCCTGAATACCAGTTAAATATAAACTAACGATAAATTTAATTTAAGATTTTAAACCTACTTCTAACTTAAAGAAAGGTTAGAGCAATCTACTTTTAATTAAATACATCTATAGCTACTTAATTCTAAATCTTATGGTTTTGGCAACCCAGTTTTTTGTGATAAGAATATTACTGAAACTCATCTGCATTGAATGACACGCTCTCATTCCTTAGGCTCTCTGAATCCATTATCTCTCTCATGGGAATGAATGCTTTGCTGTGACTGATGATGAATAAGATATATAGGACAAATGATGCACTTTTTTCATTGAAAGGACAAAAAAGGAAATTCACTTTAGTCTCCTTTCTACCTAGTTTCATTAAAATCTAAATACAGCTATTCTAAAAGATTTTTTTTTTTTTCTTAATTCAGGTTGCCCAAAAAAAGGAAGGAAGGAAGGAAGGAAGGAAGGAAGGAAGGAAGGAAGGAAGGAAGGCCGCAGGTATCATTTAAATCAATTATATATTCTCGAGAAATATATTAAAAAGCTTATTTTCAAAACTTTTGGCTTAAAAGTAAACATGTAACTTATCAGCAAACTAAATAATCAAAACACTCAATGGTAACTGGAAAAACATGCTATTTACAGTCTCAGATTATTAGTCTTAGCATTTGTTCTGACTTTAGAACATGGTTTGGAAAGATCTTCCAGTCTTACCTGCTTTCCTATTGCTGTGCAGAGACACCATGGCCAAATCAACTTATAAAAGAAAGCATTTAATTAAGGTCCTGCTTACAGTCTCAGAGGATGAGTCCATACACATATGGCATCACGATAGGGTGCACAGCACTAGGCAGGCAGGTTTAGCACTGATATAGCTGAGACTTACAGGTTGAGACAATAACCCGGAGGGAAGGAAGGAGAGGATGGAAGCATGTGGGGTAAAGGGAGTGGGGGGCAGAGATACTGGGACCAATGTGGGCTTTGGACATCTTAAAACCAACCCCAGTGATATACCCCAACCCCAGTGATATACCTCCCCCAACAAGGCCACACATCCTAATCCTTCTCAAAGAGTTCCACCAGCGAAGGACCATGCATTAAAACCTATGCGCCTAAGGGATCAATTCTCAATTCTCATTCACATCCCCACATTTCACAAATTGTTTCCTAAAGTATCTTAACAAAAATTTACTTAAATGATACTTTCTTAAAATAACACATCCTAATGACAACAAATTGAATAGGATCAAATTTTCAAAATAAAGTTATTATTATATGAGGTTATCACTCATTGGCTCTCCTACTAGATAGGAACACTTTTACTATCATTTATACTGTAAAATCTCCAATGAATAGTATAGTATCTGGCATACAAACAATAAATACTGATAGCTAAGATAATAAAAACAGCAATATGAAGAAGCTATTTAATTGTCTGTATAGGGGAAAGTAAACCAAAATGAATTTAATACAATTGATGTAGGGTTTAGGGTATAGGTACACACATAACTTCATGTAAATTGATTAACAATATTTTAGAAGTTCCAGATAAATTAATATGAAGCCAGTAGCTTGCTTTTGTAGAAGCCTGAAATCTGTTCACTTTTCAGTATCAGATACTGGATTAGCTGCATTAACATAAAGGCAATGTGGAAGAGAGAGGGAGGAAAGGAAAAACAGAAGGGAGAGGTGTCATAAAACTCAGGGTTACAGGGTTTGGTACCCCATCTTTAATAAGCCAATTAAATGGGATAAATTAGTAGTGAATAGCAGAAAAGGCAGATTTACACATTATGTCCACATTAGCAAGTGGGATTCCTAGAAGTCCTGACAGGAAGTAGACATTACAAAGAGAGCAAGAAAGATATGAGTAACTAAGGAATCTGTCCAAAGTGCAGTGTCTCTGGCCTACAAAGTCTCGGCTCCAAGTTTCTTTCCACCAAGATCAGACTCTCCTGTAAATTTATCAAGCAAGCTATAAAATCTTTCTAGAGGAGGCAAGTGCCTCCTCTTGTAAAGAACAATCTCCTGAAGATACCCCTAAAGCTTCAGCCTTCCTTCTGGTAATAAGTCATTCCAGAATAAATCCTAATTTCCTGTGGCATATTTTGTTAAATAGTTGTGAAAACCAAAGAGAGTAGCATAAGTGTCTCTTTAAACTATATTCATTCCTACTAATTTGTCTGGTTACACAGGAACCCATGCACACAAAACAATTTTCTTGCTTTGGATACATAATGCAATACCATTCAATTGTGAGGTCACGTCCAAAAACTATACCTAAGAAATGGCTGCAAGAATCTGTTCTTTCAAATCACATTCTGGGAATCCTGTGGACAATGTTAGCTAATCTCAAACTCACAGTGTGCAGAACAACCCAGAAAGCTCTCTTAGTTTCTTAGACTAGCTCAGGACTCATGGACCTGCATGATCCTGTTTCATATAGTTGCCTTGGCATCAAAGTAGGGAGCCAAAATAAAATATTTGAAACATTTACTGAGTCTTGCTTTGTCTAAGTGAAACTCTTACCCTTTTGGTGGTTTAAAAAAAGGGTTACCTGCTTGCAGAGGAAAGTAAGATCTACTATTGCCTAATGCGTCCCAGAAAGGAGGTTGTTGCTTTGTTAGAAATCTAAGATGAACCAGCACTTCTCCAAAGTTCCCTTCTGCCAGTAGTGTCCCCATTAAACAAACTCTACATATAAAGAGATCAAGAATGCTGGTGAAAAAAAAAAAAAAAAGAACCGCACGGAGAAGCCTGGGAAAATGGCAACACAAGAGAATTTTGAACATATTCTGATATGCTCTCTCTCTCTCTCTCTCTCTCTCTCTCTCACACACACACACACACACACACACACACACACACACACAATGGAGGAATCTAAATGACTGAAAGACATTTAAGAAAGTACTCAACATCCTTAGCCATCAGGAAAATGCAAATCAAAACAACTCTGAGATACTACTCCTGTCAGAATGGCTAAAATCAGAAACACCAATGACAGTTTATGCTAGAGAGGATGTAGAGAGAGGAGAACACTCCTCCATTGCTGGTGGGAGTGCAAACTTGTACAGCCATTTTGGAGATTAGTATGGCAGTTCCTTAGGAAAAAGGAATCAGTCTATTACAGGACCCAGAAATTCCACTCTTAGGCATATACCCAACAAAGACATCTGTTCAACTATGTTCACAGCAGCATTATTTGTAATAGCAAGAACCTGGAAACAACCTAAATGCCCTACAACTGAAGAATGAATAAAGAAGATGTAATACATTTACACAATGGAGTATTACTCAGTGGGAAAAAAAAAAACAATGGAATGTTAGAATTCACAGGCAAATGGATGGAAGTTGAAGAAACCATCCTGAGTGAGGTAACCCAGTCACACACACACAAAAAAAAAGGAACATGGTATGTGTTCACTCATATATGGATTTGAGACATAGATCAAAGGATCACCAGCCTACAATTTACCCCACCAGAGAAGCTAGGATACAAGGAAGACCCTAAGAGAGTCATACAAGGTCCCCCACATAAGGGGAAAGGAACAAGATCTCCTGAGCATATTCGGAATGGGGGAGAAGGGAGGCAGTGAGTGGGAGCGAGTTAGGAGAAAGGCAAGGGAAGAAGAGGGGACAGGAGAACATGAGGGACTAGGAAGATTTAGTCAGGGAAAGAATAGAAGAGAGCAAGAAAAGAGATACCATAATAGGGGGAGCCATTATAGGTTGAAGAGAAAACTGACACTAGAGAAATGTCCAGAAACCTACAAGGATGGCCTCAACTAACAATCTGAGCAATAGTGGAGAAGCTAACTTTCATGCCCTTCCCTGATAATGAGATTGATAACTAATTTATATGCTATCCTAGAGCCCTCATCTACTTAGCTGATAGAAGCAGAAGCAGACACCCACAGCTAAACACTGAGCCAAACTCCTGGAATCCAGTTGCAGAGAGGGAGGAAGTGATGAGCAAATGGGGACAAGGCTAGGCTACAGAAACTCACAGAGACAGCTGACCTGAACAAGGGGGAGCTCATGGACCTCAGACTAATAGCTGGGAAACCAGCATTGGACAGACTCAGATCCCCTGAACATGGGTCTCAGTTAGAAGGCCTGGGCAGTCTAAGGGACCTTTGACAGTGGATGCAGGATATATCCCTGGTGCATGAAAGGAGTTTGAGAGAACATTTCCCATGGAGGGATACTCCCTTAACCTAGAGACAGGAGGGAGTGCCTAGGCCCCACTCCAAATAAATTGACAGATTTTGATAATCCCTCCTGGAAGGTCTCACCCTCCCTGTGGAGTGGGTGGGGAATAGGATGGGAAAGGAGAGACATGGGGGGATAGGAAGGAGAGGGAACTGGGATCAATATGTAAAATAAGAAAAAAAAGAAAGGAAGGAAGAAAGACAGACAGACAGACAGACAGACAGACAGAAAGAAAGAAAGAAAGAAAGAAAGAAAGAAAGAAAGAAAGAGAGGAAGGGAGGGAGGGAGGGAAGGAGAGAGGGAGGAAAGGAGGGAGGGAGGAAAGAAACAGGTTGCACAAATGATGGGGAGCAAGCCTGTATGCAGCACCCCTCTATGGCCTCTGTTCCTACCTCCATGTACCTGCACTGATTCCCTTTGATGATGAACAGCAATATGGACATATTAGCCAATAAACCCTTTCTTCCCCAACTTGCTTTCTGGTCAAGGTGTTTCACTGAAAAAGTAGAAACCCTAACTAAAACATACTGTGAGAGGCAAAGTTATGCTTTCAGATTTTAATTACTGTGCCTAAGAGATCCATGAGACAAAAATGCCTCTAGCCTGTAAGTCCCCTGCCAAAGGACAGATACTTCTTGAAATGCGGGAGGCATTGTTTACAGGAGACAAGCCATGTGTTTTCACTCCCCTAAACAAGTTTGTTTGACTCAAAAGCACAAGACGTGCTTGATCACATGTAGGTCAGAGATACTTGGGCAAGAAATTACATCCAATTACATCCGGATGTATGCTTGCCCCAGATTGGCTGTGGTTGGGAGGTAAGCAGGCAGGGAGTATATCACAATATATGCTTGCACCTGATTGGCTCTGATGGGAAATACGACGGCCTTATGGAGTAGCTTCTGCAAAATGTGACCTGTTGCCATTTTCTGGGAAGTCACAGTTATGGATCTGGCCAGAGTCCATCATCCAGGCCAGCATTTAATTAAAGATTACTTCAAACTTTACTCAAAGTGGCAGAGGTTTTATTCTTGCCCAGTGGGATTTACAACACATACGCTTTAAACTGATTAAATTTCCATTCGGGGAATATCATTCCATTCTGATAGGGTTAAAATTGAAGACAAAAAGTAGGGGTAAATGTTAGGCAACCAAAGCTAAGAGAAAATGCATCTGTGTCTCTCTCCATGGTTGCTGGGTAGTGACTTCTTGAACAAGGACCGCAACACTTAAGGACATTCATTCTTGCTGAGAAAATATAGTTATTTCCATGTTGCTAAACAACAGGAACTTCTGTTGCTGACTTATAAGCACCTAAAATACTGAATCATTTTTTTCAGAAAGTCATCATGATAAGAGGGGCTTTGAAAATCTAAATTAAAACTGATATAGCCACACTCTCACATGAGCATGACCTAAATATAATGAAGTGGTAGTTGCCTTTAACCTTCCTCCCCCCCAAAACTATATTCATGTTTTAAAATACTGTCTTAGTTTATAAGAAAATAGCTGATACGAATTAAAAATGTAATTGGTACCCAGTTTGAAGCCACTGGGGGAAAAAGTACTAATTATTCTTTTGTGAGCTGTTATTAACTAAAGATAGCTTCTTCTAGATTAGGGATGAAGGCATGTGTTTACTTTCCCATCTACAACTGGGAGCCAGTCTGGCTTAGACCTGTGCATGCTGGCACAGTCTCCATGAGTCTCAATGGGTATATAAAGCACACTACAACCAGGCCCCATGCCCAGCAGTAGATGCTCAACACAAAAGGTACTCGATGGTATTTGGGGAGGATTTTGTCTCACAATTCTTTGGGCAATTTTCTGTCCTTACAGATCTTTTACCTATATATTATGGTTCCTGATTTTGTTTTTATGGATTTTCTGCATGTGTGACTGTGTGTGTCTCAGCACTTGCATGTGTTTTTTGTGGGGGAATGGGTTTGTTTGTTAGTTTATTCTATGTTGGTTTGTTTGTTTGTTTGTTAGATGCCTGTGTATAGTCAAGAGGAAGAAAGGAAGGAAGGAAGGAAGGAAGGAAGGAAGGAAGGAAGGAAGGAAGGAGGAAGGAAGGAAGGACAGATGTTGATTTGGGTGGATAGGGAAATGAGGAAGATCTGGTAACTACTGAGGGAGGTGAAACCACAACTAAATTCACTGTATGGAAAAAAAAATCTATTTTCAATAACTAAAGAACTTAAAATGTGAAGAATTCAAACCAATAATAGAGAAAAAGAAGGCAGGTTTTAAACAATGAGAGGGGGTGCCAGCTACAGCAGCAAACCTGGAGGCGGTACAGAAAATGACAAAACAGCATTTGGTACTTTGAGGAGGAAAAGAATCTGCCGTCCACCTTGGACAGGTAAGACACAGTTCTATAACCCTTTCTACAATGCAAGATAATATGAAGAGATTTCTACCTGTGGCTTAAGAATGAAAACACCAATAAGTTAAAACTGGGATTTTTCTTAAATGTCTATCATGTGACAGTTTCCTCATTCAAAGTTAAAAGGAATAACTACTTTGTTACTGTACATCAATCTCCATTAAAATGTGTTCACAGTCTTGGCTACATGTGACTATTATAAAGCAAAATACCACTTCTCTAAGAAAACTTCTAATTTAATGAAAGAATAATATAAATAATGTACCTTTGTGTAAGAGAATGGTGAGTTTAATAAAACCATTCTGATAAAAATTGCTAGAATTTCAATAGACAACTGCTAAAAAGTACATTTAAAAGTTTATAGACTTTAAATACAAGAGAAATATCTAAATTTAAAAACTAACAGGAAGTTTCCTCTTATCCACACAGCATAAATTTTTAAGAGGATTTTTTTATAAAAAGGCAATGTGATGGTAGAAAATTATTACTTATGTCATGCGGTTCAAAATCTCCCTTCCAGCATTAAGGTCTCTAAGAGCAATCTTTTAAAATCCTAGGAAGGATGCGTCTCCATCAATATAATCCCATTAAGCATTCCAAGAAGACTCTGCTGTGATCTAGCATAAACAGGGTCTAAATCTGTACATGAATGAAAATAGTACTTAAAACAGGACAAGGAAAATTCATGTGCATGCATATATACATGTACAAATTATAAAACCAATAAGCATTTTTAACATAAAATATAAACATAAGCATATATCCACCCATCTCCTGATGAAACATAAAGTCACGTCTTTGAGTTTGGATCCTCTGTAAAGATTTTGAGCCACCCTGACTTACAGAAACAGTAAATATAACGGAACGTCCACGGCTTCCAGTTTCATTTCAATTAAAATGGAATGAAAGGTATAAGATGCATGTAAAATAAATAGCACTTAAAATTCATTTAGATGTAAAATTCATTTAAACCTTTTTCTCATCTCACTTGCACATAATTTATTTCTTCCAAGTTATCCTTGTTCAGACTTTGCTAATACTAGATAAGTTTATTTGCTGTCATAGTCATAGTTCATCATCTCATATAATATCATGTCAAAGAATTATAATGAGAATAATTATTATTCATGGGTTAGTGGACAGGAAGAAGTGTTTGCTTTCACAACATGCACAAAATGTAAGACGGAGAAGCAGGCTGCATGCTTGTGAAGGGAGGGAAGAATCCTCAGTGTCCTGTGGGAATCACTCAACACTACTTACAGTTCTGTCTATGAAGCAAGATGCTAATTCACTAAATCTAATAAACCGGCAAGTGGCTAAAGAACCAACATCAATTGGAAACTGAGAGAAACACTGCAAACTTTCTACAAAATGTCTTTCTGCTGATTGCTTAGTTTAGAGTCACACACATTACAGAGGCCTTTTCTCAGCAGGACACTGTTTCCGCAAGCAGCACTCTAAGGCTTTCCTGACCCAGCTTGCAATTTGCCACCCCACTGCAGCTCCCAGAATAGTCCTAAAACCTTGCTTTACAGAAACATCAAAACTGCAGTAGGCAAACTAAAGGTAAGCCATGTAACAATGCACAGAAAACTCAAGGTGAGTTGAAGCTGTCTGCCAGGCAGTGGGTTCCTCTAAGGCTGCATACTCATATCTTGCAATTGTGACACTTGAAGTTGAGTCCTATGTGTACTAGGCAGGTACCCAACCACTGAGCCCTTTACTTATTTATTTGGCCATTCATTCGTTTTATTTGGATTGTTGAATCTCTGATACCTGCTCCAGCACTCCAGGCCCCCAGGATTCTAGGCTATACAATCCTAACTGGTCTATACTTTCTTATATCTTATTTGTTTTTTTCAGTTTGGTATTCTTTTGTATAGACATTTATAATTAAAATATTAATTTCAAAAATTATTACAACTAAATAGCTAACCACTTAGATTAAAAAAAATAAACTGGCATTTTGTCAACTTAATATAGCAGTGTAGTTATATATTATTTATGATTTATTAAAGCTTTCCTGAGGATTCAGAAAACAAACTCACCCCCAAACAACAGAAGCTAGGCACATACCTTTAATCCCAGCAGCCATGCTGAGACTAGAAATGTCCCAGCCCTGTTAGAGGTAAGAGCTCTCTGGGTGCATGGCTGCTTTGCTTTCCTGACCTTCAGCTAGAACTCCAATTTCTGTGTTTGGGTCTTTTATTTATCATATTACATAATCATTAATTTATGACTTAGCAGATATACAATATTTTTCTGCTGAATTTTAAAGCCTGACTCTACATTACCTATGAAATTTCAGAATAAAATCAGACTAAAACATTCTTTAACTACTACAATGAAAACATGAGGAAAATTACGTTGGTTTGTTTTTTTTTTTGTTGTTGTTGTTGTTTTTTATTTTTAAATCCCTGAAAATAGCTAAAGAAGTAATATCTTCAAGTCAAATTCTTTCTGCATGACAAAGTATACCTCAGAGAAATTTAAACCGATCAGTATGTGGTTAGAGGCTAATTCCACAAAACCAGAGTGTTGGCTGCTGACTCAATTTATCAACTAGTTAAGTATGAAGTCATACATAAATGAATTCCTTTAAAAAAAATTAACTTCATTAGCAAAGCCATCAAGAACTTTTTTTTTTTTTTTTTTTGGTTTTCAAATATAAAATGGAGTTTTGTGAGCTGATTAATATCTATTATTTTCCTTTCATGTTAGTACAAATCTAGACACTGCAACTTCCTGTTCCACTAGTCTGGGGGGTGGAAAAAAAAAAGGTAAGATTTATTAAAAAAGCAAAGCTGGACAGAATCTGATCTGTTGCACAGGGGTGTGATTAGCTAAAGTTTGAAGGCTGTATTTTGAGCCACACTATCACACTATCATCAATACAAAAGCTCTGCTTTAGACTAGTGCTCACTTGCTACCCACCCACATACTCAACTGGAGTAAATACTCCTCTCAGTGCACGGCTGGCTTGTGAATTTGCCTCTGCTCTGAAAGAATCTGTCTCTCCTCTGAATGAATCTGTCTCTCCTCTGAATGTAGGAGAGTTTCCCTGCAGCCAAGCCAACCCTGGCTGAACTACATCCCCACTAAAGCATGCAGCTGCTGTCTGCTTGTCTGTTTGTCTGTTTGTTTCATTTTGTTCTTTTGAGAGATTCTCACTGAGGAATCCAGATGAGCCACCAACTTTCCATGATCTCTGGGCTATATTCTCAGATGTACACATCAACACCCAGCTTCGAGAATAACAGGTTTGTACCACCATGCCGAGTTTCAGAGTAACAGCTGCCACTTCTAGGCAAAGCTGTTCAGTGACATCTCACACATACGGACCCTGAGATGAGACCCCGTAATGACTGGCACATCCTCCCCCATTGACTAATTGGCTTGATATTTTAATCTCTCTAAAATATTGTTTAATGGTGATGGATTTTAATCCTAATTTCATGTTGCTTTATTACACTACTGTACAGTTAAATAAAACAAGGCACCTTGACTAAATCTGCTGATGTTCATCAACTTAACCATCAAAATAAATTCTGACTCATCAACAGTAAATGCTATCTCGAGGATAGGGAACACATTAAAATTAGATGATACACTTTCACAAGGAGGGGGGGTGGTAAAAATCAATTCAGTGTACAAGGAGAGAGTTAGAACAACACTCCTTTACAGTAAACTACGACTGTCATGGAGCAGCTTGGCTCAGCCGGTGAAGGTGCCAGCAGCCAAGCCTGAAAACCCAAGTTAGGTTCCTGGAACTCACATGATAGAGGAGAACACGGATTCCTGCAACTTGTCCTCTGACATCCACATCCACAACACAGTGTGTGACATAAGCACACACAGGCATACATGCACATGCAAACAAACATGTACACACACACAGAAACATAAACTGGTTTTGGTTTATTTTTGTTGTTGTTGTTTTTATTTGTTTTGGTTTGTTCAAAACAGGGTTTCTCTGTGACTTTGGAGCCTGTCCTGGAACTGGCTGGCCTTGAACTCAGAGAGATCCACCTGCCTCTGCCTCCCGAGTGCTGGGATTAAAGGCATGAGCCACCACCTCCCAACTTAAACTGTATTTTTTAAAATATGGACCATATAATTTCAATTTCAATTTTCAAAACTCTTTAAATCACTGTACTTTTAATAGGTAGGTATTAAACTTAAACTTCAAATCTAATTATTCTAACTACCACTGATAGTTTAATCAACAATCATAATAATTGTAGCTTGAGAATGTACATTTCATAGTTTCTTACATATATTTTGAAATTTATTAAGAACTATTCTATTCATAAATATGGCAAAGAATAAAATACTAGTGTCATTTTAGTTGGTACTCTTATATTACTTTTGGGAGTGGGAGTGTTATATAAATATTTAACTTGAGGGCCAGTAACATGGTACAGTAGGTAAGGGAGCTTGCCAGCAAGCATTTGGACTCAAGTTTAATTCCCAGGATCCATATGGTAGAAAGAGAGTATCAACTCCTAAAAGATACCCTCTAACCTTCAGAAACGTGCTATGGAACACAAATACCAACACACATATAAAATAAATAAATGGGGGGAGGGGAAGCATTTAACTTGAATATTCTCAATCAATAGAGCTCTCAATGAATATTCATAGTATAATAGAAGGAAATAAAAAGAAGCAATAAAATTAAGTGCTGGGGGAAGTATACATTAAATGTTAATAAGAGATCTTGTAAGGAGTACGGTTTTTCCGCCAGCCACCGCTGGTCTTGTCCTGCTGCTGTGCCAGCCCCAATTAACACACAGAGATTCTGTATTTGATATAATGCTGTTGGCCAGTTACTTGTTTCTTATTGGCTAGCTCAGTCTTAAGTAGTAACCCATTTCTATGTATTTCCACGTGGTCTTACCAGGGAGAGGCGGCTGGCGGTTCTGCTTTCTCCAGACTCTCCATCTTGACTCCTCCTTACTACTTCCTCTTTCCTCCTTGTCCCCTAGTCCCACCTGTCTTGCTTTCCTATTAGACAACAGTGCTTTATTCATTAACCAGTATGAGAAACATATAGAATGACATCTCCCATCAAGATCTAGTACTTAATATGGCTATTGAGAATTTGAAATGAGGTTAATTAATGCTACTGAGGAACTAAATTTGATGTTAATTTCATTTTCATTTAATTTAAAATTTCTATTCAAGTCAATCACTAAGAAAATTTTAACTGAGATGAAAAAACTTCTGCTAAATTCTTTTTTTTTTTTTTTTTTTTTTTTTTTTGTCAAGACAAGGTCTCAATCTATAGCTGTCATCTGGAACTCACTATGTAACCCATAACTGACCTCAAACTCATAATGAACTATCTCTGCCTCCTAAATGCTGGAGTTAAAGGCATGCTGGTGGAAGTGAGTAATGAAGTCTTGAGCTAGTGAAGTCCTGATATTTGAAATGAGCCCATCACATCGAGAATCAAAGCCCGAGACCCATGTGAAAGTGGCCAGGCCTTTTCCATACTGGTGAGGACTTCCTCATGTCTGAGTGTGCATGTGGAAATGAATACCAGTATGGGACTTACAACAACAGACCAATGTGTGAGAAGCCTAGCAACTGCAGCTTCATCCTCCTGTATGACTGCAGCCTGAGACTGCTCCCCCACAGACACCAATGGAGCAAACTAACCAACCCCTGCCCTTGTGTTGTACAGAACAAGCATGCTGAATTTTCAAGTTGCTGCTCTAGGTGACACCTCTCCGTCAGAGTGTGCATAACCCACCTTACCCCAGCTTTTCTGTATAAGTATCTGCGTGTCTATCCTTTCCTCATCCCCTCATCATGCCAGTCAGGTTTCCAGACCCAATCCTCATAGGTCCAGATAGCCTGCGTGACCACCTTTGACTTGGTTGAATTTTTGAGGCACAACTCACATGCAGAAAAATCTACTTTTGACATATAGTTCCATACAGTTTGATTAAGGCATACAGTCACGTAACCACCTGTGGTAGTCTGAATGTAATTGGTCCCCATAAAGTCATAGAGAATGGCACTATTGGGAAGTTGGCCTTATTGAAGAATGTTCTAGACTTGAAGGATGTGTGTCACTGTGGGGCAGAATCTGAGGTGTCTCTTGCTTAAGCTTCACTCAGTATCAGTCTACTTCCTGTTGCCTTCTGAATCAAGATATAGCCAGCACTATGTCTGCCTGCACACTGCCATGTTCCCAGACAATGAACTAAAACCTCTGAACTGTATGTGACCCTCCAAGATTAAATTTTTCCTTTATAAAAGTTGGCCCTGGTAGTGGGACCAGGATCTATCCCTGGCACATGAGCTGGCTTTTCAGAACCTATTCCATATGGTGGGACACCTTGCTCCTTGCTCAGCCTTGATAAGGAGCAGGGCAGGGGGTCCTGCCTCAGCTTAATGTACTAGGCCTTGTTGACTCCCTATGAGAGGATTTACCCTTTTTGAGGAAAGGATGGAGGGCTGGTTGGGGAGGAGGGAGGAACCAGAGAAAGACAGGGAGGGGGAACTATGGTTGGCATGTAAAATGCATAAAAATTTTTAAAGATTGTTTTATTTTTTTTTAAGTTGCCATGGTCATGGTGTCTCTTCACAGCAATAGAAACCCTAAATAAGCCACAGCCTATGGTAGTTTGAGTGAGAAACAGGCTCATGCATTTGAACAGTTGGGTAGCCAATTAGTTGTGCTGTTTGAGGAAGTTATAGAACATTAAGGATGATGGAAGTACATCTCTGGGGCAGGTTTTGGAGGTTCCTAACCACTTCTAATTCACTCTCTCTCTCTCTCTCTCTGCTTTCTGCCTGTGGTTGAAGATGCAATCTCTCAACCTCCTACTCTAAACAGCTGCTGCCATGCCTCCCCTATAAATCTGGAATCTCCATATGGAACTGTAAGCAAAATAAAATCTTCATTTGGCAAGTCATTTTTTATCATGGTGGTTTGCCATAGCAATGAAAAGTAACTCATATCCTAGCATAGTAACTATAGCTTAAAATACTTTCATCATTCCAGACAGTACCATCCTGCCCTCATCCACTGACAAGAATAACAATAATCTGTTTTCTATCCCTATACATTTGGCATGTCTAGAAAAATGTTTCAGTCTAACAACATCAAACCTTAAATGTCATATCCCTCTGTTATACTAAAGATTATGACAACTTTCATATTTCTTTTGCTGATATCAAAGACTATTTGACAATGTCTGTTTTATCCAGTTATTTCACCATCAAAACATAGTTTTCTTCCTTATTGTATTATAGATTTGCTCATCCTCCAAGAATAAAGCATAACACCCTGTTTTCCAGTTTTTCTCTAGGTCCTTCCAACCTCTAGACTACAAGTAAAGAAGCCTAATGTCTTAACATAAAATGTTTTTGCAATCTTACCTCTGTGTATGTGCAAATGCCAAAAAAAAAAAAAGGAAGATGAAGACAACAAAGGGAAACAACATTTGAGTGATCGGTGCCCCTATCTAGTAAACTGGATGTCCTCTTTTACTGAAGACTCAACAGCAGTACAAGGCTGCAAGCAACTAAGAAATGTGATCCAGGTAGTCACCTGCGACTATCTATGGCAAGGTTTTAAACAATGCTGCTCCTCCTTTTGGTCAGAGCATGCCAGCAATGCTGGGTAAATTTCTAGCACTCTTTCTAACACAATTTCCCCACATCCTGCTATTCCTTGTGCCTGGTATTCTAGAAAGCGAAGATTCATGAATACATGTATCACATGATAGCAGGAGCAACCAGACCACATGAAGTAAAATATTTAGTGAATGCTATGACACTAGCTGACAAGTCAGATAACTGTTGGAATCATTAATATTAATATAATTAAACATGGAAATTAAGCCTGCATGACAGAAAAATAAAATATTAATATCCCCAATGCTTTCAAAATACTCACTGAAGTCTCCAGTAAGAAAAACTCCTTCTGCTCCTGGGGCCCACTCTTTGCAGTATATGCTACCGTCGGCACATCTGTGGATGCCAAATGACTCATAGCCTCTGGAAAACTTATCGATACCACCTTCATTCTCTCCAATGTCACTCAAAATCTGGGTAAACTTCTTATACCTTTGTAAAAGTATAACAAAAAAAGAAGTTAGAAAATTTGACTTCCCAAAAGAAAAAAGAAAGTTAACATAGTCAAATTGGCAAGAAAATAAAATCACAGCAAAGTTTCACCAAAGTTTCCTGCAAAGGGCAGAGGCTTTGGCAGCCGTCTGGTGTCTTTGTCTTAGCTACTCAACTTTGTCTCTGAAGCAAGAAAGGGGCCACAAGTCATATGTTAATGAGGGGCTTGGTTGTTTCCAATAACTGCATATTTACAAAAACAGGGGTGATGCGTCAGATTTCACCTGTGGGTTGCAGTTTGTCTAGCCTTGCCCTAAATCATCTGATCATGGAAAGAACATTTACCATGTCACATGACAAAAGCCCAGAAGCACAGAGTGAAACTTAAGATTCCCAAGCAGAGAGATGCATGGCAAGCATATTCTGCTCCTGGCCCTCCTCCAGTTCCCCAGGATTCCAGGATCATTACTGGTACAGTTAAAAATAAATAAAGAAATACAACAACCAAAACCCTACTTATTTTATTAACCAATCCCTATGTCTGAAGCAAGCTTGGAGAAACAGACCAGTACAACTAAAGAATTAAACCGTGAAGCAGTTTATCAAGTCTTAGTCGGGTTTAGTGGAGCAGTTTATCGAGTCTTAGTCAGGGTTACTGCTGTTGTGATGAAACAGCATGAACAAAACATCTTGGGGCAGAAAGGGTTTACTTGGCTTCCAAATCACTTTTCATCATTGGGAGGAGTCAGGCAGGGACTCAACCAGGGCAGGAACCTGGGGGCAGGTGGTGATACAGAGGCCATGAAGGAATGCTGCTTACTGGCTTGCTTTATGTAGCTTGTCCAAGACCCAAAACCATAAGTCCAGGGAGGCCACAACTACAATGGGTTAAGTACTTCCCACATTAATCACTAATTAAGGAAATGTCCCACAGGCTTGCCTACAGCCCGTCTTATAAAGGAATTTGCTGAAAGGGGGCTCCTCACTCTCTGATGACTCCAGTTTGTGTCTAGCCAGCACATAGATCTTTCACATAAAAAGTAAGAATGCCAGAACTGCAAGATGCATCTCCTGTAAAACTAGCACGGAAAAAGAAAATGAAGTTCCCAGCGAGATGGTATGAATCTAGATGGAAATACACAGGGAATATATAAAATCTGGGAAGCTAGCTAATAAAAAAATGAACTTAGTTAAACAGACATGAACATATATATATATATATATATATATATACACACACACACACACACACACACACACACACACACACACACACATATCATGCTATACATCAGTAAGTTACCTTAAAAATGAGCTCAACAAATGTAAGCTAAGGTACTATATAACAAATAACAGAGTGAGAATTTAAATGGAACTGAAGACCTAAAGAAAGACACAGAGACAGATAGATAGCTCAATGAATAATGGTGTTTGCTATACAACCAACTGACCTGAGCTTGGTCCCTGGAGCCTACATGATAAAAGGAAAGAATCAACTCCTCTGAAATGTTTTAAGTCCTGTACACACACACACACACACATACACACACACACACACACACAGTGTAAAAAGGATAAGAAAAAGATGAAAACAAGATGTCATTAAAAAAATAACTGATGAGTTAGAATAAATTTACAAATAATTACATAATTCACATTTAGTAATTAAAGGTACAAAATGGACAAAATATTGAATACACTAAAAAATAAGCATCCAAAATAGCGAGAAAATAAGCCAGAAAGGGAAAGGTGGTGACTCTGAGAAACAGCAGGATAAAATACATTAAATCCATATGTGAAAAAAACAGCATTGCATATGTTATACTTTGAATATGTAATGTTCGCCATGGCTCATCTGCTTAGATCGTGGTCCTCAACTGGTGTTGCCATTGTGAGAACTTTTAGGAGGTGGATGTGGCTACAGGAAGGGAATCACTGTGACGGTGGCTGGGGAGGGTCCTTTGGAACCACGCCTTGTACCAGGCCTATTACCGCCTTGGTTTCCTGACAACCATGATATTCTCTGCCTTATATTGGGCTCGAAACAGGAGCCAGGCACAAGGCTATTGCAATTTGCTCCTGGTGACCCATCACAACCATAAGTTAAGATCCAAGTGCTGAAGATTCTAATTACAAGAAATGTAGAAATCAAGTGGGAATGGAGCTAGAAGCATCCTCTCTGCTGGCCACGTTTTATGATACTGCAGATGCTTATCAGACCAATGGTGAGAAAAGCCCTCAGCAGTCATACTCACCTGTAGGCCCTGCATGCTAATGACCAAGCTACTAGGCAGGAGGAGTGCTCTGGTGTAAAAGTGGAAACAAACTGTTTTCTCAATGGATGTGGGGCCTGCTCTGCAGGCAGGACCTCACAGCTGGTGCTGTGAGTTAGAAGTTACTGAAGTCCGTTTGTCTAAGTAACTTATGTTTATGCCCAGGGGTTGGTGCTGCACTGGGCTTAGGTTCGAGAAGCTTCTTCCATGTATCACAGTGGGCAGTAATTACTTCAGGTCAAAAATGCTGAGAAAAAGTGGTTGCTGAATGTCGGCCCTAAATTGGACATCACCACCTCTTTTTGCCTCACATCCCCCTCTCACCACCTGCCAAGGCTCAGGGAACATCAAAGAGAGGGAGTGGAGAGAACTTAAAAGCAAGAGAAAGGGATAGAGTTTTGTGCAATACTATACTCACAGCTTGGTAGGGCTTTTAGAGTCAGGACCTCAAAGCAGCTGTGATTATGTGCACAGGACTGGCTCATGATTGAACCTATCAACGTATGGAAGGGGGAGGGCTTTATGGGAGGCTGAAGATTGGTAAACAATTCAATATTGCTTAGAGAAGAGGTGCATAGAAGATCTCACTCCTTTCTTGGTATCTACAAGCATCCCATGAAACACAGGCTACTGGTTGCAGGGGCAAGTTGCGCAGGCTCCTGTAAGTAGCCCTTCATCTGCAGTACTAGAAGAAGCTAGGCCTCACTAAAATCACTAGGGAAGGTAAGGAAAAGAGAGAGGTGGCAGAAAAGTGAGGGGCTGTGCACTGTGACTAAACCACAGAGAAACGCTGGAACAAAAACCGCCTTTACAAAATAGGGCCCTGACTAAGTAAGAACAGATGGTGGAAGGGGGTGGAGCTCTGTAGGACAAAATCACTCACCACTGGAGAATTTCATTATAGTTTTTATGCTTTCTAATTTCGTGAGTAGGCTTAGATGAACGTTTGAAAACTAACATACAGTTAGGTAAAGAAAGGTATATATGAATCTTAACAATGTATTTTTTTATTTTAATTTCAGTCTTTCAAATAAGTAAAATGAGTTAACATTAAATCTATCATTTCACTCATGTTTTATAGACTTTTTTTCTGCATCCTCCTACAAACCGACAAGCATATAATACTAACAAGAATGCTATCCTTTTGAAGCATTAATGATTTTGAAGAGAGGGAAACTAGCTTTGTGTGTGTGTGTGTGTGTGTGTGTGTGTGTGTGTGTGTGTGTTTCCCATGTGCAAGGATTTTCTCTGTCTGGTCTTCCTTACTTTGCTCTCTCTCTCTCTCTCTCTCTTTTGTGTGTGTGTATTTTTTTTTTTTTTAATAAAATGTGAGTAGTACTTTGAAATTAGTTTTCGGCTACTCTTATGATTTTTATATAAATCTGCTAGATATTCTTATATAATATTCATAGGAATTTCACTAGGTATGCAAAGCTGTTTGTAAAATGTATGGAAGTGAAACTGTGTGAAATAGAGCTTTGGAACAGACCTGGGTCACAGGCTGAGGTCAGATATAGAAAGAATGAATGCTAAGCCAGCATTGCAAGTGAGCATGGGGAAACGCATATCTAGTAACACACCGAAACTATAAGCCTGTCATTAAAACGTCATCCTTAACACCACAATCTATAAGGTCAAAATTATAAGCATTAAAAATAAATGAGTCATAGAAAATGAAAATAAATAAAGCCAAGAAGGTCCATATCTCAACCTTCTTTCCCAACTAAAAGCCCAGCCAGTATGGACAGGATGCAGTTGGGGTGAGGGAGATTCTCAAAGTTCTTTGTTAGAACAAAGGAATTATCTGTAATCCATTATTAAAATTTCAAAACTTTTTTATTTAAGTAACTCCCTTTTTTTAGATATATATTCTTTAGACACATTCCAGAAGAAGTAAAATCATCTATATACAAAATTATGGCACTGCTTATAGCCAAACTATGAGAAATGACCTATCTATAGTTGACAATGGGAAACTAGTTGAATAGACTTACAAAATACACAAAATACTTAAACAGTAAATGGAAAGAGCCCTGATATGGGTTAAAGTACCCGGGAGTTCCAGATGCACTGCACTCCCTATCCAGAGACTCGGTAAAGTTGTGCAGGTGCAAAACGTATGAGGCACATACTAAAATGAACACATGTGAGAAACACAAGATGATAAAAGCATGCTACTGAGGTTAGCTCTGGAATGTTGGAAACACCAAGAAAAGAGAAGGTGCCCTGAGCTGGACAGCACAGGCCCCAGGGCTGGCCATGGCCTCTAACTCAAGTGCACCTGCAGCTCCGTTGTCTAGCATGCTTTACCCAATCAGGTACTTTACTCAGATTAGGAGGAAAAAAAGAAAAAAAAATCGGAGTTTCTTAGCAATTTAAACAGTGGCAACAGTTTGAAAATAGTTAAAATAATGACCTAGGTTACAAATCTTACAGAATACCAAAAACGTTTAAAATATGAGAAAAGGTTCTTCCTTTTTAAAAATAGCCTCCATATACTATTCAGATGTACTTCTTGAATGTATTTTACTTCATTGGGACCCTTTTTAGAGGCAATTATTTTTTAAGGAAATTATAATCCAGAGCCACTGCCATTAAGTAACAATAAAGTGAATACAATAAAGTGAATAAACAATATGAAACAACTTAATGAAGTCAAAATTGAGGGCAAAAAATACAAATTATCTAATATGAAAGGCATGAATTTCCAGACGTTAAATAGATATAATAATTCTATTGTCAATCTTCACGATGCACTAAAAACACATTCTTAGATTTAAGGGTTTTTTTGTTTTGTTTTGTTTTGTTTTGTTTTTCTTAAATCATTCTTACAAAATTTGCTAAGATCACGTTCCAGTGCTCCATTTGTTAAAGTTTCAATGGAAACAGGTTTATAGCACTCTATTACTTCCACTAAATATCTTGACTTCCCTCAAGGTCAGCCCTGTAGCTTCTAATACAAGAATACACATTCCACTTTGAAATCACTGTGGCTGGAAAAAGAGAAAGTGCCTGGGGGTACAGCAAGCTCATCATGCCTCTGCCCTCTCGGGCTACAGTCATCTCTCTTAATATTTTTTTTCCTATGAATTTATAGGATACTTAAAAAGTAGGTCAAATTTTGGTAACTAAAACTATATTATGATGTTAATATTGGATCAAGCATTTAGAACAGACATGAAAAATTGTTGCAAATACTATCAGATGCAACCTACATTAATTAACCTTCTTTTATAAAAAGGGAAACATAGAGGAGCATAAATAAAAAAGTTAATCAAGGTCAGGAAAATAAAACCAATAAGGATATATTATTATTGGCCTCAAAAGGTATCTTGAGTAAAATCTCAAACTAAAATCACCTGTCTATAAGAAGACAGGGCCTATGTTTTACTCTTACGGTATTCATCTTACAATTAGGAGGAACAGCTTGAGATAACAACAGCTTAAACTATAGAAATAAACAGTCCAAGTTTATGTTTTAGCCTCTGTATGTGACCTTGAATAAGCCACTTAAGACCTTTTCTCTTTCCTCCCTGCTCCTATTCACAGGTCATGGGGATCAATGAAGGCACAGTGGGATCCTTCCCACAGTAGCCAGCAAATAGTAGGTACTGGCTGTAGCTTTTCTCCAAATGGAAATGGCAGGACATCACTATTCTTTTAAATGTAGCAATTTCCTTTTATTTATAACACTTGTTTAAACTTTAATGTGCATGTTAATTACGGAGCATTTGAATTTTCCTCCCAAATTCCAAAGGTCTCTGAGACATGTACCCAGTATTCCGTACTGACTGTAATATACAGGTTTTGGGAAATCTGAGTTAAAAATAAGATGACTGAATTAATTAAATCAATGGGGAGGCTACCTTAAGAAATTGAAAGGAATGAGAGGGAGGAAATGGAATGGTTAAAATATTTGCCATCCCAGAAGAGGACCTATACTTGATCTTATGTGAGCAGTGAAGCTCCTATGTAAGACCAGGATATAAACACCTCAGTTGTGTAGTAGAAATTGGTTCAAATCTTACCTAAAAATGTCTCCGATGTAGAACCCTTTCTCAAGTAATTATGAGTGAGATAAAAATACAAGAAATCCTTGGAAGACATTCCTTCCTAAGTAGCTCAGACTATGAGATTGTTCTGTTTCCTGCTTCTTAGAGGAAATGAACTACCCAGGCAAGAAGCACAAGAAGGTAGAGGTTCCAGAAGGAATTCTAATAGGTAAAGAGAAGAGACTGGAGAGAAGGGGGGGGGGGGGGGGGTCTGGGCTCTTAGAAGACTAAAGAGCACTGAGTCAGTCATTAAGTGTCACACCCCACAAACCATCATAGAGCAGCAGATGAAGAACTGTAAAACATAGATGATGGAGAGTAGCACCCAAAATGCTGTCTTCTGGCTATGACATCACTGTTGCAATTGTGATCACATAGCTGGTTTAGTTATCTGTGCAAGACCTGCACGGATAAAAAAAAAAAAAAAAAAAAAAAAACTGAAACTAGGAAGGAGAATAGTTTGATGGACAGGTTCACCAGAAGTGGAAGGAGAATAACAAAGTGGTGGGGGATAAATATGGTCATAAAATATTATTGACATGTATACATTGTCGAAAATACTTTTAACTAGATTAAAAACAAATAATTCTCTGTAAAGGGAAAAGGTATTTAGCTCACACCTTTGGAGTTTCAAGTCCAAGATTAAACAGCTCTCCTAAATTGTCCTCTGATAAGACTAGCATACTATGGTGGATCACATGAACACACTGTGTGCATCTCAAATTGTGGGAGATAACAATTGTAAGGGCATGTTCATGAGGACCTAAGTGCTCCTCACAAGGCTGCACATTCTATCTGTCCACACCACCTTTAGAAGACACTCAATATCCAAACCTCACCAATGTGCTTTCTTATTGATTAACACCACTCACTCCTTACTTTCAAATGCCACTAATCAAGATAAATGCATGATTTTTTTTTCCACATTCCCTTTCAATTTCTGGAAATTTTCCAATCTTTATATACTTTACAATTCAGTTTAGTCACCTGCTTCTCACACACTTGGTGTGTGTCTCCTTTATGTCCAGCACTGTGAGCAGAGCTAAGACCTAACAAAGCCAATGTCCTTATAGGCAGGCACTGTATGTATGAGAAAGCAGAATAGAAAGGAATGAGTTAGGGAAAGTACTGATAGACGGACGCATGGAGATGGCTCAGTGGGAGCGTGTTTGCTGTGCAAGTTTACCAGCCTGGGTTTGCATCTCCAGAACTAACATAAAGGCTAGACATGTAGCTAGTATGCTTATGTAATCCCAGAACTCCTAAGGAAAAATGCTAAGTGTTGGCAGAATAACCCAAGGCAGCTCCTTTGACAGTTAGCTTTGCATACCTAGGGACAAAACAAGAGATCCTGTCTTGCATGCTAACAAGTGCTCAAGATGAGGAAAGATACCCAATGTTATGCTTTGATCAACATGTGTGCACTGAGGCATGCATGTGTCAAAATAACATGCAGGGACACATGCACATATCCATACACTTCATATACACATATTTGAACAGAAGTTTGTTAAACAAAAAAGAGAACTGGTCAGAATGTAAATTTCACAACAACAGGAGGCACAGGCAGGCAGGTCTTTCAGTTGGAGGCTAGCCTGATCTACAGACCAAGTTCCAGGAAAGCCCAGCCTATGTAGAGAAATCCTGTCTCAAAAGATAAAATAAATAAATAAAAATTTAAATAAGAAGCAAAGAATGCCAAACCACACAAAAAGTTGCAACCACTCTACCAGATTAACTTTGCCATTATAGAATCTAAACATTAATTTAATTACAATGTTATACTCCAAAGTGTAACTTTGAACAGTTCTTATTGAGGGGCAGTGAGGTGGACAGCTCAGTGAATGGAGGTGCTCACTGGATGGCCTGGGCTGAGTCTGATTCCAGTATTCCACAGGGTGGCAGAAGAGAACTGACTTCCACACTTGACCTCTGACATCCACATGCTCTGGGCTGTAGCACTCACTGCACACTCCTGTGGCACGTGGGCTTTTAAGATCTCCTCCTCCACCCCTAGGAACACACACACAAACAAATTAAATAAAAATCCTGAGGCCACAACAAAAGTGTTAACTTCTTGCTCCCTGATATGATGAAACAAATGCTATTTAAATAACAACTGTTTCTTAGCACAGAGTCAGCCCTAATCTTAAAAATGGTCTCTACAATAACAGGGCAAAATGATTCGCATACTAAAATTATTTAACATTTCAGTGAGTAAGGAAGACGACTTCCACTGACAATTGCTGTCCTTTAAAAAGTAGACTTGTTCTTAAAGCCAGTTGTGTCCTGTTAATAAACAAGATCTGCTGTTTGTTAAGCACTCTTTCCTAATTCAGGTACCAGGCCACACATGAGCAAAGGCTAGAGACCACTGCTGAAGCCCTCTCAAATCTAATCTCCCCCCACCCCTTTTAGTGAAATATTAGTAAATTTACAATTACTCAATATGGTCAGGCCACTTGATGATATGGACTTAAAAAGTCATATAGAACTCATTTCTTCTAATTATACAATATTTATTGCTAGAATTCTACTTTTTGACTGGAAATGTTACACATTTGAAGAAACACAGGGAAACACCTACTATATAGCCATTAATGTAAACGCATTTTGACTTCTTAACAGATTAATTAATTAAAATAAATTAACAAAATGTAGCTAGAAATTAATTTTAATCACTGTGCCTTGTCTCATGGTTGTGAGCAAATTAATAATGTATTGCCCTTGCAGTTTACTAAGGTATGATTAATGGTTAATATTAAAATTCTTGGGGTCTTCTGGCAAAGTGAAAACAGGATTGCCTAACTGGGAAAAAAAAAAATACTCTGGCTGCAATAAATCAGAATTACTGAAGGTAAACCCTGTGAGATGGCCCATCTGGTCAGTCCTGGAAGACTCAGGAATTGTCACGAGCAGAAGCTGCCAACCATTTTCCCAGGCCCTCTCTCGAGTCACGCTACTGTTCACGTCTCTGCTACATGCTCCACTGATTACCATGGAAAAGGGCAGAGCTGTAACTGTTCGACTGACCTTTCAGTTTATTTTCTCTTGTGTAATCTGAAACAGGAGCTAACACAGTCTTAGGCTACTGATTTCTACAAAGCATTCTGACTTCATGTTTCAACAGTCTTGGCTCAAACAACAGAGTGCTCTGCTGTGTTCGTGTTTCCTAGCTCTGAAACGACATGGGAACCGCAGCTGTATGCACTAGAGACAGGCGCTCTGGGTCCTCTACTCAGCAGACCCCGGTCTACAATGTCCCTAGTTGGCCATCCAACTTGGAGAGAAATAATTCCAAGGTCCCATAACCTTGCTAAAACCTTAGTTTTATGCTGACTTTAAGTGGACCAATAGACTAGTTAAAAACAATCATGTGTGTTTCTTTTCTGTCTCTTGATAGAAATGCTTCATTACTCAATCACTGACAAAAAACATCCTTCTTAAGTCAAGAAAAACATACCCTAGACCCAACACCAGCCATGTAACCATGAGGAAAATAAACATGGAGATTTGGATTCCTCTTCCTTAAAACTGAAATGTTCCATACAGTTCTACAAACACATAATCCACACTGCAAACTTCTTGAAGGCTTAGTTGTCTTAGATATATAATACATTGACCCAAGCAAGGAAGTAAAGAAAAAAAAAAAAAGTATCCCAACTGAAAATGACTCCAGATACCTGGAATATAACACAAAAACACACAAAACTCAGAATTCCACAAACTGTTCTTCTTAAAATAAAATGCAGCATATCAGGCATCTAGAGAATATAAATAAACAAATAAATAAATATATTCTCTCAACAGAAAAAGTGACACTACAATGGTTCATCGACTGGAACCCTCTGGAGCACTCACTATATTCCAGTCGATTTATTAAGTTTCACAATGAATCAGGAAAGGGAAGGGATTGCTATCATTCACAAAGTACAGATGGGAAAACTAAGGAAGGTAAGCAGTTTCAGCCAAGGTTATGAAGCTAGCAGGTTGTTGGAGCTGGAATTAAATATGGGATGTTGCCTCCAATATATCTGTACTTTATAATATAACATTTTACAATGTATAATTTTCTAACTGACTTAAACTTCTGAAATAAAATATTTATTACTGAATGTTGAAAGAAAAAAATCTGCCAGAAGGATATATATAATCAAAAATAAAATCATCATGAAACACATGTGAAAAACATGAATATATACTATTAACTATGGTTAATAAAACAGTCAGAAAGCATGGATGCCACACTGTGGTGTTACCTTGCTTGTACAAATAATGCCTGTCTGAGGATCAGAGAATGGAGCTTGCCACTAGCTAACCACAGAGGTCTCAAGGTCTGTACAGACTGGAAGTAAGATAGCTGGGTGGAAGCAGGATATAAGCAGGGACAAACAATAACTCACTCTCTTGTCTGCTGAGATATGAAGGAGGTAAAGTGTGGCCATGGTTTGCTCCTTCTCTCTGATCTCTTAGCATTTTTCTCTATTTCTGACTCCTACAAATGTCGCCCAAACATTTAGCAGGAATGTCCTGACAAAAACTTTAAAAAAGGTTCTGAACACAGAGAAACAGAGCTGCAGTGGGGTTCCAGTCTCACAGTCTCAAGCAGGCCATGGTGTAAAGAAATCTGTGGCAATGGGCCTTTGAGCACAGCATGGTGGATTGCAGCCGTGGTACACAGGGGCCTCTTCCCCAAGCATGCTGTATGGCAGATTTAGCTTTTACTCATACAGACAAGCTTCTTGATGTCAGCATAGACCTGAGACCTCCCAGGGATGAAGGTAAATGTACCCCCACCAAGGTGGAAAGCCTAACTGGTTGTATCCAGCAACCAAAACCTCTGCTTTAATTCTAGCCATGCTACTTAGCAGATTAAAGACTCATGCAGAAAAAGATAGATATAGCAGCAACAACTGCTAAAAGACATTTGATTATTTTGTTACTGGATAATCCAACCTATATATTTTAAAAATGCCTTGACTTCAAAATTTAAGTCTAAGAACATGTTACTATGGAAAAGAGGTTCTATCTTTGTTTCCACAGAAGATAAAATCTGTAGATTCCTTCCAGACTAATATGGTTCAATAAAACAAGATCCCCTGAAGCAGTGATCCAACATCCAAAACAGCTAGAACAATACAGCCTTAGACTACTACAGCCAGATTTGGCCAGAGTTCCGGATTTTCTCTGGATCTCCATAGAATTGACAGCACCCCTGCCCCCAACTACAGGAAGCAGTTTAGGGAGAATTATGCCCCCATTCCCAAATATTGTTTATAAATGTTTTGTTTTCATTTAAACAGAGTTAGTTATAAATGGTTAATGATCACAGTCAATCTCTTTCCAAAAAAAAAAAAAAAATGAGTATGATATAGAAATGAATATTTAGCATTGGTATGAATTTTGGTTTATTATTGATATAAGTTTAAGGTCAATTTAGTTATATGTGTATTTCTACTCTTGTTTAGTTATTGTGTTTAGACAGCTCTTTTAAACTATAATGCATAATTTAATACAGATTATAGGTCATCACCTGTAATTGTCAAAACTATAGTTATATTAGTTAAGTTTTCTAGATATATTTCAAATGGATAGGTATTCTTCAAAACCTTTCAAAGATCTATAGAATATGGCATTTAAAATGGCTTACTAGGGTTTTTCATGACAATAAGTCACAACTGCTCCTAGAAACACCAATTACATCAAAGAAAAAGATGGGCATTGAAGAAGCCTATTATGGAGTTTGCCTTCAACAAGGCAAGGATAGCCATTTGGACATGAAACAGAATTTGCCTGGACTGCTTGACAGCCTACTGTCCAAACTGGACAAGCAATTTACAAAGAAATGTGACTGCTGAACTTGCCAAGGTACAAGATGCTTCACAGAATATCTGCCAAACACTTTGAGCCTATAGGCTTAAGAGGAATGCCCTAATGTTACAGAGGAACTTAATTCTAGAGCTGTCAATTCTAGAGCTGATTTTTATCCTTCTGGGTTCTTTGATGAACCGGAAGACAGATAGTTATGGTTATAGTTTTCCTTGGTTATGATAAAAGACAAGTTGTACAAAGATAGGATAGATAACAGAATATTTTCTTTAAATTTTGCCAAATGCTAGTGTACTAAATATTGATAACTATAGTTCTTGCCTGAAAGTACTATGTTGAAGTTAAAACCTTCCTTAATATTTAGAGAGAAAATAGAAAATAGGAGATAATGGGTAATGTCCTTCTGTATGCTGTGAATATATGGACAGACAGAATGTAGCCAGGCAGGAAGTATAGGCAGGGCTACCAGACCAGGAGAATGCTGGGAAAAGGGAGACAGCGAGTGAGTTGCAAGAGAAACATCATGTAGCTCTCAAGGAAGTAAGAGATCCAGGCATCACCGGCAAGTGAAGACCATATGGAGATACACAGATACACAGAAAGGAGTTAATGATTATGAAAGAGCCAGCCAATAAGAAGCCTGAGCCATTGCTCAAACCATTTATAATTAATATAAGCCTCTCTGTGTTTACTTGAGATTAAACAGCTGCGGGACTGAAACTTCCATCCATACCACACTGGCAATGACGTTAATTGCCTATGAATTTTATATTGGGAGGAGATGCTATAATAAGCCTGAATTAAGCTGTAAAGGGGGAACACTGCAGTATTATTTTTAACAGTTTGACATATAGCTTCAGCATTTTTTGACAGTCAAGAAAACCATAATTGTTCAGAAGATGGAAAAACAACAAATGCTAACTTTTTTCATTTAAGATTAAAAAAAAATCAATGCATATTTACCTAATCATACTAACAAAATTAAGAAGCTATAGCCAGGCAACTATGGGTTTGAGCTTTGGAGGATTTTATTTTTGTTGTATTCAATATAACAAATCATATAAGAGTAACAATTTTCACTTTGATAATGGCAGAGACACACTCTATTATAATACATGTCAAAAATACCAAGGAGATAATATATTAATATCCAAGGGGGAAGAACATAACTTTTGGACCAAACAGTGGTGAAATATCAAAGCTCTATTAAAAATTCTAACAGTTCTCTGCCTTTACAATGGGAGATGAAAGTTTCAAAATTCTGTCTGCTGCAAAACTATAAATATTGAACAGCTTTCACTATCACTCCCAATATATGAGCAAGATTTCTTTTAAGACATAAAATTCCAAGCTTTACATCATATCTATAAAAATCATATTGTATTGTCAATTCATGTGTCTTGCACACACACCTACATAAATTTCTTTATACAACCAATTACTTAACATAGTCTAAACTATACTTTGACTATATTACTAAATTACTAAATATAGCCTTGAATGCACAGGTACAGGGTGGCAGGTACAGTAGCTTGTATGTCTTGGCTTATTATTTCTCCCAAAGTATATACTTCATGCTTTTAATTTATACCCAAACAGGG
Source organism: Phodopus roborovskii (assembly GCF_943737965.1). NCBI lineage: Eukaryota > Metazoa > Chordata > Mammalia > Rodentia > Cricetidae > Phodopus > Phodopus roborovskii. The sequence goes on along the minus strand of NW_026126470.1, from coordinate 11,511,790 downwards.
GTTGAGAATGGGTACTGCAATTCTGTTAGGAAGTATTCTTCTACAGTTGCATAATACAATAAGGATATAGAATAACACTTATCAATTCTATTTACACATTAGCAAGAGTTCCTACAATAAATTAACTACTATAAAAAAAAGTCCACCCCCAGAGCTCAGGGGAAGTGGGGGAGGACAGCGAATGGAGAGAGAAGTAGGAGAAAATGAGGGGGAGGAAAGGAAAACATGTGCGACCAGGAATATTGAGCCAGGTTAGGAATAGAAGATAGAAAAGAGAGAGAGAGACAGAGACAGAGAGAGAGAACATAAAAGAGGAAGCCAATATTGGTTTGAAGATAAAATTGAACACAAAGAAAGGTCGAGAGAACTGGAAAGCTCCCAACTAACAAGTTGAGCTTACGTGAAAAGGCTATCATAAATGCCCTTCCCGGAGAGTGAGATCAACAACTAAGTTCTCCATGGAGCCCTCAACTAATGCCTGTTGAAAATAGGAGCAAACACCCATACATAAACACTGAGTCGAACTAGAACCCAGAAGCAGATGGAGAGGACAAGACCATGCGGTAGAAACACATAGAGACAGCTTGCCTGAACAAGGAGGAGCTAACGGCCACTAGACTGATAGCTGGGAAGCCAGCAGGGGACTGACTCAGGCCCCCCTGATTATGTGTCTCAGCCAGAAGGACTGAGCAGTCTAAGAGACCTCAGACAGTGGAGCCAGGATGTATCCCTGGTGCACAAGAGAACTTTGCGAACATATCCCCCTTGGAGGGATAACTGCCTTAATCTAGAGACAGGAGAGAAGCCCTAGTCCCTATTTCACAGGACCTGTCAGATCTACATGACCCCAACTGGATGGCACTCCCCTACATATGGAATTGGGGTGGGGGGATGGGAGGGGAGGGTGTTTGGAGTGCATGTGAGAGGGCAGAGGGGGTAAAAAAGGGAGGGAAGGAGGGAGGGAGGGCTGGGGGGAGGGAGCGAGGGAGGGAGGGAGAGGGAACTGGGATCGACATGTAAAATAATATATTAAGCTAAAAAAAAAAAAAAAAAATGCTTTGACTCCAAAATTTAAGTTGAAGGACAAGTTACTGGGGAAAAGGATTTCTATTTTTGTTTCCACAGAAAATGAAAAGATGTGGATTCCTTCCAGACTAATGTAGTTTGATCACACCAGACCGCCTGAAACAGAGTACAAGCTGATCCTACATTCAAAACAGCTGGACAAAACAGCCCTACAGACTACAGCCAAGATATCTGAATCTTCTTCGAATCCCCCAAGACAGCGCCCCTTACCAGCAGGAAGTAGTTTGGAAAGAACAACGCCCAAATTCCCAAATATTGTGTATAAATGTTTGTTTTCATTTAATTGGACTGTTATATAAAATTAAATAAAATTTAAAAAAAAGAAAGACAAAGAAAAAGAAACTCAATGCACACTGCTGGTAATTACCATACTGGTCTACAATATTGCTGTCTCTAAGGAATTTCTGGAGTTAAAGGAGGAAGCAGGAGAGATGCTGAATGTTCTCAAGAGGTTAGCTTTGAGGTGTATATATGGTTAATAAATTTGACATTTCTAATTTAAAAAAAAAAAAAAAAAAGACCATATGCTAGAAACAGATTTAGAAGAAAATTCAGACTCAAATCCCATTCAATTAAAACTAAATTTGTTTCTTAATAAAGCCATGATTAGATTCAGTACTCTTTTCAATATCAGTAAGATAGAATTATAAGCACACCTATGGGCAACAATGTCTACCTGTATGTTCCCAAAGTATGCTGGGCAAACCTCAGACTAATACTGATAGTTAATACTATGCCCAATTCAACCTGAATTCCCAAAGCCTACTGATCGCTCAAGGTCAACCTTGTCCAAGGCTAGATTCACAAAAAGCTAAGACCAAACTTCCAAAATGGTACAATCATTCAATACTATAAATTTCTTATTGATCTAAAATGTTCTCTGCTGCAATGATAAGCACCATGACCAAGAACAAATCAGAGGAGCTCTCCATGACATGTTGAGTTTAATTTCTTATACAACCAGGAACTGTTTACACAAGGGTGGCACAGACCACAGTGAGCTGGGCCCTCCTACATAAATCAACAATCAAGAAGATGCCCCAATTACATGCCACAGTCCAACTTATTGGAGGCAATTACTCAGTAGAGATTCTCCTCCAAAGAACATGAAGGTTTGTTGTCAAGATGACACAAACTAACCAGTACAAATAGATATGCATGTGTCCCAAAGCCAAGGGGTATTTTGTTTTCAATTTTATATTCTCAGCTCTTCTGTACAAAATTCATTAAAGCAGTGAGTACAAAGAGAAACTTAAAAACAAGCAAACAAAAACCTCTTGAAATTTATGTTTAAAATTCTTAGAATATAGTCATTCTCATAATAATGGCTTGAACAGTAATTAAATCATCACAATTTCAAATCATTTTTAATAATTCTCAAAGTTCTTATGGTAAAATTTAGCTGCTAGAAGTAATGCTTCTGTATAATAATCTCTAATTACTAAGCACTATCTATGCATAGCACAGATATGAAATTAGTGAATATGTATGTAAAATTCACACATGAAATATCAGGAAGTTTTAGATCGATATTTAGTAGTATTACAACATGAATGATGAATTAAATTCTGGAGGCTGCTTGTTGTGAATTTAGATATGGATACACACTAATGGACACAACATAACTAGCTATAATAATATGTTTTTCTTTACTTTTATCTCCATTTACCATTTTTCTAATATAAGCATGCAAAAGTAGAAGCATGAAATAAATTAGAGAAAGATCTATATTGTTTTTAAATTTTTAAAATTTAAAGGCAAAGCATATTTACTAATGTCCCCTTTAACAAAAAAACTGCCCAGAGAACTGATAAAAGTCCTCTGTGGGATAGAGAGATGGCTCAGAGGTTAAAAGCACTAATTACTGTTGCAAAGGAGTAGTTGAAAGCTCACAACCTCATACAACTCAAGTTCCAGAGGATCCAATGCCCTTTTCTGACATCCAAGGGTTTATTATGTATGCATGTGGTACTCATGCATCCACTCAGACACAAACATACCAAAAGTCCTGTCACTGTTAGTGATCACTAGCATGGATCACTCTAATGAAATAAGCCTGTTAAAACTCAAAGCTGATTGATTCTGCCCTGGTTCACTTCCCCAAAGCCTTTCAATCATTTACTTTCACTCAAAAGAATTCTTAATTTCTAAGGCATGAACACACATGTGCACACATTCCAGCTAGGTGTGTGGATATATACCTCATTTCAAATATGCTTAATCTACTTAAAACTCAAATCGAAACTACTTCTTGAATATTGTAGATGCCAGAAGTAAAATTTCCCTTGAACTTAAAGCACTACTTCATTAATTAAAAACATGATCCCTGTTGGCAGCTGATTAGAGTCTGGGAGTGGTCCCTTCTTGCTTTTACTTATTTTGCATCATCATCCCTCAAGGATTCATAACATGTTGTGAAACCCCATGAATTTCCTGAACAATTCTCTAAATATGAACTCCACTTCACCCCAGACATGCAGTTCTGTTGCTCAATAAAAATAAAAAATATATTAAAAAAAAAAAAAAAAAAAAAGAAAGGCTGAAGTAGCAAAAGGACAACTGAATAAGCCATTTTTCCTTAAACAAACAAACAGTGAAGGGTATCTTAAATTACTTCACTGTTGCACATAAAATCCCAATGATAGATCTATTTCATTACTGTTTGCTTCAATGCCTATTTCCCTTCTCTTTGCTGGCTTCAGCTACCTTCTCCAAAACACCCTTACAAACAATAAATACTAAGAGCAGGGTACCTAAGTAGGCTGTGCTCACTCTCTTCTAAGACTGGCGACCACAAGAGCACACTAAATGGTTCTGCACCCTCAAGAGTAACATCGTTTCCATGTAAAAACTTGCAGAGAAGATGCAGCTGTGCAATCCTGCAATCCTGCTTCTGTAGCTGCTCCCTCTACCTGCTCACCTCTTGCCCACCAACTAGGAAGAGCATTTGGCATTCTGCCTCACAAGTCCTCAAAGCTGGAACCCTACTGTTCTCACGTACCTGTTTTCCTTTTTGTGCTGGTGTTTGTATTTCTAGTCCTTGAAAAACACTGGACTTCCAACCCCCTCCCTTTAACTTGTTACCAGAGTCAACCCCTAAGTAATCATCGTACCCATCAAGAACTGGGCAGCTTAACAACTGCAGGGAAAAGGGTCTTTGACATTTTTCTCCACCAGAATCCATCCCAAGTTTCTGCACTGGTTCAGTGAGCATGGCTGTAATTGAGAGACGCCTGAATGCCACAAAAGTTTCATCCTTCAGGAAATATAAATGTATGCCCTTAAAATATGTTATATAGGGTATTTCAAGAAGAAACAGATTTAAAACCACATTAAATAGTATTTACCACAATTTCCTTATTAATTTTCTAAACATGAAAGATGAAAATGCTTCCTACTACATTGCATTCATTAACATACTCTTCCCCAGATTATTTCCCACAGCTCTCTGGTATCAACATGGATGTTAAATTTTTATTATTTTAACAGGCCCCATTTAAAACCCTTGTCACCAAAAAAGAGAACCATGAGTTTTATCAGAGTAACCAAAAAAAAAAAAAAAAAAGTCCCCAAAGTATTTATTCCGAACTTCACTTGTTTGGCTTCCACAGTCTCTGGAGCCATTATACCATCAGGGAGCAAACACTTACTTAATGACTTCATCTAATACATCGAATACATAACAGTGTGGATTTTACACTGAAAGCAAAAATTAAGTCCCAAAAGAAAGATGTGAATCTAAGTACTGGAGTAAAGTGAGTATGTCTTCATGAGCAAATAATGGAAAGCCAAATGCTGATACTAGCCCTAGACAAGTGTCACATAAATCATCCTGTGCAAGGATCAGCCTTTAAAGGTGTCCTCCAGCTGGGTGTTGGTGGCACGTGGCGCGCGCGCCTTTGATCTTAGCACTTGGGAGGCAGAGGCAGGTGGATCTCTGTGAGTTCGAGGCCAGCCTGGTCTACAGAGGTAGTTCCAGGACAGGCTTCAAAGCACTACAGAGAAACCCTATCTCGAAAAATAAAAACAAAACAACAACAACAACAACAACAACAATGAAAGTGTCCTCCAGTATACTTAACCCCTCTGCATTTGACCCAACAGGAATGTTAGCCAAAATTATAGCCTGCAGGATGCTTGCCAAAATCCATGCTACTGGGCCCAATTCTGGAGACAGGGGTTACAACAGTCATATAAACACAACACAAACATTTTCTTTTATGTAACTCAAACTATTTTTAAATGGTTACTGCTGTGTATATTCCTTCTTACTGGATGTCATTTAAACTTACCAACAGGATCTTTGTCTTCCTTTTATTCCTTTCACTTCTTTTCATTTATTTCTTTACTTAGGTCTTTTTCAGGAAACACAATGAATCACATAAAAAATACAATTACACCTCACGTCCTAGGTTTGGTCAAATTTAGGTCTGTTTATTTCTAATGCAATCACATTTCTCCTTTCTGGGTTATAGCCTCTGCCAATACACCTCTCTCTAGAGTTTTAGCTTTTGTTTGGTGGTAGTATCGTGTGTGTGTTGAGGGGTGACGGGGTGGGGAGGTGGTATTGTCAATGTCATTGAAGCAGTTGTTGTGGCTCATCTGCTTGCTTGCTTTACTAAAAGTGACCTCAGGACACATTCAGATTATAATGAAAATATATGCTCTCTAGACTAAGCCTGTGGTTTCTTTTCAAGGAGATGTTTCCATCAGGACAAGCAGAATCCGAGACCACTCAAAGGGTTACTCATAGAAGAGCTATTAATGAAGGTGCTAGGTAACACTGGGACACACTACAGAAGCTGTGTCACCAGCCTGTACCAACAAAGGGATTATTCCAAATGTCACAGTGATCACTGCTCATAGCTGAAGATGCTTACTTAGCTGTGAGTACCAAAATGGTCCTACCTATATAGAATCTGTGGTAATGAAGCAGCTGTGATGGGAAGGGCTGCTAATTTTAATCTTTTCTGTAAGATAGAAATATGGCCATGGTGACATTTAATCAAACTAAGGAAATTAATGGTTAGTATGCTTGATTTATTTAACTAAAATACAAGCGTGCTTATTTCCTAGGCAAAATTTCCTAATAAGTTTTACAATTAGCACATACTCTCTCCCTTGATACAATGCATACTATACCACCCTAAAAAGAAGGCCAAGGGTCTACATCATTATTTAAGAACAAAGTAAACAGTCACAGATAACTAATCTACCACAAGCAGGGGGATCCTTCCTTATCAGATGAATGCTGGAGCTGTAAGCCAACAGATGGTGACTTACCAAGTTACAAACTACTTAAATAGTGTCAATGCAGACTTGCTTAATTTAAATGTTTACATTTCAATGTTTACAGATAAAGAATTTTAATCAGCTACCAGGTAGCAGTCATCAGGTAACACAAGACAAAGGTCTTCAAAGGAATTTGTCAAATTAGGAAAAACCAAAACACACCCTTAACAAATTTCAAGCTAAAGTACAAAGGAGGGTATGAATGTTAACATAAAATAAAACTTCCAGAAAAAAGAAAGAAAGGTGTAGACAGTGTATTTCTAAGCTGTTTTTGGATGATAAATTCATGCTGAATAAATTGAAGTGACATTTGGTTTTGCATAACTCTAGCCTATTCTGATGACCTCCTAAGTAAAGATTCTTATGTAGCCTTTTTTCACTAACACTGACACCCAGCCACATCTGTCAAGAAAAAAGATGGTTTTCAAAGATGCTGACATAGTGAATATTTAGAATCCTATTGTTTAGTTATATAATATTAGCATTTAACTCTCCCAATTACTACCTTTATAATATATAACCATTTCCTGCTGTTATCAACTTATTTGTACATATACTTAGCACTATAAATAGTATAAAATGTTTCAAATGATCCAAAGGCTACAACAATACTAAAGAGAAAAGAAGGAAATGTCAAACTGTATGAAATTTAAAATGTCTCTTCGTATAAGAATCTGGTCCACATACACATTATAGAAACAAAAGCATCTATCATCTTAAACTAATTTAATGCATCAAAAGTAATTTAAAGTTTGTAAAAAATAATTAGTAGTTTCTGCTGTGGAACTCTATGGATAGGCATGTTGTAGAATTACAATCCAAGGAAAAACTGATTTATTTTAATTATATTCATAAGCCTCCAAATTACCTAGCCATAGATCTATTCTAACAAAGATTGATAATGGAATAATATAAAATAACAACATCCAATTTTTCCCAAATGCAAAAGCAGGCAAAGTAGTAACAAAAGTAAATAAACAGAGAGCATGCGGCAAACAGTAAATAAACTGTCTATGTAGTGCTAAGTCCATTATGTGACCAATGCATAGAAAAGTAACATGTGTGGCACAAGTACAAGAAAGGTGGAGGAAGAACCCTCTTACCCATTATTCCTAATGAAAGAGATACATAGAAACCTCATAGAAATAAAAGGGACCATGTCATGCCGTTTCCTCAGAACAATCTTGTCTTGGGAACCCAATATAGAAACAAAGTATAAACTCAATCTCATGCTCCTCTACAGAGATGGGCCTCTTTTCCAACTGTGTTATGCTCACTCCATCTCTCTTTTTGTTTCATGCACCTTGTATGAACAATGAAGTAGCTAGTGTCATGTTTCAGGTAGCATACCAGTCTCTGACAACACTAGATTACAGGATGGCTTGTGGAACTTTTATGTCTCATTAAAGTCAGGATCCTACATTTTTTTACTTTGGAAAGAAAAAGAGCACAGGGTAAAAGGCAAAATGAGCAGACTGCCAGGCATCTTTCACGTGTCCCTAGGTCTCATTTTCTATCATCCCACACCCAGTCCTCTGCCCTAAGAACACAACCCGAACACATAATATCAATAGGCTTCCAGCATCACCAGTCAAGTATAAGGGGGAGGGACACTTAGTCTCCACACTGGCTCCCTTCAACTGACTTCCAGAATTATATGAACAGCTCCTCCGCCAAGCATTCCGTACTAAAAATGAAACTCAAAAGTTAAGCATTTGGAAAGATTATCAATGCCTCTACTAATGTTCTTCTTGTAAATAAACTGTATAAATACTCTTTAGATGTGTTATTTCCTCTCAACATCCTCAAGTCTTAAATCCCAAAGGCCCTGTTAGAGCAGGTAGAGGTCTCTTGGGCGCTCTTGAAAAGTATATCTTTCCCCCAAGCTCTTCTCATTTTCTCTCATCACATTTGTCATGACAGGAAGGGTTTTTCCTGGTCACACACTTCTCACCATGATACTCTACCTCACTAACCAAATCCTCTCAGATATTTTGTCACAGTGATAAAATGAGTCTACTACACAAAACTGGTAGTTAGCAGTGCAGCTGTCTGGTACCATACCTGTCCAAGTACTTCAGAAAACCTTTAAAGGTGATGTGTGGGAGGAATTGGGGAACATTCAAAGCAAGCTAGAAAAAGCTTAGAATGCTAAATTAGCTGAGCTTAAAGGGTGGTTCTACTGGGAGCTCAGAAGGCAAACAAGGATACAAATACAAAAGACTACTAAATTTCAACACTATTTATAAACAGGACTAGAAACCATCATTTTAAGTTTTGGAAATAATCTTTCCTACATTTAGCCAATGCACTGAGGTCTGTTTGAAACTAAGTTCACAGGTGACAGACTAGTAGAGTGAATTCCAAGGCAGCACAACATTCAGACTTTCCCATGGGTATTGCTAGCTACTTTTAACAACACACACTGTGAGAACTGGAAACCAAAAATTAGAACAGAAGATCTTAAAATGTTTTAGCTTATCCAGAAAGATAACACTTTTAAGTTGAGGCCAATGAAGTAGTGGGTATTTGAGTGAAGAGGACCATTAAAAGGAAGCCAAATACTTTGCAATTGACCAGAAGAAAGATTCCTTGAAAAAAAAAAAATCTCAGGAATTTCCCAAATCCCAATCATGGTTGGTTTCTTCATTTGAACAGAGTAAATATGGAAAGTTTGCTTTTCCAATAAAACTGATTTTCTAAAATCATCTTTATTTTACTAACTTTATTCCACTGGGCATCCTACATCTTGCAGGCAAGAGGAAGTAAACTGAGACACTAGGTGGTATCTTGAGCATAGGAAACCTCAAACCTACTCTCACAGTGACACACTTCCTCCAATAAGGCTATACCCACCTCCAACAAAGCCACACCTCCTAATAGTAGCATTTCCTATGAGGATATGGGAGCCATATAACTCAGAGCATAGCAACTACCTTCTAGCATTTGTGAGTCTTGCTAAGTCAGATATCTAGGTTACTCACTACTGCTCGATGATCTTACTAATTAGTAATTTTTTAATTAATAAATACCACATGCAAAGGACCGTATTGATTGCCCTACTATGATCATCCTCTACTCTTCTCCATCCTACAGCAATTATACAGGGGTGGAAGGATGGAGATAAGGATATAATATTTAAGGATGACAACTAAGTTTCTTCCATTCTGCGCTTTTACCAGACATGCATCAATGCACTGACCACTGCCCACTGCTAAAAGAAGCTTCTCTGACATCATCTATGGTAACCTGCACAAAAACTACAAAATATTAAGCCAGCCAACATTCTCATACAGATGTGAAGGATTATCCACACACCTCACCCCTAACTGAGGAGCTGCTAGAAGTTTATAACAACTATGGGAGAAAGAATCATTTTCCTTTCAGGGTGTGGGCCCAGGTAGTTTTCCAGTGCTCTAGTAACTCGCCCTATACCCATCTACATATGAACAGGCCTAATGAGACTTAGTGGGTTATCAAAGAAGAAAAAGAAGAGGAAGTGTTGGTGGTGGTAAAGGAGGAAGAGGAAATGAGCTTAAGAGGGAAAGCTACAGAGAGGCATTGGAGTAAGTTGTAAGAAATAAATGGGAAAGAGACTGTATATAGTCATAATTTAAAGTAGGCATATCTGAAATTCTCAAAGAATAAAAATTTTAAAAACAACACATCAAGAGGATGTTTTGGTAATCTCTATTGCTGCTTCCTTCAAGACCATGAAAAGAGTCCCATATTCTAGATTTAGCCAGAGATGCAATACTAGGAATCATTTTATCTTCTGTTAAGTCAATGGCAGTTTAAGGTTCATGTTTGGTTTCCCTAAACAGTTCACATTCCATAAGAAATCACTATGAAAAACATCCAAAAATGATATGCATCTTGCAGCAACCAAGAAATAGGAAGAGTGATTATGGATTTGCTAGTTGATCCACTGGACTCATAATGACACAAATTCAACAAAGAGTTAATTTACTGGGGGACAGACCATAGTGACACATGTCTATAATTTCAGCACACAGGAGACTGAAATAAAGGATCTTGAGTTTAAGATTAGCTCAACATATATAAGCAAAACCCTAATGGAAAAAAAAAGGCAATATAGCAAATAATCAAGGTCCATATTACTTATACATCACAACTGCACATAGATTCCACTGAATAATTGAGAACATATTTTATTAATTTTTATGTGCCTGGGCATTTTCCTGGAAAATGACAGGAATTATAATATTTATTTATTTATGGTAGGTATTCCATCTCTTCTCTCATAGAAAATCAGTCTTCCATTATTACAGAGCTCCTGTATCAGTAACAGTAGTCAAGTTTCTGTTGGACATAGCTAGAATTTCTGCCATAAGAAATGAATATGCTTGAATATACTTATGTTCATTTCCTCCTCACAGTATGATCCAGTCTATTGCACTCCAAAAGACATTGTGGTCAACACCACAGAAGGCTCCATTTCTATCAACACTGGAAGCCTACCATAAAAAGTCCAGCTATTGTACTCTTGAAGCCTTAAGCACTGTTAGAGCCTTTATACTCCAGAAAGCCATGGTGCCTACTAGGTCAATGGTGGCAGTCACAGCAGTGTATTCCAGGGACATTACCCAGACTACAGCTGCCACCATGATTTGCCTATTTCCTCATCAACACATTTTTCAAATCATAATCGATGGTGGGTGTTATAATATGCGGCAAGAAGGGGACCTTTGGCTGGAGAGGGACAAAAACACCAACAGGCAAAACTTATATAGTAAGTTTATTGGGGTAAGAGAAAAGAGTACAAGAAGGGGAAAGGAAAGAGAAGACAGAGAAAGAGAAAGAGGAAAGAGAGAGACAGAGATACCTGCCTCCTCAGAGAAATGGAAGAGAGGGAGCGGGCAGTGCTTGTCTCTTAAAGGGACCTTTGCACCTGCACACAGAGCCAGGGTACTGCAGGCCATATGTGCAGGGGTGACCACTCTGCCAGGTCCCCAAGGGGCACAGACAGGTTTTCCTGGATGATAATAATGGGTCTTCTAGAACTTCACCAGGATTTGAGTGTGACAGAAGAAAGGCCAGAACATACAAGACATACTCTCCCACTCCACCAATGTAACTAAGGATGCTTAGGAATCTCAAAAAGATTAAATGATGGCATTCTTAAACCAAGTCTCAAGTAATTAAGCAAACCATATAAGCCACTTCTGCATGCTCACATCAAAACAGTAAACCAAGACTCCTATTAAGAACACTCAGATATTTTTGGCTCAATTCATATTAAGCATACACATGTATGCTTAATTTAACAATAATAAAAATAATATTTGTTTTTATTTCATGTATTTTTTCATTTTGTTTACTTTGTATCTGAATTTTATCTCAGCACCAAGAAAATTTAAGAGCAATAAAATCAACAATGTATACTGTTCATTTCAGTGTTTAGAGTATACCAGGATATATACTAAATGTCTTAAATATATATTCTACTCCTTATTTCTCAGAACAGCCCTAGCACAAAATGACATTTGTCACATGTGAAAAACTGTGGCTCTTTGAAACAAAACATTCCCAAGGCAAAGCTGAAATTCAAATCTTGTCCCAAAGCCAATTTCCACATTTTTAATCATTATGTACATTTTTTGATACTTGTCTCCGCTTTATACAATGCACAAAACTAGTTTTCAGTTGTTGTCTCAAATTATATAGCCTAAGATAACCTCAAAACTTCATTCATCATTTGCTTCAGCTTCTGAAGTACATAACAGGTGTGAGCTGCTATACGCGACTTTCGCCTCCTTTTGCAGAAATCACTTCCTCAGAACAGCTTAATAACATTAAATTTTCTTTTAGACAGGATCCGGCGCATTCAGGGTGGTTTGGCCATAGACTTAAATTTTCTTTTAATTCTCTCCAGATTTCCTTCTCTGAATTTGTGACACTTAAATATTAGATGTTACATAATTTCACAGAGTTCAAGAATCACAAGCATGTTAGACTTTTCTCTACCATAACAAACACCTGATCTAAACAACTTAAGGAAAAAGGATTTAATTTACCTCAGTGTCTCAAGGTCTCAGTCTACAGCTAACTGACTGCCTGACTCTGTGCCCCTGAACTTGATTAAGGTAAACAAATTAACAGACCACAGAAGCTCACCTCAAGGTGACCAGGTAGCAAGAACCCAATGACTAAACTTTCTGGTGTCTTCCTCACCCCCCTTTAATTCCATCCATACTCACAGCCTACTGGATGATGCTCCCTGCATTCAGGGGAAGACTTCCACTCTCAATTAATTAATCTACTTCAGCACTGTCCAAGGAGACAAACCAATGCACTCAGTTCAACAACGAAAACTATCTGTCATAATTAAGTGTGTAGATGATCTTCCAGCTAACAAAATAAACCATGATTGACTGGGACCGAAATACAAACTTGGTAATTATTTCCCATTGTCAAAAACCAAACTCTGAGACAAAGAAGCAAACAAGGTAACAGTGGTGGAAAGAATCTGTTTGAAGATGGACTGCTTTTGTTCTCAGCACATCATAAAGATAAGCAGACTGAGGTACCAATAACATCTTTCTAACAACATCTCTTTGAGGCTCTGAAATAAGTGTTGAAAACTTTCATACTGTCTTTGAATTTCTAGCCAAAGTTTCCCACTACTTCAAAAATGGTTAATAATAAATAATGAATAATAATTAGAAGCACTAAAAGCTTGAGAAATAGTTACATCAACAGAATGTTTTTAAGGCCAAAGAAAAGTGCCTGAGATCTGATATGTGTCGTGGCTGGATACAGCCTCAACTGCATTTAAAAGTGTAAATTTGAAAAGAACATAGTCACAAGCATCTTGAACTCCAGCACTGAAGGAGAAACAGGTAGATCTCTGAGTTTGAAGCTAGCTGGATTTACAAAGTGAATTCCAGGTCAACCAGGGTTACATAATGATACCAAGACTTTAAAAAAAATTAATAATAAAGTGTAAATTCCTTTTTAAATTTTCACACAATATATTTATCATACTATTTTTCCATCCGTATAATACATGTATCATAGTACTTCCCTCCTGTATTATACAATGTATTTATCATACTATTTTCCATCCGTATAATACATGTATCATAGTACTTCCCTCCTGTATTATACAATGTATTTATCATACTATTTTCCATCCGTATAATACATGTATCATAGTACTTCCCTCCTGTATTATACAATGTATTTATCATAGTCTTTCCTCTTCTGTAAGCCCTCCTAGATATATCCACCCCCCTGCCGACTTAAATTTATGGGCTCCGTACTCTTTCTCACCCTCTCTCTCAAAATGGAAAAAATCTAAACTATAATAATCATAACAGTAATACAAAAAAATATCAAAACAAAATATAAGTTGACTAAAAAAAAGTCTGTTTTGTGTTAGCCAACTACACCTGGGCATGGGGCTGATAGACACTGTGACACACTGGGATCTCCATCCCCAAAGAAGAGAAGACCTTTTCCTCCCGTCTCTACACAGAATCAGCACAGTGGGAAAGAGCACTAATACCAGCCAAGGCAGAGTGTGATATAAAAGCTACTTAGACAATATACATTTAAGACATATACAAGCATGTATTTATAACACAGCCCCGAGTTCTAGTTGTACTATAACTTTAGTTTACTACATAAGCATTTCCTATAAGCTCTTGAGAACCTTGATTACATTAACAGCTGTCTCAGCACCTACCTCAGTGTTTGACATAAGGTTTATGAGAACAAAGACTTGGTCATGGCTGCTCTTGTTTATTGGGCTTTGTCCAGTAAAAATCTAATTCTCCCTAGATTATCTATTACCAGATTCAATACCAAAGAGCAGCTTTAATATCTCCCCTTAGAACAGTGTTTCATCTTAAACCAAAATCAAACCTAACTCATGGTTACTGAAATAATAATTGAGGCAATTTATTTCATTAACTTCTAAGACATCACCTTAAGAGGACAATTGACTACCTACTGAATGAAACTGAAAACTGAAAAAAAAATTGGGGTGGGGTAACTACCAATAAATCAGTTCCTTTTTCTAGTGTGGCTACTATACTTGTGGAACATTCTACATAGAAAGGTAAAATTTCATTTATTAAGTAAATAAATATAACGTATACCACCAAAACACTAAAAGTAAAAAATTAAGTATCTCTTCCCCTTAGTAATAAAAATGAAATAATATTGTTATGAAGCAGAGGTAATATCAACAAGCCAGCAGTATCCCAGCCTTAACTTTGCCATAAAAACAATCACAAAAGACATCCATAGTAAATCCACTTAGAATTTTAACAGCAAAGGTGACTAAAGCCAGCAATAGAAATTACTGGCCTGGCTAGAAAACCATGTTGGGCCTGAGGCAAAAAAAAAAAAAAAAAAAAAAAAAAAGTTTTTTAAATAGAAAAATGTTTTAAAATAGAAAGCATGTTAAACAAAATTGCCTGAGGACTGTTAGGAAATGAAAAATTACACTAACTGCATTGGGAACAGCAACCCGATAAAAGCACAATGCACAAATTACAATCTTCTTCAAGGCTGTATTAGAGAGGAGAAAGGTTAAGCTGTGTGTGTGCATGGTTTTGCCCACCACAGGACACAACATGATTGAAGAATTACTCTCAAACGTTCCTAGGGACACCCAAACAATTACAGTAATAAATATTTCTAGATTTTTAATATTACAGAACAAGCTGGACCAGACCCCAAGTCAATAGATACTTGCAAAACACCTCTAGAGTGTAAACCTCTATTCTAAGTTCCAAAGAAAACACCAAAAGACAGTAATATGTTCCCTATCATAGTCTTCTACTCTTAAATTCCGGACGTGCATGCCGCATCCCAGGAGCTAGGTGAGTCAGCGTGTACTGCAAGGTTGTGCTCAGGCAAACATAACATTGAAGAGAGCAGGTAGACAGCATTGGAGAAGAGCCTAATTGACAGCTGTAGTTCAAACACCCAGAAGCAGCAATGTTTCCCCTCTCCTTACAAGGTAAACCATTGGTATTCAGAGTATGAAAAAAACTAAACAGATGTATAAACACTGATAGATTCTTATGTAGAGGAAATAAGCACACACATCAGGAAGGTCACAAAACACAGGGCGTACATACACATCCATGAATACATGAACCCACAATTTGGTCACTATTGTAAGAGTGACAGAGCAGCAATCTTTGCAACCATCCTGTCTGTAACAAGAGACTTGCTCTGTAATAATGCAAGTCACAATGAGTCACCAGGGCTACTGAGCAAGGTACTTCCCCTAACAGAGTTAGAAACAGCTGTTAATTTGCCTAGGTCACAGTGAGTTCAGCCATTAAGAAAGGTCTACAATTAATATGGCCAGGGACTGTCACAAGATTTTAATTCCTTCATCAAGAAGGAAATCTTTACCAGATGTACTTTGGTCCATACTTTTGGGTTATGTTGTTTGGAACTTTGCTTTATGGGACAGATATAACGCATTTAACATAAGAAAATCTGACATATGAGTCAACTAAATAAATAAATAACCAATGCAGATTATCTGGCTCAAAGAAAGGATGGTTCTTTGTTTATATTTATGATATGATTCCTTCGGTTCTCTGGGTATTCAAAAACCAGGCTTCAATAACTGGGGAGTCCCTTAGGCAAAACTGTAGTCTCTATGTGTCTAATTACATCTACTGCAAACACAAAGCTGACTGGATCTTTCTACTTTCTTAATCCTCTTCTTTATTCTCCTTGTGGGGGTCATGCAAACACTCTCTCTTAACAGCTTCTGCTTCAAACACATAATCTAAACCTTCCCTATGGAACACAGTAACCATTGGCCCCACACTGTTAAGGAACCCAAATATGCTTTAAGTAGGAAAGCAACTGACATCGTATTTGCAAGGCAGTTGTAAAACTTGAAGTATATGATCAGAATTTTTTTTTTTTTTTTTTAGTTACATGTTGGAGTGACATTTTGTATCCAATGAATTGAATAACAGATATTTAAATAATTTGATCTTGTTTGCCTTTTTATGTGGCTACTAAAACTTTTTAAATTATACACATGGCTCATGTTATGTTACTATTGTCAGTGCTTATCTAGGCAAGAAACTTAAGGCAGGCTAAGGAGAAAGCACTGAACCCTCATTTTTGTCCCTGGAATTCACCTAGCCAAGTGACACTGGACTTAAGATCCTCCTCCCTGATTTGTTAAAAAATGAAGTACCTAAGCTTAGTTTGACATTGCTCACTGCCTCTAAAAATGGTCCACTCTCACTTCCAAAATGTGCTTGTCCGTTATGAGGAGGCAGGCTGGTTTGTCATCGGAGATGATTTACAATGTATTTTAGAAGCTTCAGCTCTTACACAATGTGGCAATGCTAATAAAAGCACATTTTGCAACTGAACACTTTTTGCAAGAAAAGTCTCACATTAAGTCATTCAATCCATGTATAAGGTCACAGGATACCTTCACTAATTACTTTAATGAAGATTAATGACTTACATATCTAGTACTTTGAATCTCAGTCTCATTGAATTGTCCACATCCTGAAAGATTAATTCTTCCTTTTGAAGAAAAATAATTTTAAGAATTTAACGTGGAGTTCTTGGTGGTACCTGTCCTCTCCTTTAACAGGGCTGACTATGCTCTCATCAGTATTATACTGGGTTTATCTACTGTGTTTATGTTCTCTTCTCTAATTGAGCTGCTGTCAAGAAGGCAGCCTATTTTACTTGCATTTGTTATGTTGTGTAGAAAAATACCTGGGACAAAGATGATGTTGGAAATAGGTTTCTAAAACAAATTAATGAGCAGACCACAGCGCAGATGCCTATGCACAGTCTGCAACACAACCTGTAGGGAATAGCATCCTCTGTGGAAGTCACCTTCTATAGTTTCCCTAAAGCTCCAGATGCAACCAATAAAGTCATACCACAAAGGTCAGAAGGAGCAACTTGGATAATGTCAATGAGGAAACTCCTTCTCCCTACAGTGTTTTAAAAAGTCACTGTGGGTTTCAAACCAATCTAGTAATTTTAGTTGAATTAACATATGGACTGCCTATTTGCATTTAGTGAGTGATAATTGTAGAACTTCTCTAAAATGTTACTTCTCGACCCTATATAAAGTTTTGCAACCGTTGTCAAATAAATGTTCTAACAACAGTTACATTTCAACATCTAACCAATTTCTTTGGAAACTGATATGCTCCAGTATTTCTAGAACAATCAACTCTGATAAACATCAAAGTAAATATTAGGACTGGAATATACCAAAGGCCAATTTCAGGTAGATAAAAAGAAGCTAATTTTGGAAAATATTGGTATTACTTAGTTAAGATTTAACAAGTTCACTCCTACAATTTAAAACATCAGAAAAAAGTTATACAGGATTAACTGTTGTTTAGATCAAGTGAAAAGATAAACTGAGTGAAAGTAGACTTTAAAAATATGTATTTCTTATAGTATGTATCCAATGAGTACGTATTAACCACTCTAAGCATGTCACTTAAACCTTGGAACATATTAAACCAAAATTAAGATTGTAAAATAAACTCTACACAAATTCTCAATAATTAGAATGTAATAGAAAAATAAGAAAATTAAAAATTGAAAAAAAACGAGATTAGATTATAAATTTCTCAAGTTTTCCCTGTATCCTAAAGCTCTTAGCTGTCTTAAGATGAAAAGCAAAAATCTTTTTTTAAAGACAATGTAAGACAGCTCGTAGACTATTTCATCCTCGTGCTATGAATAAACTGTAATATATGTTACAATTATAACTGCTTGTACATTTCAGTTAGTGGTGAGTAAAGACTAGCATGTTATAACGTAAAATGAAACTCTAACATTCACAGTCAATAAAATAAGCTTAACCTAAACTTTATAAGTTATCCAAAAGCTAACCCAAAATGAAAAACAGACTTAAATACCCTATGAAAAGCAACAGTACCTTTAGAAAAATAACTTCAGATCTTTAGAGCTAAGAAGAGTACTTTCATAAGAACAAAAACAAGCATAATCTATTAAAAAAAGAATTGAATAAATTTACTTCAAAATGAAAACATTTTGTGTGTGTGTGAGAGAGAAATGCATATCCTGAGAGGAAATATTTGTGACCCACTAATGTCAAAGGACGCATACATGGGATATGTAAAGACCTCTCAATCTCAAAGATCTTTTGTTTAAAGGAAAGAAAATTAATCTGATTTTTAAACTAAACCAAATACAGGCATTTTAGCAAACGGCACACAGACAGCAAGTAACTCAACAAAAATGATCTTGATGAGCTATGTAAAAAAATGTAGATTAAAATTATGACTACATATACATGTGTACTATTGGGGAACTAATAAAATCAATCCTGACAAGATTCAGATAAAACCAGGCTCTCTTCATAGATAATAAGACAGAAAAATAGAAACGTTGGAAAGGAATCTGACAACTTCTTAAAAACATATACATACCATACAATCAGCCTTGAGTCATCCAAG
Source organism: Phodopus roborovskii (assembly GCF_943737965.1). Classification (NCBI taxonomy): domain Eukaryota; kingdom Metazoa; phylum Chordata; class Mammalia; order Rodentia; family Cricetidae; genus Phodopus; species Phodopus roborovskii. The sequence continues at coordinate 11,492,936 of NW_026126470.1, read as the reverse complement.
ACAAAAAAAAAAAAAAAAAAAAAAAAAAAAAAAAATGTATAGGATTCATATCATTTTAGTAGAGTAGTTCTAATATCCAAAACTTGGAAGTAATGCAGCTGCTTTTCAACAGATATATGGATAACCAAAGTGGGCGGATGGTAGACCCACATGATGAAATACCACTCAGTGACAAAAAGAAACAAATTATTGCTACATTCAATTAGGCTGGATCTCAAAGGCACTAAGCTGAGAGGACAGGAGAAGAAATGTCAATCTCAAAAGCTTGCATATGATGTAATTCATATAGTATTCTCAAAATGAAAAGTTATATAGCTAGAAACTAGGTCAGTAATTGTGAAATTTAGGAATAGTGGGAGAATCATAATGTGAATTTTATGCATGAGGGATTTCTTTGTGGTACCAGGGCAATTCTAGATCTTAACTGCAAGGGACAGTTTAATTAATATATACATTGCTAAAACCATGAAGAAGTAGACACACACAAGAATAAGCATTTGTAAAACTGAAGAAATGGGAATAAGGTCCATGGATTGCTTCAATCTAAACTTCCTGGTATTGGTTCCATACTATAGTTATGTAACAGAATACCACAGGGGCAAGCCTGGTGAAGGCTGTGAGAGTCATCTTTGTGCTGTTTCTGAAACTTCCTATGCTATGCGGCTTTACTTGGTTCACAATGACAGAGTTTTAAATACATTTTGCAATTCTTTCATTAAATGTCCTATGAGTTTATAAGTCCTATTAACCTGCTAAACTCAATAGTCAGATTTCGATAATACTGTTATTACTTGTCACACATTTCTACTTATGTGTTGTGTTTGTTGACTACCTTTTGCTTCACACAGCATGAACAGTAGATAGCTTTTACTGAAAGATACACTGAGGAAGCAAAACAAAAAGAAACCTTCATTTGCTGCATTTCTAACAAGGGGCAACACAGCTTAAGAAGCAAAAGCAGGCCTGCCACCAGAAAACGTCTGGAGGATGGACAGCTCTCACAGGTAAATGAGCACCAGAGAGTGAGAAACTGAAGAACCCAAATCCAGGGAGCTTGTTTGTTTTTCTTTAATATGGGATAAGAGTTGGGGAAGGGAGTACAAAAACACTTCAGAACCCTGAACTGATAATGAGTCTACCTGAGACAGTAACTGCAAAATTAATTAACTAAAGCAGAGGTATCTCAGGTATTAATGACTCATAGTCTCTATTAATACAGAATGATAGTGGAAAATAGACCCCTTGTCTCTTAGGATGAAAACACTAATAAGATTCCAGAAACCATTAATCTTCTGACACCGAAAGGGAATCACATACTTGCACAAACTGTCCTTTATTTCTGTTGTCAAAGACAAATCACTATGCTTGCCTATGATGACATGAGCCCGTATCTAACTGAAAAGTACATTACACATCAGGAGCTCTATAAAAGCAAAACAGGGTGGTAGAATGGTAATGTCTCGTAAGGTTGTTACATCCATAGTTAGATAGCAAAAACAATTCATGTCTTAAACCTAAGCCCAGGAGCTGAGCCCACTCCTTGGGTAGAGTGTTTGTCTTCATCTGAGCATGGATGCCTGAGTCTGAATCCACAGAACCCACATAAACATCAGGCACTGTAGCACAGCACATGGAATATCAGTGTTCCTCTGCTGTAGTGCGAGGCTGAGGGCTGAGACAGGAGAATTCCCAGAAGCTTACAGAACAAAGAGTGTGATATATATACACAGTAGCAAACAAAAAGATCCTGATCCAAAAGCAAGGTGCCCTCTCTGATCTCCACATGTACACCATGGCACACATGCACCTTCACTTACACACAAGAACATAAACACATGTGCATATGCACAAACACACACACACACACACTCACACACACCAAATACAAAAATGCACATAAATTGACACTTCAAATTCTACCCTTTTTCTCCCACAAATATAATTCTCCAAATAACTGAAAAATAAACTGATTACTAATTAATAATGAGTGAACTGGTTTTTTAAATGTTTTCATCATAGTTTTGAAGAATACACATCTACGACATCCAAAAGGGGAGACAGTAGTGCTCCCCAAGATGTGGTGTCAAGTAAGCAAACAGATGAGTTCAGCATGACTGAGGCCAGGAAGCCAAATGTCTCAGTAATTCTCCAAGAAAAGAACAAAAAAATAAATACAGATTGAGTCTCACAAAGTGTGGACACAGGGGGAGTGACCCTGAAGTATATGGCTGCAGACTTATCATAAGAAGGGGAGGACTGATGTCAGAGGATATATCCATGGTGATGATGAAGAACTATCTATAATCTAGCTGGAGCTCTTCCGCTTTAGCCTGTTGTCTTCTCTTTAGAGCAAAGGAAAGAGCTCTGAAAATTGGTTAGAATACGGGGCATTTCTCAGGAAGATGGTATGCAGCTTAAAGTCTTCATGACCCAGGCTACTTCCAGATAAGGATGACCACGGGACACTGATAGGACCACTGTCCTATCAGAAAGATCAACATAGCTAGACTATGTCTGGCTAAGTAAACAAACACAGCCAATCTACATGTCTACGTAGTAGGACCATGGATGTGAATTTGCTCATTAATCTTACAAGGATAAAAATGAAATGCTAACATTAAATGCTAAAGAGTAGAAAGATAAAAATTTAACCATGTAGAAACCCAAAGTTTTGAAGCAGACACCCATAGCTAAACACTGAGCCGAACTGGAATCCACCTGCAGAGAGGGAAGAGTGATAAGAAAATGGGGGCAAGACCAGGCTACAGAAACCCACAGAGACAGCTGACCTTAACAAGGAGGAGCTAATGGACCCCCAGACTGATAGCTGGGAAACCAACATTATACCGACTCAGACTCCCTGAAAATGGGTCTCAGTTAGAAGGCCTGAGCAGTCTAAGGGACCTCTGACAGTGGAACCAGGATGTATCCCTGGTACACAAAAGGACTTTGGGAGCACATTCCCCATGGAGGGATGCTCCCTTAACCTAGAAGCAGGAGGGAGGGCCTAGTCCCTACTCCAAATGACTTGACAGATTTTGTTGATCCCTCCTGGAAAGCACCATCCTCCCTGTGGAGTTGGGGGGTGGAGGAAGAGAGGGAAATGGAGAGAGAAGGAGGGAGAGGGAACTGGGATTTATATGTAATATAAGAAAAATAATAAAAATAAAAAAAGAAACCCAAAGTTTTTACCTTTCATACTAAAGGTAAAAATGTAATAAATACAAACCTCTGGTGCTATAATACATAGTTCATTGGTTTTTCTATTAAATGGCACTGTATTTCTTTAACAGTATGCATGTCTGCATTGTGCAGGTCCTCACACCTAAGTGTAACTTATGGATTGAAAGTTATTAGTGGAAATTAATTAGATACAACATTATTGCCTTAAAATCATCAAATATAAGAGAGAAAGAAAGAGGCGGCAAGACCAGGAAATGCATTTATTTTTCTTATAAGTCATGAATAACATGCTCAGGCTACACTTTTATTTTCTAACTTTTAAGTGAATATCATAATTTTTTTTTTCTTCTGGCACATTGGTCTTATTTTCAAAGTTATCCTGGCTATTAGTAAACTCGGTGTGATCCTTCATCTAACTATCCCGAGTTCAGGAGGAAGAAAATCCCTGCAGATGTTTGATGCTCAAGAATATGAACACTTAGCAGTCAGATGAAAGAGGAGAAAAGACAGGAGGGAGATCAAGAGAACAGTGAGTTTGGATTTCTGCAGGCTAGCATTTACCTCTTCCAATGAAAGGCGCTTTGTGCTTCTTACGTCCCAGGACTCATCTTGCCTTCAGCTTACGGTGAACTGGCAATTGCCTCATCATTTCCACTCCAAATTAAGGATCAAAGTTTAAACATGCGCTTTTCCTTCTCTATTAGACAGTGATTAAAATTGCCACCTGCCTCACCTCATTCACACAATCCCCTCTCCAGGAGAGAAAATAATTCCCTGAAGAAAGAACAACATAGTTAATTAGGAAAACAAAGAGTAGTAGGGAATTTAAGGTCCTGGCTTGATTTCAGAATATAGCACTAAAGAACCTAACAAGAATAAAATGCAGTGGCGATAATATTTAAGCTAGAACATACCTAATATCATCAAGTTATGGCATATTAAGTATCTTTACCTATATCTTTAGTCCTTGAGAGATTCCAAAAAGTATATTTCTATGTTTCTTCCACTGAGTAAGAATGTAACATCCTTGAATCAAATCTATTTGGCAGTTATGAAAGGAGGGATCCCAGTCTTGACATATTATTAAACTTTGTAACATGACCACTCCACAGTATGTTTACATTTAGCATTTAATGAACCTGAATTTGGAGTCCGAATTATTTGGATTATTTAAACATAAAAAGCCACAACTACTAAAATACACAACAACTGAACATAGAGTGTCCAAGCAACACTACGTGAACACAATGGATTACATTGTGTGTGTGTGTGTGTGTGTGTGTGTGTGTGTGTGTGTGTGTGTGTGCACCAATCATACTTAAAAAACAAGAGGCCATAAATTTACGAGGGAGTGGGGGAAACGAGTGAGTAGTAAAGAAGAGAGAGAGGGGAAGTGATATATTTTAATTAAATGCTTTACTTGGAAAACTTAAAGCTTAAATGAAACAATGAATCTCACGCAATGAAGTCAAGTTAGTCACCATCACTAAATGGTCTCAGAGAATACACAATGAAATTATTAAATAGATTACATGGATCAAGGAAGGTAAACTGAAGAACTATTTATGTTTAATGTTTTCCTTTTGTTGACATTCCAGGTTCCTATTGGCCCCAACAGAAAATTAAACAGGACTTTGTTTATCGAACATAAAAGCAGCCGGGATTCAAAATAAGAGCAAACACTGATGGACAGACAGGACCACAAGAAAAGAATTCTTGAGAGAAGGTTGAGTTTAGGTAGCTCCGACTGCCTCAGAAAAACAGACTTTCATTCCTTTAATATTTGTTCTTTGCAGCCTAATCTGTGCTTTCAATAAGAACAGAATTACGCTAAACCACAGAATTACTCTAAACCTATCATGCACCTCACTCACAGCAATGTGTAATCATCTAACTTCTAGCTAGGGCCCAGCATAGTGAGAGCTGAAACAAACCCTGTAAAAAGTGATCACGTGAAGAGGGGTTGACTCAGAGGTGGTGCAGCTGGTGCCAGAGCCTATTCTAAACAGAGTGTCCCATCACGTCATCCCCTGACACTGTGAAAATGAGAAGAGGCCCAGACTCTTGGCCACTGCTATCAATAATCCAAGAGTGAGTCTGCAACGAGGAGGGATCTCTGTTGCAAAAAGCAAATGATTCCACATGGACAGAAATGCAGGTCAGCTGCTTCTGGTAACTTTGGTTCTTTTCTGACTCCGACTACTGACATTTGGCTCTTTTCAGAATCCACAGTTCAACTGGGTGCTGGGGGAGGGGGGTAGTGTACCAGTACACCACGCTTAAAAGTCTTAAACTGTGAGAAGCAGTTATGGATATGATGACTGACATGTCAAATTCAACATCCTAAACTGTGTCCTCACACACGTATAGGATCATGTTATGAGACACAAGGAAAAAAAAATGCATGAAGCAGATTCATAGCCCATGTAAAAACCACAGCCTGAACTAAGACTGAGCCAAAATCCATACCATACAGCAAAGCAGAATGTACTGCCAGACCTTCAGGCCAGCATTCATAAGTGTGTTAAACGTTTATTTGACATAATACATTCTGTTCCTTTACCAAAGGTACAAGAAAACCTCTGCCTAATAATTTACTTGTACCAAGCTAAAAGACTCACTTTTACAATAAAGGACAGAATTTTCTCTGTTCCTGGTGTTGCTTTTTAATGCAGTGACTTTTCTAAACTCCCATCTCAACTCCTGTATGCATAGGTAATTATTGAAAGGAAATGTTCAGTATTTAGTGTTAAAGGAGCAGAAGTGGGAAAAAAGACAGCATGTTTCTTGTTATCTTAGAACATTTTAGTGCCCCTTCCAGAATGGCCCCAGTGTCATGTCAGAGGGAACAAACTGGGGTTTGGATGAGTGATGGTGGACATGAGAGACACATAAAGATTAGGCTAGAAAGATGAACAGAGACCAGACAGTCCAGACTGTCACAGGTTAAGAGGGAGAGCATGTATTGTATCTCAACAGAAATGAGGAGCTATTTAAAAAAAAAAAAAAAAAAAAAGCATAAGCATAAGCACAACAGTATCCAAATTGTGTTAGTTTCTTTTCTGCCACGGTAACAAAACACTATGACCAAAGGAGCTTCTCAAAGAATGTTTACTGGGGCTTATGGTTGCAGAGGGGTCAAGTCCATTCCGGAAGAGTGGTGAACTGCAAAAACAAACAAAAGAAAGATTTCCAGAACTGGGTGGGGTTTTTGGCATCCAAAGCCTACCCACAATGAGCGATGTTAGGTTGCACCTACAACACCTCCTCAAAACCACCTCCAACTCGGGGCTAAGGATTCAAATACTGGAACCTACAGGGGACAGTCTCATTTAACCATTACAAAAATCACACTTACCTACTGTAATGTTCATTTGTTATACTGGGGATGAAGAAGGAAAGGACAGATAAAGTAGGGTGAGCACATGAAAAACAAGTAGCAGTTATGAACCTCTTCTCATGCCTGTCTAGGTAACCTAACGACTTGAAACAAGGCAGTAATAGCCACACAGATTGGTACACACTTCAAAGTGTCAGGGGACACAGCTACCCAAACTGAAAGATGAGTAAAGGAGTAATTAAGAACTCATCAGGGAAAAAGGATGGCTCAGCTATTAATGTGCTTTCCCTGTAAGCATGAGGTTCTGAGTTCAATACCCAGAAGCCACAGGTAAAAAAACAGATGGTATGACATGCACTGTACTTGATATTCTAGCACTGGGGAGACAGTGACAGGCAAATCCCTGCAGTTCCCTGACGAGCCAGTCAGTCTAGCCTATATAGTGAATTCCAGGAGTGAGAGACCTTTCTAAAATAATAATAATAATAAATAAGTAAATAAAATAGATTACACACATACATGCAAGAAGAATGTGCTAGCTTTCAAGACTGAGTCACTGGTAAATAAAGGCATAGAACCAAGATGAGGTATGAAAGGATGAAGATATATATATCCAGATTATGTATGTTGTGCTTTGTACTTATACTTATAGGACATTAAGATGAAGACCATTCAAATTATGTTGCCAACCAGCATAAAAATCTGTACTGAAGATAGATTTTGAGTAGCCTCAAGAGATGAGAAATGCAAAAGGAGGTATGTAAGGAAAGAATATTAGGCAGAAATTAAATGGCATTTTTAAAGAAGAAGAAAAGACATGAAGAATAGGGAAGCACCATGGATTCTCTTATACTATATGGCATGAAAGAGACTGGAGTAAAGCCTACAAAAGTAAATTGGAGGAAAAGCAGGACCGTGGCTTCAAGCAGCCAAGAAGGGTTCTGTAATATACAATGCTAAAGAGAAGGAACATACAGAATAAATTATCATGACTGTTTATGAACTTCTAAGAATAGTTTTAGTAGGAGCTGGAGAGATAGGTAAGTGGATGAGAACATTTGCTAGCACCTAGGGGACCCAGGTTTGGTTCCAAACACCTATGCAAAGCAACTTATAAACTGTCTATAACTCTAGCTTTAAAAGATTTGATGCTATCTTCTGGCCTACATGGGTACCTACACGCACATAACATTCACACCACACACACACACACACACACACACACACACACACACAACTTAATCAAGAATACTTTTAATAAAGAAAGATTAGTCTCAGTTTAGCACTACCAACTACTTCATAGGCAAGCTGGGAAATATGTGTATCCCACCTAAGTAGATGATGTTTAGAAGATGAAATATCATAATATACACTAAGACATAAAGTTTAAACAAAGAATACTGACTATTGCCAGAACAATTGTATTTGTTTGAGCCATGGTCAAAAATGTCAGTCCTCTCTTTTAGGGAGAGGTAAGCCAAACCAGAGGGTCTCAACCTGTGGTCACAACCACTGGAATACACTTTTCTCATGATTGTGCCCCACAGGTTGAGAATCACTGTCTTAAACCAACATCTCAACAGGAAGAGCTCACTACTAGGAAAAAACTAAAGAAAAACCATAGCTTCCCTTTCTCTTCTCCAGTCTACTGGAACTGAGACAGAAATTTCAAAACAAACCCTTCATAATCCTAGATCACTGAAGAACTGCCGTGAGGAGAGCCCTCTGGCCAACTCCCAACGCCATGTAAGATATGAGCGATCAAATGTTGTTGTAATCACTAATGAGAACTAACTGGAGTATAACAGCAAGTTGAACACAATTAGAAAGAGCAAAGTAGAGAATGTCACCTTGGGAGGCAATCGATGAGATAGTGATCACACACTGATGTATCTGCTTTAGACTTATGATGAAAAGTAACTCACGCTCTACACTAGATTTGGAATTCTCACAGAAGGTAATAACATACAAAACAGAACTTCAAATGAAGCAACGTTGACTGGAAAAGAACGTGGTGATCTGTCATTGAGAAGAAAACGCCTCCCCACACTTGGCACATAAATGGTCATCTCCTTGCATTAGGCCAAGCACACACTACACAGGTGAGTTACTAAAAGTAAGCCAAAAATAAAGTACCTCATACTATTATTTTTGCTTCAACAACATACCTGAACAGGGTAATTCATAAGAAGTAAAAATGTGTCCCCTCATAAGTCAGGACACTGAAGAGTCAAAACAAGATGGGTGAAGTTGCCCAGTGTGGGTTGCTCTGTTTCCCAGATGGCACCTTGGTCCTCTAGGGAAATACCATGTCCTCACAAGGAAAAGGGCCAAAGGGCAAAACTGCACCAGAGGTTTTTCTTGTTGTTGCTATTGGTTTTTTTTTTTTTTTTTCCAATTTTTAATTAGTCTCTAACTTTTTTGAGACTTTCTTATTTGTATACAATGTATGGTTACTGCATTTCTCCTCCTGGGCCTTCTCTTGTCTTCCTCTCATTCCTGGTGACCTGGTGACCTCTCTACCTAACTCTTGCTAACTACCTCCATCCTACTTTTATGTCTTTGCTGGTGGGTATGTACATGTCTATATTGCACAAGTGACCAATGGCTCACTACTGTGTTCATGATAGCCATAGGAAAGTCATTTAAGAGACGGAACTTTACAGCTCCCTATCTTCTGGCTCTGACAGCCCTATTCCCCATCTTCTGCACTGTTCCATGGGCCTTAGAATGGGTGACACAGATGTCCCCATAAGTCCCGTCTTTGATTAGACCATTGTCCACTGCCATAAAGATGCATCCTTGACTAGGACTTCAAGCTATCTATAGGTGTAAGAGCTTTAACTTATTCATGAGGGAGGAGCCCTCGTGGCCTACGTGTGTCTTAATGTTCTTTATACAGCACACTGCTGTTAACACCTGAATTTTGCAAAGGACACATTTCAAATCACAGCAATCAATGACCATGATGACACTATGAAAAAGTTTTTATTCTTCAGCAGTTAACAATAAAAGTCACCACTGCCAAATGCCGAATTACTATTTGACATGCCTAAATGGAACATGTGTGCTGGAAAATGACAATTACCCAGAACCAAGGACAGAGAACTATCCTGGTCACAGAGAAGCACAGAAGGGCCCGCTGGGCCAGACTTTTCAGCAAGAACATTGGATTCCCTCAATTCTTTATTCTGCCCTTTGCTTCTCTCATTAATTTTGACAAACCATGAAAGATGACTATAATTGCTTCAATCCCTGTGGAGTTGAGTGTGAAGTATACCAAAAAGAAAAAGTTAATAAATGATGTTTGTCTGCTTGTGGCCACTTAAAACTGGAAACAGGACCAGGACCCAGGCAAATATTTCTACAACTCTTATATTAGAAATTTCTTACAGATCGTTTTACAGACAACACGAGCAGAGTCACTGTAAAAACAAGGACCTCCAAGAAGGCCAGCTATGACCCTTAATCAGCCTCCTTTGTTTTGTGAATTCACTACAATAAAGTGATTTTTATATTAAAAAAAACTATTTGGTGAGAATAGATAAAGGAATGAGGCATGCAGGGGCAGAGATGAGAGTCTTTACCATGTTTCTTTCTACATAGCTTTTATTTTGATCCATGTAAATAGGTGTCATACAAAATTATAAAAATAAAAGTTGTTATTTGCTTCTGTTTGAAAAATCACATTTCAAAAATCCAAGTCTTATAACTTTAAGGATTGCACTCGAACTATCTTAGCACAGGTTTGAACATTTTGGATGAGACTTTACCAGATTCTTAATCCAAGGGCATAATGACATGTTTAAAGTGAGCATCAGCCCAGCCTGGTTACTTTGAGGAGGGTTCTCTCATTAGAATATGTAAACTCTCAAATGAGCTGCTTATAATGTCCATAAACTTTAAAAAAAAAAAAAAAATCCCTGGAGTAGAAATTTTGTCCACCAAGTTTCTTACTAGAAAGTTATTTAAGTGGATGTGATAAATAACACGACAAAGCTAGGACCTGAACTTAGGGTTTCTTTGTGTTTTCAAATCAACCCGTGTTCATAATCACCAATGTCACTAACTAGTTAGATGTTTTCCATGAATAAGAACACTGCCTATAATCTGTTGCCAGGGCAGTTCTGGTTTCCGGGCTTTAAAGAGAAGAAAACTAGTATCACAGATGTGACTACAACGGAATACTACTTGGAATGGGACCATGACGACTCCAGTTAGTATCGAAGTTACTTCTCATTTTGAGACTAAACCTAGGCTGATCGTAATCAATAAATTCCAACAGAGGGTGGCGAGCAGCTGAACTCGGGGGCTTCTGAACCGAGTGCTACAAGAAGCTGATGACCATCCACGCATGCTCTCCTGCCTCTCCTGGATCTGTAAGGTCAAAGACCCGCAAACACAGACTCTGCGAGGTGGGTGGGTTCAAGAGGGGGAGAAGCCTGTGCAACGTTTCTGGTGAAAAGGTTAGGGCACCAACAAGGGCAAACACTGGGGTTTTAATCACGTGGGCCTGAAAGGCTACACCCAGCGCCGCTCCAAAGCAAACTTACAAAGTTCGAAACGCAGGGCCGCAAACCCCTGCGTCACGTCCACTGTCACCCACGGGCCCCGGGAGCGCCCGAAGGTATGGCAGAACGGGCCGAGCGGCCCGGGCGCCGCACGCCCGAGCACGTAGCACATGGCGCGCGGCCCCGGACCCGACCGGACGTGCTGGGAGCAAGAGGACGCCCCAGGCGCAACTGACGGGGAGGCCACGCCCACCGATGATTGGCAGGCGCGAGGGGCGGGGCCGCGGAGGGGAGCAGGGCGGCGCGCGCGCGAAGGCCGGGCCGGGCTGGGCCGGCCGCGGGGACTAGGGCCGTGGCGGGTTCCCCGAGTACCTGCGCTGGAAGTCCGCGGCGAAGGGCTTCAGGTACGGGTCGACGTCCAGGAGCCGGGCCAGCTCGGGCACGTCGGCCAAGGCGGCCTCCAGATAAGCTTCCGAAGCCTTGTCCGCCGCCGGCGCCGCCATCTTCGCCGCAGCCCGAGTAGCCGAGGCCCGAGAGGGTCGAGTGGCCCGAGCCGAGTGGGAGCGGCGGGGCGGAGCCGGGCGAGCCTAGGCGAGCCGCCGCGGACTTGCCCTTTATAGCCGCCCGGCCAGGCTCGGGGGAGCCCGGGACGCACGTCCCCAGCAGAGCCCCCGCCCACTCACGCGCCCCGCACCTGCAGCCCTGCACGGGGCTGGCCCGGCCACCGAGAGGCGGGTCTCCCTCCCTCCCTGCCCCTTCCCGCCCCGTCCGAGTCTTCACGCCTGAAACATCTGCCTCCTGGCTGAGTTTTCTTTTTTTTTCCCCCAAGGGTGGTGACCAAAACAAAGTAGGAGAGTCACCGGGAGAACAGTTAAGTGTACATGACCTTAAACTATTGAGCGTTTCAATGTCGTTCAACAGCCCCCAGTGCCCCCCCCCACGTTTACTGTTGTCTCATGAAATTAACCGAGACGGGTTTTTTTTTTTTTTTTTTTTTTTTTTTTTTTTTTTTTTTGGCGATTGCGTGAATATTCCGGTGTCAGAAGCAAGAACCAGAACTTTTATACAGCCAGCAACTAATCAGAAAGGCGTTTCTGTTTCCTCAAGCTTTTCACCAACTAAACTGTCTTTAGTTGAGGAGATAAGACTAGGAGAACACCTTTACAATGAACTCCACTTTTCTGTTTAATGACCTTGATAAAGCAAGATGCTGCTAGCTCTTCTGTCCACGGTCCCAAGTATAACTTCCTTTTGTCCTTTTAGTTCGGTGGTTGCTTCTTAATACAGAAATGGCGACCATGATGGCTCACTAGGGAGAAGGTTCTTGCCAACAAGAGAGGTAACCCACGTTGTGGAAGGAGGGGATCACTCTGGCATGTTGTCTTCTGACCACCCTTGGTATATGTGCACTTATACGCAGGCGTACAGTCCTGCATACATACAGTAATTTTAATAAAGGAGAAGAATGCAGAATTGGACACCAGGAGAAATGGACCCTACTACTCAGGAGGTTGCAAGTACCTCAAAACTGGACAGGCCTGAGTTTAACTTTCTTAGTTGAAATGTAAAATCCATGAAGAAGGAACAGTACTGATCAGCTTTCAACATTTGGGGGGGGGGGATTATTTGACTTATTTGGGGAACAGCTGAAAGATAGATAATGGATGCAAGTGGCTAGAGGCCTTGGATGAAGGCATAAAGAACCTGAAATGTTTTGAAATATAACACAAGGGGGAAGCTTGAATCCCAGAAAGAACATATATAGTAGACACACAAATCTGTAATCTGAACACATTTTTTTTTCTGTTCATAAATCCCAATTTCCATCATTTCACACAGAAATTTCCACTTAGCTGGCTATGAGACCTGAACCAATAGCTTTTTCATAGCATAAGCTCTTACCATATCCCTGAATAGGAGGGGGAAAGGGAAACTGGATGAGGAGAGAAATTTAGTCAGAGCTTTCCTGAATAAACACTGCCTAAGGTGAGATGAGCTATCATTTTAAACAGGAAGGTATCACCCACACAATCCCTGTCTCTCTACTGGGGAGTTTCTCAAAATGGACTTGGTATGAATCACCTTAGTGAAAACATGCATTCTGAATTTGGGGTGCATTTACCAGAATACATTTTTAACTACTTCCAGGTTTTACATCATTTGAATAGCTAAACTGTGCACTGTAAGTTAAATAATGCCATTAATAATTTAAATGACATGCCATTTCACTTGGGGTGAAATCTGGATTTACTACCATTATTATCCAGTTTTCTTGTACTGTAGTGGCATGGATTTGCCTGGAACTGGCAGAACTCAGGGACCACTAAAGATTCTATTTTGTCTGTTGGGAATTCTCTTCCATGGGTTCTCTGTGGCTACTTTCTTTCCAGCCATCATTCGGGTTTCATTACAAGTGATAGCTCATCTCAGAATCCCTTAATTATTTCTGAGTAGACTATTTCAGCCTTTCTCATTTATGCAACAATGAACACAATGTAGGTTCTGTATTAATCTTTAAAACATAAAGTTCACAAGATCAGGAACCTAGTCTGCCCCAAGTTCCATATGTCAGCCCCTTGTCCACAAACTGCAGCTAAATGGGACTTTAAGTCATAAGTGTCACATTCTCATGGAGTAAGAGGACCAGAATTAATATTGACCAAATGTACCTCTTTCAGTTCAGGTGTTCAAGGAACGCCATTCGGTACTGACATTTAGGTTGCACCGCAGTAAGAAGCAGCCATAGAGGAAGAGTATTCCAGGCAAAGAGTTTCTGAAATGGGGAATTGAGCTGCTCAGGTAAGAAAGCAAGGGGAAAGGGAAGGAGTGAAAGGAAATGAGTGTGCATGCTGTCCAAGGAAGCAGGAGAGTACCAGGAAGTGTGGGAGATGTGGTTGATATCGTGGAGCCTATAATTAGAGGGATTTGAGCAGAAATCTAGACAGAAATAATATATAGAAGAGAAACTGGTGGTTTGAACCAAAAGTGAGACAATGATAGAATGAAGATATGGAATATATAATGAATGCCCATGGTACACAGAAGTTTTAGTTTCACAAAGATGCTGTAGTAAAGGACACAAACCTGAAGACTTAGATGAACAGGAAATCATTTCCCCTTACTCACCCACCAGAGCCTTAACCTCTCCTATCACTGGCATTTGCCCTTGCTTATGTTACTAGATGCATTCCTTCCTGTAAAGTACTCCTTAAGACCTACAGGAAATTGATTGTGTGTACCCATCAGTCCTGGTGTCCTACGAAGATGTGCTATCTTCAAGGATAAGAACTTCCTGTCTCTGGGTGGCTGTGTGCATGCCTTGACTCTTAGGACTCAGGAGGCAGAAGTATGTGACCTCTGTGAGTTCAAGGCCAACAAGGGCAGAGAGGCAGAGAAGCACAGCAGAGAAGGGCAGTGCAGAGAAGCACTGTCTACAAACAAGGAAACGAAAAGAGCTTCCTGTCTAGTGACAGTGACACTTAGGATTTGCCAATCCCAAGATGCCTCTTTAGTCAACCACTCATTGGGCGATAGCCAGTCTCTGGCTCTTTGATTTTATTTAATAACTTTTATGACTGGGAGATTCTTGTTCACCTGCACAAGTTTGCCTTCATTTGTACTCTTTGCCTGCTTTTATTATTTTCCCAGATGTTTCTCCAAGTCTGTAAGGCACCCAGAGACTAGCATTATAGAGTGAAATGTTTTTACAAAGGGTGAACTTTATCGCTGATGGCCCACTACCAACTATTTCTAGAAAGTACATATTGGCCTTGGGATTTAACATCTTAACATGTCTTAAAATAAGACATGAGGAATATCAAATATAGCATGAAAACTCCTCATCACTTGTATCAAGTGTTTCAGGGAGGGCAACTATGTTGGATGCAGCAGCGTGCTAAAAGAAAAAGTCAAGTCTCCCTTATTTAATACTGTGATCTACAGTCATGATCCCTGAGCTTCCCTGCCCTCTCATCCTAGGGTACTGTGCTAGTGCTGATGTATACCTCCTACTCTAGAAAGGGCAGGTTTTCATTCTGTGGACATGCCAGTGGGGGGGTGGGAGGAGCAGCTCTGATCTTACCTGCTAGAACTGCAGTTCAAGGCAGATTCCTAGATAAGCAGGCTCTGTGCCAAAGCCATGACCCTTACCTCTCCATCAGCCACTTTTGGCTGCTGAGAAAGCTTCAGGAGTGGGTTAAAAGTCTCTACTCCCAGTAAACTTTCTTGCTGGATAAAAATGCACACAGCATATTCTTGGGAAATGTTTGTCCAACACAGGATGAAAATATCTTCTCCTACATTGTTGTCTTGTTTACTTAGTCACTGTTGAAAGTTCCAGGCATATTTTTAGGCTCCTGCTAGTTTTTCCCCTCAGTACTCCAGCTAAGCAGAAGTCTTGTTAAATCTGCCACTGGGTGTCCTGAGTAGCACCTTTGCTTTCCTTTCCTATTGTTTCTTCTAGGTTCCTTTGGCACTTTAAGCACCAAATTTACTCGATAGTCTAAATTATTCTTACCTGTCACAACCTCCCTTGCCCCTTAAGGGTTGCATTCCATCATGGCCGTTCAGCAAAACCACTAAATCTCCAACTCAGTCCTGAAATCCCTTACTCAGTTAGCTTAACTCCACTAAAAACAAAGTCCTGTCAGGCCTTGTGCAGTAGACATCACATACCGCCCCCACTTGCCCATTTCTCTAAGCAATCATTCTTCCTCTGTAGCCTTCAGTTCTTGGCATTCTTCGTGGGACCTCAACTGTCGACAACCAGGTGCCTGTAATAGCTTCTATGACCCAGTCAATCAGAACGGTTGACTCCATACTCCCTCATGTTACACATTCTGCATGTCAAGGAGGATTGCTAGGTGCATTGCTCCGATTTCTCTGCTTCCAGAGCATTTATGCCAATCACACATCTCTGTGCCCCACAGGCTTGTGAGTCACAAGAAGTAATTTCAGGCTTTGCTAAAACAACCTTTCCTTGAGGTGGAGAGATGGATCCCCAGCAGACACATAAAAGCCAGGTGTAATGGCATGTGCCAGTAACCCCAGCATTGGGTAGGTGGAAAGAAGCGAATCCTTGGGCTTTCTGTCCAGTCTGTCGTGCAGAAATGCCGAGCTCCATTTTCTGTGAGAGCCTCTGTCTCAAAACATAAAGTGAAGGGGCTGGAGAGATGGCTCAGCAGTGAAAAGCACATACTGTTCTTACAAAGGACCCGAGTTCAGGTTCGAACACCCACATCTGAGTGCTCACAATGACCTTTAACTCCAGCTGTAGGAGGATGTGACACCTCTGGACCTGCATTTCCATTCACATCATACCCGAAAACACACATGCACATACTCATATTTTCAAAGATAAAAATAACCCTTTAAAAAGAAGATAACATAGGCTGGAGAGATGATCAGGGAATAAGAGGGCTTGCTGCTCTTCCTGAGGCCATGGGTTCAGTTCCCAATACCTATACTGTGATCCATAAATCCAGTTCCAGGGGATCTGATGCCCTCTTCTGACTTCTGCAGCACCAGACACAAATATGGTACACATTCATACATGAAACAAAAAGACATGCAACCTTTTAGCAAGAGTTTTTAAAGTAGACAATTAAGACACAGTATCAACCTCTGTCATTCACATGTGCCTATCCAAGTAAGCACAAGCAGACATGTGTACATGCTCCTACGTCACACACATGCACACATAGAGAAGTCCTAATCCAGGCAGTTCAAGTGTACGGTATTCTGCCATTGTCACATATGCACCCGTTCATTAAGACCCCCATCTGCCTGCTGTATTATGAATTGTCCCTTCCACTGTATTAAAAATTAGACCTGGAAAATAGTTTAGGTCTCTTCTGCTTTCTCCTTCCTCCTTATTCTGTATTCCCATGGGTTGCAAGTTTTTGGATCCCAGGAAGGAGTCATTATATGTTGTTTTTTTTTTTTTTTTTTTTCCCCATTATAGCTCCTTCCTTGTGTGGGCAAGATCCTTCTGTGTAGACCTACTAACCAACAGCAATGTCCTGCACAACTGCCATCACAAGCTGCTTATGGTCTTGCCCCCCCCAAAGTAGTACCTTCAAAAATTATAATATCTTCTCTAGGTTATTGGCCATTTAGGGGAGGGGGACATCCCCTCAATCTGGTAGCAACCCCCATGCATGAAATAATAACACTACCGAACATAGTGCAAAGGAATATGGCCACCTTGGGATTTTTCCCAAGGATGGTCCACTGTCAAACAGCTCTGCTTTGGTTGCGCGTCTTATCATTGTTGACAGGGAGCACTCACCTAGCATTACAGCAATGAGACACATCAACACCAAACATGGGCCAAGGGAGCCAGAGGGCCCTCAGCAGCAGCGCAGGCCCAAACATCACCATGGCCCCAGATGGCAGCACAGGCCACCAAGAATGGTATAACTCTAACAGCGACATAGCCCTTGGACACCAACATGGCCATAGGTGGTAGCCCCGACCCCAGGCAGCCTTGTGGTCTTTGGCCATATGGGTCATGGATGGCAACATAGCCCCCAGTCTTGGTAGTACCATGGACCCAGACATGGCCCTTGACAACAATCTGGGCCCAAAGGTCACCCGGGCCCTAGGTGGCAAGCAGGCCACCCACACCAGCCTGTTGCTCACTGCCTTATCTTTAGTTCTGGCTCTTTCCACAGTACATGGACCATTCTACTTCTCTTTCTCGCCAATCTCTCCACCATATATTTGCTCATCATATTGTCACCTACCCAGCTGATGGTGCAAAGAGGAGCGTGGGCCTGTGGATGCCTCCCCCAGACCAAACTGAGGATCCAGAAACTTCTGAAGTTATCGTAGATTCTTACCCATGGAATTTGGCTAGTGTGGACAGTTAGGACTGAACAAGGATTTCAACAGGATAAGGGAAATTGTTGTTATAAAAAGAAAACTGCCACAATTTCTAACATTTATAACATTAAAAAATCACTTTACCTCTGTGTCCCTTGGATTTTCAAAATGTGTTTCTTATATAAGAATATTTAGTAACTTAATACATTGATAGGGTAATATCTAGGACACAGTAGATGTTATATGAATCTTAACTGGTACACAATGAGCATTAAAAAGAAATCCAACAATTTGATCACTATATCCCTAAGATATTTAAATCTGACTGTCTTGCTACTTATAGTTCTTCTGGTTAGCAGGCACATACACATGAAAGAAACAAGATGACAATTTTATTTACTATTAAGTATTTACCAGGTAAATTTATATTTTGAAGTGCCTACTGTGTCTATGTCTTGTCAAAGTTTTCAGTAGTGTATAGTACTACCCATTAAGGTAGGTATTCATAGTATAAAGTAACTTAAAGTTGAAACTTCAACATCTTTATCCAGAATTTCATGGTGTCCACTTTTCCATTGGATTTATGAAGTATAATTGCTTATGTCCATATTAAACTCATCAGAGGATACTTACTACACACCCCCTCTGTCTCCTGCCTGGCCTCTCAGAGAACTCTGAAGAAAGTTACTGATTGAAAACGTACGTTCTGTGTGATGAATGTTCACCATGATGTGAGGTTTGTCACCCGAAACCAGAGTAAGGCAAACAACTGTTTCCTAAGTTGGCATGGAAGAGTTTTTAAACGACAGTGATTTTCAATTACTTTTGTCACAAGTTGAACGAGAGAACCAGTGACCTAAAGGTGAACAAATTCTCTGAACAGCAGGGTTTCTCCCTTCGAGCGAGCCTATTTTCCTGATTCAAAAATGGGGATTTTTATTTCACTCAGTTACACTCTTCCTTATGCCTTTATATTATCAGTGGCAGGTGTTTTGTGTCAGAAATCTCCAGTACCTTTGGATTTTCCCTTGAAATTTCTGCAAACATTTTAGGCACAAAATGATGTGACAGTGAATAGAGAGTTGAACTTACTGGTGGGGAGTTATCTTGAGAGAGGAGTGAAGTGCACTGATTGCTCAGACTGAGAGCTGGCAGTGCAGCTGTCCTCCATCCCAGAACTTGCTTCACCAGTGCCTTTTGGCCTTTGTGTTAGGTCTTCAGAAGCCTATGAAAAAGCACAGGCATGGAAAGCCTGCATAAGACACTGTACTTAAGAGAGGGCTGTGTTTGAACCCAGGTATAAATTTTGTCCAACCGATGGCCTTTGGAACTATTTTATGCAGCCTTTCATGGGCAAAAGGGGATATGAAGGGCAATAGTGAGCGTTTTTTAATCATTTGAACAAGAAAATTTATTATAAACATAGGTTTTAAACACTGCTTAACTAGTAACATTGGGGTGAAGCTCTGATCCCTGGAAAATCACCCTGGAAGAAACTTGACACCTATGAAATGGGCTCAGTTCAATGAGGACAATTTATCATAAGAGAGTTCAGACACAGAGCCCACAGGTGAAAGCTCAAAGTAGGGAACTTGGTACAGGAATAAAAACAAGCCCTGCAACTACTGGCTTCCACTGTGGCAGTTCAAATGATTTTCTTAGCTCAGTTTCTGTTTGTTTTTCCTGTCATAAAACTCTGCCTAGTGGCAACTTGTAGAGGAAAGGGTTTATTTCATTTGACAGTTGTAGTCCATCATGAAGGAAAGTTGAGGCGGGAACTCAAGGAAGGAACCTAAAGGCACAAACTGAAGCAGATCCATGGAGGAATGCTGCTTCCTGGGTCACTCTCCAAGGTTTACTCTTTGCTTTCTTGTACACCCCCAACACCACGGAAGACTACAGGATGATACCTTTCACAGTGGGCTGGGCCTTCCTACTACATCAATACTTAATCAAGAAAATGCCATCCCCACTTCCCTTGAGGCAGACTGCTAGAGCAGTGGCTCTTAACCTTCCTAATGCTGCAACTCTTCAATGTAGTTCCTCGTATCGTGGTGACCCCCATCCATAAAATTATTTTCATTGCTACTCCATAACTGTAATTTTGCTACTGTTATGAATCTTACTGAAAATATTTTTGGAGATAGAATTTCGCCAAAGGGGTCACTAGCTACAGGTTGAGAACCACTGTGCTAGAGGTATTTTCTCAGTTGAGGTTCACTCTTCCTAATTCCATCTAGATTTGTATCAATTTGACAAAAAACAAATGGACACCATTCTCCAAGAAGTGCAAGGATATCCTAATACCCAGAGCCTGTGGAGGTTCCCTTATCTATTTTAAAATAACAGATGGGTGTCACCAAGGGGATGAGGTTTCTGATGCTGATAAGGAGCCTTAGATGTCCATACAGAAGAGCACAGAGAAGATGCAGCAATGTGACTGATACTAATGATTGCAATTGCAGTGATGCACATATGGGTCAAAAAGCCAGAAGTGAAGAGTAACTTCTCCTCAGAAGCCTCCAGAGGAAGAAGAGCACTGAGAACATTTTGACTTCAGACTTTGGGCAAGAACTGTGAAAGAATACATTTTGGTTGCTTCGAGCCACCTAAGGTATGGCAATTCATTTTGGTAGACTGTAAACTAACGTAGCTCTTGATGTCAGGCTTTCAAATGAGTTTCAGATGCTTGTAAGGTCATCACTGGGTGAGTACCAACCCAAAACAACTCATTAATTTAGGAGAGCCAGGGTTGTCATACCGTACTCAATCCTGTATGTTTTTTCTTTCCTTGTTTTGTTGCTGAGCACTTAAAAACAAACCCAAGGCTTCACTACACTAAGAGTCTCTCACTAAGTCATACTTAGCAAAAACTAATATATTTCATACTACATCACTTAATACAAAAAAAAGAGAAAAACATGAGTTAACTTTAAAAAGAAATGGTTTGACTGGATACTAGGAAAAACAACTGTGAATAAAACTGTGCTGGAATTGGTATATTCATTTTTCTTTTCACTGTGATGAGGCTGGGAACACTTAAGACTGTTTGCACTGTAGATGACTTCTAATTGGCCTTACTAGTAAAAACCCAGGGTCAGATATTAGATGGTGAAAGCTACAAGGTCAGAGAGTAGAGCAGCAATAGAACTCTTACCTCAGTTTGCACAACACACTTTTTTTTAAAAAAAAAATTTCATTTTATATACCAACCCAATTCCCCTTCTCCCCACTTCTCCTGCCCCCCACCTCCCCCTTTTCATCCCTCATCCACTCCTCATAGGGGATAAGGCCTTCCTTGGAGAGTCATCAAAGTCTGGTATACCAAGTTGAGGCTAGACCAGCCTCCCCTCATCCCCCATATCAAGGCAGAGCAAGGTATCCCACCTTAAGCAATGGCTCCAAATGCCAGTTCACGTACCTGGGATAGGTCCTGGTGCCACCGCCAGAGGCACCCCTAACAGATCAAGTCACATAACTGTCACCCACATTTAGAAGGCCTAGTTTGGTTCCAAGAAGATTCCCCAGCTGTCAGCCCATAGTTCATGAGCTCCCACAAGCTCAAGTCAGCTGTCTGTATGGTTTTCCCCACCATGCTCTTGGCCCTTCTTGCTCATATGATCCCTCTTAACTCTCTTCAACTGAACTCCAGGACATCAGATCAGTGCTTGGTTGTGGGTCATTGCATCTGCTTCCATCAGTTAATGGGTGAAGGCTCTATGATGACAAATAGGATACCATGATAGAGGAAGCCATTATGAGGTTAGGGAGAAACCTGATGCCAGAGAAATTCCCAGGAATCCACAGGATGACCCCAGCTAAGTTTCCTAGGAGAAGGGGACTGAACAGGCCTTCTCCTCTCGTCAGATTAGTGACAGCATATGTACTTTTGGTCTCAGTCCCCCAGACAGCGGAAAAGCTGGGAACGCTCCTGAAACAAGTGTGGTGTTTTGAATGAGATTGCCCACCTTGAGCTCGTTATTGACTATTTAGTTCCCAGTTGACTGAGCCATATGGGAAGAATTGGGAGCTGTGCCTTTGTGGGAGGAGTTGTGTCACTGGAGATGAGCATTGAGATGTCAAAAGCCCACACCATTGCAAGTTAGTGCTCACTTAGATGCCGGGCCCCATCCTACCCTCACTTTCTGCCTCTGTCGCATGCCTATGCACCAGACACAGGCTCTCAGCTGCTGCTCCAGTACCATGCCTGCCCTCTGACATGTTCCCAACCATGACAGTCATGAACTCACCCTCTGAAACTGGAAGCAAGTCCAGCACATGAGTACTCTATTTACATCACTCCCAACCCTTCTACCCATCAAACCCCTCTCATGCTCAAGTACCCTCAGATTTGTGGCCTTCAATTATTTTTCTTTCTTCAATTATTGTACACACACTAATGTAAACACACACACGTGCATATACATATGTAACCTGCTGACTCCATTTGGCATTATTTGTATGTATATGTATTTAGGGCAGACCCCTGAGGATTGAGTAACTATCAGGGGCCTCGTCCCTAGAAAAAGATAATTAAACTCCTCTTAGCAGCCATTAATTGGCTATAGTTCTATACCTAAGAGCGGGACCCTGTGAGATTTACTCAATCCTCATTGGTATTGTATGTGGATCTTGTTTAGGTGACCATGTTTTTGAGACTTCTTAGATGGAGCTTCCATGTCACATACAGAAAGCACTATCCCACTGCAGATGTCCTGGTCATCTGGCTCTAATAACCTTTCTGTCCACCTTTCTGTGATGTTCTTGAAGCTTTGGGCACAGAAGTTGCATTGTCAATGTATCAGTTAGGGTTGGGAACCTCACAGTCCATTGTTCTCAGCATTTTGACCAACTGTAGATTTCTATCTACTGCAGAAAAGAAGCTTCTTTAATGAGGGTTGAAACTACATTTGTCAATGTGTATAGGGATTTTTTTAGAATGGAGTTACAAAATAAACTAAAGAAAGTGACAGTTGAAGTTTTTCCTCAAGTCTCAGTTTTAAAACATATGTATGCGTTTACATGGATTATGAGAACATGTATCTAGGTGCCCATGGAGTCTGAATGGGGGCATTAGATTCTCTGGCAGTTGTGAGCTCCTGGGCATGAGTGCTGGGAACCTACCTTGAGTCATCTGCAAGAACAATATGCAGTCTTAAACTCTGTGCCATCTCTACAACCTCTACATTTTTTTTTTAGCAAGTGTACTGGGTAGTGCCAAAAGATACATGCTAATACAGAGGAGTCCCCTATGAGGAAAGCAACCAAGTGGGTAACATTAATAAAGTACATACTTATAAAAATGATTGACTAAGGAAAACAGGAGATAAAGGGAAGATCTTGCATTTCCAAATAATTTATAGTCTCATTTCTCCAGGAAGTTATGCTTAATCCCTTCAACTTAAATGTGGGCCAGACTTGGTTACACACTTTCAAATAATAGAACATCAAAAGATAAACAATGGAGAAACCTCCAAAACTATACATTAGGCACACAATTAAGGTGATAACAGCATCATACTTGGACTTGGACTTGATGCACCCTTCATATGAACTGGTAAGAAATACATTCTGCCTTTGAGACACTCTCCTAAGTCCCTTTAGTGTTTCCAGTCATGTGATAACATGCAGGACTGAATTGAGGGAGATTATTGGAAATACTGTTCAGTACTTAAAACTCATCAAAATTGAGTGGAAAGCAAAGAGAGACTTAAAGATGCCAAGGATGGAACAGCAGGCACAGAAGAAAGCTTGAAAGAGCATCCTGGAATGCATCACAGAAAACAGAAGAATATCAGCAGTAATATATGAATAAAGCTTGTAATTTAGGCAGTGGTATTATGCAAGTGTTAAGTTCTTTATTTTGTTAAATAGGGTGCAGCAAATGCTAACATTAGATGTTGGATTAAAGGCATATGAGAACTCTGGACTGTTTTGCAATCTTTTCTTGAAAGAAAAGTTGCAAATACATTTTAATTTGTACTATCACCTCTGTTAAAATCTTAATGTTTACTTATTTTGTAAAGAAAAAAATAACCTTGCATTACAAATATTGTATTTGTCTATTTTTTATTTTTCCTCAAAGGAAAAAAAATGACAATATTTGCTATCCATTTCCCCCAATGATATTTTGACCTTACTCAACCTTTAGTTAATGTTTAAATGTAAAACTATAATAATATTTTAATGCTGTAGTTAATCAAAACTCCTTGTCTCTTCTGGAGGAATTAAGTGTAATGGATTTTCTGGGCTTCTATTAACTCTTTGAGTTTATAAGGCTGCCATTTAGTTATCTGGTGGCAGAGTGTTCAGAGAAATTTAAAGGAACTGCAACAAGTACCTAATTAATCCTTACAATGTTGAGATAATCTGATTCATTAAAAGAACAATGTGTGCCTGGCACTGAACTAGAAATTTTTAATTACCATTTTGTACTTTGCCGATAACTTGATCTTCAAGAGGGGAAAAAAAACAGAAGAAAGAAAAGTGACTCTCTAGGTTACATACTAAAAAGTTTAAAACACAGACTTGAATGAAACGTAGAGAATAGCAGATGAATGTCTTAGACTATAAGAGACATTGTGAGATCATATTTCCAAGATTATTGATTCAAAAAAGAACTTCAATAACAGTTCTTCGTTTTATCTGGATAACACTTATGTTTTACTAGCAAATACAGATTTTTGTGACAGTAAGTTGTTTAATCCAATGAGCAGCTTAAGACTGATTTTATAAATAGGAATTAAGTCTTCTGCTGTTTCCTTCCACATATTTTCATTCTAGCTAGAAGTTTCATCTTTTCCAAGATTTGCATTAGAGCATGTTAACTGTCAAGTAGTTTACTACTTTAGGAGCATGTAGTGAAACCTTGCATGCTGCACTTCATGTTGAATGTTAAAGGGATTTTTTTTTCCTGCAGAGTTACTTGTCTTACATAAAATTAATATTGTGGGTATAAGCTTACCTATACCAAAATGTCTTTGAAAACTTTTCAGAGATGAGTAGACTTGTAGGTATTTCTGCATACCTCTATTCACAAATACCTGGTAAATTAAATCTCATTTGGGAAGTTAGAATTTCCTAGTTGTAAAAAAAAATTGATATAGTCATCAAGGTTTATTATGTCACCCAACTCAATATTCTATTAGTTACATTGTGCTTTTGATCTAAAAAAAGAAAAAGTTGTTTGACAGAGAAAGCTCGAAACTTCTCCTTAGTTGAATGAGGTAGAAAAAGATCTAAGAATACTTCTAATATAAAAGGATTCTGGAGGGTGGATGTGAGCTACATAATTTTCTGAAGCTATCGGTACTTATTAAGTGACAGACAGTGTTGCAGTGTTCAGGTTTGTATTTTTTTCTTACTTTTCCTAGTGCACATTATTGGGAGTAAATTTATCACTCATTAAAATACTAGTCCATAATAGGAGGATATTGTTTAACTATATAACTTAAAGATATATATGCATATATGTGTCAGTACTAAGAAGTTGATTCAAAATTCAACCTGAGGATTTTTTTAAATTTTGTTTTGACGTAGGCTCTCTATAGCCAAGGCTGGTTTGTATCTTGAACGCATGGCCCTCTAACCTTGGTCTTCCAAATATTGGGATTACAGGCTTGTGGCATGATATCAGGTGCATAGGTGTACTTTATATATAATTGTTTTTAATTTCTTAATCTCCCTGTGGTCTCTGTTGATTACTTAGAGCAGCTAGTAATTAGTTTCCAGTGGATTTAAAAGAACATGGAAGGATTTAACCTTGAGCATTAAACAATAGGCCCTGGGCATCAGGCAACGATGGTTACTCCAAATAGAATAGGATGGTTATTTCCAAATAGGAAATGAGGGAAGCCCTGTCAGGATTCAGGGAAGAGCCAGCACTTGGGTGGCAGAAGCAGATGGATCTCTGTGGGTTCGATGGATTCAAGACCAGCCTGGTCTACAAAGCTAGTTCTAGGACAACCTCCAAAGCCACAGATAAACCCTGCCTAGAGAAAAAAAAAATAATGTTCAGGGAAGAGGATCTGGAAGATGTGCCAGGAGATGAAAGCCTGAGTGCAAAACAGGCAGCCTAGACTTCATAACACAGTACCACAAAGAAGAGAACTACAGAGAAAGACCCCGGAATTATACCACAGTTCCCAACTGAGTATTCAGTGTAATACTGTTCAGTGTGTGCATTTGAAAAAACAAACAAACAAACAAACAAACTGCTACAAGTGCTGAAAGACTCATCCTAAAGAATTAAAAGGAAGGGTATTTAATATTCATACAGAGCCAGTAAAAACTACCTGCTCTTTGTGGCTAGATTTAAAAAAAAAAAAAAAAAAAAAAAAAAAAAAAAAAAAACCTCACGTTTTATGTAGCACGGGATATCATTCTCAGGAAATTATTTTCCCTGCACCCAGGAACAGTTAGGTTCAGAATACTTATTTTTCTGGAACTATCTTACAAGTTACAACTTTAAGACCCTAAACTATCTTTCTTTGTGTAACTCACATGCATTCTAGTACAAAAATTAGAAATATTTATGGAAATATGGAAATAGTCACTCAACCAGGAAAATCTGTGGGGTCTGGCACTCAATCATGTCGTGAAGCAAGAACGCACAATTGAGGAGACTATCAATCAAAACTGACAAAACTGACACAGGTGTAGGAATTAGCAGAATTAAGGACATCAAGACAGTTACGATACTTGAATTCCATATGTCTCAAAAGTAGAAATATTGAAGAAAAAACCATACTATTTATATAGATGAAAGCCACAAAGTCTGAATGAAAATTTAGGGTGTGGAAAGAACATAAAAAAAATTTAAAACTTTAAAACATTAAAAATAAAACAAAAGATGATGAATAAATAAGCAAATTACTAATGTAACTTCATAAAGATTGTGTTATTTAAAAGATACTCTTGAAGAAAATGGTAAGAAAAACTAGGAGCAATTTCTATGTTTCATATATGTTAAATAATAAATATGTATGTATACATATAAACATATAATGAGAGGGGCTATGCAGGGATTTATCTCCTGTACTTGCTAGATTTATGTCAACCTTACACAAGCCAGAGTCATTCGGGAAGAAGAGACCTCAAGCATAAAAATACCCAGCCAAAATGCAGGGGAGCTCACCCTGAGTGGTGAGAACCAGGCTGAGCTGGAGACTGACCAACCCTGCAACTACCCAGGCCCAGAACCAGAGTTATAGGTTGACCCTCCCCAACATTCACTCCATCTGTGATGTGCTGGAGCATGTGAATGGACTGGTCCTGTAGACCCAAAGTTACAGGATTTCCACAACACAGGGCAACAGCAGGATATTTGAGAAGAGTTCCTTCCAGTGAGGGTACAGCCTCGATAGTGCAGCAGAAACCAGAGGCCTCAAACCAGACCAGTGACTCTTTGCAATGAACACTTGCAATTAGAGATAGATGGCAAGAGGGTTTACATGGTGACTTACTATGCCACAGTACAGCTTCAATGATGTGATTCCCCTCCCCAATTTTTTCTCTTAAATTGTATTGGTGGGCAGGGGTGCTGCAAGAACAGAAGTCAGATACGCAGGGACAGGAAATAAAGGGAATTGAGATGCAAGCTGTGAAAGGCACAGAGAATAAATAAAAAGTTAACAAAATAAGACCAAAGAAATGAAACCCTACACCTAAGAAACAAAAGTATGGAGCCTCAAAAAAACTTCCAATGCAATAACACCTTTTGACTGTTATTATTATAGGTAAAAGGCAGATGGAGGAAACAAAGCAAATCACTCTTAAGATCTTCAGGTCAGTATTTTTGAACCAAGACAGTTACAGGTTAAGGTTCAATAAATCATATCAGAAATTATATGCAGCAAAGCCTATTTCTGACTTATGAATCATATATTACATGAGCTAGCTTTATATATTTTCAGTAATAATATATACTGAAAATAATATCTCTAACAAATTTCACACAGCCAAATAGGCTTTTGGTCAAGCCTGTTGGACATGTCTTGACTGATGATTGACAAGGGAGGGGCCCAGTTCAGTATGGGTGGTGTCACTAATGGCCTGGTTATCCTGGGTTCTAGAAAAAAGGAGGCTGATCAAGCCACTAGGAATAAGCCAGTAAATAAGCACACTCTTCCATGACTTCTGCATCAATTCCTGGCTCTGAGTTTATGCCTTGGTTTTCTGTCACGACTTCCCTGAATAATGGACTGCAAACTATCGAATAAAATAAGTCCTTTCATCCACAAGTTGCTTTGGATAATGATATTTTATCATAGCAGTAGAAACACTAATACCCCTATCATATATAAAGAACTCTCTGGATGATGGTGGTGCATGCCTTTAATCCCAGCACTAAGGAGACAGAGGCAGGCTAATCTCTATGACTTCAAGGCCTGATTGGTCTACAGAGGGAGCTCCAGGGTAGGCTCCAAAGCTACACAGAAACACTCTGTCTCTAGAAAAACAAAGGAAAAAAAACCCAAAAAGCAAGCAAACAAAATGAAGTAGTTCAGAGCTTACTGGACTATTCCAATGCAGAGAATTAAAGACTCCTGAAATAGACAAACTACAAACTGAGCTGTAGTGTCAAATTCATATGGGATACTTGGAATACAATAGCAAGATAGCAGACATAAATAAAAGGAGAAAATATTTTGGCTCACCATTTGTTATTTTATGTTACATTGTTTTGATGGGGGATGTCCTTCTGTTTGCTGTGAACATGTGTTTCTCTTATTGGCTGATAAGTAAATGCTGTTTGGTCAGTACCCAATCAGTAAGTATAGGTGGGGCTCCCAGGCTAGGAGAATGCTCAGAAGAGGTAGGCAGGGGGGAGCCACCAGAGAGATGCCATATAGCTGCCAAGGGAGCAAGAGGGCCAGTTATCACCAGTAAGCCAAGGCAAGCTGGAGGTACATAGATTAATAGAAATGGGTTGCTAATTAAGATAGAGCTAGCTAAATAAGAGGCCTGAGCCGTTGGCCAAACAGTTTGTAATTAATATATGCCTCTGTGTGTTTATTTGGGACCAAACGGCTGAGGGTTGAGGCAGGACAGAAACCTGAATGTCAGTAAGCATCACCTAGAAGACACAACTCTGTTTGTATCTTCATTTCAAAGAAGTTTATATATGTGATGTAAGGGACACAAATCCAGGATGTTGTGCAGAGTAACCAAGTAGTCTTCTACTGAACTTTATTCTGAGCCCTTGAAATATGTGTCACAGACCACTTCCTTCATCTCTCTCTGCTTCCTGGCTGACATGAAATGAACACCTCAGTTCTGCCAAGGGCCACCTGGTGTGATCTTCAGTTCCCCTTAAGGCCTACAACAAAATATATCATACAAACAATGGCAATAGGTATTTTGCCATAATAACAGTAAGGTCTAGGTAACAATTTTACCTCTTAGTTTCTCTTAAGTTGATCTGCTCTTCTAAAATTCTACTGCCAATTATCCCATTCTGTTTTCCTCCACTGTGGCTTTCTCTGCAATAGTCTTATGTTGGTTTCTATCATTAATTTAGTCTATCCCATCTTGAGTCCATCTTACTCCCTATTAATGTCAAAAATAGAAAAATAAAATCTACACAGTTTCTTTAGACCCTTCAATAGCTTCCCACTTTTCTTAGAATCAAGTCCAAATCTTTCAGTTGGCTTAAAAGTAAATGACTTCCTTGAGTATGAATAATTCTATGTTTTTCAAAAAATTGCAAACTTTACACTCTTTTTAATTCAATCTTTTTTTTTTTTTTTTTTTTTTTTTTTTTTTCTGTAGTAGACTCCCATGAAGACTCAAGGAGACTCAGTTTTCCTGCAGCTATATGATTAAAATTATTTACAAATTAGTACATACTCATGTTTTAATATTCTAGTTTAAAGTAAGATCTCTTTGGCACATGCCACACACTAGAGTAGGTCATATGATACCCTAAAATTGGCTTTTATGATACTTGTTATGTGTATGATTATTTTGTGTTTCTTTCCTCTGACACATTTTAAGTGCCACAGAGACTGAGATCAAGTCAGTTTTTTGTTGTTATACTCCTAACACTTAGCCAAACTCAAGTTTTCAATGAATGTTGAAAGAAAAAGAGGCAAGGGAGAAGAAAAAGAGAAAACAAAAGGAAGGAAGGAAGGATTGAAAGGAAGAAAGGTAAACAGGGAGGAAGAGAAGAAGGAAAGAAAGAATCACTCCATAGCATCTGCTGTGTGGGTTATTAAAAACATGTCTCTGGGGTTAAGCAATTTTCCCCTAAACTCAAATTTACTCTTGATTTTAAGGTATTAGACTTCTAACAATACACTGTGAATATGTAGATAACCATGAAAATATCTTCTCTCTCATAATTCTCATCTTTTTCACAACACCCTCTTTTCCACCTGGAATCACTTGGAATCCCTAATAAAGACATAAAAGCATTCATAAACTAGTGATGAATGCAGAGCATTTATTTCATGAGGAAGATTCCTACTTCTCATTCTTTGACCACCTGGGTGGATTATGGTAGGAATTCTTAATTACTAAGCTGCTTTCCCTTAGGAGGTGAGACAGAATGCACAGTAATCATAAGGACAGTGAGCTTAAACCACAATAATTGGGTACCTGTTACCTTCATATTTTGGAAAACTAAGAAAAATGGTATTAACAAAGATGGATGTCACTGGGGACTAACTTCTTCTCTCTCACATTATTTTTTTCTCACATACATTTTTAAAAAAGAAGTCATAAAATTCCTTTAAAATTATTATGCGCTTTTGGAATAGCTCATTTAGTCTGGGATAATATAATAATAATAGGACACGTGAAGCATGTGCCAGCTTTCAGATATCTGTGATTGACTGTACATAACTGAAGGCAGAATAAATGAAATTAACTCCACAGTAGTGAGTGGTGCCTATTCTTTGACATATATTGGAAAGAACCCCAAAACAAGCCAGAAACTGCATCCCAAAATCAAGCAGAGTCAACAAAGTTATTTCCACATAGATTTATTTCCACTAAAAAGAAAGATAGAAGGGAACTTAATACAGTGCTCTGGACAAGAAGTGGGCAGAGAGGCAGGGGCGGGGGTGGGGAGGCGGCTAATGGTTAAGGGAATCATTGTTTTTTTTTTTTTTTGAGGATCCAAGTTCAAATCACAGCACCCACATGATGGCGATGGCTTACAACCATTCATAACTCCAGTTCCAGGGCATCCAACATCCTCTTCTGGCATCCTTGAACACCTTAAATCTTTTAAAAAGTAGAAATGATATGAAGGAGGAAAGTATCAACATCCATAAACTAACACTTCACCAGGCCTGTGGTGCCCATCTTTATTCATATCTTTCATCTATAAACAAGGAATGCATTTTACAGCTGATGAGCTTAAGTGAATTACATTTTTTTTCTATTGATTGTGTTAGTCAGGGTTCTCTAAAATAACAGAACTTATACAATTTATATGTGTATATATATTATACATAAATATGTTTATATGTATATGTATATAATATGTAAATCATATATTTATTTATATACATATATATGTGAATGCATGTGAGTGTGTGTGTGTGTGTGTGTGTGTGTGTGTGAGTGTGTGTGTGTGTGTGTGTGAAGAGGATTGATAAGAATGACTTACAGGATGTGGTTTAGTTAATCCCAAAATGTCTGCCTATGTATGGAAGGTCCAAGAATCCAGTAATTGTTCAGCCCATTGGGCTGGATGTTTTAGCTGGTCTTCAGTAGACACTGAAATAAGAAAGAAGTAGGCTCTACCGCCAATGGAGAAAATGACTTGCTAGTGAGGGAAAGAGGAATCAGGCAAAGAGAGAGAGCTTTCCTCTTCCTTGCCCTGTTTATATACACTTCTAGCAGAAGGTGTGACCCAGATCAGAGGTCAGTCTTCCCACCCCAAAAGATCTGGATTGAAGGTGTTTCTTCCCACTTCTAATGATCCACGTGAGCAAAAAGTCCTTCACAGGCGTGCCCAGCCATTTTTGAGGTTTCAGTTAATACCAGGTATGGTCAAGCTGCCTGCCACACATATAGTGCTAATATTAGTGAAGAACATGTATGGGGGGGGGGAGCTTGGAGGGTTGTCAAGAGTAACAGGCACTTGAAGATGGAAGTTGGAAAAGCAGGGAGATAGAATGAGAGGAGGGAGATAAGAGGTAGAAAAAATGCAACTATAATTTTATCTTTATGTTGTCATTCTGCACACACACAAGTAATGTATATTGGTTGATTAGAAATAATTACAAAAGAGGAATGGGTGGATTTTGCTTCCTCTCACCAGACTCTAACAGGGAGGGGTGAGGGAGATGGAGTCAATGAGAGTTTTCCAGGAAGCAGACTCCAGGGACCAGCGTTAAGGTTCAGATCTAGTTTAATGTATATGTTCACTGGCATACATGCCTACATTATCCAATCAGCTAAGGTCATAACAAGTTACTGTCCATTGAGTCCAAATAGCATGCAACCAGCATTATGTGTGGGTATACAAGAGGGAAGGGGGATATTATGTATATGAAGTGTGTTTGCAGACAAAAGGCAATAAGCAGTCTACCAATATACGTTACTCTCTCTCTCTCTCTCTCTCTCTCTCTCTCTCTTTCTGTGTGTGTGTGTGTGTGTGTAGAAGGATCGCATAAAGATAAAATTATATTTGTATTTTTCCTGGGCTTTGATGCCAAATTAGAGGATCTCCAGTCAGCTGGGACTCCATAGTTATTTCAGTTATTTCAGGCTCTGGTCTGCTCATACATCCACTGGAGGTGTTGGCGCTTCTCATGTTCCCTGCCTTTTGTTGATACCATCTAAACAAGGGATGGCCTCTCAGAGGGAGACAGGGGAAGACAGAGAAACGGCGAGAGTGATGTCACTGTATAAAAATAAAAATATCTATGAAGGAAGCAGAAAAACTTGGGACTTGGGATTTTTTTTCTTTCTTAACTGAGGACCTAATTTTATAAAGTTTACATTGAGTGATAATGTAATTAGTTGAATTAGAAAATGCCAAATAAAAATGAAAAGCCTAACACGCGCTGCATATGAATGTCTTCTTGTGGATTCTTCTCATCAAGGAGTGTGTGTCAGAGTATTTCTGCCTGAATAAAGATTGTCAAACTGGACCCTCAAAATTTTTGAAAAAATGCATAGTGGTGTTCATGATTTGCAGAGGAAGGAAGAAGTGACTCCCATTAATTTACCAATGACACACAACCCCCCTAATCTTTAATGAGCAGAAGCCAAGAACTAATCATAAAGACACTGCTGCTTTATCTTCTCACAAATGATTTTTAGAACACAGCACATTATTTTATAAATCACTATTAATGAAAGTAACTGAGAAATGATTTACTTCAATAGACCCTTGATTACTTGTTTGTATTTCCACAGCCCAGATTAGCTGGATTATTAACATATTTCTTCTTGGATGATGCAGGAAGCTTCAAAGCTATTCAGAGGAACTGAGAAGAGGAGAAAGCAATTTGTGAGATTCAGCACTGATCATATGTCTTATCAAGAGTCTTTGTTCAGGGTGCAGGGCATCAATAAGAGTATATTACAACTTGCTGTACAACACTAACATACATATAGTGCTTAATCTCAGGGTGTACATACTGGTGATTGGTTTGCTAGTCATGACTCCTCATGGTGTTGAATCAGATCCTCGATATCCATTAATTTTCTGCTTTTTAAAAGAAGAGACTCACCCTGTACAGGTATTACTTCCTAATCAAAACATACAGTAGGGAATTGGCATATGGCTGTAAACTGCATTTCTCTTATGGAAGAGTAGCATTCTCCATGTAGATGCTCTCCTAGAATGTTTTATGTGGAAGTGAGAAGGAAAGACCAGTATTTCATTTCTTTCATTCCTAAAGTAGCATTTAAAGAAGACAAAGCATTCATTTTACTTATTTCCTCAATTGATTTTTCTTGCATAGTGAAACAAAGTTTCAACTTCCTAGCAATACTAAGAACTAAAGCACTGCCCATTTACCAGCCAGTGTAAGATCTGTAAAACCAAAGTGCTTGGTTACCAATAATAGCTTGATATATGTTTCTCCTCTCCTCGTATTTATCAGTGAGATAACATCAAATGAGACAGGCTAAATCCAAAATAAAGAAGAAAACTTTAAAATCCAGATGAGTTAGTATCCATAAATGTATTGACTGTCATTAGTAAAGGTTACAGTCTATCTTAATCCAATAAGAAACATAGGATGAATATTAAGCCAAACAAATTTAACACACATTACTAACTTTTATTAGTTATTTTTGAAGTGATGTTTATGGAAATTATTAGCGTAAATTCTTCCTGAGTACACAGTGAAATTTGGAGAGAATCACTTCTTGACTTTTCAGGCTAATAGAAAAGGATCAGGGTAGCCTTTAGTCAATTTTTGTAACTTATACTTGACATTTATGGAAACCAATTTAGAAACATGAGTATCATATAATCTTTATCTTAACCTCTTGGATTTGTTAAGCTAATCTGGCAACAACTTTATTCTTTAACCTGTGACTTTGGATTTTGGAAGAGTATTGTTCTTCAACAGCACTGGGTGATAAGACTAATGATTAGACTCTGAACTCTCTACCTGTAGCACAGCCATTAATTGAAAATTCTGCTTTTGATAATTGAAAACAACACACACAAACACACACACACACACACACACACACACACACACACACACGTCAATTAAATTGACCTGAGTTTGTAGTGTTTATACAGGTATGAAGTTCAGTTTTGCAGACAGATGTCCATAATCAGACAACTCTTGGTCCTCAGATAACTCTTGCTTAAGAGACAGAATCTCAAATACATTTTAGTATTATATTCATTTTAATACACATTGATGATGCTTGGATTTAAAGACTGCTAACAATTCAGTTGCAATTTTCTCAGTAATTTAAAAGAGCTTTGTGATTTTTGCTATTGAAATGAGGAAAGAAATATATCAGAGCTGTCACAAATCTTTCATAACCTGGCACCCTGCCCCCTCTCAATCCACAGATCTTTTATTAAATCCTACTCTGGAGGAAATATGAATAGTCATCGAAATGGTTTCTCTGCCAGGATTTGAAAGCTGATCCACTGAAAAATGTTCCCAGTGTATGTTAAGTGAACACCAGACTTTCTGGCAATAAGAAAACTAATATGAGACTATGACACAGTTAAATTTAGAAACAGGATTAAAAGGAGTGCCTGGGTTTTCATTCCAAGGTCATTCATAGACACATGCTCAAACTCCTAAGGGAGTCCATCCCAGTGAGATTCTGTCTACTTATAAAGTAGTCTCTAATCAATTTAGCTTGTGAAGATTTTTAAAGTATATAAAAGACATACTTATTAAGCATTTTCTATATTCCTGAAATAGTGCTAGATGCTTTCCTTGTATCTAATGAAAACAATAACATTATGAGTTATAATATTGGCTAATTTCCAGATCGTTACTAGGGAAAATACATGGTGCTAGGTAATTTCGATTCTTTGGTATGCTTTTGAGTTTTGCAAATGAAGAAATGGTTACAGAACTTTAATGGTTACAGAACTTTAGAACTCATCAAACTTTTACTGAATGGAAGAATGAGAGTCATAATTCAGGGTTTTGTTTGCTTTGCTTTCCTTTCTTTTGTTTTGCTTGCTTGTCTCAAAACCCCATATTCTTTTTTTTTTAAATGTACAAAAGTTTTGGCATCAGACTGTGCCTTTAAAATTTTTTTAAGGTTTATTTTTAATGTGAAGGATGTGTGTGTGTGTGTGTGTGTGTGTGTGTGTGTGTACTGTGTAAGTCCCTGCTACCCTTGGAAGTTGGAAGAAGGCTTTGCATTCCATATAACTGGGGTTACAGATGGTTGTGAGCTACTATGTAGGAGCTGGGAACTAGTCTGTCCTCTGTAAGAGCAACAATTGTTCTTAATTATTGAGCAATTCTCCAGCTCTTTATGACTATGTATCAATGGCCTTGTTTGTAAGTTGCAGATACTAACAGTGGCAATGCTAATACCAATGCATTGTGAGAATAAAATATGTGAATACGTAAAATTTTTTGTAGTGATAATCCCTGGTGCACTGGCATATGACACATGACATACAATCAAGAAATGTTAGCTGTTAGTATTCTCATTTAGTTACAGAAAGGTTTAAGACTAGGTATGAAGAGATACCCTTGTAATTCCAGGACTGGAGAAGCAGAATAGGATTATTATGTGTTCAAACACAGACTTGTTCTACAAAGCAAGAGCCTATCTTAACAAATACATAGTTCTGCATTTTAAAATATAAGGATCTTATCTTTACATTAACAAAGTCTTGCTTTCCCCAACATTTAAAACACTTTACTTTCCTCCTCCCTATTAAGTAATCCAAAATAGCAAGAGTTTGAAACATAAATGAAAAATTACTTAATTTTACATCTCTGGATCCCCCAAATCATAAAATCATGTCTTGGGTCAGACCATGTCTGAAGCAACATTCATGAGATGCCTCTCTTTGATGCCTCTCTTTGATCTTTGGAACACTCTTCTATTTTCAGAACATTCATCATCCCAGAGAAGGTGAGATGTTAACTGGGAAGCTGTGCTATTCATGGGTCCACTCATATAGTCAATACTCAGAGTTACTGACACTACTGCAGTCTATCCCTAAAATCTATCACGTCTGTAAAATCAAAAGCAAAAAGCAGATCACATGCTTCCAATTTATAATGTCACAGGGTTTACATTACCACTCCAAAACAGGGAAGAAATCATAGTAAGGAAACACTGGACTAAAGCAAGACCGAAAACAAGCTGGATAAACTCCACACTCTGCATCTCCATGTCAGATGTCAAAGCACTCTTTCAGCTTTGTTGACTACAGCAGACTTCTTTGTCTTGGGCTGGTTCCCCTCCTTGTGAACATCGCTTGACAGGTATCCCACAGCCCAGCATTTGTAGTATCTTGTGATCTCTAAGGCAATTCACGCTTCAACTTCACAGTTTCATGAAATGGCCTCTCTAGATCTCTATTCAGGGACACCCCTGACACATGACTGGCCTCACTGGCTTTCCTTAGTTATGGAGGAAAATCCAATAATGCCTTTCTTCTATTCTTGACTATAAAGCCAGAACCATGTAGCCAAACTACCAAGTTCTACTGCTTGCTTGACCTGAACATGGCCCTCTCCTTCAATTATGTCTTCACCAGCTTTCTGTTTGCCATGGTTTCCTTCACTATCTGGAATTTGTTCTGTAGACCACACTGGCCTCACATTCAGAGATATCCCTACCTCTGCATTCCCATTGCTGGGATTAAAGGTATGCACCACCATGGCTGGCTCTAAGCATTTCTATAGTTCCTTTTCTTAAATTGGAAACTCAGCTGGGTAGGATCTTGCCTTGAGGTCACCAGTCCCTTTATTCCATTTCTTAACGTTTTTCTCTTTGAGCAGGGAATTTTACTCCATTCCTGGTGCCCCCTTTCTCCTCACTTTTTCTTGTTCAACTTGCTCCTTTTCACTATAAATCTTCATTAGACTAGCCAGAAATAACCACAGGACAGAGTGTATACTAGGCTTTTATGACATTTCCTCTGTCAACAGAATTAATCCAAAACTCTTCACTTTGGCCTCAGGCAGACTCTTTGACATGGGCAAAAAGCAGCTGCATTTGTCACCAAAATATCAGGATGATCTCTAGGCCACATACTAATATTCTTCTCTGGATACTTCTTAAATGAGACTCTACAGTTCAAATTATTCTCAGGACCACTGTCTTCCATGCTTCTACTAGTATGCCCATTAAGCATCACTTAAAGTATTCAACTGCTTTTCTAATCCATAGTCCCAAGGTCCATATTCCTTCAAACACAAGCATGGTCAGACTTATCACAGTTACCCCACTCCTATTACCAACTTCAGTCTTAGAGTTTCTTAGAGTGAAGAGACACCATGACCACAGCTACTCTTAAAAAGGGAAAAGGTTTAATTGGGGTGGTTTACATTCACAGAGGTTTAGCCCATTATCACCATGGTGTGAAATGGTAGTACACACAGATACAGTGCTGGTGAAGTAGCCAGGGTTCTACATCTTGGCTGGCAGGTAACAAGAAGTGGTCCTGTCTCATTGGGTGTAGCTTGAGCATATCTGAGATCTCAAATCCACCTCCACAGTGATACACTTCCTCCAAAAAGACCACACCTACTCCAACAAGGCCAGACCTCCCATCGTGCCACTCCATTTGGGTCATTTTATTTCAAACCACCACAGTTAAGCTGCAGTTTCTCCTAAGCCTGACCCTTATAGTCTTTTAGCCTCCTTTTCCTTCTCTTGTATATCCTAGGACTTTAAGGGGAAGAAGGGTTTGATAAAAATATCTTATTTGATGTATGTCTTGTAGAAACTCGACAAAGCATACTTTATCGGGATATCTGTCATTAAAGTGGCTGAACTCCAACAATTCCTTTAGCGTATATCTCTTTAAGACTGGGCTTTCTCTCAGTTTGAGAAGCTTCTACTCTACACCCAGCCTCTGTTCCTCAGTAGGCTATATTGCCTGCCTGTATCTGACTGGTTTACTGAAGTGTAAATATGTCACTTAGTCTTTTTTTTTTTTTTTTTTTTTTATGCATATAGAGTATTTTTTATTTAATTTTATATAACAAAGTCTAATTAAATGAAAACAAACATTTATACACAATATTTGGGAATTTGGGCGTCGTTCTTTCCAAACTACTTCCTGCTGGTAAGGGGCGCTGTCTTGGGGGATTCCAAGAAGATTCAGATATCCTAGCTGTAGTCTGTAGGGCTGTTTTGTCCAGCTGTTTGGAATGTAGGATCAGCTTGTACTCTGTTTCAGGCGGTCTGGTGTGATCAAACCACATTAGTCTGGAAGGAATCCACATCTTTTCATTTTCTGTGGAAACAAAAATAGAAATACTTTTCCCCAGTAACTTGTTCTTCAACTTAAATTTTGGAGTCAAAGCGTTTTTTTTTTTAATTATTTTACATGTCGATCCCAGTTCCCTCTCCCTCCCTCCCTCCCTCCCCCCAAGCCCTCCCCCCCCCCCCCCCCCCCCCCCCTTTTCCTCTCCTCCCCCCCCCCCCCACTCTCAACACCCCCCCCCCCCCCCCCCCCCCCCCAATACAATATGTGGGGGAATGCCATCCAGTTGGGGTCATGTAGATCTGACAGGTCCTGTGAAGTAGGGACTAGGGCTTCTCTCCTATCTCTAGAATAAGGCAGTTATCCCTCCATGGGGGATATGTTTGCAAAGTCCTTTTGTGCACCAGGGATACATCCTGGCTCCACTGTCTGAGGTCTCTTAGACTGCTCAGACCTTCTGGCTGAGACCCATATTCAGGGGGGTCCGAGTCAGACCCCTGTTGGCTTCCCAGCTATCAGTCTAGTGGCCCTTAGCTCCTCCTTGTTCAGGTAAGCTGTCTCTATGTACTTCTACCGCATGGTCTTGTCCTCTCCATCTGCTTCTGGGTTCTAGTTTGACTCAGTGTTTATGTATGGGTGTTTGCTCCTGTTTTCAACAGGCATTAGTTGAGGACTCCATGGAGAAGTTAGTTGTTGATCTCACTCTCCGGGAAGGGCATTTATGATAGCCTTTCCACGGAAGCTGAGATTGTTAGTTGGGAGCAGTCTTGTAGTTCCCTCGACCTTTCTTTGTGTTCAACTTTATCTTCAAACCAATATTGGCTCCCTCTTTTATGTTCTCTCTCTCTGTCTCTGTCTCTCTCTCTCTTTCCTATTTTCCATTCCTAACCAGGCTCAATCCTCCTGGTCGCACATGCCTTCCTCTCCTCCCTCTCATTTTCTCCTACTTCTCTCTCCATTAGCTGTCCTCCCCCACTATACCTGAGGTCTGGGGGACTTGTCCCTTCCCAGTTCTGTGAGGGACTTTATATGAATCTCTTAGAATACAACTTGTATCCTAGTTCCTCTGGTGATGTGAATTATAGGCTGGTGATCATTTGATCTAGGTCTAAAGTCCATATATGAGTGAGTACATACTGTGTTCCTCTTTTTGTGACTGGGTTACCTCATTCAGGATGGTTTCTTCAAGTGCCATCCACTTGCCTGCGAATTTCAAGATACCATTATTTTTTTCTGCAGAGTAGTATTCCATTGTGTAGATGTGCCACATCTTCATTAACCATTCTTCAATTGAAGGGCATCTAGGTTGCTTCCAGGTTCTTGCTATTACAAATAGTGCTGCTATGAACATAGTTGAACAGATGTCTTTGTTGCATTGATGTGAATCCTTTGGGTATATGCCTAAGAGGGGGATTGCCGGGTCCTGTGGTAAACTAATTCCCATTTTCCTGAGGAACCGCCATACTGATCTCCAAAGTGGCTGTATGAGTTTGCACTCCCACCAGCAGTGGAGGAGTGTTCCACTTTCTCCACATCCTCTCCAACATAAGTCATCACTGGTGTTTCTAATTTTAGCCATTCTGGCAGGGGTAAGATGGTATCTCAAAGTTGTTTTGATTTGCATTTCCCTGATAGCTAAGGATGTGGAGCATTTTCTTAAGTGTCTTTCAGCCTTTTTGATTTCCTCCATTGAGAATTCTTTCTTCAGTTCTGTACCCCATTTTTTAATAGGGTTATTTGGTGTTTTGTTGACTAGTTTCTTGAGTTCTTTGTATATTTTGGAGATCAGCCCTTTGTCGGATATAGGATTAGTGAAAATCTTTTCCCAGTCAGTGGGCTGCCGTTTGGTCTTGTCAACTGTGTCCTTTGCCTTACAGAAGCTTCTAAGTTTGAAGAGGTCCCATTTATTAATTGTTTCTTTCAGTGTTTGTGCCCCTGGAGTTATGTTCAAGAAGCGGTCTCCTATACCAATTTGTTCAAGGGTACCTCCTACTTTCTCTTCTAAGAGGTTCAATGTGGCTGGATTGATGTTGAGGTCTTTGATCCATTTGGACTTGAGTTTTGTGCATGGCGACAGACATGGGTCTATCTGCAGTCTTCTACACACCCTCATCCAATTGTGCCAGCACCATTTGTTGAAGATGCTGTCTTTGCCCCATTGTATAATTTTAGCTGTTTTGTCGAAAATCAGGTGTTCATAGGTGCGTGGATTAATATCAGGATTTTCAATTCGATTCCATTGGTCTACCTGTCTATTTTTATGCCAATACCAGGCTGTTTTCAGAACTATAGCTCTATAGTAGAGCTTAAAGTCAGGAATGGTGATGCCTCCTGATGTTCTTTTATTGTATAGGGATGTTTTGGCTATCCTGGGTCTTTTGTTTTTCCATATAAAGTTGATTATTATCCTTTCAAGGTCGGTGAAGAATTGTGGTGGGATTTTAATGGGGATTGCATTGAATCTGTAGATTGCTTTTGGTAAGATTGCCATTTTTACTATGTTTATCCTACCTATCCAAGAGCATGGGAGGTCTTTCCATTTTCTGGTATCTTCTTTAATTTCTTTCTTTAGAGTCACAAAGTTCTTATTATATAGATCTTTTACTTGTTTGGTAAGCGTTACACCAAGATACTTTATGTTGCTTGTGGCTATTGTAAAGGGTGATGTTTCTCTGATTTCTTTCTCTGCCTCTTTGTCGTCTGAAAAAAATAGGGCTACTGATTTTTTTGAGTTTATCTTGTATCCTGCTAGTTTGCTGAAGGTGTTTATCAGCTGTAGGAGTTCCCTGGTAGAGTTTATTGGGTTGCTTATGTAAACTATCATATCATCTGCAAATAGAGACAGTTTGACTTCTTCCTTTCCAATTTGGATGCCCTTGATCTCCTTTTGTTGTCTTATAGCATTAGCTAGAACTTCTAGTACGATATTGAAGAGATATGGAGAGAGAGGACAGCCTTGTCTTGTTCCTGATTTTAGAGGAATTGGCTTAAGTTTCTCTCCATTCAGTTTGATGTTGGCAGTTGGTTTGCTGTATATTGCTCTTATTATGTTTAGGTATGTTCCTGTTATCCCTGACCTCTCTAATACCTTTATCATGAAAGGGTGTTGAATTTTATCGAAGGCTTTTTCTGCATCTAGGGAGATAATCATATGGTTTTTCTTTTTCAATTTGTTTATATGGTGGATCACGTTGATAGATTTTCGTATGTTAAACCATCCCTGCAATCCAGGTATGAAGCCTACTTGATCATGGTGGATGATTTCTCTGATGTATTTTTGAATTCGGTTTGCCATTATTTTATTGAGTATTTTTGCATCGATGTTCATCAGGGATATTGGTCTGTAGTTTTCTTTCTTAGTTGTGTCTTTGTGAGGTTTGGGTACCAAAGTTATTGTGGCCTCATAAAAAGAGATTGGCAATAAACCTTCTGTTTCTATCTTGTGGAACAGTTTGAGGAGTAGTGGTATTAGTTCTTCCTTGAATGTCTGGTAGAATTCTGCACTGAATCCATCTGGCCCTGGACTTTTTTTCGTTGGAAGGCTTTCGATGACTGCTTCTATTTCATTTCGGGTTATAGGTCTATTTAAGTTGTTTGTCTGTTCTTGATTTAATTTTGGTAAGTGATAGTTATCCAGAAACTTGTCCATTTCCTTTGAATTTTCAATTTTTGTGGAATACAGATTTTCGAAGTATGACCTGAAAATTGTCTGGATTTCCTCTGTGTCTGTTGTTATGTTCCCCATTTCGTTTCTGATTTTATTAATTTGCATGTTCTGTCTCTGCTTTTTCGTTAATTTGGATAAAGGTTTATCAATCTTGTTGATTTTCTCAAAAAACCAACTCTTTGTTGCATTGATTTTTTGTATTGTTTTCCTGGTTTCTATTTTGTTGATTTCAGCCCTCAAGTTGATTATTTCCTGGCATCTGCTCCTGCGGGGTGAATTCGCTTCTCTCTGTTCTAAGGTTTTCAGTTGCGCTGTTAATTCATTTATGTGACTATCCTCTGTTTTCTTCATATGGGCACTTAGTGCAATGAACTTCCCTCGTAGCACTGCTTTCAAGGTGTCCCATAAGTTCGGGTATGTTGTATCCTCATTCTCGTTGAATATTAGAAAGTCTTTAATTTCTTTCTTTATTTCTTCTTTGACCCAGGAGTGGTGCAATTGCACATTGTTAAGTTTCCATGAGTTTGCAGGTTTTCTGCTATTTGTATTGTTGTTGAATTCCAATTTTAAAGCATGGTGGTCCGATAAGATACAGGGGACTATTTCTATTCTCTTGTATCTGTTGAGGTTTGTTATGTCTCCTAGTATGTGGTCGATTTTAGAGAAGGTTCCATGTGGAGCAGAGAAGAAGGTATATTCTTTTGTCTTTGGATGGAATGTTCTATAGATGTCTGTTAGCCCCAGTTGAGACATAACTTCTGTTAATTCTTTTGTTTCTTTGTTGAGTTTCTGATTTGTGGTCCTGTCTAGTGTTGAGAGTGGTGTATTGAAGTCTCCCACTATAAGTGTGTGAGGTTTTATATGAGCTTTGAGTTTTAGTAGTGTTTCTTTTACGAATGTGGGTGGCTTTGTATTAGGGGCATAGATGTTCAGAATTGAGACTTTGTGTTGATGGATTTCTCCTGAGATGAATATGAAATGACCGTCTTCATCTCTTTTGACTAGTTTTGGTTTGAAGTCTAGCTTGTTAGATATTAGGATAGCTATGCCTGCTTGCTTCTTATTTCCATTTGATTGGAAAATCTTTTCCCAACCCTTTACCCTGAGGTAATGTCTATCTTTGGAGCTAAGATGTGTTTCTTGTATGCAGCAGAAGGATGGATTCTGTCTTCGTATCCATTCTGTTAATCTGTGTCTTTTTATAGGTGAGTTAAGACCATTAATGTTGAGGGTGAGTAAGGACCATTGATTGTTGATGGTTGTTTGATTTAGGTTTGTTGTTGGCAGTGGTATTGTGAATATATTTGTTCTGCTTCACCCTAGGTTTCTGGTGTAGTTGGATTATCTGTTGCCTACATTTTTGTGGGCGTAGTTACCTTCCTTGGGTTGGAATTTTCCTTCCAATACT
The DNA here is from genome assembly GCF_943737965.1 of Phodopus roborovskii. Taxonomy (NCBI): domain Eukaryota; kingdom Metazoa; phylum Chordata; class Mammalia; order Rodentia; family Cricetidae; genus Phodopus; species Phodopus roborovskii. The sequence goes on along the minus strand of NW_026126470.1, from coordinate 11,449,145 downwards.
TTCTGTAGGGCTGGATTTGTAGATACATATTGGGAAAATCTGGTTTTGTCATTGAATATCTTGTTCTCTCCATCTATATTGACTGAGAGTTTTGCTGGATATAGTAGCCTAGGCTGGCATCCGTGTTCTCTTAATACTTTTAGAACATCTATCCAGGACCTTCTGGCCTTGAGGGTTTCCATGGAGAAGTCAGGTGTAATTTTGATAGGTCTGCCTTTATATGTTACCTGTCCTTTTTCCTTCGCTGCTCTTAATATTTTTTCTTTATTCTGTATGCTATGTGTTTTGATTATTATATGTCGAGGGGTCTTTTTTCCTTTGGTCCAGTATATTTGGGGTCCAGTATGCTTCTTGTACTTTCATGGGCATGTCCTTCTTCAGATTTGGAAAGTTTTCCTCGATGATTTTGTTGAATATGTTTTCAGCTCCTTTGAGCTGGGCTTCCTCACCTTCCTCTATGCCTATTATTCTTAGGTTTGGCCTTTTCATGGTGTCCCACATTTCCTGGATATTGTGTGTTAAGGATTTGTTGGATTTATGGTTTTCTTTGGTCGATGAATCTATTTCTTCTAGTTTATCTTCTGCGCCTGAGATTCTCTCTTCCATCTCTTGAATTCTATTGGTTATGCTTGTGTCCGTGGTTTCCGATTTTTTGCCCAGCTTTTCAATTTCCAGCTTTCCTTCCATTTGTGTTGCCTTTATTTTCTCAATTTCGGTTTTCAAATCTTGAACCGTTTCCTTCACCTGGTTAATTGTTTTTTCTTGGCTTTCTGTACTTTCCTTAAGGAATTTGTTCATTTCTTCCACTTTTTTGTTTGTTTTTTCCTCTATTTCTTTAAGGGATTTTCTCATATCTTCTTTGAGTGCCTCTATCATTTTTATGATGGTGATTTTTAAGTCGTACCCTTCTGCTTCCTCTGCTTTGTTGTTGTGTTCCATTCTAGTTGGTGTAGATTCCCTAGATTCTGGTGGTGTTATGTTTGTCTTTCTGTTGTTAGGTGTTCTCTTGTATTGCCTTCTTCCCATAGTTTCTTCCTGTAGGTGTTGGTGGTGTCTCTTCCCTCTCTCTATGGTCCTTCCCAGATGGGCTTATGTGGATCAAAGATTCAATGTCTGTATCTCTGTGTGGTCCAAGCTCTCTAGGAGGCTTCTCTCTGGCCAATAGCCTGCAGAAGAGGATGAGGGCTGGACTGGAACTTGAGAAGGTTTTGCAGGGTAGTGGGATCTCACTGGAAACTGGCGCTCTCCAGCTGAGACCTCGTTCTTTGGCAGGGGCCTGGATTTGTGGGTCAAGGATCTTGCCTGCAGGAACTCCAAGTGGACCCGCAGAGATAGGCGGATCTCTGGGAGGGGCCTGGGACTCCAGCAGAGGACTGGAGGCGGGGTCAGGGACCAAGCCGGTGGAAATTACAGGTGGTCCCACGTGGATAGTCAGGTCTCCTTTGTTCGGAGTTGCTCCAAGAGGTCTCCGAAGTAGGGTGGACTGTTGGCTCCACCCTCTGTCCCAGTGCTCAACCAGAGCGGCAGGACCGTAGGTGGGGTAGGGCACAGGGTGGGGGGGGGGTAGGCTGGAGGTTGGGATGGGTGGGGGTGTATCAGAGCTCCAAGGGTGCTCTCAAAGGGGACCGGAGACAGGAGCAGCAGGATCAGGGGCCAATCCAGGGAGTTCAGGCGGGGGGAGGGGGGAAAAGAGGTTGAAGGGGACAGGCAGCCCCGATTGGGCCCAGACTCACCTCTGGCCAATAGCCGGCAGAAGAGGACGAGGGCTGGGCTGGAACTTGAGAAGGTTTTGCAGGGTAGTGGGATCTCACTGGAAACTGGCGCTCTCCAGCTGAGACCTCGTTCTTTGGCCTCACTTAGTCTTTTGAAATGCCACTTTCAACACCAGTTTACTATTAGAAGAAGGTTTTTTGTTTGTTTGTTATATATATATATATATATATATATATATATATATATATATATATTATTTTTTCTTATTTTACATCCCATTCCTCCTCCACCCCCACCCCCTACTCCACAGGGAGGGTGATGCCTTCCAGGAGGGATCATCAAAATCTGTCAAGTCATTTGGGGTAGGGACTATGCCCTCCCTCCTGCCTCTAGGTTAAGGGAGTATCCCTCCATGGGGAATGTGCTCCCAAAATCTTTTTGTGCACCAGGGATACATCCTGGTTCCACTGTCAGAGGTCCCTTAGACTGCCCAGGCCTTCTAACCAAGACCTGCATAGAAGAAGGTTTTGAAAGTGTAAAGAAAGGTCACCAAAGCATTCTTTCAGTAGTTGGTTCTTATGTCAACTTCTTTACTCTAAACAGCTAGAAACAGTGGCCTGCTTGAATTAAATTTTAGTGATAATTGTCTTTCATCTAAAACAACATTAAATTATCTGTTCAACCAATGACATTTACTTTCAAAATGGTACTGGAAATGTCTAGTGCTATTCATAGAATACATCTTATCACAGCCACATATTTAGATTTTATTTTCTGAAGACTATACTTTCAGGGATCATTTCTATAGTTAGTTACTAGATTTTATTTTCTGGTTTCTTTTTCCTTTTGATAAGTTTATATGACTAGATTTGGTCTACAAAATTATGAACAGAAGCAACATGAGTCAATTTGGCTCCAGAACATTTAACTATCATAGTTGGACTTTCATGGACTGTCTTTGCTGATGCCACCCTGATTGACAGCTCTCTAGACTGTGGCTGTACTGGCTACCAGCCCAGTACCTAAAAGTCAGTTAAAAGTAAAATCTCCCAACTAAGAATCCAAGCAATAGTGGAAAGGCTACCTTAAATGTCCTTCCCCAATACTGAGATTGATGACTACCTTATATGCCATCCTAGAGTCTTCATCCAGTAGCTGATGGAAGCAGAAGCAGCTAAGCACTGATCCGATCTCCTGGAATCCAGTTGTAGAGAGGGAGGAGTGAAGACCAGGCTGGAGAAACCCACAGAAACAGCTGACCTGAACAAGGGGGAACTCATGGACCCCAGACTGATAGCTGGGAAACCAGCATAGGACAGACCCAGAACCCCTGAATATGGGTGTCAGTTAGGACTGGGCAGTCTATGGGGCCTCTGGTAGTGGATCAGTATTTATCCCTAGTTTACAAATGGACTTTGGGATCCCATTCCACATAGAGGGATACTAGACACATCGAGGAGAGCCTAGGCCCTGCTCTAAATGATAAGACTGACATTGAAAAATCCCCCATTGAAGGCCTCACCCTTCCTGGGGAGCAGAAAGTAGATAGGATAGGGGGTCAATGGGGAGCAGAGGAGGAGGAGAGGGAGAAGGAACTGGGATTGACATGTAAAACAAGATTGTTTCTAATTTAAATTTAAAAAATCTTTTTTAGAAAAGCAAAATCTTCAGCTGAACTGACCTGACCATACAAAATAGTAAACATTATGTTAGACTCAACAATCCTAGGCTTGTTTATTCCCACTGCATAAACAATCCTGTATCCATTGATGTATGCAAGAATTACAATTGAGGACTGCCAAGCTGGCTTAGTGGGTAAAGGTGTTGGCTGTCCAGGCTGACAATCTAAGTTCATTCATGGAAACAACATGGTTGAAAATAGAGAACTAACTCTAACAAGTTGTCTTTTAACCCCACACATCAGTAACATAAATGAGTAAAAGGAGCATATATATATATATATATATATATATATCAGCTAAAAAGTATTAAAGAAAAAAGAATTATCTTCCACTTAATCCTTAATAAAACTCAATGGAAGAACCTAATTAAGCTTAAATTTTAGATTCTTAACATTGAACTTGGACTATGCTATTCCATAGAAAAAATTTTGAATTCTATTTTCTCAAGTGAGGAACCAAAAATTTAAAAAAGTTGAGGTTTAATAATCTTGGATTGGCTCCATTGTCTTCCTCAGGATAATAAAAACGTACTTGGTCATATGAATATCAGTACTTTATAATTCATCAAAAATAATGAGATTTCTCAATTATTACAACCATAGAAAAATTGTAATTAAGTGTTCTGTGTAGGAAACACTGATGTAACAAAATAGAAGTCTTTGGCAATTGTTTGTAGTGCAGCAATAAGCCACAGGAAAATGCACTTTTAATTCATACACAGTGTTCATATAAATGGCAAGGACATGCTAGTAAAGTATAGTTCACTATTGGTTTTCTTTTTGTTCTTACTTCATACTGAAAGAAAAGATTTGGAGTTAATTTTTTCAGGAAATTTTGTTATGGAGTAGGCAGTTAAGTAGGAAGGGACATTAAAATGGAGACGAGTTACAAGATCAAGCATGTTACATACAGAAAAATATCTAACAAGAGTAGAAAGATGAAATGTAAGATTCAATAATATGTGTAGGATTTTCCATTGCCATCATGCATAAAATTAGAGCAATAAAGTCAAAGCATTATTAGTAATGAGGAAACTGGATTTTCAGTGCAACTAACTGATGAGATGATGTGAAGGTAATTGGTCATGAGACTGTTTAGCATTAGCAATTCATTGGCTATTTTAAAAATTGCTTTTCCATAATTAAATTATACAAAATCATTGTTTTATTACTGTGTGTCATATTAAAGAAAACATAACTATTTCAAACAGAATAGGCTATTACTTCCTAACAATAGCATTAAAAGTAGAATTTATTCTTTGCTTTGTCACTGGCATTGACACATATCAGTCCCAATAAATGCTTTTTAAAAATAATTTATTTATGGTTGTGTGGGTGTTAGGCCTACGTGCATGTTTTTGCTGCATATGTGTATAGGACTGGCAGAAGCAAGGGGATCATATTCCCTGAGACTGGATTTACAGACAGCTGTGAGTTACCATTGTAGGTTCTGGAAATTAAACCCACAACCTGTAAAAGAGTAGCCAGTGTTTTTAAGTGTTGAGACATCTCTTTAGCTCCTGTTCAGTTAAATAATTGTTAATGGATAAAACAATTCACATATAATATGCATGAGACTCTAGAAAAATACAAAGGATTGTTTTCTATATGAAGACTACAATACGAGTATAAATTGGGAGCAATGGCTTGGCAGTTAAAAGCAAGGGCTGCTCTTCCAGAGCACTGGGTTCAATCCCAGCATCCACATGGCAGCTCACAAGTATTTGTAACTCCATTCCTACGAAAACCTCTCACCCTCTTCTAGACTTTGATGGTACCCCAGGCTTACGGTTCACAGATACACGTGCAGGCCAAATACCAGTACACACAAAATAATTAGATAAGGTTTAGTATTGGCATAAATATATTTATTAAACACAGTACTTATTAATGTGAAATAAACTGCATGCATACAACCAAAAAAGAACTCTTATTATAAATTTAACATGTTACAAATTATTAAATAATCATTAATGAACATCAAATAGAAAATGAGCCAACAATATGTATAAATTACTTTGGGCATAGAAGATGGTTTCAATTGCTGACTCACTTTTAGAAACTGCCTTTACTTTCTTCTATAATGGGTGAAAACATTTAAGAAACATTAAAATATGGGAACACTTGTTATTGAATTAACACTTGAGAAATTTAGTGTTTAGGATTAGACTCCAAATGAGAGAGGCCTGAGAAATCCTTTCCTTTCTTTCTTTGTGCTCGAAGAGTTCCTATAAAAAGCTGTGAAGGGTAAATGACTCAGAAAAGAGCTAACTCTACTTCTTCAGAAGTGGGTCTAGGAAGCAGAAATATAACGGCACAATCATATTCTTCTGTCCTTGCAATAATTGGTGTTTATATGCTTATTGTGTGGCTTTGTGTACTTAAGCATTTGCTGAAAGAGCCAGTTTCTTATCCTCTTTTTGCCACCAGAGTCCTTGCCTATTGTCAGCAGCAAGAGACTCTGCGTTAACTGTTATAGAGTAAATTAATGACAGTGCCATTTGGGCCATTTAGAATGAATCAATAGAGAAATTCGGAGACATTTAGCTGGCATAATTATTTCCTACCCAAGTTTTTATGTTGTAAGAACTTACTAGTCCGTTCCTTCTTCTTCCTTTAGAGTTGAAGAAAACCTATAGATGGCATGTTAAGAAAAAGAATAAAAGATATAAAATATTCTTTTTCATTTTTCTCATTCATTAAAACAACATGTCAATATGCCTGCTTGAGTGATAAAAATACATAGAAGTTATAACTTAGGATAGCCATTTGGGCCTATGAATTTAATTTAATATAACTGAACTGAATTGTACATCATCTAAATATTTCCTATGTGGCATTGACCATACTTTAAAAACCTTTTTTTTACTTTTAGTTAGAACAAATACCATAATCTTTTAAGTTGTGTAAGTGGGACATATCTATTTTTACCCATATGATCATTAAAACTTTGGAATATATTTTATGACAGGAAATACAATCCACATTGTTTTAAGAAAAACTGTAGATGTTTGAGAAAAATATTCAAAAGCAAGATGATTTGCTACACTTGACATAAAATGTTTCTGAGTTACAGCAGACACAGAAGACGGTACCGTGCACCATTCTGTATATTATTAGGGTAGAACTGGTGAATCTTTATTAAAGGGCAAGATCAGACTCTTAAGGAGAATGCCAGCTAAAGTAAAGTAAAGCAGTACTTAGGTGCAAGGAAAAGGGCAGAAAAACACAAGAGCGAGCACAGCCAGGGCAGGAAGTGCACGCATTAGACATAATCTCAGAGCTAAAAATAGACACTTTCCTGAAGCAAATACAGAATTAATCAAAAGAGTGACATCTAATTACAGGAAAGTCCCGAGCTAATAAATATAGAGGTCTAAGAAAAATAAGAAAATTAACATTTAATCTGAAAGGGTTAAAGTTTGCCAGGATTCTCGTAGAAATAGAAATGTTCTTTCCTGGCCATAATGAATCAAGCCTAAGGTCCAAAGCTGTTAAGGACCAAGGACAAAGGCAACTCAAGAAAACCACATGGGTTTCTCCCCCTCATCCTACTTGTCTAGACTCATACAGCTGAAAATGAGTTTAGAAACAATGCAGCTCAACTCCATCATTCCCCAGATAAGAAAATTGGTGAACAGAGATATTACATCTTTTCCAGTCACCTTGTTAATAAGCAGTAAAGTTAGCTTAGACTCAGAGTCTGCGCAGAGAAATGTGTAGACTTAAATACTCAGAGTAGTGTGAGCGACTGTTTTCGTATGAAGTGGGTGGCTCAGTAGGTATCTGTGTACATGTATAGGCAAAAGCAGGGCTTTCTAAACAACATATTCAAACCAAACTTTTAACAGATTGTCTATGGGATCCCACAGAATTGGCTCCAGTTAGGGTCAGAAAATGTTTACCTGCTATGCTCCTACAAGATGAAACAACAAAGATATCTGTCCTAAGATGTGAATGCAACAGGAAACTTGGCCTAAGGTATGTCCACAACATGCCCTGCCTAAACAACAGAACACTTAACTCACAATATAGTTACTTGAGGTTTCAGATATTGAAGAGATAATGATACTCTATTCCTTGTATCATTGGAAAGGAAGGGTTTTTTGTTTTGTTTTGCTTTGTTAGTTTTTTGCTTCCTGCCCTTTCAAGGTGGGGGGGGGACTTTAAGCATTAAACTTGGGTGCATTCAGTATTTACTGAATGCCCTCCCTACTCTGTCTCATCTCTTGTATGCTTCTATCCTCAATTTTCATTCCCCTTCTCAAGTAGCAAGCTGGATTAGCTGGGGACCAGACAGTTGTCTCAATGTAAAAGGACCCCTCCTAATTCTGTTGTTTATGCTTTGAAATAATCAGAAGACAGCTGTCCAGGCCCAAAGTCCTCTACAGATGGTTGTTTTGCTTATTAAGCAACATTCAATGTTTGTTCTTTGTGGTTTTTGAAAAGTATTTTTGAAATTTATTTCTTATTTCTTATTTTGTCCTTTTTAATATGTAAGTGTTTTTGGTTTTTTGTTTGTTTGTTTTGCAGTTGAGGGCCCTTTCTTATTATTTAGTATATCTGTTTCGTTGTGTGTTTCTGTTGGCAATTAGAGTTCCTAAAATGACTGTTTTATTCATTTTAATTGACAAAATTTGGTCAAAAAATAGAATATATACAAGCTGAACTACTTTTGAGAGGTAATGAGAAGTAATAAGTCGTGGGAAACTCGTGTTACTTTTAGAGAATATTTGACTGTCCATGAGGAATTAATACAAACAGGAACCAAATGTCACTTTTTAAGTGACAGTATAAGACTCAAGGGCTTCTAAAATGACCTATGCAAACAGCACAGGGAATTAAAGGAGGGAAGATGAACATATATTTGAAAGTGGTGTATTGTTTTCTTTTGTTTTTAGACTGCAACCCAACTAGGATATATTGAGAGTTGTGACAGACCTCGCAAGTTCAGTGCCACATTCTGGATTAACAGTGGGAACAATTCTTAGATTTGTATCAATTTCCATTTCCCCCTGTGCAAAGTTTAGACTACGTTCTTGGACAACATTAATCACACCTATAGACATGTCAGTGTTTGCTGCTGCAGGACCCTAAGGACCCTACATGGTAAATCCCTGCACTGGCTTCTTATCTCCTGTCTGTCAACACCAGATTCAATCTGCAGAAGCTTTCAGCTTTCACTCCATTTTCCAGGTATGCTTATACAAGATACAGGATCCAGACCTCTCTGTCACCCCCCTGCCCAATTTAAGCTGCTGTTATGATAAATTTTAGGACCAGATGACTTTTATTTTAGACACAGATTTCCCTAGAAAGGAATCTGAAACACTTGGACAGGTTTTAATGGACTTGTGGGGTGGGGGAAGGGACCAGCACTGGGATGGAGCTTAGTGTGCTAAACATGTTAAAGTGACTGCTCTACCACCGAGATTCAGCCCCAATCCCTTTGACCAAATGTTGAACAAAATCTCACTATTTCTCTGTGGATCCTTCTCCTCCTCCTTCTTCTTTCTCTTCCTTTTCTTTTTCTTCTTCTCCCTCATCTCTCTCTCTCTCTCTCTCTCTCTCTCTCTCTCTCTCTCTCTCTGTCTGTCTGTCTCTCTCTCTCCATCCTACTACATAATTCAACTTTGTTGAAGTTTGTTGAAGGATCTGTAGTTGAAGCTCAGCACGGACAACATAGCAAGACCCCCAGCTCCAAACAGGATAAAACATTGACACAATTTTTCCTGAAATATTTCCATGGTTTTCTGTTTTACCGTTATTTGGGGGGCTTTATTATCTATCTTATCACATAGGCATAAAGCATGTCCCTCCTGGAAAAAGGACTTCAAGGCAGCAAAGTCCTAAAATGGAGAAGGCTGCAAGCAGAGGAGAAACATTCCCAGGTTCCCAACCTGTAGACAAGAGGCTTAACAACCACTGTTAAGTTCATTATTAACTGAGTCCTTTTTTTCTTCCAGAAATAACTTATCTGGGAATATGTGAGAAGGTCTTGAGACTTTTGAAACATCAACTCTAACACAAACTAAAAATACACGGTGTCATTTATTCAAATTTAGTTATGTCAACCAAACCTCAACCAGCTTTCTCCTCACACTGTACCTCCCTACTAACAAGGGACTTTAAAGAGCACACTTTGCTCTCCCTGGGTGGGCTTAATGTTTTACTTTAGATCCCACCACACACTTTTATTAAACTCTTCTATCTAACTCCATTCATCTTTCAAGCATGTTCCTCTCTTCCCTAAACCTGGCAGTCTGTATGCTTCCCCTTCTCTCACATCAAGCAATTCCTCCTGAAGCTGTTTCAGTGTTACTACTTTTTTGATTCTGTAATCTCTTCCCCATATCCTGTGCTGGTTCAGGCTCATGTTGTTTTATGAGCTATAATGATACGCACTCCTTATGAAATGTTATGACTTTTGTCCTTCCTCATGTCATAGACCCTCTGGTTTAATTTTCCTAAGCAGAGCTCTGCCAATTCTTGTCTTTATATGGTGTTCCAACTTTTGTCTTTGTTGAACTTGCTTATTTCTACAATTCTTTCTTCAAATATACAAATTTCATGACACACGTGCACTGAAACTTTCACATCACTCTTCCTTGTTTTTTTATAGCTCGTTGTGACCACTTTACAACGCTCCCTTTTCTCCGTTTACAAGAACAAGTTTACACTCCTTAATTATATTCTAAACCTCCTTTTCGCAACCTTCAAATCCACTACCATAACCCGTAGAGTTTGATACATGGTGATACAGAATAATTCTTTGAAAACTCAAAATATTACGTGATATCACAGCAGATTCAATTTCGGACAGGAGACTCAGATCTTGAATTAGGATAGAGGATCTCTACACACACACACACACACACACACACACACACACACACACACACACACCATGAACTATTGTGCATTATAGAAAAACAAATTCCCTGAGTGAAGATTTTCCTTGACAGGAGACAAGTCCAAGTGATTATAAAGAAATTTCACTGTAGAGATCTAGAAAAATGAGAGTTTAAAAATATATACAGAGATGAAGTAGATAAAGCATCCTGCAGTCAGGTCAGGAGACTCTGACTGCTAGCCTCATCTTAAACTCTCATAGGTCGAGGTTTTTGTAATTTTTATGGCCTTCTGTTGGTATTGCATAAAATTAGCACTTAAGGCTCAGTGATTGCCAGTCTCTTCTAGCATTAAAATTTTGTGCCTATAAAGAAATAATGGGTTCCTCTCTGGTTTTGGGCAATTAGTGACATTAAAAAAAAAAAAAAAAAAGCTGTGCTTAAAGAAGATAAAAAAGAAATCAAAAGATTTTTTAAAAAAAAATCACTGAAAATATAAAATTGTAGAAGTTTTACTATTTCATCTAAGTAAAATATCTAATTTATATAGAGATCTGTAATCATATAAATAGTCCTCATTTTTATCAGTCAATCATTTATACTTTGTGAACAACGACAATTCTTTATACAGAACTATAATTGTCTTTGAGGACAGAACCCTAATTGTCTTTGAGGAGGTCAGGAGTGTTATGCAGACCCACACTCAAACCAACTCATACAAATGAGGTTCTATCTTTGATTTTTAAATGCCTCAAGGCAAATAGCACAGTCTTTTCCTGGCTCAAATAGATCCAATTACCTCTAATGACCCTGTTACATTTTATTGAATATCTTTGATGCAGGTGCTTTTGCGTAAGTCTAAAGTCGGACTTTATAATGTTTTGTGAGAACTCATGGGCAAAATGAACAAAAATTAGTGGGCTTTCTTCCACATTACTCATCTGTTCCATTGTGTTTCCTACTGTTCGAATAGATGAATAAGGCACCCTGGGACTCAGAGAATTTATAAAACAGTACAAGTCAACTAACATTATTTTGAGCTACTGTATATTAACCCGAGAGCTTCACCCATGGCTGGTAAGTTCTCTACTCCAAGCTACAGCTGAAGCTTAGAATGAACTTCAAAAAGATAAGAACAGATCCATACGTGTGATGAGTATTCAATAAATGGTTGCTGGTAAATCAAATAGCCCAAGAATTTCACAGTGGCAGAGGATAATGTAAAAATAATCTTAGGGTTTTCGGTAAAACTTCATAGGAAAGTTGTATTTAGGCATTAAAATTAAGTTAATAATAGGAGAAGTTTTTGGAAAGTTATTTGGCCTATGAATAACAGAAGCTAGAGATCTGGAAAGGAACTACATACTTTTGAAGCAGAGGAGACCCAAGTACCCTAGATAAACAGAATAGTAGGGCAAGGTAGAGAGGGTAAATAAATGGCTAAAAAATTGTTTTGTTTAGTTGTGATTAGTCTTGCTATATTTATTCGTGGCTATCCTGCTATTTCTATGTTAGCTCAGACTCTCCTTAAACTTGGAGCAATCTTTCTGCCTCAGCCTCCTTCCTAAATTTTCTGGAAGTAGAGGCATGTGCCACCTCTCCCAGCTTCATTTAGGACTTGAAAGTAATATATATATATATATATATATATATATATATATATATATATGTGTGTGTGTGTGTGTGTGTGTGTGTGTGTGTGTGTGTGTGTATATATATATATATATATATATATATATATATATATACATATATGTGTGTGTGTGTATGTATATATATATATATGTCACTAAGGACTTGAAAGTTACATATATACATATGTATGTATGTATATGCATAGATATTATAATAAATATTTCTGCTTTCCCTTTTAGCCACCGTACCTCAGTATGAGTTGGAGGTAGGAAATATTCTCAATGCTTAGGGAGACATGCACAAATACACATGAAAAGCAAAACAAAAACAAAGTACATCAGCCTTTCATTTCTCATCACTTGGGGCAGATTCTAGAATCAAATGGATTGGTTAATGTACTCTTCAGTGAGCTCTGGAGGGGGAATTGGAAGAAGGACTTGGTGATGCTCAAACAGTTTTTCTAGACTTCCCATTCAAGCATGCTTGAGTTTTTATTGTCACTTGATTTACAACCACTACAGAAAAGGTAACATAGTTTATAGTAGGACATTATCCAAAGCACATTAGAAAAGTATTTTTCCTTAACACATAAGAAAATGTTAGATTTCTATTACTGACTATGATTTGCACAAAAGTCATGCCAGGAAAAACATTATTTCTAATCATCAAGAATAAAAGTCCTTTTCAGACAATGTAATCATTAAACTACTTAATATTTCATGTGGAATTATATTCGTTTTACTTGATCAAGGGTGATATAGTGCCCACGTATGTTAGCAATGAAAGTAAATATTAAATGTTTACTGAACCTAAACTCTTAGTGTAAAAAGATGTAAGCCTGACCTATATTTTAAAGCTTTAACTGTTACTACATGTAGATCAGTGTATTATAATGATCAAATGAGTATTATTTGTTATGCAAATACATTTATAGATTGAAAATAATAAATGCCTGTTATAACTATTGAGAAAATACAGAACATTGCTTTGTTGCAAATTGTATGCCAGCGCTCTCAAATAAGGTCCTTTGTACTTTCTTGTTCCTATGGGGTAAGTGGTCTGTGATTTCCAACTGCATTTATGTTCAATTTGGCCATTGTTTCCACATCAGCCAATGGGATACAAGCAGACAAAGCACATGAATGGTTATAAATGTACCTGTGATCCTGATGAGCATGTGGTTTTGTCATCTCCCATGAGAAGAACATGTGGAACTAGATGGAACAAATATAAAACCATGCCTGTTCAGTTAAGCATGGTTCAATCTTGGGTGAGGCCAGCTGACATTCTGTAATCCAGATGTTCCATAGCTGAACTGATGAGTGAGGAAGAGTTTTATTTCTGTTATCCATTTATTATTTTTTTTTTTTTGGTGCTGCTAATTATCCATCACATTTCAGAGTCTGATAGTTGGGAAACCAGCATAAGACTGACCCAGACTGCCTGAATGCCCTGTTAGGAAGACTGGGCTGTCTATGGGGCCTCTGGGAGTGGATCAGTATTTATCCCTAGTATACGAATGGACTTTGGGAGCCCATTCCACATAGAGGTTGACTCTCTCAGCCTAGACACACAGGGAGGGCCTAGGCCCTGCTCCAAATGATATAACAGACTTTGAAGACTCCCCATGGAAGGCCTCACCCTCCCTGGGGAGCAGAAAGGGGATGCAATGGGCATTGGCAGGGAACAGGAGGGTGCAGGAACTGGAATTGACATGTAAAACAAGCTTTTTTTCAAATTTAAATTAAAAAATTATCAAAAAAGCACATTAGGACACATTTTTAAAATTAATTTTTATTTAAATTAAAAATAATCTTATTTTACATGCCAATCCTAGTTCCCTCTCCCACCGGCCCCCCTACTGTCCCCACCCAACCCCCATCCACTCCTCAGGGAGGGTGAGGCCTCCCATGGGGAATCATCAAAGTCTGTCACTCATTGGGGCAAGACCCAGGCCTTAACCACTGCAAGTATCCAGGCCCAGAGAGTAACCCTCCATAGGGAATGGGCTCCCAAAGCCCATTGTGCACTAGGGATGAATACTGGTTAGAACACATTAAAAAAAAAAAAAAAAAACTACAAGAAATCTGTACATCATCTTAAAAGATTTTACTCCTTAAAATACTATTTTGTAGATTTCCTTGTGTTATCTTTAAGTGCAGGATTAAAAAATGGCTTTCCTATTTAGGTAATTCATCACCTATCCTTTGCAATCTCTTTATAATTTAGTTATTAAGGACTGTGGAGCAGTGCACAAATTAACTTTGTTCTACTAAGGACCTGCTTAGCATACATGGCAAAAATATCTACGGAAGTTTCATAACTTTAACTCTCTGTACAAATCTCCCTTCACCAGGGGAAGCTCCAATGTCATATGAGGATTTGCTTCAGGATCAGAATCAATGGGATGAATTTCTCAATTTTAATGATGGCCCATACTATTTAAATAGTCTCATCTGAATTTTTGGCGTGAATATATATCCATATATATTTGAAAAGTTGTATAATTACACAGTGAATATTTCCAATTTAGATGTCAGGAACATCTTGTCAAAAGCCAAGAATTGTGAGTAAGTAGATGAAAATAGTTTAGTTCATAAGTTACCCTATTTTATTTGGCCTACTTTTCCAAAAACAAAACAAAACAAAAAAGAAGCAATTTCCTTTAATAGATAATGTAGTAATTATTGAACTGTTAGTCTGTTAAAATGTTATTTCACAATTAGATACCAAAAGAATAAAACAAAACAAAATCATAATAAGGTGAGAAACTAAAGAAAGCTGAAACTCAAGCCTTTCCGCGTACCAGTCAATCAATTGCATAATAGTCTCATTAATTCAGCATTCATGTTATCCATCTATAATTTTAGTTTTTGTTAAGGGAAAAAGGTTATTGCTAAAAATGTTTTCAATATCTATTTTTAGAATACTTGTTAAGGTTTCCACACTACAGTTTACATCTAACATAAAATTGATTTAGGAAAGTCTGTTTTTAGTTAACTCTAATTCATGAATGGAAAATGAAGTCATGATAGCTAGAAAAGTATAGATTTATGTCTGCATGTTTTCTCAGATTTTAAATGCTATAGTTTATTTTTTCTTTTTATAGGATTATAGGTCACGTCTAGCTATCCTCCCACTAAGTACAAGTATTGACTAATTTTTACAATTAAACATATATAATTTTGAAAACTAAAACATCACATAAAACAAGGCAATTAGATACAATGAAGACAAACTCAGTTAATACGAAGAGAATGCCAGAGACTTACTTAAACTCTTGCTTTGCACATTATTGAAGCTTTGTATTATTTTCTGGGAAGCCTCTGGAAATTTCCCACATAGTCACAGACCTGTGGAAAGCCCAATTAGTTCTTCAGCTTTAGCAGTGTCTATTTTTTCATGAGAAGTAACTATAAACAATTCTGCAGCAAGCACAACGTTATCCACATTATAGAAAGCTGAGGAAGGCTTTAGCATAATTTTACTTGGGGCTTTATAATGAAAGGCAGAACTTGTCACAAATACCAGCTTTAGACAAAATCTACACTACATTAGGCCTGGTGCTTTGCCCACATTAAAAAGATCAATTGGCAAGGTAATGGAGAGCAACTGCACATACAGGTGTCAGAAGAGGAAAGCAGATGAGAAATAAAATATTAAAAATGTATGAATGTGTAGACATTTCAGGTTGCATGTGAGTTTAGCATTTAATTTGCATGCTGTCTACACTGTGCCCTACTGTTCAGAGATAATATCATCTTTTCAACTATGTTACAAACTCCTTGAAACAGACTTTGTATTTTCAAGTCCTGCATTCCCCAACACAGATCAACCTAGTGCTGAACACTCATCAAGTAATTATTGATTTTTCAGTCATTCATAATTCAAGATTTTAGGTCAATGCAATGTAATAATATTCGTTAACACAGTGATGGAGGGTCCCAAATGATATGCCATGGATATGTTTAGGTCACCTTGCCACTATTAATTTTATGGTTACTTTTCTCAGTATCACAAAGCAATGCAAATTTATAGAACAACTTTAACTGTAGGTAAAAATGTTTCTTCCCAGTGTAAGTCTGATCTGTGTGCTGATTTTTGTTTGTTTGTTTGTTTGTTTGTTTTGTTTTTGGATATTGGACACAGGGTTTTTCTGTAGCTTTGTAGATAGATCAAGGTTTGTAGTTCTGTAGATCAAGCTGTCCTTGAACTCATAGAGATCCATCTGCCCCTGCCTCCTGAGCACTGGGATTAAAGTGTATGCTACCACAGCCCAGCTTGGCTTTGTGAAAAGCAAAAGGAAATGTTATATACTTTTTGTACCTGTTTTCTTCACTTTTGGAAACACATGTCTAGCCTAGGAAGTGTGAATACCCTTTCTCCCAATGTTTTTATTCCCACTCTATGTTTGGAAAAAGAAAATGATGTAGTAATAGCCCTCACTCCCCTGGCTTCATATAGGAAGATTGGTAAGTCAAAGAAAGATATGATAGCATGCAGTTAACATGACTTCATTGCATTCAGAGGGAAGAGAAATGATACCAGGGGTAAACCTGTCTTAGACCTTGATCTTATGACATTCCAAGCAGATGGTGGTGATAGTAGGAATGGCCTTTCTTCTATGCACCACACCACATTGCCAGGAAATCTTCCACAAGATTCATGTGTGCTCACATTTGTGCACCTTGAGTATACAGGTAGTTGTTTTCACTTGTGAGTAAAGACCAATCGGTGTGTGTGTGTGTGTGTGTGTGTGTGTGTGTGTGTGTGTGTAGGGGTGACTCTGGCCAAAGCAATTTAAGGAAAGTGGGGTTTGTTTGGTTCACATTTCCTAGGTTCAGTGGATCAGGGTAGGGAAGCCTTGGCTGCAGAGTCTTGAGGCACCTGGTCACATGGCATCTGCAGACAGGAAGCAGCAAATCATTAGTGTTAGTGTTCATCTGGTTTTCTCCTTCTTTTATTCAGTCTAGGATCCCAAACCAGAGAATGGTGCTGCCCACAATGAAAAATATATCTTCTTTGTCAATTAACCTTGTGTGGCCATGTCCAGGGGCTTGTCGATGTAGAACCTCTCATAGGCAAGTCCAGAGACTAACCTAATTTAGTCATAGAGGCTTGTCAATTAGGTGCTTCTCCCATTACGTTGCCAACAGATACTAAGCACCTTTGCTTTTGAGCTCTGAACTTGAAGCTCAGCAGTTTGAATAGAGTAGCTGGCTAGCAAACCCCATGGACATTCACTCTGCACTGGGAACAGTACAGAGAATTCAGGCATACACTGCCCTGCTTGACTTTTATGTGGGTGCTAAGGCTCCAAACTCAGGTCCTCTGGTTTGCTTGGCAAGTGCTTCACTGGCTGAGCCTTTCCCCCAGTCCCATTCGAGAAATCTGTTCAACTCTTAGTTCTAGGCATTTAAATGGCATGGCTTTGTTTGAGAGATGGATAATTGAGTCTAGCTGTAGCCCTGCCTATGTCTGATTACGACAGTTGGTTCTGGAACACAGGTTTCCTTTAATGGATCTTTGGCAGGGATTGTTATAGCCTGTTGAGACAAATAAGGTGTTTTAAGTTACATTTTCTAGGTTGTAAGCTAATTTTATACAACCTTGTGATAAAGTATGAGCTATACAAAAGGAATAATGATTTCTTCTGCAGAGACTATCTGGGAGTACTACTAAAAAGCAAAGGGTACCCTTGGTGGTTTTTTGTTCATGATGCTTGGCATTAATTCAGAGGATATGGCTTTGGGGAAACCATTGTTAATAGTCTCTGGACAAAGATTTTCTGTGTCACTAATTTTTGAAAAGCTTCTATAGTTTTAATGTATAGTAAGTGCATATTAACTAACATTCTTGTGTGTATGTGAATTCCACATGGTTTTCTGTTGCCTCATTGGCATAGGTCAATGAAAAGTGTGCATCGTTAGCACTGGGGAGCCTTTTGTGCTTTGTGTCTTTAAGCTCAATAAATCACTGTAGCATCCAAACTGGCATTGCACTATTTATCCTGTCTAGTCAGGAATATAATGTCACAGCATCACACTTGGCGCTCAACTGTAGCTTTGTAATGTAGCATGTGTTTTCTTAATGTGTTTTGAGTCCCATTAGAGTCTCATCTTTGTCTCCCAGTGCCATATGTTACTGGGCTAGAGCACACCTCTCAAGCAAGAGGAAATAAAAAGGAGTAAAAATTACATTGTGACATATGATATTGGTTACATCCCAGCAAACAGGCTTCTCTTCTTCTCTCCTCCTAAGTGAACCCTAATTTTGTTCATGTCTAGAGAAAGTGTGCTCTGCATAGAGGAATCCCTCTCTAGCCTGAGGAATTAAACATGAAATGTATCGGTGATAACCTCATCCTGCTGTCATTAGGGGTTACAACAGAGTCTGCAATTGACGGAGTACTGGCTAAGAACCTCAGGGAAACGCCTTTTTCTGATAAAAGGAAAATGCACAAGGAGAAAACAACTCAGTCTCTATTCACTCCCTGTCTTTGGATGTTATGAATACCATTGCTGCTGCCAAGGGGGTCCAGAGTGAGGAAGACTGATGACATGCAGAGCATGGCAAAGCCTAAGGTTAGCAAGAGCCTAGGTACTCTCAGGCTTTGTTAGGCTGCCAAGACAGTTCTTAGGACTGCTTTTCTCTAGACTGTTTGAATGTTGTAGTAAATGTCCTTATTGTTTAAGATGCATTTAATAGGGTCTTCTGTTACTTACAGACAAAAGCTTTCCAACTGATAAAAGAAGGTAGTTGAAAAATGCAGTTCATACCCGTGTGCTTCCTTCTTTCACAGACAAGGAAGATGCAAAGAAAAGAAAGGGCATGGCTGGTTTACTAATGAGCTTTTTGTACATCTGGTAGTTTAGAACTTGAAATGCATTTTCCCTATAGAAATGTTACAAATGGTGTCCAGGTTCCCAAGGTAAGCCCATAAAGCCTATTTAAGCCAATAATGCCACAAAATCTGTACAGCCTAGTAGAATTGAATCACCTTGAAAGACAATGTTTCCTTTGGGAGAAAAATGAATTCAGAAAAAAAATTATCAAAGATTCAGCTTGGTAAAACTAAAAAAAAAAAAAAAAAAAAAAAGAAATCAATCCAAGAGCAACAAAACTAAAGACATCCTCTTCTCCTTGACTTGATAGTGGGAACCCTTATTCAGTAACCTATATCGCAACTGGCATGCAATACCTATTCCTGGGAGTCCTCCAAAGAGGTCAGAGGCTACCTGGTAACCTGGAAATAAACAAGAGGGAAGGTTAGAGTTTTTCTTTCTCCTATACTCTTCCATTCCATGTAAGGAGTAAGGTTTTTCCGCCCACCGCTGGTCTTGTCCCCGCTGCCATCCCAGCCCCAAATAACGCACAGAGATGCTGTATTAGATATAATGCTGTTGGTCAGGTACTGGTTTCTTATTGGCTAGCTCTGTCTTAATTATTAACCCATTTCTATGTATTTCCACGTGATCTTATCTTAATGGGGAGAGGCGGCTGGCAGTTCTGCTCTCTCCAAACTCTCCATCTTGACTCCTGCTTACTACTTCCTCCTTCCTCCTTGTCTCCTAGTCCCTCCTATCTTGCTTTCCTATTGGCCAACAGTGCTTTATTCATTAACCAGTATGAGAAACATATTTACAGAATGACATCTCCCACCAATTCCATGAGTTTCCTTCTACTTTTTCTATCTTTAGCACAGCTGCTGTTGTTAATAAAACTGTCCTCTTTCTTGCTTTTTCTACAACATCAGCCTATGGCTTATTTGGATATAATATAAGTTACAGGAGTATTTCTCTTTTCCTGGTTTTTGTCACCATGAATATAAGACTCTTGGTGTAATTGAAATCTGAATTTGTTCCCAAATAATCGTTGAGATGAAACTCATTGTCACTATGGTTACTTTTGTTTCTTTACACTAGAGACTTCTTCAACCCTGAGCTGCTTACTTCATCAACTAGCAAGGAGAGTCTCTGTAATTTGTGAAGACTGAGTTTTTTATCACATAGTATTTTAATGGAAATGACATTGCTACCTAATGTTGTTTAGAGAGAATTCAAGGACTCATACACAAGTAATAGACAGAAGTCACATAGAAGCATGGTCTCAAAGAACACTTTGGATTGTGTCACATTCATATCTGTGCATCAAAGCATGTATCCTAAATATTACTGAAATATGAAAGAGCTGACATGCTTTCATTCAAATGTCCTTAATATTTCCTCTATATCTGGAGTCTAGATTTTAATTATTACTTTTTCATTAGTATCTGTTGTGGAATATTCCTTTATAGTGTGTGAAAATGTGTCACTGTGATTGGTGTAATAAAGAATTGAATGGCCACTAGCTATGTAGGAAGATGTTAGCCTGGACCACTAAGAACAAAAAGCTCTGGGGAGAAGAAAGGTAGGATTGCAAGCCAGGTGTAGAGGAAGCAGGACAAGCAGTGCAGAGTACAAGAATGTAAGTTAAGAGATATGGGTTCATTTAAGTTATAAGAACTAGGGGGACAGCCTAAGCTATAGGCTGAACTTTCATAATTAATACTAAGTTTCTGTGTTGGTTTTATGAGCTGGCAGACTAAAGAAAAAAATCTATCAACAAGTATCTTCTTTTAATGCTGTATTTTAACAACAGAAGCCTAAACAGTCTTTATAAAGTACACATTGAACCTGCATAGTTTAACTGGGATTAACAAAGCTCCATTTTGCTTCTGAAAGACAAGTAGAGAATGACTATCAGAGAACTATAATTACTTCATTGAATGTTTTCTTTATTCTTTTAAAGGGCTTATTTATTTTTACATGTGTTTTGTATGTATGATGTATGTGTGTATGCATGCAAGATTAAAAAATGCAAGGATATATATGCCATAGTATGTATGTAGAGTTCAGAAGACAATATTGAATATAGGTCCTTCCTTCCCACTTCTTTGAGGCAGGGTTTTTCTTGCTTTGTTGGTTTTTCTTGCTTTGTGCCAGGATGGCTGGCTCTTGAGATTCTTTTGTCTCTCCCTGTAAGAGTTCTGGGATTACTGATACATTATACTATGTTTGTCTTTTCAACATAAGTTCTTGGGACTTGAACTCAGGACCTCATATTTGCATAAGAAGCACTTTATTCAGTAAATGATTCCCCCATTATTGCCACTTCTCTATCAAAAGGGTTTTGCTATTATCAGTTCCTTAGCAATGGCATATTAAATGGTTCAATATTCATATCAACTATACTGTCACTCTCCAAATAAACTCAAGATCACAGTTTTTTGTTCTTTCCCACAGTCATTAGCTATAGTAAGTGTTGCCTTCCCTCTTTAGTGAAAACCATTGAGTCCAATTCAGTCATTAATTTCTTCATTCCCCATGAAGTCCTCTTAGAAGCCTTGAATGTTAGCACAATTCAGTAAGGTTGTCACTTTCCACTAAACAGTTTCTGTTAATTTCTAATCGATAGGAAAATTATGGAGATTCTGTTTCCTTTATTTGCCATGAGTTCCTTATGCAGACTGCAGTACCTATTTCCAGAGCTCTAGTTACTACGAGTTAGGCACAGGCTGCTAAGTCTAACTGGAGACTTGTTCAGTTAGGAGAGGCTTTATTCCCTACATTTGCATAACTGTGTGACTGCAGAAGACTGACATCAGCTCAAAGATGGCTTTTTACTTCTGCCTAAACAGACAAGCAGCTGGTACTGTGCTCAGTAAAACAAATTAAAGCCCCGCCTCTCCAGTCATTGTAATCCCTCTCCTATTACACTGGTATTTTATGATGTGCAACTTGAAAGCACTCTTTAAGTGCAGAGCCTTCATCAATTGCATCCTGTGTGAGATTTTACTCTTCCCTATTATGCTTCACCAAATGCTGCCTAGAGCTGTGTGGTGCTACTATTCTCTGTCATTTAATCTCGGAAAGTCTTTGTCTGCCCTCCTTATGCATGCTGTGTCTGTGGGAGCAGGGTTTTAAGGTCTCTTTGGTAGAAGGAACCCAAACTAGAAATAGCTATCGCACTGGGTGGAAACAAGGAGGCATGTCCTTTTCTGCATGGTCCATTAAACAGCCATTGCAGGAAGCAGTGCACCAGGTGTTACTGCTTAACTCTTTCTCGTAGCCTGATCCCATGCAGGCACACTGCACTTGGGACTTCTAAGATATTTCTAGAGTTGCTTGTTAACGGATAAGAGAGAAAGGAGTAGGGATTGAAAACTGGGTTTGCCAATAGTCCTACTTCATTACTTACATTTTACTCTCTGCTTGTGGCTGGAATGCAAGCACAATTGTCACTCCAAAGTGGCTAAGCGACAATTAATGCCAAGCTAAAACTGAGTTGACATGGCCCAGGAACATACAAGCATGTTGCTTGGAATGACAAGAACGTTTGCAGTCATGGAAAAAAGAAAAAGAAAAACATACATTAATGCATGTATGTTCCAAACACATTAGTGGAGACCTTGGATATGTGGGTTACAGCAGAGTAGAGAAGTTAGTTCTATAGGCTTCAGGAACTATCCTGTAATGTAACACACTTGGATTTGGAGTGAGTTGAAGGCAGTGATCTGCTCAATAATTCCTTCACAAAAATTTCCTCAGCAGTCCAGAGATGTTAGGTAAGATACAGAGGTTGGTGGTGAATTTCTACTAAAAGGACTAAAGATAGCCCAATGTAATTTTTGTTTTTGGTTTGTAACATCCCTGTTACCCACAGTCAGGAAGTTTCTGTCAGTCTGTCTGAAGAATTTTCAACACAAGTGGAACTTCTTCGGAGCATTTCATTCACACCTCTTTCCCTGAAAATGCAATAACGTCTAAATTTAAATATGCCTCCCCCCCCCCCCCCGTTTTCATTCCTTTGTCACCATAGAGATTCTCACGATGGCTTTGAGTTACTGAGGTCAGAAGCATCTACATTTCAGAACAAACTTTACTGAGGCTTTCCTTCAAATTTTATTAACACATAAAAAAGATTCAGTATCGTGAACTGTGGAAGGAAAAGAACAGCCAGAAAGAATAGAACGAGGGCTGACTGGGAGATCACCCTGTCCTGATAGGCACTGTTCAGCAGAGCTTGCAGGATTGACCATGTTAATCATGTCCTTCCCTGCTGATGTGGATTCTGCTGTTACGGGGTAAACTGACTAAGAAAATTAGGAATGAGTGACAAGCGTTTCTGTCTAGCATTATTAAGGTAGATATTTACCTAGAACTATTTATGAACAAGGTGCATATACCAATTCACATGAGGCTTTGGGGGGGTTATTGTTTTAAATAAATAACTAATATAACCCACAGTGTTCAAAGTTCCAGACAGCATAGTTCATTCCAGCTGAGGAAGATAGAGGTGATCAAAAATTCAGCTTTTTAATGTGTGCGTTGGGACTCCATAACTGAATTCAGAAGCTGCAAAAATATGGCAACAGTAAATGGTTTCTGAATGCACAATGACCACAAATTCAAAGTTGGACTTGAACTGAATCTGACATGTGTCTGGTGGCACAGACCTATGCTACATTTTCTGTCCACGGCACACCCTTGCTTCTCAGCATAGAACATGTGTGCTTTCCACTACATGAGCAATGGCACTACAAATGCCATCATGCTGCACTCTGAAATATCTCTACTCATTTGCCATGATTGTATGCTATAAATTTTAACATTTTATCATATATAACAAGTTTCCTGTTTTTACGGAAACGCTATGGTTTAATTGTAGAAAACAATACTGAAGATTTTTTTCTTGCTTATTTCTTATGTATGTAAGGGTGCACTGTTACTATTCAGGCACCTGTACTGGTTTGTGTTTGGGATTCTGATCGGAAACACCCTCAGCTGCAGCCACCAAGAGCACCACCTGTGCACACTCATTATGTTCCTTTTTAAAAGGGTCCTGCCCACCTCCCATTCCCCCTCTGCTTCCCTGCTTATCTCTCCTCTCTCCCATCTCTCTCTCTCTGTGTGTCTCTACTTCTCTGCATATTTCTATGACTCTCCTCTCTTTCTTTCTCTCTTTTCTCTGACTCTCCTCTCTTTCTGTCTCTGTCTCCCTCTGTCTCTCTCTCCTTCTCTGTCCTCTCTGTCTCTCCTACTGCTCTTGCTCCTGTCTCCAGAGGCTGGTCTGGTCCCCCTTCTCCCCCTTCCCCTTTCCTCACTCCCTTTCCCCCAATAAAAAAACCCCCTCCATCCAAGTTCTGTCACATGACATCTTTAGTGTGTGTGCTGCTTTTTAAAATTACAACACATGCTATTTTATCTTTGAACTGAACTGTTTTAGAATGCTTAATTAAAAAAATTGTTCTTTGAGTTGCTGACTTGGCTTTTATTTAAAAAAATCATTAAATAATGGGAGTAAGGAGATGAGAAGAAATTACTCAATGGATTTTGACTTAGCATTAGGCAAAATTTCCAAATAATTTTGTGAAATTGCCCTACACATTTGCCTGTTTAACACTTAGCACTGACTGTTGTAAAATCAAAATATCAATCAACTTTGAAAATTACTGAAGATGCTCTGTGTTCTGTAGTATCTAATGCTTAGTCAAGATGAAATTCCTTATATATAAGTAAACAAGAATATTCAACTCATTAGCATGTTGATTTTCTTTCATCTTTAATATATGTACATCAAAAATTGTTTAAAATATTTTCTTTATGATTTATGATAAGTAAATTGTGTACATATTTTATATGCCTGTATGCCTTCAGCCTGAAGACATGGCTCAGTACTTAAGTGCACTTGCTGTTCTTCCAAAAGACCCAAGTTCCTTTCCCAACACTTACGTTGGGTGGTTCAAAACTGCCTGTTACTATAGCTTTAGGGGCTGTGACACACTCTTCTAGCCTTTGTGAACAACTACTCACAAATGGTACACACACACACACACACACACACACACACACACACACAAATCTAAGAACTATTTCCTGAGTGAAAAGGGTTGGAAGCAGAAAAAGTTTAAGAGATTTTTTTTATTCTCTCATAGATTACATCTTAATCACAGTTTCCCCTCCCTTCACTCTTCTGAGTCCCCTCCCCCACCCCCACACATCTCTCTTCTCTCCCAGATCCACTCTTCTTCTATTTCCCTTCAGAAAAGAACAGGCCTCCCAGGATATAAACCAAATACTGGGTAACATCTTACAATAACACTAAACACAAACCCTCATATCAAGGCTGGAAGAGGCAACCTCGTAGGAGTAAAAGCATCTTTTGGACAGGCTAAAGAGCCAGAGACACTCCCACTCCCATTTTTAAGAGTCCCACAAGAACACCAAGCTGTACAACCAAACATATATGCAAAAGACCTAACTCAAACTCATACAGGTTTCATGATTGCTGGTTTAGTCTCTGTGAACCCCTATTAACCCTGTTATCTTGAACTTTTAATCTAGCAAAACTCCAGTAGACCACCAGTCATAGAGAAATGAGAAAAGACATTAAAGATTGGATACTGAAACAGCTTCTACACCACCCCACAGAACTGGAACTCCCAGAAGTTATTCCTTCTACTATGATCAGAAAATTTTCTGAATAATGTGACTGCTTATGTAACAATTTGATCTAGAGCAGCCACTTTTGCCAGTAACATATCAGTAAAATGATTTATGAGTAGTATGGATTTTTGTATTCCATATTTGCCCTTTGACTAAGTTGCAAATTAGGTATTTTTATTAGCATGCCTGAATAGCAAAAACTAAGTTGTACCTTTGTCAAAGCTGCAGCAGAATCAAGGAATTCTTTCCTCTTATTCTACCAGTCTTTCTGCACCAAGGGTTGCAGTGAA
This sequence comes from Phodopus roborovskii, assembly GCF_943737965.1. NCBI lineage: Eukaryota > Metazoa > Chordata > Mammalia > Rodentia > Cricetidae > Phodopus > Phodopus roborovskii. The sequence goes on along the minus strand of NW_026126470.1, from coordinate 11,423,488 downwards.
TGCTAATCAAGACTCATTACTTTGTTGTACCATACTGCTAAATGAAGCAGACTTCCAAAACAATCTTTTTTTTTTTCAAAATGGGGGAAATTTTAACAAAACTTAAGTTAAAAGAGAGTAAATGAAACATAACAAACCAAAACCCAAGGGAGTGAGCTGGGAAGATGGCTCAATGGTTAAAGGGCTTCCTGGCAAGCATGAGGAGCTCCATTTAGATCCTGATTATCCATATAAAAAGCTGGCCAAGGTAGCCTGTCCTTGTAATTCTAGCACTAAGAGGTAGACACAGGAGAATATCCTAAGTTTGCTGGCCAGTCAGTGTGCTCCAGTTTCAGTGTCATATTTCATCTTCAACATACACACACACACACACACCCATTAAGAATAGTACAGGACAGAGAAAGTAGTTAATGTACCCTCATCTTGAATTGTTGAGTCATTACAAAGACTAATTCACCAAAAAGGTATATACATGTTTGACTTATATGAGAAAAAGAAATTTTATTTTGGTGGACCAACAAATTCTAAACTTACCTGTTATAACACCTAGCATTTCCCTATTTCTTCACTGGTATGCCTAGTGCCAGGCCTGCTAGTTACTATTCTGTCCCCTATAATCTAAGTACAGCAATCATGTTGCTGGCATGGCAGACAAACTCATTTGGAATTTTCTCCCACCTTATCCCCAGTTTTATTTCTCAACAATCCCCTCCACATATGCTCCATTCTGAAAGGATTCAACAATTAGTTGTTCTCACCGTATTTGCTCCTGAACTTGGCAAAATGCATACCCTCTTCTCAGAAGCCTTCCTGATCTTAATATTCTGTTCACCAACACAGCATTTTCCCATGCCCAGAGAATATCTCTAAAATAGCATTTACTCCATCGTGGTTTTATTTGTTATTCTCATTCAATATTTCCCTCTAATATACTATGTCCTCTTTGAAGACCATTCCATTTTATTCCACATGTTCCCAGTACTGTGTAGAGTATGAAGTAGAATTCATTAAGTGAATTTGGATTATATTTTATGTGAGATGACAAAGAATGAAATAACAAAGAAGAATATAAACAAAATTTAAAGAATGAGTATTACAAAAAATTTTAAATATAAACAAATGAGATAGGGGCTAAGGTTTGTGTTGGAGTGGGTGATGGCCAAGTCCCAAGGTCAGTCATCCTCCTATTATTCAATTCCTTTTGTAGACTTGTCTCACATTTATCACAGCTAGTTGATGAAATGGTGAAAAGCTGCCTTCTGAAACGATGTTTCTGCCTTAGTCTTTATATTGCTTTAGGAGAGGCTGTCCTTCATTTGGTGAAGATACATAGTTCATTACACACATCAATCAGGAGATGGATGGCCTTGTAGGTTTCCCATTTTGGAAATGGTAATCAGCTGTGATCCAGACTCTTACTACCACAGTGACAGCAAACATCTGAAATGCCATGGAAATTATGAACTACAAAACACATCCAAACCTTTTCTGAATCTCTCAAAGGAAATGCATGACGATTGGTATTTTGAGCCACTACTTTCAGTGGTATAATAACTTGTAACATAAATTCTACATGGCCTCATCTAAAGAGGACTTCAAAGCCTCTTCAAGGAGCTGAAGGCTGATGTGAACAGGATGAGGAGACATCAGCTGTTGACATTTCAGAAGGCAAATGTTCAACAGAGGTAGCGATAGATGATCCTGCAGTAGTGGACCATTAGGCCTGTTATGGGAGAGAAGAGCGTCGAGCTTGTGAAGAGTATATGAAGCAGTGTGAGGGGTAAGTAGGGGACAAGTTCATTTTATTTTATCCTTTATAACAAGAGAACAGACAGAGGGTCATATGGCATGCCTTCCTTCTCTTTCTTTCCTCCCTCCCTCCATTTGGTGATGATACATTGTCCATTGCAGGAATCTGTTCCCCCCTCCCTCTTTCCCTCGTTTGTTTTCCAAGATAGAGTTTCTCTGTGTAAATTTAGCTGTCCTTCACTGTCCTGGAACTTGCTCTGTAGTCCAGGTTGGCCTCAAACTCAAACTTTGTTCTTTATTTTCTTTTAAAATTGTACATCTAATGCTACTTTCTGTGAGGATGGACTGAAAGGAAGCATCTGAATGTGGGAGAAATAAATATCTCCAGAAACCAAGAAGATAATGAAAATTGTCTTTAAATAGACAAGAGGGTGAATTCTTATCTCAACAAAGTCTGCATCTTAGTATTGGCAAGGACAGAGAGGATCCTGAGGACATGTCCAAGCTGACTTGGAGATGTACACAAACAAGATATCTCTGTCTTGTGGCCTGTATTTCCTCAATAACATGTTTGGCTCGATTATGAACTAAGGTGAAGATGTAGGAGATTTGAAGAAAAAAAAAATGAAATAGCTATTTGTTTCGTGACTGAAAAAAAAAATTGAGTGCTCAGTTGAAAATGCTATTGTTTTCTACTCTAGGGAAAACAAACCACCACAAAGAGAAAAACAAGTAGATATGAAGTATTTAGTGCAAAGAAAAAAAGAAAGAAAAAAGCCTGGCTGGCAGCAAGGGAGGATCAAAGGGTGAAGAGAGCGAACAGAGAGACTGGCATTATTTTATCCCCCTGAGTTTTAGTATTTTTGACTTAGATGGGTCAGTATATTTAGACAAAAGCAAACTCTTTACAATTTTTATCTGTCTTTGTATCCTTTGTTGTTGTTGCTGCTGGCTGTGTTTAGTATAAGGAGTCATACTATCTAACACGCTCATACTTTCTGATTTTAATCACCAGTGGAACCAAGTTGTAGCTAAAAGTGGTAAGCTATCTCTCCACTAGGAGGCACTGATGAGTCTCTGCTGGGATTGATGTTCACTGTAATTGACCAAGTGGAGACAGTGCTTTGCTGCTGCTGTTTTATTTTTCTTTGCATTTATTTCTTCTGTGTATGTAGGGTGGAGAAGTCAGTGAGCATGTGAAGGCCAGAGAACAGCTTGTGAGAATCAGTTTTATGCTTCAAGTATGTGCATCTTGGTAATCAAATTCAGGTCATAGGACATGGTGACAAGGACCTTTACCCACTGAACATCTAGTTTGCCCAAGTATCCACATTGCTTAATGTACTCTCTAAGACATTGGTAATAAGAAAGAAATGTGAGTCAATAGAGTAGATGGGATTTCAGCACTTCTCCCTGCTCCGTACTCTTGACTAGGCAGATAACCTGACGTGTTTTCTAAAGCTCAGTTACATAAAATATTTCTGCTATCGTATATGCGCCTTTGTTACTGGAGGTTGGTACAGTGCGATTCTCATAGGGCATTCTTAAGCCCAACGAAGTCTGAATCACTCAAACTATTTACTCATTGGTTTCTTCACCTATAAAATGGGGATAATTACAGAACACATTTAATTCTTGAAATAACTGAGTCTTTGCATTTAAATTCTTAGCATACAATCTGACATATAAAAATGTAATGAATAATCACAATTAGTCAACATGAATATATCCTTTTCACAAAATGAAGAATTCCTCTTCTTCACATATATTAAAATGACTTTTCAAGTAAATTTTGATTGTAGCTTTAACTATATTTTTGTAGTCAAACATAATTTAGAATTTAAATATTCTGACATACCCCTTTCTTACATAATAAATAAGGATTTCTCTCTTTTTCTTTTTTTATTTAAATTTGAAATAAGATTGTTTTACATGTCAATCCCAGTTCCCTCACCCTCCCATCCTTCCCTATCACCCCACTAAACCCCAGCCCATCCCCTTTCTGCTCCCCAGGGAGGGTGAGTTCTTCCATGAGGAGTCTTCAAAGTCTGTTATATCATTTGGAGCATGGCCTAGGCCCTTCCCCATGTGTCTAGGCTGAGACAGTATCTCTCTATGTGGAATGGGCTCCCAAAGTCTTTTTGTATACTAAGGATAAATACTGATCCATTATTAGAGGCCCAATAGACTGTACAGTCCTCCTAACTAATACTAGCATAAGACTGACCCAGACCTCCTAAATAAATAAGGATTTCTAAAACAGATGAGAGCAAGTGTGTGTGTGTGTGTGTGTGTGTGTGTGTGTGTGTGTGTGTGTGTGTGTGTTTGTGTGGAGCTGGCCACAGTTCATGTGGAAATGACATGATCTATTGGTAAATATGATACTGGGTTTGACATTACTTTCTTTTTAAAATTTTTTCTTATTTATTCTTCACTCAAGTATTACATCCAAACCACAGTTTCCCCTCACTCCTCACCTCCCAGTCGCCCCAACCCTGACACACATGCCTGCCCTGTCCTCTAGATTCACACCTCGTCTGTTTCCCTTCAGAAAAGAGCAGGCTTCCTAAGGACAGTGACATTACTTTCATTCTAACAAAATTAATAAACTACAACTTTAGGGTTCCATTTTGTACTTTAATATTAAACTTTGAGTTGGTAGAATTAGAAATGGCAACTCAAAATGAACTCTAACAATAAAATGTTGAATAATTTCATTCATATTGTTCCACAAGTGAACATCAGGAAGTTTCCCCATTAACAACATCCTTTTATGGCTAAGATAAAAAGCACAAGTAACAGTCCATGCTTGTGAAGATATGGGGCAAGGAGAATACTCCTGCAGTGCTGGTGGGAGTGAAAACTTATGTAGTCACTTTGGAAATCAGTATGATGGTTTCTCGGGAAATTGGGACTCAACCTACCTCAGGACCCAGTGTTAGCACTCAAGGGCATATACCCAAGCACACTCCACCACATCACAGGACACTCGCACAACTATCTTCACAGCAGCTGTATTCATAAGAGCCAGAAACTGGAAACAATCTAGATGTCCCTCAGCCAAGGAATGGATAAAGAAAATACGGTACCTTTACACAATGGAGTGTTATTTAGCTGTTAAAAGCAGTAACATCAGGAAATTTCCTGGCAAATGGATGGAACAAGGTAAGAACATCCTGAGTGAGGTAACCCAGAACCAGAAAGGCAAACATGGTATGTGCTCATTCATAAGTGGCTTTTAGCTGTCAAGGAAATAAGAACCATGCCACAAAACAGAGCCAGAGAAGCTAAGTAACAAGAGGGGCTCAAGGTGGAGTTGCATGCATGAATCTCACTGGGAAGGGGAAATAGGATGGACACGGTCAGTGGAAGAGGGGAGGGGCCTGGAAAGAGGAATGGAGATGAGACTAGGAGGGATGAGGTGGGGGAAGGATGGAGGGACAGAGTACTGAGAGAGACAATTGGAATCTGTGGGCATCTCTGGGATAAACTAGAAACCTAGAGCAATGGAAACTCCCAGGAATCTGCCAAGGGGACCTTAGCTAAGACTCCTAGCAACAGTGGATACAGAGCCTGAACTGGCCTTTAGAAGGACTGGGACACTAGCTCAGCCACAAACCCATAGACATACAATTTGTGCTGTCTACAAGATATCCTGGGGTAAAGGTGATACAGAAATTGTGGGAGTGACCAACTATGAGTGGCTTGTCTGGAGTCTCATACCCTGAGAGGGAGCTACCCCAGGGATACCCCCAGACACCTAGGATAGAACCAAACAAGACTGGCATAAAAAAAGGAAAAGACAGAGGATGGAAAAACAAAAGAAAAAGGAAGAAAAAAAAAAAAAAGCCAAGGAAATGATTCCTAATGATATCCTGGTATGCCCATAGATTGGTGCATAGCCCAATTTGTCATCACTGAGGCTTCGTTCAGCAACTGGTGGAAACAGATGTAGAGATCCACAGCCAAGCATTAGGCTAAACTTGGGGAATCCTATGGAAGGGGGGAGGAAGGATTGTAGGACCCAGTGATGTCAGGGCACCACAAGAAAACCCACAGAACCAACTAACCTGGGCTTAGAGGGACTCACAGAGACTGAACTGACAGCCAGGGGGCCTGCAAGGGACTGACCTAGACACTCTACATATATGTGGCAGTTGTGTAACTTGGTCTTCTTGTGGGACTAACAGTGGGAACAGGCAATGTCTCTGACTCTGTTGCCTGTGTTTGGCGAATGTTCATTGTTCTTAATTGCTTCATCCAGCCTTAAAAGCAGAGGAAATGCCTTGTCTCGTGGCAAATTGATACACTGCGGCTGGCTGATATGCATGGGATTCCTGTAGCTGAAAAGAAATAGTGGAGAATGGATGTTCACTGGAGAGGGGAGCTGGGGATAGGTGGAGTAGGAGAAATTATGGTTGGACAAGAAAATAAATAAAATCAAAACAAAACACCAACATCCGTCTAATTTTCCTAAATGCATTTATACCACTCCCCCCCCCCCGCCACACACACACACACACACAACTCGATGAACAAAAAGTGCCAGAACTGGAGACCAGATGGGGCCTAACCAAAGAGATTCTGTGTTCCTCCCATAAAAACACAGAAACTCTTCGACAGCAGCAACAGCCATCCCAAGGACTACAATAGCATATCTGTGTCCTGATACCAAGTCACAGGGTGAGCCATCTGCTGCCAGCTACCTGACCATGACTATTGGAGTCATGTCACACTTTCTCTTGAGGAGAGACTGCCACCCACTCTGAGTAGCATTTCAGACTCTGCCTGCAGCCACACTCTCCTACTATCAGAGAAGGCTGGCACTTGAGCTCCAAGAAATGCAAGCAACAGCCTATAGACACAATTACATTGAGGAAGAAAGATGAGTTTAAGAAAGCTTCTACGAAATTTATGCAAAAAGGGAAAAATGATGCCTAGGTTGCATTTTTAGAAGGCATTTTCCCCTTGTATATTTAAAGACTGCATTATGTAGTCATTCATTCTGTAAATTAAGCCTTTTGATTCCCAGTAGCATTATGCAAAGCTAGCATATTGTACCTATTTGCAAAGATAATATATTAGTGAATGCTTTCATTTTCTTTGCCAAAATTGCCAAAATGTGTCACAACAGACAAAGAACATCTTAAATGTTACCAAAATAGAAGGCTTTGTGTCAGCTAAGAGAAGGACAATAGAGGATATAGTTACTTCAGGTGCTCAGAGATATACAGAAATGGGGGGGGGCACAAAACAAAGGACAATTACTCTGAAGAAGCTATCAGTGATCTGAATGACTATCATGGGAAAATATAAAGAGCCACTAATCACTGAAACACAACTATTAGACAAAATGTGTTGTCTGATGAAACAAAGATTTGGGGAATTTTCCCAGCCATACCCTTCCTTTTCTTGCTGCAAAAGCACTAGAGGAAGTTCACATTCCAAGAGGTTATCTAAGATGGACAAAAGATTGTACCAAATCACACAGCCTTATCTGGGTGTGGAGACACTCTCTAAAAAACCCCAACAGATAAAAATAAACTAAAATTCACATCTTGGTGCGTAGGTTTTACAATACTTACTATCTGAGTAATATAAATTATAACATTACATGTAGATGAATAGTTGCCATAATACTCAGCTTGAGGTATCATACATTCATTTTTTAAAAAAAAACAGGCATTATTTGGTGAAATGGCTGCTGAACAGTTCAGTCCTCACTTGTCTATGTGCACACGCAGACATAGTTGGTCTTCCTGAGTGGTCTGATTACTGGCTGTCTGGTAATTATGTCTGTACATCCTTTTGGATGGCTAGAATTCATTATCTCACTGTGAATTCTCCAGGGACAGTATTGAGGACACTTTCAAGAACTCTGGGAGGGAAAAATAACGCCTACACCCAGAATGTGGAGATGATATTACACATGAGACCAGCAAGACAGTCAAACATATAAATTCACACCGAATTACTAAAGGTGAATGTAGTGTGTGCACATTTTTTTTTCATGTACTGACTTCCCATGTACTCATGTGCATGTATGTGTGAGATACTTCAGAAGAGCCTAATAGTATATTCAAGATATTTTAATGTATTCGGCATAAAGGCCATTTCTGGTCACAGAAAAGCATGAAACATTTTAAAGGAAAATTTATTATGTATTCTCCAAGTGGACTCACTATCTGTTATACTAATATTTATCTTCATTGATAATCAAAAAGGAGGCCAAAAGACAAGCACGCACACACACACACACACACACACACACACACACACACACACACACACACACACATCTGCTTTCAGTGAGGACAATACAAATGACAGGCGACAGGCTGAATTGACAGGGGTCAAGGCAAGGGGAAGAATATTTGAGTCCTTGAGGGCAGAGCTTGCAGAGATCTTGACACCCACAGGCCTGGAAGCGGTTTAGTAAATCCTTGGCTGGCCAGAGGCTCTAACAGTGTTCTTTGTGATCGACATCCATGTGTTTATCTCAGCAGTGCCCTACAAATGCCATCTTATGACAGAAAAACATTGCACTGAGGAGCCCTGGCATTCTAGACATAGGTCTTAGGTTGTTTGGGTTCTATTGAGGGACAGTCCTTGACTGATTTCTCATTGTTGTATGTATTGCTATATTTCTGTCTCTATTTTTACCTATACCTAGTCTAGAAGTACTTCTTGAACACATAAAATATGTCATGTATAGTACAAAATAATTGAAAAAATGTTTTGTTGAATGCTATTCAGATAAGCAAAACAAACTGAATATATAATTTATGACAGGTATTGACTAGAAAAGCTGTCTCTTTTATACAACATTTCTTTTTATTATAATGTGATTTTTTTCCCCCTCAAAACCATCCTTCTTCCTTGAGCTGTAATCTAACTCAATTTGATTTGCTTGCTCTTCTAAATAGGAAGTTTTGTGCAGTGAAGTTGGAACCAGTGAATTACTCGTTACTCCTTGTATTATTGGTTTAAGGGATCCTTGTTTGTGAGTCTAAGCAAAGAGCCAGAATACCCTGGTAGTTCCGTTTGTGAAGACTCGAAAGCAATGAAGCAAGCTATTTCCCCTGAATTCTTTTATCCATGACAAAGAAGCTAACTGCTTAATTCCAGGGGTCTGTTATTATTTGTAAACTGGTTCTTAAATAAGGATATTTACAGATGCCTCTTGCTCCAGATGGTACCATTTAACTGCCTGTGTTACTCATGAGTGCTTTTCTGCTTTCGTTTTAAACAAATACTTAACACAGGCAATTCAGTTATCAAGAATTCCTTCTCAAAATTGGAACAAAATCCCGAAGTGCTGCATGAAGTGCCAACACAATTTCCTTCAGCATGGGACATACAGGTTAAAAGTAAATGGAGCTTGACAGTACAGGGGAAAAAAAGAAGTACAGTGGCAAGGGGGAAAGAAAGGACCTCACTGGAGGGCTGAGTGTCAGTTCTTACCTGCTTTTGTTAGTTTTGTGATGTTAGTCAGACATACACACACACACACACACACACACACACACACACACACACACACACACCAAATCAAAACAACATAGACAGTAATCACCATCCTTTTTAAAGGATTTCAGGACTAAATAATTAATATACTCTAACACTAATTTCTGACTGACATTAGTAAATGCTACCAGGGAAAAGCTTTCTCTATTAGCATTAGTTCAAAGCACATTAAGTGTGGGCTGGAGAGATGGCTCAGCTGTTAAAGGCTAGGCCCACAATCGAAAGCAATAAACACATTGAGTGAAACCAGGAAATCAGTTTCTACAATGAAGAACTTCCCTGTCATTAAGACACTCATAGACTTTGAGAGCTTCTATGATGTCACCTGGGACTAGGATTCTAAATCCACCCTTGTTGGGAAAATGTGCCATGGAGCAGGCTTTGGGAAATGTGACTCTAACCTCTACTGAGCTCCTTGTATGAAAGTTCGGAATCTAGCCACACATCACCTGTGGGCTTGGGTCTTCCAGCTGTAAACACTAGATACAGAGACTTCTGCATCTAGTCATGTGAACCAGCAGTCGATATGTTCGGAAATTTTATGTGTGCTCTTTTGTCTAAAGATCCCTGCCTCATGTACATGACACTCTAGGCTTTTCTTAGATGGATCTTAATTAACCTTCCCAACATTTTTTCCCTTCAAAACTGTATTTGTGTTCCTTGCATTCCAGCCAAAATTAAATACTGTTATTACATTCTTTTTTTTTTTAAGCTATCAAAAATGTAGATGTTACCAGTAGGCAATCATGGGAACCTACATTCTACTTGACTTCCATTTTAGAAATGAACTCCACCAGTTTTGAAGATGTGATAGGTAGGCTTTTCTCCTTTCTCTTTCTAAATATGGCACTTTCTTCCTTGTCCTTATCATGAATCCAATATTTGAAATCTAATCTTCACTATTTGATTGTTAAAACTCAGTTCATTTTTTAGGAGGCTATAAAATAAATTAGTTAACCATTATTTAATACATTAGAACTTGAAAGTAAATGAATAAAAAGCAAACAAAGTGTCCACTTCTCAGTGAGTGGAGAAGGAGCTACAAGAAGAGGGGGGAGGGGAGGAAAGCATGTGGAACTAGGAAGATTGAATCAGGGGAGGAATAAACTAGAGAAGAGAGAGAGAGAGAGAGAGAGAGAGAGAGAGAGAGAGAGAGAGAGAGAGAGAGAGAGACCATAAAAGAGGGAGCCATTATAGAGAAAACTGAACCTAGAGAAATGTCCAGAGGCCTACAAGACTGACCCCAACCAACAATCTGAGCAACAGTGGAAAGGCGACCATAAATGCCCTTCCCCTGACAATGAGATTGATGACTAACTTATCCATCATCATAGAGCCCTCATCTAGCAGCTGATGGAAATGGAAACAGACACCCACAGCTAAACACTGAGCAGGACTAGAATCCAGATTCAGAGAGGGAGGACTGATAAGAAAATGGGGACTAGACCAGGCTACAGAAACCCACACAGACAGCTGACCTGAACAAGGAGAAGCTAATGGACCCCAGACTGATAGCTGGGAATCCAGCATGGGACTGACTCAGACCCCCGAACATGGGTCTCAGTTAGAAGGCCTGGGCAGTCTAAGGGACCTCTAACAGTGGAACCAGGATGTATCTCTGATGCACAAAAGGACATTGGGAGCACATTCCCCATGGAGGGATACTCCCTTAACCTAGAGGCAGGAGGGAGGTCCTAGTCCCTACTCCAAATGACTTGACAGATTTTGTTGACCCCTCCTGGAAGGCATCACCCTCCCTGTGGAGTAGGTGGGGGGGATGAGATTGGAGGGTGTTTAGGGGGCATGGGAGGGAGGGAAAGAGGGAAGAAAGGAGAAGGAACTGGAATCGATATATAAAATAAGAAAATAAAATAAAAAGTATCCATTTCCACAAGCTCAGAGGATGCTAGCTGCAAAAGTGTGTATTTAAAGTGTAAATACATTCTGTTCTATCTCTTTCATGAACTTTTTACTCTAGAATGTATTAACATAGCTGAAGCTATATGAAATGCTAATGCTATTCCTGCATTGTTTTTTAGTGACACCTGCAGAAGTGTCATTAAAAAGTCATCCCAGTGTCAGAGAGACAGCTAAGTGCTAGATAAATCCTTGACTCCAATCGTCTGACCTACTACATGTCCTCTACTGTTTACTTGACCTCTGTTTTCTTAGATATCAAGTGAGAAGAGTAACAGCATCTGTCTTGAATATTTGTGAAATGCAAAGATGGAAATCTTCATATCAAAGCTATTAACATGTATCTCTTATTTTAGAAGTTTTATGCAAAGTCTTATACCTGAACTTCTCTACTTAAATGAAAATGAGTATAAGAAAGAGGATTAATGTATGGCCAAAATTTTTCAGTTTTTAAAAATTAGGGACAGATTCAACTTATTGAAATAGTGCTAATGTAAATGATAATGCTATGTATTTCAATTTATATTGCAGAGAACACAAGACAGCTAACTTAAGCTGTGTGTGCCTTAAGAATCTTTCCTGCCATATTTTTAAAATATTTCTTCCTCTGGATTTTTTCCCATATTTGTTACTACTTAGCTCTTATTTGGTATCTGAATATAAGTTAGTATGCTTTAAAAATCCCAGGCTCTCACATTGTACCTTTTTATTTGATATTTGTGATGAACTCAGAATTAATAACTATATTAATATTCTCCTTTTTACATTAACACTTCAAATAACATCCTAAATTAGCACTTCTGCTGCAACAGAATCAGAAGTGTTCTTGGACTAGGGGAACTTAATATTAGTGATACTTCCCACGAACACCTTTCCAGACAAAGGTCTAAATGAAATATTAGAGAATAAGTAGTCTTTGCTGACACTTATTGGTGTATCATGATGCATATCATATCATCTGTCTTGGATGATATGAGTCCTAGTCATAAAAATATCATTCCAGGTCCTCAGACCAACTGTGTGAGATTGTGTTGCTCTTTAAATGTTTTTATTTATTTACTTTATGGGTACTGGTCGTTTGCCTGCATGTAAGCCTATACACCATATATATGCTTGGTGTCCAAAGAGGCCACAAGAATACAGATTCCTTGAGACTGGAGTCCTTGACAGTTGTAGGTGCAATGTGAGTGCTGTGAATCAAACCAGAAAACTCTGAAAGATCAGGTGGCATTCTTAACCACTGGGTCAACTCTCCAAGCCCCATCTCTAGATAATTTGTTCTAGGAAAGAAAGACTTATTATGGGGTATCATTCTATTGGCTTGGTCCTGGGCTGGAAGAAAAGGAAAATAGAACATTTGCTGAACACTAGGATTCATCTCCCTCTACTTCCTGGATGCTATGACACCAGCTGCCTCACGCTCCTGCCTCCACATCTAGACCCGGGTTCTATATTGGAGTGTAACCTCCAAGTCCAATTCAGATTAAACTCTTCCTTCTTTAACTTGGTTTTGTCAAGTATTGTGTAGTAGCAAATGGGAAAAAGAACTGATATACACTTCCTTTCAATATTTGACTACAGCCACCAAATGCTGTTTTCAGATACTGAGTTTATTTAATTCCTCAGCAGAAATAAGTTTGTCTTCAGACATGATTATGTACCACAGTGGTATTTTGAATAGGTATGGTCCACATAGACTCATGTGCTTGAATGCATGGTCCTAGGAGGTGGCACTAATAGAAGGTGGCCTAATTAGTAGTAGGCACTATTAGTAGGTTGGAGGAAGTGTGTGACTGTGGTGACAGGATTTGAGATCTCCTATGCTCAAGCTATGCTCAGTATGGCACACAGTTGCTTCTGCTACCTGCAGATCAAGATGTAGAAATCCCAGCTCCTTCTCCAGCACCATGTCTGCCTGTACAACAATATGAAGATAATGGCTAAAACTTCTGAAAATGTAAGTAGCCTCAATTAAATGTTCTCCTTTTATAAGAGTTGCTATGGTTATGGTGTCTCTTCACAGCAATAGAATCCCTAACTAAGATGATCATCTATTCACTGATTAATTCCTTTATCAAGTATCTGTTAAAGATCTTTCAGATACTATCTTAGTTATGGTTTCTGTTTCTGAGATGAAACATCATGACCAAAATGCAAATTGAGGAGGAAAGAGTTTATTCGGCTCACACTTCAGTATTGCTGCCCATTTTTGAAGGAAGTCAGGACAGGAACTCAAACCTGCAGACAGGAGCTGATGCAGAAGCCATGGAGGGGAGCTGCTTACTGGCTTGCTTTCTCTGGCTTTCTCTGTCCGCTTTCTTATAGAACCCAGGACTCCCTCCCACAATGGACTTGTCCCTGCCACATAGATCACTAATTGAGAAAATGCCTTCCTACAGTTGTATCTCATGGAGACATTTCCTCAACTGAGTCTCCTTCCTCTCCCATGACTCTAGTTTTTATCAAGTTGACAGGCAAAACCAGCCAATACAACTGACCCCTTGTCAACTTGATACACAGACATATCGCTATTAAGCTACAACCCCTCCTTTCTTACTCATCAACAAGATCACACATTAAAATCATAAAAAATTTTAAAAGTCCCACAGTCTTTACAAATTAAAATTTCAATTCCTTTAAAATATCCAATCCCTTTTAAAAGTTAGTCTTTCATTTCTTAGCTCTTCTAAAAACCAAAATAAGTAAATACCTTCTTCAAGAGGGAAGAACCAAGGCACCATCACAATCTGAACCAAGCAAAATCAAACTCCAACATTATAAATAACTCAGTGTCCAATTATCCCGGATTCATTCGTGTTCTTCTGAACTCCTCCTAAGGGCTTGCCTCCGCCCTCTGCAGCATATACATTTATCTTCAAGGCTCAGGCTGGCTACACTTCCCTGCTGCTACTGGTCTTGGTGGTCATTCCATGGTACTGGTACCTCCAAAATGCTGGGGTTCCTTCCTACAACTGGGTTGCACTCTCACAAATAGCCTCACATGGTCTCTCTTTATGGGGTAAAGCCTCAAATTCTTCGCATGACCCCTTCAGTACTGGGACTTCAACTGCCACTGAGGGTGCACCTTCATTAATGACCTCTTGTGACCTCTCACAGTGCTAAGCTTCAGCTGCTCTCCATGACCCCCTCATGCCTGCAAAACCAGTTTCACCTGGGTGACACTTACACCTTACCAAGTCCTGCTGCCAGCATTAGGTACAACTTTGGTCACCTCTAGAACATAGCATGCCCATGCTCACAGGATCTCTTCCCAGAAGACTCCACCTCAACAATGCTGGTCTCTTCTTAATCACTGCTAATTTCTTAACTCCAACTAGCCAGCATCAATTGCCCCAGTCACATGAAGCTAGAAGACAAGATTTGGTATCTTGTTAATCACAATTGATTCTTCAGTCCCAGTTAATCAGAAGCATGGACTCTTAACTCAAAATAGCAAACGGCTCTGATAGAATCTTTAATATTCCCTCTGAAATTTCACAAGCCAGGCCTCCATCTTCTGCACAGCTCCCAATATTCTTATCTTCCAAGCTTCTACAGAACATCCCACTAAAATCTGAAACTCAATGGCTTTTCTAGCCCAAAGTTCCAAAGTCCTTCTACAATCCTCCCCAAAACATGGTCAGGTCTGTCACAATACCCCACTATAATTACAGAGGAATGGAGAAAACCTTCCTAGCATAAAATTTTATTTTCTTCCGTTAAAAAATAAGTTACTGGATAAACCAATAAACGAATGAATTCAGTGTTTCTTTATAGTTTCCGACAATTAGAGTAGATTTGCCTTGTTCTTCCTGCTAACTCATTTTGTTATTGTAGCCTATGGTTACTTCTTGTCTGAAAATTGCTTAAGGCTTTTTGTAAGACCTCAGAATGAGGAGTCTCACAGTTTCAGTCTGTTACCCCCAAGAACTCATTGTCCAGTCCAGTTGCTGCAACACACAAGAGGCTTTAATGAACAGGAAACGTTTGGGCAAACGGGCTCCCTTAGCATGCAGGCTAGAGAGAAGCCCTATCCCCTGGGCACAGGTGTTTTTAAAGGCAAAACCCCCAAGCTTAGGAAGGGGGTGGGACCCTCTCTCCATTGGGTACATGGCCCTTTGAGGCCTGATGGTCCTGCTATTAGAGTCAACAGACCTTAGGGCCTCAGGGTGTGCTAATTAATCTTGTCTGGGCAAACTGGAGATACAGTTCTCTCTTTGTTTCTTAAGGACCCTATTCACCACCTGCTGACTCACAAGAAAGGAGGGGCAGTGTGAATTCTTGGTATCTTGTTATCTCAGGGCCTTGTGAGGGGAAGTTAGCAAATTCCAAGGAACAGATATTCATCTGGGTTAGCTTTCCAGGTTAGTTTGTCCTTCATTTCAAGTGGGGGGTTTCTTTAACTTTACTTTTTTGTCTTTCATTTTAAGATACAATTTTTTAATTCATTAACAAAAGAGACCAAGATGAAGTATCAAACACACAGAACATTTAATTGACATTTCAATTTCACTGTTGCTTCCATGTATGTTGTAGAAACAGATCATCAAAAGTGTTGCCATTTACTGGGACAAAGCTGATAGCTTTTAGTGGTGATGACTGCGTTTTAGTTTAAATTTTCTGGATTTGCTTTTCACAAGTCTCCCAGGATATCCAGAGTTAAAATGCATTTTGAAAAAAGGAAATCCTTAACATTAAAGCAGGTTGGTATTCCAAGATAGTTTATGGGACTTTGGTTCTACGGTGCTTATGGACTGAGTTGTATTCTTATATGTCTATAGGAATCTAGATATGGCTATTCTTGAAAGCTAGTGACCAAGCCAGGGAGCTTTCAAAATTCCCCTTTCAATTTTCTGTCCCATATGTAACCCAATATTGTCACCTCTAGTAAATGAGTTTTTGCGAAAATTTCTAAATATGCACAAAACTGGCCACATAGTTGCAGATTAAGAGATGGCCTTTCAAGTCTAGACATCCCTTGATAAAAGTATGAGACAGACCAGTCCCATTCCTATACTTTATTAATTTGTTTGGACAATTAAATATTAATAACTGATTCAAAAAATGACTGTCAAAGATTGTTAAGCATACAAAATTTTCTGAGCCCCTTTTTTAGATCCACTCTGTGGTTTTCAAAGTAAAACTGTTCTGTGCGTTCTGAAGAATGATCTAGAAGAGATGCACTTCTTCCAGTTCCTAATGAGTGAGTTTATTAAGAGCATAGCAAGCAAAACTAAAGTAATAAATAGTAAGAAACAGATGGATAGAAGCAGCAGATAGCAAATTCATTAAAGTAAACACTTTACATTCAGCAGAGATGACTGGAGTATCTGGATTCCAAAGTTAACATCAAATAAGGGTTTAAAACTTCAAGCAGCAATCCAATGGGGAAGGAGCACTCACAGTAGAGTTCCTGGTGGGAAGACAGGAGAGCAGTCTCTCCAGGGATGACCTTGGATGACCTTCCAGCTTTCTGTTCTTATGCAAGGAGTTTCAAACCATGAAGTAAACAAAAGTCTTTTGAAATGGAAATAGATTCCCTTCTAGCCTGTCTGAGGGCTACAGTGCTGCGGTTAATGAATACTCTAAACTGCTTGCTTTTTTTCACCATCCAGAAGGCCAACCTGACCCAAGAGAAGAATTTCAGAGAAAACAGGAAGGGCCCCTTTACTAGCAAAATCCACTTTAACAAGATTAAAATGCATATGGCAATTTACTAATATAATGTATATTACAAGAACATCAATAATCCCAGATATTGAGTGCTGTGTTGTGGTATGTAGGAAGTTGTGTACATGGTATATCTTTACCATCTCAATCATTTAAATAAAAACAAAAAAATACATTTTAATTTTGTTACAAACATTGTATCTGTTATAAAACAGAAACCACAAGCATTTTGCATTAATAAGGAAAGAAATCTAGACATCTGACTTTAAATAATTTTGGAATACTTTGAATTATAAATTCAAAACGGCTCCCAGGAGCTCTCATTACCTCTCTCTTGCTACAGTTACTACATCTTGGTAGAAATGGATGCAGAACTCTTTTATAGGTGAAATTTCATGGTCTTAAAATATGGGTCTAATTACCTACATCATTATCACAGCTCCTGTAACAATAGTTTTTAACGTTACTAGTTAATTTATCAGAATATCCAATGAAAGTTTTTACGTTGAGATTAGCATAGTAAAAGTTGACAATGCAAGAGTTAGAGTAGAGATGTGAAGCAGCCTCATGGCTTATGTTTATTGGCAATTTATTTTGCCTAATTACATATAAATGCTTGGTTGAAGTTTAGCATTCAAGGGCATCAATCATTTAAAATTGACTTGCACCTTTATGACCAGTTGCCATTACCTCATTACTGAGACTCTTTCTATTCCGGCTGTGGCTGTATACTCTTCAGTTTTTGATACTCCTGAGTTACC
The DNA here is from genome assembly GCF_943737965.1 of Phodopus roborovskii. NCBI lineage: Eukaryota > Metazoa > Chordata > Mammalia > Rodentia > Cricetidae > Phodopus > Phodopus roborovskii. The sequence continues at coordinate 11,405,864 of NW_026126470.1, read as the reverse complement.
ATCTCTATGTTACTTATGCTGAATCTCCACATGCTACTAAAGTACTCTTAACAGTTGTAATGAAATTGCAGGAAAAAAATAACTTGCATATTCAAATTACTGAAACGACAGTTTTATTTTTAGCTAGGTTTTATTTATGGATGCCTTTCAATTTGCTACCACATATAGACAGATGGGGCTCTGAATTCTGATGAAAATTTCCATTTTGGGCATTTATTGCAGAGATATCTGCATGGAGAGAAATCTCTAAACATGGCTTCCTTTGTTCTGAAAACATGGCTTACTTTGTCAACGTCACACATTTGCCCCTACTAAACATAGTTAAGTTAGGAGCCAAGATAGCTGACTTTGTGGAGACATTGTTTCCCTTGCCTTTCTTTCTTCCCCTTTTCCACTTTCTTAAAAGATGCTGGTGTAAGAAATGTCTTTCCTATTGGTTTCCGCTTTGTTCCTCTGAGGACTTCAAAAGCTGGAAGCAACGCTTGTCTTCATATCTGTAAGCATTTACCAATGGTATAAAGATTGATGGACTTACTCTCTACCTAGTTGTTTTTAAGCAATATTATATCCATTAAACTCAATAAGAAATAATCTCAAGAATGAATTCTAGAGTACTTCATTTGAAATCATAAAGCTAAGACCTATCAAAAGCAATATTATAATACTTGATTTGAAATCATGAAACTGACCTATCAAAGAAGATGTTGTATACTCAATACTACGATTTGATACTTAATACTTAGAATGCAAAGTATAAACATAAAACTTTTTCTATTTCAGAACTTAAGACCATTCAGCATCTTGGACATTTCAGTAAAAAGTGTTCCTTCAGATAATATCAATAAAAGTTCAGTGTCCACATTAGCTAAGTACACCTTTAAAAAGTCTGTGGCTCAGGATGTGGCTTGGGGTGTGGCTTGGTGGTAGAGCTCTTGCTTAGGAAACTCAAGCTCTGGATTCAATCTTTAGTACCTCACATAGGCACACTTGGGTATAGATACATAGACATATAATTATGAACACAATAAGTCTTTTCTTAAATGGAACTACAACCAGTTATATTGTGCTTAGATCTAATGCTCATAATTTTAGAAACTAAAGGTTAATTTCATATTTCCTGTGGCATATCTTTAAATATTTGAAGAAATTATATCTTCCATTAATATCGAGGTTTGCTGGATCGTTTATATCATATTACAAAAACAAGTTTTCAAAATTTTGATAAATTTTCAAGTTGGTTTTTAAACTAGCCAGTATTAAAGTAAAAGAACACAAATTTCTGTTAAAGAAAATATATTAAAACCAAAATAATAAGCCAGCTACTCACTTCTTGATTTTTTGTTATACCTTCCTCTTATCTCTAATTAATGTCATTTATACCTATATGCATAGTAGAAATACTATATATTACTTTATAATTATAGTTTGACATTTGTGCCCCTCCCAAAGTGTTGTTCTTTTGCTGCAGCTTATGCCTAAGAAACACAAACACGAGACTCAGTGCCCACGTGGAGTTTATTGAGAGAAGGGAGAGAAAGAGGGGGTAGCTGGTGGCCAACCGAAAGCAGGAGAGAGAGAGAGGGAGGGAAGGGGGAGGTAGAGAGAGAGCAAGAGAGGGAGCAAGAGGGAGAGCAAGAGAGAGACCAGAGAGAAAGAGCAAGAGAGAGCAAGAGAGAGCAAGAGAGAGAGGTGTGCTTGCTTTAAAAGGGGGGCTTGTGCATGCCTAACTGAGTCCTCTGGCAGCCAGGTAAAGCTTGATCCGCCAGGTAAGGCTGATGTAGCCATGACACGGTCATGAGCGTCCGCCCATTGTCGGGGGCGGGGGTCAGCTGGCTGCTAGTTCCTAACACAAAATTTGTGTATTAGAAATAAAAGAAAAGACTAGTCTACAGTATGACCAGATTTGGAGATTGGTCTTTGGGACTGACTAGGATGAAGCTCTCAAGAGTGAGTGTAGGACCTCTCAAAGAGATCTCTGTCTGCAAAGCCTGGTTGACTAATTCAAACTTCAGTGATGTTGAGGGCTTCAAGCTTAGTTGCAATGTTTCTTGGGCTACCTTTAGCCTACTAAGAAGCTATTCCTTGACTCCTCTCTGTGTGAAACTTAACATTTTATGACAGCCAGATACAATGGAACTAACATTTTAAGGAGTAAATAAGAATCATTTGAAATGTTTTAACTTAACAAACCCTAGTTCCACCAAACAAAAGGCTAGCTAAGAATGCTTTCATATAGTACCTGGGAATTATAGCTGCTACACTGGGCAAAAACCCATTTAATGTTTCAAAAAACATTTGCATTTTAGTATATATACTGCAGAACCAATATCTTTGGAAAACGGCTTGATTTACAACTTTTGTGTTGGCAAGTTCATGAGATTGTTGCCTCATTGGAACAAGGACTTTTGGGTAACCTAAACCTGTGTTCCTGGGACATGATTACTAAGATTTGTCTCAAGAATAAACTATTTTCTTTTTTTTTGTTGTTGTTGTTTTTTAATCATCAACATGACATAGGCTAGAATCTTTTAGAAAGAAGGAACCGGAATTAAGAAAATGCCTCTTTGAGACTGACCTGTAAGCAAGTCTGTGTAGTATTTTCTTGATTAATGATCGATGTGGGAGGACCCAACCCATTGGGGATGATGCCACCCTGGACATGGTGTCCTGAGTTGTGTAAGAGAGGAAGCTAAGCAATCCATGAAGATCAAGCAACTAAGCAGCATTCTCCATGGCCACTGTCTTAAGTTTTTGCTGTGTCTTTCCTCTACAATAGATAGTTAATTGGAAGTATTGCTTTGGGCAATAGTTCATAGCACAGCAGTAGACACCTAAGACGATATACCTTTTCCTTTTCAAGTTTGTTTCAGGAACTCTGATACCCATACATTGTATGTCTTATACCATGATTTTCTGCCACCACTTGAAATTTTGCCTTTCAGAAAAGTGCTACTATAAGCACAACAGTGAAATGAAACTGTGTTTCAGTATAAGATGGAACAAGAAAATCTATTACATCAAGCTGTAGTTTTAGGTTGGACAGAATTGTACTGACAAGTTTGTTTTCTTTATGTAGTATTAGGGAGTATAATTAGAGAAGAGCATTTTCTCAAATCAACATATCTCTCTTTTTAAATCCAAGTAGCTTTCTGTGGGAACATAACCTCTCCTTTCATGGCTGCTTGCGAAGTTGAAGGAAGAGGGCCTCATTCATAGCAAGAGGATGTGCTAATAATGTACATATCCTCCCAAATGTTAAAAACTCATTTAGCTTTACAAAGAAATCGTCTCCACACAATGAAAACCTCCCAGGAAGTCCAACTGCTTATTTGTTTGTTCTTTCAAGTGAAACAAATCATCATTAAAAGGTTCAGCTTCAAATTAAGACCTTTTAGAGGCTTAGAGGGACTTGTTCGCAGAAGTTCAAATCCCTTAGAAAATGGCTCATTGCTGTCTGTGAGAAAGAGAAAAATAGCTACTGATGAGACTCAAATCATTCTCTAGCTTCTCATTCATTAATTTTAAACATAATTCATAGGCCATTATGCTCTAGAAATCAAAAGAATTATTTCTTATTGTAGCCCTTCATTTTTCATCATTATACACACACAATGTCCAATTTCACCCCACTCATCCAAAATGGCGCTTAAAGCAGGCAGGAGAGATTAACTCTAATACTTACGTTTGGCTTTAATTCATAGCTTTATAAAGCCATTTACTAGTTTAAATATGTATTTACACAATAGAATATGATGAGTCATTTTAAAAATATAAACATACTAGTTTTAAAAATTGCTTAAATATGTATTTCTGCCTGAGACTTTCTCAGACTATTCCTATGTGAGTCACAGCAATAACTCTCTAATATTTGAGTCACACCACTTCTCAGCACAAAACAAATAATTAAACAAGAATGATCTCAGGGTAGAGATACCTTGAAAAATAGCAAAAATATTTTTATCTTTTATCTTTTTGGACATTACACAGCTATACAAGCATTGGCCCTCAGTTCAAATAGAAACACCTTCAATCTATTCTGACTATGCTTTCAACAGTATTGTGGGGTTGCTGTTTAAAGACTCTAATAATGAAACACCTGGGAAGATGTTTCAGAAACTAATAATATTCTCTTTCTGTAAAGAGAAACACAGCTCAAAAGCCTTTGTTCTTGGCTAGACACCGATGACACTACACTACCAAGCTCTCTTTACTTTTAAATAGTCCGTTATACATAAAAAGAAAAGTACTTGAAATCTTATTTTCTGTTGGAACGAGGCTGAAGATGAGCACCATTGGGAGCCAGTGTCACTGTAATCATATGCTTGAGATTGCTAGTACTACCTTAACACATCATTGCTGGTTAGGAACCCTGTACAAATGAGAGAGAAGTGAAAAACTACTCTGAACATCCATATGTATGGACGGCAGAAGAAAAGAAGCCATTGTAGGTCATCTGCTTTTCAGTCTTTTATTAATCACATCTGTTTATGTAGTATGAATAGAAATCTATTCAATATATTTGACCATAGATGTATCCCTAATTACTGCTCTCCTCTCCCCCTTCTTTTGTAAAGGAACAGCCCCTAAAGACTTATGTTTTTCTGGGGAACAGGCTTTGGTTAACAGACTTGTGTAGTGAGCATTCTGAGAAGTGTTTTCTAGATACATAGCTATTAAGAATGAATAAAGTAAGATTGGGCAGAGAAAAAAATAGTTGAATTGAAAGAGTATCTGTAAAAAGTCATCCTAGAATGTATGGAAATTGTGTGTTTGGGCTGGCATTTCAGGCTTGTGTCATATCTAGAAAATGGGAGATGAGTCAATGCCTGACAATTCAGTGTTCAAGTTTCTGTCGTCATAGAAACAGAAGTTTGAGTATGATGCCAACTTTGTCATTTGAGATGATAAGGAGAAAGACACTGACACAATGACTCTAAGAGATAAGACTGACCACTTGACCAGAAGGGCAAAATTAAACTTTGGAATGACTGACCACCTTTAGGTCCCCTCCCTATATGATCTATTGGCCGAAGAGGAGATATAAAACAGAAAAGTAGGATGCTAATCCCACTGTCTTCTCAAATTATTGTCTCTCAGAGTAAAACACAGCTTAAAAATTCAATTCCTGTTTTTTTGTTTTGTTTTGCTTTGTCTCTGTGATAAGCAAAGGGGCCATTTACATATTACTATATAAATGCCATCTTGAAACAGAATGGGACAGAGCAGCAGGTCCAGAAGGCCTTTACAAAGCCTTACAAGATGAGCATATGAAAAGTAAGTTGACAAAAGAGGAAGGATGGAAGTACTCCCTCTCCATAGACAAGAGCAGCTAAAACACTACACAGGCATAAGTAGGTACAGACAAAACCCTGAGTGTCTGCAGGCAACCCATGACACATTATAATACTGCAGCACACACCTTGGATAGATAGTTAAGATATTGACAAAACATGTAAGACATGAAGCTGTGTGTAAAATTCCACGTAACAGACCATGCCCGTAAAGGTTGGCGTTATACAAATCAGCCACAAAACCTGAGCATGTGCTAAATAATGTAAAGACCTAACTCTGTGCAGTGGGTTGTTGAATGACTCTTCCCCACACAAGGCTAATGAACTGCTTCTGCCACATAGACACCTCTGCTCAACTCCTTTTCAGGCCCATAAGAACCTAGAACACCCCCAGAGACACCATCCAAATCTGTATATCAGCCAATTTCAATTGAACGCCTTCTAAAAATCACTCACAATGTTAACATAGCAGGTTTATAGGCAAACCTACCTTCTTGTACAATTGTTGCGCAGAAAGATTTGGATTGAAGGCAGGTATAAAATGTAGACCTTGTCTGTCATTAAGCAAGATTCAGCAATATTTAGGCAAGGAATTTCTTTCATAACCTGGAATCATATCTTGGAAAAACATTCTTTTAGGTCTCCATATAGTTCGGTATCTGAGCATTAATGTTTAAAAGACTAACATGCTCAAGGTGCTTAAGAAATAACAATGCTAATAAAATTTCTCTTCCTAACATTTGCTAGCCTTTTTGTTATCTATTATTGATAGTTACATCATGAATACCACTGGTATTATTGCTCTCATATTTTTGGCAAATAATTAAAAAAAAAGACTTTCCCAAAGCCATATTACTAGAATATAGCAGATTTAGAGTTTAACTAGTTGCTATGTTATGCTAAAATTTGATTCATTACCCAAAGATCTTTCTGAATTATACAAATTGCAGGACTAAAATTACCCCTATATTGTTTTATTATGGAAGTATCATATTGCTTAAAAGTCACTAAAGTTTTTGGACTGTATTGTCTTAGTTCCTTTAGTGTAACTGTAATGAAATCTTGTCAGAGACAAGTAAAAGGAAAGGTTGGAGTTTATTTAATAGGTTTCAGTCCATCCAGATTAGGAGGACATAGGGAGCTTTTCATACCAAAAAGGCCAGCAAGCAAAAAAAGGGAGTAAACAGGAAAGTATGAGGGCAAAACATAACCTTCATGGGCATGCCTCCAGTCATGGACTTTCTCCAAGTAGCTTCTGCCTTTTTACATTTCAATGTTTGCATCTTATATTGCATCCATCAAGGAGTTAACCCACTTACTATACAGAGGCATCGTGATCTAATTCCCTATATATATGCCCTAACCAACGTATCCAGAACCACAATACACTAATCTACAAAACATTTCTCTATTTAACCAAGTTTATGGGTAAGAGTACTAATGTGTCTTGTTTGTGTTATGTTAGATGGATTTTAACCAACTTCTCAAAACTAGAAGGACCATTTCTTAGAATTCTTTCCTTGAACTGGAATAAAGTTGGCTAAAAGAAAAATGTGTGAAAATTGTCAGATAGAAGTAATACAGCAGCCATTACTCCCCGAACATTGTGTTAATTAATTGTAGTGACAAGTTAGGAACAGGGGTATTTAAGTCCCATGTTGCTCTACTCCACATTGAATTTTCAGATTTCATTCTGAGTGTTGACTCTTGAACATTAGTAGGCAGCATATCACCTCTTGGTTTTGAATAAATACCAAGCGTTTCTGATAAACATCTTTACAGTTACATTTTCATAGTTCTATTTCTTGTGGTTTCAGCTATATCTGGCTGCTCAGGTTGACCAGTTGGTCTTCTGATTCTTTACCTTTTCATTTTTATGTTTTCATTATCTTAACAATTATGAGAAATCCAATACCGTTGTCTTATATTTTTAATGCTTCTTTTTTTCTTAGAGAATTGGAGATGGTGTAGAAATCAGTGCTTGGAGAAGAATGCTACCATAATAAAATCTTAAACCACTAACTAGGAATGAGCCTCATAATACACAGAGAAAACCCATAAAGTTTAAAAGAGAACTTTACTGCAGGATGCACTATGCATTTGAATCAAAATGACAAAGGCAGTTCAAACTGAGGAGGCATTGAACCCCAGTTTTCTATAGGCATAAACTTAAATGAGGTATTTAATCAGATAAAAACATGTTTATTAGACCAATCAGTTGTTTTGGGCAGGCAAAGTAACAGAGCTTCACATGATTAAACAAATGCAATACATCTTTCCATCATTAAACAAATATTGTAGCATAAACAAATAAACACATCTTAAACTAATGTCACACAACACCACCCCAACTGGTAACCTAATTTAAGTGAATATTTGCACTTTGGTTCAGAGGTAAATCATTCCATGAGTGGATATGACTTTGAGAGATCTCCTGTGGAAATGGTGAACACTTTTAACATATATAGGGGAAGTAAATTATATATAATCACCAAGCAATTAATTACTCTCAAGTCTAAACATGTTAGAGACAAGCCTGACTCACCTGATGTAGGCACTAGGAACTGAACCAGCATCCTCTACAAGAGTATTTTCGTAACTGCTTATCCATCCTTCCAGCCTCTGTTTGTTTGTTTTTATCGCTTCTATGACAGACCTGGAAGGTTTTAATTTTGCTTGGTTGCATCACCAGAATACTTCTCCTTCTAGCTACTTTTCTGGATTGTAAGCTCATCATCCCAACCAATCCTCTCAACCCAGTAGATCTGTGAATGGGATTGCCTATAGGGGCCAGCTCCAGCAAAGCTCATAGTGGAATACAGCTTCACTAATGGCTCCAATTAATGTTGCTTTGGAAAAGCGAAGCAACGTGTTGTCATCCAACCCATAGGATTATAAAATGTAGCAAATTAGTTTTGTTTTAAGCCTCTAAACGTGTGCTTATTTTTATGCCATAATGTATAACTGGAAAACATAGAAGTAAATGAATGAATGAAGAATTAAACAACAAATCAAAACAAAAGGTTGTGTAAAAGCAGGCATATTGTAGTAAGTAGGACATCCCTGGTGTGTTGCCCTTTGTTTCCTTAGACTGCTCCCAGCGAGGACCTTCCTGAGGCTTTAATCCTGAGACCACATATAGATGCTGAGAATTAGGAGAAGGCACTGATTACTACATATGTTAATATGAAAGTGAGGGAGAATTTAAACAATGTTGTTGGATTTCCCTCCAAGATTCAGCATTGGACCAACTCAGACCCCGAACCTGGGTCTCAGTTAGAAGGCCTGGGCAGTCTAAGGGAACTCTGATGTACCTGGATATATTCCTGGTGCACAAAGGGACTTTGGGAGCACATTCCCCATGGAGAGATACTCCTTTAACCTAGAGGCAGGAGGGAGGGCCTAGTCCCTACTCCAAATGACTTGACAGAGTTTGATGATCCCTCCTGGAAGGCATCACCCTCCCTGTGGAGTGGGTGGGGGGACAGAAGTGGAGGCCGGGGGACATGGAAGGGAGGAAGGGAGAGAGAATTGGGATCGATATGTAAAATAAGAAAAATAATAAATATATATATATAAAAGAGTTTTTTTTAATTTTTTACTTTTAGAATGTTATCATCTACATGGTTTTTTAAATGCTTGTTTTTGTTTTTAAAGATGCACTTTTAGATTTGAAAGTAAGTGTGTGTGTGTGTGTGTGTGTGTGTGTGTGTGTGCATAAGTGTAGGTGCCACAGAGGCCAGAGTCATTGGATTTCCCAGAATTGGAGTTATAGCACTCCTGACTCACCTAATGTAGGTGCTAGGAACTGAACCAGGATCTTCTTCAAGCAAAATTCATTTGCATAACTGCTTATCCATCTCTCTAGCCTCTGTTTGTTTGTTTTGATCTCTAAATGCACACTAAATATTGACGTATCTTTTAAAAAGTAAATAGAAAACTTAAAGTAATAAAATAAATGAGGTGGAAAATAAACCTCTAATACTGCGGAAGAAAAGAATGTATAAAACATAAAACAACAATATCTAAAGATCTACTATAGTAAAGGCCACGAAAAGTCATTGATCGGTTGTATGTCAGCACTAACTGAATACACTTAAGAAAACAACAACCACGAGAAAAGGCAAAGTGATAAAGTTTATTTCAGAATAGATCAGCTATCATTTGACTGGGGAGTGTGCATTTGAAGCTGATTGCTTGTTTTCTTCCTTCCTCAGGGACGAAAGCATATGTAAATGACAGACATAAGGAAATGTGGAGAAGGGGGAAAGGATAGGCTTTATAGAAATTACTTAAAAAAAAAAAAAGCAATAATGAGGAATGATTTAACAAAATTCAAAGGTTTCAGATCACTTGAGAGCCTGGAACAGCAGCTGGCAAATATAGTTCAATTCAGACAAACATTTACAATGATGAGAAGCAATGGAGAACTACAAAAGAGGGCTATGGAAACACATTTCAATGGACCAATCACCCAGCATGCCAGCAAGGAAATATTTGGAACTTTGAAGCAGCGGCTAAGCGCATCAGAACAGTCGTCTTAGTTGAAGACCAGAATAAAGAAGCATTTCAAGAACTCACGCTTATTTGTTAGGAGAAAAATAAGATGGAATAAGAACAAAAATACTTAGAAAAGGGATACAATCATAGTTTGTGGAATGTGAGTTTCCTAGTCATAACTCCAGGGGATTTAATTTCCCCATGAGATGAAACAGCATTTCTATAAGTGTATTCGGTATGAATAAAAAAATGTTCCCACAGGCCCTGCTTTTGGGAAGCTCTGGAAACTTTAGGACATCAGACATATTTGAAGGAACTACTAGGGAAAAGATTGTAAAAAAGAAGATCCTTACAGTTCTTCCTTTCCCTTCTCTGATACTTCTTGGCCCTGAGGTTTCTGTTTTTCTAAACATACACTTCTTCTCATGGTGTTGAGATTCATAATGATCTCAGAAATGCAGAACCAAGTCAACAAGGACTGGACCTCCCGAAACTGTGACACCAAATAGGAATTCTTCATTGATTTTTTTGTTTGTCACAATTATGGTATGTTGGTCTGGGTAATGAAAAACATCAATTTATTAATTCATTTAAAAGGATACATTTTAATAGCCTTGGAAGTATTGTATACTGTAAACTATGAGTTATTTACACACATTGTCAGAACCACAGAAAATGCTCTATATACATGTGTGTGGCTAAATTTGGCTGGGACTTTGAACGTAGACATCTATTTACAAGTGGCTTTGTACTTAGCTAATTATTTGTATTAGTTATTTCTCATAGCATAAGTGACAAGAACAGGAAATAGAAAGTGGACACATAAAAGCAGGCATCTGGAAAGCAGTGGTTCCACACATGTTCTTGGTCCTTTGTCTGAGAACATCAGAAAGGAACTATGACTACTTATGCTTTTCTAAAGCAGTACATTTTCCTGGAGGCTGTATTAGAAGCTGTTACCACAACTCCAGTTCAGACGGTAACCACTTCTACTAGAATGTTTTGCAACTATATTTCTGGAATTTTATGTTAGAATTAGGTACTGTCCAGTCCCCTCCATCCATCTTATAAATGATGTTATGGTTACCATGTTGGGGGTGGGGAGGATGTATCAGTTGTCTTCATCAGCAGTCTGAGGAGGCCGACCAAGGGAAAATTATTTCTAACTGATGTAAAGAATGGAACCTACCTCTGGCCTTGACTTACTGAAAACTATGTTAAAGAGATAGGAAGAATAATTACTCCTTTCGTGAAATAATGTACTCCCTCCCCCTAACCCAGAAACTCACCCTCTGTGTAGTCACTATGTTTCCACCATAAGGCTCTGTGAGATTAACCCTCCTTTTTGAGTCCTAACTAAGGAAGGCATAACTTCTCTTCTTTTCTTCAGATGTTGGCTATGCTTTCTTTGGCAATTTGGGCTTTTCCTTCTTTGCACCTGAGCCCTTTTGGCATGTTGCAAGACTTTCTTTTCTCCATCTCTCTTCTCCAGACAACTGACAAGATTTACAACTTACTGTACCTGTTTTTTTTTTTCCCTCAAATGCTAATACAAAATTGTCCTCAAGCTTCCTTCAAAAACTTCTGTTAAATTTTTTCATTAATGAGACTGATTCCATTTATATCAAATATCTCATTGGGGTGATTACCCACTCCTGGGGTTTTATATGTTATTTATACATGATAAAGTTAAAGTTAGTCCTTTTGCAGTACTTTAAGTGTGTTACTAGGTTGACATCACATTTGAAAGAATTTTGCCCTCAACAAGTATTTTAAAAACAATGGAAGCATCTCTTGCTGTCATCTTTAGAGATCAGTTTCCTTCCCATAGTGGTCCTGTTGATCACATGTTCTTGAAATAGCTTAGATATTACAGTGTACTTGTGTCTGTTGATTTGGACCTGGGTTTAAAACCTATCCTGGGTTTAAAATCCTATCAGGAAAACCTAGAGTCAGTCCACTCAAGTGGAAGGAGGATTCAGATATGCACATGGAAATGCACATTTAATTAGGGACAAACTTTAAATTGAGGTTTACAGAACAGGCTCTCCAGATACCCAAAAGTATAATAATCATCAAAATAAGATATAAATGTTGTCTGGAGTTCAAAGGAGAGAGATAAACATCTCGATAGTACTTCGAAAAGTAGGTTCTTCGTTACGTCTAGAAGCAAGTAGGTTTTTACTTGCTTCTAGATCATCAAGTTAAAGATAACAGGATTGGCTTTTTAAACTTCAAAGTTAACTTCTTGGGTAAAACTGACTGTCTTTCTCAATATGGAGAGTTATAAGTTTTCACACCAATATCATAAAGTTTTAGTGTAGTTTGATTCTTTCCTTTATGTTTCACCCATCTGCCACATGAAAATATTTTAGTTGGTATACTAATAATAGCTTGCACCTATGTATGGTTTAAAACTTATTAGTTATACAGAAACCCAAGCATGTATTTCAAAATGTCTTTTTGTTCAGCAAACAACAAAAATGAATGATAACAAAGGAACCTCTTTCTAGGATCTTTAAAACCACCCATAATTAGGCTTACTAAATAGAGACTTTTTTTTTAAACTTGAAAAATAAAGTGAGTTAATTATTTCTCAGTGAATTTCCTTTCTACTTGGCAAGTGGGTACATGTAAATCTTCTCTTCCTTATTAAATAAGTGAAAGATGTGATTCTATCTTTAGTGAAAGTAGAGCTCCTGTCATTATTTCTCACCTTCTTTGTTCAGTACTGTGTTACAGATGGCAGATGAGCAAACATTTGTGGAGAAAACACATGAACCATAATCTCATACTTCCCAATGGATTACTAATTATGATCAAATGATGCATCAAAATTAAAAACACACAACCAAATCAGAATTAAATTCACTGTTTTATTTTTCTTAAAAGAGTGTGCAAATAAATTTTATAGGAATAAAGAGAGGGTTACAAAACCAAAGGATGCAAGGCAGCTACAATTTTTAAAAGATCACAAGTCACTGAACTCACAAAGGAACTGAATGTTATATTTAGAAGTGGGCTTAAAACATGACAGTTCGTGACACTGTATTTATTAAGGAACACACTTTACCTGTGGGACTTGACTTTTTGCTCTACTATGCTTTACTTCACACCTCCTTTATGTGGAACACACAAAAATGCTTTTGTACATGACATTGTGACAGGGACACATTCGGTCCTCTGATGTATTTATAAAAAAAAAAAAAAGCCCTTTCCAAAGTATAATTTACAATTTCAGTAAGCCAAATATAAAGTTGTCATCAGCAATATTTGCTTTTAAAAAAGTTGTTCAGTTATTTTTTTTAAAACGTTTGCTTAAAACCCCTACCAGCTCTTTAATACTTTCTTCATGAACTACTTTCTTAGTCATCTACTTGAAAGCAACAAAATATCATAGACAAGTGACTGACAAATATCACAATTTTATTAATTATAATTCAGGGTGTGGAATTCTGAGATCTTGATTCCAACATAGTGAAATACTGTTTGGGTCCTTTTGAAATTATCGCTTACTGTCTTCCCATAGTATTTTCATACCAAAGAAAGAATGTAGAGAGAGAGAGAGAGAGAGAGAGCTCTCTGAGCTCTGTCTCCTCCCCCCCACACCCCCACACTCGTGATATAGAATGTGGTGATATTTTGTTTATGCTTTAATTAGCCATAGAGGCCAGGCAGTGGTGGCATATACCATTAATCCCAGCACTCAGGAAACACAGGCAGAAGAAGCTCTTTTAGCTCAAGGACACCCAGGGCTAGACAAAATTGATCCAGACAAAAAGAGAAACAGAGCTCACACAAAGGTGCACCCAGCACTTGGAGTGACTCACCTTTAATCACAGCACTAAGTAGGCACAGAGCAGTGATATGGCTGGGTGGAAAGGGGAATATAAGGCAGGGTTAGATGGGAGAGAGAGAGAGAGATGCAGTATAGGCAGAAGGCAGAAGCGGAGAGTACTGCAGTCTAAGCAGTATTGAGGATGAAGTCTGTGGACAGGATCACCCCCTTGGTCTGAGCACTGGTAGAAGTAAGAGCTCTCTAGTGACTTTGCTTCTCTTTGCTTCTCTGCTCTCTCAGCTCTCGCCCCCTGATAGCTGAGACTGAGTTTTTATTATTAATACAAATTAAAATTCATTCTACAGTGGAAGGACTTATATATCACTGTGTACATAGGAATGTTAGAGGGCAATATTATGGATTTGGGGGTTTAATTCAGGTCATTATGGCTGGATTAGCAAACACTTTAACCCAAAAACCCATCTCACTGGAATAGCTAAGAAAGGTATCAGTTTGATCTTAAGTTTTCCACATATGAATGGCTTAATTCTCAAAGACCCACTTCCAAGGGCAATTACAGTAGGTTTCGTCATATGGTAATGAGATCTGACAGCTTTGTTTTAACTATCCTACTGAAACTATAAATGGAAATGATATGTCCATGTATGGGTCATAAACACCTGACAAGGCAAGCAGGCTCTTTCCACTTTTCCTCTCCTAGGAGAGAAAATATAGCTACTTCTGGAATCTAAGTCAGGCTGTGCAGAAGAAAGTAACTTCATGGTTGGTGAAGGATATTGTAAGGCATGGTGACCTGCATATCTACATTGTTTATTTTGGTTCTTTTATGCAAGGAAAATGACATAACTTCATCCTATCCTCATATTTTGGACATATTTATGATAATATCTTAATCTTCACCTTTATTAAAGCAATTGGACCTAGCAAAAGGTTTTCATTCACCTTAATCCAGAATAAGACCAAAGTCATTATTTCGCATATATTTTCTTTTCCAAAAGATCAACCATAGGTGATGTTTTCAATTAAGTACTGGAAATATTTTTAAAATGTCCCAGTTTATAACGATTAGTGAGCAGACGATTATTACTAATTAGAGTTTCAGGCTAGGTGTTTTAGGAAAATTAGTAGTGACTCATTCCTGTGTATTAAAAAATTATCCTGTAGTCCATGGAGGGTCCCAAACTTTATAAACTGTTGTTTTTGAAAAGTGTTAATAAAAAGTAAAAGCCAAAGAGACTGATGCTTTAAATGGCCTTCACCCCACCTGCCTAGAAGTTCCAGATGGCTGCCAATCCTCACAATCTTGAATTTGTTTGAGCAATGGTATGGGCTATAATCTGCCAGAGTTTTTTTTTTTCTTTAGGGATGCAGTCCATTTACTAACATGTATTCATTCAGCAGATGACTGTCCGGTAAGTGATTGAAAAGGTATCTCTCCAGTTTCCTAGAAAGTCGGTAATGAATCAGTGAGACAAATTTATTGTCTCATGGAAGTTGAGTTTCACTTGGCATAGCGAAAGAAACAAGCATGAAATCTTAAAGTATTGATAAGTACTATAAAGGGAGTAAAAACAGTGTTATAAAATCATGAGTCATCATCAAGAAGGCATCCTTGGACACAGCATTATCAAATTCTTTGTGACCAGGTCATAAAACTCAGACTTGGGTAGTTCCTGTTAGATAAGAGGGCTAGGAAGAGGGAATTTTAAAGAGAAAGTAATCAAATCCTCAAGGGTTTATTTTGGATGCTACGTGTATCTAGATATTTAATTATCTAATAATAAATAAAGTGCTAGACATAAATAAAGGATAAAACAGTTGGTACTTCTATAAAGAGCCTAAATCAAATTACTCAGGCTTTCACTTAGATGCTATGTGAATGAGGCAGATAAATGCCATAGCTTCTAACAATGTTTACAACTAAAATTGACTCAAATAATGAGTGCTGTTTAGCGTAACAGTTTCTAAAAGTCACATTCTTTGACATAAAAAGTGCATGGGATGTCAAACAAACATTTCTGAGAGTCTTTAGGAATCCTTAGGAAGTGAGTTACCTTTAATAAAATCTCATATATTGTGGCCTTATTTTTAATTGTGTATATAAAGAAAGACTGAAATGTTGAACAATAAAATGTTGGTGAGCTGAAATATTCAGGTAAATACTCTCACAGATGTAAATATAGCTATCATAGAAAGCCAAAAAGACTATAGAAAATCTTTTTAAGCAATGGTTGTTAAAAAATTCTTGGAACTCTACTGGGAAAACATAACAAGTTTAGGTAAATTGGAAATCAAGTTTGCTATTTTACCTCTGTGCCCTGTCTTCAATGCATTGAACATGAAGCTTGCAATAACACAATATGAGGCAATCTATGAAATTTAATGTCCCAAATAAGATTCAGGATGCCCGAACAAGAATACACTGAAGAAAAAGTTACTATAATTATGAAACTTACAGCCATTAAGTTATTTATGTTGTGTATATTTGCTGCCTCCTTTTACAAACTCTTAAATAAGCAATTTTAGAAAATAATTTTCTGGGAAACTACTGAAATAACCAGAGTTAAGGAATTAAAATGAATTATTTGGCAGACACTGGATAGTAACATTGGATTCAGTTCTGCAATTGAAATTGCATCTGTATTGTAAGCAGCTAGAAAACACTTTCTCAAATGATCAACATCTATTTCCCAAATTGTACTTATGGATAATACTCAGAGTTACAAATGATCACGGACTTTCCTTCCGAGAATCAATCCAAGGAGAAATCTTCAAACAAATAGGTACCTTTTAATAAGTCAAGTCCCTGCTGTGAACTTGAAGGCAATCGTAAGAGATAAAGAGTCCAGGCAAAATACACAATAAATAACTCCTACAAAAACTGGAAATTTGCACAGTTCACAATCTTCAGGAATCCACAGGGTGTTCACAAATATATTTAGAGGGCAGGGTTTTCAGAGCTAACATAAAATCTAACTCATTATCTTCCTCTATTTCCTCTTCTAAGTATTCTGAACAGAGGGTAGCTAGAATAGCGGAATTAATCTAAACTTCTTTCCCATCAGAAGTTGATTACTAGTGCCCTTGGCTCTGTTCTCAGCTCCTTCATCCCTGCACAGCTCTACTGCATGACTTCAAAGAGAACTTTCCACACAGGAGATAGGAAAGGGAGGCTGGGGGATGAGAATGGGGCCACCTCTGTTAAAAAGAGAGGCTTAATTAAGTACATATTTGAAGAGTGCCTTTGACGTTTAAAAAAAAAAAAAGCAGTAAGAAAATTCAGTACTATTGACACTGGAAGAGAGGCACTTGGTTCTGGGAGCAAAGCCTTACAGAGATTAAGGGAACAGTTTATATTCTTCTCCTCCAGGCAAACATTTTTTTTCATTGGGTTTCTTTATTGATCTTCCATCCCGAGACAGTAAATTTAGCATCTGCATATTGGTTCCTAGATGATTTGGAAGACAAGCAAAAGATGCACCTCTCTTAAATCTGAATAAGAATACAAGTATGTGCTTATATATTTCTTTACACAATGGTTATAAAACACAAACATTGGTGGCAGAGAGATTATCTATGTAACAAGAGAAGGTTTTTACGTTCATTTTCACACTTGGAAGTTTAACTGGCAGGTATTAGTAGTGAAATGCCCAGCATTAATGTAACAGCATGTGAAAATTGGAAGTTTAGACCGAGGCACCATGATTCCACAGATATAAAACCCCAAAGTGAGATGCCAGACCAAAACACAAATCATCCACAAAAACAACTGGTTGGAAGTCTCTAATGCCCACAGTGAAAGGATTGAAAATGAAAGCCATGGAAACAGGCAGCATTTGTGGGAGAATTTTTTTTTAAGTGTGCTGTGCTGATCTCCCGTCTCACTATCCACACCAAAGGCAAGGCATGGGGAGCCTTCTTTCCCCAGATACAGAGAGGAGGGCGTCAGTGAAAGTATAGAAAGAGCTTTGGGGCACAATTTGGCGTACTCTCTAGCCTGCTGTTTGGAAAATGTCCCAGCATTCTTCAGAGAGTGCAATGATTTCTCTGAGATGGCATGGTTGCCAAAGAGAAGGGAATTCGCTTATAAAGTAATAGCATTCCCACCAGGGAAGGTGCAGTAAGGAAGATAAGGAAGGCTGGAGGATCATTCTGGAGACCTTTTACATTCTGGTTGGCAGGATTCCTGGAGAGACAAAAGGAAAGGCTAGAGCCTGTGAACTAACTGGACCCCTACATTATTCCTAAGGACAAGGCAGGAGCTGAAGATAAGGTCTTGGATGAACACACAGTTTAAATGTCTTCTAGGCCAGTTCTTTCTAATGCTTGTGATAGAGCCTGTCTGAGTAAAAAGTTCTCTAAGGGCCTTTGGCCTCCTCTCTCTCAATCTCTCTCCCTCTCTCTTTCTCTCTCTCTCTCTCTCTGATAACTTTTTATTTAAATTTATTAAATTTGATACAAGCTTGTTTTACATGTCAATCCCAGTTCCCTCAACCTCCCATCCTCCCCTGTACCCCTCCCCCAGCAACCCCCATTCCATCCCCTTTCAGCTCCCAAGGGAGGGTAAGGCCTTCTATGAGGGATCTTCAAAGTCTGTCATATCATTTGGAGCAGGGCCTAGGCCCTCCCCCATGTGTCTAGGCTGAGGGAGTATCCATCTGTGTGGAATGGGCTCCCGAAGTCCATTCATATACTAGAGATAAATACTGATCTACTACTAGAGGCCCCATAGACTGCCCAGTCCTCCTAACTAACACCCACATTCAGGGCATTTGGGTTGGTCAACAGTTTTTGGTCTTGACCCCAGGGACAAAATCTCCTGAGCAAATTGGGAGCATGGTGGGAGGGGAAAGGGAGTTAGGAGAAAGAGAAGGGGAGTAGAGGAGGGGAGAGGTGGGCATGAGTGAGCAGGAAGATTGAGTCAGGGAAAGAATAGAGGAAAGCAAGAAAAGTGATACCATAATACAGGGAGCCATCATAGGTTTAAAGAGAAATCTGGCACTGGGGAAATGTCTAGAGATCTACAAGGTTGACCCCAACTAACAATCTAAGCAATAGTGGAGAGGCTACCTTAAATGCCCTTCCCTGATAATGAGATTGATGATGACCATCCTAGAGCCTTTATCTAGTAGCTGATGGAAGCAGAAGCAGACACCTACAGCTAAACACTGGGCCTCCACTCTCTTAATGTAGAAACAGTATCAGGAACAGGGAAGAGTAAAGCAGAAAGACACAGGCCCCTCCATTCTCCAACTACCAAATAGCCAATCTACATTCAGGCTTTAGGTTGGAGGATAAAGTATTAACATTAGACTTTTGACTGTTGAGGACAGAATAATGTAATTTCTCTTCTCAAGAGCAAATGAACAAAAACAAAACAAAACCCTAAATAGGCCTGCCCACAGACTCCTAAAGCATAAGGTCAGGAGTCTACAGTAGAAGGGTGTTAATTCAAGGCCAACATAGTGGTACGTTTTTACTCAAAGCAAGAACACACACAAGTCTTCAATATTAGTTTTGACTGGCAAATCATAATTGTGCACATTTATGGTATGATGATTTTTGAAATACGTAAAAGCACATATGGCATGATTAAATCAAGCTACTGACATATTTATCACCTCACTTGACTTTCACTTTTTATGCTGAGACATTTGAAATTTGTTCTCAATGATTTAAAAACACTCAGTACGATACTGTTGATAATAATCATCTTTTTGTGCAGTAAATCTCAAGATCCATGCTTCTTGTCTATTTGAAAATTCTTTTTTTGATCAACAGCTTCCTAATACCTTCCTATAATGAATACATGACACTCTTCAAGTATTTGCTTATCTGTTAATGTGACACCATATTACTTATGTTTCCCACTGCTCTGACCAAGTACAGAAACCAGAAAGCAAAGTTTTACCATGGATCTTAATTTCAAAGCTGATAGTCCATCATAGGGTGGAGCATTGGAAAGTAGAGAAGTTCACATCATGGTGATCAAATAGAAACAGAGAGGAGGGATACAAGAATAAGCCATTGCAAAGTACAGTCCCCAGGACATTCCTCCAATGACTACTTACTATACCTAAGGCCCAATAACTGGCCCCCACCATCCAGTGATAATACCACAGCATTCCTAATCCATCAGGAAACTAACTGATTCATTAGGACATAGCTCTTACTCTGAATGGGTAAGCCCTTGCAGATACTCCCAAGGGTGAAATGAATAAGTCCCTAAGCACTTCTTAGTACAATCACTTCACAATCAAAATTAACCATCGTAGGCAATTATGTTGGTTTTGTGCTTTGGTTATTGTGAATGCTGTTTTAATGAACATTAGTGTTCACATACCTCTTTGACATATTAGTTTCACTTCTTTGAATATATAATGGAAATGAGATTGATGTATCATATGTTAGCCTTTTATGTTTTGGAGAAAGCTTCATGGCGTTCCACAGTATGATTTTTGAAAGGAGACCATACTTGTAAGAAACTGACTAAAGAAGTCTCAGTTATGCAAAATTGATAAGAAGAACATGAGACCTTCAAATCTCCTATCTCGTATCAGTGTTAAACTACCTCGAATAGGTAGAAAAAGGGCTTGTTGTAGAGCTCAGTGGAAAAATACTTGCCTGGCATGCTAATTCAGTAGCTTATTATCTGTGAGTAGTACAGTTTGGGATTCTGTGTTAATCTACATCTACTGCTAAAGAAGATTTTCTGATGAGGATATAAAGGTATATAGGTATAAAAATAGTAGTGAGGACTAGGTCTAATACCATGTTCATTTAGCAGAATAATACCACTAAATTCTAGTAAGTTCTTCTCTAGGGCCTATGGCCTACCAGCCATTAGTTCTTGGTCTCAGTGATAGTGTCAAGCATGGGTTATGTCTTAAGGAACTGGCCTAGAATCCAAAGACAAAGTGGCTCATCACTCACATAACACTTATGTGACTATTGCACCAGTGGGTGTATGTTGTCAGAACACTCAACACTATTGCTGGTAGGTTTCACAGCTGGGTAAAGCTGTTGATTAGCATGCATAGCACTTCCCGTTGCTATGAAAGCTAGCCAGTAGAAATAAAGGTTTCGCCATGTTCTATGACTTGAGAGGCTGTTGTCTTGAGAAATAGAATTTCATCAAACAAATTCTGAGCAGTAACCAAGGGCAATGGATATAGCATATAAAGTTTGGGATCTACAGAACCCTCTTTTTAGCAATACCTTGAAAAGACATAATATATACCTAACACTGTGTTTTTATTTTTTGATATGTAGCTTATGGTGTCTGGAAGAGACACTAGTGACTCTTTAATTATAGGATAATTCTATTCAAGCTCTTTTTCATATATGCATATATTTTTAAAAGCTTCAGCCATAGGAGGTTTCCATGTTTTTGAAAGGACTTTAGTGTTATCTTTCCCCATTCTCTCTTTCCTACTCTTCCCTCCATCTTCCACTCAACTTAGCACTCTTGCTCCTTCGTTATACAATCTACCTGCCTATTACCTTTTTCCATCCCTGTTTGGATTACCTGCCTGGTTAAATCCTGCCTGTCCATTGGCCAAAAGAGTTTATTCGTCAACCAATAAGAGAACCATATATTCATAGCATACAGAAGGACATCCCCATCACACCTCTATCTATTCACCTGTGAATTTCACAGTTCTCATTTTATTTACAGCTAAATAATGGTCTCTTGTTATAGGTACCACATTTTTATTTCATTTGTGCACATTTGTTTGTGTTTTTTGGCCATTGTGAATATAATAGCAATTAAAATGGATGAGCAAGGATCTTTGTAGTAGGATATACTGTCCTTTGGGAATGTGCCCAGGAATATTACAGCTTAATTATATGTCAGGCCTATCTCTAGCTTTTGAAGAACCTCCACTTTGATTTCAATGTTATCTACATTAGTGTGTACTCCCACAAGCAGTGAGTGAGTGATCCCTTTACCCAATATCCACACCAGAATTTTTTGTCATTTAGCTTTTGGTCTTAGCCATTAACAGTAAATCTCGAAGTAGTTGTACTTTGTGTTTCCTTAATAGTTAAGATTATTGAAAATTTAAAAAATATTCCTTGGAAATTTCTATCTCTTCTTTTACTAAGTGTTTAATTAGTTCTGTACTCCATTTTTGAAGTGTGGGTTCCTCCCCCAACCTTGGTATTTAGCTTTTTGTTTTCTGTTTATATCTCAGATACCAACTTTCTTTCAGCTACACAACTGACAAAATAAATTTCACTGTTCTGTAGAACATATCTTCTCTCTTATGATGATGTCTTTTGTTATGCAAAAGAGTTTTAGTTTTATGAAATCTTATTTGTTAATTATCCTTAAGGGTTGTGTCACCAGAGTCCTAGTCTGAAAGCCTTATCCTGTGCCTGTAAGTACAGACTTTTTCTTCATTTTCTCCTGTAACTAATTAGGGTATCAGGTCATATTTAGAAGTCTTTGATTCATTTGAACTTGAATTTTGTGCACAGTAAGAGGTATTGATATGATGTCATTCTTCTACATGTAGCTATCCAGTGTGATAAGCACTATTTGTTGAAAATGATGTCTTTTGTCCAGTGCGCATTTTCTTCTATTATTTTGTAAAAACTCAAGTAGCCATAGGTATGAAATGATGTGTATACCTTCAGTTTTATCCCTTTGGTCATCAAGTCTATTTTGGTACAGTACCAGGATGTTTTAGTTACTATAGCTGTATAGTGTATCTTGAAATTAGGGGTGGGTATACCTCCAGCAGTGTTTTTATTGTTCAGGATTGCTTTGGCTAGCCTATTGTATTTGTTCATTTGTTTATCTGTTTATCTATCTATCTATTTATTTATTTGGTGTTTGTTTGTTTCCACCTAAAATTTAAGATTGTTGTTTCAATTTAGTGAAGGATTGCTCTGAAGTTTGGATGAGAATTGATCTGAATCTATGGATTGTTTCTTGTAAAATGGCCATTTTCTGAATATTAATCCTACCTAATTCATGAGCATGGGAGGTTTTACTGTCTTTTAGTGTCTTCTATCATTTCCTTCTCCAGTATCACAAGGTTTTTGTTGAACAAGACTTTGACTTCCTTAGTTAGATTTGTGACAGTTTTCAGGAACTGCCAGGGTCCTTCCTAGAAGTAGTGAGCCCAGATGTACTGTTTCCCAAGAGTTTATCTTTCTTCCTTTCTCTCTTGTGATTCTAATCGAGGCACTGCTAATTCATCTGTGCTCTCTTAGGAGCACAAAATATTAACATCTAAGTCAATTTCTGAGGGTTGGAGTAAGGGAAAACAAGCAAGAACATTCCTCCAAAATGAAACACAGCTGTTTGTTCCTACGAGTGTCCAAAGTGAAAGTCCATTGAAACAAAATCAGATGTAAAGATCCACAAAACATCTCCCAAAGAAATACAAAATAATGAAATTTTTGTCTTGGGGGCAGTCAGTGCATTTCCCAACCTTTGCTGTGCCATTCATTCTTTGGTTGACTTTTTTAAAAAAAAAAAAAAAAAAAAAATCTAACAACCATGCTCAACAAAATACACATCTTCCACTTTCTCTATTAAATTAAAACTAAGAGACAAAAACAAAAAGGGGATGGTTGTCTTCAACACTTACCTTTCTTCGAAACAGAATAAAACACCCACAATTCCACCTGCAAAGGGCCACAGACAAATGTCTTTTGAAAATGCCACAAGACAGAGTAGGCACTACGGTTTTTGTAGACTGACAGGGCATCTGTCAAAATGACACAGTTCTGTGTAAAATATTCCCCATCCTGTTTCAATACTTTCATAGAAAGGTCTAGAACCAATGTGAGAAGCTCCCCTGTGAATCATCTGGAGCTGTGATGAGTAGGACAGCTGTCAGACCATTGATCCCAGAATCAAAGTATCTCTCTTTCTTGACTTACCTTTTCAGTACTGGAAAATACTCTTCTATGAGCTTCTGAAAGGAGAGTCCTTGCATTTTGCCTGTACTTTTTATATCCATGAATTATTATCTGGTCAACCTATACCATTGAAACTAGTTTTAGTTTCCATTTGACTATTGCCCTCAAAGTATTCCCTCATAGCTACCTTTTAAAATCAGTGTGTCTTTTTTTTTTTTTTTGTATAATCTTTAGCAATGCCTGTGATCCCCTCAGTATAAATAAAGTCATTCTCTCAAACTAAGATCACTACTAACAAAGACAATATTTCCAAATGCTTTGATGTTTAGTGTTGGGATATAGTAAATCTTCCTCACCCCTTTGTCTACAACACACTCAACCAGGTGTCTGTGGCATTTCCTAAAAATATAGGTCATAATTGATTCAACCATCTAGCACCATCTTGACTCACTCTTTTTTTTTGTAACTCCTCACCCTATTTACTTAAAAGGTTTCAAATTTCTTGTTTGTCTTTTGCATCACTGTTTTAATTCTGAAGGTCCACAATACCAACTTTTAGACAAATTTCCATTCTGTGTTATTTTTTGTTAAGTTGCTAAATAGTTATGATGTTGTCAAGTATTCACAGATACCAACATCCCCTGATACTGGAAAATAGATGGAGAGATTTTTAAATGATCTTACCATCAGCTTTGGGATTTAGCTTAAAGTCTACCATGCTGTGCCTGATGCTGTCTTAGTGAGGGAAGCTCTGTGGGTCACCTGGGAGTGGTGCCATGGGAGACATGGGGGATCATGGGTCTGAGGTTCTTGAGGGCAGGCAATTTGCTGCTTTACAGAAGGTTAGGAGCTAGTTTTATCTTTTGAAATTTCTGCTACCTATTAACATTGCCATTCTGGATACCAAGCACCCACCACATGAACTTTTGGGAAACAAACTTTACCTATATTTCAACCATGTTATTCTCTTCTATTGCACCTTACACTATCTTACACTATCTGCAAAGATTATATTTAGGCACAAATCTGCTATTTGAATTATATAGTCTCTACCTGGTACTATTTGCCAACGGAGTGTTTTACAGCATTTTTTTTATTAGCCTTAATATAAGAGACAAGGTTCACATGAAAGACAAATTCACATAGATATATGTAATATAGTGGAATTAGCTATTTGAAATGATAGGGGCATGAGAAATCTTTTTTTTTAAAAAAACTACAACATGTAACGTAACTATTGAAATTATAAAATTATTGCATTATTTTTAACATTATTGTGTTAAATTTTGTCTAACTCTGGCTACTAGTAACACAATACTAATAAAAATGGCTGCTTAGACAGTTTTAGTTACTATTTTTTTTTTTAAAAAAAAGAAAACTATTATGGACACCTGGAAATTTGAAGGTAAATGGATGAAACTATAAAAAAAAAATCATCCTGAGTGACATAACCCAGGCTGAGAAAGATAACCATGGTATATAGTCATGCATAAGTGGAGATTAGTTGTAAAATAAGTATAACTATGCTACAATGAACAGATCCAAAGAGATTACATAAGAAGGAACATTCATGAGGGGATGCCCAGATCTCCAAGGTAAAGCAAAATAGAAGAGATTTCATACGTAGACTAAGGGCTTGTGGGAATGGGAACATGAGCAATCAGTTAGGGAGGATAAGGCAGGAGAGTAATGTAAAAGACTACTACGGGAAAGCAGGACCATTGCAGGGTAGGGTAAAAAACCTGACCAGGGGAATCTCCCAGGAATCTACAAGGATGCCTAGAAATAGCCATAGAAGCCTAAACTGAACATATCTTGGAGTAGCCAAATTGTCTTCAGAAAGGCTTCAACCACAAACTAATTGAAACAGATTCAGACCCATAGCTAAACATTAGGTGGAGTTTGAGGAATCCTGTAGAACAAGGGGAGAAAGGATTATAGGACACCACCAGAAAACTCACAGAATCAACTAACCTGGGATGATAAAGATGACAGAGGCAACCCGGGAGCTTGCACGGGACTGACCTAGGCACTCTGCATATATGTGACAACTGTATAGCTTGGACGTCTTGTGGGACTCCTAACAATGGGAGCAGGGACTGTCTCTGATTCTTTTACTGATCCAGCCTTAATACAAGGGGAGGTGCTTGGTTTTACTGCAGTGTGATATGCCATGCTTTTTTGATATCCAGGAGAGGGCTACTTTTCTGAATAGAAATGGAGGAGTAGGGGGGTGGTAGGGGGAAGATGTAGAGAGGGACTGGGAGGAAAAGAGGGAGGGGAAACTGTGGCTGTGGTGTGAGTTAAATAAATAAACAAATAATTTAAAAAAGAAAATTATTGCTATAGTAGCATATTAAGACATCCTTTTAATAAAAGTGTTTAGCCTTGATTTGGTATCTACAGCTCTAATGCAACAAAGTTTGGTCTTTTCTTCTTCATGTCCTCCTCTCAAAGGCAGTAATACAATCACACTGGCTATGAGAATTTTTTTGAAAAGTGGAAAATGCAAACATGTGACAAGCTTTTAACCGTCATGGTCTACCCAAGGCCAGCCTAAATGCATGGATCTCATCATGAATATCGGGACTAGGCAACTGGATATTACTGCCTTTTTACAGTAATTCTTCAGAATTCTGATGAAAGAAAATATTTACACAGTGGAATTATTATATAATTATTAATGTAATTTGTTAATAAATCAGGAGATAAGACCTTTTCAGTTTAAATTTCACAACCTTGAACATTTATACTGTGATATGAATTTTGCAGATTGTAGCAAGTCATCATATGACAAGATTTCAGTAATCAGTACTACATTTGATCAACTTACTCATGTTTAATAAATATTAAGATCTCTACATAAAATTAATTACTGTATTTATACACACAGTAGTTTGTTAGACTGTATTTAAGATTATTTCTCTTTGAAAGTTCTGTTTTAAGTAGAAGTGGAGTTTTGTAGTCATTTTGATAGCAAAGTATTTTTCAATGTAAAACTAGAATTTCCTGTAAAAGTGCAACTTTTAAGCTATGATAAAAAGAAGACGAAGACTCCATTCTTACATCACATAGAATTTTTTGATAAAGATTTTCCCTTCCAAGTTTAATTTTCTTTCTGATCTTCATCTGGCAGTTATATTTAAGTGTAGAGTACAGCTTTTGAGGTTTACTGTCTTTCTAACTAAATTGTTGTGTTATGTTTATTTGTTTATTTTGTAGGAGAGATTATGCATCCAGTTTTTTTTTTTCCCACCTTCTGATTATATAGCACAGTGCTTTGTAGATATTTAGGGAAATTTAGTTTAGAGAAAACTTTTTTGTTTGTTTTCGAGATGAAGTTTCTCTGTGAATCCTTGGCTATCCTCAAACTTACTCTATCAACCAGGCTGGTCTTGAACTCAGAGACCTCCTGCCTCTGCCTCTTGAGAGCTGGGATTAAAGATGTGCACCACCACCGCCAGGCTAGAGGAAACTGATTTTAAGAAGGGAATTTATGATTCTTATTCTTTTTTACCCCAAGTAACCCAAGAACTCTGCAAATGTTTGGTTTCATGCACTACGCTAGACACGAAAGATGCTTTGTGACACTTGTCCCTGGAGAGTTTATAATATATTTACAGACATTGTATGTTTGCATGAAACAATCATTTATAAAAGGTTTAGATGAGTGATTAGTCTCGTGCTGCCAGAGGATCTTAGAAAAGCAAGTGACAACTGCACTAGGTGCTAATGTGAAATCTTACATGCATAATTCCAGAGGAATTAAATGATAATTTATATAATTTTAAATTATATAAAAGTGACTTTATAAAACCATCCATTGGCATTTGATGGTTTCTGGGGAATTGAGTGTGAGGTGTCCTAGGATTTTGTTCCTGAGAGACTCCCTGGGCTCCATCAGATGGTCTCATACCCATATAGATGAAGGCAGAACATAATGGACTCATTAAGTATTAAAAACTACAACAAATAAATGAATATATACATACTGGCAGCATCTATAAGCATATATGAATGCACTGTCCATATATTCATTTGCACTTATGCATATCTTATATATTACTTCTATAATAATATTATACAAACAAGATTTAACCTGAACTACTGGAATTTTTATGGGTTATTTTAACAGTTGGAAATTACACAGTGATACGTGAAGTTTGGATTACAAATTATTAGCAACTTGTCAGTTATCTTTGAGACAAGGGAAAAGAGGGTGTCTGAGAGCAAGAAAATAAAGGAGAGGAAAAGAGGAGGGAGTACTTAGGGAAGTTTTGACAATTTAAATAGCAATAATTGTAAGAAAGGCAGAGCCATGATTAATTACTTAATTTCATCAGATGGAAAGCTATGAGCAGGACACAGGTTTACTGATGTACTGGCCAACATCACTCCATCCGACTGTGGAAGCAAGCACACTTGCACAGGAAATTGTGAGTAATAGCAGCTATTTGGTTTTTGCACCCTAGGTTCTCAGTATACGTTGCTAATTGTGTCTACAGTCACAGGAAATAAAGTTCCTGCACCTTCAGGGTTTTGTCTAGTTCATTTTGTAGACCATTGTCAAATCACCAATATACTCCTTCCTTTGTTTTGTTCAAAATTATATTGGCTCTGTTCACCTATTCGTGTCTAGAGACGTTTTAAGTTAAATTTGCATGCTTTAAAGGAAAAGGGCATCATTTCTGCTTTGAGATAATATTAAAAAATGCATATAGGTGTTTCATTTAGCTCAGACTCTGACATACACTCAAATCACCCTTACAATAGAAATATGTTTAATTCTTTTGGGTGTCATTAATTGTTAATGTCAATGCTAAAAATATGTTCTTTACCTTGACCTGTGTAAAGCAGGACAGTTTGTAAGTTGAGAATTATTATACAAGATACCATTTTAATCAATGTAAATGCTAGTGTGTAGTATTATTTCTTAGTTTCATAGTAAGTAACCTTAGTATATCATATTTACAAGAGATTCTGTGCATACTACATGATTATTTAATTTAGTTGTTTTGAATAATTTATCATTGAGTACAAACATTTTCAGATAGTAGATCTGGACATAAACTGGTAACACCAGTAATAAATAGTTTGATAAGAAATAAAAACTATAACTAAAAAAGTTACAATTCTTGAAAATTTCAGATTAAGCATATGGTGCTATGTAACGTTTATTACAAATATTTTCAGAGGACTGGTTCAATGACCTCCACAGATACCAATGCTTGAGCACACACAAACTCCTTATGTAAAATGGTGTGGCATTTGCAGCTAATCTCTACACATATCCTTGTGTGTGCTTTACATTATCTTTGGAATGCTTGTCAGATCTAATATAATTTCAGTGCGGTATATACATAGAAGTTATACCGTGTTATTTGAAGGAATAATAGAAAGAAAAGGAGCCTGTAGATGTGCAGTATGGATCAGAGCCCTAAGAACACAGAACAAAAAGGCGTCTCAAGGTGGACAGCCCTCAAGCTGGAGGGAAATGTAGGACATGTGCAATGGTGAGATGCAGAGAGGTGTGCCCACACGGGGTTCAAACCTCCAAATTCAGCTTTGTGGTCAGCATGCACCAAATTATTTTTGTTGTTGTTGTTTTTTAATTTCTGCTATTTTTCTGAACATTTGATCCAAGGATGGTTAAATACATAAATGTGGATTTAAATACTGTATTAAGTACAATTATAATTACGTTTCAGCTTTTTAGGTTTTTTCCACACTATCTATCATATCAATATTAATTCCTCTATTGCTTCTTTACATAATATACTTTCAGGTAGGTACACTTAAAATAATATGGTTTTTCTCTTTAGGAGATATCAGTAATAATTAAACGTACTTGAGTCTTCAAATAGTCTAATATGGTTATGATGCCAAAAGAATATTTTTGTCTGCTTGAAGAATGAAAACCATCACATAATGTAAACTGCTAAACTTTGAAACTGGGAGTTTCACCAGGCTGACAGCTGGGGAACCAGCATAGGTCCAAACCAGGCCCCCTGATCGTGGGTGTCAGTTGGGAAACCAGAGCAGTCTATGGGGCCTCTGGCAGTGGAACCAGTATTTATCCCTAGTATCTCTATGAAGGGATACTCTCCAAGCCTAGATACACTGGGGAGGGCCTAGGCCCTGCCCCAAATGATGTGACAGACTTTGTTGATGCCTTATTGGTGGCCTCATAACCCCTGGGGAGTGTGGAGTGGGGGGGGGGCGTTGGTGAGAGGCCTGGGAAGATGGGAGGGAGAGAGAACTGGGATTGATATGTAAAATAAGATTGTTTTTAATCA
The DNA here is from genome assembly GCF_943737965.1 of Phodopus roborovskii. NCBI lineage: Eukaryota > Metazoa > Chordata > Mammalia > Rodentia > Cricetidae > Phodopus > Phodopus roborovskii. The sequence goes on along the minus strand of NW_026126470.1, from coordinate 11,376,099 downwards.
AAACAAAACAACAACAACAAAACAACTGGGGCTCACTGACAAGTTGTGATTTACTCATTAATCATTAACAGTCCCATGACTTTCAGAGCTTCTTCCAGACTAATGTGGCTCTTTCAGTCAAGAACACCCACCCCAACACAATCCCCATGATTCCCAATGAATTTCCTATGAGGATGATTGTCTGATCAGCTTAACAAATGCAATCAAGTACTTCCACTATGATAGTGACATCGTGCTAATCACAAAAATTCAAAGATAAGTCATGAGTCATATTTTCAAAGAACTTGTCTATTAAAAGCATGCATCTTTAGCATAACTACTGTTCGAGGAAGTTTGTAGTAAATAAGTAAAGGGTCATATAAACAGGAGGAATATGAAATACTGGATGTGCGATTGAGAGTCAATTCTATGTGCTGGCTTTGAGGATTGCAGCTCATATTGTATGTGTTTAATCTCAACATTGCCATTTAATAATGTAATGGGTTGGGCAAGTCACTTTAATTTTTTAGTAGATGTATATTGTATTTTTATTTGTCTATAAATGTGATAACCATAGTACTTTAGAGATTTATTTTTTAAATTCTCTGTGTAAATATACATAACACTGCCTAGCTAATGCTATGCAAATATTAGTTACGGTTATTAATGACATTATATCAAAGTATAATATATATAAAACTCTTTCATATTATAAACCAGTCAAAATAGTAATAATCATCCCCATCATTTCAAGATGTCTCTGCTATATTTTAAGATAGTAAAACCAAATCAAATCAGAACAGAATGCACATGCACATGTTGAGGACTGACACAGCCAGACTACACTTTGACATTTTCAAGACAGTAATATGTTGTTATATCTTTAAGGGACAGGTTAATTTATATTTTATTGTAGCTTGAAATAAGGTCTTGTTATTATATATAAGTGCAGGTTGGCCACAAACTTATACTCCTTCTGCCTCAGCTTCCCAAATGCAGGGATTTTAGGTTTGTAACATTGTACCCAGCTAGGACAAGAACTGAAAAGAAAATGACTTGGGATATAAATATATGATTATACAACAGAGTGAGTTACTCAAAGCAAAAGAGAATGAAAATCACCAGATTTGGCCATGCTTCAGTGCTCTGGCTACATATAACAAACAAACAAAAGCTTTCAATACTAAACCTCAGTCAGTCACTACATGTTGGTGAAATAACCACAATTATTCTCCGAAAAAATTGCAGTGAAACCAATTATATAGAATAGAATGTGTAAGTTCCAAACCGTAGAACGTTGAGCCTTACTAAGGTAGCAAGCAAAACAAGAACCTTGTCCTAATTAAGATTCTGTGTATTTGTGTTTTCACTGAAAGCTTGAAAGCTATATCCTCGGTGACCTTCCTACTTAACTTACAAAGTGAAAGCATTCTGATGAAGGACAGTGGGCTTTTGTAAACTTAATGACTATGTCTATCCAATTCTAATTTCACTTAGTATTTTATAAGCGTTTTTACAAGAGATAAAATGAGTGCAGTATCTAGTAAGAGACCATACCATGGGTTACTGTTAGCATCCACCCATGCTTGACAGTAATATCTCTCAAAGGTGTGGTGATTGCATGTACCAAGGGTTTCAGCTAACATCCTGACATTTTCTTATAATGTACAACAAACTGCATTGTTTATTTAAAAAGGAAAAAAACATAAACTTATTTCTCAGTGTTCTAGAAGCTGGAAAGCCCAAGATCAAGGAACTTGGAGATTTGCCATTTGTTGAGTTCACATTTCCTCATTTAAATATCTGACTTCCTGCTTCCTGTTACAAAAACAATAATCCCCTTCAGGGTAGCCCTCTCTCATACCTCATGCCCTCACAAGTGCCCCATATGTCCTCATAACATCATCTCCAGAGTTAGACTTGCTATGCTTTCACAGAGCATGCGTGGTACGCACCTATCTACGCGTTTTGATGTCAGGATTCTGTCAACTTCCCAGGTTTCCTGTCACGAATTAATCTAGAGGATTTTCTCCCTTTTTCTATAAAAGTCCTGCCAATATCCTGTATTTAAAATATTAGAACCAATGATTTATTTTTCCTGAAAACATCAGAAAGTAACCAACATAAAATTAATTACAACGCGTGACCTAGAGTTGGAAACAAGCCCATTGGAGATTTAGAAATCAGGACTTCCATTGTTGACGGAAAAACTCCTCATCCTGGCAACAAGGAGACAAGGATAAGCATTATGGAACATGGACCCTTGACTTGGGCCTCAAGCAGTGGGTGAATTTTTTGTGGTTAGAGCTCAGCAAAGGAAAATAGTTGAACAGAAAAGTAGGGTACAGGAACATAAAAATAAGAATGTGCACCACAATCCAAGCTGTTTCTCTGACAGAAATTAGACACTGGCATAGTGTTTGTGTTTGAAAGATAGTGAAAGGTATTTTTATTGTGTTCTAATAAATAAAGCTTGCTTAGAGTCAGAGGACAGAGCTAGCCACTAGGTGACCAAAATTAGCCATAGAGGTTTGGAGGACAGTAGACTGAGAGGAGATAGGAAGTTGTAAGCTGGGGATGAGAGCTCTCTGCCTTTTTTTGGAGGAAGAAACAGAAGAGGTAGGAAGTCCCTGGTGGCTGCTACCCTGTTTCTCTGATCTTTCAGGCTCTTAACACAATAGCTGGTCCTGATTTTTTTTTACTGATAAAGAGTATAAGTTGTATAAGTTTAGCTTCTTTGTCAAAAATCAGGTGTTCGTAGGTATGTGAATTAATATCAGGGTTTTTAATTCTATTCCATTGGTCTACCTGTCTGTTTTTGTGTCAATACCAACCTGTTTTCAGGACTATAGCTCTATAGTAGAACTTGAAGTCAGGGATGATGATGATGCCTCCAGAAGTCTTTTATTGTACAGGGTTGTTTTGACTATCCTGGGTTTTTTGTTTTGTTTTTCCATATAAAGCTGAGTATTGTCCTGTCAAGATCTGTGAAGAATTGTGCTGGGATTCTGATGGGGATTGCATTGAATCTGTGGATTGCTTTTAGTAAGTTTACCATTTTTACTATGTTGATCCTACCTATCCAAGAGCATGGGAAATGTTTCCATTTTGCTTTTTTTTTTTGCTTTTCTTTCTTTCCTTTCTTTCTTTCTTTCTTTCTTCTCGAGACAAGGTTTCTCTGTATTGGTTTGGAGTCTGTCCTGGAACTCACATTATAGACCAGGCTGGCCTCGAACTCACAGTGATCTGCCAGCCTGAGCCTCCTGAATGCTGGGATTAAAGGTATACATCACCAACACCCAGCTTGATTTCTTTCTTTAAAGACTCAAAGTTAACATTTTTATGATGTGTGAATGTAGTGTGTGTGTGTGTGTGTGTGTGTGTGTGTGTGTGTGTGTGTGTGGTAGGGGAGTGGATGAGTAGGCATGTGTCACAGCGAATGTGAGGTGATCAGAGAACGATTTCAGTCCACTCTTTCCACTTCACTCACTGTCAACTTTCCAAGGGTCACAGGGACCTATGCCACGCTCCCTGGCCCATCAGCTTCTGGAGATTTCCACATCTATTTCCCTCCTCACCATAGGTGTGATGGGATTACAGGGCATGAGTTCTGGAGATCTCAAGCTGGTTCGTACATCTGCACAGAAATATTTTATCCACCTAGAGTCTTTTCTCCAGTCCAGTATACTAGTTTTCCAACTCAGACTTGTAGAGAATCACAGCGTTTAAAAATTCTACTTCCAGAACAAGGGACAGAGTTCAGTGGATAAAGTGTCCTTTGGAGTAACAGGGCCCATGTCTGCTGTCCAGAACCCACTTAACAAAGTGGAAGTGTAGTGTACTTGGGATCATAGCACTGAGGGTGTGGAAATGGTGGATGACTGGAAGTCATTGATTAGTCAACTCAGGCCTCTTTGAAAGCTACAAGCAAGGGAGGAGACCCTGCCTCAAAGAAGTAGTTCACAACTTCTGGCCTAGGAATGACAGGAGTTCGGGCTTCAGTCTTCATATACACAGGCACACATGGGAATATAGCTGAACACACATGCACCCTCCAGAATGAGCATTTGCATGCGCGCACACACACACACACACACACACACACACACACACACACACACACACACACACACACACACACGGAAATCACACTTTCATAAATTGTATGATCCACTGTGTCAGCAACTGATCTAAATCTTAGTCTGTAGAGGGATATTCACTTTGTCTCCTTCTATGGCACTGACCACGCCCATTGGGGGTGGAGCCAGGGGCGGAAGTGACCTGTGGAAGGAGTTCTGAGGAGGAGCTGGGGAATACTCTCTTGCTGGAGGGTTGCAGAGAGGAGAGCATCCCGTGGAGTCTGCTGTACATCTGTCTAGGTTGTAAGTTATTTCTCCCTGAGTAAACATCTATTCGGCCTATTTGTTTATCCTGATCCTTATTTAACCGCAATATTAGTCCTTAATTTTGAATAACAAATTCCTTAGCAAAACTAGTATTGGGCTTGGACTTAAACTTTAAAAAATAAAGTTTCCTTTTTTTTTTTTTTTTTTAAGTCCACAAGTCTGTCTATGTATACACATACCTAGTGCCAGAAGGAGGTCGACATTCCCTGGAGCTGGAGTTTCCAGCCTTTGGGAGCTGCCTAATCCAGGTCTGGAGATCAAATTTAGGTCTTCTGCAAAAGTGACAGTACTCGTAACTGCTGAGCCAGTTCTCCAACCATTCGGTATTTGTACTTTATAAACATCTCCACTATTAGGGCGAGAGAGCATGGGGAAAGCTACTGTTTCACATTTAAAAATACTTCACAGCTTAATGGATTTATTGTTGTTATAGTAGTGAGATTAACCAAAGCACTGACAATAGTGACAGTGATTTTGTAGGTAGTATTAATTTTGAACTCATTTTAAAATATGTGCACCTGTATGTGTGACACGAGGACTTGAATTCCTAGTTAGTTGTTTTGTTTTGTTTTGTAAACTTGAGGCAAACTATAGAAATTCGTGAAAGGTAACCTCAAATTATTGATTAGTGATTGATGGGGAAGGCCCGCCCACTATGGGTTGGTAACATCCTTGGTTGTGTGGATCTGGGTGTTATAAAGAAAGTTAACAGAGCAAGTTAGGGGAAGCAAGCCAGAAAGGAGAGTCCTGCCACACTCTCTGTCTCAGCTTCTGCCACTAGTTTCTCTCCTTGAATTCTTACTTGGACTTCCTCAATGATGGATTGTGACAGGAACTACAGGCCAACTAAGCCCTTGCTTAGTCATGTTGCTTATAGCCAGGATGGAAGGCAAACTAAGACTTGACCCTGTTATGACCATACTACACACTTGCTCTACCACTGAGGTCTTGCGCAGCCCATGCATAAGGAATATTTCTTTTAACCTAAAGAACTATTATCCCTTTGAAAAACCTGCAGTCCTGTAGTTTTTCTTGCTTTCTGGATGAGTAAATCTATGGCACATAAAAGCCACCAACCTTGATGAAGGTCACACAGTCAGAAAGGAGTCCTCCAGTCATTGGCCAGCCAGTATGGCTCCAGGTCCTCTACTCTGGATGGAATATTGTTGGAGGGTGATTCTTCATTCATGAGTCTGTAACAAGTGTTGGCCACAATGGCTGGAAATGGATTATAGTTGCTATCTACTTTTATAATTTTTTAATTGGTGAAAATAATTAGCCTTTATCTGAATAAGTAATCTCTGACCTATTAGCATGTTTTGCTAACTACAGCTATAATGAACCATAACAGTGGATGTGAAGTTACCATTTCTCTCTTCTAAAATCAAATCACAACATTTAATTATTTTTAAGTTCATGACATTATTTTGAAAGTGTAATTAGTTGTATTTTTTTTACTATTATTCGAAAGTTATGCTTTGTATTCAACTACTTTAAGTGTTATCTTCTTTGGATTAAACCAAAGATTTAACTTCAAGTGCAGCTTTATGATCTAATTTGTTGACACTCTGCTCTGTATAAGTTCACATTGGTGAGAAGTAATCATTGTATATTTTCTTTTCCATGTTCATATTAAGTCCTGTTTTCAGTTTTATCGTTCACGGTGGCTAGGGCTAGGACCAATCACTCGAGAGCAGTTTTCCCATCAGCCTGGTCCCACAATAATACAGAGACACTGTATAGCTATAAAGCTGTTGGCCACTTACTAGCGTTTCTTATTGGCTCTGTCTGTCTTAAATATTAACCCATTTCTATTAATCTAAGTGTTTCCACGTGGTCTTATCTTAAGGGAGAGAGGTACCGGACCTACTCTCTAAAGTCTCTACTTCTTGAATCTCCTACTACATCTCCTAGAATCCTTTTGTCTCTGAGTCCCACCTATCTTGCTTTCCTATTTGCCAACAGAGAAGCAGTTACAGAAGAACATCACTAGCTCCGCTTTGAAAAACATAAACCAGACCTAAATTCCACTGGCACTCTGCCCAACACACAAATGGCCAAGCAGTAAGTAAATGAATTGTGCTGTTTATAATTCAATTCCCAGGAATATTACTCCTGAATACTACTGAATTATGAGCTTAGTGCATAGAGTAATGACCAACATTGAAATTGCCTCCCTGTCTACATTGTAAGAGACAAGATTCTGCTACTGTGGAAATGTGTAGTTTATTTATTGTTTACCATAATGGCCAGTAATAAAGGATATCCCTTTAAATAAGCATGTGCTTTCAGAGTAAAGACAAAAGCAGAAGAATCATTTTTAAACTTGGTCTCTTCTTTCCTGCAGTAACAATGTTTAAACTGTCGATTATTATTTGTGAGCATGGTGTTCACTATTCCTATCCCCATTCCTTGGCATGTTAGTGTATTCATCTTTCTTTCATGAGATATATTAATAAACATTATGAGCAAAAAAGTAGAAAAATGCCTTAATTTTATTATGAGAGTTTTTTTTTTTGTTTTTTTTTTTTTTTTGTTTGTTTTTTTGCCACACTGGGGATTTTTGACAACATTTGGCAGTCTTATAATAATTAACGACAGTGTTTCAAACATTTCTTAACATTTATCTCTACCTGAGCATATTTGGTATATTAAATTAAAAACTGCAATGTGATTTTGTCATATGACATTCATCCCTGAAATGTTTTAAAATGTACTTGTACTTTCCCATTGGGAAAGCAAGAATATCTATTGCAGAAATTGGAGGTCAACTTTAAGGCTCAAGCATCTTTTCAAGACAATGAAATGAATATCAACTTTAAGGAAAATGTCAATCTTATTCGATGCAATCACACCAGAAATGAAATAAAGAACAGTGCATATTGAAAATTGAAAAGGAAAACAGCAAATTACATTCTTTTCTGTAGTATACTGACTTCATTATAAGCCTGCAAAGTCTATTATATGTTATATTTTCCTGACTTCTCTTCTTTTCAGGTGAAATTAACATCATTGCATTTAAACATGCGATGGCTGATTAAGTTTTAGAACCAGTTGCTTCATTTCTGTGTCTTGTCTTTATCATGCACAGTCAAGGAGCAGTCTTCAGTGGAACCAAATGGTGTTTGTTGTTATAAAGAAAAGTTGGTCTGAGCACAGAAATGCTTTAGACAGACAAGCCTTATATAAAAATCATTTAAGTGGACAAAAAGGGACTTGATTAAGTGCTGAGTTAATGGGAAAAAAAGCTCTGATTTGAAGGCATTTTGTTGTTTTGTGCGATAACCATTTAACACAACATGCGTAGTCTGGCTCTGGAAGAGTAGAGAATTGAGTGTTGCTTGGCAGAACTGAATAGATAATGAACTTGGCAGGAGAATGTATGGGGACTGCTCACACCTAGAGGTCTTCCAGCTGACATTCGTTGTCTTTCCTCAGCACCGTTTTGGTATTTGTTTTTCTTTCTTTTTTTTTTTTTTAATTTGTCATGACTCCCTTAAAGGAAGCCTTCTGCCTACTGAGGTCACAGGGCATCCTCCTTTAGGATAGCTGCAGATTTAAGGTGTGAGTACAAAGTAGTGAAGAAAGCAGAAAGGGACAACAAAGGGAAGATAATGAGAGGCTGTGTGGCACTGTGGGACAACTCTGGAGTAGAGTCTGGGTTCCCAGGTCTCCACTCATATTGTGCCCTTATGAGCCTCTGTGGACAATTCATTCAACCTTCCGGAGGTCCAAACACCGAATGCTTGTTTTATGATATCACTATGAGAAGGCATAAGATAGTGTGTGACAGAGGCATCAGTACATATCTGAAATTAAAAAGCTTCAAGGATTAGAGGTAATACTGATGGCTGATGGCTGCTAAGGAGGGAGTGTGATCCATGGCAGATGGACTATGTTTCAGGGGATAACCCCACACCTATGCATTTATTGGCAGCACTGACTGGACTCAATGGTTGTGTCAGAGAGAGAGAGAGAGAAAGAGAGAGAGAGAGAGAGAGAGAGAGAGAGAGAGAGAGAGAGAGAGAGACAGAGACCATGAAGCTGGAAGGATGGAGTGAGGAGTTCCAGTAATTGGAGGTGTGCGTAGTATGTGTGAATATAATTGAAAAAGACTGTAGCCTGTGGGAAATTCTCAAAGAACAAATAAAGATATAATAATAACAAATTAAAGCTCCTTAGGTAGGCAAGACAGCTTAAGGAATAAAAGTGCTTGATGCTAAGCCTGATAGCCCAGGTTCAAAACCCATGACTCACATGATCAAAGAAGAGAACAAACGTTTGCAAATTTCCTCTGACTTAAATACATGTGTGTGCGAGCGCGTGCGCACGCACGCGCGCGCGCACACACACACACACACACACACACACACACACAATCATGTGTCCACCTATATACGCAAATTAAAAAGAAAATGGTAGTTGCTAGAGTGTTCAACCTGTGAGTCACATATACCATCAGTTAGCCAGGAAGGATTTCAAACAAAACATAAACTTGTGAGATCACATTTCCGAGGTTTTTACCCCCTTTGGAACTTATAGTCATCAAGCATGACTTTTGTAGATGATACTGTCATGTTAGAACGTCAGAAGACTGAGCAGGCCCCTAGATTATGTGTGTATGTGTGTGATGGGAGGGTCTTCTGAAGTAAGAGATACTTCTACATGATTTTGTAAAAAATAAGGACTATTGTATAGTATGTCTACATTGTTGAAAATCATTTATATGAAATGATCTCTAGAATGAATTAGATATTATAAATACCCCCCTATCCACTGAAAGGAACAAAATTTAAAAATTCAATTTACTTAGGGATCTCAATTTACTATCCAATGTTTTCAAACTAGATGGCTTGCTTTTTATTTTCAATAAAGTTTCTTCAGATGTCACCTTTTCAAATCCACTTACTAGGCTGGAGAGATGATGCAGAGGTTAAGAGCACTGGCTATTCGTCCAGAGGTCTTGAGCTCAATTCCCACCAACCACATGGTGGCTCACAATCATCTATAATGAGATCTGGTGCCCTCTTATGGCCTGCAAGAATACATGCAGGCAGAACGCTGCATACATAATAAGTAAATAAATCTAAAAACAAACAAACAAAAAACCAAAAAAAAAAAAAAAAAAAAAAAAAAAAAAAAAAAAAAAGCCTACTCCTACTGCAGATTGTCAAGGATTCTATAGTGGAGCAAGTCTATGCTCAAAGTAGGACAGAGAATGGCACAGGTTGATAAGACAATGATGGGAATTCACTGAGTCTGTTAGTAAAAGAATGTACTCCAAGGCCTGGCTTCCAGCTCTTTCCTGAAGTGGGTGCAGAGTGAACCTACCTCTTCCCCTCCCTCTATTTAATAACACTTACAAATAATTGAAAGGACATTCTAGCCGTATGGGATGACCTCTGATGGCAATCGATGATCCACATAGTTGCTGTTTTAAGAAGTTTCATGTTCCTAAACTGAAATGTGATTTATTTTAATTTTTTCTTTTTGTTCCACAACTATTTATTACATTCTTAACATTCTCCAATATTCTTAACATTCTTCAATATTGGGGAAAGTGCTTGAGTTTTCAGGAAAATTAGAAACACATAGGCCTCAATTTCTTGGAATCTACCTTTTTTTTTTTTTTTTTTTTTTTGGTTGTGGGAGGTGGTAATTAACAAGTTTAAAGAGCTGGACTTCAATCTCTAATAAGAATTGTGTGGGAAAGCATCAGAGGGCTTGCTATGGCAGCTGCTCAGAGGGAGGGACTAGTCCTTACTCCAAATGACTTGATAGATTTTGTTGACCCCTCCTGGAAGGCACCACCCGCCCTGTGGAGTATGGAGGGGGAATGGGATGGGAGGGACAGAGGGAGGGAGTGGGAACTGGGATCAATATGTAAAATACGAAAAATAAATAAATAAATTGGGGGAAAAAAATGGCAGCTGTTCTAACATAATGAGTGAGACCAGGAAAGGTGACTCTGAGAAACTGATATTTAATTGAGTTTACTTGAACTTGAGTTAAATATAAAGTTGGAATTTTCACACCAGTTATTTTATAACCTATTTCTCATGTCTCAGACTTCACATAAAACTTAGACCTGAACTTATCCCTCTCTGTGCAAGAGATACAATTTAGATCTGTATTTTATCTTTTATGTTTATTTTCTCCCTATAGTAAAAGACATCTACTTAATTAAGTAATTTAGAAACAAACCAGACTTCTTTTATTTGCATTTATATTTAAAAATAAATCCGGAAGTAAATAGAAGAAGAAAATAAACCGGTCTGTAAAGCAGCCTTCTAAAAATAACATCAAAAAAAAAAAAATCCAATAGTTAGCTAACTAGGTTTTATATTCAAAGAGAAATTACCAATTAACCTTCCCCTGGCCCCCTATGAGGAATGACAGCCAAAGAGTAGGAGAGTGGGAAATTCCAGAGGAGAGAGGAGCAAGGAGCAGATCCATTTGGAGGGGTGTCCTTGCTGAAGGCAATATTCACTGGCAAGAAAATCCCTGTGACTGATTCCTCTTAAGGTTTAGGAGCTCTTAAGGGCTAAAGGGGAAAGCTTTGTTAGCAGAGAGGAAAACAAACAAGGAAACCAAAAAAAGAGTGCTGGCTGATGGAAGTGCACAGCAGCAAGGCATCTTTCTGTCAGGGGCTTTAGGGTTTGGCCCTGGATGTAACCGAGGAGCTTGTTTTATTTTGAGCTCAGTCTGGTGAGATGGTTTAACAGACAAACGCTGTCTAAGCAGCAGAAGTCCCATTTGCTGGTAAGCAGAGGGCGTACTATTTGTGTTCGAAGCAAACGCCGCCTTGGAATTCGCATGCTATGTGCCATACTGACTGCTTCTCCTTCCTAAGTTAGACTGTCCTCCCGTCACCTGCCGAAGCAGCATGTTTTAGGAAAACTCTGCACACGGGAAGCAAAAAATAGGAGACTTAAAAGCTGGTGTTCTCGTTTCCTCGCTCTCCAAGGACTGGATGTCTTTCTGTTTTCCTCTATAATGAATGTTTAAAGCTGTTTCCCTGTGAATGTTTTTCTTTGGATTATAAACTCCTTGAAGGATCCTGTTCATCTTTGCAATATTAGTTCCCAACCGTGCCTGCTATACTTAGAAATAGTTGAATCTGAGAAAAACTGGCGAATGATTTGTTAATGGTACTTGAAATGCATAAAACCACCCCTCTTGGGCTTTTCTGTCTCCCTTTCAGATAAAATTATCTTCATGCCAGTGACTCATGCCAGTGACTTTCCTGGGGTACAATGACCAATACTTTGCTTGTTAGCTGTTCCTTTGCTGTCCTTTGCATGGAGTTATGACAACATAAACTCGTTTCCCCCACAATTCTCTCTCTCTCTCTCTCTCTCTCTTCCTTTCTCTCTCTCTCTCTCTCTCTCTCTGTCTGTCTCTATCACACACATACACACACATGCATGCATGCACGCATGCACACACACACACTCTCTCTCTTCTTAAAATACAAATATGACTCATTCAGTTTGCATTGCATGACTTGTCTTTATATGATTATAGGGTGAGGTGTTATTTCAATATTGTTTTATTGGTAGTTTTCTCTTGGCTAAGGATGTTGAACTTTTTTCCCAAATATTTATTGGTTAATTTTATTACTCTCTATGAGAACTGATTGAGTTTATTAGCCTAGCCTTTGGGGATTTAACTTTGGGTGTTCTTTATAGACGTTAATGCCTATCAGGTGTACCGTTGACAGTGCACTTCCCTCATTGTATAGGAAACCTATACAATGTGAATTATTTCCTTTGTTGTACATAAGCTTTATAATTCAACGTAACCAGTATGTCATTTCTTAGGATTATTTTCTATAATACTGGAGTTCTTTTCAGAAAGTCTCAGTTTACTCATCATCAAAATCTCTTGTTGTTTTGAGGCAGGGTCTTATGTTGTCCAGACTGTCCTTGAACGTGTCACCCTCTTGTTACACTTGCTGGGGGTAGGAATTACAGCATGACCACACATGATCTATTCACATATCTTGAAGTATTTCTTCACATATCTTGAAGTATTTTCACTATGCTTTCCTCCAACAGTTTTAACTGATTCTTGACATGCCCATCACCTAAATCAAACAAGTCAAATTCAGTCACAGCTTCCTCAGATGTTTAAAAAAAACAAAAAACAAAAAAAAAAAAAAAAAAAAAAAACAAACAAAAAAAAAAAACCAGTAGAATGTTATTTACTGTTCTGGAAAATTGTGGCAAAGTTTGTTTGATTCACTAAGCCCATACCCAGTGTTCAGTGCACAGTAAATAGTACTCCAGGGTAAACGTTTCAGAGAGAATAATGAGAATAATGATCCCATTTTTAAAGACCCCGATACAACCATTATATGAGGAAGAGAAGGTAACAGACTTGTCTGAGCATATTATGCTCTGAGAGGTTCAGCAGCTCATATTGGAAAAGGAGAAGAATATTTATTGAGTATTTTTTTTAAAAATAGCCTTCAGAAATACAATTGAAAGCAATTTAATCTATTGCGGGACGTTCAGTAGCTATGTAGCAAACACTAACATCACCTACATTTCAACTTCATTAGAGAAAGGCAGGCTGGCTTGCTTTTAGCTTCACTGTTTTAACTAATCTTTGAATGTTTAAACAGTGTTATTGGTTCTAAAAACTATTGATAGAAAAGGGATAGATCTGAACTTTGGACTTAACTGTTTCCTGTTTTTAGTCAAATGTTATCTCCTCTGGTACCTTAGAGATGCAGTCTAAAAGCAAATGAATGCAGCCATTAAGAAAAAGGCATGTGCTCAGAGGACAGAATAATCCCCGTTTACCTGTTTACATCCATCCAACATTACTGAAGATACTATCCATTTTAAATACAATTACTTATTTTGTATTTCTATTTGATAGCAAAATAACATGACAGTAAAAGGTTTCTCGGCTTATTAGGAGGTATGCTAGGTAATGTCTGATGTATTACCATTGAAATTATTATGTATCTGTGTAAGGGAAGGCCTAGTTCCTTGACTTACATATATTGTATGTAATATAAAGTTTGTACAATATGTAATACACACACACACACAGAGTCATGCATGCATATACAAACACACTTAGGGTGACAAGGGAAATTATCAGGTAAGATGGAATACTGGATTGGTAACATTTGCCAAGAAACATGTGCTTGCTAGTTTTATGCCAACTTGACACAAATTAGAGTCATCTTAAAGGAGAAAACCTCAATTGAAAATGCCTCCATAAAATCTGACTGTGGGACATTTTCTTAATTAGTGATTGATGGGGGAGGGCCTAGCCCATTGTGAGTGGGACCATCCCTGTGATGGTGACCCTGATTTCCTGTCCTTAGTTCCTTTGATGATTAACAATGATATGGAAGTATAACCCAAATAAACCATTTTCTCCCCAAGCTGTTTTGGTCATGGTGTTTCATCACAGTAATGGTAATCCTAACTAGAACACATGGAAACAGGGAACATTTAACATATATGCTTTCATATGTGCATACTATTATTGTACAGTATCCAAAAATATGCCAGTAAAAACTTATACATTGCCTTCAAAATTGTCTTTGTTTCATTATTTCTCATGGACCTAGGAAGAAAAGTTCTACTCTTTACCTGAATTTTGATTTTTTCCAAATAAGTAAGACTTTAATAGTGCTTGGCTGAGATATATCCTTTTCTTTCTTTCTTTCTTTCTTTCTTTCTTTCTTTTTTTTTTGAGCCACAGGTTCATGTAGCTCAGGTTGGATTCAGATTCACTGTGTTGCAGAAGGTAGTCTTGAACCTGTGGTCCACATGCCTCCACCTTCAGAGAATTGGAACTGCAGACCTGTTTCAGCATATCAAGTTTATGTGGTGTTAGGGCTCACAACCAAGGCTTTGTTCATAGGAAATAGGTACTCTATCCACTAAGTTAGATCCAGTTCCCCGAGATACATAATTTTATGTTGACACTGTAGAAGGTGAACATGTCTCTGATGGTAAAACAATAACATCCAATATATTACAAGTATTCTGCACTGCAGCAAATTTTCATTTGAGTTTCTGGAATCAGTTCACTGATACCATTCTTTTTTCAATCGACAAAGAATGCAGACAGGAATTTGTTTAGATATGTCCAGCCTTAACTAGAGTAGCCTTATTGTCCAGTGAACAGCAGTGACTGCAGAGACTCATGACTGCACAAGGTGCTAAGATAAGGGACAGTCTTAAAGAAGACATTTAAATCATCTTTACTAAGTCTCAGATAACATCACAGAAGAGACAATAAAAGAGTGTAAGAGCAAAGAGAGAGAGAGAGAGAGAGAGAGAATAAAGAGGGAGAGAAGGAAAGAGGGAAAGAGAAAGAGAGGGAGAGAGAGGAGGAACAAGGAAGAAAAAGAGAAAGAAAGAAGAAGAGGTGGAGGAAGAGGAGGAAGAGAAGAAGGGGGAGGAGAAGGAAAGAAGCAGCCAGTGCAATCATGAACTCATGGCATCCGTAGATACCTGCATCGGAAGGGCCCATCTGAAATCAAGCATGGACAAAAGATCAGGTCAGAGGCCACTACCTATCACTAATGAACTGTTTGCTACTGACAAATTCATGAAAATGTAGAGTCATTACCTTCAGTTGTGTGTCCATTAGTGATCTTCACACAGTAAAGAATAGAAGCTTCTTGTAGGTAGAAATCCACCATCATCTCCTCCCTTAAGAGGTAATCAATCCACTTGCGATGGTCAATCACTTAGACAGGAGACTACCACTTCAGAAAGGAGGGTCTATCTTAAGCCATTCTTAGGAGATAGTAGAATTAGGAGATAGTAGAAATACTTCTTCCCTTTTGAGATAATAGACATTTTCTTCACACAGTTTCTGATGCTACTGTTGTCCTTTGATCCACCCAGCTTTCAGAGTCAGGTCTCAGAAACACATAACGTTTCCCTTTTCCTCTTCTGTCTCTGTACTTTGGATGCTGGCCAGAGTCAGAGGGTGCATTTTTTGGTACTTTGTACTTTTTTCCTCTCTTCAGCCCCTGCCTGCCGTGTGACTGATGCCCATGCTATTTTGGTTTCCTCTTTTTCCCTTCTTCATCTTCTTTTCTCAGGCAGTACTAAAGTTTATCTGCCCGGGAGTTTTTTTGGAGTTCTAAAAAATGCTCCTAGATCTTCTATTTGAATCTGTTGTAAAATTATTTTATTAATGAGATGAAGAATGCAAGAAACTAAGGCTTCATATTGTTGGCATTATATGGCGAATCTGACAGCTCTCCCCAACCTTCCTGGTAAAAGTTCCACCAGAGCGATCTAGAGCTCACATCAATTGTGATTAAACTAAATGGGTCACAAATCCAAACTGAAATTCTTCAATCTGGGAAAGGAAAATGGGAGAAATGTTGGTTGGGTTATAAGAACCAAAAGAAGTGGGAGTAATAAAAATTCATTATATACAGATGTATGAAAATGTCAGAGAACACAGTTCACAAATCTAATAAATGGACAAATAACATGGATAGGTTTCTGCATTTGGGTGACACAAGGAAAGATAATCTCAGTGTATGCACTTACGTGATTGTCAGCAATGGGTTACTGTGAAATTTCAGTATGAGTTCTAAATCAGGCCTCTAAGTGAAGAAATTCAAGTATTTCTTTCTAAGTACCTATGCATATCTTCTGAAGAGCACTGACCACTAATTTTTTCTTGATTAAAAAGAGATTTATAGTTTAATTTCATTCAGGATAACCTTAATTTTCAATGGATAATTGAAGATTTGTAAGACTATTTACTAATCAATAAAAAAAAAAAAAAACTGGTTGCCATAGTAATGACAATATCTAGAACAATTTATGGCTGTAACCTCTGACATTCATGTGGTTTTTCATCTGATCACCTTATTAGGTACACCGATTTCAAAGGCTTTCCTGAATTTTACACCACAGCAAAAATTTATTTTTGGTAATTATACAAGTCTTTTTTTTTAGAACATTTGTTTATAATGCAGGGTGAGTGCCTTGGCTATTTGTGAAGTTCTAAAGGTGGAAATAATTTAAAAGCACTTTGGGAATAACCAAAAAGTGGTTGTAGAATACTGGATGAAGTAACTGTGGAATTTGATTTCCAGTTTTCAGAAAAATCCCTTGAAGTAAAAAAGCTCAGCCACTTGGTGACTATGTCATTCTAGGGTATTCTAGAGGCAAGATCACATCTAGCTATTGGGAGTCTGTCTGAGTATCTCAGATCACATGAAGTAAGTTGGATTTTGCTGGCCTCTTAGTTGAGTTTTCTTACAAACAACATAACATGATCTGTGCTGGAAATCGGTGGGTTTAGGGATCTAGAACTTCCCATACTGTTCTCTTGCTAATGAACCTTCTCCAGGTCATTGCCTCAATTTAGAATGTTTTCATTATTTTGGTTTATCTTCATCCCTATTCAACCTTTACATTTTCATCAGTTTACTATGAATTTGTTTTAAAGATCTTAACGGACATAACAAACTCTCTGGAATTCTCAAAATCCAAGCAAGGATCTGCCATTGTACATCTATACAATCCATTGAAAGCAATTGCCTTGCTTGGTTTGCTGATAACGTTGGCTTCCAGGAAAGGAGTCCTTAAAGAAAATGTCAAACTAATATCTTTCATAGGTTTGAAGACCCTTTTGGTGCTTGCTCTCTAGTGGGTCTATGATGCATGCTATGTTAAGCCACTCATTTTCTGATAGTGTAGCAAAATACCACAAATTGTGTGGCTAAAATAGCACACATGTATTCTATCCCATTCCCAAAGCTACACAGGAAAGCACAGTTTTGGTTGGATTGGTTCCTACTGGAGGCTCTGTGGAAGAGCTGCTCTGGTATCTTGGTGGCTGTGGTTGGTTCATGTATCAGTCACACCAAGCTCTTCCCACTTTTTTCTGCTGTGCTCTCTGGTCCTTGTGTCTTGTTCACTACTGTTGGTGGTGGTATAAGCCTAGGAGAGTAGATCCTAAAAAATGAGGCAGACTAAAGTCTCACGAGATAGCCAACTTTATTCAACTCATCAGTGTATGCCCTGAGAGTTAAGAAAGGTCACCTGAATACAGTTCTCATGAGTTCAGGCTGTATACAATCACAAGGATGAGCTGCATGTAGCAAAAGCCATGGTTGTTCATAGAGGCAACTGAAGTAAACTCACTCCCATCCGCTACACCTCAGAAGGTTATGAAAACACTTTCCAAGGGCAACACATGTTATGCAGGGACTGTGATTACAAGACACTTGTCTTGTTTCTTTGGAGTTTTCTCCCAAGCTCTCAAAAATCTCACACAGCTTCAGTCGTGAACTGTGTTCCCACAGTGTCTTTCTTGTGTTCCTCTAAGATGCCAGTTATGAATAGAGCAGGGCCCAGTTTATGGATTTGTTTTACCTGATCACATTAGCAAATATTCTATTTACAAATAAAGGAACATTTATCTGTATGAAGATCTGTTAGTTCACTGTGACTTATATAATCTTTTTAGTTTTCATACAGGATGCTATGTATGATTGGCTTCTACAACCTCCTGCCTTTTACTCCAAGTGACAGGATGGCATCTTGCTATACAGCCGATGCTGCCTCTGAACTTCCTATCCTGAGGTTTACCTCAAACTAGATTTTTTCCTGCTTTAATCTCTCAAGTGCTGGGGTTACAGTCATGCACATTGAAGCATTGCTTCAACGCTTCTTTTAGGAGACATAATTCAACCTGAAGCAATGATCATCAGGTGTAATTTTGTTGTATAGTTGTCATGCTATAGAATTCCTTCTCAAATAAGGACAACCAGTTATTAAATGGCTGACTAGTGCATTATTTATTCATTTAATAGGATAAAACAGGATGAAAGGAACTTGGATTATTTTACTGTTAATATACAGACTTGATAATTCCTTGGCTATTTTTGTTTCTTAATTTTTAGACTCTTTGGTTCAGTTATCAATTGTATACTCTAGCTTGTTACATGGACACAGTTTCCTTTCAAGAAAGGATCAGTTCATCTGCAGACATTTCTGGAAGAATTAGGCTAATATAACTTGCATTCAAAGTTGTTGATTCTTATGTGTAAAAACTCATAATTTGGGAGTTTTTCCTTCCATCCAAAGTAGAGGAAGAGGTCACAACAGAAAAGTTATTTCTTGGCGTTTATTAGTTGATTAACATGTCAATTTTATTCAAAGTTGCATCTATTATTTCTTGTTCATCAGATTGAGTTATTTTTATTTTAATAAGATGCAACAACAATTAAGTGATCTAAAATATGTAATTCAGTACTCAACTATTTGATCAGCAGCAATGATTCCCTTGCACATGGGGTTTTAATTGCATGCTCCAATACCAGGGCTAACATACAGTAGACAGAAGAAAGGAACTGGAAGCTAGTGTCTGTTTCCATACACTAGAGGAGGACTGCAGAACACTAGGGAGAAGAAAGCAAAGGCACAATATATCAATATAAAATAGGAGGGCGCTGTACATTTCTTTGTGTGTATATTAGCATATGACTATAGGAGTACTGTATATGGCCTTGGGTTAGTGTGATCTGGGATCTACTTGGCTATGAATATGAGATCTGTGTGTCAATAGGCCTCTGGCTGAATATATTGATGTCACTGGTATTAATCGATATTTTGTAAGTTCAGGGAGAGATGCCTCCAAAATTTTCTAAATTAATAGATTTCAGTTTAGATTGAAGTTTAAAACTTCTCACTAGAGTTTATATATATATATATATATATATATATATATATATATATATATATATATTTTTTTTTTTTCTTCTCATTTTTATTATTCTGGTGAGCCAGTAGGGGGAGGTCACACATTGCATTTTGGTGGGCTTTTGAAATCTTTGTGCTTTTTCTTAAGTCGATTTATCTTTTTGTTTAAAAAATAATTCAAGATAGAGTACTTATGGTTATAGTTTTCATAAACATGATGGTATTATTTATTAAAAAAATAATTTACTTAAAAAATTAAGTTTATTTTTCTGTCTCAAAACATAAAACACCCCAATGTTCCTGGAAAAAATAATCGTATTTTTTATTATATTCATAATACTTTAAGTTGGGTAAGTCCATTTGGGACATCAAAGAGTTAACGACTGAACTTAAATGGCACTACAAAAAGTTATGGAAAATCTATCAATCACTTTTTGGTTAAACAAACACACAAACAAAAATAAGCTATTTTGCGGGGTGTGGTGCTAGATGCTTGTAATCCCCGCACTTAAAAGTGTGAGGCAGGAGAGAATCATTGTGAGTTCACCGCTAGTGTTGACTACAGTGCACTGGGGGATAGTGTGGCCTGTAAGAGCAAGTTAATCTGATATTTGTTATTAGTTCTTCATGTCTTCTTTCTTTTCTCGGTATAAGTCATCAGAAGAAATGGAACTTTTGAAATTTCAAGATACAAACAAAAGTAGTGCATCAACAGCAGAAAGCATAACATGGGAACACTCTGTGGCTATTGTTTCTGAGAATGTAAGAGCTGATTGTGTCACCTTGTGCATATGCTACAGGAAAAATGCACCAGAGCTCTGATGATCAGTAACAGGGAGACCTAAGTCAGTATATTGTGCATCTTTGTGTAACACAGAAGGAAAGGTAACACCATTATCCTTTCTATTTTAGTTTCTCTGCTCAGTTATTCATGTTTTCTGTTCCCTCGTTGTCAATACATCATTTTTTGCAAGTTTGAGCACTTGCACAAATTGTTACAGTATTGTTTGTGTTCACTGCAGCAGGTTGCAATATACTCAACTGATAATTTCGCAGCTATACAGAAAAGGTCACAAAAATTAAGCATTTGAAATAGAAACATCTTACCTTGCAACAAGTCTCCAGTCTAGCCATGAGTAAGCTTTTAAAGAAATGACAATTGAATGACATCACCTTATGATATGTAAATTAATCTATTTGAAATGCAAACATATTTCTCTTAAGTAACTATTTAGATAGTGTTTGTGTTTGACATGAGAACTCAACCATCATGGTTATTACTTTGACAGTCACATATACATGTTGAAATTACACAGAAATATAATAGAAAGTAAAGACCAAAATTTAGGAAATAGGACAAAATATAAAAAGACAATTATTAATAAGATTCAAGTTAAGAATTAGAATGGAAGAAATTTAAAGAGCACTTACAAAAAGTGAAATATGTATTTTATACATTTTAATTATTTTATACATGCAAATACATAGTTTTATTAAAACACAAAGAATTTACAATGGTGGAGAAAGCAAAATAGAATGGTGGATGACACCAATGCCCCCATACTATATCTGATATCAGGACTTCTCTGTATAGTGTCACAGCAACTGGCCCTTGGAAAATTTTAAAGTGGTGTAGACTAAAATCACATGACTAGTGAAACAGTCACTTTCATTTCATGGAGCATGTACTAGGCCATGAGACCTTCTTCTAGAAAAATTAAAAGAAGTGGAAAAAAAGTCAATAATATTTTGATATTGCAACATTGTATTGACTAATCAGTAATCTTAATAACAAAACAAGTCATAAAATATATTGGCAAAATTGGAGCTGAGCAATTAGGAAGTATTAACTTTGGGAGAATCAAATTTAACTTCCTGTAGTATGTGTTTACACCTTCATATTGAAGAAACATCTGAGAATGAAAAACAACAGAAACAACACAAAACACAAAGTCCACACACACACACACACACACACACACACACACACACACACACATTTTCAATTTAATGGGTTATTTTTTTTCTGAATAATAATAAGCTTTATTTCAAACCCTTTGATTTATTTACCATGGTTCAAAGAGAGTGGTGGCTACAAACATTCAAATCCTGCATTTAAAATATATTTCTTTGAATACATGGTTTTTCTATTGACTGGAACTATGGAAATACAATATGACCCAAAAAGTTACGGTGTGGGGGACTGGAGAGATGGCTCAGTAATTATGAATGCTGGCTGTTCTTTCAAGGGATCTAAGTTCAATTACCAGCACCCATATGGTGGCTGACAACTGCCTGTAAATCTTATTCCAAGGGATTTAACACTTTTTCTGGCCTCTGTGGGCACCAGACATATATGCAATGCACAGACATATGTTCACATACACATACTAAGCATTAAAGATTCTTTTAAAAGGTGTGGTAGCAGCTTTCTATTTGGTATCCCTATTCCATATTCAGACTTTGGATATTATTTAAGTCTTTGTAAACTACCAATATTTCCTAAGTGGTGCCTTATCACACATTTAGGACTGAAAATAATATGAAACTTGATTTGCTATCATATACAAGCAACATCATTATAAGACAGTATTTATAAAAAGAAGACTCTTTTTCAATAGTGAGGCCAACTGTGTGGCTATAGAAAACTCAATGAACAATTATTTCTAAAGGAAAAGTGTTCCAGTAAACAATTTGTGTGTTTATTTTCAGATAAATCACATGAAATAGATGCTAGCATCTCATTTACTAAATAAGGCGCCAAGGAAAAGAGGCTCAACAATCCCCCCAAATCCCATGAAGGGGGGAGGGTATTAGATGTGAAATTTTAGATTCATCCATTCTACGAGGAGATTCTTTACCTTATTACCTCTCAGTAGTTCATTATTTAAATGCTTTTCAAAGTGTGGCTTTTAATAAGTTTTTGACTAATTCTTCAAGAGCTACTTTATTGATAAGCCTTTTCCCAAGCCCGCATGACTAGCTCTTTAGTCTTTAATGTTTTCTATGTATCATCAGATGTTGCCAGATCTCACATTAGAATAGTTTTGACTGGGTTTGGGACTTTGACCATGAACTATGACCTGAACTGTAAGAGACATTCAGTTCATTTTCCCAAGCTGTAGGAATGCCCACACATCTTACTAGAGGTTAGCTTCTTTGGAAGCATTTCCACAATTCTGCATCTATAGCCCAGTAATCAAATGATCAGATCTATTTCTTTCATCATCACAGCATGACCTGATGAGTAGCAATCTTTCTCTCTCTTTCAAAGCTTAGGCTGTGATTAATTTGATTGGTTTCAAAACCTGTTGTGTATTTCTTCTGTGCCCTGCCTGAATATTGGCACAATATGATTGCAGTAGGTTGCATCATCCTATTTTTCTCTTGCATACTTGAATTCCAGGCCACTTAATCTAGACATGTAATTTGTGTGGTATTAAATGACAGTGAACAGTGTGAGCCAAGAGCCCTAGCATAGATTTTCTTTTTTGTAAGACTGTTACTATTCCTAAATTGTCATGAATCTTGTTCAATTAATGATATTATTAATCATAAAACAAAAGGAAAGTTACACGATTCTTGGGAAATACAAAAGTCATGCATTTAAGTCTATGGCCTTTTATGTCACCCCTATTGTAATATCAATACTGATCTTCAATTAGAGTTACTTTAGTGATTACATTTCCAGATTATGCTTTTGCAGTAATTAAAGGGAACCATGTTCATTAAAAATCATTTATTTAGTGTATAATATTATAAAGTTGTTATTCATAGAAAATCAAAAGAGGAAACATAAGATAGTCAGAAATCTTATTCTTAATGAAAATATAATTTAACTGGAAGATTATGCCTAACTTATTTCTGGAACACATGAGCACTGTTAGTCTTCAGGCAGAGATGGGAAGGATACAGCTATAGGCAAAGGAATGACAAAGATGGCCAGCAAATCAGAGAACCTAGGAGAGAAGCCTAGAATAGATTCTCCCTCAGAGTTCTTAAAAGAAATCACCCT
This sequence comes from Phodopus roborovskii, assembly GCF_943737965.1. Lineage (NCBI taxonomy): Eukaryota > Metazoa > Chordata > Mammalia > Rodentia > Cricetidae > Phodopus > Phodopus roborovskii. The sequence continues at coordinate 11,352,985 of NW_026126470.1, read as the reverse complement.
TGCCATCTCCTTCAGAGCTCTGAAGTATAACATTCTGTGTTTTAAGACAGCAGTCTGTGGTGCTTTTTAGCAAAGTAACACAATACCATATTATTCATTAGTACTCACATTCTGAGGAACTGAATATGAACTTGTATTAGGGAACTATTGCTGTGAAGTAAAATGTCACAATTTAACAGCTTCAAATAGTGTCCATTTATTATTTCACAGTTCTGCAGTTTAAGTGGCCAGGTACAGGTTAGCTGGCCCTCTGCTCTGTTCTCAGAAGGCTGAAAACAAAGGTTTGACTAGGAGACAAAGCAACTTGGAAGCTCATTCAGATCAGGTCACTGACAAAATTAGTTTCCTTCTAGTTACATGATGGAGGTTCCCCCCTACTCCTTTATCTTTTACTATATTTGACTGGGGTCTTTTCTCAGCTTTGTGTTTAGTTCTGGGTTTTTTTTTTTTTTAAATCAATTATTTTACATCCTGACTGCAGTTCCTCCTACCCCTTCTCCTCCCACAACCCCCACTCCTCACCCCGTCACTTCCATCCACTCCAGCTTCTGTTCAGAAAGGGGGAAGGTTTCCCAGGGCTATCAACAAAGCATAGCGTATGAAGATGCCAAGTTGCAATAAGACTAAGCACGCCACCTTGTATTAATGCCGGGCAAGGCAATTCATTATGAGGAATGGGTTCCGAAGAGCCACCCCAAGCATTAGGGACAGACCCTGCTCTCATTGTTAGGAGTCTCCTAACAATGCTACACAATTGTCATATATTTGTATAGTTCCCTGGTTGTAGGATCAGAATCTCTGAGTTTCTATGAGCCCAGGTTAGTTGATTCTGTGTTGTTTTCTTGTGTCCTTGATGCTCCTGGCTCCTACAGTTCTTCAGCCTGATGTTTAGCTGTGGATCTCTGCATCTGTTTCCATCAGTCACTGGATGAAGGCTCTCTGCTGACAACTAGAGTGGTCACTAATCTGATCATAAGAATGGCCAGTTCAGGCTATGTATCATATCCACTACTGCTAGGACTCTTAGCTGGTGTCATCCTTGTAGATTCCTGGGAGTTTCCCTTGCATCAGGTTTCCACCTGATTCTGAAATGTCTACTCCCCCTTTCTAATCATCTCTTTCACTATTCTCCCCCTCCATCCACCCTGCATGATCCAATCCCCCACCTTCCCACGTCCACCCAGGAAATCTCTTCTTTTTCTCCCTCGCAGGAGATTCATGTATCCCCCGCGGGCTCTCCTTGTTAACCTAGCCTCTCTGGGTCTGTGGATTGTAGCATGGTGATTCTTTTTAGTACTGCTTCCTAATATGTGCACAGTATGGCTGTTAGCTCAAGAAGGTATCTAAATTAGTGTTACTTAATAATGTAGTAATGCTTGGAGCATATGTTACATGTTACATATCAGTTTTGGACACTCACAGGTTTCACCTACACTTAAACGGAAATAATCATACATCGATATAAGCCATTGTTGTTCCTGGGGAGGGGGTTGATAATAGTATTTAAAACTCACACTTTCAGCAACAATGCACTATCAATCACACACACACACACACACACACACACACATACACACACACCAGATTAGTTACTTAAATAAATAAACTGCCTAGTATTATGTAGTCTCCAAGCCAAGCCTGTTACAATCAAGTTCTAAAGACAGACAACAAAGATCTATTTATCTGGAAAAGTTAATTCCCATAAAACTAGCTGAGATACCATGGAGGCAGGAGTTGTCTACTGTAAATCAAAGAGACTCATTGGCTTTTCAGGTTTATCAAGTTAACCCCTTTGTTAAAACAAAAAGGGGTACATTTAAACAATTATAGGATAGTCCTGAAATTAACTTAAACTGTCTGTGAATGCCTAAGGAAGAAGATTACTATGATTATTTTAAACTGTGAGATGAAAAGGAGGAAAATTATAACTAACTGGGATTATTATAGATTTTTTAAAAAAATTAATTTCTTAATGAGAGATGCATGGAAACAGTTAAGGAAGAGACATAATAATGTGGATAAATTTGAGGAACTTCTAATAGAATTTCTAAGCATTTCATCTATTTCTATTTATCCTGGAAAAATTTTGATATGGTGGTGCAGTAATAATTGAATGTAGTATATTAATTTTAAGCTGCATTTTGGTTAGTCCTGTGTTTTCTAGGCATACGAGATTAAAAAAAAGAAAATTAGAAATTTAGCACAAATTTATATGCAATTTAATTCTGATAAGCGACGGACTGTGGCCTTCCACGTTTTATACCTGTACATTCGCTAGGCTTTCCCTCCATTTATACATTGATTCGATGAAATAGACATTCTGCAGAGTTCAAATTAAAATGTACATACCAGTTAGAGGGTCAGTCAGTAAGGACTGCTTTCTAAATTTTATGTCCCCAGACAGCCATCGGGCAGCCAGCAGAAAAATGCGTTTGAAGCCATGGAGTCTTCAGTTTTTATCTCTGACATTATGTTGAGAGTCGACAGATGGAGGCCCAGCAGCAGACATGCAAAGTGGATGCCAAATGAGGCACATATATATATATAGCAGAGTGGTGCCCTACCCAGGTGGTCATCTTCTCCTCTCCAGAACCTTTAACATGGCTCACTCCACACTTGACTACGCTGTAGTGATATTGACATGTTCTTCAGTCACTGGCGAATGTCAGTGGGCTCTTGGCTCTCTGTGTAGGGAACTTTGGTATGCTCTCTGCTCTGTACATATGTCCAAGCTGGCAGCCAGTTGGCATGACTGCTGATGTGTCTCTATCTGTCATATCTCCTCATCACCTTTGGGACAGAAATAGGCAATATGAGTATGTCAGCAAGAATGTTATCATTGGCTGAGGGAAGATGTCTAGGGAAATTAAAATTTAGCCATATTTTAAAAGTAACTTCAAAATTTATTCTCTAAACCAGGGATCCATTTATCTCTGGGAATATAGTAAAAATCTAATTAAAGGTGCAAAGACTTTTGCAATCATTTTAGACAAGACTTGCATAGTAGGCAAAGAATGAAGCAAGCCTTGAACAAATGTGCCCCAAAGGCCAAGGTGATAGAGTTGGAGAGGCACTTTCCTAACAAAGCATTGTGTAGCACATCCAAACAAGATAATTATACTTCAATGGACCAAAATCACAATTACAGATGCATTAAATAGGAATTTGTTGATGTTATAAATATGCACCATGACCACATTTTAGACAGTTTTAGGTTGACATATACCCAAATGTCTATACTTCACATTTGTTCTATTTATCACCCACCTAACAGAAGATACACAAGTCCTTTGTGCTTCAAATTTATTAGATAACCTTGAAATAATTGGTTAAACAGACTCCACTTTAAATGAACTTCTCCATCATCTTTGCATTTCAGTGATGCTATATTTGATTGTTAGATTCATTAATCCACCTATTCAGATCAACAATTATTTACTGAACTCATTACCTCCTGTCCAACACTTTAGGCAATTTTTCTGATTATGCTCCCTAATTAATTTCATGAAATCAAAATCTACTCACTCAAGACAAGAACTTCAGAATCATCCATGACTCTTCCCTGTCACTCACCTCTCACAAGCAATCCGTTCTTAATCTTCTGCAGTCCATTTTCTTTCCTAAACATCACAGATGGGTCTTATATAAAAAACCAGAAGCAGTATTCTGATCCTTTGGATTAAAATAGCCAGCATAGTAGCAAAAAAACAGAGTCCTAGGAAATATGCCACCACCACAGTATCTTGTGATAGTATGTGTTATTCACAAAAGGATGAATATTAGTTGAATATTAGTATTTTTAATCACTTGTGAGGGTTTAGTTATGGAAGAACAGGAACAGCAAGGTCAAATGCAGGATATGTTTTTCATCTTGCGATGGAGTTGTGGTGGACGACTGCTTTTTTTATTTAGATATGGAAGAGTTGACAGGATACTGTTTTGTAACTAAATGTATCATTTCCCTGATAACCCCTATATTAAGAATGTGAAGCAAACCTAAGCTTTGTCACAGTTGTCTTTCCAGGATGGAAAATGAGAAGAGCTATATGACTGTGTATTTCTGAGAAACCAGAATCCAGAATAACATGTCTAGTCCATTATAGATATCAGAAGGGTTTATGTGAGTTCCTGTTTGATTGGGTGAATAATAAAGCCTACCGAACAATAAATAATAAAACATATAGTTTATCATCAATGCTTACGAATGAATGATTTCACTCTTAGTTATTACTTTGTGAGGCAGGTACAGCTTAGATCTATCCCCAGCAATCAAGCATATGATGTTACTATGGCTCTAGCATCCTTCTGTCCCTGATTTTTGTCCTAGCAGTTAGTTTCCGAATCCTGTTTTTTGGTGGTACAAACCCATAAGCAGTTTCCAAACTCTCATGAGATTCTGCATGTTTTGTGCAAGCTTCACTCCTTGTCTAATAATCACTACAATCCCCTTGATCATTTTCTCATCATACTTATTCTCATCCTTTAACGCTATTTCAGAAAATGAAATATTTTATTAAATCTTTGAGAATTTCATACTATTGATTTCCCTAACACCCGAGACCCCTCACCTCCCTTCCTTCTCCATGGCATCATGTGTCCCTCCTTTTGTGTGAATATCCCAAGTCCAATTTGTGCTGCCCATCTACTCATGGGTTTGGGTCTGTTCTCCAGAACATGGTCAGCATACCAGATCCCATACTTTTTAAGCCACTTTGAGTTTTCAAGATGTTTTTATGTCTTTATGTATAATATAACCTCAATGTATCTGTATTATTATAAATAGAAAATGTCTTCAGGTATGTCATGCTTGCTGTGGAAGCACATTGGTACCAGGATAGATTCTTCATATGTATTTTCATAAACAATCTTCTGAGTATTAATGTATTTGGGCATCTTTAAGTTTTGGAAAATGGATGTCAGTGGGATAAGGTAACTTGCCATGGGTCATACCACTTGTAGATTGCAGGGTCAGTGGTCAAGTTCAGTTAATTTGTTTCCTGAGCCTATCTTTATTTTTTTTAATCATCTTATCAAAACAGTAATATCACACTCCATCTATATTATAGATTTTAAAGGTTTTGTTCATGCTTTTCTTTTAAATTTCCTAAACCTTAGTCTAGTATTTGGTGTGTGTAAAGATACAGCAGAAACAGATGGAAGCAGATGCAGAAGTTCATAACTCACTATTGGGCTGAGCTCCTGTAGTGCAATGAAGTGAGTGATAATATGATCAAAGAAGTCAAGACCATGATGGGGAACCCACAGAATCAGCTGTCCCGAGATAGTGAGAGGAAACCTGCATAAGACTGAACGAGACTCCCTTAATACAGGTGACAATGATGTGGGCATTGGCCCATTCTGTGTGGAGAGATACATTGCTCAGCCTAGCCACAAGGGTGTGGGGGATGGAGAGGTGCCTTAGTTCTGTCCCAACTAGATGATGGGATAGACTTAGTGAACTTCCTAGGGGAGGCCTTTCCCTCTCTGAGGAGCAGACAGGAGGTGTGTGTGTGTGTGTGTGTGTGTGTGTGTGTGTGTGTGTGTGTAGGGGGGAGAAGTGGGGGGTAGAAGAGGGAAGGAGGGGGGGAAATTGGATTGGAATAAAGAAAACTAATAAAAAAAGATACAGCAAACGTTTGATTAATGAATGAATGACTAAGTCTTCACTAACTCAATGGCCTTGTGAACCATTAACTAATTTCCTTCAGTTAATTTTTTTTTCCTCATGCGTGTTTCTCCATTCTGAATGGTATTCTTGTTTTCATGTTCCTCTAATAAGCTCTTGGAAGCTTGAAGCCTAGACTGGGTAAACCATTTGCAAAAAGGCAAAGCAAGCATCCATACAGTTAGGTACAAAGTCATTACCTCATAGGAGGATGGAAGGTTAGGAAGAAAGCATATTTACTGTATTAATGCATCAAGAATTGTAGGTATCATGTGTGGTGACTCACACTTGTCATGCCAGCAGTTGGGAGGTTGAAGCAGGAATTGTAGGTAAAGATTATCCCCACTACTCTGTTTAGGAATAACTGGAAATATACATTTTAAACTTTACAGAAGGCATTAAGGAAGTAGAATTTGGATAAAGATGGGAAGAGGAAGAATGAGCGGTAATTTGGAAGCATAAGGGTGCCGTGGAGGAGGCCAGGCCTTAATGGGATTTTGAAGCAGGGGACTTTGGAGAGCGAGACAACAATATGGCAAGAGTGACAGCATGGTGGCACAGGAGCTCTGGTGATATGGGGGAAGGAATGTCAACCCCAGAAAGCAGGGCAGTGGCACAGAAAATGACATTTAGTCCTGTGAAAACCCAGAGGCAAAGTGAGTCTGCCATTTGACTCTTGTCTTCCTACCAACTGCAGGCTGACTGCTGCAGACACAGATGGGATCTTCATGAATGTGTGTCCTTCGTGATGGAAAGAAAATGTGTTTGGGAGTGCTTTATGACACGAGCAGCTGAGCATGCACACAGTTTGGAAGTGCAAATCAGTAACCTTCAGTGGTTTTGGATTTAACATTCTTAACTCTTAATACACAATCGAACTATAATCCTCCAGAGTTTATTTCTCCTTTGGTTTACTTGTGCCATAGTTGGTGAGATCATGCAACACCCACAGTACAGACATGAACTAGGAATATCAGAAATAAAAGAGGCAGTTAGAAGATCTCGCTTGATGACTTCATTTAAAAGATGAGGAAATGGAAGCCAAGAGATACTATTTTTTTTTCTTCTGTTGATGGATGCTTTCTAGTACATTGCAGTAAACTGACCCAGGGGTTTTATTTCTGGATTCTTCTATAGGGCTTAATTCCTATGACAGTTATGCTCTCACCACACCAAAGTCTCTGCATCAAGAAATGTGTTGTCCAAACTTACACCTTAGAGGGATGATGAGGGGAAAAAAAATCTCACCCATGACCTTTCTTGACAATTCATGCCTATAATATCAGAACTCAGAAAAGCGAGAGAGGAATTTTGCCAAGAGCACAAAGCCAGCCCAGAACACAGAGGAAAAGAAAACTGCCCCAAACAACTACACCAAGAAACCTTGCCTCATCTAATTTTCAGTGTTTATAGACTAAAATAAGTAAGAAAATCAAGATATTCTTATGGAAAGGGACAGATACCAATAGTTTATTCATAACCTTAAAATAATAGGAAGTCTTATTAATTAATTTCCTTGTGGGTACAGAAATATGGAGTAAAATCGCAACCTAAACTGCAGACTTTTTAAAGCACCCCCTTTACAGAGTGTAGTTCACAGAGCACCACATAAGACATTGGTATCATGCAGGGGCTTATTCTAAGCTTAGATCTCACTGTGACCTATGTGGATTTTGGGTTGGACTTGATAAGTTCTCCCAGTGATCCATGTACACAGGAAGTTTTTGAAAATCATTGCTCTGAAGCACAGCTTTCCCCCTTTTTTTATCTGAGAAATCTGTGCCTACCTGAGCATACCAGTTACAAGTACAAAGTAGTTAAAAATAGGATGAAAGACCTATGTGTTCATCTCAGGATAAGGGATTTTGGTTGATGAAGTAAAATCGGGAGGCTGGAGGCATAACTTAGACATTAACAGTGTTTTCTGCTCTTGTAAAGGACCAGGACTGGTTTTCTACACCCACATTAGGGAGGTCAAAACTGCCTATAACTTCCTATACCGGGGTCTCTACCAGTACCTGCATGCATGCGGTACACATGAATTTATTTGACATGAATGTATATTCATAATAAAATAAAATTTAAAAAGCAAAAGAGATGAAGTAAAGTTAAAGGCAATAGGCATTAACATCGGAATAAGGTTTTTTCCCCCTATTATTTGGAACAAAATACTGTTTCCATGTGTTAGAGGTAATGATAATTATATAAGAGGTGAGCTGAGGCTATTTAGGTCCCTTATGACTCTGAAGGAATGTGATGCTGAAGTTTGCACCTTACCATCACCTATAGTTGTGGCCCTGTCAAACCTTAGCATTTGCAATAAAATGGAACAAAGTGTGTGTGACAAATTGCCATTTGTTCCTTTCTTCCTTCAACAGCCACCCATTGCTTAGTCTTCCTTCAACAGCCACCCATTGCTTAGTCTGAAGAAAAATTCAAGATTACATAAGGAAGATAGAGTTGAGCATTCAAGTGATCACAGACTGGGAGGCTCACAGGTGGCCTCCAATCAATGATGGCTCAATCACAACCCAGAATTCTCCACTCCCGTTGGAGCTCTGTCATTATTGGCTACATGGCCTCAAATGAACTTCTTGCCCATCTTTTGCTTTTGTGTGTGTGTGTGTGTGTGTGTGTGTGTGTGTGTGTGTGTGTGTGTGTGTTTTTACTTAATTTCATGTTTCATCTGAGGATACTGTGTAGGGTAATCCTAATGGGCTTTGCTACTCTTAAATATGATTCTTGGCCAAGTCAGAAGTTCAAAAACAGCATGAAAGTTTGAAAGAAGTCTGTCAGGTCTGAGCTAAAATCACCAGTGACCACTGAGTGACCTTGGGGATGTGAGGTAGCCTATGCGCAGCTCCTTTTTCATCTGCAAAATGGAGTCATATCTCACATTTTCAGGCTTGCTATGCCCTTCAAATGGTCACAAACATGAAGCTAGCCCTGCATTGCTTAGCATGGAGAGGTATCAATAAGTGGGAGCTTCTATCAGGATGGCTTTATTGGCTGAGGAAAAAAATCTCATTTCCTATGAGAGGCATGCCAAATGGGATGCTCAAGTTACTGTTTGCATTTTTCACCCGTGAAGGTGTCCATGAATTGAAATTAGCACTGTGTGAGAGCCTCATGGGATTCAAGTGTTGCTAAGGCAACCGCTAATTTCCAAATCAGGGTAAATAGTTTCACAGAATGTACAGTTTCCTTTAACAAATTGGATTCCAGTGAAGGGCACACCTTTCCTTCCCCTGCTGCTCTCTGCCCAAGTTAAGGTTGTGCACCTGCAGCTGTGTGCACCGGGGGCTACTTTCATCTTTTGCCAACGGTACTCTGAAGGTAACAGCCAGTAACAGACATCCCCGAGGTCTATCAGCTTTCCCCGTCTTTACCTTTTGTAGTTCGTCAAGTTGAAGCCACATTTCTTGACTCACACAGTAGGGCACTGAAACGGCTCCTCGGCACATTCGTGTAATAGACTTCCAAGCAAAGAGTCCATGGGGTGTGCAGTCATATAGCTCTGCTCCCTTTCCCGACTCCACATAAGCCTTGCTCCTGCCCATGTGTAAGAATTCCTGCCGAGAATGAACCTATTATTAAGCCAGCATTGCTTCTCTGTCTACATTCTTGTGTTAAATTAGGCCTTTTCATTGTTACAAATAATAGGCAACCACTTATACATCAATGAAAACTCTCCACACTGCTGCGAGATTATTTCAGTCCTCAATGAACCACACATTCCTGCTATTGTTTATGGGAGTGATTTTTAAAGTCTTCCTTGCTTCCTTTTAAATCTTTTCTTTGGGGAGGAATGGCCAATCTTCCTCATGTACTTAGCATATTTTCTCCTTGAACCCCTTTGTAGAATGGGTACCATTAACAGAGGCATCTTTTTTTCTTTCCGTTTGTCGTAATTCTTAGTATTGGTCTTTGCTTTTGAAATTGCCATCAGCAAGGCCTGAATACAATACTAAGAAACGCATGGAAGCATGTTAATAACCTTCTTCGCAAAAAAGAAAGAAAGAAAGAAAGAAAGAAAGAAAGAAAGAAAGAAAGAAAGAAAGAAATTCTGTGATGATTTAATCTCTTCTGGTCAGGTCCTGAATTCAGAAATAGCCTTGCTAGCTTTTTCAGTTCCTTTTGGGAAAGGGCTTGTTCATGTTCATTGAGGTTCCATTTGTGTGAGGCAAAATACTGGGCCTCGCATTCATACTGTTTCTTTTTGCATATAATATAATGTTGTGAAGAAGATACTGTTAGCCTGGTTTCTTGATGTAAAAGTGGACTGGGGATTGAAAAGTTCATACATCAACTCAGTTTGGTGTTTTTGTCCTGTAATTCCAGCTCTTGAGAGATAAGAGGCAGGAGGTTCACAAGTAGTTGATTATGTGGGATCCCCAAAGGCTGGGAGGCATTGCGGTATCAGGTACAGATCAATGCCACCTTCCTAAATTTTAAAGCCAAAGCTATATAGAAAGTTCCAGAATGTTCTGAGCTAGACAACAAAACTCTCTCTTAAAGAACAAAACAACTACAGAAATTAAATTGAAATCTTACAATAAAAATATTCAGTTGGAAAAATTCATCTATGACTTTAGTGCTATTAAATTACAGATACAGTTTATTATACAAAACATTTCGCCCCTTGTTAGAAGGCAAACACTAAAAAGTACATAATTATCCAACAGATTGCATATGTGAAGCATATTTGGAAAGCATAATGATAAAATGAAGAGTCACCCTTGCTTAAGGTGAAGAACTTGCTCTTAGTCCCGTATCTTGCCTTAGTCCTTGTCATCGGATCCGTTGTTCTGCTCTCACAGCCCATATGGACTTCACAGATACCTTTACATACTGCATTGCTCCCACCCCCATGCACTTGCATCAGGCCACTTGAGCCATGACAGATGAGTTAGAGCTGCTAAGAGGGAAGGATTGAGAGTCACTTCATCTCACTCCCATCTTAGGTGGCTTACGTTTCATGGCTGTGCCATCCCCAGTCCCTGAAGTTTCAGGCTAGGCTATGATATTGCCATCGTCTCCCTTTTCCTCTTTGGCTTATATATGACACTGGATTCTTGGTTTTACCCATTTCTGCTTTTCTGAACCTTTTTGATTTCTCGGGTCTCTGATCACTGAAGAAGGCATTATATACCAGTTGGAATTACATCATCAATGAACACATATCTAAGCTGTTCTCAACCACAGCCAGCACTTAATTTTTAGTGAGTGAGTATAAAAGATTTAAATGAGGGAAATTCTGAAGCTCTTTTCTGTATTTTCCTGCTCTTCAATACTCTTGCCGTGAAACTTGTCAGGTATCATGTGAACAAATGTAAACATTTCTAGTATCTACTTAGAACACACTCACTTTTGTGTAGAAGAAATGACTTCCGAGGATCATTATAGTTAATCTTTTCATTTAAGTGATTTGTTAAAGCTGGATAGCTAGGAGGAAAGAGAGGTAAAAATAACAACAGCAGCAGCATGTGACTCTTCAGTGACTTGGAAGGGGAAGATGGCTGCTGAGTGGTGAAATCAAGATCACGACAGGTGAAATGCTACAAGCCAGTCATAAAACTCAATCCACGAAAGACAAGATTAAAAGAGCAGTGGGAAAAAGAAACAAGACTCACTGTACATCCTATTCAGCATCATAAAACTCTGGACATGGATTTCAATGATCAAGGGTAGACAGTACCATTAGAGACCTGAACTGACAGAGAAATAGCCCATGCCATGACAGACATACTTCCATCCTGTGGTTGTGCTGATGTGAGAAAAGGTGTTCATCTGATTCGGAAGATCCTGCCTACAGAAAATGGCTTATCTTTGAAGGTCCTGGAAGTAGAAAAGAAGCATGTAGAATGACAATTGGGGTAGGAGCAAGCAGAACCAAAAGTTGGTGTATGCTGTGCCATTTTATTGCTAATGAACCACATGTACATATTCGAGATCTTGAAAAATTCAGTCTTTGAAGGGGGTTGATATGTCTTTCCCAGGAACTAGAAGACAATGATGGCCCAGGCCTGTGTGGCATGACCAACTCCACAATGATTAAGTTAGTCGACCCCACATACAGATGCTCATCATGGAAAGTGCCAAAGTGATACAGGACATATTTTTCCATGATCAAGTAGAGTGTCACATCTGTCACATCCACTATTTATCTAGAGCCTGTCAGCACCATGCAGCATGCACTTCAACAGTGAGAAGGCTGGAGTCTGACAAAGGTGTGCTAGGTTTGACTGGAGTGACCAAGGAGCTTGACTGAGGAATCTACACCCGGGGGACTGCTAAAGGATGAGGACGGATATGCAAACACTACCATAGAGGAGAGCTTTTGCTGTGTCAGATAGACTACACTTCAGTGTTTCTGAGGTCAGTGAATATGGAGTCAGGTTAATGTTTTCCCAAAGAACTTGTTCAGGAACTCACAAAGGTAAGCTGCCCCTTTGAAAACACACATGTAGCATGTGCTTACACCAGATCACTACCCTACCAGTCATTTAGTACATGACAGCCTCCCCATTTCACAGCTGGTTTTTTTTCTTTTTACCCTCACTGCCTTCCTGACTCTACAGAGTGGGGGAAAAGGAATCAGAATGGGGAGAAAATGCCTCTCACACAGTCTTGTTCCCTGTGAGTTCCAATGGAAGGAAGACCAGACTGACTTGGGTGACAATGACAAATTTATATGACTTTCTGAGTTTTGCTGGACTAGACAAGTTAATAAATAAAATAAAAATGTTTTGTGAAAAAGAATGACAGAACTTCAGAAAAGGTTGAGAACATCACAGGCAAAATAGGCAGCTTACATGTAATGACAACTTTTCTATCTGAGAAGCCCACTAAAAATTTAGGAGATATATATTTTTGAAGGTATAATCCCACCAGGACAAATAGAAAGGAGCAGAAGCAATAACAGAGCCAATGGCAAAATCTTCAGAGTCTAGAAACCAGCAGGACAGAAGTGTAACAGACAAAGCAGAGCCAGGTAGTGTGACTCCTGCACACCGGGAGCGCTGACAATCAATTCGGTTTCATTAGAGATTTACTAAAAGGCTGGGAAGTTGGCTCGCACTGCAGACCTGCAGGAGCGGGGTGAAGGTGGGCCAAGCAAGGTTGTCAAGTTTGTTGAGACGCTGTTGCAATCACTAGATTCCCTCCAGATTGTCCTTCACAGCCCTTGTAATGTGTCTCTACTGCCAAATAATGTGTTTATGTTCTTCCTGATTTCTCACTTTTAGATCTTACCATCTGACTTCCCATTATTTATTTCCCTGCACATTTTCCTATCCCTGATAGTTTCCCTGTCATTTTTTAATGATTAATATATGATATTTACATTATTATTACTGTGTAGGTGCTATTTGCTACCAAGCCACTTAGGGTAGCTAATTGTTTTCCCCTAAAAATGTTTTTGTTTTCCATGGCATTAATTAATCCTTTCTTTTACATTTTGATTAATTATACACACACAAGAATACAATGGAGAGTCATATCAGATGTTCACTGGGATAAGAATACTCTCATTCAAAATACCAAGGAAAAAGTGAACACGAAGATGCAATAGGAGAATTCAGAGTTAGTTATGTTGGCGTGAAAATCTGAGAGTCTTACAGGTTTAATTAGTTTGCAATATCAAGGTCTGTTGGTTACTTAGAGTACCAAAACACCCATGCTTAACATGGGGTATTCTTCACCCATCACATCTTGAAAGGAAAACAATGTGAAAGATTACATAAAAATGTATTTGAAGAAAGATGTTTTTTAGGAGGCTGGTAGCTTTATAAGCCTGGGCTTGAGGATTCCTAGTGGACCAGTAGCATTGGAGAAGAGTGAAGCTTTAAAGTAAATATTTACCGCCACATAATAGAATGCTTTCAGGAAAATATTTTTCCCCCCACAGGTCTCAAGAGTGAATGGAATGCAAAACTGCATGGCATTTGGACAGTTTGGAGCTACTAGAGCTGTCTAGGAAGGAAGGAACGAAAGAGGAGTTCTGTTAGCTTCCCCATTGTAGAAGAGATACAGAGAATAAGAAACTGATTTGAGAGCTGGTGTGATATTTCAATTCATGGGACTGTGTTCTCACATTATGGGATGACAAGGAGTCTTTGGTTATTTAGATATTTTTGTCTGGAGTTAGCAAATGGCTACCCTTGCTATTTCAAATATGCACAAAGGAGGCTGATAACTTTTGGAGGAAGATACTTGGTTTTAGAGTGTCTTATCTATAGAAAGTAATGGAGAGGTGAATTATAAGGTGGGATATCACTTTGAATTTAAATGACAACTTCATTCTTTATCCCGGAATCAAGTAGGCTTCCTTATACAAAGGGAGCATAGATACTTTATCCTCACAACCAGTCGAGTTAAGGTATCCATATAAAGCTGATAAATATAATTCTTAGGTTTGTTTCTGTATGTCGGGGCTCTGCCATCAAATACAATTTAGAAGAAATACATCATGAACAAGAAAAGATAAAATACTTTTTAAAAGTGATTTCCCCCCCTTTACCAAGATTAGAGAACAATTTAAAAAAGGAAGAAGGGGACTTCATTCAGTCACTGATTCTGGGGCTTTGGCAGAGTGCTGGTTTGTTTTGTTTGTTTGTTTTTTTCTGATAAGCACAGATGGATGAAGAAATCTCTCAGTATCTTTGAGTAAATTGTCTACAGAGAGGTTAACAGGCTTTCCCACACCAGTTACTAATTTGAGATGAAGAATAACTTCCACACAGTGCCAGATATTTTTTACAAGGCTGAAAGAGCCCTGAAGTTTAGGGAAAGTGGAGCTGTAGTGGATAATTGGAATGGGAATCTCAGAGAGTCGTAGACAGGATGTGCACACAGGATCCTTCAATTCTGATATCTAGGAAACCAAAAAGAAAATGGAGAAGGCAGATTTCTCTTTCAAATGATTAAGATTCAGTTTTTTTGTGATCTTGACATAGAAATCGTGTGTGATTATTGAAAAATAAAGAAGGCTCATGTTTTCATACACTAGAGTTGATGTTTGCTATTTATGGTAGGTAGTGGAGTATGCTCCTGTGACATAGATGAAAACTCAGTTGGAGAAAGCTAGCTGGGAAGTCATCAGTGAGAGTTGAAAACTTAATAGAAATCGGCTTACTTCTATCGTGTGGAGGGTAAAATGTTTCAGGACCCCAAATTCAAACAAATTGAAGGGATTGCCTAAAGTCTATCAAGGGGACCTTTATTGGGAGGCTTTAGTCTGAAGGTCTTACTTAGATTGCCTGACTTGCTTTTGTCCTTTGAAGAGGATGGCCACTTCCTGTGAAGGTTTCTCTCACATTATCATATGTTGCTAAAACAAAATCCCTTCTGCTTGTCATCATTCATATGATTAAATTAACTTGCTTCTGTAATTTTTCTTTTTATATTAACTTTGACCTCAGCCAGGTAGGAAAATTGAAGCTTTACTATATACATATTTCAAAGTGGTTTTTATTAAAAACAAAACTAACGTAAGCGTCTCTTCACCTAAAACAAGGACCACACCGACAAACATATATAAACAAGGCCTTCTAGTAGTTTGCATTAGAACATAGAAAACTATGGTTCTTTAAAGACCAATGTATTCCAAGGCTCACGAGTTGGCTGTTCTTGAGTCTTTCTCAGACTTTGAATTGTCTTAAGTAAACCCATCATAATACATTTCCTCTAGTGTACATGTTGGTACCCTTGAGCAATTTAGAGATGTAAGCTCTTATTTGGGATGAAGCCGAAGAGGCTGCCAACACTTCAAGTGTCAGACTTGGTAAAAACCGATGTTCACATGTTTCTGTCAGTTGTCACCTGGGATAGATTTCAGTTGCCCTTGTGAATATAAAAACTTCACTACCCCATTATTAATTTCCTATGAGTTATTTAGTTCTGTCTTTCTTTTTTTCTAAAGGTTAAACTCTTATCTTTCTGCTCAAAAGTTAGATAATTAACATCCTCACTTACAATGCTTCCATAACATCTGTAGATTATGCACCGTTAATCAAATTCCTCTGCAGGCATGAATGACTTTTGCAAGGAATCTTGGGGAATAAATCTTTCCTTTTAGCGATAAATTTGTTGTTATTATGGTTTCCTCTTTCTGAGAGACTCAATTTAAAGTAACAGTCTCTAGCTACTTTAAATGGTTCTCATAAAACCGTACACCAGAAATAGGAGCAAATGACGTATTTTAGAGCCGTTGAAAGTGCTGACATCTCTGTGAAATCAAAAACTTTAGAATTTGTGATTTCTGAAGCATTTGCATATTTATAAAATAATTTATATTGACATTTCAATTCTCTGTTTTCCAGCGACAGTAACAAAAAGTAAGGCCATGCACTGCATTAGCATTTACAACTTGAACTTAAAAATTCACTTGTATGGAAAGGCTAGATCAAAATCAGATTTTTAATACTCTTACATTTCCTTGCCTGAATTATATGTCAAGAACACCTGCACAAGGTAAGTGCTGGGCATTTGTAGAAAATATGTTGTAGAAATGATTTTTTTATGGGAAAAAAATCTGTTTTATGGCAGCGATGTTTCCTTGACATTTTTTTCTGCTGTAGGTTTCTTATAATGCCTCCTTGATCTGTCTGAGCAGATAGATTGCAGGAAGGTTTGGAAGCTTTAGGGATCTATTGAACATAAAACTAAAACCTCTTTTTTCAACATGAGGTTTTGCTTTTAATTCTCTTTCCCAGGATACTTTCTCCTTTCTTTTTACTTTGTTAATGTAAGTAGTACAGGATGTCAGTTCACTTTGTAGAAAATAAACCAATATGCATTTCACTGTTGAATATTTGAAAATAAAATGATTGGATCATTAGAACCTGTATATATATGTATACATGTTTTATTTTTGAGTAATAAAAACAGTAATGACTGTTTACATTTTGAATGCAATAAAAATTGTCATACAAGACAGATTGTTTTTATTCTCTCAGGAATAGTCACAGAAGTAATGTTTGGACAGCAGACTCGGTGTTTTAGAAGAAAGGAATTATAAAAATAAGGAATCAAGTTTCTATCAATAGATCATAACTCAGTATACAATTATAATTGTAGAATCCAGATATGTATTAAAATTACCCATATTATATGAGAAAATTCTTTATCAAGTAGCTTTTCTTCTATTTGTTAAAAAGTTGTGGCACGAACCATTTAATTTAGTGTTCCTTTAAAGTTTAAATTGCTCTGCACCAGTCCCAATTACCTATGTACTTCTAATCTTTGCAACAGCTGTATTAGCCTCTATTTCTTACCTATGTAGTGGATGTGTACTCATCTTTGAGGAGGAAAGAGAAATGTAGTCTCTTTGAAGGCTTGGGACTCCTCTATTCAGAAACAATCTATGGTTCTATATTACTTAAAACACAGCTTCCTTAATCACTTCTCTTCTCTTCTTCAGGCATATGTCTTTTGTTTCTCTTTGTTAATTGTAATCTTGAGAAAGATGCAGGCAACATCTCAACCATTGTATCCCAATATTTATTTTTTTTTTATTTAAATTGGAAACAAGCTTGTTTTACATGTCAATCCCAGTTCCCACATCCCCCTTCCTCCCCTGTTTCCCCCCATTAAACCCCACTCCAGCCCCTTTCTACTCCCCATGTAGGGTGAGGCCTGCCTCAGGGAGTCTTCAAAGTCTGTCTAACACAAGCAATTGTAATGTCAATAATATATCTAAATATTCAGAAATTTGTGTATACAGAGTTAAAAGCAAAAAGAGTCACAGTCAATATATCAGCCTTGGGGAAATATTACTGATTTATCCAGCTATATGAAGACTTCTTGATTTATTAGTACTTTATAAATAAGAATAAATAAGGGTGGAAAATGACTATGAGCAGAGTTTGAAGATCACATTGATGAAATTGTAAGATTTAAACATTTTCAAGGAAAAATAAATGGCTGAAAGGCAGTTCAGAAGTTGCTCAACATACTTAGCCATCAGGGAAATGCAAATCAAAACAACTCTGAGATACCATCTTACACGTGTCAGAATGCTTAAAATCAATCTTGAGCAATAAAAGAACAGCTGGAAGTATCTGGAGAACTGAGCCCAATTGGATATCGCTTGTCACTAAATAAAGCTTCCAGTATCAGCAAATGGGGTATATCTAGTTGTTGGTCAAAGTGGTGCCATTGGAACACCAACCAACCCAAGTGGTTGCCATTGTAGGTTGCCTTACACAGATTAAAATCAAGAAATCAAGGCCCTAAATCTGAAGACAACACATACACAACTCATTGAACATGAAGGAGTCAAACTAGTCCCTACTTAGAGACTTTACTTCTATAGGCTTGTGATCTTGGAACAGGAAGATACCATGCTGCCAAAGGAGAAATATAAACACCAACTCAAAAGCTTTGTTCTAAAATGTTGCCCCAGCTACAAGATATGTCAGTGCAATGATGGCATAAGATTTTTGGAAGTAACCAACCAATATCTGATTTGACTTAAGACACAATGGAAAAATAAATGGAACTCATACCCAACCCAGCCTTGGTGACTAAGAACTTGAGAGTAGATAGCCCAGGGACCCAGGGTAAAACCAAATACTACCATTGGAAAAAATGTAGCAACGAGTGCTCAGCTATTAGAGAAGAGTCCTCCTGCAGCAGGTGGAAATAAATCTAAAGACCCACTGACAGATTTTCACAGAAAGTGAAACCTTGGAATACTCAGCCCTAAATGAGATGTTTCTATCAAATCCACTCAGGGCTCAGGGAACTCAGAAGAGGAGGTGGGAAGAGCATACGTGCAGGAGGGGATGGAGGACACGAAGAAAACAAGGGC
The DNA here is from genome assembly GCF_943737965.1 of Phodopus roborovskii. Taxonomy (NCBI): domain Eukaryota; kingdom Metazoa; phylum Chordata; class Mammalia; order Rodentia; family Cricetidae; genus Phodopus; species Phodopus roborovskii. The sequence goes on along the minus strand of NW_026126470.1, from coordinate 11,334,506 downwards.
CTCTAAACCAACAGTATCAACACTCATGAACTCACAGAGATGGAGGCAGCCTGTATAAGGCCTGCATTGGTCTGCACCAGGCCCCTGCTAGAGCTGAAAGGTCCTAGAGCTCAAAGAAGTGAATGCATGCCCCCATTCCCAACCCCCTAGCTGTCTCTATTTGACAACTACTTGCAAACAAAAATTTAATTTTCTTCAAGAGGAAAACAAACAACTCATAAGATTAGGTTACATGTTCAGCAGTAGATGGCCAACAGAAAATGAATGCAATGGCATTTTTGTAGGTTTCCTTATCTCATAATGTTTCAAGGTTTTTTCTTTCTGTTTAAAAAAAATATCTTCTTATTTTCATTTTAATCCCCCCCCCCCTCTCTCTCTGTGTGTGTGTGTGTGTGTCTTATCCTACAGGTGCTTTGGCTATAATGGCTTCTGTTTTTTTGTTTTTATGAAATTCCTGAGTGTGTGAACAAGTGGAACTCTGTCCAAATCTGTTTCCTGTACCTTTTCTTGGGTTCTTTTCCTCCTGCTTATTATTATTTTTTTGTCCTATTCTGATGTGTTTGTTTCTGTTTTACTTTATTTTTGTTACTTTATTTTCCCTTAGAAGTCTGTTTTCTAATGAGACAGAAGGGGAGTGGATCTGGATGGGAATGGAGGTGAGGAGGTACTAGGAAGAGCAGAGAGAGGAGAAATGGTAATCAGAAGATATTATATGGGGAAAAAATCCACTTTCAAATAAAAAACTCAATGTCATAGTTTATGCTGAATACTGATCACTCATTTGTATCCAGGTCCTCTTAAAAATGTTTTGTACCAGTGGTTCAGCTCATGAAGACACAGGTTAGTTTTACTTGTGTATTATTTCTTACACTTTTGAATTTCAATTCTTTGTTCCCTTTATTCTTAAGTATATAAAGAACAAACCTAATCAAGAGATGGTGGATATTTTTGTTGTTGCTGCTGCTGTATTGTGAATACAACCCAAGCTACACTTTATGCATATCTCTGTCTTTTCTTGATTCAAAGAAAATATGAAGTGTATTTTTGGCTGTTCTGTACTTAATAATTAGCATACTAGCTCATATATAATAGAAAACCAATGAATATTTATGGAGCAGTGTACATCATTCTCTTACTAAGAGACATAACATATAGAAAGATAATACATTTTTATTTTATATTTAGTGATATCTGGATGACTAGTGAATCCATAATATACACACTCCATTGATTTCAGCAAGCCACATTTCCTGCTAAATGTTAGATTTTTTTTAACTCTGCTTCCAGTCTAGTATTTAATAAAGATAAACTAATTACAAGATCCTGTGAAGAAGGTAATGTTTTTGTCTATCTCCAAAATCCAGAGGCCAAATTGATATTATCATTGGCCACTCTTTCTTGTAATAAGTTAGCTGGGGCTTTGATTGTCATATAAAAGGCCATAATTTCCAGAAGATCTAATTATAAATATCATCAACAGGAGAGGACTCAGTGTTCATTGAGCTGCTTTCAGAGTTGCATCGCAAAGAGGATACTTAGCTTTAATAACAATGTGTAAATCTTATGGTCATCTAATAATAACTTTACCATTTCAGAGCTGATATTTTTAGTTTAGAAAACCATTGCTTCCAGCATCCTGCATTTTCATATGAGAAGTGAGTTGTAGGATGGGTATAAGTCAGTGTTTGGTTGGAATAATTCAGGACTTTGTGCTTGTCATTTACTGAAGACACCAGTGTGTCTCTGTTATTCACTAGGTGACATGATATAATGAAATCCAAATGTAATCAAAAGTCAAACGAATTCATCCATTAATGAATTGAAGAATAAATGATTCAAGGTAAATAAGGAATCAAACGAACTAAAACAGGGAGTCATGGATTCTTTGTAATTATTTTACTTTTTTGTAATTATGAATTAAATTCATCATTCCCTGCTCTCCCTTTCTCCCTCCAAGTCTTCCTATATTCCCCCCCCCCCCCGCTTTCTCCCAATTTATGGTTTTACCTCCCTCCCCCATTAGTTGTAGCTATATCCATATCCATATGGATATGTTTGTGTGTGCATTCTTAAAAACATGAATATACCAGTTTAATTTGTATAATGTTACTTGTGCATATATGTTTTGGAAGCATGTTTTTGTTTGTTTGTTTGAGACAGTGTTTCTCTGTATCTTTGGAGCCTGTCCTGGAATTCACTCTGTAGACCAGGTTGCCCTTCAACTCAAGGAAATCTACCTACCTCTGCCTCCCAAGCGCTGGGATTAAAGGCATGTGCCACTAACACCCAGCTTGGAAGCATGTTTTTAATTAATAGAAAATCATAGCTTCTAGGTTAAGGCACATTCTGCTGAGAGTTCCCTCATGTGGAGGATTTCAGAACTTCTGTGCAGGTGACAAGTCTGCAGCAAGGTAGGCCATTATCATTATTTTTAATTCAATCTTATTTTTATGAAACTTCATACACGAAAAGCACATTTACATCACTCTTTAGGAAAAATGGCAGTAGTAGGTTCTCCTCTCAGGTCAACGGCCTCTCTATCCACACATCATTGAGTAAGTTCATGGTAGAAGGCAGAGATTCCCTCCAGTTGATCTGGCCTCAGTCCCAATTAGACAGCTGAAGGTAAAAATGCCACTGGGAATGATTTTGCCAGTCAAGGTCTTAGGCGGTATAGCTCAATAGGTCTGTCAATTGCTTCTCTCTCTTGGTAAATTGCTTAGCCCCTTTTGAAACTATAAGAAGCAGTCCTCAAGGAAGAGGCTTCCATCTGAGTCTCAGCATGATCCCTCTAAGCCACCTGTCCCCAGTGTGTACTGTCATCAGCTGTAGGGTTATGCCTTTACCTTCGAGTTGTGGGAGGCAACCAAGGACAATCTCAACAGATGGTTATTTTTGGAGTCTCTTAGACTGCCCAGAACGACAACTGAGTTTTTCACGTCTGGCACTGGGTTTTTGTTATATAGTCAGTGGTGCTTGAAGTGAGCATTGCCACCACAAGTGGAATAATGTCATTTGAATTACTTACACATATGTATACATATACACTTACAGATATCATTTGCATTGTTAAGTTAACATAAAATATACTTCCCTGTTGCTTCTTCAATCATCCTTGTTGCTCTTGAAGAAAACATAAAATGTCTTTCCTTATGGCTTCTTCAGTTGTGCTCAGAGTTCTTTATCTGCCCTCTTTGCATCTCCGGCACAGTTGTCCTCTTTCTCTCCCCAGGTACCCCTCCATTTATCCCATTTTCTCTCTCATTGCATCTATGCCCTATTGTCCCCTACTCTACAGCTCTTCCTTTCCTGCATTTACTTGCTCCCTTTTTAGTTTTCTGCTTTCTTTGATTACTCCAAGTTATATATTCCCATTTTAATATTTGGAAACAGGAACCACAACAAAAGAGACCATTTGATGTTTGTTTTTCTGGGTCTGGGTCTCCTCACTCAGTGTGATAAGTTCCAGTTGCATCAGCTACAAATTTCCTGATTTAATCTTCCTTTGCTGCCTAGTAGAACTCTACTATGTACATGTACCAATTTGCAGCTCTCTCAAGAGCGAATGAGGGTTCCCTTTTGCACACAACCTCACCAGCATTTCTTGATTTTAATCACTCTGGCTGAGGTAAGATGAAATCTCAAAGTTGTTTTAACTTACATTTCTGCGATTCCTAAGGATAGAGATGTTTATTAAAGTGAATTTTACTTGCTAATTCTCTACCTGTGTCTTTGATTTTTTTGCTTGCTTATCTCTTTGTTGCTGCTTTTTTTTTTTTTTAAATCTAATGTGAATGGCTGTTCTTGAGGGCCATTTTGTGTCACCTGGAGGTGACTGGAACACTGTGTTTGGGAGGCTGAGGTAAAATGTTATCATTGAATGTTGTGGGTAATTTGTTAAAGTACTTCAGTGTTTGAAAAATGGTATGTGAATCAATAAATAATTAAAATAATGATGATAATGACAGAGGAAATCCTTTGGGGGAAAGTGTTTCAACCAGAATCATTGAATTTATCTCTCCACACTTCAAGATATCAACCAGAACGACAGACAATAACACATATACAAATTAATATCTTGGTTAGGTGGAGAAGCTTAAAAATCCTTTAATAGAACTGAAAGTGTAGCTATTGATTTCTTAGGAGATAGCCTTGCTAAAGGCTGAATTGCTTTATGATTAAATCAGGAGTTTCAGCTCTGGCTTCAGCATTTCCTTCAGTCAAAATCACAGCGGATATCTGCAGATCCCTAGAGCTGTTTCTCTGAGTAAACTGGTAAAACATAAATATTTCCCTGAGGGGTTTTGATCCAGTGCTAGATTAGCTGCCTAAACTTGATCATTTCAGTTTTTCTTGGAGAGATCTATACAGGCCATTTACCTACTTGACTTGCCCTTCTGCATTTGAGAAGTAAAACAGATAAACCTACACATGTGTTTAATCCCCTCCAGGGCACGATGAAAATGTAGATTTCTAATGTATGAGATCTTTCTAGGTTAGACACTATTGTTTCTAGCCGTTGAATATATTATATGCTACTAAGGAATATTAGGTATTTGTAGTTCAGAGTTCATTGCCAATCACCTTTAACTCTCACAAGTCATATAGACACTAAATTGATGATCTCAGAAAATAAACTACACATACCTTTAAGTCCCCAAGCAAAAAATGCAGTTTGCAGTTATGACAGGGAATGGAAAAGTAGCTATAGCTATAAATAATGTATTTATATTATAATAATTGGGCAATATTAAGTGTTGGTATGCTCACTCTTGTTGCCTCAGCTTTCTCCAACCATTTCTTACAGCCATGTCTCCTTGATTTCCTCTTCCCAATCCTGCTGACATCCTGGGAAATGCCAAAGCTTTCCTGCCACTTTCAGTCATTACAAAGTAGTATGGCCTTATCCATTCTTAAACTTCAATTTCATCACCTTCTGGTCCCAGAAAGGAAGAGAGCCATGTATTTGCACGACAGCGGGTTGCTTCCTCTCTCTTCCTAATGAATTCACACTTCTCCACCAAGTGATATGAGGAAGAATAGAAGACTCAGACAGTAACCTCCAAGATGCTTGTGACCACTGGAAAAGTGCACATATGAAACAAATGGCAGCTGTGGATGCCCTCATGAAGTATTGTTTTCCAAGAACACTGGTTCAATGCAGTCCTTTCCACCTCACATCATAGAGTTAGGAAATCACTGGTTTTTTTCCTACCTCTGCTTCTCACAGCCCGTTCTTCTTGTTTTCCACAGCAACAAGGTCACTGGTCTGTTGCCACTACTTTTCTTCACTCAGTAGTTATTCCTTAAAGATTGGGGGTGCCAAAGTAGTCAACCAAACCTGTAATATCCATAGAAAATTAATGTAGAGAAAACTGTTGCATTGCTACAAGATCAAGCCATGGACATGCACCCTGTAGGATTGATTCATTTCTTCACTCTCTTTTTTGGGCAGTTCTCTTTCCCATATACTAACAGAGGTCACAGATGATGGTGAGTTGAAATTCATCTGAAACTCATCCAGGAAATGAGGTACCAGCTCCCCATTCTGGAAGGAGTCTCTTTTCACTTGACTATTGGATAGGAAGACGATATGTTTCATTATCCATTTGTACATGTGAGGATTGTAGGGAAAGGCAAGCATTAAGCTTTTTTATTTGGGGGCATACAATTGTGCATCAACTAATGATGTGGGTTGATTAACTGGGTATAGCCACAGTTCAGATGTCAGGCCCTCAATTTTCTGTACTTTAGAATGTTAAAAATTTGGTGATCTTTTAAAAGTTCACTCCTTAATTATCAGTTACAGAGTCAGAGGAAATAAAATTCATCCAACATGAAATTTGGTTCAGAAATTTGACTGCACAAATCAAATGTTTTAGGAACAATGTAATTCAATTATTTTAAAATAGCCATGTGATCAAGTGCATACCTTTTGGAACAAGGATCTAGGTCTCAGCAATTTCTATCCAGTGACTATATCCTTTATTGCCTTTAGTATTGATTTCTCTGTTAGTATTTGGATGATTGTCCTGAGCAGAAAAATATATTGTGATATATTATCTTTCACTTTTCGTGCCTACCACCATACAACTTCTCTGGTTTTTGTTTGTTTGTTTGTTTTGTTTTTTAAATCTTGAAACTTCTCAAAAATAATTATCCATATGCATGGCCAAACTCACCTTTTCATTTTCTTGCCAGTCCTCTAATATTTCTTCCCACTTTTCCACGCTATTCTTGGAGTAGTTAATAGTTATTGCCTTCAAGTCTGCGTCTTGTCTACAGAAGTTAGTTGTGTTTATCTTCCTTTTTTAATTGCATTTGTACATTCGTGCTCTGACTCATACACTCCTGATTGCCTCCTGACTTCAGTAGTGGCCTTGTTGATCCTCCTTAGGTACTTCTTGTACAAATATTCAAATCATGCAAGGAATCAGACTCATTCCTGAGTACCCCACTTTTTTCTTTTCTTTTCTTTCTTTTTTTCTTTCTTCTTCTTCTTCTTTTTTTTTTTTTTTTTTTTTTTTGGTATGTTTTCTTACTAGAAGACCCTCCCCTGTGTTGTCAAATGTGAATTCTAATGGAAGTAATTTTCAATTGCATGTTTCTAGTTTCAGATTTTCCAGATTCATATTGACAATGGTCTTTATAATATCTCTGTTAAGCCTCTTATACATTTTGTCCAGGACAAGTTGTTCAATTTCTGCTTGTTTTGTATTGCTCACACCACATAAATGAATCATAAGCATCTGAACAAAACCATGTTAGAGTTAACCTTGCGTCTCTCATTTTCCATTCCTTCTAATAATATCCATTCCTTCTCTCTCCTTGTTTGGTTGTTTGAGACAGTGTTTCTCTGTGTAATAGCCGTAACCATCCTAGAACTTACTCAGTAGACCAGGCTGGCCTCAAACTCTCAGAGATCCTCTTATCTCTGCCTCCCAAATGCTGGGATTAAAGGCACATGCCACCAATGCCTGGCTATAACATCCATTCTAAAGGAACACACCCACTAAGGTTTACCTTGGATTTTATCATCTCAATCCCGGCACAGTATGCTCTCTTTTGATAGATTATATCCTGATATTTCTGGTGATAGTAACAGAAGTAAATTCATTCTCATCAATGAAATATCAGAGAGTGGAGTGATGGCTTCATGATTCAGAGAACACGTTGCTTTTACAAAGTACACACGTTCAGTTTCAGCATCTACAGTGTGACTTATAACCATAACTTATATGACTTATATCCATAACTACAGTTACAGGCATCTGATGTCCTCTCCTGACTTTTGCATGCACTAGGTAGGCACACACTGTACATACATACAGTGTGGAATTACTTATAAATGTAAATACATCATTACAAAGTAAAACTATGGATATATTACAGTTCTTTAGGATGACTTGTATTTTTAACTCTTTCTTCTCTACCATTTGTAAAGCATATTTCTTATTCATTTTGTGGAATAAAGTAAGTAAATCCTATGAACAAAAATCCCAAATATCCTAGATCCAGGTTCAAACTTAAGATCATTTATGAAATAATAAAATCTGATTTATGCTTCATTATACTCACCATATATTCTATTGTTTATTCTATGAAAATTATCCTGGATATTAAAATCACTAAGCTCTTACATAGTCCTTATATGACACTATGAGATATTTTCACTTGTATTCTTACTGAAGTGGAAAGCAATGATGTGTAGATACAAGACTTTCGAAACAAAATCCACAATAGTAGTCTTTGTGGTTCTTTCTCAAAATCCATTTTGCTTAACATATCACATGCCCATGAAGCATTTTTGAAGACAACTAGGTTCATCTCTAGATAATTGGGTTCTGCTTCAGACTTTGCCTTCAAGGAAGGCTCTTCCTTGGGGCCCTCATGCAGGAGTAGTAGCTTGTGATTGCCACCTGGCCTGATGAGATGTGAGAAGAGAATTGTTGGACAGCTTGCAGTGGTTTCTAGAGAAGATACATTTTTTCTAATTCCTTAACATCAGGAAGCAGGTAGGCCCAAGAGCTGATCATAGGTGTTCATGGTAGAGTGACAAGAGGGAGGTTAAGTCAGTCTAAACATGAAACAAAAACTCAGGGAGAAAAATATCCATGACAGAGAGATAAAAACATCAGCAAAGCCAAAATCAACAAGAGAGAGTCTTGGGTTCCTAACAAGATCATACCATCATCCTCTTGTGGAAGTAAGTCACCTCTGAAGTACACTATAGTCTTAGAACGCCCACGAAGCAGAGCCAGCAGAACATTTTATTCATGGAGTCATTTTCAATTGTGTTATAAGTTGGCTCCATTTTTTAAATAGGTCTGAAGAATTACAGTGAATTAAAAGGATGTTTCATTTTTCTCAACAACCTGAGAAGTGAATTGTGTACCTCGAGGCAAGAAGAAAGTAATGGGCAAGCTCCATACCTCATAACACTTCACAGTTGCAATGGTCTCATCGTTGCATTAAAATTTATGAAAGCAACAATGAGAAATACACATATTTATATTAGTACTCACATTATTAAAAAAAAACAAAAACACTGCAGCTCTTCTCCCTTTGACATACCCTGTTTGGAGATTCCCCAAAAACTGATCAGAAAACAAAAGCAAAACACAGATATTATCAAAGAAACAAGCAACAACAAGCTATAGTTCAAGGGGAAAACCTATCAATACGATAAAAGAATGGGATCATTCGTAATCTACCGCCACACTTGACTGGCTTCTGCTAAGGCAAAATACTTCAAGATCTGTAAAAGGAAATTATGGTTCTGCTCTCCCCACACCGGTACTCCTTCTCCCTGTCTGTATTTACTTCATATCCTTGTGGGTGGGAAAACTAAATCATGTCTTTCCTTTGTGGTGTCAATTTTAATTTTAGAGACATTTAGGACCAGAAACAATTTTAGTAAGAAAACCAATGCATGCAATCAAATTTGGGGTATTTCAAAGCTATTCTCTAGTTTGACTTTAAGAGTCTATTTTAAGTCCTAGAAGGAAACACTTTGTTTCCCTTATTGGATTATCCTTTAAACGAGTTAATGCCAGTTGCATAGTCTAATTTTAATTACGAGAAGACCTACTAAATGGTGTTACTGGGTATGACAAGAAATGAAGTATCCCAAAAATTAAAAAAAAAAAAAAAAAAAAAAAAGTCTTCTAGCTAATTATTTCAAACTGATAATCCACTCTGGGTCTTGGCCATGGAAACCAGAGAGGTCATGATCCTCATTTTAACTTGAGATTTCAGGAGTATGCATCTCCTATTCTATTTGCTATATGGACATTTAAGCTTAAGGGTCTCTTTCCATGTCCTTCCCAGAATGTTTTGCTAGATCTGTGTGTCTCTACACAGGTCGTTTTGGGGTCTGTGTTTGTTCCTGCTTAGAGGATTAACAGCTTTTCAGGTCCAGGAAATGAATGAATAGAAATCATTTTTTTATGGCATTCTATTATAGGCCGATGCTCCACTGTATAAGTATATGTGGTCAGAGATGTTACAACTTTAGAAAAAATACATTCTTGTGAATATGGGCCTCCTAATGATTGCCCTATCCAAGGACGTCCCTCATATTTTAAGAGCAATGGAAGTGTTGAGAACAAGATACAGAAACTCATCAGGCAGGGCAGGGACCTCAAAGTAGCAGAATTGACAATGTCCTTGCTAGGGGCCAAGAAAGACAGGGAAGAGTTCTGGTTCCTGGTTTCCTTCCATCAATCCTCCTAAATAAGGCCCTTGAGTAGAGGCTATAGGAAGACATGCTGAAAACTAAGAGGAGGCTACTTGATACCACCATGTCACTCCTACCGTACTGATCATCTGATCCCACCCCCCATGCCACATCCCATTTAGCTCCATAAGTGTTTCAAAAAGCCCCGGGATGAAGTATTCCATGCTCTCCTGTGATCACTCTCCTGACCAGGGCCCCTGCTCTCTTTCCCTCATTCAGTTCCCACTTAGGAATCTGTAATAAACTTGGGAAAATTCACCTTTTGTGGTTTCTGAATTTCAGTCCTTAAATTCATGTAAAAAGAACTTTATTGTCTTAAGGTGGATTTGGTGGTTGTAAAATTTTCTAGTACCTTAGTACCCCAAACTAAGTTCACTGGGATTCAAGGGATTCTCCATTTCTTTCAAAAGCACTCCAATATTCCCATAACAGAGGTATGGTTACCATTTCCTTTCCTTTAGCTTTGTTGTTCGTGATCTTTACTTTTGAAGTTTTTCCATCTAGAGAGTTGCCCCGTACTTACTCTTGAAAATGATGACCTCTCTGACAAGCTGAAGTTCTATTGTCTGTCCTTCCAGAGTTCACAGTTTCAATGCTGCTTTTACCCAGGTGGTGTGTTGGTGTGTGTGTGTGTGTGTGTGTGTGTGTGTGTGTGTGTGTGTGTGTGTCTGTCTGTCTGTCTGTCTGTCCACAAATTCTCTAGGCTACAATCCCATGGAGGAAGTTTTAAGTGGATACATTCATTTTATGATTCTATTCCTTTTTCAATCATGACATTTTATTGGTAGGTGAATTAAGAAAGCTCAGAAATAGTTATTCTTCGGAAGTCAAATTCATTTACACATACATACTTCGTGATATTACAGGGTGTATATGGTCAGTAGCGTGGTTGCTACAATTAAAAAAATTAACATGGATATTACCACACCATTAACAATTGTGAGTGTGTGTTTGTGTGTATGTGTGTAGGAACAGCTAAACTTTACACATTTATCAGGTAAATTGCAAATGTATAAACTACACATGCAGTATATTAATCTGATTATATACGTGCATATGTAGATATATTAACTTTTTATCATAAAGATAATCTGACTTAATATTAAATTAAAGAAAGGCTATTTCTTTTAGTAGTGGATATGTGGTCTGTGAGTGGATATGAGCAGTGCACGGTGGAGCCTTTGCAGTCTGGCATCAGCACAAAGGACCGCCGTAGCTTGAAATGGCCGATTTCTCTGCTGGATAGGGAATGGCATGAGTCTCAAATTAATTCCTGTGATTCAGATCCTTCTCTAACATGTCACCACACCGAAGTGGGAGTTCCTTTAAAGTCAAGCCAAAAGTTCATTAAATTTTGAGAATTTTTGTCTTGTTTAAACTTTAAAGGTTTTTGAGTTTAGGCAAGTTATGTAACTCAAAACAAGGCTTTATAATTAGTAAATGGCAATTTTACAGGCTAACTTTTCTTCTAATAGTGGGAAGCAAAAGATATAGCACTTTGTTTGTGCCTGCAACTTGATCTTAATCATATTCTACCTTATGGTGTCATTGCATAATTTGCCCTCTGTATGGCTCTTTAATAACACAGTGTTCTTCTAAGCCTTATGAAGGAATGAAAGAAGCATGTGTATGCACATATACATACCCATGTATGCACGATAACACACACACTTTTGTCCCTTTCATTAGGTGGCTGCTGTACAAAGCTAATTGCTAATTATTGGTAATTACAATAATTTGCTAATGATTGTCTTTCCTATGATATGAAGCACCAAACTTTCATTATCAGTATCCCAGAACAGTCCAGAAATTAGCTGTAAGTACAGGATGGGAAAACGTGACAGAATTTGCAAGACTATTACTGAAGTATATATCCCAATGCACTTCTTTTCAGAATGATCAGACAATAGTTCAGATCTTTGGCTCCTGTAGTCTAATCATAGACCCTGACATTTAACCAGGCACAGAGATTATCTGTCTTTTCATCATGCCTCACAGTTGTAATCAGGTTGCAGACTCATTTCATCTGATCAATTGGAATTATTGCTTCTGAGGACCTACAGGTTCTTTTCTTTAAAGAAACTGCTTGTAATTTCCTTAGTGTGTTTGTCTCCCTTCTTTGTCCAGTAAGATAGTTTTCAGACTGTGGGCATTTAGCAAATACTAAATGATAATTCCTTATTGACCTTCTTAGCTTTGGGGAACTTGGAAACCTTTTCATAGAGATGTTTTAAATGTTTTATGATCCTTCAGATTTTAAAATAGAATTGTAGAGACCTTTCCAAAGGAATAAAGCAGAAAGTTGTTCTAACTCGAAGGTAAAGCAGCTAAAACTGTTACACTGATTTTCTTGCCCTACTCACTAATTATATCTAAGTAGATACACTGAGAACAAGCTTTCTATTAATTCCAATTTATAGGACATCCTGGGGATGGTATTGTTAGAGAGGAGAAGTTACCTCCATGGAGTGCCAAAGAATGCTACACAGACAGCCAAACTAGATACTCAGCCCCTATGTTCTCAGTGGGAGTATTGGGTCCAAGTATGATGTTATAAGCTAGTAGTTTCATTGCAGCCAAGACCACAGGAAAAACAAATCCTGTAAATATTTCCCAATACTCTGAAACCTGCCCAAAATATAGTGACTTAATTCTACTATGTTAACCTATGCTTCTGTAGGCTAGTAGTCCCTCCCCAGTACCTTACATATAGTCAAGAGAGCAGAGCAAAGCAGTCTTCCAGAAACTCTAAGGAAGAACCAGTTTCCTAGACCTTTCCAGTTTGTTGATGCTGATATCTGTAATTCCTTGACTCAGGGCCCCATTTCTTCATCATCAGAACCAGTGGAGGAGAGATCGTTGACTCCTGCAGTGTAATCATAGACCTCAGCAGCAAACCCGGAACAGAGATGTGGAGTCTTTTCATACTGGTATATTCTGTATAGTGTATTTATTACATAGTACAAGATCATTGTCATACCTAACCTTAGTCATCATTGAAGAAACCAGCTTTCCTCCATCTGTGGTCATGTAGTCACAGATTTGGGGGATCAGGACATTAACATCTCACAGGAAGGGGGACACCATAGTTTTGTTAACATACATTAAAAGTAAAAAATATGTCATTGGTGTGCAAGCACAGTACAGAATGTCATTTTCGCACTAAAGTAAGGGAGTGAAAAGTTCAGAAAAGATACTGATTTGTGCTAAGTAAGTGGATTTTCAGTTGTCTTGTTTTAATCATGCCAGTGCCGTACATTTTCTGCTCTTCAACTTTGTCACCTGGAGGATGAGCCTAGCAGGTTTTCCTCAGAGGACTCCTTATGGAAGGTTTATGTTGATTTTTGTATCAACACGGAGCATTTTAATTTCTTGGCTCAGAATTCATTAACATTAAAGCCAAGCTGAGGTTTTAATCATTTCCTCTTAAATCGGTACTTTTTTTTTTTCAATGTAGCTTTGTGTTGGTCATTAAATGAAATTTAAGATAACTTTCATAAATTACTTGCAATGGTCCTGAGAAGTGGTTGCTCTGTTCCTTTACAGACTACTTCTCACCTACTATGCTTTGGCAGGTGGGGGTGAGGCAGCATTCCAACTGGAGAATTTGACCCCTTTGAGAAATGTTAGCATCAAATGCCTGATCTACACCCTGCACAGAACTAAACAGTAAATATCAGAATATGTCAAGTCTGTCATTTCACAGGTACTGAACTGGACATTAGTTATATTATTGTTGAAAAGTTTAGGAACCCCAGTAATCCTCTCCAAAGACACAATAATCCAAATCAGACCAAATCAAACCAAATTAGAAAAGCCCAGATGGCTTTCCACCACCCCTCCCTAAGCCCATCAAGAGAGGAGATGAGAAAGAGACTGGAAAATTGTGAGTCTGTTTTCTTAGGGATAGTTTAAATACCCTGTGGGAGTGGTCTTGAGCATCTCTGGAGGAGGGAGCATCATTTGCTGGACTTTCTGAGATGCAGCAGGGTTTAGAGAGAGAGAGATTAGGGAGGGAGTTTTGCACCATAATATTCCAGACTCTTTGGGTATATGGATGCCAGGGAGGGATTGGGATGATGTTTCCACTGGAACAATTGTCTTTAATTAATAGAGTCTATTGAAAAAGTAAAACAAGTACCAACCAGTAATCTAATTTTTTAATAAGTAGCTTGTTGATATAGACAGATGAAAATGGACGAAAACTGAATTTATATAGTAACATTTATTGGCCTTAATCTTAAGGCAGATTGGCTAGGACTTACTGTTAATGAATAAAATCTTGTCAGTAGATTTGATATAGAGCTTCATGTACAGGCAAATACTGTAGGACATATTTTAAATATGTTACTCTATAAGGTAGATAAAATCAGTATTTTTCATATTGAGTGCATTTATGTGTGTCATGAAATAACTAATAAGGTATAAAAAATCATTAGCCTTTCTTTAGAAAGATATTTAAGCTAGTGAACTATAAAATTCCAAGTTCTTATAAATGTCACTTGGAGTTCTGGGGGATGCCTCTCTTTTGAATTCAGAAATCATAAATTGAATATCTTGATATAGTTGAGTAAGCGGGAAATGAACACTGCTTTTCAATCGACTGGTAGATGTGATCCTAAGTGGGAGCACAAGGAAGAAGAGGGCGAGAATGAATAAGAAATGCATCTGAAAATGGTGCTTAGCATATAGAGAATATCAACACGTCCTTTAGGTTCTGACAAGTCTGTCTCTATTTCCTCACCACGCTTCCTAAAGAATAGGTGTGTGATGGATAGATCCTTGCACACTTAGAAATAATTGTTATTCAATCGTAAAATAAAGACAAAGTCTAGAGAAATATTTCTAACTGTAACAATATACTTTAATGGCTATAGTTCCATGAAGATGCCTGTCTTTCTCTCCTGAGACTTCTTTCCTGTCATTTTTAAAAAAAGATCAATCTCCTTTTAAAATATCTGCAGAAATTAATATTGTTAACTTGACCCTGGTGATTTCAATTATAGACAAGTGAAAATGGAGTCGGTTTCATTTATAGGGCAGAAAGTGTCTTTACAACTTCAATTTCACTTTCACGCTTAAATTTTCCTTAAAGGATTGTGAAGAATTCCAGCTTCCCTACTGTTGTGTCTTACACAAAATCATGTTGAATATGTATTTCCCAGCATCTAGAGATGCTGATTCAGTGTAGCTGGTGACAGGTGTCTCAATGACAAAGGCAGGAGGCCTTTAAAATCTCCAGTTTGGGAGTGTCAGGATGGGTATGACATAGACTCATGCTGACAATCTAAAATGAAGGCTCTTGGCATAATTGCTATTCATTCAAAAGTTAAGAAATGCAGCTGTGTCCTCTTCACCTCCAATCCCTGAAAATTCTACAAAGGGGATGGAGATTTGTCCTCTTCACTTCTGAGTTTCCACCTTCTGCCTTCTCTTCCTTTGATGGCACTAAGGGTCAGTGGACGTAGTGCTATTCTTCTCCTAATTAAACTTAGACTGGCCAAAATTATCCATTTACTGGGGTGGGGTTTTTTCCTAACACAGAGAGAGTTTCTCTTTTTATTGATAAAAGAATGAATGTCTATTTCTTTCCACCTAGTGATGGAGTTGGGGTTGGGGCATGAAGGTTCTGCAGCATATCCTCAGGCAATGCAAGAACAAACAATTAAATAAATAAATTTTGGGGTGGGGAGCAATTTTTCTTTCTAGAAATGACTCCTGATATTGCTTCAGATGACAGGAAGGATAAATTAGCTGAAGATTTATAGAACTCTATTAACTCTTGGGCATGAGCTGTAGGCTAACTGACCAGTAAGAATATGTTCATTAATTAATAACTCTTAGCTTTGGGCAGAAGAATGTATGGTGAACACACATGTTAATTTCTAAAAACCGTCAAAATCAGAGTGTAAGTTTGTAGTCCTGATGTCTTCACATGAGCTATTTACATGTTTTCTACCTACAGAGATCTTTGAACTATTGACTAAAAACATCCATAACTTAACATGATTATTGTAGTCAAGGTCACATCATTTTATAAGGTGCTCCCATTAACTTGATTCTCACTCTCCTCAGTCTTGTGGGTGATTCAGTTAGCAGGCCCCAGGCTACAGACTTCCTCCCTTCAACCCTATCATCTAAGGACCAGAGACAACCCGACTGTCAGCATGTACTGGGTTACCTGTCAATCACATGATATAAACTCCTCCCTTCCTCTAAAAATAAATAAATAATAAATAAATAAATACATAAATAAATAAATAAATAAATGCTATAAGAAGGGACATCACCGAGCCACTTGTGTCTGAACTTGGGCCCGGTTCTTTCTTCTTAGAGCCTCTGTCACATTGTTGTCTGTCAGCCTGGCTATGATGTTAACATCACTTCAAATAGTAAGTCTTTCCTAAAAACAACAACCCATCTCTGTGTTGTCCCTTGAATTCTAAACCTGAAAACTTTCCATGACAATTTTAGGTCTTCTGGGTAATTGGGCTCAGTTTTATACTCTGTGTTTGGGTATGGCTCTTACATCCACAGAAACAGCTTGACAACTGTTAGTCCTTCATGCCTACAAAGTAACAAACAAATCAGAATTTTACTACAGCTATGAATGAATCATTTGAAAATGGATCCCAAGTCTAATAGTTAGGCAGGCTGAAAAGTCCTAAGAGCTTACTAAATTTAAAGAAAAAAACAAAACAAAACAAAACAAAACAAAAACAAAGAAAACAAATAGCATCAGGACCAGAAAGATAATACCTGGCCAACATTTTTTCTTTCTTTTCTTCTTTTTGGTTGTGAGCCTAGTCTTTAATGGCTGAGCTATAACTCCAGCTCCTTTTCTTCTTTTTAAAAAATAAATTTATTCTTGGAGAATTGCATATATGTATCGTGTTTTTATCTATTCCCTTGTATTCTCTTCCAGCTTCTCTCAGATATTCCCACCAAGATTTAGTTTGGATCACAAGAGTTATTAGGTTTACGGATGTATTGAAGGTAGTGCTGAACTTACCATACATTAAATAACAAAATTTAAAATTGGGGGCAGGAGAATGGCTCAATGGGTATAATTGTGGCCACCAGGACTGATGGCCTGACATGAATCTCTAGTACTTACATGGCTGGAGGGAACCTACTCCAAAAATTGTCCTCTTATACATGGACCATGTCACATTCACATTTACACACATACACACACACACACACACACACACACACACACACACACACACAGTACCCTCACATGGGAATTTGACAATTAAACTAATGAGGTGATAAGAGATTTATCCCTGACTTTTGTCCTTCTGGACTCAAACTCAGGGCCCTGTATGTACTAGGGAACACAAGGAAAAATTTTAGCTTACACTTTAGTTTTCATTAGTTTTCTGTGTGTGGGTGAGCTTTAATTACTAACTGTCACTGAGAAACCAGCAACAGCAACAACAAAACCCAACAACTCGTCTTTGGAGAAGAAAACCGTATTTATGATCTATGAGGTCAACTCCAGTCTATTTTAAATGTTACTTTTATGCATCTACTTACTGTTTCTACTTTTTTTTGTTTCCTTTTCTTTTTCTTTCCTTCTCCTTTTTGATTTATGTTTTCTAGGTAGTATCATACTTTAAGTTAAGCCTCATGGTTATGATGAACTTGTAGATGGAACTTTTTTTTTTAAGTTTTATTATTTTTATTTTATATCAGATGAGTAATATATAGATTCTGTAAAGAGATTTAAAAGAGGGGCATCTCATGCAATGGTGTGAATGCAGTATCATCAAGTTTATGAACCAAAATGATCAAGAACTATATGTAAATTCAGCAGGTGTAGAAAGGTCCCATTGTGTTGAACTCTGCAATCATGAACTTGAAGGCCCAGAAATGACCTTTGACTATTTAATACAAGTTTTCCTCTTGGCAAAATTACTATCTTTCAAAGATGATGAAATACAAACTAATTTTAAATGTAATGCAATCAATGAAAATTAGATAAGCCATAGGTTGCCTGGGGTTAGTCTGGAATTCTCTCCTATATCTCCAGAGGCTCAATCTATAGCCTCGCATTCGCTTCAGGTGTGAATCCCATGAAATGTGGCATTTGAAGTATGCTTTGGTAACCTGTATTTTTTTACAAACCAGCTGTGGAGTGATTAGTGAATCATTTTAGGACATTACACAGCAATTGCTAAAATGAGGAAGGCTCTTTCCTTGCCTGTATTCAATCCCTTAACCCATCATTTTCTACTTTCACAATTTAAAACAGATTGCCTAAATTTCAATTCACTAGCATGCTCATTTAGTTGAAGATCAATTTTGTTTCTGAGAGATTTTCGTGATGTTTCCCCGATCTTATGCAACAAGGGAGGCAAAGGACCATCCTTGCCTGAACAGTTGAAAGGTGAGGGGTGAGGATGAGAGAAGAGAAAGCAAAGGAGGGGTGAGAGGATTAGGAGAGGAGGGATGTCATGGTAATGTAGGGGAAGGGGAATGATGCATGCTTTGCTTAACGTAGGACTTTGTCTTAGAGATAAAATACCTACCCCTCAAAAGAAAAAATCATTGAAACCTAAATACACAAAGCCATTGCTGCCTTTTTCCTCTACTCATGATAAACTTCCTCATGTCTACACACACACACACACACACACACACACACACACACACACACACACACACCAACCCTACTATTTAAGAACCATATTTTATCACAAACAGCACTTTCTTTTACACAAAGCATTCCCACAATCTGACTGTGTGTTCCTACAACCCTGATAACATCATTATTCATCTCCAGGGATAAGGAAATGTTACTGCATTTTTGAGAGCAAAAAGGAGGGAAATCTGACTGATAAAATAGTCAAACAAGGCTTGATAACAATTTATTTCTGACCTTTCCATGCCTTCTGCGCCTAATGATTTTCTGTCATTTCTGTCTAGTCCACACTTGCAGTTAGGTCTCTGAGGTACTTAGTTTTATGTTGCCACTTAACTTTCAACTTCCATTTTCAGCACAGAAAGGTAAATCAGTAACTGTCACTCTCAAGGTTTGTCAGGCACCCAAAAGGGATTATGACATAGATCTGAAGGGGATTTCATGTGACTTTTACTTTAATTTTGACATAATCATGAAAATGCCTTAGGAGTCTGGGAACTTAATTATCCTGAAAGCTAACCCCTCTCTCTCTTTCTTTGCTTAGGTTTCTGGTTCACTACACCCAGTCCTTTCTCTTCCCTGACTTATCAAGAAGTGATTAAGAAAGAAAGAAAGTGAAAATTAGGGGCATTTGCTGTGAGATGTATGCATGGTTGATAACTGTCTCTTTTTCTATAATTTTTCCTTTTATATTTTACCTCCAAGGAGAAGACACATAATTTACTAGTATGGGCATTTTGGCACTCTTTCAGAACCTTGGGAACTACCCTCTGCAAATTTTGTGCCTTATCCTTTATTTCAATATATTGTTGAGTCCAGTTTTTAGCTTAGAGAAGGGAGCCCTGTGGGATAAGAATCTACCCAGAGGTCTTCTATAGAAGAAAATGAGAAAAACAAGTCTAAGAAATCATCTACAGAGAATTACTATCTTTAGATAATAAAAACTATTATGTTTTCCAGTGTATTCATTCAGATAGAGTTGTCTATAGTTAGGTGGACATACATTTTTTCTGGACCAGTCAAATTTTCTTTGCTACAATGAGGCTGACACAAACTAGTTTAAGCCAGGACACTTCTAAGCTTGGCTGGATTCAGGTACTAAAGAAGTGGGCTAACTCTTTGTTGTCTAACAGTTTCCTCAATTAAAACATGCCATCCATCAAGGAAGTGTAACATGAAAATTAAATGACCCAGAGACAAATATTGAGGTTCAAGTTGAAGATCAGGGATGCAAAGCAGCTGACCACTAGCTCCCAACTCTACTGAGGCTGAAAGGGCTGATCCAGGCAGGAGGTCTTCACCAAGTCTCAAACTGCTGCCTCTCCTCAGTGTGGCTGGAGACGGACTACTTGCTCCTTCCTGTCTTTTATATCCCTCTAGTGTGAACTATAATTCTATTTTAGACAGATTAACTCTTGTGTAGATCTGGGTGGCCTTGAACACAGGGAGATCCATCTACCTCTTAATCTTGAGTTCTAGGATTAAAGGTGTATACCACTACCTCCTAAAGTATGGCTTCTGGGATTAAAGGTGTGTGCCTGGCTTCTATGCCTCATGGCTGACTTTGCTTTCTGAATCCTCAGGCAAGCTTTAGTAAATCATAAAATATAAGACTACTGGGAAGCTCCTCAGACAGGAAGGTCAAAAACTCAAAATAGCTTCAGGAAGTTCCTAAAAGTGACTAGGTTCACTAGGCCACTCACTGCTAGAGTGAGCAATGAAAGCAGAGAGTCCTCAGAGTAGTACAGTTATGCTACAAAGAAGACTCTGAGGGAAACCAAGCTACACAGAGAACTCTGAAACTAGACTGGAAAAGGCTCAGACTGAGGCACCCAGAAAAGACACTCTCCAGCCCATTGAGCTGTCTGTAGGATGTACAGTGTGCTCCAGGTGCCCAGCATTATGAAGTGTCACCTCTACTGGAGTGGACTGTGGTGATGCAGCCACATGTCTTTGAGGCATTTCTGCCCCTGTAAATAACCCCTTACTCATATTCCTCTATAAGTAATCCTCAAAAGACTCATTGTTTCATCAAATTAGAGTTCATGTGGTAACCTTACTTTTGTCTGTTGTGGGTTTCCTATCAAGGGTGAGAAGATATGTGTGTTGCATCTCCCCAGGAAAAGTTTTATCACACAACACTCCTCCTTGTCTTCTGTTCTTCAATATTCCCACTTTCATTCTCTGTCCTTGTTTTGTCTCTGCATCTCTCTTGGTGTTGCCTTTGTTCTTAATATAAAGGTGGGTTGGCTTCCTGTAATAGGAAATAAGGACATAAGCATCCCTAATATAAACAGAATAGACTCCTTTCTTTAACGATCCATGAGTCTTCTGGACAAGCATTCAAGCTGTCCATGGAAATGTGCTATACTTATCCCTGGCTTAGCTATACACCTAGAGTGTTGGGAGCCCATCTCTCCTGACATGTTTTTCTATGGACTGATGATTTTACTATATTGGACGATGAAAAGGAGAGATGAGGAATGAAGATTCTTGTTTTATCTGACAGAATTGGAAGTGTAAAAAAGCCAGATGTATCCAAGTAAATATCCTGATGTATTTCTGGCCACATAGAGAGCCCTGTAGCCACTACACCTAGTGGTGTATTTGATTTCTTTTTTAATTAAAGCATTTCGTAGTTTTTTTAGTTAAGGTTTTATTGCTGTGAAGAGACACCATGATCACAGCAACTCTCTTAAAGGAAAACATTTAATTAGTACTGGCTTACAGTTTCAGAGGTTCATTCCATTGTTGTTATGAAGAGAAGCACGTAGGTAGACATGGTGCAGGAGAAGGAGCTAAGGGTTCTACACCTTGATCCACAGATGGCAGAAGGAAACTGCTATACAAGGCCTAGTTTGAGCATGAAAAATGTCAGAGCCACAGACTTCTACAGTGATGTACTTCCTTCAACGCCAACAAGGCCACACCTCCTAAGAATGCCTATGGGCCTATTGGAGCCTATGGGTCAAACATTCAAATACATTAGCTTATGGGGCCATTCCCATTTAAATGACCGCACCTGCATTCCCTGGGCCCCATAAACTTGTAACCATACCATATTGCAGAAAAGCATTTGGTTCTACTTTAAAAGTCACCACGGCCCTGCCACAAACCTGATCAGTGTTGATGTCCCCGTGGCTCCTGTTATCACCAAAGGCCAAGAGGATAGGGATGCACAGAATTTGTCCTGACCCTCATTGACTACAACACTCAAGAACACAGGCCTTGTACCTTACCTGGGCAGCACAGTAGGGTTGACCCTGTTGGCAGGAGCCCTGAGGATGTGAGAGTGGAAGAGACAGTCCCATCCACCTTATCTGTCATGTGTAGTGAGGATAAAGGAAAGAGGCCCTCCCCCAGTTGCTCCTCACCATCTGTGGGAAGCATGAGTGTTGATCCTGCCCCTCACCAGCTGCAGTATTATGAAGAGTGGACCCTGTACCTCACCTAGGCAACAGAGTAGAGTTGGCCCTGGTGGTTTATGTGTGAGTGAGCCAGTCCAAGGGTTTGAGAGCAGGAAAATTAAATCCTTCCCTTGCTGCCCGCTGCATTGGCAGAGCTAGCTAGTGAAGTGCTAGAGAACTCACCCTGGTGATGAGGATGCGGGAGAGCTGGAAGCTGACCAACCCAGCTACCATGCAGACCTAAAACCAGGCCTATGAGTTGGCCCACCCCAAAATCCATCCCATCTATGTCTGGTAGAACATATGAAAGGGCTGGTCTTCCAGATCCAAAGCAGCAGAATCTCCATGACACAGGACAACAGCAGGATATCCAAGAGGAGTCCCAGTGAGGGCTCAGCAGAAGCCAGATACCTCAAACCAGACCAACGATTCATTGCAATGAACACTTGCAAGTAAAGATGTATGGACTAAAGGGCACACTATGTCACACTATAGCTTCCATTTTGGAGGGGGTGGGGATGGGTGGGAGGTTGCAAGAACAGACTGTTGTTGATACAAAGGGATGGGGAAATGAATGGGACCAGGTTGCATGATATGATATGATATCCACAAAGAATCAATAAAAAATATATTTAAAGTCACCATAGTTTATAATAGTATCAAACTTGTTTCAAAGTCTCTTCTGAGACTCATACAGTCTCTAAGATGCCATGAACACAGCAACTCCTATAAAGAAACCATTTAAATGGGATTGGCTTAAAGTTTCAGGGGTTTAGTTCATTATCATCTTAGCCAGAAGCATAGCAACATGAAAGCAGATATGGTGCTGGAGAAGGAGCTGAAAACTGCACCTCTTGATCCATGATCCACAGGCATCAGCAGGGGACTGCCACACTCGACCTAGCTTATAAGATCTCAAAGCTGATCCTCACAGTGACACACACCCTCCAGCGAGGCCACACTTCCTAACAGTGCCACTCTCCATGGGCCAAACAGGCAAACACAGGGGACTATGGGGGGGGGGTTCCTATGCAAACCACTCATAGTATGCACATATATTATCTCATTTGATTTTTTGATAATTTTTTATTTAAAATTTGAAACAAGCTTGTTTTACATGTCAATCCCAGTTCCCTCACCCTCCTATCCTCCCCTATTCCTCCCACCAACCCCCACCCCACCCCCCTTCTGCTCCCCAGGGAGGATGAGGCCTTGCATGGGGAGTCTTCAAAGTCTGTCATATCATTAAAAAAGAATAGTTGTTGGCTGTATCTGTTGCATAGGTAAGATAAATTGAAGTAGTTATTGTTTGAAATTTTTACTATATATATATTATTTTTAGGTGAATAAGTTTGTAACATATTGGGCACTTGGAGGTCAGTGAACAACATGCAAGAGTCAAATTTCTCTTGCCACCTTGTGTGTCAGATATCAAATGCAGAGTGACAGGCTTGACTGTATGTTTACCTAACAGCTGAACTCCCTCCCAATCCTATTTATTATCTCCAAAATACACAAAACATTTATTGAATAATACTTCACCATATTGATACAACATTTATTAATTATACATATATTTATTAAGTACTATGGAAGTACTTTATTATGAATATTGTAGAAGTACCTTAAGATCTCTGTACTGAGCAGTTACTGCCCTTATTTCTAGACCTCACTGATACCTTGTTAACACAAAAATCAACAAACTATTAATGTTGTGTGTGTGTGTGTGTGTGTGAGAGAGAGAGAGAGAGAGGAAGAGAGAGAGAGAGAAAGAGAGAGAGAGAGAGAGATTCTCTGAGCAGGTTTGGAGAATTTACAGATTTGATGCATACTTTGCCTAGGGCTGTCAAGTATCAAAATAATAACTAGAATATTATCAATGTATTCATCTACCTGTCTATCATCTATTCATTTGTCTATGATTTCTAAAATATGTTGCTCCACCTTCACACATATACCAGCTAATATGACGTAGAAGATATTTGAGTTTTGTTTCCTTCAGATTCTCACAGGAGGCAGACCTGATATTACTAGCTGGATGGCTCATGGTGAGTTCCAGTTATAGTGGCGACAGCAGGCTTCTATACCTCTGCTTAATAGACGGCACAATGCCAGCAGAGATTTTCTAACTCTGCATTTAAAATCTCCCCAATAGCTATTATCACTTCCTAAAACCACTTGAGCATTGGCATCAAATCAAGTGTAATAGTTTCATTGAAATAATTTAAGGGTATGACTGAAGTCCTTACTTTGGTCGTAATAAATAATATTATTAATTGTAAGAGAAAGGAAGATCCAAATATTGTGATTTTCCTTTGTTTTCAACTGAAAAGTGTTTCTGAAAAGGATTAGAGGAGCAGATTCCCCCACTCTGGGCTTGACTCCCCATGTTTCCCACCTGTGTCCTTTCATAGACACCCTGCCCTTTGTGTACAGCCCTGTGTACCTGCCCCTGCCGTGAGGCATCCTGTGGTAGGAAGGCTTAGTCTTCTTGAAGAAGCTTATTGATCAGCAGGGACTGCTCACTCAAGAGTAAGGACATTTTCATTCTTTCCCTTGGGTTTTCCTTTCTGAGAAACCCCATATGATGAATTCCTTTACCTCTTTTTATTGTGTTTCCAATCAACCTTTCATTTGATATGATAAGAAAACTGGGAAGAAGAAGGGAAAAAAATCCACGTTAATACTCCCACCAAGCGTAGAACTCTTAAGTACAGTAGATTCTCTTCATTGCTTGTAAAACTCTCTTCTGTTCTTAAGAGGAAAAGTGTTTTTTTTTTTTTTTTTTTTTTTGTTCATTTGTTTGCTTCAAATGAACATTCAAATGCCATGCCTTTCCTGAAATTCTGACCATAAATGTTCTGTGAGTGCATAGGCTTCTTTGTTTATCTCCAATATTTGAATTCAGTAATTTCAAAATGAATTAACTTAATATCTCCAGGGGGCTTCAAGTGGTTTATGTGTGAATAATATCATTTTCTATTATTTTTAGAAACTAATGAGAACTCCACATTTTTGATGCGAACACTCTTCTTCCTAATGCTTTATTTTATACTTCATACTCACTAATATAATGTTTATTGGATCTTTTCATTACAGACTGTTTTTTTTTTTTTTTTTGAGGTAAAATTCGAAGGTAACTGTTTATTCCTGAAGAAAGGAGAGGGAACCAGAAGGCAGAAAAGCAGTGGCTAACACACAGCTCAGCTAGCACTGAGGATGAGGGCCAACAGGAAGTAGCATGCTTTGATAAATGTGCAGCGAAACATTTTCCTTCAGAGGAAACAATGCTGGAAGTGGCTGGGTGCCAAGAACATCTGTGCCCCTGGTATCCCGAATGCGTGGCAGGAGCAGATGTGAGAATGCGTAGCAGAAAATCTTGGCATCCTTCCTAACAACGTGAGAGAGGGGCCTGGTTTTGCACAGAAGGCCTTCTGATGCCCTGAAAAGTAACAAAAAAAAAATATGCTGGGGAACTCCAGAATATTATTAGCTTCCTAGAGAAAAATATTATTAAAGGACTCAACAGAACGAAGACAGTATTCATAAGAGAGAAAGGGATGCTACCTATCGCAGACAATGGAGAAGACAACTCAGGAAATATATTGTGTATGCATGCGACAATACAATTACTTCTGAGTCTAAATATGGCCTGTGGAGAAAAGATTCTTTTTATTTTTAATATTTGCTTCTTCTTACGCTCCCGGTACAATTGCAAGCTCTTTCAAGGACAGAGCATAATCATAGCTTCACTAAATAGTCCTTCATATATTTCATGGGCAATAGTCCTAAGGATGTCTGGGCAGAAGTACCTATAAAATAGAATAAACTCTAAAATCCAATTTAGGAAGAGCCAAATGATAGCAGATGTTCTTGCCTTATTCCATTATATCAAGAAAAATTTATTTTAACGGTTTTTAAAAAATGAATGTCTGTGTTTGCCACAGTAGTTGGCACAATTTTAATATTCCATATGTAGTAAGAATACATATACTCCCCAGCAAGGAAACATTTTATATATCTATATATTATGTATGTATGTATGTATGTATGTATGTATGTATGTATGTATACAATCTTTGTTAGCTATTGTGGACAGATTTGACCATTCACAATTCCTACTAGAATATGGCTTAGCTAGTTGTTATTTCCATGGTAAAAATGAATGGGCTACCCAGGCGGGTCTCTTAGCCCTTCCTTCTCATTACTGCCTGTACTGTGGACATTGCATTGTGCAGCAGCCACAGTGAGGCAATGACTGTAAAGTTCAAGGCAGACAATATGAACACAACAGAGCAGAAGGCTCTTCTGATTTCCCAGTGGGCACAAGTACCAGCACAAGCCTACTACTATGTTTGGGGTTTTTCTTATTTATGAGAGAAAAATAAAAATCAATTTAAGAAACTTTTAGTTATTACTTGGTAGCTATTTTGTGCCAAGCCATTATTTTCTATTGGGAATCCAGCTATGATCTTTTTTTATCCATTTTTTTAAAAAAAAAAAAACAGTATCATATTTAACAAACAGATCATCAGCATCAAACACCCTCCAATTCTTCAAAGACAGAGATGTATAGATTGAGAGAAATGTAGCTGTGGAAACCAAATTCAGGAGAATGATTCTGCTCTTCGACCAAAGTACAGTGGGGATACCGCATATATTTCTTGATAACACCAAAGAATGAAATGGATAAATTAAACAATCCAGAGATGAGACAGGGTGATGAAGGGCTAGAAAACAAAACTGGAAGCAGTTATAAATTCAGTAAGTTCAGCATGAACCAACAAAAACAAAAAATCATATAAGTTTGATGCTTTGATTTTCAAATACTTGCAAAATTATAAATAGAAGATGTGAACTGACTCTTGCCACCAAAGTTTAATAACAAGAAAAATAAATGTAATGGTTGGAGGGATTAATGTTAGGTGATAAAGTAATATTCTCTGAAACCTAAACTAATAAAAATGCACTCAGATACCTTTTAGGACCAGTAGTCTCCTGAGTAGATCTTTGCTCTAGGGAAAGATAATGGGATCCGTTTATCTTTAAAGGTTGGAGGCCAGCACATGGTTTAACGTCTGTGAAATAAGTGAATCTGTTCTGTTGTGCACAGATATCCTTTGAATCTGAAGTGTCACATAGTTGGAATAAATGTGTACTAATTGCATTTATACCAGTATTCTCTAGTTTTATTGACTTTCATTGGTCTACGGGATGAAGAATATATTTGTGTGAGAGAAGAAATACAAACTGGATAATTAGGAAAATGCAACATAGATACCTCATTTTGGAAAAGTGGACTATTGGGCAGAACACTTGCAGCGAGACTAGAGAACATTAGCTCTCTCTGAGGTCAGTTTGTCCATGTGTCCTTCATGGAGATTAGGGCTTGAAAAAGAACACAATGAGGAGTTCCTTATACCCAGACAATCTACTGGATGTGAAGCACAGCTTAGGTTGCTGCATCTCATCTTAGAAATTGATTCAAAGGCTTACTTATGCTTTCAATATGTAATCCTTTGAAACAATTCTAGCATCCGTTTTTGTTATTGGGAGCTGTCTATTATTTGGTTTTCTGTCAACCAGATAAGATGTCAAGCCATGTTTTCTGGCTTCAGATTGCTGCATATTATCTATCCCCTGGTAAACTTGTTTGCCACCTGTTCACAGTTAAGAAGGAATAGAGGCAAATACATAAAGTTGAATGCCTGAATTGTTTTTAAAAGGCCAATTCAGAATATGTTAAAAAGTATTTTAGTGTGTCAAATGTGAATTGACACACACAATATTTTGCTCACAGCAAGCTAAGAAATCTTTGGTATGTGAACTTTTTATGTGACTTAGCAACTAACAATTCAGAAATATAAAACTGACTGCTATGTAATGAATATTTTCAGAGACATAGTTGAAATCTATTCTTTACCCAACAAGCTTGGAAATGAGTGTTTTGGGCATTATCTTTTCTTTACTTGGCAAATGTAGCTGCAGACAACATTTGTACTTGTTTGAAGAGTGCCTTTGTGGAAAAAACTCTCATTTTTATTAAGAAAGTATTGCTTTTGAAAAGGAACCCTAAAAGAATTTAAACCTGTTTTGTCACAGAGCTGGTTTGTCATCAAGGTTAATTATTCCTGTATTTGTGAAGGATATCCTTTATGTTGGGGTAAATAATTTCATTTTATTGAAATGTGGTTTTGACATTTAAGGATAGTCCATTTTCCTCCCTCAGGGTAATGTAACCCAGTCACAGATTAGCCAAGAAATATATTAAAATATGAAGATTAGGAATTACAGTAATTAACATATGTATCAGTCAAAGTAGAAATTAATGTCATGTGGTTTTGTCCAGCTATATAACTGGAAAGTGCTGAACTTTCGAGCATAGTTATAACTACCACTGTTATATGCACAGCAAAAGAATACTGAAACAATGAAAATCTGATAATTTAAAAAAAAAAACAACAAATTGCACAGGATGTTGGTGGCACAGGGAGACAGAGGCAGGTGGATCTCTGTGAGTTTGAGGCCAGCCTGGTCTACATAGCTAATTCCAGGACAGCCAAGGCTACAGAGAGAAACTCTGTCTCAAAACAAACAAACAATCAAACCAACAATTGCTCTCTACTCAGTGTTTTCTACACAGTTGCTGGCAGATTTTGGCATGTGTACAAGTAGATGTTTTGTGAGGCCTGATAAATAACTTCTTATAAATGAGGAATGGGGAGCCAAAAAGTAAGATGTGTCCTTAAGGTAGAGACTGTGGAAAGGGAATGATCTATGGATGAACAGAAACCGTGCTGAAAAATATCAAGGAAAGACATTCAGCCAAGTTACATATCGCATACCATTTCTCACCATAGTGCTTGGTATTTTGTGGCAATGACCTTGTTTTCATGTCAGCATCAATTCTTGAACCTGGGCAGTTTGTCACCGATTGATGAAGCAGAAAGCCAACACCTAGAGAGATGAAGACACACATAAAGATTTCAAAGCTTCCTGGATGGAAACCGAAGATCATCTTTGATGTCTATTAAATGCCTACATAGAAATGGCTAAGTAGGCATTTGGGTGTCTAGTCCAGAACGAGGTGAGATAAGGACACAAGGTAGCAATTTGGGAGATTCCAGAGTAAAAAACTGTAATTATGCCTTGTATTTTGAGATCTCTCAAGGTAAGGATAGAAACAGAAAGGAAACTATGAATTGTAGCTCTTAAATACATGCCTTTTCTTCATTCTATTTTTTTTTTTTTTTTTTTTTTTTTTTGCTATGAGAGACACATAAAATAGGTAAATTCCACACCAGTTCAATCCTTATGTTAAGTGAATTTGGGCAGGTTTTTGACATTAAGTGTTTAATTCCACCATGGCGTAGGTAGTAATGTATAGTGGTATCCAACTTGCCCACACCTGTAGCATTGACCATGCCTACTTGGGTGTGGTCACAGATGCAGCTGTGAAGGCTTGAAGGCTAGGTCTGAAGTCTCTGATCCCAGCTCGCTCTCTCTTGGTTCCTGTTGGGTCACCACCGAGAGAAGCCTGGTGTAGATCCTTGGAGCAGGAACTTGCAGGTCATCAGTTTCCTATGTAAATGACTTCTCCCGGAACAAAATTATAATGGCCGATATTAAACCTAGCCCCATGTATCTCAATCCATGCATCTGCGTCTGGCAATAGTAAGGAAATGTAAATATGAAGGAGGGACAAAAATGTGCAAACAAGCAGCATTGGACAAGGATTAGAGAAAACATGGTAACAATCAATCAAACAAACAAAAAAACCTCCCAACCTGTTCCATGACTCTTAGTTTTCTGCAGTAGACATGAGACCCCTTTATAAAAATGTGTCCCAACCTGATCCTGTCACACCATGAAAGATGACAAATGAAGGGGGAGAGAAGGAAAATAAAACAAAGCCAGCCAAAACCTCTTTATCTTCTAAGACATCAGTGCTATCTGGGATATGAGAACATTTAATTGAGTATCTGAACGATTCATTTGAGGAGGACAGTAAATGATTGCTTCAAATATCACCAAGCAAATATATTTACAAACACACACAAAATCTATATAAAGATAGATGATAGATAGGTAGATAAAAAATAGATATCTACCATTTATAAATATATATCTATATAGACATATATATTAATAGTTACCTATGTTTATCTATATCTATACCAGTGTCAAATTTAAAGTATTTTTCTCTAGAAGAAGCTGTTTGTTACTTAGCAAAGTTAATATAGCAGGTGTAACAAGCAGGTGGTCCCATAGCTTCCCAGCACAATATACTGAGCAGGAGTATATTCACTTGAGTAATTTCCCTTGCCTTTGTTGCCCTTCAAGAGCTCCATCCTTAGATATTTCTTCTCTCTCCAATACTTTACTCTGGGTGCTGGCTTTGTTCCCTTGCTAAATTTTTGTGCCTTGAGTTTTTAAGTACAAAAGAATTATGGTAATCTCTTGTATGTTAAACCACAGCTTTTTAATTTCCCTACTTCTAAGATTAGTTCATGATGGACCTCTCCCTGTGTGCTATTCCGCAGTGACTTACCTTTGAAGGGAAGGTAATGTGACTTCTGGAATTGAAGGTGTTTTTTTATGGAAACACCTGGGAACCAAGTCAAGACAAAAGAGTAGCCTGAAGGAAACTTGTGTAGGTTAGTGTAACATGGTGTTATCTGTCATTACTTTTCTTCCTTATAGTTTTGGACTTGGCTATTGTAGTTCTTCTCAGGGTCTCATCTATGGTTACTTTCCTACTATGTGTAACTACACTCATGGAAACACCCTTTTATCTGTGTATGGTGACACAGTGCTGTAATCCTAGCCACACCTGAATAGCTGAGGCTAGCTTGGGTTACATAGCAATATCCTGTCTCACAAGGCAAAATAAAATGATACAACACAACACAAAATAAAACAAGAAATATGGCCTCCATTTCAAGCACTTTCCCATAGTTCATTGTATATAATATTAAGTAGGTTTCCTAGCCTTGGGTTTTAATCATGCCATGTCTTTGCCTAAATGTTGAGATGACTTCTCCTGCTAATACAGTGAAGGCCTGAAAGTTTTTACTTCTATGATCCTAGCCTTGCTGTCCCAGCAGGCTTTGAATGCATCGTGTATTCCATGGCTGTCATGGATTTACTAGTGGTCTTAATTCTGTTTGGGTGTCTCTCTCCCTTCATTCCTTGCCTTATACATTCTTTAAATTTCCCTACAGCCAATTTCATTGTAAAGCACTTTTGTTTCTGTACTGACATTTTATTTAATTTCTATAAGAATTGTAAACTAAGACTTATTCTACCCTCTATTTTCATTTAATGCATATTGTAAAAGGGTTCATTCTATCCTTTATTATTTTGTTCTATGTGTTTGAATCGTGCAAAGAATTCATAAGTTCTTCATAGGCAGAGTCAAGGAATGTGCCCTCCAAGGGCCTTTTGATAGAGCTGTTAACAATATAGATCCCTCAAGAAATGGTAGTGGGTAGAGAAAGAAGAAGAGACTGACGACAAATGGTACAATGATAATT
This sequence comes from Phodopus roborovskii, assembly GCF_943737965.1. Lineage (NCBI taxonomy): Eukaryota > Metazoa > Chordata > Mammalia > Rodentia > Cricetidae > Phodopus > Phodopus roborovskii. The sequence continues at coordinate 11,303,174 of NW_026126470.1, read as the reverse complement.
TCTTTGAGAGTAAAATGTAGCTTATTATATTATAGGCACAAAGAGTGACAAAATGGCAATGGCATGAGTACAAGTAAGGGGAAAGGACGATAAGTAGAGGAGTCACAACTGGCTGAGAAAACAGCCAGAGAGTGACCTAGAATTCACTCAAATAAAAGGAAGATAAGCAAAGTTTCAGGTGCCAGAAATGAGGACATAATTACCACTTTTATAGAAAGAGGCTTGTTAGCTCTTTAGGCAAGAACGCTTATTTGAAACCGAGAAATCTTCACTTTCAGAATACCTTATGGCAAGTCAGCAGAAGGAAGACAATGGGATGAGATTAAGTAAAGCTGTAGAAGAAAATGGGCTAGAAATAGAGGTTGATATATTTAACACAAGGGAGAAGTGCTCAGGAAACCTGTTTTGAAAAAAAAAATGTGCCCAAGTCAAATTCATCATATTTGAGAATTTCCACGCTGTTATATCATAACCACTAGATGTCTTACATATGCCTCCTCAGTCTCAAACCTTTTTGTAATACACTTTTGGGATCCACTATGCTCAAAACATGTTTCACAAATTTATTTGTGCCCAGTTCAAACTCAATATGGTGATATCTTTAGAGTGGCCTTGTTACTCATTCAACAAACACTGACTGCCTATCAGGTAGTAGATCCTGTGTGAGCAAAGGCAAGCATGACTCTTTTTTTGGTAAAATGTAGAGCCTTGTAGGAGTGACACAAAGCAATATGGCCTTTTAAAACAGAAGGTGCAGTTATAAAGCATGATGAGTGTTAAAGGACACAAGACCGTGATGTTCTGATTTCATCTATTGGCCGTAAAGTTAGTTTACCATAGTCATTTTCAGTGAAGGTATTAGCTGTGTTCTTTGGCAACTAACAATTGTTGCCTTTGATTCCTGTGTTGAAATTAGAAATTATACATACATATACATATGTATATATGTATGCATATGTATATATATGTGTATATATGTATGTATATATATATGTATATATATATATATATACATATATATATATATATATCCATGTGGTGCTTAAGATGGTATCAGGCATATGGTGAACAAACACTACTACCTCTTTTTTGAGAGTATTTGAGCTGCTACAACTGCTGTTAGGTACTGCATATCGTGAAAACCATTATGTTTCTATTTCACACATCTAGAGGCTGGCAAGTAAAAACAAAAACAAACAAAAAAACACAAAACAACAGTGCTTACAAGATCACTGTTTGGTGAAGACTTTCTATTCTTTCTAGAAGACTGTTTTGATGTGATCTTACACTGTGGAAAGAGTGAGACACTTCTCAAGTCCCTTTTCTGGAAGGGTCTTAATATTATTCTGAAAGCTTTGTACTATAACCTAACTCACTTGAAAACAGACAACCTTGCTAATAGTATCACTCTGGGGTTAAGCATCTCAACACACACATTTTGAAATGAAGGACATGAACATTCAGATATTAGCCATGCGGCTATTGCATTCTTGTCACTACTATTGCAGGAACATGGAAGTTATCCTCTATTAGCAATCTAAAGTGCACCTCATCCATGTTCTCTTCAAGGGATTCTGTGGCCTGGGTTCACACAAAAGTCTAAAAATTTTGTCATGGAAATAGTAGCATCTATTAATTATAGTGAGTCTGATTGTTTCCTAATTTGAGAAACCAAGAAAAATCTTTCATGCCATCTCTTCTTAGTCAGTCTCTCATTCAGTCTTTCAACTACCCATATAGCAATAATTGAATAAATGAAGCTAGATGCTTAGGGAATCAAAAGATAACTTGTCAGAACTTCCTGTTCTATCTCTCATGACCAAAGGCTGGCAGACAAGCACACAAGTAGTGAGAAAAGTCATGCAATTAAGAAGTGTACTGAATACAGTTCAGGCACAAGGCGTGAGTATCACTTAAGTTGGGAGATGAATGAAGGTACCTGGCAGACTGAAGGGACAGCTCTTCTGTCCTGTGTTTTCTCTTACACATGCAGATTACAAGAAGCAACCTGACTCATATTCCTGTGGCTGGTTCCTTTGTTTTGTTTTGTAACTCTTCTCTCATATATTATAAGCTGGCCAGCGTTTCTCCTCCATTCATTCCTCCAAATCTCTCCTTTCCCCAAGATCGGTGCTTCCTCTATTTCCCTTCAGATAAAAAGCAGGCCTTCCAGGGTTATCAACAGAACACAGCTTAGTAAGTTACAATAAGAGGGTCCCAAGAGTAGGCAAAAGAGTCAGAGCTAGCTCCTACTCTTACATTTAGGGGTCCCATAAGAACACTAAGCTACATAACCATAAAATATATGCAGAGGACCTAGCCCAGACCCATACAAGCTCAATGATTTGTGCTTCAGTTTCTGTACACCCCTATGAACCCTGCTTAGTGGGCTGTGTTCTTGTGGTGTCCTCCAACCCTCTGGCTCCTACAGTCTTTCCTCCCCCTCTTCTGTGAGATTGATGTTTGGTTATGGGTCTCTTCATCTCCTTCTATCAGTTGCTGAGTGAAGCCTCTCTGATAAGGGGTATCTGCAGAATATACAATAAATATGGGCTAAGAAATTTCTTTTGGCATTCTATTCATCATAATATAATTCTATTCTGGAAATAAACAGAACAATGATCAGACTTTTGTGATTGATTATAATAGCTGTGCATAATGCCTTTGGCAACTGAATATTACTTTATTCCTTTAGTTTATCAGCATGCCTCTCTTATCAAAGAAGCTCATGAAACTCTTATGCCTCCAGTTTTTTTTAACACATTGTTTTCCTTAAATCTGCTTCTTAACTCGTTTAAAATATTATTGTTGCTTTCTCCTTTTACCCTCTGCTGCCAGTGTCACTGCCAATCCTCTTATCCTGCTGTCATTTTCAACAAAGAACAGAAATTTCATAAAAAAAAAAAAAAAATCCTAGAATCATAAATCACAGAAAGTGGGGGAAAGAGTATGTTGTAGGTCACTATTTTATCCTGGTTAGTTTCAAGGACTTCCTGAAGCCTTTTCTTTGTTTACTGCCTCAGTTTGATAAGTTCCCTTGCAGGACAGAGTGCTTAACCTACATTTAAAACACCCTGAATCTTAAGGTAGTTTCTTCCATAATGGATTTTTTTTTTAAAAAAAATCTCTGAAGAAATTGTTACACAACAGAGCAAGAGGTGATAAGCTCTGATATGACAAACTGTTTCAATGCTTCTTGTACAGAAGGAATAAGAAAGCCAGAATGTGGCAACAAAACAAAACCAAACACCCCCCCCCCCCAAATAAAACCATCAAAAGCGTTTGGGAGCAGAGCAAGCAAGAACATTCTAGCAGATACTGAGGCACTGCCCTCTTGTATGTCCATCATGTAAATAATTTGTCTGCATAAGGTAAGTTAACAATAGCAAGATAATATTTGTCGTTTGTTGAAGAAAGTCTACTTTTTCTACCAATTTAAAAAATTGTTTGTATGTACAAAATAGGGGAGTAGAATAATATAATCCTGGGTTTGTAAGCATCATTAATTGTTTAAAAATGATAGGCAACACTAATGTAAGAAATTGGATACTGTCCAGGCAAAGTAGATGCTAATATGGAAAAAGAAAGCAAGAATATGTTCTGAATAAAATGAACTCATTAGTTACAAATTGGTCAGAGAGATTTATCATTTATTAAATTGGAATAGGTGGAATGGATGGCATTTTAAGAAAGTAAATACTGTAAAAGTTAGACAACATAGTAATGGCAAATGCCTTGTGCTGGGATAATACGTTACTAAGGTAAATACCTTTGGTAGACATAAAATATTGTCCACAAAAAAATTTACAGAAGCAAGGTTGCAGCAGTGTCAATGTGCCTACAGAGCTGTGGAGAGAACTTTGGAGTTAGGGCAACGATGCAGGAGAAACATGTGGGATGGCTATAGTTATAGAGTCAGACAAGTACAAAAGAAGAGAAAGGAGCTAAATGGAAAGGGAAAGGAATAGAAATGTACCCAGGGAAGCAGCAAATCTTTACATTTTCAAGCAAGGGGATGCCAAAGGGATAAAGGAATATGACAACTAAGAGAAATGGCCAAGTCAGTAACTGTGGAAAAGATTTATCTTTGTCACTACCCGTTTGCTTTCTGCTGCAGTCCACAGACCCTTACTTGGGCTCCCTTCAATACTAGTAAATGTTGCCACTGAGTCATCATGGCAGCTGAATGAATCTTGATATGTAATTCATTTAGATTGGGAAGAAGTGTAAATAAAGAAAGTGTAGAAAGATCTCATACAATGAAATTTTTATTAAAAATCATGGGAAAGATAGAGAAATACATCACGAGGATCTACTTGGAAGGACCACAGTCATGAACGTTAGAAAATGAGGATAGAAATAGGCTGTTTGGACAAAGAGTGATTTTTCAAAGATTATTATTGTCAACTTTGAATTATTATGAAACATGTAGTAATTTCAAGACTGAAAACTAAAAATGTGTTAGAGCTTTGACAATGTCATAGGTCTATTAATTAATTAGTTAATGAGTGATAGTTCTTTACCCTGACTTTCTGCTCTAAGCATACTGAAGAGATTTGATGAGAGTAAATCAAGGAGCTATGCATTTTTTCAAGTTATTATTATTATGATGATGACAATAATGATGACGATGATGCCAGAGGCAGAAACTTTAGAACTTGCATATCCCCTCTGTCACAACTCTCCTCCAACTGCAACTAATATTATTTCTTAAAAGTCCTCCAGAACACTTACTGAAATGTACATACCACATCTCTCTGTCTTTCCAAATGGCCCTGGGAAGCATTTTAAGGATGCACAATAGTTTGATTCATTTTCTAGATTATTTTAGGAGATTCAGAGGTGGAAGATGTAAAGGCTGATTTTGCCTTTTACCAGGAATAGTTTTTTTTACGCTATAAACAGGATAGTTTGACTGCATTTCTAGTCACACAATTAAGGAGTTTAGTACACTAAACTTCAGCACAGAACTGTCATCTCCATAGCCTGTCGTTTTGATGAAATGCCACTGATGAATTCAATGTATGAGGAAATAACATGAACAACAAGGATAAAATGTAAGGGACAAGATGCTGTACTGAGGAATATTCCTACAAGGAAATGTTTCATAACAAGATGACCTAGTAATGAAATGGTCAACAAAATTTGACTGTTACACACACACCCCAAGAAGAAACATGACATGTTGGGTGCCTAGTTGCTTTGTGATTTATATTGATAGAAAGTCTTATTTTTTATGCTTTAAATCAGAGACTGCTAGCACATTTAAATGCAGAAAAGTTTCCCCCTTTTTCTTTCTGGGACACTGCAGGCAGTCCCTTTCATGTCCCTGCTTCAGACTCTGTGGAATGATGCAGAGCAGGTGATCCTGGCATCTCGGAGTCAAGAGAGCTAGTTCAATCAGCACGCGTTTGCCTTCACCACCTCTCCCACCTCCTTCCCAGTTGGAACAGTGAGTTCTCTGTGAAAGCTTCTGCAAATGATGACAAGAAGGAGAGAGTTCTCAGGGAGAGCAGCTGAGCTTTAATGCCAGGAAAACTGTTCCAAATGTAAAACACATTTGAAAATCTAAATGGGTGCCCCCGAAACCACATCAATAGAACCTTTAATGATCCTCAGAACCGGCCTTTTTTTCTCCCAGTCAGTAGGAAGATTGTTTCAAATCTGTTTGTGCCTGAAGCACATTTGATTGTGACAGTCTTCTCATTCATGGGCTAAACATGGTGTCCCACTGGAAGTGCCATCTAGGTTCACAGCAATACAGTATGATATGAAAGTATAAACAGAAGTCAGCGCAGCATTTCTCCTCTGAGATAACAAGTGCAACTAGATTTTCAGACCACCTATTATGCCATGAAAATAAAATGGAAAGTAATACCTGCTCTCTGTCAGTTGTGTGGTTCATGAGAATGAGATTTACCTGGTCAAAATGGAGCCTCAATTCTGGCACCTGGCCACTTGTTAATTTTTCCTTCACAGGACAAAGCTATTGGCGTCAGCTACTAACATCTCCCTTCTGATTTCTCGAAGCTGTCTAATCATAATTTATTAGATGATGGAATGGTTTTCTTATATGATGTTTTTATTTTTAATTATTTGCGTGTCCATGTGTCTGTGTGCCGGTTTGTGCTCTTGAGTATAGGCGATGACTGTATGGAGACTAGAAGAAAGCACTGGATCCTCTGGGGCTGGATGGAGTTGGAAGCAGTTGAGAGCCTATCAATTTGGGTACCTGGAGCTGAATTCAGGTTATCTGCAAGAGGGTTCTCTTAACTCTTAGCTGTCTCTTTAGCCCTATGGACTGTTCTATAACCCGTCTTAGTTTTCCTCTTTTAAGTCTGTGCCCCAAATAAGAGCTTAGCCATATCTAATGATCGATTCCTAGCATATGCATTAAGATCTCAGATGCTTGTAGCCCTGTTCCTTGTAGTAATGGGCTGACTAGATAAAATAACCCTGGTTTTCTGTATAGATAGATATACTGTACCCTCATTATAGGACTATTTTCAAAAGCCAAGGATATTGAAAGTTATAACAGTAATGTCAGCCCTCATGATTAAATCATGAGGCACATGAGTTTTCCGTTTAAATGTGATGTTCTCATGATCTCAATATTTTTCATGCAAATCTTGTTATTTCTGCACCCTTTCACACTCCAGCTTAAATTGCTTGTCAATCGCCTTGCTTTTCTTGAGTGCAACACTTCTGAGCTTCTCCAATACGATTTTATAGTCTATTTATATCCCCTCCTTTGGTATATTTTCCCTTAAAGAAGACACTGGTACAGCATTCCAAATCACATTTAATGAAGTCTTTTGAATTGGGAATAGTGACTTTGGAGGCCAAAGGAGATGAGGCAAGAGGATTGGTTTGGCTAGCTAGCAGCTAGGTATGCAATGGAAATGTAGGTTAAGAAAAGAGGCCCTTCTATATTTTTAATACTTATTACATTCTAAACATTCTAAGGAGAGTGCTTACACTAGGGATGATTAGAGCAGGGGCAAAGCCTCAGTGTAGCGGAGAGAAATGTAACTACACTACATTGTAAGTATAGTTAAAGAAAGGCATTTAAAATCACTCCTGAAAAATAACCCTTGATAAGTCAAATCTTTCAATGCAACCCACTTTTCCTCATCACATAAGTCCTCAATCGTTACTATTTTAGGCAAGCATTGTAGTTTTTGAGTGAATAGTACTTCTGATTTTCACACTCTTTCCTATTATCAGATTTAATCTTATCTAATTAGTTAAGGGTAGAGGAACAGAGATAAATATTGCTCCGTCACAGCAGTTTTCCTCGTTTTATTGAAATTACAAAGCTTGTTCTGTGGAGATGGATAATTTTCCGGGAAAGTTTTGGTCCCATGTTACCCCAACCCCATCAGTGTTCCATCTCCTCTTGTAGACTGGAGCGTATCACCATGCATCTTGTAAAATCAGCTACTTTGCTTGCACAGGGCTGGAATGTCACTGATATAACATGACATACAGTAATGTGGACTCATGTAGTTGAAGACACTTCTAATTGATTATACATTTATTTGCCACACCACTATTCTCCTTGGAATATTGCTTAAGAAAAAAAAAAAAAAAAACAAACGTTTGAATAATCACATACTGTTCTCAGGATTCCTCATGCTTGCTAATTAATACACATAATGCTTTATTTTTCAAATATGTTCTCAAATGGATAACCTACTTATTGCTTTTTCTATGCATTTTTATATTCTGGAGGATCCTCTAGTGACAGAGCATTTTCAATCATTACTTCTCTTTCGTGGAATCAATTACCTCCTGATAGATTCCCTTTCCAAGTTTAAAATTGCATTTAAAAACTCATCTCTTTTCAGAATTCTAATTGGGTGTACTTTGAACTCTAGATTCTCTTAGTGAATATTTGTTTATGAATCTTTCTGTGATTTAAAGGGTTCACCAATGCATTGCGGGATTGAGAATAATATTCAACAAATAAAATGTAATGTCTTTGGGAAATTACATTTATAAGACCAAGTCTTTATTTTCAAAGCAAAGGCCCAAACACAGCACTGACAAACTTAAAATTGAGAAGTAATTATATACTTTAAACAGATTTATTTTGCCCACTTGATTTGTTTAAAGTCATCTAAATGACAGACTTGCCTTTGGTTTTCTCCTTCTTATATGCAGTAGGTCATTTATACTCCTATACAATCAAGCCATCACTTTTCAGTGGTTATTATTCAGCATGCTTATCAGTTTGCAACAAAACCAAGAAGGAGAGAGAATAAGCAAAACATCTCTCTGTAATTACAGTACTAACACAGGACACTGTCCTGTACAAAACATCTTATAAATGAACCCAAATCAGTTACCTATGCTATTGCAGGTAGAGTTAGGGATTAAATTAAGATAGTATAATCACAGAGCATACAGTCTTAGATGGATAATAATATTGACCCCAAATCATAAACAGTGGCAAAATCCAACTATAAGATGGGAATATTTAGTTCTATTTACCAATGATCAGTGTGTGTGGGGGAAATGGTACTCAAAAGGATTTATGTAATTAACAACAGAACTGCAGTTGGAAGGCAAGTAGAGTTCACTTCACAACTTCTCAAATAACATTGTATCTCAAAAAGAAGAAGTAAAATGATTTTGGCTTAATATATGTATGGTTCTATTTATAGAAAAAATATTAGGATTTCATTCAGAGACTCTCCTTTTATTTGAAAATAATTCTTTTACTTACTTAACTTTGTTTTCAGTCTACACCATTAGATATTAGGTGGGCAGATAGAAAGAATATATAAAAGTTGTATGAGGGTCTGCCAAACCAAGTGGAAAACTATGGGGTATCTTGGAAAATAGGCAAACCTTTATGATATTCCAAGATTCTGAAGGACTTCACCAGTATTACTGATGGTGGCAAAATCCAGCTGCAGAAGCCAAATAGTCCAAAAACACACACATACATAATATCTTCAACATCAGCAAGTTGAAGGTCTGTTATGTCAGCCTCAAAACCAGTTTGATTTTATTTGTTTTACCTGAATGTTTAAAATATAAATTTGATTGGTTATATTTTTAAATATTTGCTTGATCCTTGGGTTTTATCACACACTTCTATGTTATATTATAGATACCTGGCTCATTTATATCAACTTATTAATTTTTAGTTGATTTATTTTAATATATGTGAGTGATTTTCCTGCATGTATTATGTGTCCCATTGATACCCTTGGTGCTGGAGGTGGTCAGGAGGAACCAGAGCTTCTGGAACTGGAATTATGTGTGGTTGTAGGTTGTAAGCTACCTTGTGGATGTTGGGAACTGAACAGTCTTCTACAAGAGCAGCAAGTGCTCTTAATTCCTGAGCCATCTTTATCAATTACTGTGTTTGAAAAGTTTTAAAAACATTTTTAATTTATTGTTGATAATCATATACATGTGTACAATATATTTTGCTTAAATCCACCATCCTCCTTCCACTCCTCCATGTTTTCCATATCCCCTCTGCACTTTCTTCTCTAAACCTCATGCACTCCTTTTCTTTATCCACTCAATTAGGTTTTCTGTTGCTGTGACAAAGGACTATGGCCAAAAGCAACATTTGGAGTGAGGAAAGGGTTTATTTCAGCTTACTTGTTCTGATTCCTGCCAGGGCGAGACCTTGAGGAAGAAACCTGGAGGCAGGATCTGAAACAGAAGTCACGAAGGACTGCTTCTTATTGGCTTGCTCCTCATAGCTTGCTCAACCTCATTTGTTATAACCCCCAGGAATGTCAGCCCAGGGCTGGCTCCATGCATAATGAGCTGTAACCCTCCTACATCAATCACCAATCAAGAACATGCACCACAGGCCAATTTTATGGAGATGTTTACTCACTTGTGTTTATCTCTTCCCAAATGATTCCAACTTGCAAAAAATAGACATAAAACTAACTCTCATGCCCACGACTTCATAGTGTTGCTAGCATTGCTATAGAGCTGTCCAGTGGACATGTACAACCTATAGGACACTGCTCCTTGAGAAAACAACACAGCACCCAAACTTGACTCTGCTCCAGGAGCCATCAGCTCAGCTGTCAATAGGTACTCAGATATTCATGGGCCCCTCCCACATACAAGATGGAATTTTGGCTGGTTTGAACATGTACAGCTCTATGAATGCAGTAACAGCTGCTGTGATTTCTTGTGTGCAATGTCACGGTCATGTCTTCAAAATGCTTCTATTTCACGTTGGTACTAAGAAACTTCTTTCCCCTAGAATATTTTCAACCCTTCTCTAGCTATGATCCACAGATATTGGGGAAGGGTTATAATATAGTTATCATATTTAGAGCTGAAAAATACATAGTCACTTATTGAATGCACTTTGACTAATTGTGGTTCTCTGTGTTGATATCTGCTGCAAAAGAACTTTTACTGATGAGGGTTGAGAGCTATACTAATCTCTCTGTATAAAGGTAAGTATTTAGAGGGCTATTTGATACTATGTAGCTTTAACAAACTAATAGAAGTAAGCAATCATGTAGAGTCATTGACTTATCCAGCCACTGGGGTTTGGCCCATTTAACTATACCAGTGGGCCTTCAATCCAATTAGAGAATCATTGATTCCTCCCAAAGCATTCATGTCATTACTGCCCCAACAGACATATTTAATTTTACTTTATAGCTGAAGAGCATTCTATAGTGTACATGTACCACATTTTCATCATCCACTCATCATCTGAAGGATGTTAAGGTTGTTTCCCTTTTTTGCTGTTGTGGATAGACCAGCCATGAACATATCTGAGCAAGTATCTGTGGAGTAGTATGTCTTGAATTTTGGCATATATCAAGGAGTCTTATAACTGGGTCAGAGGGTAGATTCATTTTAGCTTTTTGAGGATTCTCCACACTGATTTCCAGAGTGGTTGAACCAGTTTTCATTCACACCAAAAGTGAATGTAGGTTCCCTTTTCTTCATGTCCTCTCTAGTATTAACATTTGTTGTTGGTTGTTTTGTTGATCTTTGTTATTCTGCCTGGGGCACAGTGAAATCTCAAAGTTGTTTTGACTTACATTTTCCTAATTGTTAGGGATGATGAGCATTTTTTTTGTATGTAATTTTTCTTAGCTATTTTCATTTCATATTTTGACATTAATTTTTACTTTAGAAAATATTTTACATCAAGAAGTCAAAGAAGATTTAAAAAAAAATGGCCCACTCAAAAACTAAAACAAATCAAAAAACAAAAACAAAACCAAAATTTGGAAGTTCCCATATTTTTAATTGTGGTAGTCAGATAAGTGGTAGTGTCAATCATTTTTATTTTCAAATGTTCTGTTTAGATTATCAAGAATGATAGCCCAGAGGCTTCAAAACCAATATAGCACAAGCCAGAGTTTATACATTTCTAGGATGAAGTAAACACTTCATACTAAGAAGGGAGAGAGATTAGGTTGGAATTACATGCACTGGCTTTCCACGTAGAGGAAAGGTACAAGCAAGCATGCATACACTCAAAGAATCTGGGATGTTCTGAGGGAAGTTGCACCCCAACTCCCTCCCCATCTGTCTCTAAATCCTGCTGCATCTCAGAAAGTCTGCTAAATGATGACCCCCCCACACACAGAGATATTTAAACTGTCCCCAAGAAAACAGATGCATGCTTCAATGGTCTCTCTTTTCCATCTTCTCTTTGGGGGACTGTAAAATCATCTAGGAGAACTGTATTCATTAAATGTGGGCTTTTTCTAATTTACTTTGATTTAGTCTGATTTGGAATGCTGCATTGTGGTAAAGAAACTTTGCAACATCAACAATATAAGGGGAGGTAAGAATTACTTTGGATCTTGACTTCAGAGGACCTTAGCCCATCATGACAGATAGAGGGAGGGAGAAAGCCAATCTTAGAGTAGTAGTTCATAACATGTGGGTCACAATCCCTTGGGGTAATCTAACCACTCTTTCAAAGAGCACTCCTAAGACCATCAGAAAACACACGCATTTACATTACAATTCATAACAGTAGCAAAATCAGAGTTATGAAGTAGAAACAAAAATCATTTTATGGATGGAGGTCACCACAACATGAGGAAATAAATAAAAGGGTCACAACATCAGGAAGGTCGTGAATCACTGTCCAAGCATTCTTTATGACATAGTGGGCCAGAAAGCAGAATGAGACAGAACAAGGGGTCAATCATCTTAAAAAGCCTATTCCTAGTGACCTAATCTGTCACATAGATAACATCTCCTAAAGTTTCCGAGCCTCTCAAAATAGTGCACCAAGCTGTGGAATGAGGGCTCATAAGTGCCTGTGCCGGATGTTTCATATTCAAACCACAGCATTCCCTTGTAGAGGAACAATGGAAGAGTTACCTTTGCAAGCCTGGGATTTAAAATTCCACTTTTATATTCTAAATCATGTATCTGCTTTGACTGTTACATATTGGAATTTAGAGATATCAGATTATAGTGGAATCCAATTTGAAAGGGGAGAAGGATATTTTTATGATTGGATGCCAGCACTGATCTACCATCTTCCCTAGGACTTCCAAGGCTGTCAGGTTAGATTTAATGATGTTTTGCTCACAAATCTACATCTATTTTCTATATAAAAATATATCCCGCAGTGTATTTTTTACAGGGGCTTAATGTATTTCTCTTCCTAAAATGAGGTAATATTTAAGCTTTTAGTATCACACCAGAAATCATTACAGGGAAAACAAAGAAAATGGAATGAACAATGTTTAGTAGAAGAAAAGACAGGCAGCCTTTTTGTTATTCTTTTCCAAATCACAAGCAGTTATAAATATTATAAATCTATATCCTAATCTCTCTCTCTCTCTCTCTCTCTCTCTCTCTCTCTCTCTCTCTGTGTGTGTGTGTGTGTGAGAGAGAGAGAGAGAGAGAGAGAGACACTCAAGATAGAAGGAATAAAGAATTTAATGTGTGTGAGGGTATGTCTTTCCAGGATTCATGATACTTGCTAGGGAAACAGCAAGTATTGTAATCAGCAGAAGAAGTCACAAAATGTAAGGAATCAGTAAAATGAAAGTTCAAAGAAAATGCCTCTCCTTAGCAGCGATTACAGATGGAAAGATTTTATTTTGCTCTACTGAGGTACCCCTCCCATATATAGAAGGAATGCAATGTCTAGTGTGGAAGATATGGAAACTAAAGCATTCAGTGAAGACTCAGCTTCTTCAGAAATCAAATTAAGCTACCTTAAGAAAGTTTGCTTTCTTAAAATACAGATATAAAACCATACACTTCTTTTTAATAATTACTTGTTAATTTAAAACGTTGAACTATTTCATTCCTTATTTTAAGTCAACCAACATATTATTTCCCTTTTGTAGTGAGATAGTCCTTCTGTGGCACTGACCACGCCCATTTGGGGGTGGAGCCATGGGCGGGCTGAAGTGACCTGTGGAAGGAGGTTGGAGGAAGAGCCAGGAAAAGCTCTCTTGCTGGCGGGACTCAGACAGGAGAGCATCCGGTGGAAATTGTTGGTGTTCATCTGTCTAGGCTGTAAGTTATTTCTCCCTGAATAAACATCTATTCGGGCTATTTGTTTATCCTGATCCTTATTTAACCGCAATACCCTTTAGAAGAACAAAATAAGTACATCCCTATCTACTATATTTTTAGAAATATACCAGCTATCTGATAGAATAATTATTACTATTTTGATTTCTAGGTGAAAAGCAAATGGCAGGTAGAAGGCTAGTGATGGTGCTGGGAAGAAGACCAGAGAGCATTCGGCGTTAGAAATGTGCACACGTTTGTCTAAGGAAAAGCAAAGGCACTCTGTTTGGAAAAGGTTGAAATCTCATTACTTTGCAAGAGGTACATTAACTACTGCAAAAGCTTCGGGAATTCCAGGTAATCAAGGACCTCAGAAGCTCAGGGAGCCAGCGTGCTACTTCCCACGAGCAGATTTTTCATTTTCACATTAATAGTATGGTTGAGAAGCTCTTGATAGAGTACTTTCTGGGGGAATGGAATGTGTCTGAAGAGGAAATAAGCCTGGAAAAGTTAGAGTAGCCATAACTAAAGCCTGAAATGTACTTCCCTACAAGGCTTCTCCCCACCCCACCCCACCCCCATTTTGTGGGAGACTTTGTGGAATCTTCATATGCTTTTGCCAGTCTAGCATTTTATTTTTTATTTTTTTATTGGATTATTGAGGACATGAGGATTAAAAAAAAAAAAAAAAACAAAAACAGTTTTAGTATGTATCTTGGCAACAGGTTTAAAGGCATAGGAAGAGTATGACTGGGGTCTTGTCAGGATTCCCTGAGCAGTCCTAGTCAAATGGATCAGTCATCTGCATTACCTTCTCTCTCCTATTGTGTGAGTCAGTGGTGACAGCCCCAGGTGATGGGATTGCAGGTTCCCCTCTCTTCATTTTGACCCTGTAACTTTGTTCCTTGATCACAGCCCTGCAACCTATGCATATTTTCTGTCTTCATTTTGTCATCACAAACATTTCAAGCATGGATTGTTTTCCTATGGCAGAGAAGTATTGTGCGACTTGGAAACAAAAGTACAGAGTTTGAGACCTAGGTAGATGGACTGGGTAGCTCAGCAAAACTTTTAAAGCAAACTCACAAAAACCTCAGAAAGAAGAGACCCAAGGGTGAGATTAATAAGGAAAAATGCAAAGAGGAATAAAGTCGAGGTGCAGCTTCTTCTTCTTCTTCTTTTTTTTTTTTAGATTTCAATTTATTACAGCGGGAAACCCTATTCAATAAGTATAGAAAAAAGATCATTTAACCGTGTAAGGCTGAAAATTATCCCCAGTTGATTTATTTGTTATTTATTTATGTATTATTGTGACTAGGTCTCATGTAGTCCAGGCTGGCCAGCCTTGGCTACATACCTCGATATGTAGCCAAGAATGTTCATAAACTTCTCCTTCTCCCGCCTTTACCCTCCTAAGTACTAAATTACAAGCATCTACAACTAGTGTTGGGGATTGAACTCAGGGTTTCATGATTGCTAAGAAAGTACTCTACCCATTAAAATAAGTTAATAATCACCTCTAGAGGTCTGAAAAACAGTCACATTTGCTCTAACTCCTTTTATGACATGATGTGATACACTATTTTTGAGTTTTATTATTATATTTAATACATAAGAAAAATTTAAAATGTCAATATCTGATGATAGATTTAATTAGCTTGCATAGAGAAATTTAATAAACTGTATGTATGTATGTATGTATGTATGTATGTATGTATGTGAACTCAACAAACTGCAGCTCAAAAAAATTTTGGAAAAAAATTACTTTTGTATTGAACATGTACATACTTTTCCTTTTTTTTTTTTTTACGACAGGTCTTCTCTGTATTGCTTTGGAGACTGTCCTGGAACTAGCTCTATAGACCAGGCTAGCCTAGAACTCACAGAGATCCACCTGCCTCTGCATCCCCAGTGCTAGGATTAAAGGTATGTGACTCCAATGCCCAGCCAGACTTTTGTTGTTACCACTATTTTCTAAATAATCCTATTGGTTTGTATTTTATTGTATTAGGTACTGTAAGTAATTCGGAGGTGATTTGGCATGAGATGATAAACATAGGTTGAATGTAATAAGCCATCATGATGAAGCTATTTTGAAATCAAGTTGAAATCCAGCATTTTGTTTCCTTATGTACTCATAATCTAGTTTCCAGTTATGCCAAACAAAACAAAATAAAATACCAAAAAATAATAAAAAAGAAATCCCTGTATACTGTCTTATTTTTAAAATAAGTAAATCAAATCACTATAGTTCCTAATCAATATAATATTAAAATATTGTGTTGAAATCAGTTTTAATTCTTCTAACTAGAGTCTTCTTTCACTTTCTAGGCACATCTTACTGTACCTTGCTTGCTGTTACAACCATTCTCAACTCCTTTTAATGCGTGCTCATAATGATCTTCATATATATAGACATTGCAGAATAGCAAGCACAATTAAATTATTTACTATATCCTTCATTTCACATCGTTACATCTATTTGTATTGGGAACACTAGTCTACTTTCTTGTCATTTTACACCAATTAAAGTAGCATTTCATGATCAAGAGGACATTATGATTCTAACCCATATGCACCAAACTCAGGCTCATTTGACTTTGTAAAACAAATACATATAGGTATAAAGCTGCAGGTTGCAATAGTTGCAACATTGAAATAGTGGGTTGATGCTGTGAACTATTACTTTAACTATGTAAAGATGTGTTACATTTTTTTTTATGTTACAAAAATAACTATGTAAAGGTATGTCACATTTGTTTATGCTGCATTTGTTTAATGATATAAAGATGTGTTGCTCTGCTGGCCCAAGGCACCTGATTGGTCTAGTAAAAAGCTGAATAGCCAATAGCTAGGCAGAGGAGAGATAGGTGGGGATAGGAGGGCAGGGAGAATAAGTAGGAGGCGGAATCTAGGCTCAGGAGAAGTCAGAAGGAGAGACTGAGGGTAGTTGAGAGAAAGAGATGCCTGGGGTCAGCTGGCAGCTGCCAGACAGACAGACACAGAAGAAGCAGGAAAAGTAGGACATAGGAGATGAAAGAAAGGTAAAAGCCCCAAGCAAAATGTAGATTAAAAGAAATAGATTAAATTATAAGATCAAGAAACGAGTCTAAGCTAAAGCTGAGCATTAATAATTAATAGTAAGTCTCCATGTTATGACTTGGGAGCTGTTTGGTGGCCCAAAGGAAAGCCTGCTACAGGTTGACTTCAGTTCCTTACCCTCACCAGTATACAGGTTATCTGGACAATAAAATAAATAGAGAAATAATCGAGTTAAATGACACCACAGATCAAATGGACATTATCAGACATCTACAAAACAATCTTCCAAAAACACTGTAGCCCATGGGAACTAAAGAGTATGTCATATGTTATGATGCAGCCGTCTCGATAAATACAGGATAATTAAAATAACCTTTTGTGTTCTTTCTAACTGCAACGAGACTAACAGGAAGAGAAACTACAGACAATTTGCAAATTTATAGAGATTAAATAACACTCTGTCTTGTGGTGAACGGGCTGTAGAAGAAGGAACTTTATTCTCAAGTTTAATTCAAAATACAATGTAGGAAACTCGTGTATGTGGTGATGTATTGTGTGTCATCTAATAAAGCTTACCTATAGATCAGAATGCAAAGTTAGCCACAGCTTTTAGAGGCCAGGCAGTGGTGGCACCCACCTTTAATCCCAGAAGCCATAGAGGCTGGGGTGGAGGTGGTGTATGCCTTTAATCCCTGTACCAGAGACATATATAAGACTGAAGTTCTTTCCTGTGGTATTCACTCTGCAGTTATGCTGAGGACAGGATCGCTCGGGCCTTGGGAGAGGTAAGAACTCTCTAGTGCTCTGCTGCTTGGCTTTTCTGATCTTCAGCTTGAACCCCAATATCTGTCTCTTAGTTTTTATTGTTTGTGGAAGAAGGAATGCAATCCTAAAAAGGTTTATAGTTGTGAGTACTTAAATAACATAAGAGAGGTCTCAAGCACGACCTAAGGTAAACAGGAAGCCAATTACAAAAGCAGCAGATGGGAAAACAGCTAAAATCATAAAACCGAAATGAAAAAAATACAGAGTCAATGAGGATGATGATCACAAAACACATTGTATGCATGCATGAAATGTTACAGTGGAACACATTGTCATATAATTAGTCCATGCTAATTTAAAAAACTGAAATATATAACATGTAGGGCCCTGCATAGACCCCTGAGGCACCTTGAGAAAGCCTGAAGCTGTTGGCTGGAACATCTTGCCCCAGAGTTTTTACTGGTACTCTTCCTGATTTGCTAAGGCCTATCTGCTGGGGGGAACTAAGTCCAAGAACTTGCACTCTTGAACCTTGATTGTTTTCCACTGTGCTGTAAGTCAATATATAAGCCCACTCCATCCTCTCAATAAATGGCATTCGGCATCACGACATTCCTGTTGAACTAATGACCTTCTGTCTTATCTTTTATTGAAATCTCTAGGCCTTTGCCTGATTTAGTGGAACAGATTGTAGCTTGGGTGCTATGATAAAAATTTAAAAAGCAAGACCCACATTCCGAGAAAATATTAAACATATGATATGCTATTATTAAATATAGTCACCATGCTTATCATTAGCTCTCCAGAGTTCATTCATCTTGTAGCTCAAAGTTGCACCTATGACCCAGGTTACTTCCTGTTCTCCAACAGCTCCTACTAGTAGTGACCACCATCCTATAGTGTATTGATGAGTTAGATTTTTAGTACATTTGTAAATCACAGTATTATTAGTCCTTCTCTGAAGTTAGCTCACTCTACATAATAAATTTCAAGTTCCTCCTTGTTGCAACAAACAGCAAAATTTCTTTCATTTTAATAACTACAATTCTCATCTATACTAAATATCAATGTACATGTATTTAATTCATTGCACATAGACACATTTGTTATGTACATGTCATGATTAGTGTGAGCAGTGTTGCAGTAAACACTTGGCAGATCACATAGGTCACTACTTACTGAACTTGTTACTTGCTTGTAAGAATTCTCTATTAGCCCCTACCGAACAGATATTCTTCCAAATTTTTAGTTTAACTTTACACTTAGATTTTTCTTTGTTTTCAAGCAAAGCTTTGGGACTGATGTACTTTTGGTTGTTTATTTATTCATTTATTTAGTTTTGTGGTCATATCTAAAACTTCCTTGCTAAGATTAGAGATGAAGAACTTGCTGCCGGTTTCCGGGTTCTTCTGTTCCCTTTGTCTAGTGTATCTGGTTTTATGCTGTTCTCACGCTATTTTGATTACTATACTTTTGTAATCTATTTTGTTGATTAGGAAATGTGATTTAGTCTAGTTTTGTATCTATGGCTACATGACATCTCCCCCCCCACACACAAATTTGATTATTTGTTATGAAAGATAGGCTTAAAAACTTCACAATCTAAATTTCTAAATAATTTTAAAACTATCATTAAAGTTATAGAGGCTTTGCTTGACTAGACATTACATTCTCCATGTTAACTCTAATTCATGCAACATCCTTATATCTACTTTCTATCTTTACAGTTTATGTCATTGGTGCATAGACATTTCACATCTTTCACTAAAATTATCCCTAAGTATGTAATTGTTTTGACACTATTACAAATTTGTTTTCTTTATTTTTCAGAGAGTTAATTATCAGTGGAAAGATAATTTGCTTCAACTAACATTACTCAGTTTCTTATTTTTTTTGTAAATTGAGTCTTCAATGTTTTGAAATATATATGAGGTCATATATCTGCCCACATAGTTGTTTGTACTGCTTCCTATATGTTTCAGGGCCTACAGTTCATCTTGACTTAAGGTCAGAGAGTTCAAAACTGTCCTTAGGCTTCCAAGGTTAAAGTCATAAGACCTAAAGCTCTAAGGTGTGGCTAGCATAGGATGTTTGATCTTGGTTGTGGATGTCTTATCTGACTTAGTCTGAGGTGTGGTTACTCTTGACCCTCAAGGCCAGATAAGGAGAAATTGAGTCTAAAGTGTGGTTACCAAATGTTTGGAGAATTAAGGAAGAAAGTCTGCTTGTAACTTGTACATGATAAAGAAGTCTTTTGTCATATTCCCCTTTTTGATTGGGGCATTTAAGAATGTTGGAGAATAAACTTGGGAAGTCCAGCATTCAGTGGATTACCCTATCCTGTGTCTCTGTCTTTTTCTTAGTGTCTTTGCCTGCCTTTTTTCAATTCACTCTTCCTCAGGTATGAATCAGGCAAGCAGCCTGGATCTGACTGAAGCCCCACAAAGACAGGTTACAGTATATATGTATAGACTTTATCTTTCTAACTTGTTGTGGCTGCAGCCTCGATTACTCTGCAATAAAACTGATGAGAGTAATTGCCTTTGCCCTGTTCTTGACTTTAGAGAAAATAGCTTTGCTTTTTACCTTTGTGTATGATGTTATCATACATGGACTCCATTATGGCACAGCACATTCCTTCCACATGCAATTTGTTTAACATGAAGGAATGTTAAATTGTGTCAAATGATTCTTGTAATATATTGAGATGATTTTATCCAGCATTCAGCCAATATACTGCTTCACATTTATGTGAATGCAAAATGTCCTTGCATATCAGAGGTAAATCTCACTTGATTATGATAGATAATCCTCATAATGTGGTATTGACCTCACCTTCTATTTTGCTGTGAAATTTTCATCTATATTTTCCAGGGGAGTTGCCCTAGGATGTCCTGGTTTTGGTATCAGGGTACCACTTCTCTCAATGGATAATTTTACATATGTTCTTTCCTCTTTAATTTTTTTGGGGGGGTGAGAGTATCAAAAGAATTGACATTAGCTATTTAAATATTTAATTGATTACTAATGTTTATCTTTAACCTAATGTAATAAGTATTGCAATTCTCCTACTTTTCATCTCTATTTTGTAGTTCTTTTGTCCATTTTCTCCTGTCTTGCACTCTTCTTTGTGAAGTGATGGCTTTTTGTCGTGCCATCCTTTGATTCCTTCCTTTGAGTCTTTTTGGGTATCTATTATGGGCTTTTTCTTTGTAGTTACTGTGAGAGTCACATAAATCCCGTTACAGCTACAACACAGTATTTCAAGTTAAGGACTTAATTACAAAAAAAAAAAAAAAAAAAAAAAGATCCAAAAGTTTATTGTTCTTATGTATTGTATTACTTATGCTGCAATTCATACTTTAAATAGTTTTAATTCTGTATTTATTTTTTCAGTATACTATACAGTAGGCACACCCTCATGCTCCTTTATTCTTCCTTTTCTAATCCCCCACTGGTCTCCTTTATGCTTTCTCCTCCTACATAGCTGCATGTATACTTTTCATGTACTGTATACATTCACGATTTGATGATTCTATAGAATTCAAATCTGAGCAGTACAAATGTGAGGAAACTCTACAATATTTGCCTTTTTTGAGACTGGCTCCGTTCACTTAATATGATTATCTCCAGTTGTAGCCACTTTTTTTCCCCAAACAATGTAACTTATTTGTTCTTTGTGCCTAAAAAGTTTCATTGAAATAGTATACATTTTTATGCTGTGTAGCCTCTCATTAATTGAATTATTGTAATTGTGGGTGTTCTAGTGCCTCACATTTAAACTTTAATAATAAAGCTTCAATGTGTTTTGTACATCATTATTATGATTGTAGAGAATTCTGAATTGATCCTATATTAATTTATCATTGAGTTTAATATGTTTATGTGTTCCTACACTACCCATTAGCAAAGCTTTGTCTCAGCTTATCAAACCTATGGCAAGTCAAATAGACATATTTCCTTATGAATGCTATTAATACTCTTTTTGCCTTCCACTAAAATCCCAGAAAAAGTATAATGTTTCATGGCTCTTTTTGTTTGTTTGTTTAAATAATGTTTAAAATTTAACCACTGAAACAATTTGAAAGGAATTGGCATCTCCTAAAATGAAGTATCATACACAGCTGTCTTTTCCTTTGCAATGGAAGAAGGATAAATTGAAAACGAGTAGACCTAAGCCTCTATGTGATGAAGATCCAAGACTTCCAAAGATGCATCGTGAGATGGAATGCTGCTGGATACCTAGGTGGGAGTGTGCCGATACAAACTTGGTTGCCTCACAACTTTATCCAGGCCTTATGGTAAGCAGGTTCATCATTTCCTAATGCCATGAATGGCTATCAATACATGACTGTTTCTGAGTTAGCTGATGATTTTCTTCATGTATTATTAGTAATTATGGACAATTACAGTAATCCTATGACTTTTGCAGGCTGAGGAGCATGTACTTTTTGCGTAAGATTGCTTCCACAGTGCTGTGGCCAAATACAAACTATGTACAGTGAGGGACTTGTTCAAGTTCAGCTGAGAACTGTCTTTATTCTGATTATTACATCGTGAGGACATAATTCTAGATTGTCTTTTGACATTGTAGCTCATCGCCATTTACCTGAAGGATTCTGTAATGTTGAAAATCTCTTGTCTCTCAGGGCCAGAAAGAATCACATCTCACTTGCTCCCCTAAAAGGCACAAAATCAAATCACACCAAAAGGCTCCTTAGAGTATAGCTCTTTGCCAATTACTTCAATTATTTTCAGCCTCTTTGGCACATTTCCCCTCCAGATGAAATGGAATCTTTTAGTGTGCACCACTGAAGGAGTTCGTATTTCTTAGTGCTTCCACATATACAGTATAATGAGGGTAAAAGCTTCTCGGACTCACAGATCTTTCCTATGGTGCCATAATGCAGGGAAAATAACATCCATTTCTGACACATGAAGCCTGAATATTTCCTAAAGAAGAGAAAGGCATTAACATTACACAAGAAAGCTATTTGCTCTTTGCTTTACATTTCCAAATTTCTGCACACCAGAGAGTTTAGACTTCAGAGCTACATACATCTGTGCTGAGACACAGGCCCTCCAAGGCCCTTCATTATTGGCACTTAAAGCTGGATTCGTGAAACACCTGGTCTGAGTAAGCAATGTGATCAGAGAGCGTCAGCAGGGCAGACAGATTTGAAATGGAAGACTGTTACTTACCCCAAAGCCATTTTGCAGTGAAAAACAGCAGTATCAGCAAACTGGCAACAGAAACTTAAGCATCCCCAAGTCCATTATTATCACTTGCAGCCTCTAAAGATCAGATGATGTGGCTTTACAAGTCCTTACTTCTCAAGGAGAACAAGTTGTTTTGCACCATTTATTATTTTCTAAAAATATTCTTTCTCATTGACGGTCTCGCTTATCCTTTGTGATTCCCAGGTGGCCTTTGGCGTTTCTTTTCCCTTGGTATTCCCAAAGGTGCCCCAGCAGGAATCTCTGAAGTCACTACCTGTTTGTCAGCATCATTCCCTTTCCTTAGTAGCACAGCCTTTAGGATTGAAACCTTTGCTGAGAACATGAAGAACTGGAGGGAAAATCGAGACTCATTGCTTTGCTTGCCGTTCTCACTTGGAATAGCACTTGCAGAAACTTTAAACTTTCCTGGCTGTCACTGCCTAAACCTGTAGGCCAACCAGAGCTATAGTTCTTGTGAATGGGGTGTGTGTGTGGGGGGGTGTGTGGCCAGCGGGGAATCAGTGGAAGCAATTGGTAGGACCAATGTGCTCCGTCCTTCTGTCACTATTTAAAGCTTTGGTGCTTTTGACAGGATTGGGTATGACCCACTTGAAACACTGCATTGCAGAGCTCTTTTTAAAAGCTTCAACTTTGGTGCTTCAGAGGGGTTTTTATTCATCGGACTATTTCTGTTGCATAATTCTTACCTTAACTGAATGAGACTTGTCACTCTCTAGTAGTAATTGATTGCTTTGGATAACTTCAAAAATGTATGTCATCTCAAAAGAGGGAACATGTTCATGTACACACATGACTGTGAAATAAAATGAAAGGAAGACTATCATGTTTCATTTTCCTGGTGCATTTAAAAATCACTTCTACATCTGAGTATAATGTAGAGGTATTCAGGAATGCCTCCTTACGACTGCTTTCTGTGTTGGGATGAGAGTATGAGGAGGGAGAGAGGAGAACAGACAACAGGAATGAGGAAGGGAGCCAGGGGAAATGAAGTGGAGGGAGAAAGGGACAGAGAGAGAGTGGTGGAGAGAGGATACACACCCACCGGAGGGAGGGAGGGAGGGAGGGAGAGAGAGAGAGAGAGAGAGAGAGAGAGAGAGAGAGAGAGAGAGAGAGAGAACCCCAGCAGCAGAAGCTCGAGAACTTTACCCCATCAGTCCCTTGCTTAGAGATAGGGTCAATGACCAGATTATGTGTTGACGTCTGAACCACATGTCTATCCTTGATGTAAAATTTAAAACTCTTTCAGAGAAGGGAAGACATTGCTGTGACCCAGATGAGTCCACCAAATGCTTAACTAGCTAAATTATCCCCTTCACGTTTGATGTCATGCTTGTCATTGTTTCTTCAAGGAGAGAATTACTAAAAACTACTTCAAGTTTTAAAATTTCAAAACCAGGTTTTCCTCTCCTGCAGAGCAGCCATTAGAGAGAGAGAGAGAGAAAAAAATAATCACTTCTAGCAAACAGAACACAGGGTTTGTTGCCATATTTACTTGTAGTCTCATGCTTTTCCTGAAAAAAGTCCCATTTTTTTTTTTTTTTAAACACATCATGGACTTATGTACTGATTTGGTTGACAGAAGTACTGAACTGGGACTTAAGGCAGTGGCTAAGAGTTTTATTTATTTATTTTATGACCGTGAAAGGGACTGCATGTATAAGGGGTTATAATTATGTGAAGGCTGTATTCCAGGAGGGTGAGGGTTAACCACAATTAAGGTGGCATGGAGGATGGGTAGGACTTGCTACACTGTCACCATCAGTAAGTGGCTGAGGGAGTTCAGTGTGCTTTGGCTGCTAAAATGGCAAACAAGTCGTACGTGTTTATAAGAATCCTACACTTGTGTTGATAACTGTAATAATGACTGAGGGGCCAACTACCCTTGAGCTTTGTGAGAAGCTCAACATCTAGGGGGTTCATTAAAACTATGTGTGTATAGTGAGTTAGAGAAGTTGTAAGAAAACTGGGTTGCAGAGTTAACTTTGAAAGTGTCCTGTTGATCTAACAGTTAAGTTGTTTTTTTAAATATTGTATTCATTTCGTTAGAAATAGTTTTTTTTCCCCGCACGTAACAGGTTTCCTTCTCTCCATTCTCACATCTTCCTGCCACCTTCCCGCCGATCCAGATCCACCCCTTTTCTGGGTCGCAGTAGAAAACAAATAGATAATAATAGAATGAAATAAGACAAAACAAAAACCAGTACGTTGGAATAGGACAACACGAAGGGAAGGAAAGAGCCCAAAAGAAGGTAGAAAAAGTAAAGACCCATTCATTCCCATGAAAAAAAAAAAAACAACAAGCTGGAGGTATAATGTACAAAGAAAGGACTGTGGGGTGAAAAGAGAGAAGGGAATACTGCGAATAAAATAAAACTAATAAGAAAACAAAATCTGATAAAAGCAAAAGCCCTGGCATGAGCTGTAAGACAAGGTCCCTCCAAACAGTTTGTGTTCCGCTGGGTGTGGCCCACCCGTAAGAGTGGTTTGTTTCCCCAGTAAGATTGCTTGGGGAAAACTAAAGTTTTATCTTCAGGTGGTTGCAACAGACTGAGGATGGCATGATCATGACTGCAATCAATTTGTAACGAACTCCCATGGCTTTGCCACACATCTAAGGTTGATTTTGGCTCTTGGTTCTGGAAGTTTCAGTCAATGGCAGGGTGAAGCTATTATGTGCCTACCGAGGAGTAGAAGGCCTTCCCTTATACCCCGCCTCTTACCAGTTTTACTTCCTGCATATACTGCCATACCTAGCAACCAAGCCTCAAACACCCCCTTTAGGAAACCTTTATCCAAACCAGAGCACCTATTTTACTACTTAAATAATAGTGAATTATAATATAAAAAGAAAACTTTTATTACCACAGGCTTTTTTATTACCTCTTTATAAATGCCTATCTGGCAGTAATATATATATATGTATATATATATATATATATTCATTTTTTTCTTGAATAAATTAAAGTATTTTGTATTTTATAGAGAAAAAAAGGATGTTTTTAGGTTGATAACCTGTATGATAGTAAGAATGTGTTATATGCTTTTATTTTTCATAGAGTTTCAATGTAATTATGTTCTACTTATCAGTGTCCTAGTGATAAATAAAGCAGGTATTTATGTACAGCTGTTAAATAGGATAAATGAGTATACTTGGAAAAACTTAAGGAGACACACTGGTGAAATGGGTACTGTTAACATATTTAGGACCTGGGTTTTAAAAGTCAGCACAAGTTTCTACTAACAGACAAAACTTGTTTCCAAATATAGTAGATGTCCTAGGAGTTCTCTGAGAATCCTGAACATTTTCAGAAAAAAAAAAATTCTTAAAGGCACAGAGAAATTGGATGGCTAACTAAGAACTAACTTATGCTAGGGAGTGCAGAAGGTAATAGGGGATTTGAAAGTCTGTCCAAGAATTTGGGTATCAAAAGTCAGGAAATTGAAAAATTTTCAGAGATATGGGGAGAGAGAGGAATATAAGCATGCTTATACAGGAATAGCTGCAACTAGAATGACCTACATATGACAGACATCAAAAAGTAATTAAAAACATAAAATTTGGTGTAAATTTATTCTACAACATCATGTTATCAATATTTGTTAGACTCTCAGTCCTGGCTGGGGAAACTCCAATGCTAATTAGATTGTTGGAGTGACAAGATTTTATTTTGTCACATAAACATACTTGCCCCCCATTGACTAAAAAAATACTTTCCTTTTATTCTATCCTAGTAGCTCAACTTGATTACACCCAGGCCTCAGCCCATGGCCTACACCCACCCAGTTAACCTGAGTAATTAAAGAAAAATGATACAGGACTCATTTATACTTAAGTGAAAGGAGTATAAATCTCACACAACAGCTGGATTTCTGTACTTGGCAACATGGCGTGATTTGAGAAAAGCAATCATATCCTTTCCTGTTGGCAAAGCACTTCACGGGTCTCTCCAATCTGAGTCCTCTTCAGGATTTGGTAGCTTCTCACGTAATGCACAGAATACTACTTCCAGATGGACATTCTCATCATATGCTATTTTTATGCTGTACTTTAGAATTTTAAATTGGATGCAGTTACTCAACAAACATGAAATGTATCTGTTATTGTGTACATCAGAGCAAAGATTCGAGTCAGTGTCCCCCTCCAGTTGCCGAGGAGCTTAAGGGAAACAGGCTGAAGTCAGAGAGCAGACAGTTAGGAGTTCCTGTGTGTGCAGCTGATGGGGTTGAGGACAACACAGAAGAGAAGGACGGTTCTTCACTTGAGAAGTGTCGAGTGAAAACTTGAGACTAAAGCAAAACACAGACATTTAACAAGATTTTGAAGATAAACAGCATCATGGCAAATGTGTTCCAGGGGATGATGAAGCACCTTCTCCCTCTCTGTCTGTCTCACACTCCATCCCAGTATTAGGGTCTGTCTCCATTCCCCTTCTCTCCTCTCTCATTCCCTTTTGTCTCCCCCTCCTGCTATCAAACACACATACACAGATAGCAGAGAGACTAATAATAATAATAATAATAATAATAATAATAATAATAATTAATAGAACTAAAATCATACTGCTTTATTATAGATTTTTTTCCAGAAGCAGGTAAATGACCATCAAGTCTTGAGGGAGATTATATTCATATTAAAGAGAAAGCCTTCATTTGTAGTGTGAAAAGGAGCTACCAGAAAATATGTGCAAAAATTGTTCGGAGCACAAGCATGGTTGTGTTGACTGAGGTGAAAAGTGATGTGTGAAGAACCAAGAGCTGATGTTTCAGGTCCAGATAAAGAACTGGATGTTCAGATTTGATCTGGGGTCATCATGGAGGACCAGGATAGATGATGCAGTGTATGAAATGTTTACTGACTGGGTTTGGTGACCTGTCACAGAAGCAGGATGTAAAAATGACAAAACAGAAAAATAATCTGAACACCGAAATGTAAAAGGCCTCTTCTTATACCTCCAGAAAAAAGGAGATATGATTATCATTAAGTTTTAATTTAATCATAAGTTTCTTTTTATATTTTAGTGGTTTGGTAGATTAATGTCTTACAAAGCAAACTCAACAGGAATATTGCTGATGTTTTGTTTAAAAACTGTCCTACCTAGAAATATAAATAGAGTCAGTAGAAGTGTTAAAATTTAGAAACAATGCTATTGAAGGGAAAAGTCTTTCTTTTTACTCCCTTTCAGACATGGTACTCTTGGAACCAACATCTAAGCAAGTCATTGGTTAAGTCCAATTATTAGTCATATGCAGATTATTGGGTCATTTTAGTCCTATAAGTGGTTTAAATTGATTTTAGCTATGAGCTAGAGATAGTGCATAAATATTTTCTGGCATTATGATCTCTGTACCCTTGAGGAACGTACCATCAACATCTGGTTTTAAGTGTCATTCTCTGTGTCTAGAGGTGGTGACTGAGGGTTGTATCGCTTTTGAATAGTTGACAAGTATTAGCTTTTTATATCTTAAAAAATAATGTAGCTTATTTGTGAAGGTATTTTGCCTGCACCTTATGTTTGTGCACCATGTTTGTGTACTGCCCTTGAAGGCTAGACAATGACAGTGCCAGATCCCCTGAAAGCGGGGTTACAGATGGATGTGAGTCACTATGTGGATGCTGAGAATCAAACCCTGGTCATGTACAGGAGCAGATAGCGCACTTAACCACTAAACCATCTTTCTAGATCCTATACATGCTAATTTTGAATCCCATTTTCTTTTCTTTTGTTTTGAAAATCACAGTCATGGAGATTATTGACTTAGGAAGTTTTGGGAAGTTTGTACAACTTTGTTGTGAGTCTGGGCAGGCAAACTCAGTGTGTAAACTGAGTCTACCAATGTGCCAGTGTGCCATGGCTTTAAAACTATTCAATTGGAGCTTGGTGGGCTCGCCATGGGATAAACATCTGAAGGAAATGACTGCCACTTTCCCAAATGTTGCAAAAACCAAAAGGTCAGCAAGACTGGCGGGGTCCCCATGAGCCCCCTCCCCACCCCTAATTATTAACAGGGTCAGTTTTGTGCAGGCTCAGTGCAGATAATTGCAGTTGCTGTGAGTTCAGAGTTCACTGTCTTTGTAGAGCACAGATGGTGGTTATTTCACAGCCCTTCTCTATATCTTCCAGCTGATGTATTCTTTTTGCCCCTCTTCTATCATATTTTCCGAGCCTTAGGGTGTGGTAATATAAATGTTCCATTCAGTTAAGAGCACTGTTATTTATTGGCACTTACAGTCTGTCCTTGGAAGAGTTGTGAATCGAGACATTCATTGATGTGCACTGAAAAGTGAAACTTCTGTCATTAAGGCTGACAGTCATGCTTATCTTTGGTTTAAGCAACAACATCTCGACAGTGTGTCAATTTAGCTAAATATCAGCAATGAGTTCTCCCTTAGAACTTCTGACTTTTCCAGCCGTGTATTCTAGGCGAGGTGTGTGTACATATGCGACAGTGGTGTGGCTTTTATGGGATAACTGACCTTTCTCTGGTTGGATTGAGTCTTGCTCTACAGGAGGAATACATGCATGATATTGTAAAATCTGCTAGTATTGAACTCTTAATTGCATGGGTAACAAATTTATTCTCTTTTCAAAATGTAGCACTTTGCCTTATCACACCTTACAGTTGAAGCCTGGGTTTTAATCTTGATGTCCATCTTAACCACTCAGCAGCTTGAATACGTCAAATCTCTCTTGCTGTTGCCTTTCCTGTAGAGTTCATGTCTTCCCTTTTCATTTCCATTTACATAAAGCTCCTATATTCATATAGTTTCTTTCAGCTTGAACCAAAGGAAGTGACACATAACTGCGGCTGTGTATACAGTGACATGTGATATTTGAAATCCAGATTGCTATAGACGATGCACTCTGTTTTATACTGTTTATAATCATTTTTGTTGGAACTAGCAAAAGACAATGAGCACATTTGTTTAAGCAATAAATGATTTATTTTCTCAGCTAAAACTTCAAGGTTAAAGTTTAGGGACTGGTTAGCTAAGTTGCTCAGTGTTATCATTAGGGGCTTTGCTTTTCTCCATGTCTGCATCCATGTCCTGGTAACATTTGTATTTCAGCCACTGCCCTTATAAATATTTTTGCTATAGGTTGTTTGCATATTTTTCATAGGAGAGTGTGCTAGAAGTCCAATATTTTAACTAACAGAGATTCATTGCCTCGTAATTCTGGAGGTTGGAAGCATGAAATCAAATTGTGATCAGTTTGTTCCTTCAGAGGGATGCAAAGGAGAACCTGTTCCATACCTTTCTCTCAGCTTCTGGTGGTTTGCAATTTCTAGCACTGTCTGCCATGTCAATACAGGTACACCTATTCAATCTATGCCTTAACCTCCATATAATATTCTCTCTGGGTCTGCATCTTTACATAATCATTTTCCTGGCAAGATAATAATGATTGGAGCAGGGGTCATTCTTTCTCTCTTATGACCTTACCTTAAATTACATCAGCCACGATACTATCTCTAAATTAGGTTATATTCTGAGTACCAGGGCTAAGGCTACAGCAAATCTTTTGTAAGAGCAGAATGAAATCCATAATAAAGCCTTTGTATGGCGTCCTCATATGATGATAACACAGGCTGCGAGACACTGTGCTTTATCTTTATTTTCTTTTGAAAATTACACATTCCCATGCGCATCTACTGCATATGTCTTACCCATTCAGGCATCTCAATGACAAGAAGAGTGCCACCTCATTTGTGTGAACTAATTACAAAAGGGGATATGAGATCATTGTGACTGGTTTAGACTAGAAGCTGGCATGGTTTATTGTAAGTATCCACGCACGAAGTCATTTAACTTTGAGTGGTGTATGTTTTTATGATGTAACTACAAGGCATTCACAGACAGTAATGACTGGATATGGCTGTCCTGCTGAAAGTTTTCTTTTTAGACTAATAAATAAATAAAGTGATGGCTGAATTTGGCCTCAGGGCTCCTCAGCTTGCCTCCTCAGCTTAGACTAGTAAAATACTGGAGCTTGTGACTATTTCAGGTTTCTTAGAAATATAAGACTGGAACCAATTTTAAATTTCATTTTTCCTGAAATAAAGAAGTTTTGCTTCTCTTGGGAGGCATTATCCAATAAATTCAAGTATAACTCAAAACTTATTTAATTTTGGGTTCATTTTGGTACATCTTATCATTATTACTTCCTTGACCATGCTACCTTGTAAGAAAGGCTTTGGAGATAGTAGTTAGGTTATCTGTTTTGGATTATTATTATTATTATTTGTAGCTAGTCAGTATGATGACTTTTCTAAGTTCCTAAAATGCTCTATGTGGAACACTTCAAAACATTGTACAAGTGTATGAGGGGCATATAATGTATTCCACATCCCACTGTACAGGCAATGTGGAAGGGGCTTTGCAGGGTTCATTTCATAGCTTTCCTGTTTCCTCTAAATGTAGGCTCACTACACTCGTTGGTTAGAAATCAATGCATTTCTGTTAATATTTATAATGTCCTATTTATTTCTCAAGTAAGTTTTAGTTTAGAAATGAGTGTTCACCATACATATATATGTTACAAACCTTTCTATTCCCCTGCTTGGATATTTTTAAGTAAAATTACCAGATGTGTGTGTCCAAGAACATGTGTGCGTGTGAGTGGAAGACAGAAGTTGATGTCCAGTGTCTTCCTCACTCACTCGCATCTTACATTGGAGGCAAGCTCTGCACGGAAGCTGGTGCTTGCCCAATTTTGCTAAGCTTCCTGGCCAATGAGCTCTAGTGATTTGCTTCCCCACCTGCTTGCTCCTCTTCAGAGGCTACGCAGCCTGTGAACCTGTAATGGTGGCCACACCCCATTGGGCGTGACCTCAGGTGCTGACAAAGTGTCAAGAGGAAAGCTTGAGGTGTGGACTCTCTCTCAAGCACTCTTTTTCTTGGGCCATGGATCCAAATCAGAAGAGCAGAGAAATGCTGTGGCGGTTCTGTGTAAGTTTTTCCCCAATAAAATACCCATTTATCATTTATCTTGGGTCTGATGAAATCATTACAGCCACGGCTTCAAGGCTGGGCTAGGCTTTTTACACACGTGCTGGGGGGGGGGGGCAAACTCAGTGTTCTCTTGCTTGGATAGCAGACTATTGGCTGATTGAATCATCTCTTCAGCCCTTGTGTATCCCTTGATAAGAGCACGGGAGAGGATATATCTCTGACTCTTTGGCCTGTTTATGAGCTTTGCCTTGTCCTGTGGTATATTGTTTTGACTGTCCTCTCTTGGAGGCCTTCCCCTTTTCGAAGGGCAATGCAGGGGGAGAGTATCTGGGGGAGAGGAGAAGAATAGAAGAATGGGAAATTGTGGTCTGGATGTAGTGTGTGAGAGAAAGATATATTTTGAATAATAAAAATTTTTAAATTGTTTTATATCCATTTTCTGATACTATATAAAAAGCTAATTTATAATAACAGAATATTTAAACTTATAGAACACTAACTCTATCCTATACAATTTTATCTATTTTATCTTTATTACTTCTGCTGATTTCTTTTCTTTCTTTTTTGAGTTGTGTTTTTACTTCAGATAAATTGGTTAATTTCTATCTACTAACATGTCCCATTATGTCACAAGATGATTGCCAATTCAATGGCTTGGACAAATCTACTGATAGCTTTTGCTTCTGCAAATATTCATCAATTGCTAAATATATGAAGTATGAGATGCTGTTTGAGACTAAACATATCATGCACAGGGTGGTGATATAGATAAATATATAATGTATCAGATGATATTAGGTGTTATAATGATATTAGAATTATAGTAACAACAAATTTGGGACAATTTCTTCTATATGACTTACTAATTGCTGAATTAGACAAATAATTAGAATTCCTTCTGTTTTTAGTACACTCCAAAAGCCTCTAAAATTGTCTTACCCTAGCATTGCATAAAACAGTTATGGGGAGAAAACCCACATGGATATTAAAAATTGTTAAAACCCATAAATTGCTTCAACCAATTTAGTCTTCATGTAATGTGTTATTCTGTAATTGTGGGAGGGGTTTGTTTATGTACACATGTGAAGTCTTTTATTTAAAATGGAGATTAGTGACAACTATTTCCATTTTTCTTTCTGCATTTTAAGAGAGATAAAACAATAATAACACTGAAACAGAGCACCAGCATGGTTAACTCCTATTTAATAATTATTTTTAGCTAAAGAAGACAGTACCTTTATTCTGCACAATACCAAACTAAAAAACCTTCTCTGCTCTTAGAACTGGCTTGCTAAGAGTCCAGGCTGATCCAATGCAAAGACTTCAACCACTTGGGAATATTCTATTCATCATAAACCAATAAAGTCCAAGCTTATTTCCAGCTGAGACATTTTGAACAAATTGTATGTCAGGTTTTGTATGGAGTACAAAAGTTCTGAGACCTTTTGACAAATTCTGAAGTTTTCATTGCATCTGAAAAGCCCCAAGTCAAGACAATCAGCTAGGTGTGTGGCTGGTTCATTGTGCTGTATCAGATGCACTCCTGTATTGCTAGATAGAGAAATTTTATCTTTTGAAATTTCTATACAGCAAGACACAAATTAAAAAAACTAAAACAATAAAGTTTTTCTCATAAATACTTTGAATTAAGAGAACAGTGGTCAGGCTGACATTCTATACATTGAAATTATAGGCTACTCATTCATTTTCTTTTGTCAATAAAACACAACATACCCTGGTTTAACCATAAGCATTATTTCTAATACAGCTGGAGATGTTAGGATCCACATTAAATCATTGTATTTCCTGATCCTTTTTCTCTTTCCGTACCTTTAAGGTGTAAGAGTTATAAAAGCTTGTGTTAGGAGTCACAATGCAATTCACTTCACTTGGCCCTGTGTTTATGACATGATTGGTATCAGATCAGGGAGCTGAGAAACCGTTCCATCTGACTGTGAACATAGTGCATTTTGATTACAACACTACCAATGAGGCAGATCTTCTTGCTCTGATTCTGGGAACAGCCTATTGCTCTTGTACTGACACCAGGAATTGTTCTGTCTTTGTAACCCTCTCTAAAGATCAGATTATCCCTGGTTCCAGGACTTGACGATTATTCTAGTCCATTATCAGTTGTCAAGGCATGCCCTCAATGACCTTAATATATCCTGACAATCACTAGATGGAATGATCCTTTGTTAATAAATTGCCATTGTTGCCACATTTTGCAAAGACTTGCAAGTACACATGCATTAATGAGAAGAACTTAAGCATACAGCTTTTAGCTTGATTGTGCGTGCAGCCAAGGTAGAAGGGTCAGAATACAGCATCTTTGTACTCCAATCACTTTTACTTATTTATTTTTATACTTAAGCCCTAAATCTTCCTCGGTTGTCCTGCATAAATAAGAAGATAAGGGAATTAAACATGTGTCTTGAAAATAGAACCCTAAACGCTTACAAAAGATTGGGTAGAAATCTGTTCATCTTTGCGAGCTCGAAGAATAAGGCAAAGGTCTACCAGTTATAAAAAGATGGAGATAAGAACAGGTGGGAAAAGCTTAAATGGCACTTTTCTCCCCTCATTTACATCAACTCCATGGCATGATTTCCTCTAAGGATCCATTTCTGAAAGCAAATGAAGAAATATACCTGGGATTTCAAAACATGCTGAAAGTACTAAAGAGTGAAGATATATTATAAGGAAAAAAGTCTTTGTCAATACTCCTTAAAATTTTTATTACCCCTTTGTTTACTCTGCCTCTCTCTCTCTCTCTCTCTCTCTCTCTCTCTCTCTCTCTGTGTGTATGTGTGTGTGACATGCATGTGTGTTTGTGGGTACATGCTTATGGCAGGGTGCATGAATGGAGACGAGGGGACAATGTGTATTACTTAAATCTCTCCTATTACCTTGTAGGTCTAGCCTAGAACTCAGGTCATTGGGCTTATACTAATCACTTTTACTCCCTGAACAGTGACCACCCTTTTAAAAGTGATCACCTTGCCTTAATTGATATTCTGTGGGTAGGCCTAATAACATTTTTGGAAGAAAGTTTTTAATATCTGAACATTTGTTTTGGCAATGCGAGAGCATCTTCTGGACTGGAAACACCTTTGTTAGTTTCAGAGGACCAGACAGTTTTATATGCAAAATGATTTTCTGGAGAAACAAGCATTTCATCAGGCAGCTGCCTGGAAATGTTAAGAGATGCTAATTGCTTGGCAGTCTGTGAGAAGCAGAGAGCACAGAGCATTGCTTTTGTTACCCCCCCAGTTCCTGAAAAGCAGAAAGTTATGTTCAATAGAATCTAGAAAGTCCATTTTCTGGTTAGGATGTTTCTTTCTTATTCATTTAAATGAGCCTCATATTTCTTCTAATAAAATACTGGATGAAATTTAAGACAGAATTCAAACACTTGTCTCCACACATAGTAGAGTGCCACGTGCAGAAATGGTACCACAGGACCAGATAATCATTCTTACCATTAAAGTAATATTCAAAAATTACCAATGTTGAACACCACACTTAGAGGTAAACTGCTGATCACTTTGGTTCCTTTGAATGAATAATAATACATGCATCAATACTTACAAAGATAATAAGTTCTGGTAAGTCTCTTTTAATGAAAAGATCTTCCCCTACACCACTGGCAACCCAAATATTTCTAGCTTCCTTAATACATGGTCTCAGTTAATACACTACTGTATCACCTATTGCTTAAACTTAGAACAGACTTCTGAGTAAAACTCAAGTTATTAAACAAGTTTTAGATTTTGCAGTGGTATTCCAATTCTTTTGAGAGCTATTTGCTTTAAAACAAACATGCTGTTTCATTTTGCTTTTTTTTTTTTTTTTACATTTTACACCTTATAACAAATCAAAAGCACACTTATTCTGTGTTCATATTT
The DNA here is from genome assembly GCF_943737965.1 of Phodopus roborovskii. Lineage (NCBI taxonomy): Eukaryota > Metazoa > Chordata > Mammalia > Rodentia > Cricetidae > Phodopus > Phodopus roborovskii. Next base: position 11,267,762 of record NW_026126470.1, on the reverse strand, counting down.
GTCAGATACTTTTATGCCTAGTGAATTATTTTTATCACTTCAACAATCATATGGGTATGTTTTGCCATTTAATTACTACCACTCTATGAAGAAGAATGTTCATATATGAGCAAAAACTCCTGTAGGGAGATGGTGGCTACAGAGATTGATGGGCTAGTTTATGCTGTACTACTGTGGAGAGATGGGAATATTGCAGATGTTAGCACCCAGGCACAACTTGGCTACACCCCTTGGGAACCTCCCACAGTGTGTCACCGCTCTGTGCATGGCAAGCAGTACTCTGGCTCTCCACAGGCTCCGGAGGTCCCTTTAACAGAGGGTTCCACTGACTCCAGCTCTTTCTTTCCCCATTTTCTCTGAGGAGACAGACAGATCCTATACTCTCTTTTTTCTTTCCCTTTCTCTCTCTTTTCTATCCCCTCTCTCCCTCCCCTCCTATAAAACCACAAAACTTCATGAAACTGCTTCCACATTGGAATATGGAATATGGAATTTGGAGTAATGTTCCCAGGCCATTGCCTCAAAGTAGCTCCAGAATAAACTCTCTTATTCCCTTCAAGAGCAGAGTTATGATTTTTTTTCGTTGACACATGTAAGGTACTCGTTTGGAACCATACAACCAGTTGATCCAGATTTAACACAATTAATCTGGATTGAGCAACTTTATCTTAAGTTTCTACATTGCTTCATAAACTTGGATTGCATCTGACTCAGTCAGAGTGCTAGAATGGAGGCTGGATCCCAGCTCCAAAGTTCCTGATTCAATATTTTGAAGTTTAATACCATTCTATCTAAAATGCCAGAAAATTTGCCTTATGGCATTTTTAGGTAATTTCGGCTGCAATCTATCAGGATTCTACACTTTGAGCAGTTTTATATTGCATTAAGATGTTTCTCAATGACGTACTGACATGTCTCCTAAGTAGACTAGAGATAGGCTCTTTGAAGGCAGAGACATATATTATTTTACATTTTAATGTCCCTTAACCAATGTTTGTAAGTAACATGAACTTGTTTGTTCAAGGCATGGATGAGTTAATCTCCAGAATCACTCTTAAAATGCAAAGGACCCTAGGAGTAATATTTATTGACAGTGCCATGCTGTAAGTAATTTGCTTAGTGTATTCATTCATGACTATTAGGTAGGTAGCTAGATGTTGTCATATTTGGAACATATTGGGGGGAATTTGAAGTGGGATTCCCCTCTCACTGACAATAGCACTGAAAACTAAGAAATGTAGCAACAATGATTTAATTCCTGGCCAGAGGAATAAGATTTAACCTACTTTGGTCTTGAGAGCAAAGTGACCACAAACTGCCTGGAAAGTCATTTATGATTAACTAAATTTTGGTCGGCAAGCCCTAAACCTTATATGATTAATATTTTGTAGACAGCTATTTTGGCTACATTTCTGTTGTTGTTACATATATATATATATATATATATATATATATATATATATATACATACATACATACATACCAAGGCAACTTAGCAGGAGAAAATGTATTTCTTCTTTAAATTTACAACCCTTTATTGAAGGAAGTGATTGTACAAACTAAAAGGCAAAACCATGCAGGAATATGGTTATTGGTTCTCTTCCTCCCTTTGGTATACTACGTGGATTCCTAAGGTTTCTAATACGTGTTCCTTATACAGGTGAGGCCACATACCTAGGGAATGGCATTGCCCACATTGGGTTGGGGTTCCATATTAATTAACAGTTAAGACAATCCCTCACAGACTTGTTCACTTGATAAAGACAATTACTCAGCTGTGATTCCTTTTTCAGGTGATTCTAGGATGTAGGAAATTGACAGTTAATTAGGATAGTCATTTTTTATGAAATATATTTTGTTGCTTTCTTCTGCATAACAATCAATTCGAATGAGCCCATCCATCATCTGCTTGGGGCAAGTCTAGCTAAGAAGTGCTGTCTGTTTGTTTTACAGATTTCTGACAAAGTACAAATCATATGTAAAATGTAGATCAAGACAATGGTCACTCTGGCCATTATCCACTCTCACTATTTAGAATGCACCCTACTCTAAAATAAATCCTGTCTTTTATATTGTGCTCCGTGGTGTCATTGCAGAAGTCACCAGGAAAAGGAAATCCAGGGTACTGAAGACTGGGCATCTGATGACATAACAAAACAAATTAGCTATCTAAAAAGTACAGTGGATTTTAAGACAGGTATTTCTTATGGAATTGTGAGGAATTGCTGGGAAAAGGGTAAGTGATATTTTTGCCAGTGAGAAATCCCAGGTGTAATACTGAAATCAGGATCTGGATGGGAAATTCCATGCTAATTTAAGTTTGGGTGGTAAGGAATCTAAAAAGCAAGAGGGAAAGAGAGAGAAAGTTGTTCCTTTGCTTAGCTCCATCATGTGAAGAAATTTAAGGACTACTTTGACTACTTTGTTGTATGATATTTTGATTGCATTCTGATGCTCCCAAGGCTGCCAATAAAAATTTGCTTTCAATCACAGGGCCGAGCTAGCTACTGGCTGATCAAAATAAACCATAGAGATTTTGCAGGACTGAGCACATATGGAAAGATAGGAAGTAGTAGGGCTGGGCTTAGAGAGGGTCTTTGCCTTTCAGGATGGAGGAACTAAAGGGAGAAAATGTCACTGGTAGCTTCTCCGCTGCTTCTTTAATAATTCAGGTTCTTACCCGAGTTTTTGTTGATAAAGAATAATTAGCTAAGCACATCACAAAGCTTTATAAAGCAGTAGACTGGTTGACAAACTATGCACCAGTGCTGTAGGACATTGGATAAGAACAGAGTTTATTTTCTCACCAGTTCAAGATTACTATGTTTAAGATTACTATGAAACTCAAGTGGCTTAACACACGCCAATCTTCACACTAGCAAATGTCTCATGCTTACAAATGTTAGTTTGATACTTTCTGTAACACTCTTAATTCATGCCATCAACAAACAGCAGACTTTCCATTATGGTAGTGTTGGGGTTGTGAAGATAACACTTCAAAGTGTGAAGCGTGGACATGCTGACATGTTACACTAAAGGAATATCTCACTCAGTCTTAAGGACTGACTTTGGAACCCTTTTTCGACACTATCCTCCTTCTCCTAATGTAGGTTGGAATTTTCTCCAGACAGTCCTTTATCTGCTGAAAAAAAATGAGCCAACCGACTACCATTGACCAAGGAAGAATATGTATATACCACAGAGGAATAAACTGAAAATGGAACTCTACAATTAGAGCCCAAAGGAAATTTGTTTCAGGTCATTTCCATAGTAATCACTGATAACTTTTACAAAATTCCAACTATTCCTTACTTGCCCTCCAGTGAAAAGCACATTTAAACATCAATCATCTTAATACACAGAGTTCTTTTCTTGTTTTTGTTTTTGTTGTTGTTTTATGCATATAACTCTTGTGGTGTGTGCACAGTGTTGAATTTATTGAATTTATTTTCTGTTTGTCTTTTTAATCTGTCCATTGTCTGTTTGTTTCAACAAAGTAACATTAAGCTTTCAGTAAAATTTAAGCCTCCTTACAGTGGGAAATGGCCCATAAAAAGAACTAATTGTAAATAGTTCTTAACATATGGAGGTGTTTCAAACTCTTTTGATACTTGTTTGAGTTTTCTTAATTCAAAGTTATACCATATATATTCAATGTATTTCTTCAACTATTAGAATTTCCATCATTGCTATGTATTAGGTATCAGAGAAATTTTCTTTGGTTCATCTGACTGTATCACCAAGGTGAATAATACTTAAAATATGAGACATGTAGCATTTTCCCCTAGAGTGTATTTTTAGAGTACTCTAGGAAAGAGCACATCTTCTCTGCTTTTAAAAGGGAGTTGATAAAGCATGGGCTGTGTGGAATGTTTGGAAAAGTCATATGTTGCTAGGGTTCAGCATTTCAACACCCACTTCATTGCTTCTTTTCATTAGATGTTGCTGCTTCACTGAATTACAGATAATAGGACTGACATATTCCAATTTACTCATATTAAGTAAACTAAAAATTTTGTTATTATCATCCTATAGAAAGTTTTCACATTTTAGAAATCATCTATTCATCATGTGTTTTAAGCTCATTTGATGCAATCTCTAACTTAAAACAAATACAATCAAACAAACAAATAAAAAAACAAAAATACCCTTCCTTTTGACTCTATCACAGCTCACTCTTCCCTCCTCTCCGCCACTGGTTTGGGCAGGAGGGAGGTAAGGTAGAAATGAAGGAGGGCTTTTATATCCTCTACAGCTCACGGATCAGACTTGTTTCCAACATGGTTTACTAGATGTACCCCTTTGTGCTTTTATGTTTTTTTTTTTTTTTTAACATTTTCCTAAGAACATTGCTAAGATTTATAACCAAGTTTAAACAAAAGCATCTTTTGTTTAATAACTTTAGTTCTCTGAAAACAAAAAAGAGAGGAAAAAGAAAATTAAAGAATGAACCAAACTGACAATAACAATCAAAGTAAGCTGTATAAAACATTTGCTGCATTCTACCCAATTATGCAGATAATATTCGCCATGCATATATTATCTCATTTTCCTCGAGAGCATCTCCTTCCCTCTGGCTGCTGTGGTCCCTGTTTTCTTGTTGTACACTGCGGACCGTTTCTGAGAACAGGGCTGGGAGGTAATCTCTGAGCATTGTGGAGCATCTCAATCATTGTTGCTACAGCAGTGCTTGGTGCATCCCTGTAGTCACACCTTCATTAAGAATTCTTGTGTGCACCTTCCCCGTTGTAAATGATTAAAAACCCTCTGTGTGCCTTTATATTTTTAATGGTACTTGCTGAAAAACCCTGCAGTCTTATGAAATGTCATTTATCATGAGATCCCAGTTTTTGCATAGACATATAAACATGTGTTAGAATTTGATAATAGACATTGAAAATCTTACCTTTTAACAATTAGCTATAACATAGCATAGATTAAGAGCAATGGATAATTTATTGAATATCAATGAAATAATTACATCTCAAAAAAAAAAAACAGAATCCAAAATATGCCAACAAAATTCTCAAGAGATTTTTCCATTTTCTTCAATAATAGCAGGCATCTGTTACTGGTTCTCTGCCCTCCCTAAGGCCCAATAGAACTGTGGTGTATGATACAACCTTATTTGTCATGCAGATGCCCTGCATGGTGAGCCTTTTCTTATGAACACACACACACACACACACACACACACACACACACACACACACACACACCCCAAAACAGAATGAGGTAACAGAATATACAAAAGATTCCATGGAGGAAGAAAGAATGTATCTGTGGTGGTCAGACTAAGATTGGTCCCTCTAGGGTCATGTGTTTGAAAGTTTAGGAAGGATTCAGAGGCGTGACCTTGTTAAAGAGGGTGTGGTCAGTTGGCATTGGGCTTTGTGCTTTTAAAAGTCCATGCCAAGCCCTGTGTAGCTTTCCACCTGCTTCTTTCTTGAGGATCAGATATAAACTCTCAGCTACTGTTCCAGGAACATGTCTGCCTGTCTACAAAAAGACTAGTAATTAAACTTAAATTGATACACTAATGCAGGAAGTAACAATTACTGTACTGATGACCTATATTTCCTGATATGTTAATATGGGTGGACTTAAGAAGGGAAATGTAGTGAACGCAACATTCTCTAAATATACAAATCAAGGCATCTTCCATTGTGCCGAATAGCAATAAACAGAGTTATGAATGAAAAGACCTCAAACAGTTAGTTTTTTATTACAGAAAATGTACTTTGGAAAAGGATATTTTAAATCACTCCAGTCTACAAATTACAGTGTACAAAAAGCTTGGTGACTATTGTAATTTCCTATCATGTGTTCTCTAGCTAACATAATACATTGCTACTCAAGGGTATTGGGTTGGATTGAAAATCTTTATCGTCCCAATATAGTCCCCATTGCTGTATGAAAAGTTCCCCAAGGCATTGCCTGGCATAAGCACTTCTGAAACATGAGTATTGACTCGGATATGCTTCATTTTACCCTTCCCAGGTGAGGTTTCTTTTCATTGGAGGATTAAAGCAAAAAGCAGGAAAAATTTAATGGGGTTTCAAGGCATCAGCAGATAAAGGAGAATTTTGAGGAGGTTCTTAATATTTTAGCAGCTAGTAATTTCATTTGAAAGTAGTGCAAAATCCCTTAATTGCAGTGATGAGAAAAAACTTTTACATTTCTGTGAACTTTATTCAAGGTCAATTTTTAATATGTATCTAATATTCATTTATTAGGCACTCACTATTCCAAGTTAAAACTTTTTACTTCAATTATTGAACTAATTAAGCAACACACACACACACATACACACACACATACACACACACATACACACACACACACACACACACACACACACACACACACACACACACACACGGGAGAGAGAGAAGGGGGACATGGCAGAGAAATCAGAAACAAAGCTTGAATTTCACCTCCTCAGTAGTCATTCTTTTACATGTACACATTAAGTTGTCAGCATTTTGTAGTTTCTTCTTTGCATTTCTTTACTCTAGTAGTGACTGCGTCTACTGCAGCTTACTTAAAAGAATCTTTTTGTCCATAAAAGAGCTTTCTCTATTGAATGAATCAGAAGACAAAACCAAGGCACTTTAAAAATATATCTCTATCATTTCTTTCCCAGCTTCTTGCACCAGACCTTGAGTTTAATCTAGTTCAGAATCAATCAACTGAACTCAGAAATAGAATGAAAGACTTCTCAGAGGAAAGTGAGAATGCGGGGAAATGTATATTTTAAACTTACCTATTGTCCCTAGTATTTCAGGTGGAGTTTATCACTGTTTCACATGGGATTGGGGCACACGGCGAAGCGCTTGAAAGGCAGATGCTGGGGTCAAGCAGCCACCATTGTCACATAAATTGCAAGGTGGGCTGAGAGTCATCAGATGAAACAGTCAAAGAAGGAGGCAAAAAAAAAAAAAAAAAAAAAAAAAAGTGGCTATTTTATAAAAGTAAAATATCATGTATGTTTCCTGCATTTTTATGGTGAATATAACACTAGTTGGAAGAAAATCTGAACTGGCTTTGGAACAGCAGTCTTTTTATAATTTTACAACACAGAGGACCATGGTGAAATAAGACAGGCATGTTGTCACTGCTTTCTTTAGGGACACCCATGGAGTCTCATTCATACAGGTACACAGAGAATTCTTTAGAAATGATGCATAGGATTAAATTTGGGAAAATTCATTTTATTAAGAATGATGTGACTATGGGTTCTCAAGCTTAGTGCTTTATTGCAGCTCAGAGAATGACTTCACAAAGTGTAACCCATTGTCATGCTGAGCATTTTGCACTGAAGGACAGGGTAAGGGGCTCAGGCGGGAGCAGCTTATTTTTGACCTTCTGTCCCATTTCCCACTTCCCTTTCTTCCCCCAGGCAGATCACTGAAGTAAGAACCTGACCTTTCCTAGGTGAGCAGTAGAAACTGCAACCCCCATCCCACCCCCAAAGACAGCTATATCATTTATAAATACTACCGTAACCTCCCCCTGCCTTTCCTTGTAAGTGCTGGTCATAAAAAAAACTTCCCTGACCTGCCTTGGCTGATAGATCAGAAGACTCACTCCAGAATGGGTTCTGCTCCTTATGTAGGAAGCAGGAAACCCATGTAGAGACCATGCAGAACCCTAATAGTCAGGCTTGCTGTGTCCCTTTCTTCTGATATCGTTATAATGTACTCTTTTACTCACTTGTATTTCAACATGGCTCGCTATTCTTCACCAGTGTTAAGAATAAAATGCACAGATTTCCTTGGGTCGTTGAGTCCTATGAAAGTTTCCATGCCATGTGAAACTCTGGTTATATACATGTGCTGCGTTTTCTCTCTCATTAAGCTGTCTTTTGTTGTAGCAGCCTGGGCAAGAATAGGTACCATACTTTTCTACTCCTCTAGTTCCTTACCTTTAACGTTGCTATTTCTAATGGAGACTAGGAGTCAAGACTGCAACATAGTAAATATGCCCAGTATTACTGTATCCTGCAACATGGAAAATGAGTATAATCTAGGAGAGATTTAAAAGCATTCTTAGGAGACTCAGTCTAACTGTTTACTCAGTATATCTGTAAAGGCTTTGGGCTAGTGATGTATGTGTATGAGTTGTGTCAGGATGATCGGTTAGCTTATAGACCATAATGTTTTCGGTAACCACAATAACACAGAGGAAGACTTCCTGAGAGTAAAGGAAGATTGATTGAAGTCACATATTACCATTAACTCAAGTGAAGCAGAACTCATTTTCATTGCTTCTGTCTTCTGACTGGCCGTTCTTAATTTTTCTCTCTTTTGTTAACTTCATTTTTAAGAGTGCCCTGAAAATATTGGTTATTGATTTTACAGTTGTCATAAAGTTGATAAATGCTCAGAGTTTCTGCCCTAGGACAACCTTTTAAATTAAAATTACAGACAGATTAAAAGTTGCTGTAAGAAAGTAGTACTGCCCTTGAATGCTTGTTTTTATTATATACATTCACTCCATATTACTTTCTTATTTCTACCAAAGCTTTTAAACTTATCCATTAGTTATTTTTTTTTTAACTTAAATTATATGTCTGCTACATACTAGGTATTATGGTTTGGGTATATATGGCTAATTCTATTTTCAAAGACTTTTTATTTTTCAGGGAAACTAGCTGAGGCCCAGATGGTGATATGTTCATAGATGTTCTGGTTCAGGCTTGCATAAAATATAATATGGAACTTGAGAAGCTCAATGTGTTCCCCCCCAGGAAAATGAAATATCTAAGTTGAATCCTAATTCACACATTCACATTGGAATTAGGGTGACAGAAGAGGTTGTTCCAGATATAATAAACTGCAAATCCAAAGCATAAAACATAGACCCTATGAGCCATGGTATTGTTGCTTTCTCCAAATCCACTCCAAGAAACTGTTGAATAGCACTTTATAAGGTGTAGTTGAAGAAAGATTTAAACATCAATGAAAGAGAACATTTCCAAAGATGTCTCTAAGTCGTGTGAGCAGAATCATTTCACTGATCTAATGCATAGATAGCTTCTCAAAGTTATTTGTCTTTATCATTACCATGCTTCTCTTCTTGCTGTTTGTGATGTTCAATTTTTATGTCAATTTAGCAATAGTAAGTCTATGCTCCTCTTATATCAAGGAGGCAGAATATCACAGAGCTGAAGAAGGTAGAGACCTAAGATAGTTAATTTAAATATCATAAGAACTTTGAAAATGAATAATAATGACATTTTGGACTTCCTTTATAGCACATAGTTTCTCTATAATTAGCTTCTAGATATTTATTGGAAAATAGTGTAAGCAATAATGATTTCATGCTATTGTCTGGATAAAATGAGAGCTTCATCTATAGAGATTGTTTCGACTTCCAACAAGGTTCCCAATTGAAGAAATACTTGCAAAACGTACACATTTTCTGATTAACTTTACAATGTTTGACTAATCTTGTTGTAATAATAAATACAACAAATTGGACATAACCAATAGAGTATCTTAAAAATAAAGCCAGCATTAATCCAAGTAAGGGAGATAATTCAGAATTAAAAATACGCTTCATGTTTCATATTCTTATGAAATACATTTTCTATGCTTCAGTTTACAGTTTTATGGATATTTTCCCAATTAAACAGAAACCTCCATGCTGATCTATAACAGTTTACTTTCCCACATCTCATTGAATCATAAAAAGGGATATAGTAATGAGCAATCAGAAAGAACCTTGCCCTGGTAGTGATTTCTGAGTAATTGGCCATGCTCTAAGTGGATAGAAATCTCTTTTCTTGTATATAATACACGCTTTGGAATCCTGATAGATCAATTTGATTGGGTCATGTGAATAGTCTGGGGAATAATATTTCATAAATTCATTTTTCCTTGTACTAATTAAACAAACTCTCAGAAACTGGCATCTAATGTCACAAGGATCTGAATCAACTTGTTACATTTTCTTTCTTATCTCCATAATGATTGTGTGAAGCAGGTATGTTTATTATTATCATGTTATAAATGGGCAAATTGAAGCTTATAATTAAAATCCTAAAGCTAATAATAGTTGAAAAGAAATTTACACTGTACTTTAAAATCCTAAATAAAATATTCTTAATAGTTGTACTATAATAACATATATATTTTTTTAACATTTTACATTACATTCACATAATTTTTGTGTTGAGAAAAAAACATGTAAAAGTAGCTAGATTAATGTTTGTTCACTTACATATCTTAGCAAAAATTGAAACTATTTCTAGAGGTGCTGAACAAAGTGCTGACATTCCTCCTAATGTTCCTTGATTCTAACAGTTGTAGTTTCTCAACTGGGTTTTTTTTTTTTTTTTTTTTTTTTTTTTAGCAAATACTGTAATTAGTTGGGCCTGAATTAAACTGAATACTTTGCATTTGACTTTGAGGAAAGGTGAGTGCACACATTGTAAAAACCTCCAATTAAATTTGCAAGGTAAACTAATCCTTTTTTGTTAGATGTCTGTGTTGAACAGAAAGCCCAAAACGGGCTCATGCTATTGTTCTTGGGGATAGCCTTTCCTACCGTGTGACAGATTAAAGATCCATGGTAGCAAGAAGTCTGGAGAAGCACCTCTTGTCTCACCTAGTGTAGCTGCAGTATTTAGGAAGGTCTGACATCTGTATGTGATTCAGGGAATTTGGATCAAAGAGATTCTTCCACGATCTGACTCTGCTTTGCACTCCCAAGTGCACATTGTTCTTGCAAATCTATTTTTCATTTTCACCATCTGAAAGAAATGCTGTTCTTTAACTAGAGGCACTAAAACATGGAGGCAGAATCAATAAGCCATAAATTAGCAATTCAAAGAACCTGTAAGTGTGAGCTGGATAGGATACCTATTTAGGACATGGCATTATTACAAGTGGTCAGTGGTTGTGTTCATAGATTTGTTGTCATCACAACTCAGGTTATGAAAAGTAAACATATCCATTAAAATAGTTAATGGATAAACCTCTGGATGTCTTACACAGATATTTCATTTAATAATGATTGCAATTTGGTCTTTGAGATACAGAGTTCAAGTAAAATTTCTATTATTTATTGCAGATAGTATATGGCTGCCTGCCAAATGGTTCTAAACCACTGAATGACATCTAAGAGACTAAAATGGACTAAAATGAATGAGTTATACATGAAAGAAATCAAATGACGGAGTAGGAGAGGCAAGCCATTAGCAGAAATAGTTTTGGGTATTTAGATAGCATTTTGCTTATAAAATGCTGTGCAATCAGTTTTATTTTATTTTTACAGGCTTTCATCAGCAATGTCAATCCTATAATATTGTTCTCTCTGACATTAAGTGGAATATTTTGCTTACTATATGGGAGGATCTATAGTCATATATTTCATCAGGACCATTGCTCCCCAATAGTGACATGGAGACTTATGAAGTATGAAAGCTTGACCTTAGCTTAAGCTTGTGTATAACCAACTGTTAGAATTTAAATTAGTCCATGTCTATTAGTTTTCTTTCTGCCTGTGGCTTTACCTCATCTCTTTACTACCCATCCTGTTTGCTCTACATCTCCTGGCATCTCTGCCATCTTCTTTCTGCCTGGAAATCCTGCCTAGCTAGCTTTTCAGGTTTTTATTAAACCAATCAGAGTGACCACATATTCACAGAATACAAAAGGATCATCCTACAACATTTCCCTTCTTTTGTCCAAAAAAAAAAAAAAAAACCACCACCACCACCACCACCAAAAAACCCAGAAAGGTTCTAACTCTAACATAGCAAAAGTATATACAATAAGACCAATTATCTGGTATTGTCTAAATAGAAAGGAAAGGTAGTAACTTCAGCAAATGAAATTATCAGTGTGTGAAAGGTATTTCTGTGATTGGTGTAGTAAAAGCTGTACAGATAATAGCAGGAGGTTAGGTGGGATTTCCAGGCAGGGAGAGAAAACTCTGGGTAGAACAAGAGACCAGTAGATTCAGAGCAAGCAGGATGGGCAGTACGGAAGATGATGTAATAAAGCCATGAGACAGAAAGTAAATGAATAGAAATCGGTTAATTTAAATTATAGAAGTGAGTTAGAAATAAGCCTAAGCTGAGCCGAGCTTTCATAATTAATAGAAGTCTCCATGTCATTGTTTGTGAGCTGGTGGCCCAAAGAAAACCCCAACTACAAGGATCTTGCTGACATCAAACTGCCTTTAAAAATGAGACTTGGCAAGATTCTGAAAGTTCACACTAACGAAATTAGACATAGACATGACCTCCCATCCTGAGAAACCTAAACAGATGCTAAAGAAATTTCCCTTCCATTATTGAAGATCTTTAGGCAAGTGTTCTTCCTACTTTTAAAAGTTAATGAAATGAAACTCACACTTTCCCCATTTTACAGATTAATACTATTTAGTACACTAATAAAATGAATGTCATAGGTTGAGGCAACACAGTTTCAATTTCCACTTGTGAATTCCTTTTTCCTCCCAAGAAAAACATTTCCATACCATCTTTGCATTTTATTGTTGTGAAGAGACACCATGAACATGGCAACTCTTATAAAGGAAAACATTTAATTGGAGTTGGCTTATAGTTCAGAGATTTAACCCAGTATCTCCACGGTGGAAGCATGATGGTACATAGGCAAACTTGGTGCTGGAGAAGGAGCTTGAGAGTCTGTATTGATATCTGCAAGTGGCAGGAACATAGACACTGGGTCTGGACTGAGCTTTGGAAACCTCAAAGCCTTCTCCCAGTTACTCACTTCTTCTGGTAAGGTCATAACTCTTTTGGCCTATCTCTAGGTTAAGGGAGTATCCCTCCATGGGGGATGTATCCCCAAAGTCCTTTTGTGCACAAGGAATACATCCTGGCTCCACTGTCTGAGGTTCCTTAGACTGCTCAGTCCTTCTGGCTGAGACCCATATTCAGAGGGGCCTGAGTCAGTCCCATGCTGGCTTCCCAGCTATCAGTCTGGGTGGCCCGTTAGCTCCTCCTTGTTCAGGTAAGCCATCTCTATGTGTTTATATAGCCAGGTCTTGTCCTCCTTCTCTGCATCTGGATTCTAGTCTGGCTCAGTGTTTAGTTGTGGGTGTTTGCTTGTTTCCATCAGCTACTAGATGAGGGCTCTATGATGGTGGATAAGTTGTCGATCTCATTATCAGGGAAGGACATTTATGGTAGTCTTTCCACTGTTGCTCAAATTGTTAGTTGGGGTCAGTGTTGTAGGTCTCTGGACTTTCTTAAATAAGACCAAATCTTCCATATATTTATTTGGGAGCTGGATGGTGGACTCCCAAAGAGTTAAAAAAAAGACCAACCAACCAACCAACCAACCAAACAAACAAACAAACAAAAAACCCTCCAAAACTAACTATGCACAACTACTCCAACAAGGCCAGATAGCCTAATAGTGCCACTCTGTAGGACCCTATGGGGGTCATTTTTATAAGCCACTCTAATTCTACTCAAGTTTTTGCACAGTCTGCACAAACAGAAAGAACACTTCAATGTTTTATATACTACATCACTTAGTTATTGTAGAATATATGAAAGCTTGAGCAATTAATGTCTTATATGAATTAGATATACCTTACAAATATTCACAAATTTAACAGATATGCTTTTGAATGAATTTGGGAGTCATTTTCACTTCTACTTACATGTCCATTTTGAAATAGTCTATGTCATGTGTCAATAGTATCCCGAATAAACTCTATTATAAGTTGCTGGAAACAGAGCTGAGCAAGGCAGAAAAATGTTCATCCACATCTGTACTGGATATGTTTAGGTACTTCTTTGGGCCTTGATTGGAGAGCTGAGTTCTGTTGATATAAAATATATATGACCTGCAGTCCTAAAACAATACATATCTGGACTTCTATGAAAAACCAAAACCAAAACCAAAATGATGTACTGGCTTCTACTTATATGATGCACACAGGGAAAACTGATCATTTATAATAAAAATGTATGAGATTTTGTATATAAACGTACAGGAAACCATGTGGGCAGCACTTGCTGGATTTAAATTACACACCAGAGAATATGTTTTGTACTTGCACGTACAAACATTAAAATTCAAGATTAGAAAATATCCTATCAAAAGTTTCTCATATTCAAACTTTTTATTGATGTGTTTCCCAGCACTCTAGAAAGCTGCCAACAGTCCAACATAGGAAGGAGAGAAGTATTAACTCAGTAGAGATGGATTCAATTCCATTTCAATTATACATGGAGGCTAGCCTTTGCATTTGCACATAAGCCAACCCAAGGTATTTAAAGTGAGACATGTATTACTCTCCCCAGTATTCATTTATCAAACAAGTTCTAGCAATCAAAGAGGATTAAGGGAGGAAAATTCTTTTGCTGTATGCAGCGTTAGTACCAGCTAAGGAAAAGGCTAGCAATGCTATAATTTCTGGCTTCGAAAATTACGTAGCTACCAAATAGTTTTTTAAACTTATCATTGCATAGATATGCTATACATTTCTAGGGTAGCATATTCATAGTGTCCCTAAAGCACTACAAGAAACTAAAATGTTCTGAGTTAAAACAACAACCATGAATGAACAGTTCTAGCCAGAAGATTGTAACCTGCCTTGTTCATTGATTTTTTTTTTTTTTTACTTGTTTGGTAGAAATATAAAGATTAAGCATTAATTTTGTTTTACATTTTTGTTGTTGATTTAAAGAAAATCTCTATTAACTTGAAAGCTACATTGTGGGCAGGGAGTATTTTAAAATATACAATTTGCAAATAACAGCTCAAGACTAATTCTTTGGTCACTGTTTAGGAAACAGATGTGCTAAATTCCCCAGTTTGTACCACCCATTTCAAACGCTTTGTAGATTAATTCATAGCCAAGGGAAAGGTTTTCTAAACATTAAAACTGTTAATTAAACATTATTGCAAAATGCTGTAAATAACATTGCCTTGTATGCTCAATGAGCATAAAAATTAATTTTCCAAAATGGTAAAAAAAGTTTATGATTCATATGTTATAGATGCATGTATTGTAACATTCTTTTATTCAAAAATTTGCTCGTCTACCCTTATCTTAATCCCATCTTTTTACTATGAAAAACATGACTTTTGATTTGCATTTACTCAGATTTTATCAGATTTTTTTTCTTCTGAATGAAATGTCTTAGACTTAGTATCATAGAACTAATAAGGGCACCAAATACAGTCAAATGTGATGCACTGCGAGGTGGGATGCTGTCTCTCTACAAAATGTCATTCATGGATTGTCAGTTTGAAAAGTTGTTCAAACCAGTATAATAGTAATGGTAAAATTTTCTTATATACATTAAAAATCAAGAAACACCTACAGAACATAAGAGAACAAACATCCCCAAACTTGCTATTTCAAAGAATATTTGTTTTGATTGTTAACTGTAAGTAATTTCATTCTCTTGGTTTTATTTTTCTTTTCTGTTTTCATTAGTTTCTGCTTTATTTAAGAATTAAAACAGTACACTCACCTGCTCATTGTGTCTCCTGATACAGTGTAAAACCATGAGCCCAGGCATCAGTTTGCTTTGCCCCCATTGTATCTCAGGATTTGGGAAGCCACTTGACACAGTGCCAGTTCAATCAGTCTTGTGAAAGAAAGGCAGGCAGGAAGGAAAAACATTACTAAGGGAAATTAATCTGAATTAAAACAATGCCTACAGAATGAAGCATATTAGGGATATTAGTAAAGTGTTAAGGTCACTAACTCTTTGTTCTTTTTTTCTTCCACCAAAAATTATTATTTTCCATAAACAGTAAGGTTGACTGAGAACAGAGAAAGCTGAAAGCTAAAATTCAGTTCACATTTCACTTGCCAAATCCCGAACCCTCATGTCTTCTAGAGTGAAACCCTGTTGGCCAAATGGAGACTTTGAATGTGTACAGGACTGATGCTCCAAAAAAAAAAAAAAAAAAAAAAAAAAAAAAAAAATTTGCATGTTAACCCTGACAGGTTGGCTTAGACTTAGTTTTCTCTTATAGCAATTTGAAATTCTTCATTTAAAACATTATTTTGGGTCTTTGAAGAAGACATACTCTATTATTTCTTGCTGAAGATTATCTGCCAGATTGTAAGACCCGGTTAATGCAGGTTTGATGCATTCTTAGAATATGGGCATTTTTTTCTGAGACAGAGACCAAACTTGTATCAGAATGGATGTTTGGTCCTGATCCTTTAGTCCCCCCCGGTCACCTCATTTTTCACTATAGCTTTATCATAGGCAGAAGAATTTCTCTGCTGTCTGAGTTAGAACTTAAAATATGACTTGCTTTATCCAATGGTATACTGTTGGAGGTGATATTGTATTTTAAAATGACAGAATTAAAGATAAATTTCATATGCTTATCTCAATATATGCAGAAGAAGTACTTGACAAAATTTAACAGGATACAGGGAATTCTGAGGAATGAAGTTTTTTTTTTTTTTTTTCATTACTCTGGAAGTACCAGAAAATATAACTACGAAGAAAATTGAGAAGCCATCCCTTCAGAGTGTGAGAGAATATCTGTTTACATCCCCCAAAGACTCCAATATCTAAAATAAAAATTTCAAAAGCAATACTAAATTAATGCAGCTAAAAACTGTGGCAAGGATCTGATTTGAAACCTTCAAAGAGAAGACAATCAGACAACAGGTGTATCAAAAGATTTACAATGTCACCGATTATCAGGAAAAATGCAAGTTCAAAACCATAGTGCGATACCACAGCATAGCCATCAGACTGTTGTTAGTAGAAAGGTAGACAAGAAAGTTAGATATTCTTATGAATGTAAAGAAAAAGGGTCCTTGTGCTCTGTTAGTGGTGATGTAAGTTATCATAGACATTATGCAAAACATTGTGAATAAAAAAATGGACCATGTGATCCAACAATTCTATTCCTGACCAATATAGGAACTATTTCATAATCTATGTTCATTCTGTCACATCATTATTCCCAATAGCTAGGGTGTGGAATCAGTCGGAATATTGGTCAGGTGATACTTTAGCACAAATATTATATACACTCAGAGGAATGGTATTCATTCAGAAATTGTGTCTCCTAGAAATGACAGGGAAGGTTTACTCATGATGTCTCAACAATATGGCCGCCTACACAAGATCTATACAAGTAAAACACTAATAGACAAGCTAACATGGAAGTAGGAAATCTCACAGGACTCTGTCCCTAAACAAAGTATCACATGCAACTAAAGAATGCCAAGAGAGGGGAAATAGTCTTCCCAAGGGGTTAGGATAACCAAATTGTGTCAACCCAAATCACATACATACATAAACAACATTAAAACACTAAATGGACTGAGAAAGTTGTGTTTAGGTATTTATTTGTTGTTTTCATTTGTTTTGGTTTGGTTTTGGTTTTTTTTGAGAAGGGTTTCTCTGTCTTGCTTTGGAACCTGTCCTGGAACTTGCTCTGTAGACCAGGCAGGCTGGCCTGGAACTCACAGAGATCCACCTGCCTCTGCCTCCTGAGTGCTGGGATTAAAGGCATGAATATATTTATTTGTATACATACACATGGGTATATTTAACAACAACAATTAAAGAAAAGGAGGTCATGAATTTGAGGAGTGAGGTAGATGGGAGAGGATTATGAGGAGTTGGATGCAAGAAAGGAAAGGAAAGAATTGTTGTACTTACATTTTAATATTTTAAAATTGCAGAATTGCAGGTAAAATTGTCATCTATTCGTCATTGTTTTTCAGTTATTGTAGAGAAATAAGTTCTTAATATACATCATGTGACTATATTTGTGTTGCATGGTATGTTTGAAACAAAATAGAAACTATGAGAAGTAGTAAATATTTTAAGTGCTATGACAGCTACAATCATTTTATGATAGATGCAATACATCAAAACATACAATGTAGTACTTGGAACAAATGTAACTATACAGTCATGGTAATGCTTGTCAGTTACATACCAACAAAGTTGGGGAAAAACTGTATGTATTTTTGCTTGTCTTTTGGTATCTCTGGTGGCAGGTAAACAAAAATGCACCAGAGGACATGTGAATGATAGCTATTCCTGTGGCATGGTAAATCTCAGAAGCCACTGTGGGGGGGGGGGTCAAGGGTTGAGACAGCTCTCTGTTAACCATGCTCAGATAATTTGTACAACACAGAAGGACCAAACCTTTTCCAATCCTGACATTATGCTAGTTTTGCAAGATTCAGGAGCAATGGAAAAAACCAAAAAACAAAACAGCTCTTTCTTTGGTGAAGTGCAAGGTACCTACCCAACAGCAAGGCAGGAGGTTTTTCGGTGTACTACTTTATTTCATTTTATGTATCCATGGCTGCAATTAATTTGTATCAATGCACTTACAATGTAACTCTTGACACATTAGTATTATGCCTGCAGTGGAACAATGGATCAGATGTGGGGGGTAAGGAGGAAGAACTCAGGAGAGGGACAGCTGTGCTTAGGGTGTTAAAAACAAGAAAACAAATGAATAAATGGACAAATAAATAAATAAAATATTATAATTAGTACAAATACAAATTGGAGTAAATGTTATCTGTCTTGTGCCTTTTTTTCTGATATTTCTGTTCTTCATTATCTATGTTGGAATTCTTATATTTACACTAGACTTTTAATCTACTCTAGCAATTATATTTGTTTTGTGTCTCGTTTCTTGTATAAATTAATTGTCACCTCATTGTGATGCCTTTAAAACTGAGATTCCCATGGAAGATGCTTTCATAGAATTAATTTAATTATTCAGAGTCCAATTATCCTGTTCTAGACTATTCACGTTGTTTTTGTTTGCTCTCATCCCTCTGTGTTTGACTATTTTTCAGTCCATTAATGGTCCATTCTGCTTCTCATTTACGCCTCTGGTAAAAGGTATAACTAACAAACTAATTGAGACTTTTGGAAATGATGAAACTTTTGAATTAACTAACGTCTGGATATTCATTTTTACCTCATTACAACAAATAGCTGAATTGCTTGCATTTTATTTAAGAGACAAAAAGACTAAGAAAGGCTGCTAATAGTGCGCTGTTTTAGTTGCATAAATATGTAAGGCCATAAAAATGCCATGGTTTCATGAGACTACATATTGCAATGAATGAAATAACAGCTGCAAACACTTGGACTCATGACTTACTTTGGCCTTCAGGTTCAATGCTACATTTTGCAGTGAAAGTTTCAATTTTACCCTTTTGTTTGTCTGTTGTCCTGCTCTTGCCCTAATGCAAGTGTGGAAGTCCAATGACAAATTCACTAGTTGCTTCTTGCTAGCCACTTTGTTGATTTTGGAACTTGAACTCAGGTAATTTTTTTTTCCACCGACACATGTTGCTCCTCCATGTATTCACTTTTAGTAATCAGGTAAAAATTGCATATCTCAGGCAGAGATTTGGAATACTTACACCTTATTGAATAACTATTCAAATTATTACCTTCAGAATCACCTCTTATTCTTACTTTTTTGCAGTGGTAATACTTAAAATCTACTCTCTTTGGGATTTCCAATAATTTAATACAGTCTAGTTAATTGTTGTCAATCAGATGTATAATAGATTTTTTTCTAATTGAATTCCTTTATCATTGAACCAATATCTCTCTGTAACTCCCAGATTACTCACATTCCTCCACACAAGGCCTCTGATAACTAGATTAGACTTCCTGTTTCTGTGAGCTCTACATTTAGAGTCTATGAATCTTTCTTTCTGTATCTGGCTTATCTAATTTAACACAACGTTGTGAAATATGTCTCTGTCTAAGGGAAAATTGTATTGTGTGCACGTGTGTGTGTGTGTGTGTGTGTGTGTGTGTGTGTGTGTGTGACAGAGAGAGAGAGACAGAGAGAGAGAGAGAGTGTGTGTGTGTGTTTCAGATTTTCTTTAATTTTTGGATAGCGATGGACACAGACTGATCTAACATCTTGACTGTTAATAAATGATGGTTCAGTGAATTTAGGAGAGTACATATTTATAAGGTAATGACTTCATTTTCTTTGGCTATACATATCTAAGATTGGTAACACTGGGTTATCCTTCGGCTCTACTTTAATTTTTTGAGGAATTTTCACACTTTTTATTTAAACAATGGATATTCTGAATGTTCACTGTGGTGATAGTCATCAACTGTCCTAGTACTCTGCCATTCTATGGTGTTGAATTGCCTTTAAGCTACGTTTCCAGCTATGCCCTGGTGACTTCTGCTTCACCAGCTGAGGATGAAGGGTAGTCAGCAAATGAAGGCACTCCACTTCTTTCAGATGTTTTCTATAGCTGCAAGCTTGATTCTTGACCACTAAAGGGGCTAATCCAATTTCTTGCTTTCTTCTTCATTCATAGCACCAGTCACATTGCTTGACTTTGAAGAAACCACTAATAATCTGGTAGCATCCTCTATTTTAGCTTAGCAAGATAGTTCCTTTGATCTATTTGGATTCCAACAGTAGCAAGGGGCTCTTACTATGAGGTCTTACTATCACAGCTTCTCTTAGCCTCTTTCGTTAGAACCACTTTCTAATGCTGTGATGCTTTAATACACTTCCTCATGTTATGATGACCTCCAAACATAAAATTATTTTCATTGCTACTTCACAACTGTAATTTTGCAAATGTTGTGAATTGTAATGTAAATACCTGACATAAGGATATCGGATACACAGCCCCCAAAGGGTTGAGAACCTCTGCCTTAGAGTATTGTTTGCTTCCACCCTTTTCATTAGCCATCACATTATAAGGCTATTACCTGTGACTTACTCCATTATTTCCTTCTAGCGATTTCATCTTCCTCTCATTCTTTAAGCAATTGGCACATGGCATTTTCTCTGCTGGACTAAATTGGTTTCTGTTGGAAGGCTGTACTCTGATGACATGGTGCTAATTGTAGGTGTGAGTCACCCTAGAGCAAAGCCTTTTTTGTCTGTCCTCAGTTTATCTTTGTCATAGAAATTCCTGCCTGAAGGATCATCACGGCAGATTTCCCTCACCACATACTCTGACTACTCGGCGCTCTCTTTTACATCATTTGGACTTAGTACTTGAGGCGTGCTTATTGACTTAGCCACATTAAAATTGTTCATTTGTCCTATTCCCCTCCTCAGACACTGGAATCTAATTGTCAAGCGTTCTGAAACCTCTAAATTGTCTCCCTCCCACATATTGTCATTATTTGCCTCATTTCTATCCCCGGGGAACAATGGAACATCCTCATCCTCATCAGCCACTTGATGAGACTGAACAGTGTCAATGTCCGTCTGACACTCACTGGAGGCCTCTCAGATGGCCGCCAAGTTCACTACAACTTGGGCTGATGTAGGCTTTTGCATTAAGTCCATTAGTTTTAAGTAAGGGGTCTCCTCAGTCCGTTCTGGTCTGGTTCCCTGGTGCCTCCTTGCCTCACAGCATTCTGCCTGTCGCTATTAATGTATGACACAATACAGTATGATAGCTCCTGCAATTAGTGTTGAGAAAGTGGCTCAGAAGCAAAAATATATGCCTTGCTTTGCCATTCTCTTTGCAGCTTGTTTCTTTTCTAGAATGATACCCCCCCTCCCCCAGGATACATGGCCTTTGTGTCCCACCTTTTTTTTTTTTTTTACATGTCAGGTGTAGCATTTTCTATAGGGTTGTCAGTGAGCCAGTGTTCCCCATCACCATGCTATACTTTGGCACTGGCCAGAATGCTTGTACATGAAGACATTCGACCTTCCTATTTTTTTCCTACTAAAATAGCCAGATGCATGATAATGATTTGTGTATCTTAAGCAATTTTCCCACAAAGGCTCAGCTTTCCAGTCCCATCTGTGTCAATTGTCCACTGCTCCTGCTTTTACTTTCAGTGTGCATACACACATTGTAGAAGTCTAAAAAAGAAAGAAATAGTTTTTTTTTTTTTTTTTTTTTTTTTTTTTTTTTTTTGCATGATAAGTTTAAATGCACTGCCCTCGCTTCTCTTTGAAAAGCCAGGAAAGCAACTAACCAGAATGAACTGCAATTAAATGAACCTGAATATCAAATACACACACTTTTGTCTCCAGTTCTCCTCCTGTGTGTATGTTTCTGTCTGTCATCATCTTAATAATTGCTGATGTTCAAACATGCTTTTATGTACGCTTAAGTGTTAATAAAATGTAAGGCAGTTTTGGAAATGAGTATGTACAGAGAAAAAATTATTGTAGCCATAAAAATGTAAATTGAGAATTTTGAACCATTTATTTTAGTCATTTCATGGTCAAGATGTCCGTTTTTCACTGAATTTGGTGAGGTTGACAGCTGAGTATAAATTCATATGTTTTTTAGAAAGTCTAAGAGAATAGCAAAGAAACCCTGTGACAATAATATTACAAAGACTAGAAACTTCAGGCAAAGTAATATTGAAGAATAATTAAAAAAATAAAACTGAGAATTTGCACTATTTGTCAAACTGTTGAGAAAATTCCTTGTATTCACCTGTCCTACCATGTCTTTTCCATTTCATGGTCAGAGGAAGGATCTTAGAGTTACACAGCACCAGTGTAAGGCGGTACCTATGTGTAATGTTTTGCTAGGTACTAAGAGCATCAGGACAAAGTAGCCTGAGCATGAATTCAAGATAACCCAAGAACAGGGCTACACATTTCTATATTTGGTGGCCTTATCTAGATCAAAAGAATGTACTTTGCCTTTACCTTATACCGTTGAGCTGTCTGCATGATTTCCAGAAAGATAATGCTGACTGATCCTGGGGCAGCATGAAACAGCTTCTTACTATGCCTTATGACAGGGCATATTTCTCCTGACAGAATGTTTGTCCCTCTGACATGTAATAATAATGGATTCATAAGGATTCACTTGGTAAAGGCCAAACAGCAGCCTTGAATGTTGATTTAGGAATTTCTATACCAATACCATAAGAAGAAGAAGATCTCATATACAAATAGAAGAATTAATGCACCTCTTACAGCTCACATAGTGACTATTCTTAAAGTAGTCGAAATTTTGTTTTCAAGAAAAATAATATTTACACTGTTTGAGAACAACCCTGAAGGAGACATCTGGAAGGAGTTGGAGGATGGGGTGTAGGGGCTGGGTATGCTAAAAATATTTTGTATTGATCTGTAAAATTGTCAAAGAATAAATAAAAAAAATGTTTAGAATTCTTTTGGTGTGTGTCCTGTCCACTATACAGTCATTGTATTTAGCCATGGGCCCCATAAAGACATTTTTCATTCAAGTGTATCATGCACTTTGATTATTTTGATTCCACAAACCTTTTCTTTTCTTTCCTACTTCTTTCACATACAAGAAAAAAATGCAATATTTGTCTTTTTTGGGTTGAATTCATTTTACACAATAAAATTCTCTTCTGTTACATTAGTTTTCCTATATACAGCATAGTTTTATCATACCTTCTTCATAACTTCATCAATTAATGTGCACCTATGCTGTTTCCATGATTAAGTGATTGCGATTATGGCCTTTTTATTAAGCTCAACCTCCCCCTGGTCCCACCATACTTAAATATGTATTAAAACTTCTTCAGTGATAACCTTCAATTTGCATATAAGAAGAGAACCATTTCATTACTTCTCTAAGTTGAGTGATGACGACATTGAATTCAAGACGTGTATGAGAAACGGTGGTCATGCATACAGGTAATACAGAGAAAACTGAGCTTCTTGGTACTCAAATATGAGAACAGGCGATAACTGTGAAACACATATAATTAAGAGACCACTACAAATCACCAACATAAAAAAGTAGCTATTGTAGCAGCATAGATGACTCTTCAAAATATGACAGTGTTTGAAAAGGCCTAACAGCAGAGGAATAACAGTCGGCTTATAAGGTGTTCGAAATATGAAAAGTGAAACAACGGGATGTTTAGCGTCACAAAGAAATTTGGAGAAACTATAAAGAAAAACAGAAAAGATCCTTAAGGAGACTTGATGTTCTATTTCTTACATTGTGTGGTGGATCCATACAGCTAATAGATGTTGCTCTTATTTTATCCTGCACAATTACTATATATAAGCTTTATGCAAGGTTCCAAAAAAAAAAAAAGTAAAATAAGAAGAAAGATAAAGGAATACACAACAGCATGTAGTTTCTAGAGCCCTACATAAATTTAGCATCCACTTCACAATGATGCACCATGCATAGATAATGTCCAAATTGATGTTTGTTTCATCAAATAAGCAGTGATATTTTCTATGACACAGAAAAGAGATATAGAGGACAGAAATGAGAAAACATCATACATGAATGCATTTAAAAAACTTAGATTTTATTTCTAACTCTGGAGTGTGCCTTGGTCTGACCTCTAAATATCTTCCTTGTTCTCCTATGGATATGGTGCACTAAAGAATGTCTGTCAAATACAACCAAGTGAGAAATTCAGTGATTTACCTATAAATATTGAGTATTTCTCACCAAAGCTTCCTAGGTGTGGATAAGTAAAGGCTTAAGGTTAAAATTTTGAGAACATATCATGCTATCATGGCTTTAGGTGCAATCTTTGAATTTAGAAAATCACATTGAGGATAAGAATAAAGACCTTGTGATTCTTTTGGAATCGTACCTGGGACACAGTAATACAGTAAGTACTCTTAGGTGCTAAAATGGTAAAACTCTGTTTATAGTCTTTTTCCAAGTTTATTGTTAAAAGGCACTCTGGAAATTATTTTAATGAAAAGGGACTTAGAGACTGGATAGGCTTTGAATGTTTTTATTGAGGAAAGGAATGATGATAAAAAGGGAAATTGTTTGCCTGGATCCAGTTGTTGTAAAAGTTTGGACAAGAAATTATTACAGCTAGCATTTAGCATCCTGGGCTGTCTGTCTGTCTGTCTGTCTGTCTGTCTGTCTGTCTGTTATTTCTAGTGGAAACTTGCTTTAGTGGCTTGATTTCAAGGCCCCATTCGGGTTCACACTTGGGTGTTTCCACAGAGCATGTGCCCCTTGCAAGATGACCCATGCTCAACTTTGACCAAGGGCCTTGTTGACATCAAGGATCAGATCTTGGTGCTTCCTGTGTGAAGCAGTCTGCACAGACAAGCTCTGCGCTTTGCTTTATGGGCAGGAGCAGGTGTCCTTAAGCATCTCCTTTTGTGATTGGCTGGCAGCCTGGAGCCAGAGACACTTCCTACAATGCTACTAGGCTGTTTCCGTGTTGCAGCTGCTTGACTTGGATGCCAAATTCTACTAGCCCGTGGTGACTGACCGCCTGGTTGAGGCTGGTTGCCAGCTGCCACTTACAGCTCAAGGCTAAAGCATAAGCATTCTGATATCTTACCTCAGCCCTGTCTGAACTCATCACGTGCAGTTATTATTATTATTATTATTATTATTATTATTATTATTATTATTTTAAGTGAGAGCTCCAGGTTGATGTTTATTCAATTTTTTTCCTTTTTTTCCTTCCTTACGTTCTTTTTTCTTTTCCTTTCATATGTATGAAATATTCATAAATTTCCTATCAAATGCTATGAATTGTATCCTGGATACACCAATTATTCATTTCTGGCAGAAATGTGAGAAGCAAGATGATGTGTATAGAAAGAAAGAAAAGGAAATAGAGACACCTACAACATTTACACACACACACACACACACACACACACACACACACACAGAGAGAGAGAGAATAAATTCCATTCTTCCTATTTCCATTGCTAAGAGAATTTCATTTCCCTCATCCTCTTAGAAGTCACCTGCTCCCTAGTGCTGCTGGGTAGATTTAAATGCTATTCAAAAATCCCAGTTGACAATTGTTGGCTGACTTTGTTCCCGACATAGCTCATCTCTCCCAGGATGTTTTTGTTTTGGTATATAGGCAGCTTCATGTGTCTGACAGTTAACCTAATATATTTCTTTAATTCTCTTGAGTACTCTTTTTACTGCAAAACAAACAAACAAACAGTTCCATGTTGTTTCTTAATGAGAATTTTGGTCAAAAACTGAGTGGCATTAGCAGGTCAAATCTTAGGTTTACCCCCCCCCCCCCGGCATTTTTTTTTTTTTTCTTTTAAGAATCTCATTGGGCTAAAGCCAAGGAAGCAGTTAGAATCCAGAAGAACCCAGGGGGAGAGATTTATGAATGCATGGTGTGCTCATATTATCAGTTCCTATTTTGGTGTTTCAAAATCTCCCCTGGTGTTTGAGAGCATCTTGATAATTAAAAGAAAATATTGCCTTCTAAAAAAACTTCATCTTCATTTCAAAGTAAAACAAAATAAAAAATAATACTTGAAGCTTGGCTGTACTATGCTTACATTCCCTCCCTCCTCTATTGTAATCTCCCCTCCCTCTCTCTCTCCTTCTTTTCTTCCTTCTTTTCCTTCCATATTTCTTTTCCAAAGGGAGTCTCTTTGTCTGTACATAATACAATGGTTGTTAGAACTAAAAGAATTAGACAACAAATGCTTAGAAAATTGATTGTTTAATTTTTTTTCTACTTTTCCCCATAATTAAGCAATAGATCTTTCATGTTGGCATCAAATATTCAGTCCTGGTTGATCTCGGTTTGATGCCTCAGGTCAAAGTCATCTAAACCGCCAAAGTCTGCCTTGAGACCAGGGACAAAATTTTACAAAACGTGAAATAAACACTAAATTATACCAATAAAAGTCATGCTCAAAAATATAACATGATGAAGGCTTTAGCAGAGGAAAAAATTCATAAAAATATATGTTTGGTGCTTA
This sequence comes from Phodopus roborovskii, assembly GCF_943737965.1. Classification (NCBI taxonomy): domain Eukaryota; kingdom Metazoa; phylum Chordata; class Mammalia; order Rodentia; family Cricetidae; genus Phodopus; species Phodopus roborovskii. Next base: position 11,241,114 of record NW_026126470.1, on the reverse strand, counting down.
TAGGAAACTCACTTATATACTTTAATGAGATAATATTTTCCAGTGAATTTTTTCCTACTTTAAATCCTTACAGTGACAGTGACCTAGAAGGTTCTTCCAAGGGAAAACATGGGGTTTATATAATTTATTTATTCATTTCTACACACACACACACACACATACCTACATTTATATGCAAAACATAAACACTCTGAGTTATCTTTTTAAAAAAGAGATCCTTGCCAACATGAAAAAGTTTTCCTTAGGATATAATGGTAAGGGCCTGGCATGCCCACACAAACAGGGCCATCAAAGGGCAGCTTCTGATTTTTGTTTTCTTGTCAAGTACTGAGTAATCTTATAATCAAATGTGTTGCAATAACAGGCCCAGCTGGGAGGATTAAGGAATAAATACCTATTGGGCTGCCTGATCTCTTTGTTCTTTAGATTTAGAGTAGGATAAATGAAAAGGGGAGGCCAAGAGGGAGTGGTTTAATATAGAATAAATTGTCTAAAAGGGATCAGTGAAGGCAGGGTTATCGATGAGTTGGGGAGTGAGGGAGCTGACTTTTTATTTTAGCATGAAGGCAGAATAGAAGTAGGGGGATAAAGCAGGAAATCAGATAAGAGAAACAAAGGACGCAGGTATATTGGCCTTAAGTAGTCTTTTTCTGTCTCTGAGATTTCTTCTGTTCTTGTGCTCTGAGCCAAGATCAATTGAGATTAATCAGTTGTATAGAAAGCATTGTGGTCGCATTGCAGGCTTTTAAAGTTTAAATTTGTTTATTGAGCACAATTTGGTTAGCATCAGGTGCTGAAGTTATAGACACCAACACTAGCATAGAAATTACTTTATTTAGCTCCCAGTTGTAAGTTTCTATAGCAACTGGGCCCTATACCAGAAAGCTGAGATTCTCAAGCTCAAATGATTTAGCCAGCGAGGGAAATATCATGTGGCAGTGGGGAGGGGGGACACTGGCTTCCGTTTTCCACTTTTCCCTTTCTGCCTTGTGAGAAGTGTCCTCATTGTGACCACATCTGCTTAGTCATACTTTTAATTACACCTTTCGCTTTGAACTTTCTCCTCTTGGCAGACACATAGAGTATCTATTTCGGTTGTGTTTCGATTTCCATTGATGAGTGTTGATCCAGAGGAGGCTGGTGTCATTTGTTTCAATGCTGCTGAAAATTCTGAATTGCGAGGAATGTGTCCATAGTGCCAAATTTAGTTACTCACTCCCAGCAGAAATTAGAATGTCAATTCAAAAAGAAAACCTAATTTAATTTCTATTTTATGTCTTCATTCAGTTTATAAATGAAATGTCATGATCCTTTTAAGGATGTGGGATGTCCCTTATGAAGTTTTCTTTTTGAATTCACCAGTAAACATATACTTAGCTGTAAATTGACTTTTATTTTAGGGTTTTATAAATGAATGCTTTTCTTGTAATAAACACAAATTTTTTTTGGAGAACTTTGTTGTGGTTAAAATGATATTTTATGATGTTAGTTTAACAAATACTGTAGAAAACCTTAGGAAAAAAATTACATCTAGTTTCGAACTGGGAGAATAATCCCTACATTAAAAAAAAAAATAAACACAGTAGTAGCTCTCATTCTGCTAAGGCTTCTGTATAGTTCTGGTCCAATTTCATACTTACTGTATGTGTGTATGCATGCATGTATGTATCAAATCTTTTAATTTATCATCTATCTATCTATCTACACACATATGCTTAGAAAATGAACTGTTAATGAAATGAAATATGGGAAATATATGCTTTAAATAATGCTTCCATGCTTTATAAGAACTGTCTTTAGATATTTTAAATTATCTGTAATGGACAGTTTCAAAGATTAGTTATCAGAATACTCCTGGTTTTATATATGGCATCACTTATTAGTTTGGAGAATGACAAGAAGGAACCATAAAAGAAAGGATTCTATGTCCTGATGAAACAAAACAAAACAAAGAATTTCCATTCAGTGTTCGCATTTATTGCTAACTTGGGGTCTATTAACATTTGGAAAACACAAATTCTAAGAGGCAGCTGCTAGAGATTGGCCAATTATAATTTCACAACTCAAAGGGAAAATCTTATTTGACTCTAAAATCCTGTCCTTGTTTTCTCCTTTCATGAATTATCACACACAGCCAAAGCAGACTGTGTGTGTGTGTGTGTGTGTGTGTGTGTGTGTGTGCAGGAAAGAACAGACTCGTTTCCTGGCTGCCGTGAAAATGCCTCACCTCAGCTGCCCTTGATTCTCTTTGCATTCAATAAACTTTACAACAGACTTAATTATAATGAAATTAATTCAGATTGAGATTATCTGTCTCTGCTTGTCCTCGGGTTCTGTTAGGGATCTTTAAATGCCATCAGTCCTGTTGCTGAGTATCTGTGTGTCATTATATCTACGATATAATGATTTGTCCAAGGTCATTTGAGACCAATTTTTGTTCTCTCTGGCAAGTAGCTTCCAGAGCTCTACTACACTCTGAATAGATAATTGTTCCTTTACCAGAACATGTGTAGACAAACAGCTGGTGGGTAAAGACATGCCATTAAGCTATGCTTATGTTTTGAATATCAGGGTTCAGAACTATTGCAGAATGAATTCTGCCATTGATTACAGATCCATTTCTTTTGTTTATAAATCTATGATGATACAATTTTTCTTCCTATCACTCTCATCAATTAATTTAAAATTGACTGGGTCACTCAAGGAAAAACCTTGATTAAAACAAGTGGAATGGTGCTTGGGATATAGCTCAGTTGATAGAGTTAAATAGCATGCAAAATTGTCTTGATTTTGGTCCCAGCCCTCCATAAAGCCAGTGTGGTAATGTATGTGTATAATTCCATCACTTGGAAATTGGAGGCAAGGGGATCAGATATCAAAGACTATTTTCTATTATATAGTGAGTTCAAGGATAGTATATGCTACATGAGACATTGTCTTAAAAAATGAATAAAACTGATATGTTTACTAAAAATCATGGTTATGATAAATATAGAACTTGAAAACTGCAAGTTAGATTTCTTAAAATGTCACTGCATACATGAACATAGTGACTATTGGAGAAGATAAATGATTCTTGTAATTTGGGTTTGTTAACTAAATCAAAACAAGATTATTTAAAATGAATTTTAATCATAATTTTGTGCCATGTTAACATAGAAGAGAAAGATCTTCAGAAGTCTTGTTGTAAGTTTGAAAATTGGTGTCTGGGAACTTGGATTTGATACACTCCTAACTGGTGAGATGATTTTTAAAAAAATCTTGATTGTTTGTCTACATAATGTAATTTTTATTAACATTTGCTTTTTCTTCCGTGAGTCTGGAATGTGATAGTCACTAGCCAAACATGCCATGTGCTGAGCTGTAGATGGACTTTTCAGGGTAAAAATGTTACAACCTTATTGCTGCTCTTTCTTTTTCTAGAGGAAGAGGCAGCTCCTGTATTATGAGTTAGTGCACAGGAAGACTACCCAGGCTTATATTTTTCGTACCTTGTATTATTTTGTCTTTCTGACCCAAATATGTGTCTGTACCTTACACGTTCTCATTGTAAATATTTGATGCCAATACTATGATGTGTATGATGCCCATACTATATGCTATGTTCTTATGACCCTTATTTGTGAATCACTGAATACGTAGAAAATTATGGGAACTGCTAAGATAGAATAACTATACTCTTGCCGATTCATCAATGTGAAAGTTCAGAAGGAATCACACCTTAATCATGACATGAATTCAGTATATGGGACTAAATACCTGCAGAGCATGACAGTATTTCACCCAAGGTTCCTCAATAAATATGGTTTTTAGTTTTTTTGTTTTTTTTTTTTTTTTTACCCCAAACTCTTACAAGGCCCTTTGAAATCTGAAAGTTGGAATTATTTGTATACATTAGTTAGAAGATGCTGTGGAAAAGCCTGACATACTTTATAACAACTGCTCTAGTGATAGCTAGCTTTTGCTATAAATATACTTACCAAATCATGGTAAAAAAGTTACCTTCTATCTTATGGCTTTTTAATTCAGTGTAGGAAGTTGAATAGGACACTCTTGTAGTAAACCTGCTATGCAAAATTGATGCAGCTTCAAGGTAAAATGAGAGCTATCCTTGGAGAACTAGTAACTTAACTGTATACTTACTCACAAATTAGGAAATATTCAAATAATGGCATATATAAAATGCCTCAGCAGAGAATTTAAGAGGATTGTGGTATAGAGTGACTATATTGATTGGATAAGAAAACACAATTTCTCTACAAAATTGAGTTTTCAAATTAAATTTCTCAAAGGACTTGTTTATTGCCTGAGTTCCCAAAGGACATTGTAGCTCAGCTTGTAATCCCAGCCCCCAAGAAGGCTGAGGCAGGGATATTTCAGAGTTTGAGGCCAATGTAACTGTAGAGTAAGACCCTACTTCATAAAAACAAACAAACAACAAACAAGTGAATAATAAGTTAAAACACTAAACTAAAAAAAATCTATAAAAAATGAAACACAAGACCATCAGAAGACGAAGTCATAAAACAAAAACTATGACAAGCCTAGAGATAAAATCTACCTGCCAGAGTGTTATTGAATATCAGTAGTTTAAGAAGAAAACTCTAACAACTGATTGAGGAACACAGTTTTCTCATTCTATGATCTGATTTCGACTTGGAGGGAAAAGCAGAGCTTTCCATTTCATTTGCTGAAGCCTGCATAATCCTCCTTCGCAGAGTCTGACAAAATTCAGAAATAGAAATCGAAGACCAATCCAACTTAAAACTGTGGATAAATGTATTCATACGCCAAGGGAATTCAAAGTTAGATTTGAAAACCATGTGTTATAATAAAGATTACCCCATGTTAATCACTTATACTAGGAAATCTATTAATAGAAGTCTACATTGTGTGTCTACTTCTAACCAGAATACCCATATGGCCGTCTAGTGGGTCTTGAAAAGGAATTTGTTAGTATCTAGCTACATGTCAGCTGTAATCTCTTCCTAAGCAGGGAGATATAAGCATATTTCATGGTCATTCCACTGAGCAACAGTTCTTCTGAAATGATAAGAAAACTTAATACTGGGTCATGGTACTCAGCAATACCTTGGTGTATTTAGTAATATTACCCATGTTCAAGTGTTATAGACACTAAAACATTGCATGAGTGGAGGTCACGTGCCTGTAAAATGTTGATTCAGTCTTGAAATATAGCAGTGAGGTTCCAAGAACCTCATCAGGAGCATCTTTTCACAATGGTAAACTTCCCAACTTAACCCATTGGCTGAGAGTTCAGAGGAAAATTTTGGGATCTAATTTAGGGATGATCATTGTATGGACAGAGTTTAAAATTATAAACCCTAATGGATAACAATAGGCAAAGAAATCTAGGAAATTCACTGGAATGTTTTTTTTAAGGTTATGAAACATTGTTGGTAAATGAGATTGAGATGACAGAGAGTAGGAGAATGATAGAAACAAAATGAATAACACCTTCAAAGGAAAGGGGATTGTTCACTGTGTCAGTCACCTATGCTGCAAATGGTGGGCCATGTACCTGTCACCTGGAACTTAATCATGGTTTTTGCAACTTGAGATTCACTGAGAGCATGACAAAGACACATACAGTGTTTCTGAGGACAACACATTGAATGCACTGTATTAAGAGAGAACAGAAGAAAAAGAAGTAAACACACACATTTTATTAATTAATTTATCTATACAGAGGAGAAAAATGAAGTAGCAGCAGGAGAAGAAGTGATCAGGACTATTTTAGTTTGGTTTCAAGACGAAATATGCAGCAAACATTTTAGAACATGGAATGGTCCAAACAAGAGGTGCATTCAGAAAGCATTTCATTGGAAGTTGTACTCAGGTAGAGAAGCACAGGCTGTCTCATACATCTGTGATGGGGAAGGCTTTCACCATTAATATTTATAGTCATCACACAAGAGAAAGCAAAGATTGTGGACTTGAAAAGTTTGGCTTCTTGCAGGCGTTGCACTCTAGTTTCTTATGGTTTGGATATATCTCCCTCATTTGCAAAGTGTCATGTGATTTTTCAAAGCTTTTTCTCTCCAGCTGATGACACTTTTGGGAAAAATAATGTCATGAGGGTGGGCAAGTTCAACACTACATGAACTTATTGATGAGTTTGGAGCAGAACAAGCCTTTAAATGGTAAGGTCTAAATGGAGGCAGTAGGTCACTGAGGACTTGCTTTTGTTTCTGGACCATTCTCTCTTTTTCTTTCCTAAGCTATGAGCTGAGCAACTTTCCTATGTCATGCCCTTCTACCTCAATGCTTCGTCTTTGACACAGGTCTAAGGGAAAAATTGTCAAGCTACCATGTCCTGAAGCATCAGATACAAAGTACAAATAGAAATTTCTTCACTTAAGTTGCTTTGTTCAAGAATGTTCTTCAGTCAGAAAGCTGAGTATTACATACTCATTTAACCTTTATCATTTAAACAAGTACTGAGAAGGAGGGTGGGAAGCAGTGTTAGAAATGTTTACAGTATCTAGCAGAGTCCAAAATGACTCTGCTTTCTTCTGTTGGGTCTCTTCTCAAGGTTCTGTTACTTTGCAACTGTGACTCAGAATGACAACAAAGCCTTTACAAATTTATGAGCTAAGGGAACACTTCATATCCAAGCTAGGCTTGGAACATCTTCATTGGTGTCAACCTAAGCACATAAAAAAGGTGTTATAGGACTAGTGCTTGAGGTCTCAATGAAAAGAAAGATGGTGAAGCCAGGAAGGAGATGGCAAAAGCTATTATGCAATCCAGACCAGAGATACTTTTATTTTGAAGATGTAGACGTTTTTGTTGACCTAGAAAATGCAGTTAATAGGTCTGAAGAGTATAGCACATCTTTGAGTGTTTAAGAGTTAAAAGTTTCTTCTTGATTCCTGTTGGGGATTGATAATACTCTGATTCTAACGGTTAAAAACTTGAGTAACAAGGGTGACTATGTATATATACTAGCCTTCTCTCTATATGACACACATACACAATCTAACATGGATATAGATTTTGAAATTTTAAAGATGATGTCACTTGTGGTGATTTTATACGTTAAACATATGCACTTGACTGCCTCTCGTGTTTCCTAACATAAATTCCTATAATTAGAAAGTCTTTTACATGAGGAAGGTTTTAAGAAAGATAACATTTATTATTTATAGAGATGTATAGTAGTAAATGCTTGTTAAACTAATGACATTTTACCATTTATTATGGTTGTTGCTTAATTTTGAGAAGCTAGACTATTTCTATAGCTCACGAGTGACAATAACTTTTGAAAGGTTTTTTAAAAAAACAAGGAATTACTATTTTGTTTTGAAGGAATAGAAAGGATAGATAAAGTTCTCACAGCTGGTTTTCAGCTAAAATTTATAATGTGTAATTTAACTAGAAGAGAGTAATTTTAAATTTACTCAAGTGATTTAAATAATTGCATGGAGACAGGCAGGTATTCCTCTGTTAGATAAATGTGTGTTGTTAGAAAACAGTGAGAATGATTTAAAGAAAATTCACCAGTCCACAATAGAGAATTTAAATCAGCATTTCAATAATTGAGGAGGATTTAACGTGAAACAGCGAGACTTTCTGAAGTAAGCAATCAAAATAATTCATTAAAACAGCAATCACTAGTAAGCTTGGCTGTTGCTCTCCTGGATGTGTAAACAAAGTTGGTAAATATTTTTGAAATAAAACCTCAGGTACTTCAACTTCCTTTATTACTGGAGGGGAAAAAGTAGCTTATTATCACACTGAATTTTTACTTTTCTAAAATCGAAAGCAAAAGTGAGTAAGAAAATTCAAGTAGGTAAATACCTGATAAATTATAAATATAAATTATAAATATAGACATGATAAATCTTCGATCTGTGATACAGGGAAGACTGCCTAAACTTATTAAGACTCAACTTATCAACAATTTTAAAAACTAATTAAATGAAACACAGATTTTACAGGTTTAGATGACTCATTAAAACATTAAAAGCATATTTAAAAATACTCATTGTATTGAATTTGTTTTTTGACTACTTCATACTTATATAAAATACAATTCAATTATTGAATACCTTAGCTTCTTTTACTTCCTTTATAAATCTATTGTCCTACCCCTACCTGCAGGTTATTTTTTTTCATATTTTTGTTTGGGGGTTTGTTTTGAGACCTATTGAATTTAATCAGAATCATTTGTGTAAACCAGGGGATTTAAAGTGGGTGGACAACAGAAGTCAATAATTGCCCTATCCCAAGAATCTATCAATAGCCAGTAAGTTTCTAGTTTTATTTCTGTTGCTGTGATGAAATACCAATGACTAAAAGCATTACAGGGGAGGAAAGGACTTATTTGGCTTACAGTTCTATGTATAGTCCACCATTTTGAAGAAGTCGAGAACTCAAGCAGCTTGCCATACCATATCCACAGTCAAGAGCAAAGACAGACTCTGTGCATTCTTGATTGTTGGCTTCCTTTTAATGATCAGCTAATTTTGCTTATTTGTATACAAACTGCAGGGGTTGTGAATGAATTGGAAATGGTACTACCTACAATGGACAGGATCATCTTACATCAATTAATGATCAACATAATTACTCACAGACATGTCCACCATGGCTACACAATTCCTCATTTAGATTCTCTATTTAGGGGATTCTAGGTTTCATCAAGTTAACAGTGAAATTTAAACAGGACAGAAAAGCAGGACCATTTTAGTCCATCCTTAACCTCTGATTTTTTGTTGGTAGGCCCAGTCTTATGTATACTCATTGTAGGCAACCATAGCTGATGTGATATGACTTTTCTTCATTGGATGTGCTATCCCAGAAGACAGCATTTCACAGTTTTCTTCCCTATTTTCTAGCTATTGCATTCTTTCCATTTCTCTCCCATGAAAATGCCTGGGACATAGAGGGGATGATATGAATGTCCTGTTTAGGGCTGAACACCTAGTAGTAAATTAATCCTATGGCGTAAGACCTTTGAATTTTGACCAGATCTGAAGTACCAAGCATGAATCCTTTTTTTGTTGCAGAATGGGATTCAAATCCTTCAGGGAGAGGTTGTTTCCATCCACAACAGATCTGCCACTATTGCATCAATGACCTCAGAGTGCCAGGCAGGTTGATTTTGTAGTCTGTGGGGTTCAGCACTGTATAAGACTGTTTATGCCTCTTATCCCCTAACAGTCTCAATAGCACCTTCCTGAATCTTAAAATATATACATCAGGGAGCAAGCTTCCAGCTCAGTGCAAAATTTTTATGGAGTTACTTACAAAAAGTAAAATGTGTCCACGGTTGCCTCTCTTATTTTCTGTCTGCCCTTACCTACATATCTCCTGTGTCTTGATACCAATTTGCAAATGTCTTGAAAAAATAAAATTTGTTTTACGAAGGAATGTATTCACCACTACATTACCTTTTGGTTCTTTTGTAGTTTGTTTTAGAAAATCTTTATATTATTTATTATTGCTGTTGTTATTACTATATTATTATTATTACTATTTTGACCTAAATTATTTTTCAAGACTTGCTTTCTTTTTCAGATTCTCTTTATCTAATGTGGTAGTCACTATTGATATTTTCTGGACTTTTATGTATAAACTCTATGTTATGTCAGTGTATATGCACCATTTACACATTTATTGTTCAAAATCCAACAGTGTATTTTCATGAGAAGAATCATGAAGATATACACTCAAATAGTTCACTGCAGTAGTGGCATACAGTCTTTGGTGGTAACAATATCTCTCTAATAAGGACTAAAGATATGCTCAACAAGAACAGAATCATGCCTGGGGCTTAAAAGCTATTTAACTCTGACCTGAGTAAAAAAAATGGATATTGGAGGAGAACCTACAACCACTGCTTTACTAAACCAGCAGAATCCCCAAATAGTTGTTCTTATACCCACAGATCAGTGCAGTCCTCACCCCTCATCAAGGAAACTTCTCTTGGCAATAGATGGTGACCTCTACAGAAGACAACATCTAATAAAAATACAGTTGTAAAACCCCATCTCAATAGATACAGATACAGAAAGACTCCTACAGGAACAGAGGCATGCTGACAATGGGAGAGGTTGTCTTCCCCAGGGAAGAGCATACTTATTAGTTACCCAATCCCAAATAGTTTTATTCCTGAAAACATAAATACATGTAACATTTTACTGAGAGGGATTAGGGGGAAGACAGTAAAGGGAGGATAATCTCAAAAGTAAAAGAAAGTAGCTTCAATAAAAAAAAAAAAAATGGAACAGATTATTTTTATTTTCTTTTGTGTTTAGATAGGTGAAGACTCAAAGCCGTTTTGAAAAAGATGCCTTTGAGAAGTATCACTTCAATAACCCATTTCATCTAAGAAGTAAAGGGTTAACGTGAGATGGATTTTTGAAGCTATGAGAGAAGGAATGCAGCTGTCCCAGAATCTGAGCAAAAGCTTCTCTAAAATAAGATGACCACTGAAGATGGCACATCCAATCACTCTCTTTCAGTTATTACCAAATAGTTGGTAGTGTGACTGAATCAATGCTTGGTATTCAACCACCATCTAGTTACCTCATACGTTTATTAATATTGGCTATGTCTGAATGTTCAGACTTTGTCTTTCTAGAGCTTATATGACAGTAGGCTATTTCCCAGAAGTCTGGGTTAGTGGCCCCAAAGTTTTAAATGAAAAACACAGGTTTGAACAGATGAGAACCGGATTGAACCAGTAGTAACCGGTTAGAACTGGTTATAACTGGTTTGAACTGGATCGATCTGGTTTGAACGTTCAGAACTGGCTTTAACTGGCTTGAACCAGCTTGAACTTGTCAGAACCGTTTAAAACCGGTCAGAACTGCTTTCAACCGGTTTGACCCTGGCAGAACCAGCATAAACCGGATAGATCCAGCTTGGACTGGTCAAAACCAGTTTCAACTGGATAGATCCGGTTTGAACTGGTAAAAACCGGCTAGAACCGGTTTGAGTTCTGACCAGCTCAGACCGGTTGAAAACAGATCGATCCGGTTTGAAAAGGTCAGAAACCGATTTCAATCAGTCAGAACCGGTTTGAACTGGTCAGAACTGGTGTCAACCGCTTTTAACCGGTCACAACAGGCTTGAACCGGACAAAACTGGTTTTTGACTGATCAGAACCGGTTCGATTCGGTTTCAACCGGTTGGATCCTGTTTGAACCAGTCAAAACCGGTTTCAACCTGTCTGAACTGGTCTGAACAAGCTTGAACCTGTCAGAACCGGTTCGATCTGGTTTGAACCAGTCACAAGTGGTTTTAACCGCTTTGAACCGGTCAGAACTACTTTGAACCTGTCAGAACCAGTTTGAACCAGTCAGAGCCATTTTCAACCAGTCAGAAGCTGTTTCAACTGGTTCGAACTGGATCGATCTGATCAGAGCCTGTCAGAACCGGTTTCATCTGGTTTGAGCTGGTCAGAACCGGATTGAACCAGTTTGAACCTGCTTGAATATATGGAACAAAGCTCACAAAAGCTGAATTTTTTGTTTCATTTTCAGGAATCAAAGAGTTACTATTTTAACAACAACTATGCTGAGTCTATTAGGCAAAACTGTTCTGTAATAAAATATCAAGGATTAGGAGCAACCATTTACAGTGCTTAAATTTCTCAAGAGAAATACATTTTTGAATGTTTTATCATAATTACCAAATTAAAGTAATAAAACAGGGGATGTGATGAAAACAAAAAAACAAAACAAAACAAAACAAAACAAAAAAAAACAAAAAACGTTATGTCGGATTTATGAATTAAAGCAAGTATTATACTTAGTGTTTGCTTTGTTCTGTATTTAAAAGAGACTTGGAGATATGAGCAGATTTTTTTCCAATGATAGGTGTTTCCCAGTGATGGAAAACAGAGTGAATTGTGTGATTTGAGCCAGACATAGAGATAATGCTTTTCATGGAAAGAGTGGACAAACAGAGGTTGGAACTCACAGTGTAGCTATTCTGTGTCATCCACTGGCTTAGATTTCAGGTTAGAGAAGGCAGTATGGTCACCTAAACTGAAGCATCTGAGTAACTGTGTGGGCTCCAGTCTACTGTGGCAGGAGTGGACTTCTTGAAAATAAATGAAAACAAAAAGTTGTTTAAGGAGGCTTGACACCTGATAATGGAAGTTACTGGGCCCAAAAGTCAGTGATGAGTAATCACATACAAGATGCTAAGCAAGCTTAGGATACAGAGTTTTAAAGGAGGGCTGATGATTTCTACTTCCTACAAAGTAAAAATCTGAGAGCTGGTGAGATGGCTCACTGGGTAAAAAGTACCTTCAAGCCTAATGACCAAGGCAGAAGAAAAGAACCATCTCATACAGATTGTCCTTTGATCTCCACATACATCATAAGGCAGACAAAGTATACATACAAAACTAAAGAAATAGACAAATAGATAAATGAATAAATTTAAGAATAAAAAAATCAAAGGGTAGAACTGAGAATAAAGATCTGAATCATCATAAAAATAATGACATGATAATCTATTCTTACTTCTTCATCTTCAAATGTCTTTGATGATTCACTCATACAGCTATGAATTTTATGGGAGAGATGTCAGTAATCACTATTTTTCTTTCATCAATGCAAATAATTGAAAGATTAAGCAATATATTTCTTTCTCTATACAAAAATAATGCCAGTAGAAAATAAATTTTTAATAGCTTCCTTCAAACCCATCATTTCTGGAGATGTAGAAAAACAATAAGAAACTTAACCAAAACTATCACATTGCCTCATATAAATATGATTCATTTCCCAATATTAATCTTTCTTATTAAAATTCTATATAAATGCTTGGAGAATTCTTTCACATATTGGATGATAATGAAAATAAACCATTTTATTTCAATTAATATCATCACTTATGTATCTTTTGACAATTGGATTTCTAACTCTTTTAAGCATGTTGAGGACCATTCTGGTTACTTCCAGAAAATGACAGGACATTAATAAAGAAATAATTATAGCTACAGATCTAAAGGACAATGTGGGGAGGCAGGATGTGTGTGTGTGTGTGGGGGGGGTCATGTTATCAAAGTTCTGCTGATGCCCACATGAAGCAGAAAAATTCACCCTGAGTAGAATTGGCTGGAAGAGAATAAGAAGAGATAGTAAGATAAATTAAAAAAAAAAAAAGAAAGTTAATAATTGAAAGCTTTGGAAAAAGGAAAGTAGCAGGACAAAAAGCAAGGAAGTAACTTTGGCTAGTGAATGGAGAGATATGATAGACTTTTGGGGGCTAGAGCTTCAAATTCATACATGATGTGGAAAATGATGACAGGGGAGCCAAAGTCAATGAGGTACAGTCTATGTCCCAAGCCAAATAAGAGTGAAGTCAACATTTTTCTGGACCCTGAGAGATTGGATGTTGCCTGCCCTTATTGCTGAAGAGCATCTCTTACTTAATCCACCAATTCACATGGTCCTGTCTTCCAGAAATATCCTGTACACATATCCACAGTAAATGTTTCAGTAGCTACACAGGAACCATTTAGTTTAGCTACAGAGACATATAGTAATACACACTTAAATTCTATCCAGGTTTTCCCCCTAGAGTAACCCATTTTCTTAATGTTGAATTATAGTCTGTCATGTGAAAAGGATGTATTTTATTTATCCACCTAGTGACATATTCAAATTAAGAAAGAGCCTGTTGTAAACAGCCAGTTACAAGTTTTTGTATAAACATAAATTTTCAATTTATTTTTGTAAATACCACAAAGTACAATTACTGAGGTGTAGAGCAAAGGATGTATTTAGTTTTTATAAGTAACTGCCAAATCATCTTTCAAAATGGATGTGCCATTTTCAATAGAGAAGAATTCTATTTCTCATTCTCATCCATAATTTATATTGTTGAGGTTTTGGATTTTATATATTATAATAGGTATAAAGTAACATCTCATTGTTTTAATTGTATTTCCTAGGGATAGGAGGCTGTTTATGTGTTATATTCTTACTGGGCATCTGTTACTCCTTCAGTGAGACATATCTGTTTCGATGTTTTGTAAAATTTTAAATTGAGTCGTTCACATTAGTATTGTTGACATGTAATAATTTTTTATAAAGTCAAATGGAAATAATTTATGAGCAGAAACTTTTGTAAGTATTCTCTAAGTCTATCTTTTATTTGCCTTCTCATTCTGTTATAATACATGTTTAAAGGAAATGTAATGTTCTCTAGAGGACACCCTCTTGCTCCTTCTCTTCTCTTTCTCTATGGTGATATGTGTGTCTTTTAAGTAGGAATTTAGGTAAGAAGGCACTAATAATAAAACACAGTTTACCATCTTATTTTCTAACATCTTTTAACCAGAGAATAAGACAGAGTACAACACAGCCATGGTGCTTGGGTAAATGCTATGCTACTCAGGTCTCAGAAGTTGGATCATTAAGACAAAATAAACTAAAGAAAAAAATGTTGTGTTTTGTAGAATTATGTCTGGATAATTTATATTTTATTTACTCATTCACCTAATGTAGTACATATTGCTAGTCTCCACATTTGAATAATTAAAAAATACCTACTCTAAGCACCCATGTCTTACCTTATTTGTGTAAAGTTATAGGATTTCAAGTCACTGAGCACAAAGGTAAGAAAATGTTCTTGGAATAGAAAACACCAGATATTTTGGCAAATAGCCATTATTTTTCTTGACCTATGTAGAAATACTTGGCATACATATAAGCAGCCCACTGAAGGGGTCTGCATCGTCATAAATCAAGCAGCAGTTTAGAAACATAGCACTAACGATGTTAGAAAATGATTGTACTGTTTTTCAATGTGTTTGTGAAAATTCATAGACATATTAGAAATAATTATTTATCTTAACTAGTGGTCACCCATCTTCAGGGAAGATTTACAGGCATAGGATGGTCCCTGGTTTCTTAAAATTTCTTAGTAACTAGAACATGATTTTCATAGCAGTTTTACTATTGAATCTTGACATATTTCTTCCTTTTTTGTAAAATACTTTTGCAATTAAAAGATAATTTGAAATCTAAACTTTAAATATTTCTCAGGCTTCCCAATTGAACTTTCTTTTTCACCTGATGACCAGTTAGAGTGTTTTTTTTTCTTTCTTTTAAATCTAATCATCTTTTAAAAATTAAGTTTTAACATTATCAAAGAGAATAAATTGAACTACTATTTCAATTACAATTGCTCCTCTCATCTTCAGCTTCTCAAAAGTATATTCCATGCAATATATGCTATGTTTTGCTGGAAATAATTAATATTTTAAGTAGGTATCTTAGTTAGGGTTTCCATTGTTCCAATACAACACCATGGCCAACAAGGGGATTGAGGAGGAAAGAGTTTATTTGGTTTGCACTTCCAGATCATAGTCTGTCATTGGAGAAAGTCGGAGCAGGGATTCAAGCAGGGCAGGAACCTGGAGCCAGAAGCTGATACAGAGTCCATGGAGGAGAGCTGCTTACTGGCTTTAGTTCCCCCTGTCTTGCTCAGGCTGCTTTCTTATAGAACACAGGACTGATAGCCCAGAGATGGCTCCACCCAAAATGTGCTGAGACCCCTCTCATTGATTACTAAATGAGAAAATGCCTTACATCTGGATCTCATGGAGACATTTCCTCATCTGAGGCTCTTTACTCTCTGATGACCCTACCGTGTGTAAAGTTGACACAAAACCAGCCATAACATATATGTAGAGGACCTGGTGAAGGCCTATGTAGGCCCCAAGATTGTGTCTTCTATCTCTGTGAGCCCATGTGAGCTCTGCTTAGGTGATTTGGTGGGCCATGTTCTCCTGGTGTCTTCCATCCCCTCTGACTCCTAAGTATTTCCTTCTCTTCTGTGGCGTTCCAGATCTCTGATAGTGGGGACCTGAGAGAGTTCCAATTCAAGCTCTGTCTCCAAATAATGTCTGCATAACCACCTGCTGCCAGAGGGAGCCTCTATGGTGATGACTGGATAAGGCTCTACCCCCATGACCCACCCAACTGCATGATGTTCTTTCTATTTTTCTCAAACAACAGTCTCCCAAAAAAAAAAAAAAAAAAAAAAAAAAAACCACACATAGAGATGAAGTCTCTTTTTTTTTTTTTTTTTTTTTTTTGTTCCTGGACTTGGGGCCTGCCCTGGAGTGTGGTTGATGTGGTTGATATGTTTCTACATTTTAGATATGTTCTTAAGTCCATTTATAATCCTACTTAAATTCTAAAGGACTTCTAACTACTTATGATGTCTTTTCCCCCCTCCTCCTTTTCTTCTATTCCTCCTTCTTTTTTGTTTTTGTTTTTTAATAATCTTGAGCTATTTATTTCACTTGTATGGAATGTGCATCACTAAATTCTAGAATTCATCATCAGCGAGAGAATCAACACAGAGATTCCTGTAAATTACATGATATTGTCACAGCTATCTCAGTATGGAGCCCATCCGCTCATCTCTCTGATAGTATAATTTCCATTGAAAGAATAAAGACACGATTCATAATGCAGAAGACAGGGGCCGAGTCTATTGCAGTGTGAAACAGGAGCATATATTATCAAGGGGGAAGTGCAGAGGAGACAGTTATTGTAAATCACATTCTGTGCAGGCCTAGCATGTTCTAAAATTTCTAGAACAAACAGCTTTGATCCTGTTTGGATGAGTGACAGGCCTGTTTGCAGTAACTCTTTCAGGGGCAAGCTCAGTGGTGTACATCATAGATTATACACCTTTCTTCCTTCCCAGAAAGCCTCTTGCTCTATACTAAACCTATGAGAAAATCTAGAGCCAGATTTAAATAGCGGATTGCCAATAGCTTCACCAGCAGCGTAGGGCATTCTGACTCTTGCCAGAACCAGAAATGTGACTATGGCTTCATTCTGCTGCCCTGTTATTAATATCCTGCCGAGCCAGGAATTTGTTTTGTAGCTAGTGATTATGAATAAAATGTTGGCTCCAGTGTCCTCCAAACTTGCTAATATCTAAGAGCTACCTAAGAGTATGCACTCAATATACTCCGTTAAACGTGTTATTGAAGTTATTATATTTCTATGTTTTAGTTATAGAGGTTAACCTTTACTTGACTTTGTCCTCAAACTTTGAAAGACTTTAGCCACTCAGGTGCTTTCTATTATGATATTTAAGAAGCCCTTCAGATCTAAGGTTACATGAAATCATTTACCTTATTTTATAAGGCAAAATATTGAGGAATTATCTTCTAAGAAACAAGTAATAAGCCATAGTTACAACTAATGAGTTGCTATTGAATTTGTACAGAGAAATCAAAGACTTTCTCTTTTACAGCTCGGGATGCTGATCTCATCTGCATGGTAGCTTGCCATTGATATCTTAATCTTATTGACAGAAATGTAAAAAAGCAAAGCATCATTTCAGTTCTGCGTTGAATCTGCTGAATGTTTGCAATTTGAAAGGAACAGACTGTGTAACTGCCAGTACTCTTTTCTGTCTATTAGTCAACTGATTCTTAGACATATTTTTAATTTCTGCAAAATCTTGTTTATCTCTCTTTGGGAGAGTCATTCCTTTGTATGCTTAATTCATTCACTGATGAGTTTTTGTTTTGAACCTCTACTAAATAGAAAATATTGGTTTGGATCTGTGTGATCAATTCCTGCAAGTAGGATTACTTTTTAATTGCAGTATTGATTGTAGCAGGTGCAGTGGGTGGAACAGGTCCTGTGACTTCATGCACCAGACATGTCACTATTGAAAGGGAGAAAAAGCTACAAAAGCCAGAATTTCAGGTTTCTATTTATCTCATGACCCTATGAAAGTTGACATGTGTCATCAGTAGTGACATACCAAAGCATACCAAAGATTCAGATATCTTTGGCATAGGTTCTGAAAGCTAAGACAATTCTCTGAATTTTTATAGTCTTGATAACATAACACTCCAAGTTCTTTTATCTAGAGAATGAGAATGTAAGGATTTTTTTTTTTTTGGTCAGCAAGGTCAGATGAAAAGCAGTGCTTTTTTTTCTTTTTTCTTTTTTTTTTCTTTTGTATTATCTAGTCACAGACTGCCTTATTGTTTTAGATGACAATGCATGAGGGGGAAAAAATGGAATTCTAGGAGCTTTCAGTTTAGAGAGTGAAGTATAATGGCAGCCTCAAAGTGTCATTAGTGGCAAATCTGAGTTTGAAACAACAAAAACGAGTAATTTTAGAAAGCGGCTATAGGAGGCTGATAGATCTGACTCAGATGCTTTATTAGCTCCCTTTTACAACATTTTTTAAAGATTTATTTATTATGTATACAGTGTTCTGCCTGCATATATGCCTGTAGGCCAGAAGAGGGCACCAGATCTCATTATAAATGGTTCCAAGCCACCACGTGGGTAGTGGGAATTGAACTCAGGACCTCAGAAGAGCAGCCAGTGCTCTTAGCTGCTGAGCCATATTTCCAGGTTCATCTTTGCTGCTTGGTAAATATAATCTATATAACCCTTAGCTAGGAATAGTATTTGCTTCATTAGCACTTCTGGAGTAAGACAACATATATCTGTAGAAAATCAGAAGTGCTCATAAAATACAAATGAAACACAATGCCTGTAGGAGAAGAACTTTGCTCACTATAACCAGTGAATATGCCAAGAAAGAGAGAGAGGATCCAATTAAAGGATGAAAAGAATTTCAGGGAGCAACACGATAAGAGATGGTTCTGGAGCAGAGGACATCAGAAGTGTGACACCAAAGCGTAGTCCCATGGGAAAGAGGATTAACTAGAGATTCCTAAGGGCATATCATACAATTCCATATACCATTGTCACAGTAAAATTAAACATATACCACATTTAGAATCTACCAAGTTCTGCCTCTTATGGAACTAGGGGAACAGGGTTTGTTTCTGACTTTTACTGGCTTTTGAGACCCTAATCCTCATATTGGGTCACCTTGGCCAGCCTTAATAAATGGGGAGGTGTTTAGCCTTACTGAAACTTAATATGCCATGTTTAATTGATACCCAACAGGAGACCTGCCCTTTCCTGGATGGAGGCAGAAGATAAGGATATTAAGGGGTGAGAGGAGAGAGGGGGAGAGGGATTGGGATGGGAGGATGTGGGGGGAGGCTGTAGCTGAGATATAAGATAAATAGAAGGGTTAAAAAACAAAAAGAATCTACCAAGCTCTGACCTTCACATTTGATATCTCAGATTAGTATTAGCATAACTCATGGGGTTTTTCTACTACCTACTACAGGACTCATAATTAATGAGTTAGTACATAGTAAAGTCGGGTCTTAGAATGGGAAATTCAAAGCCCTCTCTCTAATCTCTTTGTACACCTTCTGGGCATTTGATATTACATATCAAACATCTTTTATGTGACTTTTAAATAACTTATTGAATCAAACTTCATCATATATATGTACAATGCATACATATATTTGTTTTACCAAAACTTTTGTTAAGGTTATTCCTATGCATTCTTTTTATCTGTCTATTTCTCAGTTAATAGTATAGCACAGAATGTCAATTTCAGATATTTAAGATTTTTCTCTGTTTCTAGTAATGGATGTTAGTATGGAACCTTAAAATAACTTCATGTTACTTTTAATGGTATGCTATATTCTTGCTTTCATTTTGTAATTATTAAAAAGCACTTAATATTTCCTGTTACCTTCCTTGTAGGTTCAGTATTGTACACTTCTCATTTTAATTGCAAATAACCTTTCAATTTTTCTTCCTAAGCCAAGTTTGACATTAACAATCTCAAAAGGGACTTTGCCACCTTGAAACATTGATGGAGATGTAGGGACCACAGCGACAAAGTGAGTAGATCTGGACAGCAAAAGGGTCCTAGGTTTTCGTTGTCATTTTCACTTCAGAATAGCAGTGAGAAATCATGCAATTTCTATAGGTCAACAAAGGAGGTGACTGGGGGTCAGGGTGTTTTAATAATTAAGTGATGTCTGGACAGAAAATTCATGAATGGCCCCATAAGTAGGGTGTCAAGAGATCCCAGCTACGACCATGAGAAGCAGCATATACAGGGGTCATCTGCAACTCTAAATGTCACTCCAAAGAGTCTCCTGCCAGGAGAAGCTCAAAGCAAAGATGGAGTCATGGCCAGTCTCTGCTCAGAAGATCCACACCAACAGTAACATCCTAGTTAGGACTCAATTGAGACAAATAAGGATTAAGATGTGTTTTCAATACAACTATGACTTTTAATAGTCCACAGAATCACAGTGTTTGTATGAGGTGGTGTTAATAGCAGTTTCTCTGCCAGCCTGGTCCCAGAGCTGTGTCACACAGAGACACTGTATTAGATATAAAGCTATTGGCCAGTTATTAGCTTTTCTTATTGGCTAGCTCTGTCTTAAATATTATCCCATTTCTATTAACTAAGTGTTTCCATGTGTTACCTGAGAGAGGGTTCGGACCACTTCTCTCTCAAGTGTATACATCTTGAATCTTTACTACATCTCCCAGAATCTTCCTTGTCTCCCTGTCTCACTTGCTTTCCCATCAGCCAACAGGACTTTATTCATTAACCAATAAGAGAAACATATTTACAGAATGATTTCTCCCATCAAGGTGGCACAAGGGTAGAACATAGGCGCTTGGGTTGACTTGGAAAATGTTCAGTTTCTGAACATAGAAATTTTACTGACTAATATTACTGATTTGGAAATGCACTATACATTTAAAATCAATAATGGCTATTTAATTGCCATATTTCCTTTCAGGACTGGCCCTGCATTCTCTTTGTTTACATACAGGATTCAAAGAAGACACATGAAAGCAAAACATTTACATTTAAATTGTGCTTGTGCTGATTTTAGAGATGGTGTTCTTATAGACATCATAATAGTCTGTCACAATAAATTCAGTGATTAATCCATTTTGTGGTTATTTCTTGACAGTTGGTTATAACAGAATTTGTCTATAGACTTTTTGTAATACTATAAAACTCATGTTTAATTTAAATAAAATTATCAGAAAAGAAAGAATGCATAAAGGGCTGCATCACAGGAGTACATTAAGTTTTAAAAAGCTATAACTAAGAGCACATTGCTATTAAAGAATAAAATATTATTTTGATCCATGGATATCTGACAAATAAAAAGTATGTATAAACTTTTTGTTCATAGTAGTCACCATTAAAGCTTAGAGGAACTCCATGTTATTAAATGAATCCAGAGAAATAGAGAAAACATTTACAGTTGGGTAAACTTCTACTCTTTTCTTAATCTCATTTTTAAAATCTCCTTTTAAACAACCCCTTGTTTATATCAATCATTTCCAAAGTAAATTCAAACAACCTGCTTAGCTCTCATTCTTCCTTAAAAAGAAGAGGATCTCCCCCAACCCGTCCCTACAGTAGTTGCTGATCTATTTCCTTCAACTGATGTAGACTCAGTAGGCTAAAGCCTCTCTAACTCGGCCCACCCACTGTCAAGGATTACATGCTATTTCATTTTATCTTGGTGTGTGTCATGTATTCATTCGTATGATACAGCCTAGCTAATAGAGCAGGGTAGCTCTTAAGGCTAAAGCTACAATTTACTCCGGGGACCTGAACTTTTGTATTCCTGGTATTCTTGATATCACCTTTAGAACTTCAGGTTGTTTACCCAGCTGGCTTCAGATGTGGCAGAGCCTGGAGGTTGATGTTGCTGCAATTACTTCCCACTTTAGCTTTTGAGACAGGATCTCTCATAGGCCCTGGAGCTCATTGATTTAGCTCAGATAAGTGCCCAGCAAGCCACAGGGATCTTCCTGCCTCCTGCTTCCCAACACTGGGATTATAGATGTGTGGGGCCATCCCTGGCATTTCACAAGAGTACTGGGGATCTGAAATCAGCTCCTACTACCTACAGAGCAACCACTTCACCAAGTGAGCCACACTTAAATCTCACATTCCTTTCTGACATCTGCCTTCAGGGTACTTGATTGCTGAAAAAAACATGAATCCTTCCTTCACAGCTTCATAGTTCTTCATAGCTCCACTGTGTAACATTCTCACATTCCAAACCAAATTTCAGTGTGAATTTCAGAAGCTACAAACTGATGGGAGATGTCATTCTGCAAATATGTTTCTCTTATTGGTTAATGAATAAAACACTGTTGGCCATTAGGAAAGCAAGACAGGTGGGAGTGGGAGACAAGAAGGAGAGAGGAAGGAGTAGGGAGGAGTTTCAAGATGGAGGACCTACAGGGTAGTACGCTGGGCCCTCTCTCCAGTAAGATGAGACCACATGGAAATATTTAGGTCAATAGAAAGAGGTTAATATTTAAGACAGAGCTATCCCATAAGAAATACTAGTAACAGGCCAACAGCTTTATATCTAATACAGCATCTCTGTGTGTTATTTGGGGCTGGAGCAGCATTGGGACCAGACCAGAGGGAAAAACTGCTCTTAACAATAAACCACACTCAAATCCTACTCAAAATCTGGGAGCCTGTCCTTATCACACGTCTGTAAATCAGGTAAGGGCAGGGGAGAAGGCAGGTGAAGTGTGTGGGAAAGCAAAGCGTGGGATGGAAATGAATGCTTTTACATAGACATTATAGTGGTCATCCACCAATGTTGCTTTCACATTCATCTCAGCTAAATAGTGCATATCCAGGGTTTCAGCCTATTGCTTGATCCATGAATGTAGGGACTTGGGCTGCTGCTCATTGCTTTTCTTTAAATTATCTAGTGTTTTAGGAGCATCTGCTCACCCTGCTGTCCTTGAATGCCCCATTCCTAGCATTCTATTTCAAGGAGGACAGTTGTCACTTTCTTGGGTCTCTTTGTTCCAGATTACTCTATGTTAAAGCTGATTTTTTTTTGTGTGTGTGTGTGTGTATCTTTGGCTGTCCTGGTGCACTTTGTAGACCAGGCTGGCCTCTAATTCACAGAGATCCACCTGCCTCTACTTTTCAAGCCTAGGACTAGAGGCTGAATCTTATAGGAACTGCCTTTAAGCATCTCCTCTAGGATACTAGATGGATTGGAGGTTGTTTTCAGTCCTAATTAAGTAATAAGAACAATTTTATATTGCTTCTCATTTCTCAACATTCTTTCAGGGTAGAAACTTGGGGCATAAGCCTAGACTCCTTGTGTATCCTAGTAGCCTTCCCATATCACCTCTGCCATCCAGTTACTCTGTGCTCCTGTTTTCTTTCCAGCTACTACAAATTCTTTACTCTAAAAATTACAAGAAGCTTCAGGTGAGTTTAAGTTGACAGATCATTTATTATTCCCCCCCCATACACACCAGGGCACCTGGATCACTGTCTGGAGGCAGAGATGAGGTCATTTACTGCAACACCACTGGGTTGAGTGCCATTGCCATGGCTGCTATCACTGGATACTGGATTCTGCTACTTGCTCGGTTGACTCTGTACTGTATGGTCTGCTGTTGGCACCATCAATAAAGCCATGATTAATTCTAAAAAGGACTCAACTTCCCTACCACGAATGCCTAATAGGTAAAACTTCAAGGGACTGAAGATTAGAATTACCTATTTTCTTAACTTTTGTTTTGGAGGATGACATCTAAATGCTCTCCACATTGCAAATGGGTAGAACTATTATAGTCCTTTTCCAAATTTACATCTCTACCTTTTCTATCCTGCTTGATACCCTGAATTCCAAGTTAAGCAGCGCATCCGTTTAGCCTCTTATTTCTTAGTGTTAGCAATGATCACCATCAGAAATCTAACCCCCAGTGTAAGATCTCCCCACTGTGTGTGTGTGTGTGTGTGTG
This sequence comes from Phodopus roborovskii, assembly GCF_943737965.1. Classification (NCBI taxonomy): domain Eukaryota; kingdom Metazoa; phylum Chordata; class Mammalia; order Rodentia; family Cricetidae; genus Phodopus; species Phodopus roborovskii. The sequence continues at coordinate 11,217,421 of NW_026126470.1, read as the reverse complement.
TGTGTGTGTGTGTGTGTGTGTGTGTGTGTAAGGGTGGGGAGTTGGAATAGTTGTTCCTGCCCTCCTCCCTTCAGTATCCTGTTGACCTGGCCCCTCATCCTTTGATTGAAGTGTTAGCTCCTGTAGGTGGTTCTTTTTGCCAGATCTCTGGGCCACTGGGACTCTGGAACTAATCCCTCCCCAGCTCCTTCAAGCCTATGGGTAGAGGTAATGACATGAGAGGCTGCACCATCCCTTGCGGTTTCTGTATGCACTACCCTCATTTTTGTAAATCGCCCTTTAATTAAATCCTCCTCAAATTATCCTAATTTGAGTGTACCATCTGTTTCTGGCTGGAACCCTCAATGACACAGGCAGCCTCAAAAGTAGCAAATGCCCCATATAGAGACTTCTCTCCCTGCACCCTAGGGCGGATCTGCCCCATGCTGAACGCTGCATGCTTCCTTTTTATTTTCCCTGCTGTGGTCCTTTATGTAGACACCCTTCAAAAAAGAAAAAGCAAGCTCAGAACTGTTCTACTGTAATGATTCAGTACCAAACCCAGAGGGAAGAGATTTCCCAAAACAATACCATGTAAACTAGAGAAACAAAACAAAACAATATATCAAATGTAAGAGTGATTTGCTTTTAATTTTAACCTCTAAATAAGGGCAAAAATTAACTCTCCAAAATACTGAATTTGTTTTTACCCTTACCATAATACTTTGTAATTGAGAATGGAATTTGACATCCAAAGTGTGAGAGAAAAGAATCCCAGAAGAGGTGTGGGCCACTACTTATGCTGGAGCATTAAACTAAATGACATTTTAAATCTATAATGTGTGTTTCAGACTGTTTTATTGGAATGAGTAGCACAGCCAGTTAGTGAGATTAACAGACTAATTGGGAACTGCATCTAATATCTACTTTTTTTTTTCATTTATAGAATCAGGAAGATATCCAAATGTTAAACATTAAAGGGTGTAATGTGATTTTTGTGACATCAGAATTTACTTTTAGCATTTTTATGTTTTACACATTACAGTTTTGTTGTAAATATACACTTATATACATATAATATATATTACATTATGTAATATATATTATATACATATAATATACATTACATTATGTAAATAATTATATATATAACTATATATATAGTTTTGTTTCCAGTTGAAATAATGTTGAAGAATAGACTCAGTAGTTTACATCAAATGAGTAAAAACTAAAAATGAAATGAACTAGGAAGGAAATTTCAGGCAACAGAACAGGGAGATTTGACATGATGACTTTTAAGGATCCATTCTTAGCACTTCTCTTTTAATCATACTAGGAACATAATTTCCCATTCTGCCAAGGCAGAAACTCAAAAGTAGATATGACTACCTGACTTACTCATACCGCCGTTCTCACAGAAAGGGAAGATGCCTTTTGTTGGAGAAGAAGAAACCAGTGTTGCCTCATACATGTTCAATACACACACACAAGCAGCTTCCTGTGAGTCGCTTCTTGAAATTTGAATTTACTTGTAGGATCAAGCATGCCCTATGACTATGGCAAGCTCATCGGGCCAGATGATCGGTGCTGTAACCAATAATAGTAAGCAAATCTTTCAGCTGTCTTTACCTTTCAGGGGAATTGTATCTTCTCCCCAAAGCCCACGGGACTAAACCTAGAGTCATGATTCTAGCAAACTTCAGATATGAATAGTTTATTATAAATTGTGAATTTTGTAGAATTTTTAAAAAATACAAACCACATTTTACAATAGTTTTAGATTACTAAGAGATTAGGACTACCTATATGCCACACTCAATTTCACCATTGTTACTGTTTTATATTAATAGGATATACTTGTAAAGTAAATTGATGAAATAATTATATATGCATTCAGTAGCTCGATTGTATACCTTAGCTATATTTTCTTGGTTTTTACTCAGCATTCTTTTTCTGTTACTGAATTATAGCAGATTAGTAGACTTCATTCAGTTATCATGCCTATGGAGGTTTCCCTTGGGCTGGTTTCTCATGCCTTGCTTAGTTTTGATGGCCTTAGTGAGTGCTTGTGCATTTGTGTGATCTATGTGACTCCTGATGCCAGCACTAATCTATTCTCAGTTGGAGACTTTACATGGTAAAAAACAACTATTTATAATGTATTCAGCATTTCAAAGAGTATTAAAAAGAAGTATTTCCTTAATTTTGCCCCCCACAAGTAAATCCTTAAACAGAAAGAACAAGAAGTCATATGGGGAAAGATATCTGGGTGGGGCAGGGCATCATAGTAGGGCTGTCCCTGTGGAGGAAGTGTGGGTGAGCCAGCCCTGAGGACATGGAGTGGGAAGGCCAGGCCCATGGTCTGTTGTGAGGTGATATGGGAGAGGGAGAGATACCATCCTTACCCTTCGTCTTTCACACCCCTGCCACCTTCTGCCGTCAGGAAAAGCTGGTTCTAGGGATAGGATAGTGGGAGAGATGATCTTGCTGCCCACCAGCTAAAGCACTGGTGTGTGTGTGTGTGGGGGGGTGAACCCTGTACCTCACCCAGGCAGGACAGTAGAGCTGACTCTGTTGATGAGGTTCAGGTGATCATCACTGTGAATGTGTATTGGAGACTTGGCTCCACCCTTTATCTGCCATGTGGTGGTATGGGAGAGGGAGAGATGACCTCTCACCTCCCGGATCTGGCTCAGGGTCCCAAGAGTAGGAGAACACGCCCTACCCCTCACCTGCTTGTTCAGGTGGTAAGCTGGCAGCCTGACCCACTACCCAGGGTTGGAAACAGGACTACAAGGTAGCCAACCACAACATTGGCCTCATCTGTGAACTTCTGGAATGTGTGCAGGGGCGGAACCTGCAGGTCCCAAGCTACAGAATCTTCATGACACACGGCAATAATAGGATATTCAAGAGGGGTCCCAATGAGGGCCCAGTATTGATAGTGAAGCAGAGGCCAGAGGCCTTGATTCAGACCAATGACTCCATGCAAGGAACACTTTTAAGTAAAGATATTTGGACTAAAGGTATACCATGTGACTCACTGGGCCACACTACAGTTTCCTAGTGCCGATTATTTTTTTTTTTTAAAGAAATGCTATTGTTCATCTTGGGTATTAATGAAAAGAAAAAAACATGACATGGTAGGAGTGGGGATACTCTTGAACAGGAAGTGGCATAAAAATATATTGAATACTAGGGACCAGATGGGAAATGGCAGAAGAGTAGCTCATTTGGAAAGATGAGGGTAAGACACAAGTGTTTGCCGGACTGAGATATGTTCTAAGGTACATTCCTTCAGGTAACGTGAGCTTCTGTCCACTTCTTCAGGCCATGTGAGCTTCTGCATCCCTTAACTCCACATAAGTCATTGTGTCATTGTGTGACTTGAAAGATATTATAATGGGCCTGCAGATGTGTTTTTCTGTATTTCCTGTTTCAGAGTCTGTGGAAAGAGAGAAATATCATCTGGGGATACATACATACGTGCCTATATGTGTGTGTGTGTGTGTGTTTGTGTGTGTGTATATATATATATATATATATATGTATATATATATATATATATATATATAATTTTTAAATTTAAATTAGAAACAAGATTGTTTTACATATCAATCCCAGTCTCCTGCACTCTCCTGTCCTCCCCTGTTTCCCCCATCAACCCCCATTCCATCCCCTTTCTTCTCCCCAGGGAGGGTGAAGCCTTCCATGGGAAGTCTTCAAGGTGTGTCATATCATTTTGAGCAGGGCCCAGGCCCTCCCCCATGGTCTAGGCTGAGGTAATATACCTCTAAGTGGAATGGGCTCCTAAAGTCCACTCATATACTACAGATAAATACTGACCCACTACCAGAGGTCCCATAGACTGCCCAGTCCTCCCAACTAACACCACATTCAGGGAAACTGGGTCAGTCTTATGCTGGTTTCTCAGCTATCAGAATGGAGTCCATGAGCTCCCCCTTGTTCAGGGCAGCAGTTTCTATGGGTTTCTGTAGCCTGGTCTTGACTCCTTTTCTTATCACTTTTCCCTGTCTGCAACTGGATTCTAGGAGTTCTTCTCAGTGTTTTGCTGAGGGTATCTGCGTCTGCTTCCATCAGTTACTAGATGAAGGCTCTAGGATGGCATATAAAGTAGTTATCAATCTCATTATTGGGGAAGGGCATTTAAGGTAACCTCTCCACTGTTGCTTAGATTGTTAGTTGGGATCATCCTTGTAGATCTCTGGACATTTCCCTAGTGCCAGATTTCTCTTAAAACCCATAATGGTTCTCTCTATTATGGTATCTCCTTTTTTGCTTTCCTCAACTCTTTTCCTGCTCAATCTTCTTGCTCCTTCATGCCTACCTCTGCCCTCCTCTTCTCCCTAACTCCCCACCCTATGCTCCCAATTTGCTTGGGAGATCTTGTCCCTTTCCCCTTCTCCAGGGGACCATGCATGTCTCTCTGAGGGTCCTCCTTGTTTCTTAGCTTTTATGGTGGTATGGACTGTAGGCTGGTAATCCTTTGCTCTATGTCTAAAAGCCAAATATGAGTGAGTACATACCATGTTTGTCATTTTGTGACTGGGTTACCTCACTGAGGATAGTTTCTTCTAGTTCCATCCATTTCCCTGTGAATTTCAGGATTCCATTGTGTTTTTCTGCTGAGTAGTACTCCACTGTATAAATGTACCACATTTTTTCCATCCATTCTTCAGTTGAGGGGCATCTAGGTTGCTTCCAGGTTCTGGCTATTAAAAATAATGCTGCTATGAACATAGTTGAACAGATGTCCTTGTTGTATGAATGCATATCTTTTGAGTATATGCCTAAGAGTGAAATTACTGGATCTTGAGGTAGACTGATTTCCATATTCCTGAGGAACTGCCATACTGAAGTGGCTGAAGGAGTTTGCATTCTGACCAATAGTGGAGAAGCGTACCCCTTTCTCCACATCCTCTCCTGAATAAACTGTCTTTGGTGTTTTTGATTTTAGCCATTTTGACAGGTATAAGATGATATCTCAGAGTTGTTTTGATTTGCATTTCCTTGATGGCTTAGTATGTTGAGCACTTTCTTAAGTGTCTTTCAGCCATTTTAGATTCCTCTATTGAGAGTTCTCTATTTAGTTCTGTACCCTACTTTTGAATTGGATTATATGGTGTTTTGGTAACTAGCTTCTTGTGTTCTTTGTATATTTTGGAAATCATCCCTCTGTCAAATGTGGGGTTGATGAATGAGATTTTTTTTTTTTTTTTGCAATTGTTTTGTATGACATTGATAATTTAGCTATGGCTTCAGGGGCAAATAATAGGAACCATACAAATAAAGGCTTAAAATATTACAATTTGTCCCACCAAAAGTATGCAGATCTCAAGTCTAAGGCAGACAGTTTATCATTTCTTAACAGACAACCACCTCATGCCACAAGATGCTGTACTTTTCGTTAATCTCCCCCCCCCCAAATAAGTAGGAAATGTTAAAGAAACAAACAGTTATCTACATAGTTTACACAGTGAAAAGAGCAACAAAAATATGTCATGTAGAATTCACAGTTTCATAGGCTTTGCAGTTAGGGTCTGGGATAGAGAAGATAAATCACCATAAGGCTATAGCATGAATAGTAAAACCTTGAATTTGTTTTTAGAATCTGACCTACATTTTATTCTAAATAAGTTTTTGACTTCTGAAATAAACCACTCAACAAAAATAGAAATCATGCAATGTCAGACTGTTAATAAAGTCATGTAAAATAATCCATTATGTATTTAGCTCATTCACACTACCCAATTAGAAAAGACAATGCTACATTTTTTTTTCTTCTTTGAACCATTAAAAACTGAAAATTGTATCATAAAGCTTTCTCATAAGTATTTTATTCTGAACTATAATAATATTTTTATTTTCCATGTAACTTGGAAAAACATGATTATTATGTTATTCTTAAGGATTGTTAAATTAAAATAAGCTACACAATTTTACTTCTACAATTCTAAATGTATATAACTGATAACGTAAAAAAATGTCAAACCTGTGACCCTCACTCCCCCCCCCCCAATTGCTGCCATCAAAGCCTGGGACAGGCAGGAGAGCTGACATTGTAATCATAAAAGCAGGAGGGCCGTTTCTGACCTCCCAGGAGTGCAGGGCCTGCACCTCACCAGGGAACACAAGTCAACCCTGCTAGTTCAGCTGCAGGTAGGTGAGCCAACCCTGAAATCATGAGCATGAGAGAGCTGTCCCTATTATCCATCTGTCTAATGGCAGCAATGGGTGGGGAAGAGTGTTACCCTCTGCCCCACCCATCAATGCCTGAGACAGGTTGGAGAGTTGGCCCTGTGGTCATAAAAGTGGGAGAGTTATCCTTGACCCCCACCAGCTGCGATGGGCAGGAGAGCTGCCTGGGCAGCAAACACAGCCAACCCTGTTGGTGGAGGTGTGAGTGAGCAAGACTTGAAGTTATGAGCACAGGGGAGCTGTTCCCATTATTCAACTGTCTTTAGGTCATAAGAAAGGAAAAGCTGTCCTTGCCCCCCCCCCCACCAATTACAACACTTGGGAGAGCAGGCCCTCCATCTTGCTTGGGCAACACAATGGAATCAACTCTGTAGACACAGGTGTGGGCAAGCAAGTGCCAAAGTAATGAGCTTGGAACACCTGCCCCCATGGCAACATGGGTGGGGGAGGGATGGCCTCCCCATCCCCCATCAATGCCTGAGGCAGATTTGAGAACTGAGGTCACAGGAGCAGGAGAATGGTTCCTGGCCCCCACCAGCTACAACCGTTAGGAGAGCAGGCCCTGCACCTGGGTAACCCAATAGAGTCAACCTTGTTGGTGAAAGTGTAGGTGAGCCAGACCAGAAATTGTGAGCTTGGGAAAGCTGTCCCCACTACTAGTCTGTCAAGGGGTGATGTGGAGGGAGAGAGATGCCCCCCTTTACTCTTCTCCCCTTACTGCATCCAACATATAAGAGAATTGACCCTCAACTCTGCCAGCTGCACCACTCAAGAAAGAAGTTCTTCACCTCACCTATGCACAACAGAAGAGCTGCCCACTGGTTGGAGGTAAGGGTGACCCAGCTCCGATGTTATGAGCAAAGGAGAGCTTCCCCCATGACTCATCTGATGTGTGGTTGAAGTGGAAAGATGCCCCTTCCTCCACCTCCCACTCATCAACACCCGAGACTGATGGAGGAGCTGGCCCTGGCGCCATAAGAGAAAGAGAGCCTTTCCTACCCCCTCAGCAACTACAGTACTCAGGAGAGTGGCCCCTGTACCTCTCCTTAGGAACAAAAATCAAGCTGGTCTTAATATGGAAGAGCTGACCTTGAGCGTGTGAGAGCAGGACAACTGGCCCCACCCCTTATTCATTGCTGTAAGAGGTGAAATTGCCAGGACAATGCCAGAACTCAACTTGGAGGTAAGTAAAAGAGATAAAAGGCTGGCCCACAGACCCTACAGCTGCCCAGGCTGGCCCACACACCCTACAGCTGCCCAGGCTGGCTCAACTTGGCCCAGGCCAAGAGTCAGGGTTATGACTTGGACCATCTACCCCACGTGAAGGGACTTGACCCACAAACCCAAAGCTGTGGGATCTCCACAACACAAGATGACCAGAAAGAGTTCTAATGAGGGCCCAGCATTGATAGTGTAGTAGAAGCCATAGACCTCAAACCACACCAACAACTCTTTGCAAAGAACATTTGCCAGTAAAGATATATGGACAAAGAGGTTTGTACCTTGATACACTGTGTCACACTGAAGCGTCCATGATGAGATTTTTAATTTTTCCAGTTTTTTCTTCTCTTTTTTCTCTTTTATTTTGTTTTGTTGGGGAGGGGGTAGAGGGGTGAAGTGTACTTTGGAAGGGACAGGGAAATGAATGGGATCAAGAGATATGATGTAAAAGGACACATAGAATAAAATAAAAGGAAAAAAACTGTCAAATTTTTGAAATCTCTTAAATCTTAAATATCAAACAGAGCAAACCTAGGTGTAGCTATCTGCTATGCTGGAGTTACTGACATCTTACGCAGTTTTTTTTTTTTTTTTTTTTTTTTTTTTTTTTTTTTATGTTTTTGCTTTGTAGTGTAGAATCATGCTTTGTATTCAAAAAGCTCAGATGATTACTGACAACTAAAATATGAAGCATCAATTACAATTTTATTTTCTATGGTGGCACATGATTTTTTTCCCTGGCACTTTTGTCTGTTAGGTTAACAGTGTTACATATTTTTTAATTGATGTTTCTGTGTGCATGGATGTATCTTCCAACTGTCGAGTAGTAACAAACAGCAAGATTTTTATCACCACAACTGGTGGGCACCTGGGTCAGAACACAGCATGCTTAGAAAATTTGAGGACTATTCTGAGCTGTAACAAAGCTATTTCTCTGTGCCCATTCACTTCACGGGCAGTATCTTAGAAAATTTTGTTTCTGAATTAAAGGAAAAAAAATCAGTGGAAGTTTTTATTCATGTTTAAATAAAATAAGAGTTTAAAACCAAAATAGTGATAGAATTGTGAATAATATTTAGCTTTATAGTATTTGCTGTTTTATTAGGCACAGCCATTAAATTTAACCACAGCATAACTTATTCAAAATGTATTTTAATTATATATATATCTATAGAAAATTTAAGTTCTTAATTATTTCTAGTAATTAAACTTTGGAGTGACCACACTTATTTTCCTTAATCTTCCCATTATATAAGTAGATAAGTCTGGTGTTAGTAAAAAAAAAAAAAAGCCAAATTATATTTAAACTTTACTTTTCCTTTCTCATGATAATACAGATATACTATTTCTTTAGTCTGTTAAGTTTAAATCTCCTCATCCTACAGTTTTTTTTTTGTTGCTAAATGGGTATTAATTTTGACAATGATACTTCAGGGTTTATGAAATAAAATTTTATAATCTCAGGACATGTGAACCATCTACATATTATATATATTGCACAAACTGACTTCTAGTGGGCTGCAACTTTACATACAATATCCAAAGTCGAAGTATATAATATGTCTGAACTGAATCTTAAGGACTTTTTCTCTCAGTAATATAAACATATATGTAAACATAAACAATGACAAAAGTAAGCATCTACATAGTGAGAGTAAACTAATTTTTAGATATTTAAGTATAATTATAAAAGATATGTTTTGGTTAAATAGTGAATGAAACAGTTTAATATGAATGCAATTATTCCAGAAATCTCAGTGGGTTTTGTTTCTTGTGTTCTTTTTCTCACTGTAAGGGGTGATGGTGGGGTGGGCAAATTCTTTTCCAATCTTTTCAAACTGTGTTTCAGACTGCAGTGTTCTTTCAAACGTGAAGAACACACACAACACACAAATCAGTCACATTATTAGCCAAGGAATTTCCTAATGCTTGAACTGCCCTAGAAATTAACCTATTGTCATTGTATACACATCAGCACAATCTAACGGAAATTTCCACCTCAGTTAGCTGATTAGTGCTTGTTAAATGAGACCATCCATTTCATTTGTGTTGGCAGGCACATCCTATGTGCCCTGTGACTGACAGCCAGCCTTGTTTGGTGGAACAAGGATCAGTTAGTGCTCCTAGCATCTCTTTACAGAGGCATCTTGATCTTTTCTCTCAATACAGTTTGTTTACATGGGAGGGGTTCACCTATCCCACTTAAGCAGAATGTTCTTCAGGGTTCACTACAGTGCCAAGAAAAGTTGAGAGTCTTCCATGCACATTGAAGGAGATCACTAATGACTTATACACATTGCAAGGGCTGAATGAGAGAAATGGAATTTTGTTTTTACTAAGTTGTCATCAGGGAGGTAATTCCAGCTTTACAGTCCCTACAAAAGGAGGACATTGAAGGACTCTCAAGTGTAGCACAGGGCCTGACTGCTAGCAAGCAATTAAGCAATATGGTTAGAAATTGCAGATCAATCAGGATCAATTTTGAAGTATGGATATATTCCAGACTCCTGAGGGATAGATTTCTTAAACACTGATGATGCTTAAAAATGACCCAGGATTAGATGATTCCAATGAAAGTCCAGGGTTTATACACTACTCCTAAATGTGTAAAGAGCAGAGCTGTAACAAGCTAGGCAGCAGGCTTCAAAATCTCCATTAAGCTTGTGTGCCTGACTTGCCTTGTGATTGAGCGTTTGGAAACCTCAGCAGAGAAAGAAAAATGGTTCATGTAATTTCCATTGGCCTTACAATAGCCACATAGACTGCCATTTAATCAACCTATGGTTGGCAGTTGCTTAGACCAGCAATGGATTGCTTATATTTAGACCCATGTGTCACACCATAACAATGAAATTAAGGAAAAACACAGCTCAGAAATCATAATATGTTCTTGTCCTAAAAAAATACATAACCCTCTGTTACATCCTTGAGAGTATTTACAAACGATGTGAGCATTGCATAGAATGCAACGAATGCTATTTCATCATGTCCTGTAAAATTTTACAGCCTTCCAAAGAGTTAATGCCCTTTGGCTGAGTGATTTTATGCTCTTGTTGGCCACCTCACATTTTTTTTTAAAGTCTATTATAATGTTTAAGGGCAGTGGCTGAGATTTCAGAGCATTAGTATTGTATGGTAGGAAGAGAAAGATAAAGATGAGAAAAGGAACTTCGCCAAACACCATATATTGTGTGTCTGACAGGAGAAATCAAGGTGGTATGACACAGAAGGAAAATGTCCATGTGAGTGTTTTGTTTCAATACTTATATGATCATAATGTCACATCAAACTCCACTCTCCCTGATCTTGACATGCTCACGATGTTCCAGTCACTAAGTTATTGAAAGGCCATCTCATCACATGGAACCCTCCTCGAGTAGCAGGCGTCGCTACCCTCTATTGAGAGAGGTACATGAGATAGATCCAAGGACATTAATTTGATGGAGAAACAGTCATCAAATTTCTTCCAACAAAGTGGATAACATACCCTGTCATTACCTGTTGCCTTAGAAAGAGATAACATGTCTCCAAAATGACCCTTCTTCTGCTTCACCATCCTAACTCCCAACAAATTACACTGCTATAAAAAGAATGACTAATTATGCTTCCACTAGGAACTATAAAGTGTCCAATTATGGGTCTAATTAGAAGGGAAGGGCATAAAATAATGGGTCTTTATTTAGAAATGTTATTATTCTCAGGACAGCCTTTAAAATAGTTTTTGTGTATTGTTTTATGTATTACATCTATTCTACCTTTCTGCAACTTGCTCAGATTTATCTCAATAGGACAAACATCTGTCATGTCTTGCATATTGCTTTAATTTGATTGTCCCTGACCCCTTAGGCAAATACAGACAGGTGGAAAACATACTGGCTATTTCACATAACATCTGTAGTCACTTTAGCCAGTATTTTTTTTTTTAATGACTTGTCACAGCATGGGAGGACGGCAAAAACCCAACTGCTTCTCTCTAACTGTAGCTGGGAGAGAGAACCAGGTGGAGTTCACCCTCTGTTTGCTTGAATGGCTCCATGCCACTTAGCATTTACAAATGCAGGCTGGGGAGAACAGCTGTCAGGATCCTGCTCTGCTGTTCAATATTTGGGGGAAAAGAGAAAAAAAAAAGTCAACAATGGGTAGAGTTTAATTAAGTCATTGTCTCTGTTCTTTAACTCCAAGGGTGTTTCATAAATGACCACACACACACACACACACACACACACCATCTTTGTACACGTTGTCTTTAGCACCAATTTGATGTGATTAATGAGGCTTCTCTGGCACATCTTGAGGGTAGCAGATTAGTCACCGTTAATGACTCTTGCATAGCCTACTCAAAGAGCAATATATCTTTATTAAATATTTCTATCATCACATTGGAAGAAAACAAAATGACCATACTTTCAACACTGGTGAAGTGACATACTCAGATTTTTAAAAAAGAAAAATACTATTATTGATCACAACAAAACGAAACAATTATGTAGAGTCACCAAGATGCTCTTGTTGACAGCTGTAGCCTATAATAATTTTAATCCAAGAAATATTTCTTTGAAAATAAGTTTTGACTTTTTTTTTCCAAGTCAGTATTTTCTTGAATGGATAATAGAGAAGGAGAAACAGTGCCTGCTATATCCTTATATCTACCATAAATCACACTCATAAACCATAAATTAACCACAAATTAAATTTAGTTTAAACTTAGGTACTATTTTTTATGCAAAGGAGACTTACAGTATTACCAAGGACATTATTACCTAGACTATCCTTAAAAGGGGAGATTCTTGGGCACCTTCTACTCAGAATCACTGGTATCTGTGCCCCAAACTCCATTTCAGCAGAGATGCCAAAAAATCTTGGGCAAATTGATGTCACATCCTTTTCAATATACTTTTCTTTCCCTCCCTTCCTCCCTCCCCCTTCCCTCCTTCTCTATGGCTGCATGCACATGTGTGTAGATGTAAAGATCAGAGGGCAATGTGGGTGTTTTTCCTCAAGTGCCATACACCAGTTTTTGGACATAGTCTCTAATTGGCTAGGACTTATGAAGTTGCTCTGCATCCCCATGTTTCTGGCAACCCAGTTCAGGGAAGACAGCCATGAACTTATCACCACACTGACATTCCTTTTCAGTATGGATGCTGGGGATTGAATTCAGGTCCTCATGCTTAAAGTCAACCAGTTTACTCACAGAATTATGTCCCCAGCCCTCTATTATGTTTGTCTATCTCATTATATAATCACAAACATCTCTGTTTAACCAAAGTTTAAACATCTCCAATGTTATAAACGCCACAGCTTTACCTCAACTGTCCATCCTATGTTTTAATAGTCTTGTCCATTCTTGTCTGTTATACGCTATTAATTTGATTATCCCCTTTATATTAATCTGCATAACATGTGTCCTCAAATCTTCTGGTTTTTCGAATTTTTGCATTTTACCTCTACTGCTTCCAATCACTCAGGTCAGATTTATTTTTACCATAAGGTCTTTTAAATTGACATTTCAATGAACTCATTATCACATGTCCATATCAACCAACATTGTATAATTCAGTGAGTTCTTTTTTGCTTATGTATTTTTTGGATTGGCGTCTTCAGTAGGAATAAAATTCTATTGACCTACTAATTAGTACACCTTTTTCTGTTCCTGATTCACTTTCTCAGAAACTGTCTTCTTCCTCCTCATAGGACCTCAGTGATCTTCAATTTGCTTGTTCATTTGGCTTTCATGGACAACTGATTTCCTACTTCCATTTTATCACTGAAAGTTAAATCTCTGACTCTTTTCGGCTCAAACACAGTTGTGTTAATTTCAACACCTGGCCTTTGTTTGTGTTGCTTTCTCTGTTGGAATATCAACAAATATTTAAAGAGCAAATCATTAAGAACATGGCCTTTTGAATTCCAAAGGAAACAGGATGGGATCTCATCCTGTTAACTCAGAACAGTTTGACCTTGCATTAGTATTTCAATCACTGGAAAATTTACTTCTCTTAGCAATTTCCCAGAGATAATGTTGATTTGTCTCCATGTACTTCTAGATAAGAGGATTAAGTTATGTATCATATTTTAAAAAAATTATTTACAGAATTTCTCTTAAAAACATGTTCTCACTAGTTAGTTATTAGGTCTGTATTACTAGTAGTGGTACTTTGATCATGGTTATAGAGAAATCACAATAGTGTTTCCTGTAAAGCGTTATGTTAGGTGCAGGAAATACAGTGGGAAAACACAAGAAAGACATTATTCCCACTCTGGGAATCTGCAATCAAGAAACAAACAAACAAATAATCCTGAAGAAAATTGATTCAGTACTTAGGATAAAATTTGTGCTATACCATTCCACAGCAAGGGAATGTGAATGAGATTAAATATCTTAAGCGGCTTCCTTGACAGAATGAGAAAGAGGAGGAAATACAATAAGTGATCATGTTGGTGTGAGGGAGAAGACAAAGGGAGATGCTTAGACAAAATGTGTACAAGGGCCCAAAGGCAGAAGAAAATGGGGAGAAAGTAAGAGATTCTATCCTGTGAAGTGTAACAAACTGTGAAAGGGAAATTTTCAAGAGATTATTTTTGAGTTAACCAAGACTTAGATCACAGGGGCTTCTTTAGGCTTTCCAAAACAAAAATGAATTCATTATATATATATATATATATAATGAATTCATTATATATATATATATATATATATATATATATATATATATATATAATTTTTAAATTTAAATTTGAAACAAGCTTGTTTTAATGTCAATCCCATTTCCTGCACCCTCCGTCCTCCCTTGTTTCCCCCACCTACCCCCATCCCCTTTCTGCTACCCAGGGAAGGTGAGACCTTCCATGGGGAGTCTTCAAAGTTTGTCATATCATTTGGAGCAGGCTCCGGGCCCTCTCAGATGTGTCTAGACTGAGGGAGTATCCCTCTATGTGGAATAGGCTCCCAAAGTCCATTCATATACTAGATATAAATACTGATCCATTGCCAGTGGCCCCATAGCTCCCCCTTGTTCAGGTCAGCAGTTTCTGTGGGTTTCTCCTGCTTGGTCTTGACCTTTTTGTTCATCACTCCCCCCTGTCGGCAACTGGATTCCAAGAGTTCAGCTCAGTGTTTAGCTATGGGTGTCTGCTTCTGCTTCCATTAGCTGTTAGATGAAGGGTCTAGGAAGGCATATGAGGTAGTCATCGATCTCATTATTGAGGAAGGGCATTTAAGGTAGCCTCCCCACTATTGCTAAGATTGTTGAACTCAGTTCTTTGGAGATTATTAGAGCAGGATATTGAATAGCTGAGGCTCTTCATTGAGATTTTGTTTTGTATATTATGTCATATTCCTAGGGATACTCCACATACAACACCAAAATCAAAGGTCTAACATAATGGGAACGTATTCTGGCTATTTTGAGGGTAAAAGTATAAAATCAAGGTGTGGTTTCCAGTTAGGAATTAATTGCTATAACAAATTCATGGGATAAGTACTTAAAAAGGAAAAGATTTGTTTCACAGACTTTTAAATTCTGACTCATAATTAGTGGAATGTTGTTTTTGGAATGTTGTGGGCAATGGTGACTTGAGTAGTTGGCAAAGCACAACAATTCTTCCTGTTACTGGTAGTAAGCAGAAAGGAAGGAGTTTGGGGTCTTACTGTCCTCTTCAATGATACACTAAAAATTTCTGGAAAGCCTTGATGTACACCTGTCAATTGGACTGCGGGTTCAGAACACACCTTTAAAATATGAACCTTATGGAACTCAGCATTCAAACACAACACAATGTGCAGTTACGCAGCTTTCATGGTCTTGCTGAGGGTGCTATATGAGAACCTATCTTTTTCTATCTTTTGTTCTATAGAGCATCCTGACTCTATCTTGAACATATTATTCTTATATTTGTCTCCATTTATAAATTTCTCACTACTCAGAGTGATGCAAGTCTTTGGGTAAGGACCCATTTGGAACTAGTCTGGCCTCATATTAACATAATTGTGTTCAAGTAAGTTCACACTTATGGACTCTATGAGTTAGCAACAGATGATATCATTTTTGAGAGATATAATTCAAAGCACAACACTTACTCTAATTTGAAGAACTTATTCTAGGAGAATAGTGAGAAGCAGAGGGAATAATTAGACTGATTTTTCAGCAGCGCAAATGAATAATAACCCTGACCTGTACAAGCATTGTGATGGCGGGCAAAAGCACATCAGTTCACAAAATTGAATTCTGGAAGTATGTTCAACAGAGTTGTTTATTAATGACCATGCTAGGAGAATGTTAGAGGGAGAGAAATGGGATAACAATTCATAATTTCTTGACTGGTTAAGAGGACAAATGGTATATTGAAAAGGGAAATAGTGAAGAGATGTTGGTATGGATTGTTCCAGAAACTTCTCTATGCTGTATATAAAGTGCTCAGCTGTGGACACAACAGTGTCTGAGCCAATCAGTCACAGGTCAACCCAATGGAGCTTGTCAACCCAGCTGCTAGTGCAGACGTTGCTCTTTTTTTTTTAAATAGGAACTTCATACATTAGTAGATAAAAACCAAATCCCCACTGGAGACATCACTATAAAATTCCTTCTGCTTTCTACTTTTATATCTATTGCTCTTCGTAGGATCCTTTTCTAAGAATACTTTTATAATTAAAAGCATATATATTTTATGTAACAATTTCTATTTATCTGCTTATTGAATTACCTTTGTGTTAATTTTTACTACTTTTAGTTTTGGAAATTTGACTATAATTGTATCATTTCCCATATCGTAACAGTGCAAATGCAGGTGAGGAAAGCACACAAGACCTCAATCCTACACTCAGAACTCCAGGGAGCTAAGAAACCTTGAGAGTGAAATGTGCAGTCTCCCCATGTAAGTGCACATCACTTCATTATCCAATATCAAATGATCAGCCCTAAAAACGTGGATACATGTAGCATTATACATACTGAGAAGGTTTTAGTTATGTGTTTAGAAACATACTGATGGGAGATGTCATTCTGTAAATATGTTTCTTGTATTGGTTATTGAATAAAGCACTGTTGGCTAACAGAAAGCAAGATAGGTGGGACTGGGAGACAAGGAGGATCCCAGGAAGTAGTAGTAGGAAGGAGTCAACATGTAAGATGAAGAGACCAGAGATCTGGACCCTCTCTCTGGTAAGATGAGACCACGTGGAAATACTTAGATTAATAGAAATGGATTAATATTTAAGTCAGAGCTAGCCAATAAGAAATTCTAGTAACAGGCTAACAACATTATATCTAGTACAGCGTCTCTGTGTGTTTTTTGGGGCTGGCGTGGCTGTGGGATCAGGCTGGGCAGAAAACTGCTTATAACAACACACACATAGATACACACACACACAGAAAGAGAGACAGAGAGAGAGAATGATAAAAGAGACCATGAATTTGCAAAGAGAAGGGGGTGCATATGTGGAAGGGTTTTGAAAGGAGGAAGAGAAGGAGGAAATTGCCCTTTAAAATCATCTGCCCTTTACTATTTTTTTGCAACAGCACTTTGTGTCTTTCCTCCCAATTAGTTGGCCTGGATAAAGATCTATTTGGCATGTACATGTCCTCCAGTCCATTACTCACAGCAACATGATACTGCCCCTACTTTTGGATTATTGAGCAGATTTTAGTTTGTGTCATTATTCATTATTTCAAAGCACTAGATAGTGAGTTTAGGGCTTTTTTTCACAGATGTAATATTTTTCTTTGCTTGTGTTTCCTCTGTCAATTATGGGTCATTCTTCAGTATCAACTCATTTGTTCATTCATTCAGTAACCCATGCATTCATTCTTTCAACAGATGTACACTAGTATGCTGCATCACTTGAGTCACACTACAAGCTAACAGCTGATATAATGTAGATCATGTTCTCAGTGGATCAGAATCAAAATATAAGCAACTCCATTGCACATAAAAAGTAGCACGAATGCTGAAATTTAAACAAATAAATAACATAGAGAAGAGGTGAAGAGGCACATATTCTTGCCTAATTGAATAAGGGAAGAAAGTCAGGAAAGGCTCACAAGATTCAGAGATGCATAATGTGAAGAATAAGGGATGCTGGCAGAATTTGCCATTCAAATTGTGGGGCAGGTAGGCATGCAGTGCCTGGAGGTTAGAAGTGGGAAAGGAAAATAATAATAGCAGGCAGAGAGGGCACTGCAGAGGAAGGCAGCAAACACATGGCAGGAAGAAGGACCAACATGTTCATTATACAATTGCAGGAGTGTGTGTTCTGGAAAGGGAATAGGATGTCCAGGAACAGTGGTTTGTGCTTATAATTCCAGCATTCAGGAAACCAAGGTGAGGACATTGTCATGAATTGGAGACAAGAAGACAGTAAATAGTGAATTTGTAGGTCATCTGATCTGTAATTTGAGATCCTGACATCAAATCAATCAAAAAAAAAAAAAAAAAAGTACACACAAAGGGAAAAGGAAGAGGATGAAGAAATAAATCTAGACAAATATGCATCATCCAGGTCAAGACCGCAGTGTTTTAGAAAGACAGATATCTTATATTTTTCCCTACATACAGAGAGTAAATTTAATATACACAAATGTGCATGTATATCTGAACATTTGATGCAAAACTAGAAGGAGAATTATTTGTGAAGTGGAAGTGGACAAAGATGCAAAACTACGTCATAGTATTTCTACCCTTTCTTACTGTTCTTTAACCTCAGTAATGTGGTTTATTTCCTTGATATGTCTAAAGATATCAAAAGAGATCACAGGGCCCTTCAAATGTCATAGCTGATAGCAATGAGTCTATGAGGCTGTAGATGGTTGTAGCACAAGCTATGATCTAGAGAAGTTTGAATGTTGTGACTTTGGCTATGGAATTAGCCATAAAACACATGCCATACAAACATATTCAGTAGTAAGGGATGAAGTCAGAGACTACAGTTGTATGGAAGATCAGTGGTTGCAGGGAACTAACTGGTGGTGGAAGCACAATGGGTAGATATTACAGCTGGGTATGGGAGCTCCCACCTCTCATGCCAAGTTTTGACGGTTTGAGTCAGGAGGATCACTGTTAGTTTCAAGAAGCTTGAGCTACAGAATATGGTCATGTCTCTACAAAAACATAATAGAATGCCCCCAAATCAATATGTTGTCACAGAGACCATGGACCCTTTGAGTTGTCTTTGTGTGTCTGAACTGACAACTTGAATAAATTGTCTGGGCTTAAAAATTGCGATTATAATTTTGAAGCATAATTATGTGAAATCAATTAGTTAAGATAAGTAAAGTTAGTAATATTTTAATCTTAATATTGAACAGTAGCAAATGCTTTGGATATATATATAAATAAATGTTTCTTAACTGTATTAGCAAAATAGTTCTGAGGGTGAAGACTGGTGGGAATAAAGGAGTGATTTAGTAAAGGTTAACCCTATAGAGCTACTTTTATACAGCCAGGGTTCATGTTATACTAACGGGCAAGGAAAGTGACTGTTGATTTTTCACCTATCTTATTTTTTTCTAGTGCTTCCACAATACAGAACTCAAAACTGGATGGCCCAGAAGACAGGGAAATGAATTCTCACATATCTGGAGCTAGGTGTGCAAAAGAAAAGATACCAACAAGGTATGCTCTTTCAGAGAAAAAGTGGAAGTTCTATTGCTTCTCCTGGTCTCTGATAATTTTAGATGGCTCTTTTTTCATGGCACCCTGATTCTAGTGCCCATCCACATTTCTTGGGGATCATTACAGAATTTATTTCCCCACTGTGCCTGTATCTATGTCCGAGTTACCACCTTCTTGTCTGTGCTGTTGTGTGTGTATATGTGTGTGTGCGTGTGAGAGAGAGAAAGGCAGAGATAGAGACTGAGAGACATACAGAAAGAGCTATTTATACATGCTTGTGTGTGCATGTATTGGTGAGGAGGTGTGCACGTGGAAATCAAGGAAAGAAGTCAGGTGCATTGAGGCAGGCTCTTTTTGTTGTTTGCCATTATGTGGGGCTAGCTGGTCGATGAGTGTCTATGGCCCCTCCTGTTTTTGCCTCCCATCTTGTCATAGGAATGCTGAGATTGTAAACACTTAAGACCATGCTCAGCTTTATGTGTGTTTTTTGGATTTAAACTCAGGTCCTCATACTTGCAAAGCAAGCTCTGTTTTCACTGAGTTATTTCCCTAACCCCCAATTTTGCTTTTTTGTAAGGACATGCACCATAAGTGGTAAGGATCTAAGATAATAATGACTCAACTTTACTTGATTTCAGATTCAAAAACCCTCCTTCTGTCTTTTTTTTTTTTTTTTTTGGCAGTTTAGCATTCTTGAGTTTCTTTTTTCTTTTTTATTATTTATTTTTTTTATTTTACATATTGGTCCCAGTTCCCACTCCCTCCCTCCCTCCTTCTCTCTCTCCCACTTTCCTATGTCCCCCCACTACCCTCCCATCCCACTCCCACACTCCACAGGGAGGGTGATACCTTCCAGGAGGGGTCAACAAAATCTATCAAGTCATTTGGAGTAGGCCCTCCCTCCTGCCTCTAGGCTAAGGGAATATCCCTCCATGGGGAATGTGCTCCCAAAGTCCTTTTGTGCACCAGGGATACATCCTGGTTCCCGTCAGAGGTCCCTTAGACTGCCCAGGCCTTCTAACTGAGACCCATGTTCAGGGGATGAAAGACCCTCTTTCTAATAAGGCCAACTTTGTGTGAATGTGTTAATGTTTCAGATTTTATTGAGGGGTTATAATTCAACCAATAGGATCATTTAGGCAATTATGTAAGTTACTAATAAGTCTAAAATTCTTCCATTTAAGCTGGATTTTGGTGAATAGGCTGTATTGTGTAAACCCTGAATTAATAATATACTTTCCATAAAAGAAACTCCTAAATTATCAAACTGTTCCAAATAGTTTTGTCTAAGAAAGTTAATGAGTTAATGAAAATTGATGAGCCCATTGTCTTTTATCAAGAAACTTGATCCATAAACCTGGTTTTCAAATATAGATCAAACCACAGAGTACCTATAGAATTTTCAAATATCAGTTTGGTAAAAATTAAAAATACTGTCCATTAAAATGTATGGTATTAGATATTATGTGGTTGTGGGGATTTCTCATAACAACAAGTGCTATGAGAGAATTAACATAATGAGATGCTTTGCCATGAGAAACACGTTTAGATCATAACACTGTAGCCAGGATGACTAGGTCATGCTTATCACATCCTCTCATATATGAATAGTATAGTGGTATCTGAACATCACCATCCAGCTCTACTGATGAAAAACAGAGAACTGGGGATTAGAAAAATGAATTAATAATACCATTTAACACATGCTTAATAATGAATTAGGAAAAGGCCTCGGGTTTTAATTTGGGAGAACAAGAAGGGAAGTGATTATGCTTTAGATATTTATTGGGGAATTCAAATAACGAGTAAAAGAGTTACTGAAAAATAATTCCAGAAACAGGAGTAGCAAGCGCTGAGAGCATAAATGAACTGAATGAAGGGGATTGTGTTTTCCCCATACATTACATTTACACTATATTGATTTTAGTTTTACATATGGGACAAGGGTAGAAAAACTGAAGCTATTAATGACAGTTTTATGAGATAGGAATCCAGCGTTAGTTCATATAAAATAACTAAGTAGAGAAAGCAAGAAGTGGTCAATAAGTAATCAGCAAAATGAATATAATCTGACAAGTTATTAAGACCCATGTTGAGGATTATCTGAAGAATGATTGTGAAAAATGCCCAAAAATGTCATTTAAAGAATTGCCTATAAGACAGATGAAGAAGTGTTATTGGCCCCATTCTTTAAAAAAAAGTTTAAGAGCAAAATATGCAGTTCTCATATCTTAAAGCAATTCTTTTTGGTAACATCTTAAATATTGGCTGCCAGCAAACCAATTTGATACTATCAGAAAAATAGTGTTACATACTGGTAACAAATAAAAAGCAAAAACTAGATGGTAACAAAAATTTAATAGTTATTTAGTAGTTATCTACTATGTAAGCCATTTTGTAACTTATCACTCTGGCTCTTTCTATGGATTCTGAGAAGGTAGCATTATTCCCATTTGATGCATAAGGTGATGCTGACAAAGAATCCACATGTAGCCCACCCCAGTCACATTATGAGTGAGCAGGGAACTATCATCAAAATAATTTCTCAGTTTTCAAGCCTTTCCAATGATAACATAAGGTATCATCAAGGAACATCTCCCCTCTAAAACTGATAGTTACTAATTGCACATTTGGCATCAAATTAAACTTATGAAAGGCCAGAGGTTTTTGATAATTCCCTACTGCAACATTTATTTATTTACAAGAATTCTGTGGAACACAGTAAATTAGCAGAAAAAAATGGTATGGAATGCTACTTTAATAATGATTATAAGGAAATCCAGCTGGGTTCTATCAGCATGATCCCTTGATTGCATCCATGAAGTATTTAAGTACAGAGACATCATAATGGCTTTCTTGACTGGACAGAAGGTGTGGTATCACTAATGGTGAGTGGGCAGAACAGATGCTCAGATTCAAAGTTATGAAGAAGAATAGAATACATCAGATTTTTCTTACTGTATTTAAAGCCAAGATTGACATGTGCAGTGATTAACATGTTACTGTGATATTTCTTCTATCAGCTAACCCCACCCTCAGTTGTGGTGAGAAACAGCAACTTACGAAATAGCTGTTCTAATCCTAGAGACTGCATAGAGGAAGTCTTGTTTATTGATTTCAGTTGTGTAGGCTAAAATTCATGACTACCCTTAACAGAAATGGTAAATGATTGATGTTGTACAGCCTATAAACAGTGTAAAAAGCTGGGTATAGGTCCAGGTTCTCAGAGAGTTAACTTGGTCTGGGCCACCATGATAACTAAATCTGAGTTCTTTAGATCTTCAAGTCATGCTCAGTTTCTGGAAAGTCTGACCTATGCAACAGAAGGGCTAAAAACAATCAAGTTCTGACCAAAACCCTCACCTTCCCATTTTCTGAGGCTTCATCCACTCAACCCCCAAATTTAGTACTTCCTCTAAGTTTTGTTTCTGTGTTTTTCTCCCACTCCTAACATTGGATTTTTTCATTTGTATCAATGAAGTTAGTCAATGAACTTTGCTAAATGATCCCATCAACAACAAAAAATTCTATGGCTGCATTTAATATATATCAATATAAAGTTGTTTGAATTAGATGAGAGATGAAATGATACAAAGTACAATTGGCACATTGATCATGATTAAATTCTTAATGCCCTATTATGAAACCAAATATTCAGGAGACATCATTTAAGAGAATCTAACTGTAGCCTATGAACAAAATGAGTGTCACTATGTGGTCACTAATATCAAAAATGGTTCAAACTATTTAGTTATGTTGTGTTTTTATGTATAAAATGCTTTGGACTGTCTCTAAGATGTCGCTTAAAGGCCCCTTTCTCCTTGTGTCAATTTCTTTTTACTGCTTAAAAAAGTAACAATTACAATTTTCCTTTGTATGCCTGTGAGATTAAGAGGAATTATAGTTCTGATTATATTTTGGTAATCTGTTTGTTCATTAGTTTGCTCATTCCACATGTATTTTTCATAGACCATCCATCTACATAACTGAAAGCACTTCAGTGTGTTCATGGATTGAAAAAAAAGTGACAAAATGCCCAGAGTTTCTTGTCACTGAAAAAGTTTATAGCATATTGTTATCCTCTATCTATACATCTTTGACTAATAAAATGACAAGATATTCTAAAGTGCAAAAATGATTTTTTTTAGTACTTAACAAGGTCACATGAGAAATAGATTTATCATATCGTTTTCTTGTTTTTGCATGCATTTTTTGTTCAAGGGGAAACAATGTGAACTAGAAGCATTTGAGTTGTGAGTATTTTAATTTTTGTAAATGGATAATCGGATAAGTAATACTAAGAAATTCCTAGCATGGTTACTCCGTGACATGATTTTGTTGAACACTGTAACACTCACTCCCAGGAGGCAAGTGCTCTACCACTGGGTTTATCCATAGGCAGGTAATTCATTTTTTAATAAGTATTTTGTCTTACTGGTAAGTAATTCATATTTGTCTCCTACTTAAAAATTACACATTGCTATTACAGATACTCTTCTTTCTTTTGAACCAAATTTGAAGCAAGCTTTATTAAATACTAGCCAGGATGCTGAACACTGACCAGGTTCATACCTAGGATTCCCAGAGAATGGCTATGAATTACTTTAGCCTGTTGCTTTTAAAGGCAAAACCCACAATGCTGTACTTCCTGCCTTAGTCCAATCAGGGACAAGCATCCATACTGATGTACTCCCTATTTATGCCTGTAATTAGTTTCCATTCTCATAATAACTATGATTACAGAAATTTTTTTGTTTGTTTGTTTTCTTTGAAATAAATGTGTAATAGAGTGTGGAAAGATAGCTATGTTGTGCTTGCTTAGCATGAATGACAACATCAGCATCATAAAATTCTAGGCATTGTCATGCATGCCTCTAATCCCAGCACTTTCAAGGTCCCTAATGTTTCAAGGAAACATTAGAAGTTTCCAGCCTGATCAGGATACAGACTCTGACAAAAAAAAAAAAAATAGCAAGACAAAGTGTTTCTGTTATCAATTTCTGATTGATTATAGCCAACCTTAGTTTTTATTGTGTATTTTAATCAAAATACATTTCAAGCAAAAAATTAAATTATCCAATATGTTTTGGTAAGAATTGAAATTATATTTTAAGTTTTTTCCCTCTTTAATATTCATTCAACTAAATTTAAAACAATTCAAACCCAAACAAAAGAGCAGTTCAGAATTCATTTTCAGAGTTGCAGGTAATTAATGGTTTCAACAAGGAAGTAGTTTATTATGTGTCTCAGTCACGTGCTTTAGGGTTATTTTGGAAACTGAAAAGCTGATTCATTGTCAAAGAAGAATAACATGATTTCAGAAAGTTCGGTTTAAGGCCTGGATCTGTTTTCCCAGAAACCCTGGAATTGTTACTTTACAGCAAAATGAACTAAATGACATGCTTTTTCTTTCCCTGGTGGCTCCCTATAGCTTAATTAGCTGATTCAGGTCAACTACCTGGTTCATCAGTTTTGAACATCTGAGACTTGGTCTTAAATTCCCTTTTGAGAAATGAATTCCCATCACAAGGGCCTCGTGGGTGTGTATATGTGGGTAAATAATTTGGAGCAATTAGGAATTAATGATGACTTTGCAAGGGACAGAGGAGGACATAATCATTAAAGTTGAGCATACATCACCTAGAATGAGTGATTCACTACTGTTAGCATAATTGGCTACTATGGAAATAGAGATATCTACAGTTATTAATATTTAGAAGGTTCCTGGGGAAGTAGGGAGGCCCTGGAAGGTACAATACAAGGCATTACACTTGAAATTTCTTCAGTAGGAACTTGGAATTATATACCAATAAAGTCTGCAGAGCGAGAACCTAGAAAAAGATTTCTAAGGAATCAAATAGAAAATGTCATACTTAAAAGAAAAATTCATGTAATTTGTCATGTTGAACGCACATAGTAAAGAAAAATGTGGAATGCATAGTCTATTCTCTGTCTTGGTCTTGATCTCTACATTCCCTTGATGTTGCCCACACTAGCTTTGTGTGCATAATCTTTCTGTTCCACTTTCGAATAGCCAGGATTACATGATTGAACTTGTAGTGTTGTATTTTTAGGTAACTTTAGAATTAGGGTAACTGCTCTACTATCTTTTAACTATGTTAAACCTAGGGGTGTGTATGTGTGTGTGTGTGTTTGTGTGTGTGTGTTTGTGTGTGTGTGTGTGTGTGTGTTTGTGTGTGTGTGTAAAATTCTATAAAGGTTATATAAATGTAATATGACCATATATTATTTACTTCATAAGGACATTACTTAGAATAGTGCATTAACCAAAATCCATATGATACTTACCTGTTGTTGGTTAAGAAACATGTCAACCTTATTGGAGCAAATACTTTACATTTTCTTTCTGCTATGGTCAATTTTTGAGTTCAGCTGGACAGTTCTCATTTGTGATTCTCTTAGATCTTTAGTCAAGTGATGACAGGGACTACAGCTATTTAAATGCTCAAGTGGCTAAATTTCCACCATAGCTTACACTCAAGTTTGGTTGGTAAAGCTAAGATTGTAATTTTTCTTCCTCTCTCTACTGGGGAAAAAGATTGGCTACATCATTTACATGATCCAAACAGTACAAAATGGAAGCACTGTCTTGCCTGCCACTTCCAAATAGTAACTGCCCAAGCTGTAAGCTCATTAGTGAAACTGTGGTCTAGGAATTCTCGGTGTAAGTTCTGTTCTCTGAAAAGTACTCCACGAGTAAATATACTGGCCCAAAAAGAAGTGTGAAAACTTCTCAGCACCTGGAATTGTATTTATCAAAAAGATATCACCAAGGTACAAAGGTTCCAAGGAAAGGGAATTCCCCTCTGTCTTTGTAGCAGTTGTTGGAGAGTTTTGCAGGCAATGGATTTATTATATCCACCCCCAGATCCATCTCTCTAAAGTTGCCTTTCCACCAAACTTGGTGTTCTGTAGCTCTGTCTCTGTCTCTTTGCTCCCCTCTCTAACCCATCAAGTTCCATTTGTATTACCCATAAATTCTTGAATGTACTGTATTCTACTAGAGAGGTTGACTGACCAGGCTCACACTTAATGCAAACAAAACTCTCCCTGTTCCAGATGCTATTGATTGTGAGCAACCCCTCAGTTAGTGGTAGGACCTCATGTCCACTACCCTCCCCATGCTGAGATTGTTCTGTTTTGAGCTTGACTAGGTCTTGCCCTCAGGTCACAATTGCTATGAGTGCTGTGCTATGTGCTGTGCCCAGTGCCTCAGTCAACTACCACCTCTGGATGTTACATTCTTCATGTTTCTTCTGCATTATTCTTGAGTCTTGAGAGCAGGGAGTGTGATATAGAAAACCCATTTAGAGTTTAGCATTTTTTTTTGTGTGTGTGTCTTAATCTTTGCACAGTGGCCAGCTGTGGGTTTCTGTATTAGTCACCATCTACTGAAAGTAGAAGCCTCTCTGATGAAGGTCAAGGTGTTCATTAGACTCTATCTCTTGAAGCAAGGAACAGCATACTTCTATAGGGAAAGGTAGCTGAGAGCAGCTATTTGGAAACTGTCCTCAGTATGACCTTGACGGTTTCTTGAAATGAAGGGAGATAATGCCTATTAGTTACTTAGTAGCGGTCCTGTTCTGGAAAAATTGATTATGGAGTAACTGCTAGTATTGCCCTAGTTTGTTAATCTGGAAAGAAACCTGAGATACTGTGTCATAGTATTTGTATTACACCTGAGTTCAAAATGTATCTCCATATTTTATCTTCACACTTCTAGGGATTTTGTCTTGCTAGTAATGGAAAAGAAACCGTTATTGCTTCTAGATTTTTTTTCAAAGATTAAAACACAGTCTTGTGGTAAAATCTTAATGTGTTTCATGTTATTGTCAGCGACAATGGGCTTTCTCTTTTACCTAAAGGTATTTTGCATAAGTGGCTAGTTTAGCTTTGACATCCCTACTTACTCAATAACCATCTGCCACCTGTAGGATATTGCCTTGCATTTATTGCAGATAAGTGCAGAACAAAAAATATGAAAATTAGTTGCTTTAATACAGTACCATTTCCACTGTAACATAAAGTATAATTTTTTTTAGGATGCATCTTAGCTAGTGTGTAACTTGGGATTCCAGATTATGAAAGCTTTTTATAATCTTTAGTCATTTAACACTACCTACATCTTATTTGATGGTTTGTCAATTCATGCCAAAAGCAATATAATTTTTCAATTAGGAGGCAAACATGCTTTTTAAAATGAGATGCTGCTTTTGACATACAAACTTTGTTTATAGGCACCAATAATATTCCCGAAATTCTTGTGTGTGGAGATAAATATGAAGGGAAAGAACTGTAAAATTATCACTCAGTATAACATAGAATGGTTCATTCTGTTGTGATAAAGACAAAAGAATATGGTCGTTTACAAAAATATGTTTATCCTTTTGTGTGATGTCCTTGGAACAAACTGAGAACAAGTTTTATTTAAGTTATTATGTACAGAATATCAATCTGGGTTGAATGAGTCAGTAGAGCAGAATATATCTGTGATATATTTTTAAATACTTTACATTTTAAAGTTTTGTAAGTGTGTAAGTCTTCAAATTCAGTTTATAAGAATTTATTATTTCTGAACTTTAGCTCTTTATTTTTGTGAGCCCCCTCTTTATATTCATGCATGTAATTTTCAATGTCTTATTTCAAATATACCATGTATAACACAGGCATGAAGTACGTTGTCTTTTTTTCTTTTAATTTTAGGTGTATATGTGGTTTGTCTACATATGTGTATGTACACCATGTGCATGCAGCTCCCAGAGAGTTCAGAAGAAGGTCATGCAGCTTGCGTTGCAGATAACTGTGACTGCCAGTGCTCCTAACAAATGAACCATGTCCAAAGTCCCACAATGACATTTTGATTATACATAATGTGCATAAATTGTATAACGCTTTGCTTACAAACCTCTTTGAACTTTAGAACACATCCTACATGTAGCACTCCAGAAGTTATATCTAGAACATGCTTAGTCTCTAATCAATCCCTTTCTAAACAGTCATCTCCTGACTTCTTGTAGCATATAGTCAATTTCCCTGTTGGTATATTTTATGTGAATGGAATCAAATAGATTGGAGTGTTTCATTTTTGTATGTGTGCGTATGTGTTTCCCATATATTATTTAAGTTTTTAAAGTTTTGAACCTTTTTGATATTATTATTTGTATTTATGTGTGTGTGTGTGTGTGTACATAGCACCTATGTGGAAGTCAAAGAACAATTTTTGGGAGTGGGTCATCCCCAAATATGTGGCTTCTGGAGTTCAAACTTAGGTTTTCAGTCTTGGTGGCAAGTGCTTTCATCTGAGTTCTGAGCTGTCTTGAATACCTGTGAATAGCTTTTATTTATTTATTTATTTATTTATTTATTTATTTATTTATTTTGATAGTTTGTAATTGTATTCATTGAATTTATTTGCATTACTATACACTGTTTCACTATGCAAAACCATTGCATTTTACCTATTCCATTATGTTAGGAACCTACATTATTAAGTTACTTTCTGTGGAGACTTTTATGAACAGCGTACCTATAACTCAGGAGATCATCTAACAGTGGTAGAGTTGTATCAAATGATGGGTGATACTCAACTTTAATGGGCACTGACAGTTTTCCAAGTGGCTGCACCAATTACCATTCTCACCATCAAGATTTTAGTATTGTAGTGGTTTCTCACTGCCATACACTTGGTAATTTACCACCTGTCATTTCAGCTGCCTACCCTTTGTCATATGTTTTTTGACTCTTTGCTTTGCCTGCTTTGTGAAGTCTGTCCCTGTGTGGAGTCTAAGTCCTCTGATTATAAATATATTCAACTATTAAGGATATATATGTATATGTATATATACATATATATACATTTATACATATATACTTTTGGTATTTTGATTATTGTTTTATGGTGTTAATATTTTTTAATCAACTGGAATTTTCACTTTTAATATAATTTGAATTTCCTTTTATAATTATTTTTACATGTCTCAAGAGAAAATGGAAAAATTTCATTGTACACTAAATATTGAATTCTCACACATCAAATTCATGTCTATAAACCTCTTAGAATTAGCTTTTGTACTCCATGTAAGGAGAATGATGAGATGATTCAATTGATGAGGCATCGTTTTGAATAATGCCATTTCTGCATTATTATACATCAATTTTTGTCATACATCTGGTGACTTATTTAGTGGTCTGCTTTGTGGCCTTGTATTCTATGTATCTTTTTTATATCAAAATTATGTTATTAAAAATTAAGCATATTTTCATGAAAATAATGTAGTTCCTTAAGAAGATAAAAGAATTTCAATTGCTTTTAGTAAAAACCGTATGTTCTAGGATAATTGTTATTAATTCTAATTCAATATACCACAAGCATTGGTTATAGTTCTTTCCTTACTGTGGAAAAGTACCCAACAAAATAACTTAAAAGAATAAGGTTTTATTTAGATGATAGTTTAGATTATAGTTTATGGAATGACAGTGGTGGCAGGAGCTAGTTGATTTCTGGGGAGAGGCTGGAAAATTCAAGGCCCACCTGCAGTGACTCTTCCTCCAGCAAGGCCTGTCTCCTAAAGGTTCCAGGATCTTTCCAAATAGCGTCAGTAGTTGAGGCCTTTCAAAGATGAAAGCCTGTAGGAGACATTTACTGTTCACCATGTGAAAATAGTTCTCAGGATTGAAACAAGATACACATATTCCATTGCTTGAGGAAGAATAATATTGCACTGAAGCAGCTACTTTATTTATTTTCAATAATTACAGTGTGTAAATACCAATAATGGAAATAGTAAATAAGACAGCCTTTTTATTTTCATCTTATCTACACCAGTATAAACAAATACACTAGTCACAATAGGAGATGATATGCTGTTTTTGTGAAAGAAACATGAAGTATGTTGAATTTACATGGAGGTGGTGACATTTAAGCTGACCAAAATTTGGGAGCAATTCCAGTGAAAATTCTCAGGAGACTGTATGCTAAGATACAGTCATACAATTTACACATTTCTGGGACAACAAAATTATAAAGCAAGAAAAGAAAATTGAAAGTATTGAGGAGCATATAATTTTAAAAGATGTTCACCTGCCTGAAGAAAGATGTGAGCAGAAGAACCAAAAGATTGAAATGAAATATTGTACCCAAGGATGTTCCTTTCTCTCCCCATGAGAACAAGGAAAAGTTTCCACTAGAGTTCAAGAAAGAGAGAAAGAAAGATGGCGGGAGAGCAGGCAGAGGTTGGAGAGTGGGGTTTCGGAATGACCATTGTTCTAAATGGCATATCTAAATTATTAGCATGGTGTTCGGTGGAAGATTTCAGAACAATAGAGCTCATTGTCAGTCGATGCAAGGGAAAGTAATTGACAATTAGGTTTGTGATTATGTCTTCCAGAAAATGAAGAAATTCAGAGACACACAGTATACAAAGTGGAAGAAAATTAGAATCACATTCCTAGGATACTCAGTGAAAGAGAACTGTTGGTGATTGGAAGAGGAGAGGTGAAGAAGGTAGTCTTACTCCAGGACTCTGTTTCAGCCTCCCAATGGCTGAGTAATGGCCTCAAAGTGCTGTTGTGAATCAAGAATGGTTTCCTCATCTAGCAACTTCTGAGTGTAATCTGTGATAGTGAGTATTCAGGTCCGAGAACTATGCAAGTGAAATCCTTAAAGAATACCAGGTTTCTCTTAGAGGGGGTGATGGGAGGGTACTGAGAATGTGATGGAGGCTACTGAAAATGGCTAGTTTATTAAGTCTATTAAAGATTGGAGGAAAAGCATAACTGACGTCATCACCATCTAAAGGAAGAAGGCATGCAGGGTTCACATGGGTGGGAAACCCATAAAAGTGTTTGAAAGGCATGTGGGATTAGGAGACTTCAATACAATTTGATACTGAAATCCTATGGAAAATGGATATGTGTAGATTGGTTTTCTTCTTTCAATAGTCAAAGTGAACAGTCTTCCAGCATAAATATAGGAATTAATCCTGGCACTTTGGGTTATAATATATTACATGTACATACACAGTGAGTTGAAGAGTATAGGAATGATGAAGGAAAACTGATGAGTGAAAATAAACTAGAAAAATAAATTGTGAGCATCTACAGGTCTGGATGCAGCATGATATCAGTGAGAAAGTACTTGCTTAGTTAGCACTGTCCATATCTGCGAACTTGATTCTCAGAACTGAAAAACACACAGCATAATAATTTAAATGAAAGAAGATGGAGGTAATGTTAATTAGAATCAGATGTGGAGACTGGATATTCTTACTACAGAGGTAAATATAGTAAGATTTATTATACGTGCAGGTAGTTGTAGATATAGGCAGTGTGGATATAGGGATTGTCTCTGAGACTTGCATATTGATATCTACCTAGTTTCTAGGTTACAGATCTGAGTGGAAGCCAGTTGAATAAACTACTGAAGATTGGAAAAGCTGTAGCACATACTTAGCCTGGATGCCATGGTTATCTTTCAAGTGCCTACCAAGCAGCTATCATCTTTATTTGATCGTGTTCTACCTTCTTTGGAGACAGACCTTGTCCTTTTTTTGACAACCCATGCCTTATTTATAACAGCTCCACTATAAGTGTCCTCCACATCTGTGCAGTGCTGGAGACTGCATATATTTATATGTATTCATGTGTTGGTAGAGAGAATTTCTCCGGGAGATTCTGTAAAAGGATAGATTTGATGCTGCTAATTGTTGTAAAAAGGGGAGACAAATAACCTTGGATATGGAAAAGGCAACTTTATTCCTAAAGCTCATAGCATCCATGAACTTCTGGAACATCTCCCTCTCAATTTCTTGTCCTTTCTCCTCTCTGACCTCCTAGTTTCCCTGTCCTCTTCCCTTCTCTATCATTTATTTTCCTTTCACTTTCTCCAGTCTCCATATTCTTTCTCCCTACCTTTCTTTCTCTCTTCTTCTGTCCCTCCTTCCTCCTTCTTTCCTTTTGGTTTAAAGTTGTCTTTTTTTCCCTTATGGCTATTTTAATAACACACATTCTTGATAAATACCATTGAAGAGGTATATATTACTCCTTCAATTATTAGAAGACTCAAATCTGGTAAAATGCCTAGTGGGTAATTACAACCCATCTGAAACTGAAGCTCACATGTGAATGAAGACTATATGAAAAAAAAAACAACTGAAGCCATAAATAAATATGTAAATAATTAAAATGGACCTAAAATGAAACCAACAGAACGAGATTCAAGGATGGAGTTTCAGTCTAAAGAAAGGATTATGGGAAGTCCAAGTTTTGTGGTCAGGCCATTGATCAGGTAAAGGAAAAATGTTAGGGTAACTCAGACACTGACAATGTCAGAGGTAAATGTCCCAGCATGTATGCCAATGCTACCACCGGTGTCAGAGACAAACTGTAAAATCCCAACATGTGGAGTTATGCTAGACGGCAATCAAACCTAGACAGTCTAAGGTTTATCTAACTTTTGTTTTCATCTTGTTCTGTTATCTGATCTGATGTGGCAGAGGCAGTTTGCAGATTTATATGCTAACACAGGATCTGCTCCCAGACCCAGTTAACAGTATGCTGGTCAGGGTTGAGCAGTGGCATTTATACTAAGCTCCCCAAGGTGGTGATTTTCCTGTAGTATAATCAGGTCAGTTCACATCACAGAACACAGAGTGCAGACAGGTTTCAGTGACAACCCCTTTATACATCGAAAATACTAGGCAGATGTAACTTACCTACCACTGAACCTATTTTAGTAATAGCCACACAAAAGTTTTGTGGAAACAGATCTCATTTGTATTATTGCTCTTTACATCTTATTTAGAGTTGCCTGTGGAAAGAAGAGAATGTGTTATGGTAGAGACAGAGTTAGTGGGGTTTGACATCTTTAAAATATTTTGTTTGTTTCTTTGTTTTTGGAGATAGGGTTTCTCTGTAGCTTTGGAGCCTGTCCTGGAACTCGCTCTGTAGACCAGGCTGGTCTTGAACTCATGGAGATAGGCCTGCCTCTGACTCCCAAGTGCTGGGATAAAAGGTGTGCACTACCACTGCCCAGCTAAAAACTATTTTAAATTAAGATAGAGTTATATTATTTCCTCTCTTTCTTTCCTCACTCTAACCACTCCCATATATCCCCCGTCCCCTTATTCTTGCTCAGATTCATGTCCCCTTGTCTTTAATTACTGATATAAATGTGTGAATATAATCTGATCATTCTGTATAATATTAATTGTACAGATATGATTTCAGGGTTGAGCATTTGTTATTGGATAATCAATAAGCTGGCACTTATCTGGAAAAGTCCATTTCTCACACTCTCAGTATTCATTAGTTTCCTGTAGTTCTTTGCCTCATGTGAACTCTCCCCTTTTCTGTTAGCATGGCTATGGGGAGTAGATACAATTCTGAATGAGAGTGTATCGTTGACATGAGTAGAGTCATGTCAAGGATACCAGTGCATCATACTCATGGGAATGGTACAGCCTTCCCTGCTCTGACTATTGATGTTTGCAAATGGTTGACCTTTAGCTAAGACTAGTGTGTGCACAAAGTATAAAGTACAGCTTCCTCCTCTTGGTTGACTGCAAATGAAGACTACAGAGACCTCTTACTGAGATCAGCTAGCTTGCCTCCTCCTGTTGCTGTATATACAAATGTCGTGATTTTCCTGGCTGCTCTATAAGAGTGCAAGGCTCTTAGTACCCAGCTTTTCTCTTTTATGTGCCTGCCATTTTCTTCATTCCCTTTCACCTCAGTCCAGTGAAGTCTGAAGCTATGTAGGTCACAGTACATGCTAATAGTGTTTTCCTTCTTGCCTCTGTGTTATTCTTTTAGCCTCCACAAGGAATCCTAAGTTCTATCATTCACGGTGGGAAAAACAATTGGGTCTGAAAGTAGAAAGTGCTAGCTTAGAATGCTTCATTGACTGGTTCTGTGTGACCTGATGTTGCCTGTAACTCTGTGACCTATCTGGCTCCCGGAGCCAAAGAAATCCATGTAAGCTAACTTTGCTCCTAATCTATGAAGGTGGGGGTAGCAATGACCATTCAGGAAAGCTTCGGAGATCTAATTAGTCATATATTGAGACTTGTCCAGAATGGATAGATGTCACAAGGAAAGCTAATCTCCTGCTTGAGGATCTCCTGGAAACTTGGTGCAGGTCAGTGGACCTCAGAGAAACATTGCTGCCTCAAGTTGTTTGAATATTCCAGTTCACAAGATCTTTACACCTGATGCTTTCCAGGCATGTGAATTCACAGAATGGAGGCTGAGCCCCATTTTCTACTGGAGGAGAAAATTGCTTACATATGCAAAATTATGGAGCAGGTATACAGCGGCAACATTGTCCAGTATCAGGGCATAAGCTAAACCTTTGGATTAAAATGTCTAATTTACCAAACCACGAGAGCAGGAGACTTTTATTCTAAATGTGTTATTCAGATTTCTACTTTTCTTTTTATCTATCATTTATTCTTGAATGATTCTCTTATTTCTCAACCTCCATCCTCTCCACTACCACAGCCGTGCCTTCTAAATTCACTTTATTTCTCCTTTCACTTACCAGATGTCCCACATTTTATTTGCTAAATCTGTGCTTGAAATAGGATCCTGGAGTGTTTTTTTTTTTTTTTTTTTTTTTTTTTTTTGTGATGCTGGTGGTTTTTGTTTGTTGGTTTTGTTTGTTTTTGTCAATGTGACACACACTATTAGCATCAGGAGAAGGAAATTCAATTGAGAAAAATTCTTTTATCAAATTGGCCCTTGGGTAAGACTGGAGCAGGAAGAACAAAAGAAGGAATTTTCTTGATTAATGACTGATGTGGGAAGCCCCTACCCACTGTAAGAAGTGCCACCCCTGGGCAGGTAGTCCTAGGTTATATAAGAGACCAGAATGAGTACACATATTGTCCTCCAAGGTCTCTGCTTCTGCTCATGCCTCTAGGTTCTTGTTTTGAGTTCCTATCCAGGCTTCCCTTGGTTATAGTAATAAACTATAAGCTGAAGTACACCCTTTCCTCCTCAATTGACTTAGTCTTGATGTTTTGTCCAAATAATAGAGAGCACATCACTACAGTGTCCTAGTTACTGTTCTCTTACTGTGACACTGTGACCAAGGCGAGTCTTATGAAAGGAAGCATTTAATTGGGGGAGGCCAAAGGCTTCCTCACAGTTTTAGAAGGTTAGCCCATAATCAAGACAGGACACAGACACAATGGCATTGGAGCAGTAGCTGAGAGCTTCAAACACCCCAATGGGCAGGCAACAGGCAGAGATGTAAGACCCTCAGAATGAGGAGTCTTCCAGGTTCGGTCGATACCCCAAGAACTCAATGTCCAGTCCACTTGCTGCAAAACACAAGAGGCTTTAATGAACAGGAAACGTTTGCACAAACGGGCTCCTCCAGCACGCAGGCTAGGGAGAAGCCCCCTCCCCTGGGCCCAGGTGTTTTTAAAGGCAAACCCACAAGCTTAGGGAGAGGGTGGGACCCTCTGTCCATTGAGTACATGACCCTTGGAGGCCGGATGGTCTCGCTATTAGGGTCAGCAGACCTCAGGGCTTCAGGTGTGTTAATTAATCTAGTCTGGGCAAACCAGAGTTACAGCTATCTCTTGACCCTATTTCCCACCTGTTGACTCACAGGAAAGGAGGGGCAGTGTGAATTCTTCTTATCTCAGGGCCTTGTGAGAGGAAGCTAGCAAATTCCAAGGAACAGATATTGGTTTCTAGGTTAGTCCATCATTAACATTACTTTTTAGGTCTTTCAGAGAGAAACATTGGCCCTGGTGTGAGCTCTGACATCCCAAAAGGCTCACTCCCGGTGACACACCTACTCTAACAAGGTCTTGTCTCCCAGTCCTTCCCCAGCAGTCTACCAAATGATGACAAGCAATCCAAACATATGATACTACTAGAGCTGTTCTTGTTCAAACCATCACACACCAAAGGACAGAAACTTCTGCTGTCATGTCACAGTTTTTGAAGCTTGGGAAATCTACCATGTGTATTTCCTTGCTTCTTTTGTATCCCTTTTTTACTTAAACGAGGTTACATCATTTGTTTACTTTCCTCATTGTCTTTTCCCCAATTGACGTTATATTTCAGAGAGAAAGAAAATGAGTTCCAACTTCAAAAACCAGGCATCACCAAGAGAACATGTAAGGATGCTACTCACCCGTCAAAGGTAATCTAAAAGCTGAAAAAATACTCTGAGTAATGACAGCACAGTAATAATTCGAAGAGCTAATGGTAATTAAGCACTAACCCAGCTCTTCAGCTCCTTCATATCTTAATGGCAATTCTCAAACTGCTGCAATGAAAAAAAAAAATTGCTATCGTCCCTAGCTTACTGAAGCACAGAAAGACTCAATAAATTTCTAAGAGCCACACTGTTAGAAAATGAGGAGGTAGTGGTCACAACTAAGCTGCCTGCCTGACTTTTCACTCTTGTAAAGTTCAAGTTCTTCAAGGTGATGGATGTATCAGATGAGTTGTATGTACTCTTACATAGATAAGGGCCAGAAAGGTATGGTTTACAAGAAGATGGTTTGACCACATGGCAAGTTTGAGAAATAGAATAGGGAATGCATTTTTTAATAAAAAAATTGACTTCTATTCTCTTGGATACTCAACAGCAGAAGGCACCAGAGTGCTCAACAGATTTCTCCCTAATCATCCAGTTCTAGGCAATTCCTCATGAATAAAAGTTTGTAATGTTTTCAAACTAGTTAGAGATTGGCAGCTGCATATCTATCAATTCCTTTTGGAACATGCCACTTAAGATGGGCCTTAATGCACGCAGCATTTTATTTTTAATTAAAATACTTAGTTCAGGGAGTATTTATTAATAATTTGAACAGCAACAGATGGTCTGCTTATGTGTTGTAACAATCTTTACCCCAAATCAGTCAAAATAATTAACAAAATGTAAATTATTAAGCACTTAAATATGTATTATGCATCATTACAATTCCTGTAACATATTTTAATCATTTATGAGAGAAACATGATGGCTATACTGTAATATATAGAATATTCCATGCCAAATGCTTTTAAAATTAGATTATCTTGCTTTGATATATTAGAAAAATAGTTTGCAAATATTCTGGTAGTATTTTTAAAATATGCTTGCTGCCTAGAAATGGAGAAAGTCAAACTAAATGAGTAAAATCATTCTATGGAAGAACATTGCACAAATCAGTCAATAGTTGTGTGCATAGTTCTACACGAAGCAATTTGTTATAGCATTTGGAATAATATGAATCTATATGAGAATTACAGAAACTTATTATTTTCACAGCACAAATCCTGAAATCCAAAACTTGCTGTGAAAACAGTGTTTGCATCCACTGGGACGAAGTGACCTTGTTTCTGTTTAAGTTATATTTAAATCTAAGTTTTCAAATTTAATTCAATAGCCTACAATATGGCTCAGCAGGTAAAGATGCTCAATATTAAACATGATGACATGAGCTTTGACTCATAGGGTGGAGGAAGAAAGGTAATCCCAACACATTGTCCTCAGCATCCCCCCCAAAATAAATAAATGTAAAATGATACAATAATTTGATATTTTAATTCATATTTTATTTAAATGCAATTTTCAATTTTAAAGCAAATGTAGACTGGAACTTAAAAGTTACTTAGCTGTACAACATTGAATTTTGTCATCATAGGTAATTTGTTTGAATTATTCTAGCTATAGTTTCAAACATGAGCAAGAAGGATATGACTGACCTGATAAATTTTGTGACTCCAGTGAGTTAATGAAAAACCTCAGTAGTGTGACTGGCATATGTTAAAAGACTAATTCTCATATTTGTTAAAAATGTAGTGTGAAACACATTTTCAATAGCAATGTAATAATTTCTCTCAGATCACCAAACATTGACAAATTCAGAACATACAAATGACACATAGATTCAAGGCCCCAGGTCATTTAATCAGTCCCTGACTCTTTCTGAGAAAAAAAAATTGTCCTATAGTTCTCAGGCAATAATCATATATAATCACATTTTGTTGTTCTGTATACATAAGTTAAAATTTGAGAATCTTCAATAACTGTATATTTAAATTATTACAGTTTAAGAATTAAGGTCTTTAATCAATTTTAATTAATGTTTCTAGAAGGTAAAAGACTCTAATTTTGTTCTTCTGTATGTAGAAATCCAGGTTTTATATCACCACATGTTGGCATTTTTTTCAGAGTATATTTTTGCTTCCTTTGCCACAAATTTAAATGGGTATAGCTTTGATATTTTGTTATTCATTCCTCTATTTTGTTACAGCAACCTAATTATTTTTATGCCAGCACTAAGCTGTTCTTATCACTGTAGCTCTATAACATAATCAAAAGCTGGATATTCTAATACCTATAGCTTCATTTATCCTCTTTAGAATTGCTTTGGATATTCGTGGTAATTTATGGCTCATTATGACTTCTTGGTTTCTTTTTATTCCCTAATCCTTCAGTAAAGTATTTGTGGTGGTATAGACATTTTACAATATAAATTCTCCCTATCCAGGAACATGGAATATTTTTCATCATCTAGTATTTTTTGTAATCTCCTTTTTTAATATTTGAAAATTGTGTTGTGTAGGCCCTTCACTTCTTTGGCTAGACATATTCTTAAATGCTTAATTTGGGGGAGAGTTATTTTTAAAAGAACATTTTTCTCTCATTACCTTTCAAGTAGACTGTTTATATAAATGAGAGCTACCACTCAGTAGTATCAATTTTGTATCCTTAAACTTTACTGTAGGTGTGCACTTAGGTTCAAGAGTTTTCTCATAGACTCAATAGGATTTACAAATAGGCATGGTTGATTTTCCCCTTTCCAGTTGTTACCCCCTTCACACCATTCTTTTGCCTAGTTGATATAGCTACACTTGGAAGTCTAAAATAACAAATGAATCTATATTATTTTATTTTACACAAATGTTGAATCTAGTGTTCATAATACTTTCTGACTGGCTTTAACATTGCAGAATGTTTTATGCTAAATGATAGTTTCATCAATAACTCCCTTATAGATTATACTTCAGTTACACATGTTAAATAATTGTGTCAAAGTTTCACTGTGGCTTTTAACGTCTTCATAATTTTGGTAAGCTAATAAAACAGTCAAAATTCTTGCAGTTAGTCCAAAATACATCAACCATCCAATCCAGGTGCAATACTCTAGAAGTGATTTTGTTCCTTTTTTTGGCATTGAAAACTATTGTTTTGCATCACAGCCTCTGCTTTCTTTCTGAATGGCTGCTAATACTTTTCAACATCATTTGTCATATTCTTTCATAACTACATATACTGGGTATGCTACTTTAAGGATGTTTAAACTGTTACTTATGCCAAAATGACTCAATTAATTAGGTTTTAAGGTTTTTGTTATATCTGTAACAGTGTTTGCATAATTATTTTTATATACTTGACTATTGGTCACTTAGTTTGCCTTAACATTTTCTTTCATTTGTATTTAAAAGCCACATTTTCTGTGATATGATTTAGCCTTACTGCAGTTATCCATTTACTAAACTTGCTGAAAGGTAAGGCATTAATAGTCTCATTTATTACCAGGCTTTTAGCCATTGGAGATTAGAAACACTTTCCCTAAAGATGTCAATTTAGCAATTGTAATGCATTGCCAGTGTGCAGTGAGTTCTGCCCTTTCATATCTTTGCCTTCCCTTAAATAGAGACACCTGTAGTCCATTCAGAACCCTTCTGCTACCCTGATCATAATCAGTCTTTGCCTTTCAAGCATCATCTTTGGAGAGTTTGAGACTGTGTGTTCCCTGTGGTGTTTTAAGTCAGCCCTTCATCTGCATCTACTTCTTAGGCCACCCAGGATGGTTGCTCATCTCTGTAAAGTACACGTGCAGTTGCCTTGGGGTTTCTTAGGCAGCATGTATCTAGAGAGATGCAGACATTAATTATCAACCTCTTCTGCTGCACATGGTGGCAGGGTGGAGAATTGGGGATTAAGCATGCAACATAGAACTTGAAGGGAAAAATTTTGTTGTGCTCTATCTGCAATTTTAGCATTCTGTCAGCCTCCTGGTCAACAGATTCCATGCAGAGCTGCCTGGAAAATGCCCAACTAAAGCAAAGATGCAGATGCTTGGGGCTTTGCAAGGAAAATCAGGGAATATCTCCAGGGAAGGAGTTTGGCTTCACTCACAATCATCAAATGTCTGTTCTTAAAATCTTTATATGGCTTGAAGTTTTACATAAATAATTCTGTGGCTCTTAGGATCAGAACTAAGGAGAGGGAGTAGGGGAGCAGGGGAGGGAGAGGAGAAGGGAGAGAGAGAAAGAGAGGGAGATGGATAAATCTATCCATCTCTCTCTCTTTATATAAAGAGAGAGAGAGAACAGAGAAAGAGAGAGATAGAGGCAACCTTGAGTTATTTAATTTACTTGTGTGTACCTACCCCAACACCTCCAACTTGATCAACTTTTTACAAAATAGTTTAAGGAATTGCAAATATTTTTCTTTCTACTGGTTTTTAGTAATGTAAAAATGTCTCTTAATATATAGAAGTTCACTGTACTTATCCCAAGTTAAATTTTATGCCTTTGGTTAAATACTCATACCTGGGGCTGGAAAGATGGCTTGGTGATCAAGGTTAAGAGCAGTTGCTTCTCTTGAAGACGACTCATTAATCAAAAAGTTATCTTTGATTTTACTCTGCTAATAAAGTTAACTGCTGCCAAAATATTCATTTAAGATATTATATAAAGTATATTGACCATGGCTTGTGGTGGATTATGTTGTAGTTTGTTCTGTCTGATAGTCTTAATTCACTGATAAGGAAATACCTTCATTTTCCCATTTGTTTCCCTATGATCTGAGATAAGGAATAAGGAAAAGTCACACAAAGTATAAATACTGCTGAAGGAAAAAAAAAACTGTTAAGAGAGTAGAAAAACAGATTTTTGAAATCCATTGTCAGCAATAGCATCATTGGGGATTGACTATCTTTAAATTTCAACTG
Organism: Phodopus roborovskii; assembly: GCF_943737965.1. Lineage (NCBI taxonomy): Eukaryota > Metazoa > Chordata > Mammalia > Rodentia > Cricetidae > Phodopus > Phodopus roborovskii. The sequence goes on along the minus strand of NW_026126470.1, from coordinate 11,176,400 downwards.
TGCAAAATAACTGTGTCTATATGTAAACCATTGAGACATGGCCGTTAGTTATTTTATTTGTGGTCATATGAATTATAATTAATATAACTTGGAGCATGTTTGCAAATATTTCTGTATGATTGGTCAAAACATTATTTGGATAACTGTGAAATATATTTGCATATCTTATAACCACTTTTAGAGGGAGATACTATGGCTAATTATGTTTCTTGCTGTAGTTTCCATTAAGTTAGAATATTTTTACTATTTGCTTGAACCTGGGTGGTGATGGTGCATGCCTTTAATCCCAGTACTTCAGTAGGCAGAGGCAAGCTGATCTCTATGAGTTCAAGACCATTCTGGTCTAGAAGTGCTAATTGCAAGACAGTCTTGAGAAACTAAATATATATTTGCTTAAAGACAATAATGCACTCACAGGAGTGTCTACTTGAATCTGCACTCAAATGTTGTCTCTACTGACAGATTATGATGACCTACAATGCTATTATTATGAACAAATCATACAAAAGGTATGTGATAGATAACTACCAAAAGATAACACTTCACCATTAGGGGTTTTTAACCCACAGTTTAGATGATACTGTTTTCTAGACCTCAGTCTCAAAGGCTTGGCAGTGCATATTTCTTTCTCTTAATCTTTTAATCTTTTTATTTATTTATTTATTTATTTGTTTGATTGTTTGTTTTATGTAACCAAGTCCATTTAAATGAAAACAAACATTTATAGACAATATTTGGGAATTTGGGTGTCGTTCTTTTCAAACTACTTCCTGCTGGTAAGGGGCCCTATCATGGGGGATTCTAAGAAGATGCAGAAATTCTGGCTGTAGTCTGTAAAGCTGCTTTGTCCAGCTGTTTTGAATGTAAGATCACCTGGTATTCTGTTTCAGGGGGCCTGGCTTGATCAAACCACATTAGTCTGGAAGGAATACACAGCTTTTCATTTTCTGTGGAAATAAAACTAGAAATCCTGTTCCCCAGTAACTTGTCCTTGAACTTAAATTTTTGAGTCAGAACATTTTTTTTCTTTTAAGCAACAAACAAGAAGTCTGTTTACCTTGAACTTTCTGTGCTATAAGGATGCCCAAGTGAGCCATGTAGACAGGTGTAGTGTATTGTTTTTGCTCATCACCCAGCTCCCAAATAGATACAAGGAGGCTTATTCTTAGTTACTAGTGTTTGCTTGTTTCCAGCCACTTTTTCTTAAATTCTTATTCCATCTATCTTTTCCCACTGGGCTTTTATCTTTCTTTTGTAAATCTTAATTTCATTCTTACTTCGAGGCTGTTTGGGTGGCTTGGTGGCTGGCCCCAATCCCCCTCTCCTTATTCTATTGATGCACCTCCTCCTTCCTCCTTCTATTTATATTCTCTGCTTGCCAGACCTGCCTATTCTGGCTTCTGCCTCATTATTGGCTATTCAGTTCTTTCTTAGCACCATCAGATTCTTTAGACAGAATCACAGCTTCACAGAGTTAAACAAATGCAGCACAAACAAAAGTCACACACCTTAAAATACTATTCTACCACATTTTCCCATTTTTTCTAAATAACTTTAACATGTTAAAATTACATACAATAAAATAATTAATTTAAAATATTTTTTTAAATTTGTATTTAGTACATTTCGAGAAAATAATGTGTTATCTATCTTAGCGAACCTAGAGTTTTACACCTAACTTAATTTTTTTTATCATATCTAAGGAAAACTGTAACTATAACTATCCAGTCTTTAGCTCTATCAAAGACACCAGAAAAGAATAATGCATTTTTAAATAAATAAAAAGTGTATTGTAAACAATTTTTTAAAAACTTTTGGAATGACAGAGACATGTGACTGTCCATATAGGCACCCAAACTTACTTTGTAACATTGGGTAATCCATCTTCAGCCCACAGGAATTTAGTTTCTGGCAGACTTTTTAATGAAGCAGGAAATTTGAAAGACTGTTGAACCTATATTGGCCATTTGTCAGTAATTTTTTTGTTGGGGTATGAGTGTGCATCCTTTGTGTATATGCCTATGGAGAGATGCCTTGCTCAGCCAAGATACAGTGAGGTTCATGGTCCTGCTGACCATGACTTTGTTGATTCCCCATGGGTGCTCTCATCCTCTCTGAGGAGTGGATGGGGGTAGGGGTAAGGGGAGAACTTGAGCAGCAAGATGTGAGGGAGAAGGAACTGGGATTGGTATGTAAAGTAAGATTGTTTTAAAAATGAAAATGAAAAGAGATGATTTCTTTTTTGTTTGTTTGCTTTTTGTTTTTTGAGACAGGGTCTCTCTGTATTGCCTTGGATTTGGAGCCTATCCTGGATCTAGCTCTCGAACTCACAGAGATCCACCTGCCTCTGCCTCCTGACTAAAGGTGTGTGCCACCAGCACCTGGTGAAAAAACAATTTTTACGCTTTGTCTTTTGGGGAGCCTGCCATTTAACTTCAAAATAAATTATATATGGAGTCTTATTAATACTTATGAATGCCCAGCTTTACCTTGGCTTGTTTCTAGCCAACGTTTCTTAACTTGAATTGTCCCATCTACCTTTTCCCACTAGGATCTTATTTTTCTTACTCCCGTATCTCTCTTTTACTCTCGCTCTGTGACTGGATGGGTTGCTCATTCCTGATGTCCTCCTCTCCTTGTTCTCCCTAGTTCACAGTTCTCCTTCTATTTATACTCTATGCCTACCAGCCCCACCTATCCTTCACTGTTCAGCTCTTAATTAGGATCATCAGGTGTTTTAGACTGGCACAGTAACACAGCTTCAAGTAGTTACACAAATGCAGCATAAACAATATTAAATATTAAAATAATATTCTGCAATGGACAGGCACAGTGGAAATAGGGAGATGCCCACCAATCTCCCTGATCCAATCTTTGCTGACTCTCTTTCTCTCTACACATAAATGTATACATATATGTACGTGTATATATATATGGTGTGTATATATGTATATATAAATACATATGTATACATATAATAAATACATATATATATATATAAAGATGTCTTCGAATAACTTCAGGCTTACTCACCATCTTAATTCAAACAATGAGTAACCTGACTGGGAGCTCCTCTTACCTGCTGTTTATCAGAAGCACAAGGAAAAATAGCCCATCATAAATCATGGATTATGTTGGGATAATTTTAAGTATACCAACATATGACTAGTATAATATGTGTGTGTATTCATATGAACTCATATGAAAGAAAATTGCATCATATCATATGTCTACTAATAATGAAGAGCTGCCTGAGGTGTATGGCAACATCTTGAGCATACCTCTACTCCATCTTTTTTCCAAAATTAACTGGATTTAGAATGGGTAGTCCTTGCTTTCAGAGCATTCAATCTTCTCTCTCTAGCCCTGACCAGTGAAACAGGCAGAAACATGAACATTGGTATAAAGATTTCCTTTTCCCATTCTAGAAAGTTCTTGCCTTTGAGCAGGATTCAGTAGAAACCTGCAATATTTGAAGCAGTCACCTTGCAATTCTTTAACGTGGCTGACTATGCCCTGCAGTCTTACACAGAAGGAGATGGAGTGGGGTGTCAATTATTTCTGCACTCAGGGCTATGGACTAACAATACACTTGAGTGAGGCAGAGGTTACACATCAGCTGCAAACCCACAGGCAACTCAAACCTTCCATTAATGAAAAGTACTAAGAGTTTCCAGAAGCCAGGCTATCCTTGGTTGTAAGTTCCTGGTGATGCAAACTTGGATAAGGATGTATTAATCCTTTCTACAATGAGTCAGTACATCAGCTAGAAATGAACAGGGAAGGTATGGCAGCAACATCTCAAAACATCGTAGTTCAAACTCAGACATATGTGTTGTCAGGCTTTATGACTAAGACCTGTGTCTTGCTGACAGCCAGTGCTAAGAACTGTAGACTTTGTTTTCTCCAGAATGACAAAGAAGCATGAATATACCTTATTGGAATCCTATAATAAGCTCACTTTGTGGTGTTTAAACTGCAAAAATATATCATAAGGCTATGTAATAAGATGTATCAGTATCAAATTTTGACATGGTATAGGGTAATTTGTAACAAATACACCTCAAGAGAGCATGTATGTGTACAGATATATGTATGAGATGTGTGTGTACACTGGCAAAGATGTCAGTTATAACCCTTTGATATGTACTCTTTATAGCACGTTGATAATCTAACAAATAATTTGCAGTTAAATTAGTTCCATGTTAAGACACACCGAAATAATTTGAAGATAAGGCCATTTCTTACACAACCCATTTCATTTCTTTAACCAAAACATCTTCCTAGAGAGGGGTGTCATCATGCATAGATCAGTGTAGTGATAGCCTTCATTCCCCTGACTACAGTGCAAAGCGGCTTCTGTTTTCTTTTTTATTATTATTATTTCTTATTTTACATATTGATCCTAGTCTCCTCTCCCTCCCTCTCTCCTATGTTCCCTAACCCCCCTTTTTCCCATCCCCCCACTCCACAGGGAGGGTGAGGCCTTCCAGGAGGGGTCATCAAAATCTGTCAAGTCATTTGAAGTAGGCCCTCCCTCCTGCCTCTAGGTTAAGAGAATATCCCTCCATGGGGAATGTGCCCCCAAAGTCCTTTTGTGCACCAGGGATACATCCTGGTTCCACTGTCAGAGGTCCCTTAGTCTGCCCAAGCCTTCTAACAGAGACCTTTGATATTCAGGAGGTCTGAGTAGGGCCAATGCTGGTTTCCCAGCTATCAATCTGGGGGTCCATGAACTCCCCATTGGTCAGGTCAGCTGTCTCTGTGGGATTCTGTGAGGCTTCTGTTTTCTTAGCTAGCATTTTGATTCTGAGTCTTCCCAAGTCTGATGAAGAAAGGTTGCTTCATCTTTAATACTGCTGCTAGCTCTTCAGATGTGTGAATAGACCTGATAAATGTGGAGCAGGTTCTTTTCTTTTCAAAGGCCGTAGACTGTTTGCCACTTCTCTTCTGAGACACAGCTCCGTGAACAAACTTGAGTGTTAATCACTGTTCTATGGAGGATCTAAAAGTCAACTTCACCTGTCCTTTTCTGTTTCCTGCCTTTCCCTCAAAATCCTGAAAACAAATTTTGATTCATTTTGGGCTTTGCCAGCAGGTGGTAGGAATCTTCCCCTGAAAGATATTCTTCTAAATGTCGCATTTAAACCTTGTCTTCTGAAATTCGCAGGGTTGGACTTTTGTAGCTTTTATTAAGGCAATGGATGTCTCTGAGTTTCTTGCAAGTGAAGAAAGGGGTATGATGTAAAAGAACTGTAGGAAATGAAGTGCACAGGGAACAAGGATGTACTATTTCATATTACTTTTCTCCTTCCTCAATTATAGACTCTCCACTTTAGATTCAGAGTGTTTTCTTTTTCTGCTGCATCCTTTTACTTAATGTCCAGATCTTCCTTTTTGTTAGGGCCATAGCACACTCAACTACATGGGATCCACTTCATCTTTGTTATCAATGTAGGAAATGAATGCAATGAACTACTTGTTTGTATGTGTGAGCTTGTCCTGATTAATTTCATGCATCGTCTAGGCTAGGTTAAAGTTCAGCCTGTAGCTATTTAATCAGATGTTAATCAAGATAATGCTGCATTTTGCTGCCATGACTGAAGCCCATAATCAGTTGACCTTAAATGAGGAAGGTGATGATCATAATCTGATGGCCACGATTCAATCAGGTGAGAGGTCTTAAAGGTAGAATCAAAGATACTCTCATAAAGACACCACACCTGTGAGAAACAGGTCCCAGTTGAGTGCTGGGTCTCTAACCCAACCTTTCTGAGAGCCGGCAGACAAACTTAGTCAAGTAGCTTACAGGAAAAATCCTTGCAGCAGATCTCTTATTATCTATATTTTACTAGGTTGGTGTCTCTCAACAAATGCTAGCTAATACAGATACCAGAACTGATAGATGAAAGTTACGTTACAATTTGTCTACTTATGAACAACTTTGGCTTTTTGTGTCACGTGTACATCAAATGTTGCCTTATGGTTTGAGCACTGCCAAGTTCCCAGCACCAATAATATCCTTCATTTATTAAATATACCGCCTGAGACTTTTTGTTGTGGTTTTGGTTTCAATGCGCTCCCTTGAAGCACTGAAAAGGTGGCATTTTGAGTCATATATTAGGTATCAGGTCTCTTAGGCGAAAGACATTGACTGACCACTCCATTTACACACCAAAGGACTCCATAGTCACTTAGGTCAAAGAGGATGTTTGATCCCACTATTGCAAATTGCAGAGGATAAAGGCTGAGCCAAAACCCTGACATCCTTCAAATGGATAGATACCTTAGTATTTGGAACTAGGACTGTTTTTAAATTCATTGTCCCTTGCTGCCTTCCTTCTTTCTTTCTTCTGTTTTGTTTGTTTGTTTGTTTGTTTGTTTTAAGGGAGCAAGGTGTGCAGCCGAGGCAGGCCTGGATCTAATGTCATAATCCTTAGAATTGGGATCACACTCAAGAGGTATTACGTCTGGTTGGAATTGGATTTCTAATATTAGTATTGCAGAACATGATATCATGGGGCTTTGAAAGGCCAGTTGGTCTAATTCCTATTTTAACCAGTTCCAAGAAGAATTGTTCTTTCTGAAGCCTTTCTGGGTTACTTTACCTTCTGAGAGGATATCATATTTACTAAGAACACATAAATATTTTCTCTTTACAATGTCTCAGTTTCTGAATACATTTCTTTCTAATTTCAGTTAGTTATGTTTAGATTATCCATCAAGGAATCAAAAATTCTTCTGAAATGTTCTTTAAAGATTTAAAAATTTAATGAATATACTTTATTTGTATAGTTGTTTTGTCTGTATTTATGTCTATGGGCCATGTGTGTGCTTGGTGTCTACAGAGACCAGAAAAAAGTGTCAGATGTTTGGGGACTAATGTTACAGATGGTTTTGAGCCACCACGTAAATGCTGAGAACTGAACTCAGATCCCTTGGAAGAGTAACAAGTGTTGGTTGTTAACTACTGAACTGTCTCTCCAGTCTCTGCTGATTTATTCTAATAAAACTGAGAAAGGTATAAGTTTGTGAAATAGTAAGTGAAGAATAAAGGAGAGAATGTATTATTTTTCCATTAATTGTTCATGCCTTGTGTTTTTCTTTATAAAGTCTCAGAAAGAAGTTGTAGTTAATATGCTTTAATGAGCATACCCACATCACTGTTTGGAAGCATTGAACTTGCCAAAGGAATTTCATGAACACCTCCCAGCCTTTCAATTCTATCTAGCAACCATCAGCATTGCAATGCCAGATCAGCCAGTAACACATGTGTGACCCTTCAGAAAGCTGTCTTTTTAAAATCTTGCACTGTTTCCCTATGCCCAATCCCTTTCTCCATCTGCTTTCTGACCCATGTGGCTGTTTTAACATCTACCTCATGGAGGCCACCTGCCTGGCCAGCAGAAAGTAACTCAATGACAGCAGTTGCTTTGGGACTGAAGAGGAAACCTTGGATGCCCTGTATTTTCTTTCTGGACAGCTAAAATTAAGATAGGGAAAGTCATGCCCTGGAATTTTCAATCAGTGTGCATCAGTTTAGAAAGTGGATAAATAAATGGGCAATCTATTTCAGGGAAGTTTCCATTCTGGAAGAAGGGGCAATTTGTTTTAGGGTCATATGCTGGGCAACTATCTGCATAAGAAACCAAACGAAGAGATTCACCAGAGGACCTGTGATGGCTTTCTCACAAAGGTTAGTCTGCAATGAATCCCAGCCTGTCAACACACTCATCAAGATTGTGTTCACCCCAGTAGTCACGACAGTGTGTTTGGGGTGGTAATTGCTTCCTTTGAGAATATTCAAGCTTATGTACAGTTTAATTTTCATCTGGATGTCTTCCACATTTCCCAACATGACATTTAACAGTGAAAAATTTTCAAATGATCATCTAGATACTGAAGAAAACAAAATGTCTGTTTACCAAATTATCTTTGAAAGTGAAATCAAAAAGTTTAAAGCAGCAGCAGCGGAAGCTTTTTTTGTTCCCTGTGTTACCCAGTAAATGGAAAGAATTAATCATTGTGAAAATGAAGACGATCTTTTGATAATCTAATTGGACTTAGTAAGTGCTAATTAATGAGTATATAAAATCATAAAAAAGCTCATCTGTGACATATTCCTGATAAAATTAAAATGCATTGATTATCTTTGAAAATATTTAAATAAATGTGACATACACTAATTGATGACTATGGACCTTGTGAAATGAAATAAAGGCACTGTATATTTCCCTAAATATTTCTATGGTTAGAATTTGTTTGCTTTAAATTTTAAGAACAAAAAGGAACTGTACAGTTCTTATGTCTGGTAAAATAAAATTTATATTGACCTCGAGCTGAAAGAGTAAGCCCTCACATAGCTTGAGATGTCACAGGAGAATCCTATCCGAAAGCTAAGTGTCTTGCTAGTGACAGCATCTGTGGTTTTTCTAGTTCCCCAGCTCCCTTCCTTCACATAAGTCTGTCTGGTGACTTCCACGTCTCCTCAGGTAACTCAGAAAATATCTCTAATGTAGCATCTTTGAAAGCACCATTCTATCTAAGAGTAAATGCTTCCTGAGGTTGCTCAGGTAGGAAATTTCTCTTCTGCCAAAACAAAAGCAGGCCTAAGGAGAAAAAGACAATCCATCCGTACCTATGTTTTCAAAAATTCTAAAAATATTTGTTCATTGATGACTTGAAGATTGTTCTGAAAGTAGGGAGTTGGTCTAAGCCAATCAAGGACACCTTGTTATTTTGGAAAGAATTTGAACTTTGAGGCAGCTGAATACTCAGCTCAATAATAGCATTCTCTTTCATCATTGTAAGATCAATATTGAAATATTTACTGTGAATGCTTCCAGAATGATTTGAAGCTAGCTCTTTGGAGAGCCCTGATAATCTTTGGGTAATCTGAGCCATCCTTATATAAGATGTCAATTGCTGCACAGAACAATGCCTCTGATACTGATCTATGGGCCATAAACAATAAAATGCTATTTAAGTGGATGCAGCCCCAGTATAAAATAACTCTGGATAAAACTATAGCAGGCTAGGCCTCAGTGGGGAGGAGGGTAAATATGAAGTTTTAGAATAACATCAACAAGGATCAGAACATAGTAATAGTTCAATTACATGAATTTCAAAGCACCTGTGAAAGTGCTAATGATATTATTTTTGAAAAATAGACTGGAGTTTTTTTTTTCTTTTGTATTTCTATTAGTGTGTAGTACTGGAGTATTTGCTCTGTCTTTTGTTACTAGCAATGTTATGATTCTTCCCTTCATAATATAAATTGGGTTTGAGCTCTTCCAAGAAAGAAATTACTGGATTTTTAAAATATTTTTTAAGTTTCATTTTGTGAATGCATAATAATTAAATGTCTAGAAAGATACATTACTGAAAACAAGTGTGGGCCAGTTATGACTGCAATGCTGCATCAATTATTGATGTGTATCTTCAGAATACAAGCTTAATAGTCTGTTATGAGCCTGATTTGAATGAAAAGACAAAGTCACTCACAAAAATTGTCTAGCAGCATTTCACAGACAATTGCACAAATTATCCAAAAGCAGCTATGGCATGAGCTCCATCCTATTTTGTAATATGACACAGGAGATATGGACCACTGCTTGCAGAACCATATCTGAATTATTTTAAATAGAAAACCTTAACAACTGCATTCAATTACAGCCTAGTTTTTAATCAACTGCAACCTTGCATAGGCAACATTACACCTTAAAGAGGCAAAAACCTTCCTTCAAACAATTATCGGTCTTGAAAGGAGTGTTCATAGGTGTAAGGTATAATTTTAAAAGGCTGAGGTCCTCATGCAGAAATATTTGATGTCATACTAGCCTGTTCTGCACATTACTGTCAAGAAAAAATTTGCTTAGGCTGTGTATAATTAGGTATAATTACCCCTAGATCATTTAGGAAAGTCTGTGGATACAGTTCAGTGTCAGGACATTGCCTAGCATGTGAAAGGGCCTATGTTAAATTTTATCTTATGGATATGTTTATAAATTTCATTTTTAAAATTTCAAAATTTAGGCTGACAAATTATTGAAAAATAAATCCTTTATAGATGTTATGATCTGGATCAAAGGATGAACATTTTATAACCAGTAGATCATAAATATAGAGTATATCAGGAAATTTCAATGAATGAAGGCTTTTAATTAATTAAAAGAGGTGAGCTTTGAAGATAGCATGTTCATATCAATTTAACTTCTTATACTTAAAATATGTCCTTCCTACAAATGCCTTGTAGGATTTTAAAGACCTACAATTCACATTATTAAATGCATTAGTTTAATTAATGATTTCAGAAAATAGAAAGCATCTTTCTAAGAAGAAAAAAAGCATCCTGCAAATGTGCACTGTTAAGTCTGTGAAATTATTGACACAATCTGGGTGCTTTACCACCTATCTCCTTCTTGAGATCAGAGTGATTTACAATGTAAATGTGAAAGTAGTTACACAATGCTGAACAAATTGTATATATAATGACATATGTACCTGCATACACACACACACACACACACACACACACACACACACACACACACACACACACACACAAAAGCTTGTGCTAAGATCACTTTCTATACTTTTAAATAATTCAAAATACCATTCCCAGGGAATAGAGTCATTAATGATGGACATATTTTCTCATCTCAATTAATGTAATCAAGAAAATCCTCACAGACATGTCCCAGGTCAACTGAATCTAAGCATCCTATCACTGAGATGCTCTTCCTAAGTGATGTATATATATATATATATATATATATATATATATATATGATGATTTCTCTGTTGTGGGCAGTAAAGCAAGCAAATGCCTAAATTTCAACATTTCTTAGACCCATTCACATTTTTATTTCTGTTTAGAAACTGGTCCTGGCATGCCAAAGCTTTGTATCAGCAAGGTAGCTACCACACATGCATGAGTGGATACAGGATCTCTCAAAGCCTTTATTGGCCCTTACATCAGATGTTGTAAGAGTTGTGTTCAGGTTCTCTGGGTTTAGCCTCTGTTTGCAGAACTAAGAGAACCTTCTAGGTCTCAAGAACTTCTCACAACATTTTCTTTAGGTGCAAAGAAATCTAGTTCAACAAGTATGAGTTATACTTAATTTCTAAGTACCATTGGCAGCTATATACTCTCTGTTTCTCTTTAATTCTAGTATTTCTAACTTCTGGATATCATAGTCTGAATATTAATTGGCTTCAACTCCCTTCTTTCTACTAAGTTAAATAACATACTTGTCTCATCTTGCTATATTTAACTCCATTTAAATTTTATATTTCATAAATTCTTTGATCAGAACTCATATAAACAGTAAAATTTGTTCGAATGGTCCTGAGCTTTGGAAGAAACAAAGCTTATTATTAATTCTTCACCTTGTTTTAAAGAATGTTATTAATATTTGAAGTGCAGTTCAGTATTAGCTTACTTGTCTAGCATAAATGAGGCACTGGCTTCAACAGATTCTAAAAACAAGGAAAAATGTTGACTTGATGTCTATTATATCAATCACATTAGTACTGGTACCAGTCCAAATCAGGTTGTGTAACTAGTTATAACTGACAATAATTGACAATTTGATACAATTCAGAATCACTTGAGGAAAAAATGTTTCAATGAGGGATTGTTTAGATTCAGTAGGCCCGTGGGCATGTCTGTGGGGATTTTCTTGATTACATTAATTGAGGTAAGAAAACATGTGCATCATGGGTGCCACTATTCCCTAGGCAGGCAATCATGAACTATGTAAGTCTATAAAGTGATCATGCACAAACAGTGTGGATTATTTTGTCTCTCTTTATTGACTGTGGATCCAAGGCAGCGAGCTTCCTCAAGCTTCTGTCCCTGTGACCTCCTCACTATGATGTCTATGTTCTGGGACCGTGAGAAAAAAGAATTCCTCCCTCCTTATTAAATTTCATAAGCAAGATATCTAGTCACAGCAACAGAAACAAAACCAAGACAGAGGTGAAATGTGACTGACTTTTTCCATAAATTTATCACTTATGTACCATTGTAAAAAATAAGAGAAACCATTTATCTATCACCATAAAGTTTCAGAAATGATTCTGTTTTGAATAAGAGATATGTTCTGATTCAATATGTGATAGAGGCTCTTTTTTTTAAGTTGAGAATTTTTATTAGAAAGGGAAGGGGAAAGAAAGAGAAAAAGAGGTAAAGAAACACAGAGAAACAAAGAAGACAAGACAAGAAGGGAACAGCAAGAGTATGATAAAGGCTCTTAATTCCATCTCTCAGCCTTTTGTTAAAAAATTGTAGATTGTTTTGTGGAGTTCATCTGTTAGTCTAAAAGAAGCTACTTTATTGCAGAATTGCAGATATTGGCAGGCTAATTTTATTATGAAAACTTAGATTTTGAAATTATCATAGTCCAATGTTTTATTAGAATTACTTTTTAGGAAACCATCTTCAACCTGATATATACTAACTTTGTGCTTCTTAAGAAATTTCCTTTAAAACTTTCCCCACTGAATATAACTCAGGGAAACTTTTTCCCTGTTTTAGCTATTCACCTCCTCTAAATAACTTTCTAGATTGACACTGAGTATTAGAAAATCAAAAAGAATATGGTGAAGTTTCATAGTCAGTATTTGATTTGCTATTCCTATAAATGTAAATCATGGCCCAGCTTGATCCCTTAAAAAGGCATGACTTTATTCCAAGTTGCATTCTGGTGAACTGCTCTGTGAACTCACTTCAGAAAACTCTGGGAATACAGAGAGGCAGGTGCATGAATGGTTTAGAGGCTGAGGTGGGGCCCGGGATCAAAATATTCTCAAACTAAAAGCAATGATAAATGGAATGTCCACAGCAATTAAAATCTTCCACACATGGGGGGTAATAAATTGTTATTTCAACACATGTGGAATTTATCTAATTAGGTACTTGCTTAAAGAGGAATGCCTACCTTCTGAACAGGAAATAGGATATCTGTCGATTTTTTTTTTTTTTTTTTTTTGGTGCCAACAACAGGTCTCCAAAACTGTAACTTCTTGAAAAGCCAATTTACATTTCGACTGCTCTGTAACACATCTGTGTTAGATTGGGGTTCAGAATAATTGAAAACTCAAGAAATTACTTCTAACTGGTTTTAGAAGTAATCATATCCCGAAAAAATTGCCATCACTCTCTCCTTTAGGAAACGATTGTCTTATTTGCCGGATCCTCTACCTGTCTTGCTCTCCAGAGATCTCCATAAAATTATATTTTCCTGTGAAGCTCACAGCATAGCCATAGCTTCCATTCTAGGAGTCACAAAGATGTTTTATGTATTTGCAATTCTGTAAAGTTCTCTTCTGTGATGCACTTGGAGATCTGAAATGTGGGGCTTGGGAAGCGATAATATCAGCCATCAGCATTTGTAGGAACATAGGAGCAGCTCTATGGGTTAAAGCCAATCACTAAGACCTTGGCTACTGCCAATAATCCTACATCTGGGCAGACTTCAATTGAAATTTGCCATCCTGTGTACATGCTCAGCTCTAGAGGGGGAGATTCTTCCCCGCCCCTCCCCCTCCTCGATATGGGGGATGTAAGTAAGGATTGTGTCTGAAATGGAATCCATTGCATCAATGGCTTGTGTGCTGATTGAATTTAAAATTGGTCTTTCTATTTCTCCGATTTTTGCTTCAGAGACGTGTGAAGGGGGAAGCAGGTGCCTTGTAAATAAAAAATGTGACTCAGCTGTAAAACACGGGCTCGGGGAATAAAGGGCTTCTTTGTTCATTTTTTTAAAAAAGGAGACGATAGGAAGAGTCTGTATAACATGGACAATCTTGGCAGTTACCCCCAATTAGCTTTTTCACAATGTAAGAAATATCATGGGCCTTCACTGCTTATAGCAGCACTAAAATTTGGTTATAGGGGTGGAATACCTTCATTTTTTTTTTTAAAAAAAGGACATAACTGGCTTCTTTTGAAATACTTTTCCATGTATTATTTAAAATTTATATGCCATCCTAGAGCTTTCATCCAGTAGCTGATGGAAACAGAAGCAGACACCCACAGATTAGCACTGAGCCAGACTCCTGGGATCCAGTTGCAGAGAGGGAGGAGTGATGAGCAAAGGGGTCAAGACCAGGCTGGAGAAACCCACAGAATCAACTTACCTAAACAAGGGGGAGCTGATAGACCCCAGACTGACAGCTTGGAAACCAGCATAGGATGGGACCAGGCTTTCTGTAAATGGGTGTCAGTTAAGAGGCCTGGGAAATTTATGGAGCCCCTGGTAATGAAACAAAATTTATTTCTAGTGTAGGAATGGACATTGAGAGCCTTTTCCCCATAGACTGACACTCTCTCAGCCTAGATACACAATGCAGGGGCTAGGCCCTGCCCCAAATGATGTGACAGAGTTAAATGATCCCCCATAAAAGGCCTCACCCTTTCTATGGAACAGAAAAGGGATGGAATGGGGGTCAGTGGGGTCATGGGAAAATGAGAGGGAGAGGGTACTGTGATTAATATATAAACTAAGATGGTTTCTAATTTAAAAAAGGAAAAAAAGCAACTTCAGTAACAATAACTTTAAAAAATATTTGCGAGACAATAATATCTTCCAGAAGATTGTTTGGTATATAAGATAAATTTGTAACAGGGCATTTGATAAATGTTTACCTATTGTGTCCTACTTGAAATTTTCAACAGATAATCCATATAACAATTTTAAAGCATTTAAATTTATTTTCTCAAATTGCAGTATTTTAGAGAGGAAAATTAAGGCAACCATCCTCAGTACAAAGAAACATCTTTTTATAGGATGACAAATCAGAACACATGAATTCCAGTATGTACTGAAGTTTCATTACTTCTGTTTACGCATCAAAATCATACACTAAAATCTGATATTCTTCGTACAAGTGAAGCACTTTCCTTGTTGTAGGAAGAAAGTTGTTCTTGGCCACCTGAATTTAAGCAGGAAAACTCCTAAAGCAGTCGACAAATAAGAAGTACACTGGCTACTTAACAATTCTCTCTTGGGTATTGTCCAAGAGACTCTAGGGACCCTGGGAGATACAGTATTTTGAAAGAAACAAAAACACACTTCAAAGAAAGAGCTATTGAATTTCCTCCTGAATGTTTTTATGTCTAGGCTTTGTGGAACTAAGGAGTAGAGATTTTAACAGGATATATATGCCTATATCATCCTTTCCTGTTGAATATTGGCTGTACAACCATCAAATAATAATTATGGTTATATTGATTCTGATAAAATGAGGCTGTGGAAAAAAAAAGCTGAGGGCTGAAGAAACACAGTCCTCCATTTACTCTTCTTCCTGCACATCCCCTCCTCCTTCTTTCTTCCTCATAATTCTTCATTTGAGACAGTTTATTCATAATCTTGCATGGCTGAAATTTCAGGCATCTACACACAGCTTTTAGGTGGGGCAAACTCTTGACTGGAAATCAAATGTGTGGGAAGATATGCATTAGGAATCATTTATGTCCAGAGACAATCATTATAGATTGCATAATTAATTTTCTTGTAATGACAGTTTCCTAGTTTGAATTACAAATGTTGTGCTAGTATTGGGGGCCATTACAATATGCTGTTTTCTAGAAAGGATATAGATGCAAATAATAGAGGTAAGGATAAGAAATAACCCTGAAAAATTCCAGTAAGCTCATTATAGTAATAACAACAGCAGAAAGAATGAGGAAAGAGATTTCCAGCAGTTATAAAAATAATTATTCCTGATAACTTTAGATTAAACACATATGCATTATAGGAATTTAGTCACAGAAAACAAAAAAGTGAAATTAGATACATATGCATAGTCAGCAGAGTAAATGCACAACTTATTGTGTTTTCTTTCACACTCACTTCTGTGTTTTTGCATGAATAAAGTGTTGAGAGATTGCCTACCACCACGTCTTCTCGTCATGATTCTTGCCTACTTCATTTTATTGTTGAGGTAGCCGAGCTAGTTTTCATACCTCTACCCCAAATGTAAAGTTATACACAGACTAAAAATACCATGTTAACTGAAGTGCAAAATGGATTTTGAAATGTATTATAATCCAGAGAACAAAGCTTTTATTTGCAAGTCCTAGCCTTTATTGAGAGAAAATAAGATTCCTAGGTTTCAAGAGGCCTGAGCCTGGAAGACTTAAAAGCAAGAGTTTATAATACAAGGCAGGCTAATTCTCCTAAGATTTCTTTCCTTCCAAAATTATAGAGCACTATCAGCTGGTAGAAGATGAGGTATCACAGAGTATTACAGTAGTAAAAATAGCCTTATTTCTGCTGGCTCCTATCAGCAGAATTGAAGCTATGAGATGTGAGGGCAGCAAACCCTTGAGCTAGAGAGTTTCTTGGAGTTAGGTTGTGCATACAGAAGCATTATGACAGTATTCACACACAGTCCAATACTATAACACTATATACATATGACCTTTACTAAGGGAAGCATCTGTGCAGAAATTTTTGCAAATTCCAACATGTTCCTTAAATTTCCCAAGGAATGGGAGCTGAGGTTACCTGTGCCTTGATTAAAATGGAATGAAAGTATGCAAAGATGATGAACCAGTAGGTATAAGACTGAAATTATGTTAGAGTGAGAGCACAAAGGTTTTCATTTTAGAAGCTTGAGTCATCAGGTGATTCAGGTTTAAGTCATATGAACATGTTTGTAAGTTAAAAGAAAACTTGAAATACTAAGACCTACTCTAATGGCAAGTACAGTAAATTCATTTTGTTCATAAGTGAGAATTGGTTAAAGATTTTTGCAAAACCACTGGAATTATCTGAGAATGTGGGGGAGAATTGAGAGGCTGGAACATGGAAGAAAAACCTGTGTAAAGGAGAAGTCATGTTAATATTCTCATTCTTGTGTTGGGCAATAACTTTGATGGCTTTGCTATCATATTATATAAATGACATAATAATGTCATTGGAATTTTTGTATATTAGTTGATTAAATAAGTCAGGAAGCACAAATAACAACTGAATTTATATAAAAAATAGAAGGATAGATAAATGTAGAGAAAAACTTTGTTCTAAGGAAATCATAAGCTGAATCTCTGGAATCTGCTGATGCAGGGGTATGGAATGGTCTGATGATGAATAAGCCACACCAGTAAAACTTGTGTGTGTGTGTGTGTGTGTATGTATGTATGTATATATAATTAATTTTTAAGTTAAATTTTTTTTCTATATAGCATCATGAATAACCTTGAATTTCTGGTTGTGTAAAATAGGTCTTCTTAGCTGCTTTGTCACACTTATGGTAATCAGGTTATAGTTGAAATCAACAATTACAACAATTGTACAGCTATATTGTGCATGTAATCTTCATATAAGTTGCTTTAAATGAGACATGACAATTAAAATAACAACTTTTTCAACTTGAAATATAAAAGAGAAAACTAGAAATGTCCTTGTACAACTTCAAGATCTGTTTGACTTTCAGGTAAAATCAAAGACTTTCTATAGTTTATTCCCATTTTTATATTGAGATTATTTTAGCCTCAGTAGATGTATGATATAGTGTTCTCAGCGGAATAAGAAACAAGTAGCATGGATGGCTTAATAGGGAATTTGACTTTGAATTTATTTCCTATTTAAGCTCCAAGAAATTTTCACAAAGACTGAGATGTTTTGGACTATTTTTAAAAGAACAAACAGAATTCTCCCAGCTCGTACACTATCTACAGGCTAAAAAGCACTCTGACAGCTCAGAAGAAAAAAATCCCTTTGAGATGGCAAAATGGAACCCCAAGTACAGTACTTCCTCTAGTGTAATGTCATTGAACAGTTCTAAGTCCTTTGTTCTCCCTAAACCCACTTTGAAAATGGAAAAGTTAAAGATGTGCATATGATATAATGGGGTTCTTTGTGGCCTCCTTTATAAGAATAGGATATTCTATGATGGAAAGAATCCACGAACCTTTGCTGTTGTAGGTCTGTTTTTTTCCCGGAGTTTAAAAAAAGTAACGAGGTTACTCGTTTTTTGTTCTCCTACAGATTTACAAATCCAGTATCAATTTTCATTGTGATGTGGTTTTCTGCTTCTGTCTAGATGGATGGAAGTTACGCTAATTAGATACCCAAGGTGACCTTCTTTATTGCAAGATGAAATAGATCACATAAGATTTTATGATAAAATAAGCTCACATTTTAGTATAAGTAACATCTGATCTATTGTATCAATAGGTGTTAATTATTGAACAATATAATTTCACAGTTAAGGATTTTATGAAATAGGTATTGGGTTTATGTTAATTTTTATTGCAAAGATGATGTTTTCACAGGCAAATTCATAAAGCAATGAATTTCTGACCATTCTCAAAAATAACATTTAGCTGAAATTGCAGAATATAAGAAGGTACCTTCAAATAAGAATGTCATTTTAACCCTAGTTGCCGGTCAGCATATAAAATCCAAATGAAAATGCAACAGACACTGGTTAAGTACATCCTTATATTTATTCTGTACAAATATGAAAAGTAATTATTTTCTAAGAACTGGATATAGTAACCAATTATATTATTTTTTCTCTTTTGAAGGAATTTATTTACTTCTTATTGAGTAGACCTAATTTTCCAATGGCATAAAAACAAGTAAAAGAAAACCTTACCAGCACTTCTAAATTTAATTTTATAGTTTAAATCCCTGGAGGAAAATTAATTGTTATACAAGATAATTTTTCTACTGAGGCTTGGTATGTCTTAACTAAGAAGTGATCCATTGTGATTTTAAAATTGTTTTATTATTCTTTGAGACTCTTTAGTTTTGTACATAATTTGATTATATAAAACCCTCCCTCAACTCTTCCAAGATCAATATGCTTTCCTAACTAGATGATTCTGTATTCTTTATATTATAAAACTACAGTCATTCTGGACCTTTTAAACACAAAATTTAAACTCAACCAAGCTGTGATAAGTGGAATGGTTACTGTTTATACTGTGGTATGTTTTTGATTACGGCCGACAATGCTTTCTTTTCTAGTTGTCTGTGAGAATAAAAGAAAAACAAATCTTCAGATGCAATGGTTTTGTGCAGCATTTTGACTGTCGTGTTTTGTAAATACTGGAGGAGCTTGGACCAGTTTGATGAAGAGCTGGAATGTAACTTTGCTTACAAACATTGCTATTCAATTCCTGCTTAAGGTGTTCTAATTTTCTGTGAGCACACTAAGAGCAAAAATTAAATGTGAATAAAATGTAAATAATAATTACTTTTCTTCTCTCTCTCTTTTCTTTCCTTCATTCCTTCCTCCATCTCTCCCTTTCCCCTCTCTTCCTCTGTCCCTCTTTCCCTCCCTCCATCCTTCCCTCCCTTCTTTCTTTTCAACATTTTATTTATTTATTTATTTTTGTAAAATCCTTCATGAAAGTTAGTGTCTGGATTTGGTCTGACTTTTTTGATATATACTGTCTGGTACATGCTGCCACAAGCACTGTGGGTTAGTATGTACAGCTGGAATGCTATGGTCAGAAGATATCTCCTTCTGTCCACTCACTGCTTCTACTGTTTATAATCTTCTCCCACCTCTCGTTCTGCAAATGCTTTTCTTAGGACAGTTCAGTCTGACGCTTCTTAGTCTCCACACTTTGGCTAGTATTCTCTGTTAATTATTATCTACTGCAAATATAAATTTTCTGAGATGAAGTTAAGAAATGCATTGACACATGATTATATTGTTGTCAATAGAAGTCAATATAATATTATATCCATTTAGCATCATAATAGTAATGGGTTTCCCCATGGCCCATGTCCTCCTTATCTAGTCACAGACTTTAGGTCTGAAAAGGGTGCAAGTTACGTCTTTCATCTTGACCAGTCAGAAAGTGAGTGATTGTTTTCAAGATGTTTTTGCTACTATTGTACCAGTAGGCATGCCTTGCTGGACCAGTCATTGTTATAGTTCACAGGGTCCACATCCAGCTATGATTGATGACTATTTTACTCTTCCTGTAGCTTGCATAGACCCTTACAATACTATGAAAGCTAGGCAGTAGAGACAAAGTTTCCATTTTATTTCCATCTTGATTGTGTTCTGTTATGATTCATGTATGTGGTGTCTTCAGCAACAGAGTCTTACTGTAAAGCTCTGGAGAGTAAACAAGAATAATGACAATATTTGGGTCGTAGTCTATGGGATAGTTTTGGCCAATAACTCCAATAACTGTTCTTAGCACTGAATTTTTTATTTGTTTGTTTCTTATCTCTAGCAGGGGTATTTTTGTTCTGTTATAGGAAAATTTCATAAATAAATAAATATATACACACACATATAAATGTATTTATATTATTTATATGTTACATATTATATTACCAATTTTAGAGAAGGTAGTTACTCCAGGAACATATCATAGACCAACATTTCTACAGACAAATTCTGGTTTTCCTGTCTAGTATTCCATACATTTGAACAGCGTTTACCAATACTAATAATATCATAAACAATAATAGATATGTGTTATGTGTTGCATTCCTTGGATGACTTATAGTATTAATTCATTTGAAGCTTAAATGAGAAACAATGATGATTTGTTAGTTATGATTTAGCAGTGTTCTCCATTATCATGCTAAACAGTTAATATTCTAATAGTAGGTAGTAACTTAAAAGTTTTCTCAAGAACAATGTGTCAGTATTTAAATTTTCCAAAGATTATCATTTCCACAAACAGTAGCATAGTGTAATTGAGACACTATCTTGTTAGGTATCATACCAGAAGCTATTGTCATTAGAAGAAACAAGAAACACCTTCTGGGACAACAGTAATATTTGGGGATTTACAAAAAAAAAAAAAAAATAGTGGGAACTTCAAATAGTTTAGAAGTAGTAGGGTTAACTGTTGTTTGTTTACCAAGTTCATTATATATTATGTTACCTTTACCTTTCCTTATGCTTACAAATCTAAATTATAGTACATATTTTTTGTTGCTAAAAGTTGCTTTTTATGCCCCATCATCTCATAGCTTTTGGGAACCTTTCTGGGTGTCTTAAATCTCATTTCCCAAAGACTTGTGAAATTAATGTCCATATTTGATCTTAGTAAAGCTGACTATAGTTTAAATAATAGCTGAGTTTTATACACCTTCATTCCCAATAAATTAGGGCTAAAAATGGAAAAGTTGCCTTACATTTAAATCTTTATAAATTTTCTCCAGATATTACATTTAGTTTATAATGACCATAAGGTAATACTTAAGAGCATACATTATGGCTGTATGGGATTTCCATCCCATTGCAGGCTAACTAAATAGATAATTCTTAATAATTCATCTGGAATAGCATATTTTTAAAAATAATTTGTCTGTACATTGTTGCTCCTAAAAGTGGTTGCAGAGCAAATAACTTCTGCATGGGAAAATTCTTGGGATTATAGGTATCCCTTGATTTATTCATTGAAAATGCTAGCATCTATAATTCAACTCTGGGTTGATAGCATTAAATTACTTTTAATGAGTGGTTTAAAACTTAATTGACTACTTTTAGAACAGTAACAAATGGAAAAAGACATTGCATTCCCAAAGCATTTCTCAAAAAATTAACGAGGCAATAAGAGCTAAGTTAAGCAGGTAATCATTTGTTAATCGATAGGTTATTAGGATCATATTAAACTAGGAGCTATATATTTGCTTCCAGATTTCTGTGAAGCAAAGAAGGTGGCCAACCCCTTCCTGAAAACAACTCTATAGTCAGTTTCTTAGGAAGCCTTCTTGCTATTTGTTATGCTAGGAAGAGTGGTTGGTAGATCATTAGTGAAATAAATACATGATCTCTCTGAACTCATCCCTATCAACATGTACTAAACTATCTTTTTAAATGAGAATACATCACAGCCCTCCACAGGAGTTTCTCTGAAATGTCTGATGAGAAGAGTGTTATTTTGTGGGAAAAATTCAAAGAAAAAATTACCACTGTGTGAGAATTAATTCACTTTGATTTTATTTGAAAACTTCTAGATACGTTCAGCAGTATCCCTTAGTGTATCCCTCTTGTGAGTTTAGTAGCAGGATGAATAGAATAATCCCACATTTCAACATTACTTTGTTGCCATTCTTCAAACATTAAAGACTATTAGGATTCATTATAATGCTTTTTCCCCTCTCCCCAGCCCACTTCCATGATTTGTTCCCACTTACTTGTTATAACAGGAATTCTTATCAGATTTTGCACTTACAATAACTTTTTTCCCATCTACTCACTATAAGTTTTGTTTCCCTTCATATAATATATATGTATAGTTAAAATTCTTTTTCTTCAGCCCTTCCCTTGATATGTGAAGTAGCTTTTAGAGATTTGTCTGTCATAAATTTTTCAAAGGTATTTACCTTATGAACAAAATCCAGTTTATTGGTTAATATTAAAGTCAGTTTATTGGTTAATATTAAAGTCTGAAATACCCAAGATTTGACCTGTCCAAATCAGGCATGCTGCCTTCTTTCACCCTAACAAACAAGAGCATATTAATTATGTAATGAACTGATAAAGATGAATGCCTGATTAACTCCAAGGCCAGAAGTAATTACAAGAGAAGCAGTGGTTCTTACAACTTTAATTAGTGCTTCTAAATGATATGGGTAGTCAATGAATCACTCAGTTCTGATATGGGTTTCAAATATTTATGTTAGCAAAATCTTGTTCATACCAAGAAGTTTTGCTTCCAAGTGATCATTCATTTTGGATTATTCATTTTGCACAGTCGTATCTGGTTGTGTGTATGTTGCATTTGTAAACGTATGTGTGTTATACATGTGTCTTTGCGGGTGATCATTTGTCTGCAGGAAAGTCCAGTGTGCAGCATCCTCTACCCATCCATGTGGAGGTCAGAGGACAATCCCAGGTGTGAGCTTTCCTTTTTCCTAGCTTGAGATAGAATCTATTTACTGTTTTTTTAGCTGGGTATAGAAGATTAGTTTGTTTTGCCCTTCATTCTTCTGCTTTCCTTGTTTCCCCTTCCCAAGCTTCAGGTGGGTGCTGGTGACTTCTGAACCAAGTATTCACATTGTTTGGCAAATGTCTTAATGACTTAAGCCATCTTCCCAACTGCCTACCTAGTTTTTATTAGTTGAAATATATCAACAACACAATATATGAGTTCTTTTGTTATGCTATTAACTCAGGTTTTTTCCTAAATATTTTATTAGAAACCAGTGTTCTTTCTGTGCCAGATTGAACTTGTCTTTTATTTTATTTTATTTTATTTAGTTTTTTCTTATTTTACATATTGATCCCAGTTCCCTCTCCCTCCTTCCCCATTCCCCACCCATTCCACAGGGAAGGTAGTGCCTTCCAGGAGGGGTCAACAAAATCTGTCAAGTCATTTGGAGTAGGGACTAGGCCCTCCCTCCTGCCTCTAGGTTAAGGGAGTGTCCCTCCATGGGGAATGTGCTGCCAAAGTCCTTTTGTGCACCAGGGATACATCCTGGTTTCACTGTTAGAGGTTCCTTAGACTGCCCAGGCTTTCTAACTGAAACCCATGTTCAGGGGGTCTGAGTCCGTCTAGAGCTGGTTTTCCCAGCTGTCAGTCTGGGGGCCCATTGTCTCCTGCTTGTTCAGGTCAGCTGTCTCTATGTGTTTCTGCAGCCTGGTCCTGTTCTCCCTCTCTGCATCTGGATTCCAGTGCATCTCATTGTTTAGCTGTGGGTGTCTTCTTCTGTTTCCATCAGCTACTACATGAGGGCTCTATGATGGTGGATAAGTGAGTCATCAATCTCATTATCAGGGAAGGGCATTTAAGGTAACATTCCCACTGTTGCTCAAATTGTTAGTTGGGGTCAGGCTTGTAGGTCTCTGAACATTTATCTAGAGTCAGTTTTCTCTTCAAATCTATAATGTCTATAATGGCTCCCTCTTTTATGGTATCCCTCTCTACCTCTCTCTCTCTTTCTCATCAGACTGAGCTTGCAACAGTGAAATATCTCAAAAGTGGCATCATAAAACAAAAAGGTACCAGACATTTAGTACACTTACTTTCCTTTGTTCTGTGGTAATTATCATTTTACCTAGTTCCTTTTAGGATACAGACATTTCTTAGTTCAAAATAAGGGAGCATGTGCATTGCTTTTCTGGATGTTCATTATTGTACTGACATTTATCCTCTTATTTGTGTACTTTTTTCAGTGTATGAAAATTGAGTTTGTGCTATCATACCTATTTTATGACTGTCCCCAAAGTCAACAACCGACAACTATTTCTCATTTTAACATACTTTTGACACCAAGCAGTATTTTGTTTCAATGAATTCTCCTTTTGTACTTCTTTATACTCTACTGTTCTATATGCTGACTGATGTATGGCTCAAAATATTATTTTCAGTATAAAACAACTATTGTGGATTCTGGTAGCTTCCATTTTATTGAAACATTTAGAAGTAAATTAAAAATAATGTTATGGCAATGAGTTTAAAATTCAAAAAATTTGTTGTAATTTGTGCCTTGTATTTTTGTAGTAGTAGCATTTAAAAGTTTTCACTTTATTTTTCAGACTTTAGGATATTATTATTATCCAGTAAGGGAGATACCATAGACCTTTATACAACTTGTGAATTGTAATGTAACACAATTATTCTTTCTCCAAATTGGAAAATTTAAAATATTAATATTTTATTTTTTCAGTAATTGTTAACTTTATGTGACTGAATAGGTAGGTAGGTACACATCTCCAATTAAACCTATAATGAAAAAATATGTGCAGATCTCAATAAATGAAGATAACAATTGTGGTTACTTAAATAAAAATGGCCCCCATAGTCTCGTATATTTGAATGCTTAGTCAGCAAGCTATGGGACTATATGAAGATTAGAAGGATTAGGAAGTGTGTAACTAAGGGAGAGATTTGAGATTTTAAAAGCCTATACCATGCCAAGTCTCACTCTGTCTCTGTCTCTCTCTCTCAGCCTGTTGTCTGTGGGTCAGGATATAACGCTCTAAGCTACTGTACCAGCACAACATTTGTCTTCTTGCTACTGTGTTGATAATGAAGTAACTCTCTGGAACTGTAGGAAAACCTTCAATGAAATGCTTTCTTTTATAAGTGTTATCTTGGTCATAGTCTCTTCATAACAGTAGAATGCTAAGACAATAATGATTCTTTTAATTCACAATTCTGAGGACGGTGAGTTTCTGTGAGCCAACACTAGTAGATTATAGCTGAAGTTATATATCTGTCAAGTGTTGATTGAAATGATTTAATATGCTTTATTAATCTGCAAACTCTGGTAGGACTGGAATTCCTTTCTAGTTTCTCATTTTCCAGGAATCAGTTTTTTTTTTAAATGAAAACAAACAAATATTTGGGAATTTGGGCGTCGTTCTTTCCAAACTACTTCCTGCTGGTAAGGGGCGCTGTCTTGGGGGATTCGAAGAAGATTCAGATATCCTAGCTGTAGTCTGTAGGGCTGTTTTGTCCAGCTGTTTGGAATGTAGGATCAGCTTGTACTCTGTTTCAGGCGGTCTGGTGTGATCAAACCACATTAGTCTGGAAGGAATCCACATCTTTTCATTTTTCCAGGAATCAGTTTTAATCTTGGTTACATGTCAGTGATGTCATTGTTTCATCCACATATGCTCAACTATTTATTCTGTATGAGGATGAGGGGTCTCTCTCTCTCTCTCTCTCTCACACACACACAAACACACACACCCCTCACACATGATGTATATGCTTGCATGTGAGTTTTATGTTTATATATATATACATATACATATACATATATATTTATATATATATATATATGTATGCTTGTTATTGTGGATGTGTGTGTGTGTGTGTGTGTGTGTGTGTGTGTGTGTGTTGGTTGGTTGGTTGGTTGTATGTTTTCTGTCACTCTCTATCACTCTCCACTTTTCTTTCCCCTTTCAGATAGTCTTATGCTGAACCTGGAGCTTATGTGTCTTGGCTAGACTGGCAGTCACAAAGCTGCAGCAACTGTCTCTGTCTCTGTCTCTATATCTCTCTGTCTCTCTCTCTCTCTGCATGCCTCAGTTCCGGGAGCCATCCCAGCTAGAATCTGTAGTTGCTAGAATCTGAACTCCATTTCTCATGCTTACACAGTAGTCTTTACTGTGTGCCATCTCCCCACCCCTAAAGTACTCTTTGAACTCCTCAAACCATTGTTATTAAAGCCACTAGTAATGATCTTATTTTGTTCCAATAGATCTCTCTACTACATTACAATTGGTGACATTCAGTTTGTTTCCTATCTCCTGCTTCCCTTGTCTATTCAGTAGAACTTACTATATTGTTCTCTATGAAGAGTGCGTTCTTAACTTCCAATTGTTTCTTGTAATTTTCATTTTCCTTCCCCCTTTTGTCTTTCAAGAACATTCATTCAATTTGTATTTAAATTGACATAAGAACTTTTTCCTGTTTTCTACTCAGCACGACTAATATTTCCAACTCCCTCCTGATCTTGTCTAAGACTGGTCTAGCATCATAAACTAGACTGAAGCTCATTTTTTTTTCAGCCAAAAACACAAAAATAAATTAATTATATAAATCTGAACCTTTAGAATTACAAAATTATACTGATTCCTCCTCCTACCCCCCCTTTTTTTAATCAGGAGTCCAGCTAAGCCTCGCTCTCAGATGCTATTTTGATACTTTCTTGAAATTTCCACCATAGAATAAAATTACGTATCTGCATATCTTCTGCTTTCCTGTATCATGGAAGCATATTCCCAGTTTCCTTAAACCAATTAACTGTTTTTTGTAGAAAAAAAAAAAAGACTTTATTCACTGTTATCAACAGAAGCTCTGGAATTCTATCACATAACCCATAATAATTAACTTAGTTGTGAATGTGTGGGAATTAAGTTTGAAATTCATCTTAGACTTACTCAAAAGCTGGAAATCTACATGCCCCTTTACTTCTTGACTCTTTGAGACAAATATTTGAATTAGATTCTCTATCACTTATTCACCTTATATTATTTATTTTCAAAATCAGCAACACTGTCCCACACAACAATGCAACTATTAACACACAATAATACCATTTGTCTTAGTTTCTCGTCATTTTTATATAAATTAAGCATATTATATTACAGTTCTGGAAATCAAAAATCCTAATTGATTTCACTAAAAAATAATATGAAGACATTCACAGCATTGCATTTGTTTTAGAGACTCTTAAGGAAGGTTTAATGTCATTGATTTCCCAGCTTCTAAAGTCAATCTGTGTATTTATCTATCTATCTATTTATTTATTTGTTTATTTATTTATTTTACTGGTATCCCTTTATCCATCTGCTGTTTATCAGCTCAACAGTCTGGGGTCAGTTATGAAGACATTAGAGTCTAATGGTTATAACTCCAATATCTTACCATGACTATGTTCATAACTTCAGTGCAGTCTTTCCATGTCTACATTCTTAATTTCATTATCTCTGCAACATGCTTCTTTTTAATTTATAAAGCAATACTCCCAGGCTGGGGGGTTAGTATAGGCACCATTCTAGGGCCACCCTTCTGGGTGCCATGCACTCTGTTCTTTAATTCCACTGGATGTTTTACCATTGTTGCCAACAATACTATATGTTGTAGCAAAATAATAAACGTTAAATCAGGCATTGCATTCCCTTGTCAACTATATCCTCAGAATTCTGCTCTTCCCTTTATGTTATCATCTACAAATGACAGTCCAAAATTTCACAGTCATTGTAGTTTTATAACCTCTCCCAAGACTGAGCTCCATATGAATCAGCCTTAACAGCTATGTGTTCAGATAAACTTTTGAAGACTATCATCATGGAGCATGTGGTTTAAATCAGTTAATTATCTGTCCTTATTGTAATTGTAGCTTATTTTAGCCATTTTCTACTTTCATAAATTTTTGATATAACTATAAATTATCACTTATTTCTCATTTTGTCTCCAACACACACACTGAAACAGCTCTACTCTGCAATTTCTACCCCTGCTGCTGCTTCTAAATTTGGGAGCCTATTTCAACCATTGTTGACAGTTGAAATCCTGTATGTGCTATGTATTCATTATACTGACAGGTTTTGTAAGAGATCACAATTAGAGTGAATCCCCCATCATCCATCCCCACAGTGACTAGAGGATTTCCAGCACTTATGATAGCAGAACTATATCTTGTAGGATATATTCTCTGTCTCTGTCTTTTCACCTCTCTCTTTCTCTCTATTAAGTGAACTATAGAGAAAGGTCAAGGACAAGCCTTGTTTTCAAAGTTTTGGAAAACATACGTATAACATTTTCTAAGTCAATTTAAAATGCAACTGAGCATTTTCCTTAATTCTTTAAAAGTTTTTATTGTAAGTTTATGACTTATAATCAGATATCTTTTCAGCATACAAAGTCTCAAATAATTAAGTACTTATCACACTCATTACCTTAAACAAGAATAATCTGCACAAATGATTGCAGATTACAATTTCTTACCTTGGAGTCCCCATGGAGTCAGGAGTATGGGGATCTATTTCAGAAATTCTAGTGTTTATTAATTGAATGGAAACATCATTGCTATTTCTGGTCTTTTAAATTTAAGACACATAACACATGAGAAAGCAGTTCTTGCACCTTGTCTGGGCAACATAACGCAGCCAGCCCTGTCAGCAGAGATGTGCGTGAGCCAGACCCAAAGCTGTGAGCTTGGGAGATCCGTCCCTACTACTCTTCTATCTTGTGGCAGTGACTGTGGGAGAGGTGCATCTTGCCCCTTACTGCCTGAGACAGACAAGCAAGCTGACACTCTTTCTTTCCAGCTGCGGAACTTAGCAAAGCAGGCCCTGCCTCATCTAGGCAGCATGGTAGAGTGGATGTTGTTGACAAGAAGTACTGGTGAGATAGCCCTGAGAGTGTCAGAGTGGCCACACCCGCATATCTGCCAGGTAGAGTATGGGTAAGGAAAGATGCTCTCTCGCTGCCCCCCTGCCCCCTGTAGTGAGGGACTGAACGGATCCATCCCCTTATCAGGTACTCTACTTGAGAAAGTGGACCCTGTACCTTGCCTGGGCAGCATAGTAGAGCTCACCCTGATGTCTGATGTGTGGGTGACCCAGCCTTGATGTTGTGAGCATGGGAAAACTGTCCCTTCACTCATCTGTCATGTGACAGCATGGGTGGTAGAGAGATGCCTTACCCCCAACCATCAATGCCCTGGTCCTGAGGTCATGGAGCTAGAGAGCTGCTCCTGCCTTGCATCAGCTGCAACACTCAAGAAAGTGGCCCCCACACCTCACCTGAGCAATATAGCAGACTGGCCTAGTAGGTGTAGGTGTGGGAGAACAGACCCTCAAGATCTGAAGATGTGAAAGCCCAAAAATTGTCCCCACACCTTGCTCATTGCCTCCAGGGGTGAAATGGCCAAGGCCATGCTAAAGAGGCTGGCAGACTGACTAACCTTGTAAACCCAGAACCAGGATTATGTGTTTGTCCCTCCCCAACATCCACTCCATCTGTATCTGTTAAAGCACTGCAGGGGGGAGGTGGTTTGGTAGTGAGGACCCTGGGCTGCAGGGTTTCTATGACACAGGGCACCATTTGAATGTCCAGAAAGAGTCCCAGGGAGAGCCCAGCTTGATGGTGTAGCGGAGGCCAGGGACCTCTTACCAGACCAATGACTTTTCAGGATGAACGCTGGCATGTAAAAATGTTTGGATAAAGACATTCACTGTGCAACTCATTGTACCACACCGCCACTTCTATAAGGAGGTTTTCCCTTTTTTCCTCCTCTCCCTTTTCTCTTAAATTTTATTTTGTTTTATTTTGGGGAGGGGAGGGAGATGGGTGGGATTGGGAGGAATGTTGTGAAAAACACAAAGTATAAATAAAAAAGAAAGTTAAAAATAGTTTAAAGCACATATGCAGGGTAGGATTTCTTTTTTTTTTTTTTTCTTTTTTTCTTTTTTTAAGACCACCGGGATTGAGAAGTGAATGCTATTAAAAAGCCAAAAGTAATCAAATTGCAATTTGTTTGTATTATCAAAGTGTAAGTGTATATATTAATAATATATTTCTATATATTTTAATAAAATATGATTTATTCTCTTTGTGGATAATTGGGCATTAAAACCATGATTTCAAAAGTATAAACTACAAAAGAAAATAATACACACTAATAAACACAAGAATTTTAAAGTAAAAGATGCTATTTAAAAATAATCATGCTGTATCTAACTGAGAATGTTTTAATCAATCTTGAAAGGTTACTTTCCTCACATCTTCATTTTTGTAAAATAAATTGGATTCCAATTATCCAATAATTGTCTAAGTCAAGATATAATTGTTATTTGAATAATGTATATGCAGAAGTTCTTCAATACAGTATTTCATAAATGTAAAAATGACACTAAATTTTAATGGATCTCTATTATATATTGATATTGTAGATATTGGTCTACCTAGTAGTTACTTAATCATTGACTTATCAATGCAATGGTCATAAAACAGTGCAGTATAGTTTTCTTATTCTTTCTAGTAATTATGTGTTCTTAGTGAAAGGACTCATATCACATAAGATGGAATTGTACCCATTAGACCAGGAAGCAAACTTACTGATGCATTACTGATGCTAATAATTCTTCAATCCAATTCTGTTCAAGTTGTTATTGATCTGTAATGGAGATGATATCGGTATGGACTGATTTGATTGGTCTGGCAGTTTGCTTTCTAAGTACAGGACAGTCCCTGGTCCCTGCTGCTCACAAAGCAGCACCTAGTGAAGTTGTGAGCTACTATCAAACTGGTATTGAGTGAAGCTGAAAGATCTCTCAAGTGCTATTTTACTGTACTCAGTCAATTATTCGTGTATCCAGGTAGACAGCATCAGTAATTCAAACTGTTTTCATATGCAAATTTGCTTTCATCCTCATCTAACACTGAGATGTTCTTTCTATTTACCACTGTGGAATAGCTCATGAATTTATTTTGTTCCTAATAGCTTCTTCTTGATACTGTATGCTGAGTGTTATTTATTTGCGGATTCTTCTTTTTTTTTTAATTTATAACATGGAATTTTCCCATATTTCTCTGTATTTCTTAGTTACCATTCAAGTAAAATTTACTGACAGCAAATGTAGCAGAGGAGGAGGAATCTGTACCTGAGACTCTGAACAAGGCTATATCTGTGGCCTTATCAGCAGCCAGGGCCATCTTGTCCCCTCACCTCTGGGATCATACAGGCCAGTCAGAGAAAGCATATGTTTCCAGACAGAAGTATCACCATGTTCAAAGTCTTCAACCTTAGCAGTATTGCCAGTGAAAGTTTGCCTCATTCTGCTGTGTGTATTGGGTGCAGTGTTTGGTTCATTGGCAATTACATGGTATTTCTGCTTCTAGAAAAGTGGGTTTTCTGCACCTTCGCTATCACTCAGAATGGAGTCTGTGACAAGATGCTCTCCTATGTGGGTGGCTTAACTGACTTTACTGTACAGTAGAGTCTAGATTTGCTTGTTGCCACTTGTCTTAGTTGGGTTTTCTACAGCTATTATAAAACACCACCACCAAAAGCTTTATTTCTGCTTATAGTTCCTCATCATAGTCTACATTCAAGGGAACTAAGGGCAGGAACTCAAACAGCATAGAAACTTGGGAGCAGTAGCCAGTTAGTACTGCTTTCTAGTTTGTTTCTCATGGCTTGTTCAGTCTGCCTTAGTATACCACCCATGACCATATGCCCAGGGTTGCCACCCCTCCATGTGAGCTGGGCCTTCCTACATCCTCAATCATCAAATAAAAAGTATTCCATAGGCTTTCTCACAGGCAATCTGGTGAGGGCATTTTCTCAAGTGTATTGCCCTCTTCCAAAATTATCCCAGCGTGTTCCATTCCAAGTCTTCATAAAACTAGACAGCAATCATGATGTAAGGAAGCCTGTGACTTTATCTATTTTTTTTCATTATAGGGATATATGTATCAGAGATCTCCATGGGATTGGCTGAGTCTTTTTTACAAAAATATTGTAATATATAAATATTGCAATATACTGGTGTGTAAAACAGTGTTCACTGATTCTTGCTCTGAAAACATTTTACCTGATAACTTATTGGTGAGACAATAATAGAAACTCTGTCTTTCCCATGTGATCTCATTATTTCTCAGACGTTCTCTTCTTCATTTTCATTTTGTATTTATCAATGTATACAACAACACTCTTTTTAAGACAAGAGGAGAAGATAGAGGAGTTTGGGTAAGTAGGTAAAAAAATGAGAATAAAAACGTGGATAAAGATAAAAACAAAGAGGATGATATTTTTAAATTTTAAGTTTGAATTTCCTCAGTTAATACATATGACCTAGAACATGGTATGTCCCTCAAACTAAATCTCTAACAGCTGCCAACAAAGATGTCCTTCTTCTGATAGCCTCAGAAAGATTTTCGATTTTTGATAAGACAAAGTATCAAAAGCACCTATTAGCAATAATTTATCTGAATACATGAGAGTTCTACATGAGAATGACTTTAGCATAGTTTGGAGGTCATACCATATGCCAGCAGATATAAATCCATCCTGAGTCTATATGCATTCTCATATTATTAAGATGAAATACACATTTTAAATTTATGAATGAGAATCCTGAACTTTTATTTTTCTCACCTTACTGTTTAGCTTTCCTCAGGGCTTGAGGGTCTGTCAAAAGGCTTAAGGGCTAAAGCAGTACATCCTAGAAAACATTTTTCATAGAAAAGGAGATATTAAAGGGGAAATCCATCTATTATGCTCTTAAAAACTTAATTATACTTTGTACAAATATATTTTAAAATTTTAAAGAGTGAGCCTTTTCAGTTAAATATTTATATATTTGGCAGTATATACAGCATTTGATTAATAAAATGGTTCTGCTGGTCTACACCCATTTCCTGAATTATTTATAATGAATAACTTCTGAAGGAAAAATGCTGTCATTAGGTTAATTACTCATCAAGGCAGATACATATTAATAATATTATTGCTATAGTGAAGAACATTTTTACTTTTTATATATAATAGTTATAATATAAATTAAATTTAAGCCTTTTAGTTTATTTTACTATGCTCTCAAAAAGTCACTTAAGATACACATAGTATTCTTTAAATAAAAAAAAGAACCCAGAGACAGATATACAACATTTATAAATAATTCATACTAAATTATCCAATTAATAAAAGCCCCATCAAGATTAGGGAGAATTCTGTAATGTATCACCAACTTCAATGAATATATCTCCAGCTTCTCAGAGTTGTGAAGAATATTTTTCTGTCCATATTCTATTCTCTCCTCCTATGAGACATTCATATATAGTGACTGATTCATTTTTGAAATAAAAATTTGTGCTATAGTTCAGTCATATGTGTGTTTGGACTGTTCTAAAACAGAATATATGCTGAAGGATCTACAGTTCTAAGCCAACAAATGTGGGCAGAGGCCATGAGTGGATAGAAACTGATCTTGAAAAGCTGAGCCAATGATCATCACTCCACTGGAATATAGGTAACCCACAGGCAGAGCATAAGGATATACATGAGTAGGTAAGCTTTGAAGATGAGAGGAAGTGGTAACTTCCATCGACTACAACGTGAATGTCAAAGCTAAGTTTGCAAATGTTAAAAAAAAAATTAAAATACTCAGAGTTCACAGGAAGCCAGATTCATAGAAACTAACTATTGCTTTATAGGGATAGCCTTGTTTTCCAGAAAGATAATTTGAGAAGAACACTTTAGAAATCTGTGTTGGTCAGATTTTATACTTGGAAGGAAACAGAGAAGCACCTGTGATAAAATGAGAAATGTAGAACCCTGAAACAATAGAGTCTAACAGGATTTAAGGGAAGATCATTGTAATAGTCAGAAGGAACTAATTTACTTAGATATATGTATATGCTTGATATAATGTGGTTACACAAATTAAGACATCTGGAGAATGGATATATAGTTACTCAACTTATTAAAATCAAAAGAAGTAAGTATGATGGAGAATAAGGAAGTAAAGACTTTGTCTTAGTCAAGGTTACTATTACTGTTATGAAATACCACGATAAACCCAACTTGGGAGTGTCTTACTCTTCTAAGTCACAGTTTAATTATCAAATGAAGTCAGGACAGGAAACAAAAAGGGCAGAAACTTTGAGGCAGGGGCTGATGCAGAGGCCATGGAGCGGTGCTGCTTACTGGCCTGTTCCATATGCCTTGCTAAGCCTTCTTTCCTATAGCACCCAGAAACACCTGTGCAGGGATAGCCCCACCTATAATGGACTGGACTTTCACCTATCAATCACTAATTAAGAAAATATCCTAGAGGCTTTCCTACAGCCTAATCTTGTAAAGACATTTTCTCAATTTAGGCAATTTCCTCTCTGATGACTCTAGCTTGTGTCAAGTTGACCTAAAACTAGCCAGTCCAGGCTTGCTGCCCATCTTCATAATACATAACAACCACTTGCCTAATTTCATGATATAAGCCAGTTTGTTTTGTTTTATCTGAAGGAAGTGAAATTTCTCCTTATGGAAAGAACTTGAAAAGCCACGGAATTGATACAAGGTTGTAAATTCCAAATCTTTACCCAAAGAATCAGGTATTCATTTATTTGTATACCTAGAAAGAGTAGCCAGACATTTGAGAAATTGGTGTGGACAAAGCAATTATAATGTCACATAGAAACATCACTATAGTTCCCCTGTTATAGTGTGAGGCCATAGATCAGCTAGTAGACATTCAAAGCTATGTCATTTCCTAATGTATATTTATAAAGCAAAGATTGAATGTAGTTGTATTGACCTAGATAATGAATTATACCAGTAGAATAAAATTTACTGGTTCTGTTTGTGATAACAAGCAATTCTACCAAAATGATACCTTGATTGAATAGTATAACAGAATTATGGTGTTAGATATAGGTGTGGTAGACAAAAATCACCTTAGAGAGTTATGCCATGACACAAATGGTGATTATAATGTAGACACTGTAGTATTCTGTAGCAAATATATGCCATCTGTAGCAAAAAAAAAAATGCCCTATTAAATAAACAGCTATGACCTGTTTGGGGTCTTGGTAATAACAGAAAAACTAAATGGTCATCCAGTAACCACAGAGAGCTAGATTCTGCCAAACTCATCTGTTCATAGGTTGACCAGAACCAGCAGCAATTAATCATGCCAGCATCAGGCATGAATAGGGCCAGAGAGCACAAGTAAGTAACACGAGCAGGTGGCTCAGATTCCAAGGTTCCAGTCCACCAAGGTTACATTGGCACATCTCACTTAGCACTTAGCATGCACCTGCTGTGTATGAAGAATGCGTTATGAATTGCTAATGAAGGAGGGGAAGGCTAAGTTTAAACCATGGATAGCTTGGTTTGTTGTGTCAACCATAAACAAATATCTGACACAAGCCAATACAAGGATCAACCTTAAGATAAGTTGTGTGAAATCCTTAGGATGTGTATAACTTAGAGTGGCAGATATGCTTCAGGAAATCAATGAATGAATAGAAAATATGATCATTGCGTTAAAAAGAGAACAAACTTTAAGATTGAAAAGCATGTATTTCTTAGGATGAGATATATAGACAGACCTATAATGCTGGGGATATTGCTTATCCACAATAAAGACATTAAACAAGGGACAATACAGGATGTAGAGGCTGGCTGGCACAATTCAAATTTTTCCATCAGTTGCATAGTTTTAGCAGGTGGGAACATAAACAGAACAGTGAAAGAGATGCTTATCACAAATGGGTTCAGTTATGTCAATTCTCACTCAGCAATTGGTCTAGCTACATTTCCTAATCAGTACATAACCTGATAAGTATCTAGCACAATGTTGAGCCCTTAACAAATCACCTTCCCTTAAGAAAGGGACACAATGGCTTTGTTGACTCCCCAAGGGAGACTTTACCCTTTCAGAGAAGTGGATGGAGGGTGAGTTGGGGGGGGAGTGTGTGTGTGATGGGGGGAGCACAAGGAGAGGGAACTTCCTTTGTCTCGCCTAAGTTCCCACAAATGACCAAAGATGTTGTTCAAAGAAAACTATCACAAAACTTACTCTATACAAACCACAGATGCTCAAAGTCATAGTAGCAGGAGGAAGTTGGCAGATTTCCTTCAGGTTGTTATGATCCATTGACATTAAACCAAGGAAAATGTTTTACCTCCATAATGAAGTAATCAGTCTGCTTAGATGCCCTTTAAACTCTATTTCTTCTCCATTACAATTTATTTCTGTTTATATCTGTTTTCCTTTTGTGAAATTTAGATTAATATAGGAAAATAAATTTTAGGAACCTTGCTTTGATTTATGACATCACTATTAACCAGTCCTGTGAACTCAGAAAAATTAAGGTTTCCATGACAAAATGGTTTGCTTGTTAATTGAGGACACTGAACTGAAGTGAATGCTTTTTAAACCACAGTACAATTATGAAAAATGATTGTTTTCTTTTCTGCCACGTTTTTCATTTTTAAGTAACATTGATACTTAGCCTAGGGTAATTGGGTATGAAGAAAAAATTCTAAAGACAATGTTTGAATCTTATGAGATCAGGCCATTCATAAAATAAGCCTAGTAGGGCGAGCACTGTTTCCCAGCACTGAAGTGATGCTATTGCAACAGGGAGTTTTCAGCAAGGCAGATGACTTGCAGCAGACTTTGTAAACAAGGAACTCAATAGTATCTTATATTGTTAAGCATCTGCAGTATTTGTGATATAAGAGTTGGTTGACATGATTGGATTCATGATTCTTTTCATTGGACAATTACTCACTGAGTGCCTATTTTGTACATAGGCTATAGCCTGGTGATATGAAGATTGGTAGGAACCCTCTAATGGCTGAAGGCTCAGAGCCTACTGAGGGACACAGGATATGCACTAGTAATACAAAGCCAACATCTCCAATACAAGCATGTAAACAGAATGCTGCCGATGGATTTTGTTATGCATTTTATAAAGTCAGGATACGATTTTTCCCTACAGGTCCTACCATTAATTCATTTATACATCTGTGTTTTAATAGAGACTATCTGACAGCTCTGTCCTTAAGTCAACAAGGTACTGTATTGCAACTACACTTGTGGTTATTCTGTCTTTCTGTTTGGAACGCTGTAAGTTGCTTTCTACAGTAGACCTTATATAGCTTCCATTTTAATGTATAAAGCATACAGATAAGTCTAACTGAAGGAAAGCTAAAATAAAGACTACCAGTTGTAGATAGCATGCCTATTACACAACTCCTGAGAAATTCAAGATAATAGATGGAAAATTTACTGAAGTAGATTGAGAGAGCCAACTATGGAAAAAGAAAAAATACTATAGATAGAGATCTAGTTTATATAAGTTGATGGCTTACACAATTCTTTCATTTTCTTTCTCCTCTTCCAAACTACTATATGTGGTATTCTTGCAAAGGTAAATAATACAGAGACACTACCTGCAGTCAACAGTTCATGCTATCATTTCCTGATTCTGGTCTGTCTGATACTAATACTGCGTGATCAGAAGGCATGGGGTTAATTGTTCTGAGAACCTGAGAAGTGAAGCAGGATTCAGTTCGATTGGAGAATATTTTTGAGGTCAGTGACAGACGAAAATGAAAAAGCTAATCTGTGTTGCATAATAGCACAAGTCAGTATATCCTAGAGTAACAATAAAAAACAATGGGTCATACAAATAATACAATTTTGACAGCGAAAAGTAGTAAAAGATGATTAAAATTAATTCATATTTTGAAATATCTTTTCATGGATCAGCCAACTAATTGATGATATTATTTGACCATTCATATTGTGTCATTTATGAAAAAATACTTTCTAAAAAATTATATATATATATGTATATATATATATATATATATATATATATCATAGAGCTAGTTAAGATGGCACATGCCTGTGATCTCAGAGCTCAGAACTTTGAGACTGGAATATAAGTTTGAGACCAGCCAGGGCTATATAGTGAAACTCTATCTCAAAAATGTACATACACAAAAACACTCATAAAACATAAATACTAAGGACCCATAATAAAAATTATTGTATTATCTGAACATTAAAACCTACAGGATAGCTTTAAAACATGTTACTTACACACTTGAATCAGTTTCTGTCTCTAATACAAATCACCATCATTTTTCTGAAGATATATTTTAATCACCATAGTAATTTTAATTACTTCATAAAAGCCCTGTAGTCATGTTTTCAAATTACTTGTCTATGAAGCATAATGTATTTAATTGAGGAAGTACTTTTCTATAAGTATGGTGATCTAAACTAGTTCAAGAATCACTCTACTAAAAGGAAACTATTCATAATTTCAAATATTCTCATATTTACATTTATTGCTTATTAAAAATTACCTTAACAGGTACTGTGTTTTTTTTTTTTTACCCCAACCAAAAGCCCTTTCTTTAAAATAGATTTTAACTAGTGAGATGTGTCAAATTAAGTTTTCAATACTTATAACTCCTTTAAATGTTCTGTCAAATGTACATCTATGAGACTGTGGCAGATGTTGAGGAGTCTCTTGGTACTCATCTTCTTAGGTGAATGAATTTAGCCAGGAGATAGACAAACTTGAGCTTTTCTTTTTTTTTTTTTCTTTTCTTTTTTTTTTTTTTCTGGAGAAGTAGCAGAAGTCAAGAAAAACAAAGCAAGTACTCCAAATAAAGTTTGCAGTGGATGTCCCAAGGTACAGAGTAACATAATAATGTCTGTGTTTCATTGAGGATATGATAATGGATGATTATTGGTGGTTTATTCATAAGTAAACCTCTTTTTTCCATGTCATATCATGATGGGCTGTATCATTCAGGGACTTTCTTCTCATGGTTTTTATAGAAGGATTGGGGTTCCTAAAGCACAATGCAAATGATATAATGGCAGTAGGTCTTTTAAGGATTCTGGACCCTTTTTAGTGCTCATTGTGGATAAATGTCCCTGTACCTTAATTTCTGATACAATGGAAACAACTTGACTGGAGATTTAAGTGTATTTAACAACAAAGGTTCATTCTGACAATAAAAGACATTACCATCTGTAAGTAACTGTGGTTTTCCATCTTTATCTCATATCCATCTTCTTGTCTGTCTGGTGGTTTGAGGTGATCTCCTTTTCTAGAATAGGTAGAAGCTATCTTACAAGCTGTTCTTATTTTTCTGTTCTTCCTCCCCTCTGGCAAGCTTGGACATTGCATAGCATATCCAGTCATAGACCTCACATTTGCCTTTCCTAGTGTTCTTGACCTGACCACTCTAAATCTGCCATTTTTTTATTTAATTTTATATAACAAAGTCCAATTAAATGAAAACAAACATTTATACACAATATTTGGGAATTTGGGCGTTGTTCTTTCCAAACTACTTCCTGCTGGTAAGGGGCGCTGTCTTGGGGGGATTCGAAGAAGATTCAGATATCCTGGCTGTAGTCTGTAGGGCTGTTTTGTCCAGCTGTTTTGAATGTAGGATTAGCTTGTACTCTGTTTCAGGCGGTCTGGCGTGATCAAACCACATTAGTCTGGAAGGAATGCACATCTTTTCATTTTCTGTGGAAACAAAAATAGAAATCCTTTTCCCTAGTAACTTGTCCTTCAACCTAAATTTTGGAGTCAAAGCATTTTTTTAATTTAATTTATTATTTTACATGTCGATCCCAGTTCCCTCTCCCTCCCTTCCTCCCTCCCCCCAGCCCTTCCTCTCTCCTTCCCTCCCTTTTACCCTCTCTCCCCTCTCACATGCACTCTAAACACCCTCCCCTCCCATACCCCACCCCAATTCCATGTGTAGGGGAATGCCATCCAGTTGGGGTCATGTAGAACTGACAGGTCCTGTGAAGTAGGGACTAGGGCTTCTCTCCTGTCTCTAGATTAAGGCAGTTATCCCTCCATGGGGGATATGTTCGCAAAGTCCTTTTGTGCACCAGGGATACATCCTGGCTCCACTGTCTGAGGTCCTGGAGAGTGAGATCAACAACTAACTTCTCCATGGAGCCCTCAACTAATGCCTGTTGAAAATAGGAGCAAACACCCATACATAAACACTGAGTCGAACTAGAACCCAGAAGCAGATGGAGAGGACAAGACCACGAGGCAGAAGCACATAGAGACAGCTTACCTGAACAAGGAGGAGCTAATGGCCACTAGACTGATAGCTGGGACTATCTCAGCATGGGACTGACTCAGGCCCCCCTGAATATGGGTCTCAGCCAGAAAGACTGAGCAGTCTAAATCTGCCATTTAAAATTAACTTCAACACTAACATTTCTTTTCACATAACATGTATTAATTTATCTCAGATTTTCTTCATTTTCTTTGTACATACATGTTTTAAAATTAGTAGAGGTTCCATCATAAAACATTTTCATGTATTGATATATTTTAAATTATAAATTTTCAAAATTGAATTGCATAAATCAACTGTAGGTTTTGACATGTGTTCTATTCTCACCATGTCTTTGTAGATAAAGTTAATGTCCTTTTCTTAAAACTTTTAAGTTTAGATTGCTGAATGTGTCAAGATTAGAGATCATGGTGATAATTTTAATGACTGCAGTAAGTTTTAAAAATTGAAAATGCAACTAAAATTTAAGTATTACTTTAAGTATATTTAATATTTCTAAGGGAAAAATTTAACAAATTATAAAGTAGTTATTAAAGTATACATATATTTCAAAATCTCATCAATGTGAGCAACAGAAAGGAAGAGTATGATTCACTCAACTCCATGTGTTTCTTTATTTAATAGTTTTCCACCAGTAAACAATAGCCATTTGAAATTTTAATTCATGTAAAAAAAATCCCAAGTTACTAATAGAATCCTTAATTCTGAGCTTTTCAGTGAAATTTACAATTAACATAATCTAGGCTAACCAAATTATCTTCCCCAGTCCCTCTCTACCCAAGGATAATGTTTGCAACTTAGAGTTAATGGATGGTGCAAAGGGAAGGAGGGTGGTCATTGCTTGTGTTTATAGATTTCTCTATCACGGGGTTCTGTCTCCTTACCTTGGGGGATATGGTTCATAGAACATTCCCGAGACAACTAGTGGTATGAAGGGTTAGGGCATATTCATTTTCTAGGACTGATGGTACAAGTTTCTTTATAATTCCTCTTTTGGTATATTTCATCTTGGTAGTTTATAATCATAATAGAGCTGCTTACACTATGATAGTAAACAAATGATGTGAGACTTATTTCCCTATTACCACTCCATGATGACGTATTGCTTAGTGAAACCCCATCAGCATACCACTGTGTATAAGTGCACAGTATTCTTAGGAACAGCATGCACCTGGATCTTGTGAAGATTTTGTCAGTGACTTCAGTGAGATGGCCTGGGAATGGAGTAGTTTGTGGTTAGGGGAAACCATGAATTCTTTTCTGGCTTGGGTTATCCTAGTGAACATACACTGTGTCAAAAATGTTCTCTATATAATGCTGAAATCTGAAATATGTAATTTAGTGAAAATGTGTTAATGATGAATACATACAATTAATGGTTGTATAAAATTCAGCCAGGATGGATTTGGTATAATTTTAGATCTTACATATTATATTGATTATAATTTTGCTCATTGGTGTGTAAACATACATAGAGACTTTGATTAAGATGATATACTATGTTATTCTCTTGCTTCTCAAGAAACAAAAACAAAAGCAAAAAATTAAACAGGAAAATAATTCAGTTTTCAGTTTATCTTTTTCTATGCCAAAATGTTTAGTCCTTGCCACTGATAAAATGAAATGCACCCATGTATGACCAGGTTTAGAATGAGCTAACTTTATTTAGTGTCAAGAACTTATGTGGGATTCAATGGCTTAGCTGCCAAGGTTTTAGCAGGTCTGGGTTACCTTGAGGGTTTATGAGGAAAATTGTCTCCATTTTATTTTATCTTATTTTAGATTCTGAAGGCCATGGACATTCCACAGGTCCTGGGTCCCTTCCTTTCAGCTTCAATATGAGGACAGGTACAACTCTCTAGATATGCCTGCAGAGTTCCCTCTGCCTTTCCTCAACCATTCCTAGAGAGATGTTCTTATTTTAAGAACCCATTTTAACAACAAATTTGAACAAATGATTTACTCACCTCATGATCATTAACTTGATTGCACATGTGAATAATCTCTGCTGTGTTCTTGGGGATTAGGATGGAAATGTTTCAATGAGCTAACTACACTACCTGCCACATGAGTGTTTTCTCAGCAAGGAATTATTACATCTGTAAGGAATATGGGTTTTTACGCCTGCCACCTGGTCTTGTCCCGCCGCCACGCCACCCCAATTAACACACAGAGACTCTGTATTTGATATTATACTGTTGGCCCGTTACTAGTTTCTTATCAGCTAGCTCTATCTTAATTATTAACCCATTTCTATATATTTCCACGTGGTCTTACCGAGAGCGGAGGAATGGCAGTTCTATTCTCTCCCGACTCTCCATCTTGACTCTTCTCCTTACTCCTTCCTCTTTCCTCCTTGTCTCCTAGTCCCACCTATCTTGCTTTCCTATTGGCCAACAGTGCTTTATTCATTAACCAGTATGAGAAACATATATACATAATGGTATCTCCCATCATACATCCACATGAGCAATTATAGGGATCAATCTCCTCTCACTTCTCCAAAAGATGGGAAAATATCATCTAAATTGGGAACAATTTTTAAATAAGTCGTAATAATATGTCTTTATGTTTTCATGCATGGATCGCCTCCTATCCAGCATAACAAAATGAACCTATGGTCAAACATAGAATTTGTTACTGGGAAATTTCATTACTATAATTATCTGAAAACTGCTCATGGTAGCCAGGTGTCTATTGTTTGGTTAGGAATTAACTCTGTAATTGTTTAAAAAAAAAAAAAAGAGTTACTGTCCAAGGTCACACATGTGGCTCAGGTGCATTTCAGCCACTCTGATGTTCGTCTCTAATTAGACCCAGGATTCTGGATCCATATGAACCCTCCACCCCGGCTTCATGCCCACTCAATTAAATGAAGTAAACAGTTGCCAAATGGAGCTTCCTTAGATCTTGGCCAAATAGTGTGTAAAATTTAATCCAAAAGTTAATCCAAAAGACAAAAAAGGAGATGTATGTGCCTAACTTTGGGTCAAAATTTTTACTAATAGATCTTGAACTAAATATTATGGAAGTTAAGTTGATGAGAATAACCATTGATATGTACAAAAATATTTCTGTTAAGTGTTTGTGCATAAACTCAAACTTCTGTAATAAGGCAGAGTACAACTCAATTATATATAATTGTCAGAAGGAATAGAAAGAATGTTTAAAAGAAGAAGATTATGATCACCATTGCACATAAGATTATGATTTCTAATGATTGGGAAAATGTAGAAAATTGGTATGTTTGTAAAGGGAATACATTCTATAAGAATTATAAGAATATGGTATGAGTTCAGTCCCTCTGTGATACATGATGATAGAGTTATACTGT
Source organism: Phodopus roborovskii (assembly GCF_943737965.1). Lineage (NCBI taxonomy): Eukaryota > Metazoa > Chordata > Mammalia > Rodentia > Cricetidae > Phodopus > Phodopus roborovskii. The sequence continues at coordinate 11,133,017 of NW_026126470.1, read as the reverse complement.
CACCAAATTAAAAGGACAAAGGGCTTTCAGATTATAAATTCCTTTAAAGTTAAGGACATACAAAAACTGATATTTGGAAAGCACACTTGTAGCTTACAAGTAGTGTGATTTTCATTTCCAAAAAGATTCTTTATACTTCTATTTTAGGACTGCTGTTACAGCAGTTACTTACCGCAAGTGTCTTATATTACCAGAAATCTGTTGTCTGAAAGTTCTCTGGGCTAGAAGTTGTCATATACCAAGGGATTGGAAAAGTCCTGTTCTTTCTAAAATTTTTCAGAATCTATTCTTGTTTATTCAGATTATTCCAGGAGACACAGGCATTCCTGTCTGGAAGTAGTATGACTGATGTCTACATCTTAACCTTGCATTCTCTCCGCTATGTGTTCATCCCTTTGAATCCCTTAATTTTGAGTATGTAGCTGATTTCAAGAACTTGATAGTGTATTAAGTACTATAAATGTATGTATATGCACGTGGTTGGCACAAATTCTTTTTGAATAAGGCAAAAATGTGAGCAAATATATTTGTAAAATCCATACACAGTTTTGACAAGTCATCTTTCCAAGTTAAACAATATTTGAGGTGTGATAGATCTCTATTAAAATAGGCCAGGATATGACTCTTAAAATTGGTTACCTGTTGTACTTTTTTTCTTTGAAACACACATGGCTAAATGAGAAAAGTGCTGTGTTAAATTAGTCTCTTTTGATAATTCAATTTTTTAAAAAAAATTGGAACAAGGTTATTTTACATGTCAGTCCCAGTTCCAGCTCCCTCCTATCCTCCTCTATTCCTTAAAGCAACACCTATCCCATATCCTTTCTGCTCCCCAGGGAGGGTGAGGCCTTCCATGGGGAGTCTTCAAAGTCTGTCATATCATTTGGAGCAGGGCATAAGCCCTCCCCCATGTGTCTAGGCTGAGGAAGTATCCCTCTATGTGGCATGGGCTCCCAAAGTCCATTCGTATACTAGGAATAAATACTAACCCATTACCAGAAGCCCCATTCCTCCTAAGTAACACCCACATTCAGTGAGGACTTCTTTATAAGCTTTTATGCTGAGATAATTGCTTTCTTTTAATATTCAATTAAATGAATAATGATGAACTATCCTGACTCCTCCTACACAGCATAATTTCTTTTCTTTGTGCTTACAATATGTCAGGTTTTGCTGATGCTAAGACAAAACTTTTTTGGTACATTTTGACATGATGGCTTTACTTCAATTATTTGTTTTGATGTGAGGGTAAAAGAATTCCATGCCAATACGGTACTTATAAAAGATGTTAGAATTACTCTCCATTCAGAATGTCAAATGAAAAGTCATGTGTAGTAATAAATTATTTTTCTGTTACAGAAAGATCATATTTTCAAAAGAGTTTTCCTCCCTAATTAACAAGAAAATGTTATTTGTTAAGGTAAAAAAATTGAAGCATGGTCCTTATGATTTTGTCATATTTTGTTAGTACTTCAATCATCCAATAACAACAGAAAATATTGAGGGAGAAACAAAGGAACAATACAAAATGCCATTCTATGACATATTAGCAGAATTTGAAATAGCCAGACAAACCAAGAGACACCCCCCCAAGGGAAAATAAAAGCTATTTGGCTGCTTGACTAATTACATGCACTAATAGATTTCCATTGAATACTCTGGTTTTCAAAATTTCATTTAATTACTAGATCAAATTGGAATTATTTCTAGGCTCTTCTTCTTGCCACTGTGCATATGACACACACACACACACACAAACACACACATATATATGCATGTATTATACATATACATATATTACACTTATGTATGTATGTATGTATATACATATGTCTGTATATGTATATACATATACACATATATATGTATATTGGCAAAATGAAATGGAATTTAAGAAATAACTTGCAAAACAAATAATTTTATATGTGTAAGAATCAGAAAAGTTGATCTCAGACTATATACATGTTTCCAATTATAATATTACATAGAAAATATTTTATAGACAATATTTACTAAATATAATTTTACAGAAAAATGGATAAATTTAAATGTATAGGGTTTCTGAGGACAAAAAAGGAATACTTTTCTTCTACAGCCCTGTTTGTTCAAAAACCACCATCAGTGTTAGACCTTAGTTGGAAGTGCTGGTCTACCATGCAAGAGGACATTGGTTCAATTCCTAGTGTTACATAGGAGAGGAATCATCTTTGCATAAAACTTTCCCACTAATCTCATCTCGTTCTCATTAAATCATTCCAGCAGTATAGCAGTGATGTGAATGGAGATATTTGGTTGCGATCTATGCGAATAATGTACCAACCATTAATTCATTTTCTCTGCTGGTAGAAACGTTTATATAGAATAAACCCATATTTTCTATATCTTCTCATGTGAGTAACTGTTACAATTCGATATATTGTGAAAGGCTGGCCATAAGAAAGAATCTATCAGAGGTTTGAATGATAACTTGCTTCATCTATTAAGTAAGAAACAATAGAAATCACTGTATAAACTTGGGGCACATAACAAAGTGTTAAGTACTGAAACACAGAAGGGAAGAGAGATTCCACATGTTTAGGACAATAGGTGGGTTGCATTCTGGAAGGTATTTCCTATTCCTTTTTATATCCATAGTTTTCATATTGATGGAAATCTATAAGAAAGTGACAAATATAAAATTAACTTCCAGCAAGTTTATTGAAGTGCCAACATGTACTAGAATTTATTAGTAAAATGAAGTGGAATTCAGAGGAATCCCTTAATAAGCAAGGAATTATGAATTTATATAGCTAAAAGTTACATGTTGCTTCTTCCTCATTATGCCTATGAATTTTGTTAAAGTGTTACTGTTTCAAACTTAAAATAAAATTGTCTTATAATTTTCTTATGCAAATTTGCAATGTAATTCATAATGAACTACATTATTGGAAGTAGCATTTTGTCACAGAACATGTTTTTGGCTTGCACATTTGTTTCCATTCATTAATACAGGGAGCACATATTAAGAAATAAACTACTGTGTGCCATTTACTAAATCTACTTCTGAGGTAATACTAGTGACCAGAAACTGCACTCAGTCTTCCATGTCTATGCCCCAGAGCCCTGCACAGACTTCTGAAATGAATTGGAAAACAAAAGGTTAGATTACCTTAGGCTGACAGCACCTGTACATCTCTCAGAACCAGAAACATTATTCATTTTTAAAGGTATAATTCACAAACACATGGAATTTGACCTTTTATGACATATAGATAAACACAACATAATTTACTTTGTTTGAAACATCATTCTGTAATTATGAGACTGTACAGTTTTTATCAAAAATGAAAATTGTTTTAAAGTATTCATAAGTGAATAGAGAATTCTTTTGTTTTCATTTCTTAATATTTTATTTGTTTGTGTTTTGAGAGGTGGTTTCTATGTAATGGTACTTGTTGTCCTGGAACTGGCTTTATAGACCAGGCTGGCCTCAGACTCATAGAGATCTGCCCACCTCTGCCTCCTGAGTGTTGGAATGAAAGGGATGCATGACCACTGCCCAGCTAGGGGATTCTTTTGGAGCCATGGATTTAGATAGAAAAATAAACACATATGCTAATCCACACTGTAATATTTCAGTGACCAGGTAGTTAGTATAAGGGATTAACCAATCACACATTAACAATGTTTAAAATTCTGTAATCACCTCTCTTTATACACAGAATTCTAAGATGTTTTAACAATATCTAGAAATTCTTTTTAATGTGTTAAGTGACTTGCCACATAAATTTAAAACATCATTATATTTTACATTGGTCAAAATAAAAAACAAGAAGATATAATGTATAATGAAATTTTTTAACTTACAAGTTCTTTTTTTCCTATTTTATTTCATCGAATACAGATTTTTTTTCATACAATATATTCTGATTATAGTTTCCCCTCCCTCAACTCCTCCAAGTCTTCCTCCCTTCTCATCCCATCTCATTCCAATCCATACCCTTTCTCTATCTCCACAGAAAACAAAAGGCATCAAAAGAATACCAACAAACTAAAATAAATTAATATAAAGCAAAAACAAACAGTGGGACCAGGACCTATTCCTGGCGTATGAACTGGATTTTTGGATCCTATTCCCTGTGGTGGGATACCTTACTCAGCCTTGATACAGGGGAAGGTGCTTGGTCTAGCCTCCACTTACTATGCCAGACTTTTTGACTCCCCCAAGAGAGGCCTTACCTTTTCTGAGGAGTAGATGGGGAGGTGGAAGAGAGGAGAAGAAGGGGAGGGAGGAGGAACTGAGGTTGGTATATAAAATGAAAAATTATTTTTTTAAAAAAATAAAACAAATCAGATTTAAAAAGTGAGGTAGAATTCTAAACAGAAAATTCTCAAAAAAGAAACCACAAATGTCTCGATTTTTCCTTTGATGTATATGTAAATGTAGTCTCCTATTTATTTGTATTAATTTTGATTTGACATCTTCTCAGATATTAAAATGGCTTACTTCTTGGGTTCATTTGCTACTTCTTGTAGTATCTTCATTCTATTCTTTTACCTTGAAGTGATCTACCCTTGATATTAAAGTGTGTTTATTGGATGTAAAAGAAAGATGGATCCTGTTTTTGCATCCAATCTGTGTCTTTTTATTTGGAAATTAAGACCATGGATGCTAAGAGTTACCAATGGGCAGTGTTTCTTGATTCCTATTATTTTGTCATGGTTGTGTGAATTTTCCCCCTTTCTTTGGATTTGCTGCTCTGAGATTATTTACTCTTCGTATTTTCTTGGGCATACTTCTTCTGGTTGACATTTTCCTTATAGTGCCTTCTGTAGATCTGTATTTGTAAATAGATACAGTAGGCTGGCATCTGTGGTCTCTTAGAATTGGAGACCATCTAAACCAGTCCTTAATGCTTTTAAAGTCTCCATTAAAATGTTAGATATTATCCTAATAGGAGATGTCTTTGTGTGTCATTTGGCCTCCCCCCCCCCCACAGTATTTACTTTTTTTTTTCTGTTCCCTTAATGTTTGATTCTTAAGTTTTCTGGGGGATTTATTTTCTGGTTCAGTCTCTTTGGTGTTCTATATACTTACTTCTACCTTGTCATCTTCTGTTAGGTCCATTATTGCTGTGATGAAATTCCATGAACAAAGCAATGTGGGGAGGAAATGTTTATTTGGCTTATACTTTCATATCACTCTTGCATCACTGAAGAAATTCATGCTCCCCAACCACCCTCCCATGCCACCACCCCCACTCCACAGGTAGGGTGATGCCTTCCAGGAGGGGTCATCAAAATCTGTCAATTCATTTGGAGTAGGGACTAGGCTTTCCCTCCTGTCTTTAAGTTGAGGGAGTATCCCTCCATGGGGAATGTGTTCCCAAAGTCCTTTTGTGCACCAGGAATACATCCTGGTTCCACTATCTGTGGTCCCTAAGACTGCCCAGGCCATCTAACTGAGACCCATGTTCAGGGGGTCTGAGTCAGTCCAATGCTGGATTCCCAGCTATCAGTCTGGGGGCCTGTTAGCTTCTCCTTGTTCAGCATTTTCTTACTTGAGGTTCTTTCCTTTCAGCTGACTTTAGTTATATCAAGTTGACATAAAGCTAGCCAGAACATACCTTGATAGGCAACTCCTTCTTTAGGTTATAGAAAGTTTCTTTCAGAATATTGCTGAAAATAATTTTTGTGTCTTTGACTTGTATTTATTCTCTTTTATTGCCATTATTAGTCCATCTTCTCATTCTATCAGATAATCTAGATGTTTTGTGTCTATTTTTTTATATATATTTAACATTTTCTTTGACCAGTGTATCTTTCTCTTATCTTGTCTTCAATGCCTCTGATTCCCCTTTCTATTTCTTCCATTCTGTTTGTGAGCCTTGCCTCCCAGGATCCTGTTGGTGTTCTTAAATAATTTAATTCCAGTTTTACCTCAGTATAGGATTTCTTTAGTGATTCCATTCCACTTTCATGTCTTGAACTGTTTTCTTCATTGCATTCTACTGTTTGTATTTTCATAGATTTTTAAAATGGATTCATTCATGTCCTCTTTAAGGACCTTGAAAATATTCACAACAGCTATTTTGAAGTCTATGTGCTACATCTTTGTTGGATTTCTCAGGGGCTATTGTAATAGGATTACTGGCCTCTAGTGGAGACATATTGCCCCAACTGTTACGGTGTTTTTACAGTGGCATCTAGGCATCTGAGTTTGGGATGATTGTAATTCTAGGTATCTGTTCTTTTCTTTGTTGGGCATGTGTTTGCTTCCTTGGTTTCTGTTGCCCTCCACGGATCTTAGGAGAGTGTTGTAACTGTGGACTTCCTGCTCGGGAGTGCTTCTGAGACCCTTCTAGGTGTGACTACTAGGGTTACAAGGTAGAACTGTTTTCAAGGTATTGGGGGTTGACCAGAAATAATAGAGGCAAGGGGTGTGGTTTGTAAAGTTCCACATTAGGGAGCTATTGCAGGAGGGTCTGAAGAGTTCCCTAGGAGTGGTAGCTGAGAGGAAGGAGAGGTGACTACAAAGCTGGGGATATGGCTGGGGGATTGGGAAGAAGGAGAGAAGGGACAGTGAAACTTGCCTCTCTGATTGCCTGGTAGACAGGAGCAGTGGGTTCCCAGGGAGCTGCTGGCTGAGACAAATGACCATTTATAAGTTCTTTATTAATCAAAAACATAAAGAGTATATAAAAATATGAACAAAGTCTGCTAAAAGTTAAGTTGGGAATACTGGTAAGATTATCATTCTAAAAAAAAAGAAATGTGTGGACCCATAAACATATCATATTGTCCAATTCTCCTTATATTTGTTCCAACAGTATTGTCTGATTACACAGGCAACTCTAAGAAGCTTAAAATAAATACATACCTAATTCAATTTTTATTTTATTGTTATTTATGTCCACTGATTTGTCCATTTTATCCTTCTCACATTATATAAGTTGAGGGGCCAGGGAGAGAGCTGTGTGAACAGCAATGTTGCATGAGGAAATGCAGGTAATAATTACAGATGTTCTTAAGTGTTTCAAAGGGATTTGAGAGATTGCCCCATAAGTGCATAGTAATTACTTCAAAAGGGTTAGCCCATAGTTAAAATAATCATCATCATCATCATCAATACTTAAGAAGCAAGGTGATTCTTGTTAAATGCCCATTAAGTGGAACATAGACTCTAGAAACACTGTGAACTGTGTAAGACTTAATTTGGTTAATAACCAAGGGAAGGAATCAGAGGAATGCAAAGAAGGCGGGAAGCTTCTTTTGCTTTAATGATGGTGAGAATGGCAATGCTAAAAGAAAACCTTGATTTTTTCTATTTGGGCATGTGAGTATCTTGTTTTTCAAGTTAAAGACCAACTTAGCACTGAGTTGTTTAAAAGTACTGGTGTTAACTGAACAAGTCTGTTATGCCCAGATTTCGGGGACCCCAAAAGACCACCATGGAGACAGAATCCTGTATGTAAAAGCAAAGTGCCCAGGCTCATGTGTCTAAGATTGGAGAGTGTTTAGCTTAGTTTGGGTGGGGTTTTATCATAAGAGAGGTTTAGGTGAGGGGATTTCTAAGGTTCAGGATCCCTGACAGGCTGACACTTGTCTAGGGTGTCTTCATGAAAAAGGATGGTTTTGTGCTAGGCTAAAAGATATCTGGTGATTCTATCTACAATGGTTGGAACATTAGGTATTACCTTTGGAATGGTAGGTAGGCATTTTCCCCTTGGATGCTGATTGGTTCATTCATAAGTGGTACCTGGGTGGTTTCAGTTTGTGGTCTTTCCTGGATTCAGGTGTTGCTTTAGAGTAAACAAAAACTCAGGCCTACTTTCAGACTGGTTTCTATTGAGCCTGTCATGGCAGAAGGCAGCAGTGTAGCCAAGCTTCCTTGGGCCTTACTATTTATATTTGCCTATCTTTTGTCCATTTCATTAGCATATATGTCAATCAGTTTTGGACACAATCATTAAAGGGGCAAAGAGTTTCAAATTACAGCAAGAAAATTCCAATAATCCTATGGATTTATTATAGTTATTTGTGTTTAGTGGTACAGCATATGCATGTGGTCACAAATATGAAGATATCCTTTTGATGTCTAATAGCAAAAGAGTTATCAGTTCTGTTAGTTAAAATGAAAGGACCGATTCCAGTCAAATTTTATATTTGACATGCATTTCAAAGAATGAACTTCAATGACAAAACACATTTGTTGAGTCTTCTTTTTTCAATTTTATATATGTATACATGAATATGACACAGTAAGTGTGTTGAATTCATCAGGATTGATGCCAAGGGCCTGCTGAGGCATCTTGCTTTTCCCTGGGCAGTAATTTTATTTTATAAAAATAAATTTATAAATTTATAAAATTTATTTTTATAAAATAAAAGCTATACATCCAGGCTTAGTAGAAAATCAACCATTACGAATAAGCAGTAATTTATAGCATAAGTATCCACCTTTTCTCATGGATTACGATTAGATACAAATCTCAATTCTTTGTTTTATTTCCCCTTGAACTTGGTAAAGCTTAGTTTTCTGAAATGAGGGTAATGATCAATATGTGGAATGTGGATTTTGCTCTCATTATTGAGCAGTGTGTATGCATGTGTGTCTCTGTGAGAACTCATTAGATAACTCTTTTCAGGTAGTTAGCAACATGTCGGAATGGAAGTAACAGGTCACTGGCTGCTGGCTCCAAACACCATTAACTCTTGATTCATTACAGCCCATTTTGCATCTGTTATGCAGACTTGCTATTGCTGTAGTTGAAAGTCCGGGACATGGAGGAACTGAAACATAACCCTTCAAATTATTTTATTAACTAAATGTTAGTCAATGTACTTACTATGTCATAAATTCCAAATTCCTTTAAAATTCCTCCAAAACCCCTTGCAATATTTTAGAGGTTAGTTAATCCTAACCAACTGCAGGATTCTTTGGGTAAAATTACAAGTTCAGTTATTTCTCTTGAGCTCATTTGCATTTTCCTGTTGGATTTTGGAAATAAAGTTTATACTGGTTACTTTGATAATAACTTTTGAATTTACTTCTCATTGAGGAACTGTCATCTATTTCTGTGCAATAAGATACAGTATCACAGTTGCACCACAGTCTTAAAATTGACAAATTTCATACATGGTATCCACAAATGATGCATAGTTCCATCAGTAGAATGTGAAGGTGTGGAACATTTACTCTCATGATTTGGGGAGTCTCTTCTATGTTGAAAGTTCCCTGCACTTAGATATACTAAGCATCACACAGGTACAAGCCTATAAGGCACTGGATGCACTGTGAGTTCTCTGAGTATCCCTGGTCCTTAGCTCCACTCCAAAGAAGTTAAGTTACACTGATGGACATTTATACTTATTTAGTAGAAATACTATGGTAAATGCAAGGTCTGTGTGTCTTTACCTATATCTATTTATACACATACATATCAAATTGGAACTGAAATCATAATAGAAGCTTCATAGCAGCAGAACAATGTCTTCTGAACTTGGGAAAAAGAGAAAGGTCATTTATTAGGTAATGTTGCCACAAGTGATCTGTCAGGGTCTGAGTCCCAGTCATGACAGAGACATTACATAAGGTCTAAGGAAGGGAATTAGGAGGAAGAGAGTGAAAATGGAGCACACCAAGAGGAAGGAAAAGACAAAATGGCAGATTGATTCTACTTTTATTACATTCTCAGAAGCCAGGGGTGAACAGATAGCTCGAATTTAGTCCAGGGTAAAGATATCATTTGCCTTAACTACATTTTTTTCCCTTGTGTTTGTGTGTTACATTTTTTTTTTTATTACAGCTTGCATTTAAAAGTAAACTGAGCCCTACAAAGGCTGAATAGGTTTCTGTTTTTGTTCTCTAATCGAGAGCATATTGCAGTTCTGTGGCTCTGGGACTAACGCCCAGCAGTTGCTTGTCACTTGTCCTGGTGCTCTTTTGTTTCAGTCCTTTCAGCACATTTGTTGGTTGTTTCTTTAGTCTTTTGCCAGTGTGACCACTCTGCCCCTTTAACCTGCCATGCCTCACACCCAATGCTACTGAGCGAGTTCACTGGCGTGTTTTGCATGTGCCTCTGTGCTTAGGTCTAGATATCAATACCCACCCTTGGATTCTCATATAATTTTTTTTCTTGGATTCTGGGTATAGAGCACATATTTTGACAGGATAAACATAATTTTAAAACTAGGACAGAAGTAGCTAATATTTCTGAGGAAACCTAGATGAAACAAATTACGTTCCATCTCACATAATTCTAGTAAATTGAAAAAGTAATTACCAGTTTGGTGAAGGGAATGTAATGTGTTGGCTTGGCTTCCAATCAAGCAGTTTAAAAAAATTCCAGTTAATAAATGAAATTGAGAAATTAAAATAAAAAATGCAGTGAAGTTCACAAGGATCTGGGAATGTTAATAGACAGGAACATTCAAATTTGCAATCAGTAGGAGGGTGGAAAATCAAAGGGCCATTCAGGCATTATTAGAGAACTAGTTTGTGAATACATTATAGACTAATCTCATTTTCATTTCTGATTGGTAGGTTAAGCGAAGTTATACAAATAAATATGAATGTGAGCTATGCATCTAACGTAGGAATTTAGAAGCATTTGAAAGGTTGTCCTCTTCTGTGTGTACCCGCAGCTGAGACAAGAACTCACACAAAGCATTGAAAGGAGAGGGAATGTATATGGTGTCTGTTAGTTTAACAGACTGATTCTAGCAACAGATAGAATAGTTGAAGCCTGACAGCACTTATAGGCCTGTCATGATATCTTTGGGGATAAGATGCAGAAACATAGAGAGGGCTGGTAAAGGACAGTGAATTGAGGGACAGGTAATGGCTGATTAGAGGATCATTGTCCACAATGATAAGATCTTGAACAATGTGCTTTGGAGCTCCATTCCTTTAAAACGGTACCGTTCAGCAGCTTCATTAATTGCTTTTGAACACATAGAAATCTCAATCATTTTATTTGGTAGCAACACAAATCCAGACTGGTAGTCAATACATTGAATGCAAAAATTGAATTCTAAAGACCTTGTGAAGAATTACTTGACTTAAACAGAAAGATTTTTAGAGGATAATGCAAAGACCTCATCTTATAGAACTAAAGGACAAAAAACAAACAAACAAACAAAACAAAAAACCAAACCAAACAAAAACCCCACCAAACCTTACAATGTAAACAGTTTTAATTGTCTAAGTATAATTTTGAGACCTTGGATAATTCTACAACTGACACAAATGGACAAGATTCATGACTGCCACAAATGAAATTAAGATAATACACTGATAAATATATAGTATAGAGATCCAAGCAGGACTATGCTGTGATAACCAATTATGACTTTGGTATTCTTCCTGAAAATGTACTGTATGAGTACAAAAAAGAAATCACTTCTTCAGCTTTGTGTGAAGTTACATGAATAATATTTTAAGGGAATAGCAGATATTCTGAACATTTCTTACAATGATGGAAGACAGGTGCATGTAAAATTGATATTGAAACACCTGCTCATGGTTAGGGATGGAGAGGGTGTCAAGTCTCAAAGGCAGGGCCTGAGGGATTAGTGAAGAGGGCACAGCTGATGGCTCACAGGGGGCTCTAGCAAAAGAGGATGCCAGGAGGAAGCATTGTGCATTTGAAAGCCAAGCCTACAAAATGACAACTTTCTGGGAAAGTGGCTTTTAGTCACAGATGTTATCAGTTGAGACTAGACTGCCCAGAGGGAACAATGTAATGAAAATGACAATAGGTGAATCGCTGCAGGGAAACCAGGAATTATCAATAACATATCTTAAATGTCAGAAATGATTTTTCTGACAATGTCTAACTGTGGTGAATTGCATATTATTCTCAATTATCAGAAAAATCATCTCTGACATTTAAGGTACATCTCTCGCAGAAAGGCAATTTGGTCCTATGTCAGTTGACAGAGATATATAATCTAGGGGGAGGGGAGAGCCTATGAATTGCAGTGTTTCAGTTTGAAAAGAGTGTGCTGTTTTAGACTTGGCTGTGTCACCGGCTTCAGTCAATAGAATACAAATGCATGTGATATATAAGACCCTGCAAAAATGTTTCAGACTGTGGGGAGGACCTGTCCCTATATATTTCTTCTGCCATAGGATATAAGAACTGCCCTCAACATGCATCCTTGGTGGCAAGGCAGACTGAACACAGATGAAGGCTGAAATCTTACTGCAGGTGACCAACTAAAGTACAATAGGAGGGAGAAGAATATCTCCGTTGCTGAAGGCCACTAAAAACAAATTTTTCATTACTGATATATTATATGAAAGATACCTGACATTATTACATAATCCTGAGAAAGAAGCTGCCCCAGTGTACTGATTGTGGCACCAGCCAAGGTCACATTAATGTTCCATAGAAGTGTTTAGTTGTCTCAGCTTAAATAAAAGGCTGGGGACACTAGATCCCTGTCAAGACAAATAGCACAATTCTAAGACAGCATGTTTAGTTGTCTCCAGAAAGCAATACTAGAACTAGCTAGAATAAGCCACCTACTAATTAGAATTATTTTTAGCAGTGTGGGATGTCTTGGAGGAGTGCTGCTGTGTAGACATGGAGTGATAATTTCTTTCTGGCATGTTGGGGAGAAGTAACTCCAAGAAGCAGAACTTTGTGCTGAAGGACTCCAGGAAACAGTACACAGTACACGTCTGGCACTTTCTCCATGACTTTGTGAATGCTTATATGAAAGTGTGTGTGGGGGGGGGTGGGGGTGGGAGGGTGAGGTTCGTCTCCTTTTTTACTGTTTTCAGTTACTAGGAAAAAGTAAAAAAAAAACAGTTTTCTTCTTCTTCTTCTTCTTCTTCTTCTTCTTCTTCTTCTTCTTCTTCTTCTTCTTCTTCCTCCTCCTCCTCCTCCTCCTCCTCCTCCTCCTCCTCCTCTCACTTTGTATGAGAGAGTAAGATACAGCACCAAATTAGTGAGAACCTTATAGGAAAAGATCAAACAATTGGCCCAGTTTTACCTGCATATTCATCATGGGGGCAGTACAGAGAAATTCTAATCTCACTAGCCTTTTCCTATTACCTAGCAGTGGGAATGTTTCTCATTCCTGCTTCACAGTGACATCATAATGAAGTGAAACAATGTATTTCAAAGTTTACATTAAAACTATAGAGGTGTTAAGGGATCTTGGGTGAGAGGTGATTGTCTAGGTCTCCTGCCAAGTTCTTTCTATGGGCCAGATAAAGGATTGTACATCCTGGAAAGAATTCAACCTAGAAAACAGAAGATAGTTTCAGAGCAAGGGGGCACTGATAGGCAGTGACAGTAAGGGGTCTAGAAAGACATGAATGGGGGCAGCTGCCTAAGAGTGAAAGAAGAGATCCAAGGGTTCCAGATAGAAAGTAACAGATTTGAGGTAGAGGCTAAGGCAGCTGCCACCTGTTGGACACCGGAGTGAAAGGATGGGTCATGGACACAAAGTGGTAACAGTTACAGGTCCTGATGGAATCTGACAGTGAAAATAACACACAAACAAATCCCATCAGGGTCTGTAGGAGGGTCCCTACAGGGTCTATGTAAGACTATTTGTAGGACTGCACCTCTGGATTTACTCCCCTCCCTGGTTGGTTCTGCCTGGTCTCTTCCCTTTGGTGGGATCTTTAAGCTCCATTGACCTTTTTTTGTTATAGTTGCCATCTCCTACCACAGGGCAGGAGGAAGCCCTTCTTTAAAATGCCAGTCTCTGTTTGCCAGATAAGCCCACATCCCACTGTACTCTTTTGTACGTATACACGATGTGTGTGATGAGTGTGGGCATGCATTGTGGGCATGTGTCTATGTTGCCTGTTCATGCGGGAGGGTGTGAGCATGTATGTGACAAGGCATGCATATGGAGATCAGAGGGTCACATGGGGTGCCAGCTATTGCTTTCTACCCTTTCCAGACAGGGTCTCTTGTTATTGCTGCATAAGCTAGGCTGTTTGGCCCACAATGTTCTTAATGCAACACAGCAGTGCTGAGATTAAAGACATGCAGTACATTGGTTGGCTTTATGTGATCTCCGGTCCTCATGCTTGTGTAGCCAACACTTTACCCACTAAGACATGTCTCCAACCCATCCTTACCTTCTTAATTTTCACCTTGCTTCTCACCTCACTATGGAAAATAATACTCTAAAGATGATCATGGCTTAATAACAATGCCAATCAAAGAAATGGCCACTCTATGTGCAAGTACAAATGGATTTTTTTTTTCCAACAAAAAGAAATCCATATCAGGTCTGTCAAACAGTTACATGTAGGTAGCAGTCATTTCTTTTTACCTGTGAGATTTCCTGTGGGAAAAGGCAATTAGTTAGTAATTGAAAGTAGGCAATTAGGAACTGTTTAGAATATTATCTGTTAGTTCACCATAAAGTATATTGATGACAGGAAGATTTAATGCATATTTGTCACTCATTCAAGTATTCTCAGGATCATCATTCACATAATGATTTGTGAACAAAAGTTGAAGGCAACAGTGGGTTGATTAATAACACAAAATTTGATGACAACGTGAAGGCAAATAAATGACTCTGCAAAGAATCTTGGAAAAGTTCCAGGTGTCCATGAGAATCAAAATTGATACTAAACATAGGTTTTTAAAGGTAATTCACAGACATACAATGGAGGGGCATGATGCCAGGTGTAACATAGTATCTGGACTGTTCTTGTTCATTTTGTGTTGCCTGACCAGTTTCTAGCATTTTTCATCTCATGGTGTCTTACATTTGTTTAGAATGCATTAAGAAAACATGTTAATCCCATAACGTATAAGATACCATATGTTTATTTCTCACAGTCTACAGGTTTGGGGGGTCCAAGATTGAGGCAGCAGCAGAAATTGGTCTGGTGAAGGTCTGCTATCTGGTAGTGGACTAGAACCCCTTGCTGGCCCTAATGTTGTTGAAGGGATAAGAACTCATCAGACTTATTTTATAAAGGTACTGATTCATTAGTATAAAGTGTACACTTATTATACAGTTATCTTTCAATGGCCTTACATTTTAATACTACCCTAGAGGGGTGTAGATTTCAACACAGAGACTTCGGGTGGACACAGACATTCGAACTAAAGTGCACAGTTATCACTGTTCTACTGTATAGCTTGTGTGATGGGTGCTAGTCAGCTTTCTGCTTCCGTGAGAAAACACCTACCTAATCAAGGAAAAAGAAGAAAAATTTATTGGCTCATAGTTGCAGAAGTTTTAGTCCTGGGAGTTAATAGAAAGGCAGGGTATCATAGTGCAGAGCTCTTGGTAGATAGAACAAGGCACTTATATCATGGGTAGCCAAGAGAAGAATAAGTCAGGGTCCCAATGTCTCATTCTAGGGGATACTCTCAGGTACCAAACTTCCTTTAAGTCAGTCTTGTTTTCTAAAGCCTTCACCATTTTCCAACAGTGCCAGAGGATGGTAATCAATCTTTAACAATTGGCGTTGTGGACATTTAAAATCCAAAAGAAAACACCATATTTAGCTTTTCCAAAACTTCAATTACTCCCATGTCCCTTATTAATTACCTTATATATTATCTTACAAATTATCCTTGTCACATTCTTCACTCCTTTCTTAGCTTGATTTCATGGAATTGTTTAAAGGACCCACTAATACATAGCTGATAATCAGGGGCTATGGCATTGTGTGAGACCAAATGTTTATGAATGAGTTCATGATAAAATCCAGACAGTATGTTGAAGTAACTTGAGTTACTAGTGAGGAAGAAGACAGAGTATCTGAGACAAGGTACACACTTCAAATATCTCAACAAAACTATACTTTTAACCTGATACTTGTATATTATAATATTTACTCAATAGTTGACTGCAGAAAGACTAGAGAAAGCTAGATTGCCCCTTTGAATGGATAAATATTAAACATTACAATTATAAAAGGCTCTTTGACTTGTTTTCTTATCCTATTTCAGCATACTACATGGGAGATAAATTTGCTGTTATTGTTATTTTTCTGTAACTTATGCAGTTCTTAGTTATGGTGTCTATGTGCCATCTATTTTCTTGCACTTACAAATCAGCCATTAATTTTTTTTGTATGGAACATATACTTTTCATGAGAAATACACCTTTTATTTTTTTAAGACAGATTTTAAGACAAATCAAGAAAGATTTT
The DNA here is from genome assembly GCF_943737965.1 of Phodopus roborovskii. NCBI lineage: Eukaryota > Metazoa > Chordata > Mammalia > Rodentia > Cricetidae > Phodopus > Phodopus roborovskii. The sequence goes on along the minus strand of NW_026126470.1, from coordinate 11,116,885 downwards.
TAAGATGCTTATTAAATTCACTTCCTAGTATGTCTGAAAAAAATCCCAAAGATTTATTCTTGTTGTGATAGCAGAATATATAAGTTTAAAAATAGGTTTTTTTTCTTTTCTATTTTCTGTATATTGTCAAAATGGATGTGTGGTAGTGTAATAAATGTAACCAATTTCTTGAAGCTAATAACTAATCTTGAGTGAATCTGAACCAATGCTATAGTCCATTAAGTTTTGAACTATAGTTATAATTTTCTTTAACAGACTCAGATATAGGCTATATTTTTTCATTATCATAACCCTGCAGAGGAAACTAAAAGTGGAAAAAGATTGAGGTTTACATAGTTCACACAAAAGCTCCCATGAAAAGCAAGAAGTAGTGGATTAGAAAATCTAAACCCACTTTATGGCTCTGATCTCCTCCTTAAGTATTAAATATGGGAGACTCTCCAGCATAAGCAGTTATGGAAATAAGTCATGAGGAAGCAGGGCTTGACGACAGCCTAAGAAGCCAAAAATAAATGGTCTTTAAAGTCATTGTACATGCACGTGTTGCTACCACTAACTAGATTATATGAGACAGAACAGAAGGTACCCCTAGTCAAGGAAAATATTTTGATTTAATACCAACCACAGAAAAAAGCACATCCCTAGTGTTAGCAACACCTTAAGCCTTACTATTTAAAAATTGTTTGGATTGTCGCCACCTTTCAAAATGAAAGCCAATATAAATCATGTGCCCTTTCTTTGCTGTGCACAGCTTATAGAAATATGTTTGTTTTGCATCTCTGTATTTGCATACATTCCCCTCTCCTTGTTTCTTTGATAAAAGTTTTATGGGCAATAAATTATAAATCATGCTTATGTATAATTTATCCCTTTAAATACATATTTTATTTTTTTGGCTTTTTAAATGAAAACCATCTTTAGCTTTGTATTTTTAAAAGATTCAAATTCAATACTTTAAGAAATTCATGAATAAAGCATGCATTCACCTTAATTTGCATTTTTATGGTGCCTGCTGTAGAACAGTATAGATTTTGCTTTCTGGGTGTACTCTTTCAAGCAGACAGGATTCCCTTAAGAATAAGCCTTGAGAAAATTCACTTGCCCTTCATAAAACATACATTTCATTATCTCCTTATGAATTGGACACTTCTCTAACATGGTTGTGCATTTGCGTCTACTTTCCAAATATTGTAATTCCCTCTAGTTCAGACACTTGGGATACAAACATAAAATGGTCATTTTATTGTGTTGAAATGAATGGAGAGTGACCTGACATGACTTCCCAATTCATTCCACCTCAAGGAAGATAATCTTCAAATTATTCAATCTTTTAAATAACAAAAATCATATGGGAGATTGGTTTTCCTTAGCTATAATCACTCTGTCATCTTGGTTTAAAATATTAACATTATGCTTAAAAACACTATTAGCTAAAGATATGTTCATAATTTTAGAAGAATTGTTTTATAAACTACAAGAAAACATGCTTTTCAAACCTTAGATGAATTATACGTAGATAATAGCTTATCCAGAGTGTCTCATCTAGACTCATGTAGCAGCCTATAGCAGAGATAGAATCCATTTTCCCTCCTTTTCTTATAGCCTATTTGTTAGGAAGCACTGGCTTGTAATAAGGGGAGGAGATACATTTACCTTATTCCAAAGGAAAAGCATTGAATATAGTGTAAACTTGTATATTAACTGGTTACCACTATCATAATTTAGGAGGATAAGGCATGTTGCATCCAGCAAACTTTTCTAGGCCTCCCTTCTATTTTTGTGGATATGTCACACTGTTTCATAGTTTCCCATCTTCTGATGATCATTTTTTCCCCTTACTTACATGTTTTTAGACCTATCAAGATGTGTCACCTAAGAAAAGTTACGTTAAAGTGATAAATTCTACATCTAAGAATATGATTTAATTTAAACTAATCTGTTAAGAGAATATCAAGGTAAAGTGGGGGCTTCAATCTAATAATCAGCATGACTGGCATCCCTACAATTAACAGAAAGGTAGACACTGAAACAGAGAGGGGGTAGGGAGGGATGGAGATAGAGAGGAAGAGAATGGGAAAACAAGGAGAATGAGAAGACACAGAAAAATCTCAAGTATGAAGATATTGGACAGGAACACCCATAGCTATCAAAAGCTGAGTCAGAGACAGTCCTTTCCTTAACAGGCAGAGAGGGAAGAATGTCCAACCAGTCCTTTGATCTTAGATTCTGGCCATAGAACTTGGGTAATAACTAATTTTTTTAAGCAGATTGCTTGTGGCATTTTTGAATTGTCAATGCTAGGAACGTAATAACAGATTCCTATGCTTTTATTGCAAGGATGGGCAATTATATTTCTATACTCTTAAATATGCTTTACTATTGTGTTGAATAATAAGGACAGGCACCTTGAAATTCTTTGAGAAACCATTTTCTAGTTTGTAAATTTTTGTTGAGGAAGTACAAAATTAAGCATTGATGAAGGATGGGACTTGAGAAAAAGGACACATGGGCCATGAAAGAGGGAATAAAAAAAAGTTTTTGGCTTTCTCCCTTGGGTGTCTGTATCTCAACTCCATAAGGTCATGTCTAGATGTGTTCTATTGTAGAATGACTCATTTTGAAACCTTTAGTTAACTGTAGCAACTTTATATTCTGTAATTTACCTTCCCTTTTCTAAATAAGATCATATTACACAGTAGGTAGGATTTGGATGTGAAACAATCTTTTTGGTGATGACTGTAGGATCAAGACACAATAATTTTATGGCACTTGTGAGCCTGTGCACACATATTAAACTGCTTTAGGGTCCGGATGAAGTTTTTTGCATAGAGTGAATTGCTATTTGTCTGTTACTGTATACACAGTCATCTATGTGGCTGGGAGGTTTTAAGGAAGACAACCAGTGCAGGCATGGTATTGAGTGGTAGAAACTAAAAGTCCATGGGATTCTTCTCAGCTGCTTCACCAGGAGAGGGCTTGGACATGCAGAATGTTAGGAAGGGAAGGAAGTTGGAATGAAGCCAAGAGAGGTTTCTGGGGATTTTACCAAAATGACTGGTTACAGCTTGCAGGGGGAATAGTGATAAGTAAGGAATGACATGCTGAGTCCACTTTTTATCCTCATCCAGGTAAAGCTAGGTGACATTTAGTTTATAGCTATGATTAAACTAAAAGATGAAATATTTCATTGGGATATAAAATAAAGGAACTTTCAATTAATCAGTGTAAAGTGTGAAGGATGAGCTGAATGGTTGAAGTTCACTGACTTTCTACTTATTTTTTGGCTTAAATGGGCTATTTTTCTGCACCAATATTATGAAATGGCATTGTGGTGCACAGTGTGATTTCTACACTGGGGAAATGAAAGCAGGAGACTCAGAAGTTCAGAAGTTCAAGGTCATCATCTTCAACACAGCAGATTTGAGAGCAACCTGGCCTACATACTCAATTCTTATCTCCTCTTTCTGTCTATCTCATTTATGGATATGTACTAGTGAGAGTAATTCCTAACAGCAATATTAAAATGCACAATCAAAAATTCTTTATGTAGAATAACTGATTTGATTTGACTAGAAGCCAAGTATGTTGCCCTAAATAACCTAAAATTAAATTACAAAATATTTCCTGAATTATCATATATATTGTTGGCCATTTCTGTTCTGTTTCCAGGAAATGATTTTTTTTGATAGTTCCCACTGCAATAATTCCCAAAAGAAAATGTGATATGAACAAAAGACTCAAATTACTAAGGTATAAAGAAGATAAACCCACCAAGAGCAATACTATTCAATCAGAATCTCAGTGTCCTGGTGTACCAGTCACATAACCTTGATTAAATCATTTAATCTTCAAGATGAATTAAAAAGTCATCCTAGCTCTAAAACACCATGTTTCTACATAGGAAATATGTGCAAAGATCTATCTTTTTCAGCCATTTACTTAGGTAATAAACTCTATGCAACTTAATTGTAGGAAGTTCTGTATATGAAATTCTCACCTTACAGTGAGAGCACATTTAATGAATCTACAGCAGATATTTTCACATGGATTCTGAAACAGAACTCAAGTGAAATTAGTCCACCTTACCTGAGGCAAACCATACCAGCAAGTAAAGCATAAAGAGAATAATGGAGTAAGTTTATTAGATAGAAGAAATTAATTCTATAGAATATTATGTTAGCCTAGAATTTACTAGCTATGGAGGCTATTATTATACTTTTAAAGAAACTCCCATTTTTGTTCTTTTCATTATTCCTTGTAAATTAATCGCGAATGTCCACTGTGTGGAGAGTAAATAACTCATGCCCAGTTTCTTCCCTTCTATCCATATCCTAGTCCTCCCTTGATGACTTCTTCCTTCCCTCCTCTTCTCAGTACAAAACAAGTCCCTCATTTATCTTTATCACTTAAGAAACAAAGACTTTTTCAATGTTGAAGGTAGATTTGGCTGAGTACTTCCCAATATTAGGAGTTGGGTTTCTTACCTATTTATTGCATGCATTTTAAATTTATGCTCCTGATTTAGAATCCATTGAGTCAAGAAGAAAGAAAAGCAGCATGAAGTAAAAGGCATTTCTTTAAGAGAAGCCTTTCAGAAATAAAGGTGAAGATTGCTCTTTTATGATCAGACTAAGTTGATCAGTAAACCTAAGAAAGAAAGGTCCTCACCACTATTTAGGATTAAGTCAATTCTTTCATTAAATATAATTTTAAATAAACAATAATCTTTCAGTTTGCTGTCTCAGTCATAAAATGGTTACTTGGTCCACTTGAATGAATATTATGTTGTAAAATATGAAAACACTTTTGGAATTACCATGAAAACTAAACTAAGAAACACTAAAGATAATTAACAAAGGGGAAATTGGAAGGGATTCATTTTACAAACATACTTGGCATCATATCAATCAAAGATGCTTAAATGTTTAAATGCATCAACTAAACTCATATAATTCAGATGTGAAGAAGAAATGAATTTGAAATGAATGCCATTTTAACATGAATAGACTAAAAGATTAAGGAATACACTGAATAATTTTATCTCTACAACCTTACTCTAGAATAATTAATATTTTTCAAGTTACAGGTAGAAACTAACAGTGATTTTAAAAAATGATTCCTCATATTTCCCTCAAAGCTGGCATATTGTTGGAAAATACAAAGTTTTCTTGAAATTTTCCCCTTATTATTTACAACCTTATCTACTGGGTCTCCTTTGCCATCTATTCCTCCATTTAAGGAACTTGGAAGCTGTGGGTGTCTGCTTCTGCTTCCATCAGCTACTAGATGAAGGCTCTACGATGGCATATAAGGTAGTCACACTCCTGGAATCCAGTTGCAGAGAGGGAGGAGTGATGAGCAAAGGGGTCAAGACCAGGCTGGAGAAACGCACAGAATCAGCTGACCTGAACAAGAAGGAGCTCATGCACCCCAGTGTGATAGCTGGGAAACCAACATAGGACCAACCCAGACCCCATGAATGTGGATGTTACTTAGGAGGACTGGGCAGTCTGTGGGGTCTCTAGTAAAGGATCAGTATTTGTCCCTAGTATAAGAATGGACTTTGGGAGCACATCTCACATAGAGGGATACTTTCTCAGTATAGACACATGGGAGAGGGCCTAGGCCCTGCCACAAATGATATGATAGACTTTGGAGACTCCCCATGGATGGCCTCACCCTCCCTGGTGAACAGAAAGGGGATGGGCTGGGTTTTGGTGATGATGATAAGGGAGGATGGGAGGGTGAGGTAACTGGGACTGACATGTAAAACAACCTTGTTTCATATTTAAATAAAAAAAAAAAAAGGAAAAAAAAGGAACTTGGAAGCTTCATCTAAAATATGATGCAATTAAAATTAAATGCAATTAACTGCATCTGATTATTGAACTCATAAAGCAAAAGATCACCAATAAGGTTAAAGGAAAAGCAACCAACCAATCAACCAACCAACCAACCAACCAACCAACCACCCACCCACCCAACCAAAGGGGGGAAAAACAGTAAAGAAGAGAGTGAAAAAGACCTGAAACACCACTCTGGAAGCTCCTCAGTGGACAGCTTTATAGGGACTAGTACAGAACAGGGAACGTAAACTATAACTAATTAATTATGATGGGACCGTGGTCATGTTAAAACAATAACAAAACTTTCTGTTCCTCTTGATGAGGCCTTCCAGGAAGAAAAAAATGATTTTATTGGACCCACAACTATACTGGAGTTTTGTCAGAGTCTAATCATTTCGGACCAACAGAAATATCCAGTTCAAGTCCCCTGTAGTCAATCTGTATTGGGGGGCAGGGGGCTTGAGGCATTCTTGTTAAGGTCACCATGGCCTTCATAGTGTTGTGGCACATGTTCCCTGAAGGCTGAGAATGACACAGTGCTAAAACTTTTCCTTTCATCACTGCATTGCTGTATACTATTTCCACAACACATTTTACACACTATTCCATATTCAGGGCTTTACAAAATCTCACATGCTTGCTGAAAGGCAGAGATCCAGTCTGAAGAGAAAAGGTAAGCCCATAAGCCAAGTTAGGATATGGCAGGCCTGCTGGAATTAATCACCCTAGAGATTTTAAAATGACCATTGTTAGACCAGGCATGGTGACTCACACCTGTAATTCCATCATTTGGCTTGAGGTTAGAGCAATTCCATGCCAGTCTGGAATAATAGAGAGAATTCCGGGCCAGCAAAGCAGAGTGTTATCCTGTTAATAAGTACCAAATAGCAATATTGAATAAAGAAGTAAAGTAATAGATCTTAAATTACTACACCCAATGTGTTGAACTGTAAAAGAAAAATCAGAAAACTTTCAAAAGCAGATGGGCTATGGAAGCAGAAAGATGGAAATTTTAAGAAACAGGAGCCATTAGAGGTTTTAAGAGAAATCTGGCACTAGGGAAATGTCCAGAGATCTACAAGGATGATCCCAACTAACAAAGTAAGCAATAGTGGAGAGGCTATCTTAAATGCTCTTCCCCTATAATGAAATTGATGTCTACCTTATATGCCATCCTAGGGCCTTCCTCTAGTAGCTGATGGAAGCAGAAGCAGACACACACAGCTAAACACTAAGCCGAACTCTTGAAATCCAGTTTCAGATAGGGAGGAGTGATGAGCAAAGGGGTCAAGACCAGGCTGGAGAAACCCACAGAATCTGCTGACCTGAACAAGGGGGAGCTCGTGAACCCCAGTCTGATAGCTGGGAAACAAGCATAGGACTGACTCAGATTCCCTGAATGTGGTGTTAGTTGGGAGGACTAGGCAGTCTATGGGGCCTCTGGTAGTGGATCAGTGTTTATTCCTAGTATAAGAATGGACTTTGGGAGCCCATTCCAGATAGAGGGATACTCCCTCAGCCTAGACAAATGGAGGAGAGCCTAGGCCCTGATCCAAATGATATGACAGACTTTGAATATTCCCATGGAAGGGCTCACCCTCCCTGGGGAGCATAAAAGGGATAGGATGGGCTTTGGTGGGGGTAATAGGGGAGGATGGGAAGGTGAGGGATTGACATGTAAAACAACTTTGTTTCAAATTTAAATAAAAAAGGAAAAGAAACAGTAATAAGTATTGAAAATAATCCAAATTCTGTAATAGACATGCAGAATCTCTTTAATGACTCTTGGTCTATTAGATACAGTTGATGAAGAATTAATAAGGATAAGGACATGCCACCTCCCCTACAAAATGATATGGGCACCGCTTACAAAACTATGAAGGAACAGAACCCAAGTTCTCATGAAGAGTCATCTGATCTCAATATGACTGCAAAATCATCATCTTTATCATAAACAGAACCTAATGAAATTACCAGGACAGTAGAAGACTATACTTGATGAAGAAAATATTTCAAGTATATCCTCAAAGAAGAAAGTTTTACGAAATACATTCAGCTTGATGCAAACTTTATTGCATACACATATTCTATATATGTTGAAGAAAAAGATGAGCCTCACATATTTATTTTTATTTCTAGCTGATTTTGAGGCAGGTTGTTGTTAGTGCTTGTCTGTATTTGTATTTCAGTGATGATTATGTATTCATTGTTTTTATCTTGGTGATACCATATTACTCTAGGCTAGGTGAGTTTGAAAGAAAAGAGGTTTGCTCTTGTTCTTAGTTCTGAATTTGGTGATTTCTTCTTGCTAACAGAACCCAATTTTGGATTGATCATCACCTCCAAAGAGACATGGGGTGCATGTACATAGATATCTTTTGCATTTTATCCTACTCTTTACAAAGCCCTGGGGATTGGCTCATGAGTTCTTCACCCTAAATATTTCAACCCTAAACCCTTTCAGAGATTCAACCCCTGAACACTAGTGTGTGGAGTTTTCACCTTCCTGTTATAAAATAAAAGATTAAATTTTATGCTTGGCATATACAATACCACCATGTTCAGCCACAGCATCATATGCCATCATATGCCAGGTGTAGTTTCTGATAACTAAAACAGAAAACATCAATAACAAAAGAAAGTGGAAAAGAATCTTTGAAGTTTTAATATAAACTATAGATGTTAGCAAACCCCAAAGAAAGTTTGGGAAATGTGAGTTAAAGATTTTAACATCTAGCTTAGTGGCACTTGCTTGCCTACTGAGGTGTTTGGAAGTGAGAATCAAACATTTAACTTTTTATTAGTGATTAAATATAAAATCATTTACTATCTTGCCTATTGATATTATTTTCTAGGCTCTCTAGTCTTAAACATAAAATCTGTTCTTATTCTCTTTCTTCTGTCTTAGCTCCTGTGATTCAGAATGATCATCTCATACAAGGATGTTCAGTCATACTGGAGAGGAATTTCCATTATAGAGTAGTGAATGCTTTATCATTCTCAGTCCCACAGTGTATCCCTTCCATTCGAATCCCTATTGTTCACTTCTTCAAACTATATGTCATCCAGGTAGAAAACATAATGCATATGGCAAAATAGAGTTGCTATATTTATTATTTATTTGTTTGTTTGTTTGTTTATTTATTTATTTATTTTGACTTCTGACTTTGGAAGAGAAAATGACCCTTTGGTTTGTAACTCAGGGGAAAAAAAATCACATGACATTGCTGACTGTGCTACAGATCAAGATGGGTAAATACTGGAGGAGCCGAAGGACACCCCAAGAAGGCATTGCTGTGCATGCTCCTGGGCTTCCTACACTGGCTAAGTAGTCCCAAGGTCCAGGCAACATTAGCCCATCTTTTCGTAAAAGTATGAAAGGAAAAATAAATTTTCACAAAGAAGTAAAATGCTGATACAGAAGACGGGATGTTCTTGCTGTCTCCACTATGACAATGGGTCAGAGGGAATGCTGATGGCACCACTCAGTATAAGTTCTGAGAATAGAAGAGTTGAATATTAAACATCCAATTTAAAACTAAACATTACTTATGAATGAATAGTAAAAGCTCACTTATGAGTCTCAGTGACATGAGTTAAATGTCATCAGTGGCAGGGAAATTCAGTACAATCCTCTTGGGAAGAGTTTTGACCCAAACCAGTAAGAGCCAGATTCATGTTTATGTATTTTGATACAAATAAAATAAAATTAACATACATTCAGATGCTTACATACTCTCAGTGCTATTAATAATTGGAAAACCAAAGTCAATTAAGCACATATGGATTTAGGTTTATTTGTTGAATGAGTAGTACAATGTCATTTCATCTTGATGTGAATATTAAAAGGCCTATCCACTTGACAGGTAATTCCAAGGGTTGTACATAACCAATCAACTTGATGAACCCTTTCATAGACATTGATAGAACCATTGAGAGAGAGGAGATAGAAACACAGAAGATACTGTGAACAACATGCATGGGACCAAACAAATATAAACATTTATTAATTCAATAACAATTTTAAATAATATTCATATTCAAAGAAAAACATAACACAAAATTGAAAAAAAAGAGTAAATCAGGTACCTTAGAGGTACTTTAGAGGTAAAACTGTGTGTGTGAGTTCATGTGAGTGTGCGCACATGCACTCATACATATGAGAGCTGTTCATAGTGTGAGAGAGAAGATGAAGGAGGAGGAGAGCAACACTGAGAGAGAATTGGCAAAAAATCATGTATTGGAATTGAATTATTGAATTATTTGGGGGCTATAGAACATTACCTTTTATCTCCATTCTCCAACTCTCTAAAAATGTTTTCTTTTTAAATTGACTTTTATAGAACATTACCTTTTATCTCCATTCTTCTGTAACTCTCTAAAAATACTTTCTTTTTAAATTAATTTTATTTAAATTAAAAACAATCTTATTTTACATACCAACCCAAGTTTACTTTCCCTTCTTTCCTCCCATTCACCCCACCAACCCCCATCACACCTCTATCCACCCCTCAGGGAGGGTGAGGCCATCTATGGGGGGATCATCAAAGTCTGTAACATCATTTGGGGCAGGACCTAGGCCCTTCCCATGTATCCAGGCTGAGAGAGTATCCCTCTATTGTGGTTAAATAAGGATCAGGATAAACAAATAGCCCGAATAGATGTTTATTCAGGGAGAACTAACTTACAACCTAGACAGATGAACACCAGCAAGTTCCACCGGATGCTCTCCTGTCTGAGTCCTGCCAGCAAGAGAGCTTTTCTAGGCTCTTCCTCCGACCTCCTTCCACAGGTCACTTCTGCCCATGGCTCCACCCCCAATGGGCGTGGTCAGTGCCACAGAAGGACAATCTCACTACATCCCTCCATAAGAAATGGGCTCCCAAAGCCCATTTGTACACTAGGGATAAATACTGGTTCCACTGCAAGAGGCCCCATAGACTGTCTAAGCCCCCAACTGACATCCATGTTCTGGAGCCCTGGTTTGGTCCTATGCTAATTCTCCAGCCTGCAAATTATGTAGGATGCATGTCTAGATCCTATAAAGTTAGAATTGGCATGTTAACCCTACAAGGGCAGTGGTGGCACATATAGTAGCCTGCTGGTAACCATCAGTTTGCTAATTGGACTAAGATACACTCAACAGGAGGGAATCATATCCGGTAATGGAAATCTAGTCGTATGCAGGAATAGTGAAGTTATAGATACTGGAGAAGGAAGTACAATACTCAGTTTAGTAAACCAGTGTAATTGTCCTTATACACGCAGTTAAGTGTTGTCCTCATCCCTCATCAACTAAATTTCCCCTTTTAACAGTTGTAGACTAATACAGAAAACTACAACCAATCAAAATGCAGAGTTGTTGAGTCAATCTCAAGATTCTAAGAGTGAGAGGAGCAAGCATGAGGTTTCCTGCAATATTGGTATCACAGGAATGATGTGAATATCAGAAGTTACACTCTGGAGTTTATGTCATACAAACATTAAGTGTGAAAAAGACAGCAATAGCGGATGTGCTCACTGGAAGGGGGTGAGTCTCTTGAGGACTCCACCTTACACAAAGAACTGCAGGCAACTAAGGAATGCTGAAAGCTGAAGAAATAGTCTTCTCCAAGGCAGAATGCACCATGTAGTCATCTGTGGTAAGCCCTGAAAACACAGACAAATAATAATGCACTTAACAGAATATGTATAAAGAAACAGGCAACTATGAATTACTTAAATAATAATTTACAGGCTTTATAATGTATCTATTTCCCCCATCTATTCATTTCCAATAGTCTCTAGTTCATAAGCATCTGCTAAAATTCCTGCCTTATATAGTCATAGATGAGCTTATGACCCTTCGTTTACTAGTGAACACAGTTTTAGAAGAAACGGTGTTGTAGGAATCCTCCAAACATGGAGAAAACAATGGAAAAGAACAGCAATGATAACAACAACAACAACAAAAATAAAGAAAAACACAACATATTGTGAGTTTATGGTAACAACAGTCAGGAATTGATACCAGCCTTTTGATATAATACTATGAATTTAAAACAGGATAATGGCAATTGAGAATCAAGTGGTAAATGTAGGAGGGTAAGGGATAAATGAAAACAATGTCCCTCTCTTCTTTATATATTTCTAACATCCTTGCCTTTCAAAAACTTGGCTGCCAAATTCAAAAAACAATACTTAACAGATCTGGTGCAGCACACCAGGCACTGAAAACTTCGCTGACTTCTCATTTCACAAATTTCCTTCAGATGTAAATTGCTATTCAAGAGTCTTCCAGTCATTTTAACATGAGTAAGTTAGAAAAGTTATTGCTATGGATCTCATACTATACTCTAGAATAATAATTTTCAAATTATTTTCTCTGGGGCTGTGTGCTTCAGAGATTCTGCATATTTCTAATCCAATTTTCATTTTTATGTATATTTCGGTTAGAAATCCTAATAAAATCAACACTGCTTTCAAAACTGCTTGCTAGGTTTTTAACAGCTAGAAACTACATTGTTTTCTCTGCACTAGAAATTCTCCCTTGCAATCTTTACTTTATTAAAATACTGTGGGATATATTCAATATTCACTAAAATCAGTTATCAATTTTCTGCTGGTGTCTGACTTCTTAGGTTGAGTCAAATAGGAAGAAACCAAAAAGTACACTGATTTTTGAAGCGTTTGCATTATTCTTCTCTATGACCTCACATTACGAATGCCCATGTTCTTTGAAATGATAATGAAGATGTGCTATAAACAAATTTTTGCACTAAAAAACCTTGATACAAACACAGTATTATTCTTATCTTTTTCTCCCCTTGGGGACTTTTCTGTGCACATACTCATTGCACACAATACTCCATCTCGAGGACATTCTCCCATGGCCTCTCCTGACCTCTTTTTAATTCTGTCTCCCACTCCCTTTAGACCTCTTCACATCACATATACACAGAGTTTTGCTTCTATTTTCACATCACATATACACAGACATTTATGCATCTTAATAAAATATAGTGCCACACGTGAGAGAACACAAATATTTGTTTTTTAAAATCTTAATTTGTCTAATATAACTATTCACACTCACATATATTTTCCTGCCATAAAGGCATACATTTGTTCTTTATGGATGAATAAAATTTCATGTGCACATATACCAAATTTTCTTTATACATTCCCTTGTTTACACACACAGTGATTTCACAGCAGATACTGTGAATGGCATGGCAATACACAGCCAATTGCAAGCATCTCTGTGACATGTAAACCCAGATCTTTAGGTGAATAGTTAGAATTTATGGGATAACTAGTAAAGTCTGGCTTTAATTTCACAAGGAACTTCTATATTGTTTTAGATAGTGGCTCCAATAATTAACATTCCTACTATCAGTTTTTGATTCTTTCTTCTACAGCATTTAAAAGAAAACAATGATTCAGTTTTGGGGAATTGCTTATACTTAAATCTATTTGGAGGGTTCATGTCCCCCCCCCAAGCAAGTAAACAACTGACACCAAATGCTGGCAAGGATGTGGATAGACCCTATTACTCTTTGTATTTACATTTTTCCAGCCCCACCTCCAGTTTCTTCCATGTCTTTTCCACTTCTCTCTCTCCCTCCTACTCTTTGTCACTCTCTCTCTCTCTCTTTCTCTCTCTCTCTCTCTCTGTCTCTCTCGCACAGCACACACACACACACAGATATACATGGAATCCGTTGAATCCATAGAATCACTGAATACATGTGGTGTGTATATATGTTTGGGGCTACCACTAGGGAAGGAAGGACCTATCAGAGCACTTGTCCCTGAAAAATATTGGTTTTCCCTCTTCCATTAACCTTTGAATGCCTTTGGTTTCTCCTCTAGAAAACCTTGGGAGATTTCTCCCTCGAATGTCAGAAGGTTGCCTGCTGTTGTCGTTGTGCAGTATGGTTCAGGTAAAATTTCAGGTGTGCAGTTTCCCTGTCAAGTACAGAAGACCTGCTCTTGCAGAAGGCTTCCTAGTTCTCTGCCTCTTGTAGGATTTCTGCCCAATCTTACACAGTATTTCGTGCATCTTAGTTGTAGGGTTGTGTTTTGTACTTGAATTACCTGAACATCGGCACCCCTAATCATTTGTTCATTTAATTTTAACCATTGGTATCCTTCTGTAATGTTTTACATTTGCTATAACAAGAAGCTTTTTGATGATGGATGAGAGCTACAATTTTCAGTGAATATAAAGATAAGGATTTAGAATACTGTCTAAAATTAGTCTTAGGTAAGAACCGATACTAAGTTTTCCTCTATGATCTGTGACCTCTTCAGCCATGGGTAGGTGGCTAGGTTTATATCACCGGATGTGGATGAATTCCCTGTTACTGAATGGACCTTCAGTACAACTAAATGGCTATTCATTAACTCCAAATATAAGTGACATTTCTTCATCCTTGGAAATAAACATCTTACCATTCTGTTCATTGTTGTTGTTCATAGGCTTTACAACTGGGCGGGACTACTAATTGCTTTTATTATTTGGAAGCTTCATGACACCTAATGATATTTGGAGGTTTATGTCACTCCAGACAGAAAACAACTGACACCAAATGCTGGCAAGTGTGTGAGGAGACCCCTGCTTACTCTTCATGAGATTGCAAGCTAAATACTATGGAAATCATTATGGAGAAATCTCATAAAGTTTAAAGCAGTTTTGTTGTATGACCCAGATCTACCACTCCTTGGCATATGACCCCAAGACATGAAATTTTACTTTATAGATTCTTCCGTAGTTGTGTTCATTGTAATTCTATTCACAATGGCTAAGAAATGATAAAAATACTATATATTTTTAACTGGTAAATGAACAATATATATTCTATATAGCTGCAATTGTATGAAACTAGAAAATATTGCCCCAAGTGAGGTTACCAGAACCAGAAAGACAAATACCAGATGTGCTTGCTTTTTTTGGATCTTGGTTCATAGTCTTTAGAAACAAATATATAACCATGAATAACCACAGAAATCAAGAAAAATAGGATGTGGGTGTTTACAATACTTGTTATTTGTTTCCTTAATGATATGGGGGAGGTGGAATCTCAAAGTGATTCTAAGTTACAACTAGCAAATTGCAACTAATGGTGAACCTTTCTTTGTATGTCTATGGCTTTTTGTATATGGTTTAAGAAGTCTATTTTATTAGCTCTCGCACACATGTATTTGTATTACTCCAGCAATTTGTATATTGCTAGAAAATACTTTCTCTTAATTCTATAATCTGTCTCTTTATTTCAATGAATTATTTTCTTTGTTGGACACAGGACTCTTAATTACATGCAATTCCTGTATCATTTCTCACATTATTTCCAGAGCATCTGTAGCACTTTTCAGAAAGTCTTCTACTATGCCCACATCAAGAAATGTTTTCCTTCTATTTTTCTCTAACACTTGCAGAGTTTCTGTTCTTACATTAAAGTCCTTCATGCATTTGTAATTGATTTTTTTTGTAATGGTTAGGAGATAGAAGTCTCGTTGCAGTTTTCCACCATGCATATATCCAGTTGTCCAAATACCTTTTTGTGTGTGTGTAAGATATCTTTTCTACAATGTATGTTTGTGGTTATATATATATTCTCTTTAAAATATTTTCTAAAAAATTAAAATTTAATTCTCTCTCCCTGTGTAAGTGCTCATTACATGGCTTTTAAAAATAAAATCAGAGAAAAGCTTCATGGAGTTGGTTCTTTCCTCTTTCCTCCTATACTTAAATTCACTCTGGGAACCAAATTTAGGTTGCCAGGATCATACAGTGGGGCCTTTATCTGCTGAGTAATCTCTCTGGTCTACTATTTGAATTCTTTTATAAGTTTGTTGTCCTTTGTGGTTTTAGTAAATATTATTATAAGTATTCTTTTTAATTCCTTACTTTATATTCCACTTAACTCTCTATCAGTAAAAGGCATTACAGCAGCCTGATGTTATTGTTGCATACTTTTAATCCTAGTATTCAGAAGGAAAAGACAGAGGGATCTCTGAGTTTGAGGCCAGCCTGGTATAACAGAGAGGGTTTTAGACCAGCCAGAGCTACACAGAGAAACTCTATGTTGAAAAAGCAAGAAAACAAACACACAAGCACGACATTACAGTTAGAAAACAGTTAGAAAACATATAAACATTTAACATTGTACAACCTGAACATGTTATATTTAGGAAAAATAGATATGCATTAAAATAAGTGAAAAAAGAGTTTATGAATTTGAATGGGAGTGGGGGAGAGTATATGGGAGGATTTGGAGGAAGCAAAGGGAATTGTCTTAATTATACTCTAATAATAAAAAGAAGTCACTGTGAAATTGCTGTTCTTTAAGTGGGTCATACTGCTTGAGTTTTTTACATTTCTTGAATTTATATATTGGTATTTGCATTTCCTAAGTTATGTTTTCATAGTTGATTATTGTTATTTATTTATTTTTATATATCCCTTGTCTTTCTATAGCAGTATTTCCAGGGCTCAAATGTTACTAGATTGTAGTAATTTGAGTTTTGTAGTTGCCTTGGTGTACCGAGGTGTAATTTAGTACCTAAATCCTCAGCCCACATTTTAGAAGACTAGACATCTCCAACATAATTATTACAGTGAAATATTATCTTCAGAAACAACCCCAGCTAGTAAATACAACCATTATGCAAATATCCTGATGATAAGTTAAAAAGTCATGCATTGAACTTCAGGAAAAAAAAAAAAAAAAAAAAAAAAAACAACCAAACAAACTGTAAGGATGGAAAAATTTAGCCCAATTTTCCCTAGACTCTGCCCCCTACCAGTGAGTAGGCAAAAGGTCATTCTTGACTGTTTATGACGGGGCAGGTTACTGACGGCACCTGTGAGTGAATGAGAACAGAAAACTAGCTGTGCCACACTACCCAAAAGCCCTAGTGAAAGCAGACTTCCTGGGCAAAGCGCAGGCTTGGATAGTTCAAATTGATTGGTCCACACTGGATGTTATGAGATGACTGGTTTGTGATGTGTGGGCTTTGTTGTAACCCTATAAAAGCTGTCTGAACCTTGTACCCAGGATTCCCAGTCCTCTACCCCACGTGGAGTATGGCTGTGGACCCCAGTGCACTGGAATATAAAAGACCTCATGCTTTTGCATCAAGACTGCTTCTCATGAGTGATTTGGGGGGGGGGCTGCCTTTCCTGAGTCGGAGTGTGAGGGTCCATGCCCTCCTCCGTTCTTTCAAAACAAACAAACAAACAAACAAACAAAAAACCAAGAGAGTATGTCGTTTATGCAATAATTAGATTCTGAATGGAAGGGAAGCAGACTGGGTAAAATAAAAGGAATGATATTAAATCTACTGAGGAAGGAATTGGTATAGAAACAGCATAGCTATAGAAGAAGCTGGATAATGGGAAGTTAGAGTTAGGAAGCAAAGTATATATTGGGGATAGAGAAGCAAGAGAGACATGGGGGTGTTTGGGTGGGAATTAGAGGGAAAGAACATGAGTTGTGTATAGGGAGAAAAGTAGGGAACACTTAATAGAATGAGTGTAGAGCCATGCAGAGGAACAATAAAATCTAATGGAGAAATATAAAAATGAATGAGAGACCATTTAGATATTGCACAAGAGAGGAAAAAAAAAGACAGTGAAATAAAGGAGATGAAATCACAGCAGAAGTTACCATATCTTCCCTGATGGGAGGGTAGACTTTTAATTCCTCCCTTTTTTGTGATGCTGTGGGAAAATGTGTGATCAGCAAGGCACATTATTTTTTTTAGCTGTAGTCAGAAACTCTTGGATAGGAAGTGTTTGTCTAGCCACAGCTGTGTCTTGGTCTGCACCTGCCTTTTTACTTACTCTCCACTCAGTTTCGTTATCAGGCAGCTCCTGTCATGATTAGGTGGATGTCACACCTGTGTTGAGTTCAACAGTAAACTTCTCAGTTGCTTCCCTGCCACTCACCCAGGCAGTCATGATGGATAATTGCAGTCTCTGGCTCACACATCACACCTCTGCCGGTGTCTACAATCTGAAGAGACCCTGTCCTGAGCACCCACTGTTTACCCACATCTTGGTTTCATTTCTACAGCCCAGTTGCTCTTTGTTCACTTTTCTCTCTGTACCATGCAGCTGTTGGAAGGAGACCGAGCACCGTCCTGGAAGTTCTGACTGATCTTGGTCCCTATGCATGGTGCACAGGTTCTCTTGGAGGGATACAGTACAGCTGGGCTCCAGATTCATTCTTTGCGGAGATCTTATTTGATATATTACCTATGTTTTCATATTCTTCTTGTAGGAGTAGGGATATCATTTATTATCTTGAGTACTTACTTTACCCAGTTTATACTGGACAGGTGTGTTTGCATGAGGAGGCATGAACGTGGTGGTGTGTGTGTGTGTGTGTGTGTGTGTGTGTGTGTGTGTGTGTGTCTGTCTGTCTGTCTGTCTGTCTACCTACCTACTGATTAGTCTATGCTGGCTGGCCAACAAGAACCAGGGATCAGCCCTTTCTGCTTCTCTAGAACTAGGATTACACGTGTGCTCCTCCAAACCTTGGCATTTGCATCTGTGCTGTGTATTGAACTCAGGTCCTTACACTTGTATTACAAGTACTTTACCAACTGAATTATCTCCCCAGTTCCTAAAAATTGTTTTTAATAAGTGGATTTTCCATAAAATTCATTTGATTTTAATGCTTACTATAGAAAACAGTAGCCATTGAGTGTTACAGGTATGTTTTAAGACTGCATTTGTATTCTAGGTATTTCCACTGTATTGTAAGCATCATTTGTGACAAATCTCTCCTTGGTACATGTGATAATCTAGAATAAACTTTAGTCAGACTTCTAGAGAGGAGCTGAATGGGTTTTTATAACTGATTGGGTAGTCCAGCTATGGCTATCTTTACTTTGAAGATACTGAGAACACAGCAGCTTTCCACTACAAATGGTTGAATGCCTCAGAAGCTTAAGGCCTAGAGGATTTCTGGAGAGGGATCTACTTTTAGTAAACAATCAAAGGCTGGATAAGCTAGGCAGAAGTTCTAACAGAGGTGCAATGGCAGCAACAGAGTTGATGCACTCATCAGAAGAGGCAGCAACCACTAGGCAAAAAGACAAAAGATTTTCCTAAGTTTTTCTTGCATCTTGGTCACTCCTTGACCCATACTTAGTGTGGGTCTTTGCATGTTAATAAACTTAAGAGGATTCTTCAGTAGAAGCCAATTTTGTCTCATGAGTAATTCTAGATTTGTCAAATTGACAATCATTAGTAATGATCATATTTTTTAAAGGTAGATTACAAAAAAAAAGTATTTCATGAAATGAGAAAAACACAGTTTTCATCTTCAAGGACTCAAAGGCTTCAATTATGTTCTATACTTCTTACTAGTGCATTTTTGGGTTCCCTACAGTACTTTTTGCCCAGGCCATGATCTATGATCTTCTGAAGAAGATCATATTTATTAACATTTTAGATTAAACTAATTATACCTTGGATTTTTTTTCTGGTTTTGAATGTTATCAACACTATTGTATGCACCTATAGTTACACAAATTGAGAATAAACTAAACATCTCTTTAATGAAACTGAGACTGTTTACATGGCTTATTCTCATTCCTTCCATTTCTTCAGGATGAAAATCATACACACTTCACATGGACATTACATGCTTGGCTGCTGCTATTTTGTGATTTTCACATCATGGTTATTTGAATGACATTAATGGTGATAACCCTTTTCTCCCCAACTTTTCTTTCCATTACCAACATCACCACCACCAGCAGCAGCAACATCATAACATCCATCACTATCACTTGTCCTAGTTGACAAATGAACTATGGGTGATAGGATGAAAGAAAGCCTTGGTAAATCATGGGGATTAATTTTAGAATCCTAAACCATGTCACATGTCTTCATGTCCATAAGTATTTCACCATAACATAGAGTATTGTAAAGTGCATGTTCTTCTTTTCTGTTGCAACATTGCAACAACAAAAAAAAAAAGATGTTACTTTTTCCTGTCTGCATGAACTGGTTCTTTCTGTATTTGCCAGATCACACTGTCCATTCAGCAATTAAGAAATTACCTCCTGTGTAACAAATACATTATTTGTGTCTTTACTCTTAGGCTTATTAGACTGAGTTAAGAGGATTAACTTACTGCTAGAATTCTATTATTCTCTACATTAGGTCAGGAAAGAAAAGATTAGTGTTGCACTGAAAAATTACAAAGAACTAGTAACATTTGATACTTTTCTGTGTTTTAATTAAGGTGTTTTAAAGTTTCAGGAATAAATATATTAATAACATATCTTTGCTCTTACTAAATTCTTCCTTGCCTCTTTATCCAATTGTTTAATTTATCTACTATATAGGCCTTCCAATGATCAGCTATCCTTTCCCAGATTTTCTTCAAACAGGTACCAAATTATTCTTTTTTTTTATTTTATTTAATTTTATATAACAAAGTCCAATTAAATGAAAACAAACATTTATAGACAATATTTGGGAATTTGGGTGTCATTCTTTCCAAACTACTTCCTGCTGGTAAGGGGCACTGTCATGGGGGATTCGAAGAAGATTCAGAAATCCTGGCTATAGTCTGTAAGGCTGCTTTGTCCAGCTGTTTTGAATATAGGATTAGCTTGTACTCTGTTTCAGGCGGTCTGGCGTGATCAAACCACATTAGTCTGGAAGGAATCCACATCTTTTCATTTTCTGTGGAAACAAAAATAGAAATCCTTTTCCCCAGTAACTTGTCCTTCAACTTAAATTTTGGAGTCAAAGCATTTTTTTTAATTTAATTTATTATTTTACATGTGGATCCCAGTTCCCTCTCCCTCCCTCCTTCCCTCCCTTTTACCCTCTCTGCCCTCTCACATGTACTCTAAACACCCTCCCCTCCCATTCGAAAGGAAAACATGTGCGACCAGGAAGATTGATCCTGGTTAGGAATAGAAGATAGGAAAGAGAGAGAGAGAGACAGAGACACAGAGAGAGAACATAAAAGAGGGAGCCAATATTGGTATGAAGATAAAATTGAATACAAGGAAAGGTTGAGAGAACTACAAGACTGCTCCCAACTAACAATCTCAGCTTCCGTGGAAAGGCTATCATAAATGCCCTTCACAGAGAGTGAGATCAACAACTAACTTCTCCATGGAGCCCTCAACTAATGCCTGTTGAAAATAGGAGCAAACACCCATACATAAACACTGAGTCGAACTAGAACCCAGATGCAGATGGAGAGGACAAGACCATGTGGCAGAAACACATAGAGAGGGCTTACCTGAACAAGGAGGAGCTAATGGCCACTAGACTGATAGCTGGGAAGCCAGCATGGGACTGACTCAGGCCCCCCGGAATATGGGTCTCAGCCAGAAGGACTGAGCAGTCTAAGAGACCTCAGACAGTGGAGCCAGGATGTATCCCTGGTGCACAAAAGGACTTAGGAACATATCCCCCATGGAGGGATAACTGCCTTAATCTAGAGACAGGAGAGAAGCCCTAGTCCCCTTCACAGGACCTGTCAGATCTACATGACCCCAACTGGATGGCATTCCCAAATTATTCTTTCTTAAATGCATATTTGCTGATGTTTTTATCCTCTTAATAGAAATGTCACAAGTATTTCATTATTTCATTCACAAGTGTCATCCCTACAATATATATATATATATATATATATTATATCCTAGCTCAATACAACTCATTTTTTCTGAATTCTGTTAATAATATATATTCAGGGTGTAAATAGCATACTCTATCTTCACTGCTTATATTCTATGCTTAAAATCCTTAGAAAAGTTCTGTGTGTCCAGGAGCTCACATACTAATTCTATAAGTAATACTCTCTGAACAACACAAAATATTTTATTCTCTCTTTCCACTTTGCCTGTCAGTCATTTCTTTATTGCAAAAATTGCTTGTGCATAACTCACATCTATTTGTCAACTTTTTAAATGGTTTGTGAAGACAGGAAGGATTCATTCACCAGAATTACTTCTCCGGTGTATTTTGTTATCTCTAGGCAATGGTTGTGTACATCTTTAATCCCAACACTAGGGAGGCAGAGGCAGGTGTATCTCTGTGAGTTTGAGGCCACTCAGTTCTACAAATTGAGTTCCTGGACAGCTGAGCCTACATAGAGAAACCCCTGTCTTAAAAACACCAAAACCAAAACAAACAAACAAACAAACAAAGAAAAAGAGTAGCTGGGCAGTGGTGCCATATGCCTTTAATCCCAGCATTTGGGGACAGTGGCAGGTGGATCTCTATGAAATCAAGGCCAGACAGAGAAACCTAGTATCAAAAAAAAAAAAAAAAAAAAAAAAAAAAAGCAACAGCAGCTTATTAGTTGCAATGAACTAATGGACTCAACGTTAATTCAAATGCTGTATTTATTTCTGTCATCATCTCATTCATGTACTAAGAAATGGTTTGAGTTTTTATACTTTTAAGTGGAAAAGTGGAATCAGCATTTATATCTATTTCATCATTATGATTATTGTCTTTCAAGGGACTTATATTGGTACCAACTTTTTCTAATGTAAAGGTTTACATCTACTTTTACTAGTTAAAAATCTAGCTTTACTTGAGAAAACTTTTAATTTCAGAAGTATTTTGCCTGCATAAGTGTAGTGATGTTTTATTTATGATTCATTAAAGCTTGCTTGAAGATTCAGAAAGCAAAATCAGCCACAAGCCATAGAAGCCAGGCACACACCTTTAATCTCAACAGCCAGAAGCTTGGAGGTGGTGGTACATACCTTTAATCCTCTGAGTTCAAGGCCACCCAGGGATAGAAGGGGTGGAATCAAACTAAAAGAGTAACATCATATGCCTTTAATCCCAACACTAGAGAAACATAAAATATAGAAGCAAGATCTTCAATATACAGTGGAAGACATTCATTCATCAGCTGCACTGAAGATGAGACATTGATAGGGAGGCTCAGTATCAACGAGGATAGGAAGACATTCAGTCTCAGGATTTTCCAGCCATGCTGAAGAGAGGCAACAGAATCAGCCATTTCAGTAGTGAGAGCTAGTAGACTACTACTTTTCTTTTTTGACCTTCAGCTTGAAGTTTGAACCCCAATATCAGTCTCTTGGTTTATTTATTTTTTGCATTACAATACGTAATAGAGAAATAATTAAAGTTTACAAGAATGACTTCTATATGTACCTTTAACTCTTGCCACAAACTGCTTAGACTTTCTATTTGTGGCATTACAGAAAATATTCTTTGGTATGAAAGAATAAATGTAAGGGGCATCATTGCACTAATTTTATTTTCAAATGTTCTAGAATATAGATCTGCTATTAAATAAACCGATTCTCAGAAATATATGTTTTCCTCAAGATGTAACAGGCATACAATAGGCACTTAATAAATAATAGATAAAAAGATACTATTTTAGTGCTCATACTTAGGTCGATGTCTGGTAAAGCACAGGTGTTCCAATGACTCATCTGGGGATGAAATGAATGAATTAAATGAGGAAACTAAATCAAATCAGTGGCTGTGAACTCTAATGGCTAATGAGATGTACCTGGAGAACAATTTCGAAAATGGCAAAATTGTAAATTATTTCTATTGAATCTAAAAATAAAATACTTAACTAAAAGCAACGGTAAAAGGTCAAAATTTTTTGATTGGTTTCTTCAAATATGGTTGTTACCATCAACAACATCCATGACATGCTTTCAATATGTAACCTATCAGTGTTATTACAATGTTCCTTGATTTACCTCTGAGATGACTCATCTAATCTCCATCTCACTGCTCTGTTTTCTATCAAGGGATTGTTTTTCCTCCCATACCCAACTGTCACTGCCTTCTGATACTTCCCACTTCAGTGAGCATTGTTCTCTCTCTCTCTCTCTCCCTTCCCCCAGCCACCTCATTTCTGTGTCCAGGTTTTTTTTTTTTTTTTTTTTTTTTTTTTCACTTTGATTCAGTCTTCCATTGTTCAACTGAATTTCTAATTCTAGTTAACTTCGCTGTAACAATGAATTCCAAGGAACCTACAGATCTCCTACTTGACATTAGTTTCTTAACCGATATCACCAACTGTTTTCAGGATATGTTCACTTGAAAGATTCGGTGTCATTATAAAATTCAGTTTTCTAAGTTTGGGTCCCAATCTCCATGCTTACAAATTTACATATAGCGACATAAAATTTTCCTTTGGAGCTCTAAAAATACAAAGTTATCAACATTTTGCCTGTCCTCAAGTTCATAAGCAACTATGTAATCTACTTTATTTGAGAAGCAAACAGGAAAACACCCCCCTCCAACACATGCGCATGCCTGGTGTTTAAACCGATACTAAGAAAATATAGATGTGGAACCACACATCATTTATTATTGTAGTCAGAATACGTAGACTCTATACACAGGAAATTTTAAGTATGTTATATGTTGTTATACCTTATATTGTACTTACTGTGAAGCACAAGAGGCATCCTGAGTATATTCTTTGTATATTATCATTTCACCAACAACAGCTTTCCCCCAATTAATAGTGACCATAGGCTTACTCTTCACCTTTTTGAGTTGAACTCCTAGATTCCACCTACAACTGAGGTTAGTTTGTATTTGTCTTTTGAGTGTGAGAAATGGTCAGGCTCGCATAATAATAGCCCTGGATAGTCAGAGCAGTAAAGGCAAGACAGTTTAATTTACAATTTGCAAGGTCAGGCTTCAGCAAAGAATGGCAGGTGTGCTTCCCTCCCTATCCCTATTAAACCCTCCTTGAATAATTATTTCCCCATTCTATTTTTTTCAAGAGAATTAAATTGTTTATTGATTACTTGTGACAATGGGTGATACACAAGATTCATTCTCATCTGTTATTTTATCTGATACAATTATAATATTACAAAGGGTATAGAAACACTCATTTTTATAATCAAATTGTGACTTTGCCTGGTTGCATTGATCCTTTCAATGAAGAAACTCATTCAAATCACAATAGTAATTGGCAGTTCAGCCTTGCCAAGTTTCTGAAGACAATGGGTTCTCCACCCAAGTCACCATAAATAAAATCTAAATAGAACCTGGCACACCCTGAAGGAATTCTAACTGCACACTATTGGGGAAGTTAACCAAGATTGTCAGAGTACACTAACTTTACAGAACATATTTTTAAAGAAGATATGTTTATTTAGCATCATGGTCAGATTGTTACATTTAGTAAGCAACAGCATAGGTAATTAAAAAAAAGATATAGAATAAAATCCTTTGTTGGAATGCTTTACTCCACAGACCAAAATTGAAATAGTATGTTATACAATGAGTCACATATATAGTCCTGAAAATTTTTTGCTCATACCCATGAGTATTGTCTATAACATACCTTCTTTATATTTTCTAAGCCTTGCCACTGCTGTCCTCAGCGGAGTTCACCAACCTGTTGCAATCTGTAGCTTCTAGTCTTCTCTGGCTCTGCTTTCCTGCTAAGCTTTGGTTCTTGGCAGCTATTAGAATCTTTGCCACTGCCAAAGCTGCTGCTTCTGGAACTGCCATAGTGACTTGGTTTGTCCTGGTGTCCAAAATAATCTTGTAGACAAGGTCCCACAGTGTTTTCTTTAATACCACCAGCAAAGATCTTTTTCACAATTAAGTGGGTACCTGGTCTCTGAGCATCTTCTCTATAGTTACATTCTTTCGTTCCCATATAGAATAACCAATGACAATAATTGATAGCTACCATGAGAGGGAAAACAAGTTTTTATTAAGGTAAAGATCTGATCAGTTGATCATAAACCACTAAGGCCTTACAGTCAAAAGTATTTGTGTACCATGAGCTACACTTGATGTTTACGTGCTTAAAAAAAAAAAAAAAAAAAAAAAAAAAGATGCCACCAAATTATAGGGAAGAGCTGATGGATCTTGGATGAGGGGTGGAAGAAAGGGAGTATGAACAGATACATTGAACAAAATTCTCTAAGACCTAATGAAAATATTAAAGCAAGCAAATAAAAATTATTGAATATCATGTTAAAATGCAAACATCTGAGTACAATGAAAATGACTGGCAATGAGAGGAAGATATATGAATAACTATTTTTAATAAAATGCCATGAATGCAAATCTTAGTTAAAGAGACACTACTTTCACTTTATAATCAGATACTTTTATTACTTACATATAAGTAGCAGGCATGCATATACTAATTTGAAGAATGGAAAACCACATCAATCATTATCTATCATGAATCTCTTATATTTATACCAGCAGATATTTACACGGGAAGCATTGACTTCGTTTTCCTGTGTGTTTTTATTTTCTCCATTCTTTCACTTTCCTTTCAGGGCTTTTGCCTTTGTCATTATTGTTTTATAGTTACATCCTTTTGTTCCCATATAGAATAACCAATGACCACAAAACATATATGTGATGGAAGAAAAAGCCCATAAACAAATATACATGCATTTGTAAACATCAATTTAGGAGCATGTATATATGTACTTTTGCATACATATAATTTTGCTTAAATTATTGATTATATTGTAAAATAGTGTTTTTAAATTTCGCACATATATTTAAAATTGTAAAGGAAATTAAATATTGTGTATAATAAAATGCTATGTTAGAAAGTGGTATTTTTCTGCTCTCACACTTACCAGAAAGCTGATAAAGCCAAACTATGTTAGTTATAAATATTTATAAAGCAAAATCACATCATGATTTTCAAACCACATGCCACTTTTCTACTACTCAGTAACAGTGATTAATAGAATCTAAGTGGAAGCTGTCATTTTACTGATTCTTCAATTAAATTATTTATGATTAGAAGTGAACAGAGATCAAGATGTGTTCTTAAAGGTAATTCCTCTCATAGGATGCTCATGTCTATGACTTTGAATATGTTTAATACACCTCAACTATGCCTAATGCTTTCTTCACCATTTTTCTTCAGATAATGAAATTATTTAGAAAGCAACTCTTCTTCCAAAGAACTGGAAATAAGAGCAGGCACTGCCACCCACTGCAAAGGCTCCAGTCAGTCAATAACAAAGGCACATGGAGGACTCCTATTTGTAAATCAACAGCAAAGTTCTTATACTTAGAAATCAGCTGGGAATTTAGGAGGAAAGAGGCCCATCAAATTAGCCCGCAAGATTGACAGCAAGAGAAAGGTCCTGCTTTCCTTGCTCTTTTCCAACCCTTTCAGAAGTGCCCTTGCCTTTGAGATTCAGGAAATGGAATCAAAGCCCTAGGCTGCTTCTGAAATTGATGGAGTAAGCCCCCCTTTCTTCCCCCATTATTCTACCATTTTGAACTTTCCTTAGAGGCCTACTCTGAGATATGTCCTGATTTGGTGGAACTAAACTATGATTAAAAAGTCGTAGTCATCTTAACTCTCCTGCTAGCATGAAAATTAATTAGCAGTGCCTTGATAGAGCAAAAACAGAGACCTTATTTTAGCTGTATTTGGGAAAATTGCATCCATTTACCATGATTGACCTCTGGTTGTGGTTTCAATTAACAACTGCCAGCTCTTCCTTGTTCATCATTCCTCAATTTTCTTCACTTACTCATTGGCTAATAATGCATCCTTGATATAAAAATACCCATTTGTCAAGGATTTTTTTTAAACTGCATGTTGACTCTGTAATAAAGCATGGTTTGACAGTGTAGTATTTATATTCTAATTTCCAAAAGAGTTTAGCTGCTCTAGGGTTTGAAACTGCCAAAATTTTGAGGACTCTATTTTGACTCCAAATACTTGACTTATCACTCTTAAACTGTTGACAATTTCAGAATAGAAGAACTGTCAAGGATATACTAACACTTCTCTATGAATATTTTTTCCAGAAGTCACACAGAATAATATATAGTATTAGAAATTAGATTTCATCAGAGGAAAAAAATGATTATTTCTTAATAAAATATTTAATTATTTCTGATGTTGCAGCTAGAATTATATATTTTTAATTTATTAAATGGAATATTTTATAGTTTTATGATATTCTTCATCTATAATTTAGCAGTGGTAGGATTTACTAAGAATAACATAAGTCAAACAACCACAAACTGGTGGGCACATGAAATAAAGTAATAGAGATTTGTGTCTCTTTACCTTATTGTATTTGGAGAGGTATTTCAATTTAATCCCTGGCCATTCCTTTTTTTCATTTCTCAGTTCTAGAGCAAATTTATATTATGGTCATCACCAAGTCAAGAATGAGATGTGCATATTGGTTTTCTTTCATTAATATGATGAAGTTTGATTAATGTGATGAAGTTTGATCAAGTTAAAACAATCAGTTTTACAAAACATAAAATTTTAAGGAGACAACTATACAATCCTGCAAGCATTGACTTTCTATTTCTATTTCCCAGGCAGTGTCCTCACCCACCCATAATCCCTCCACTTCTTCTTAGTTCCTTCACCCTGGCCACAATCCATTATTTACTTAATAATCTATCTATCTATCTATCTATCTATCTATCTATCTATCTATCTATCTATCTACCTACCTATCTATCTATCAATCATTTTGGATTGCTATTGATATTACAATGTAATATAGGATTAGGTTTGATTATAAGGCCAGGCTAATGAATTAATACTTAATATTACAGCATCTTCCTCTTGTAAATGGATGAGTGTGCTGCTGCTCACTCTTTCTTAATTAGCACCTGTGTTTCCAATGAGCTGCTAACTCTCTGATACATGGCCTTGAATTCATGTAGCATATGGATTCAGTGTAGGTAGATGTTTTCACATCTACCCCCACTGACCCTCCTATCCCATCCCCCATCCACTGTCCAGGGAAGGTGAGGCCATCTATGAGGGATCATCAAAATCTGTCAAGTCATTTGGGCTAAGAATATCTGATAATGATACACTTAAAATCAAGCCGAGAGTTAACTTATTTGATGTGTTATTTATTTGTATGAACTTCTGGGTTTTTTTTTGGGGGGAGGGTATATAATTTATCCTTTCCCCTCCCATTTATCCTCCCTATGCTTTCACAAATTCATGGCTCCTTTTTTCATCAATTTTCACACACACACACACACACACACACACACACACACGATGCTCATTCTAAATAATGTTACTTATGTGTATGTTTTCAGAGCTGACAATTGACTATGGGACAAACAGTTGGTGAGCTCTTCTCTGGAGACTATTTCTCCTGATCTGGGCATTTCCTAGTTGCCTATAATTCTCTGTGTAGGGTAGAAGTCTCTTGGGCTTTCTCCAGTTCACATTGGCATGTGTACTTCTGTCCTTTCTTCAGCTCAGGTTTAGCCAGTTAAGTGCCTCTTGGGTCCTAGATCCCAGAACAGAGTTAATGATGAAATGAAGAAATGATAAACACACCCACACTGAAGCTGGTACCAGGTGCAGCACAGGGGAAGGGGTTAGTTAGTCTCCATAGGAGGCCTTTGTATGCAGGCAATCTAAGGCTCTAAATATCTGGGAAGAGGAAGCTGCAGTGCAGACATACACACCCAACATTTGTACTCCAGAGGACAGTTTTACCATCCCTCTAGTGTTTGCCCCTTATGGGCGATGGCTTTGCCAATTTACCTCAAGCCAGTTTGTTTTAGGGTCCTCAAAACACTAGTTTCATGTCAAAATATATACAGGAAATCACTCACTCAGGGCTCCCTTTGCTCCCTTTAGCTAAGAGAATCCAAAAACATTACAGGCTGTTGCTATTATCCTGCGATGACTACAGAAATAGCAGGCAAGTCCCTATTGCTGTAGATACCACTTGCAGGGTCTTAGCCCAACCACAGAAGGCTGAGCTTGTCAAAGGGCTCGTAAGTGCTTTGCTCACTCATTCCCCAGCCTCCCATGATCCTGGAGACAATCAGATGCATTGGGTAGTCTTGCCAAGCCAGAACTTATGTATTGCCCGATAGCAAGCATCTTTTAAAGCAAAACAAACAAACAAAAACAAAAAAAAAAAAAACAAAAACAAAAACAAAACAGGGCAGGAAAACAGCCAGCCAATGGTTAACCTCTCAACCTCTCATGCGACTAGTTGCCTTATGCTTTACCTAGGAAACACAAGCTGTTTGTGCAGTGACCTCATCTGGTTTAATCTTGGCAACTAATCACCCATTTTTTAAAAACATCTCAGAACTTATTCTCCTGACTTTCTCTGGGTGATATCTTTGGCTAGCTCATGTGCCCTTCACCACATACTTCAGAAAAAGGTCCCAGAGGCCCCTAAGCAAGATTTTATGTGAATGCCCAGGACACTATCTTTCATGGTACAAAAATATTCCATGCATGTTTCCCAAGGAGGGAAGCAACCAACAGTTATACCGAGTTATGACACTCATGATCCACTACAATGACGCAATAATCGTACTGCAAATAAGGAAAAATTTAGCCTAACTCTCCCTAGACTCTGCCCCCTACCAGTGAGTAGGCAAAAGGTCACATTCTTGGTTTACAACAGCACCTGTGAGTGAATGAACACAGGAAATGAGCCTTGTCACATCACCCAGAAGCCCTAGCGAAAGCAGACTTCCTGGGCTAAGCGCTGGCTTGGATAGTGCAAATTGATTGGTCCACACTGGATGTTATGAGATGATTGGGGGCTTTGCTGTAACCCTATAAAAGAACTGGGATCGACATGTAAAATATTAAATTAAATTAAATTAAAATGCTTTGACTCCAAAATTTAAGTTGAAGGACAAGTTACTGGGGAAAAGGATTTCTATTTTTGTTTCCACAGAAAATGAAAAGATGTGGATTCCTTCCAGACTAATGTGGTTTGATCAAGCCAGACCGCCTGAAACAGAGGAACAGGTGATCCTACATTCAAAACAGCTGGACAAAGCAGCCTTACAGACTACAGCCAGGATTTCTGAATCTTCTTCGAATCCCCCATGACAGCGCCCCTTACCAGCAGGTAGTAGTTTGGAAAGAACGATGCCCAAATTCCCAAATATTGTCTATAAATGTTTGTTTTCATTTAAATGGACTTTGTTATATAAAATAAATTAAAAAAAAAAAAAGCTGTCTGAACCCTGTACCCAGGGTTCCCAGTCCCCGACTTCCACGTGGAGTATGGCTGCGGACCCCAGTGCACTGGAATATAAAAGGCCTCATGCTTTTGCATCAAGACAGCTTCTAGTGAGTGATGGGGGGGGGGGTGCGCCTTTCCTGAGTCAGGGCGTGAGGGTCCACACCCTCTGCGGGTCTTTCAGTACAACAGGGGCAAGCACACATTAGCAGTCAGTTTTCTAATGAGATTTAAGACTAGCTCAATAAGGAAGAAACCAGGTCTGGAACTGTACCTAGCCAAATACCTGAGGCAGGTGAGAGAGCTGAACCTGAGGTCATAAGAGCAGGAAAGTTGCCCCTGCCCCCCCCCACACCTGGGA
Source organism: Phodopus roborovskii (assembly GCF_943737965.1). Lineage (NCBI taxonomy): Eukaryota > Metazoa > Chordata > Mammalia > Rodentia > Cricetidae > Phodopus > Phodopus roborovskii. The sequence goes on along the minus strand of NW_026126470.1, from coordinate 11,085,694 downwards.
CACTTGGAAGAGCTCCCCTGCATCTCCCCTGGGCAGCACAATAGAGCCAAACCTGTTGGCACAGGTGTGGGCAGCCAGCCCCGACGTTGTGAGCATGGGAGAAGCGTCCCAACTATCCATCCATCAAGGGGCAGTGTAGGCAGCGGAGACATTCAGTCCCTCTCATCCCTTGTTCCCTTACTGCCTGTGGCAGACAAAGGAGCTAAGGAGCTGACCCATGCCTTGTCATCTGCAGCACTCAGGAAAGCTGGCCTGGGCGGCATAGCAGAGCTGCCCCTGTTGATAGAGATAGCCTTGAGTGTAAGAGAGTGAGATAGCTCTCCACACCACTTTTGTCTGCCATGTGGTGGTGAGGGCAGCAAAAGATGCCCTTCCCCACATTGCCCCTACCTGTGGTGCAGAAGGGAGCGGACTCTCCCCCTTACCAGCTGCAGCACTAGGACAAGTAGACTCTGAACCTCACCTAGGCAACACAGTGGAGCTGACCCTGTTGGCAGATGTGTGGGCGAGCCAGCCCCAAACTGTCCCCATTACTCATCTATCTGTCATGTGGCAGTATGGGTCGGGGAGATATACCCACCCCTTAGCCATCCACTCCTGAGGCAGGTGGAAAAACTGGCCATGAGGTCATAAGGGCTAGACAGCTGCTCTCCTTCAACTGCAGGACCGGGAGAATGGCCCCTACACCTCATCTGGGCAATACAGTAGAGCTTGTCCTGAAGGTGTATGTGTGGGCAAACTGACCTTGAAGTTCTGAGGATCGGAAAGCCTAAGAACTGCCCCCACCCCTTGCTCATTGCTGCAAGGTGTGAAGTAGGCAGGGCAATGCTGGAGAGCTCACACTGGTGATGAAGACAAGGCTGAAGGGCTGAGCAACCCTGTAACTACCCAGGGTCATTTGTTAGCCCATCCCAATATCCACTCCATCTGTGATCTGCTGAAGCACTGGTGTTGGCGGTGGTTCAGGACTGAGGACCCAGGGCTGCATGACACAGGACAGCAATGCAATGCAATGACCAGGAAGAGTTCCAGGGAGGACCCAGCATTGATCATGCAGCAAAGAACAGGGACTTCCAACCAGACCGATGCTTATCTGAGATGAACGCTAGCATGTAAAAATGCACCGATAAATGGTCTTTCTGCATGACTCACTGTGCCACGCTACAGCTTCCATGAAGAGATTTCCCCTTCTTCCTTTTTTTCTTCTCTAATTTTATTTTGTTTTATTTGGGTGAAGGGGGAGACAGGTGGGATCAGGAGGCACGATGTGCAAGACGCAAATAATAAATAAAAAGAAAGTTAAAAGTATTTATTTTAATCTTATTTGTGTGTGTATGAGAGAGAGAGAGAGAGAGAGAGAGAGAGATTGAGAGAGAGGTGACAAAGAGACAGAGACAAAGAAAGACAGAGCTTGTGGAGATCAGAGGTTGTAGGATTCAGCTGGAGCTGTTACAGGCAGTGTGAACCCTCCCAAGTGAGTTCTGAGAATTCAATTCCAGTACTTGAAAGATCAGCATGTCTTGTAAATGCTTAACCATCTACTCATGATGCCCCCCCTTTTTCTGAATGCATGGCCATGCCATTCATATAGCTTTATTTGTGAGCTGCTTTATTCTACCACTCCGTTTCTGTCAAAATGGGAGTAATTCCTTTCTCTTTTTCTATTGTTTCACGTTTCCTATCAAGTTTTTATGTTTTACTTTATTTTTATTTGTTCAAGACAGCATCTTACTAGGTAGCTCTGGCTCTCCTTGAACTCACTATGTAGAGTAGGCTGGCTTCAAACTCTCAGAAATCTGCCTACCTCTGCTTCATGAGTGCCTGGATTAAAGGTGTGGGTCACTACATCTGGGTTTCCTATCTAGTTTTTAATGGGAAGTTTTCTTCCCTCTGAATCCCTGCTCCTTAATTTGTTCAATTATGTTATTACAAATGTCTCCTACCTGTCTCACCTGGTTTTCTCTTGGAGTAAAGACATTTTGAAAATCTGAAAGTTTTAAATAGTTTAAAATAGTTCATTTTTTCTCATGTTAAATAGAAAACATTTTTTCAATTTTTAAAACAATTAATTTGAAGGCACTAATTTACATTTTCTTAATGATTAAACCTTTCATTTTGATATTTAGGCCTTTACTCTGACGTTTCTTTAGGTATAGGATAAGGTAAGATAACTTCTTAGAATGTTATCTATATAGATGATCATTTTCATTAACAGTCTTTTCCTTTCGAACTGACCTTGAAATCAGCCATCATCATACATCATGTCTCTTTACTTTATAGTCTGACTTTTCCTCACTGTAACGAAAAGCTGATATAAGGAGGAAGGCCTTACTTAGAAACCCAGTTTCAGAGTTTGAGTCCATCTTAGAAGAAAGTGCGTGGTGGAGTAGAACAGCTCATATAGGAGCAGCCAGGAAACATGAGAGAAAGATGCTCATGGTGTACTTCTTCCTGTATTGCTTTTAGTTCATCAAAACACCCAGCCTATCAGATGTTGTTGTCCATATTTCAAGGCAGGTTTTCCTCCTCTTAATCGTCTCTGGGAACATTATAAACACACCCCCAGTGGAAGGTGTATTATTAATTTCCTTTGTACTTCTCATTCCAGCCAAGTTGACAATCAGTACTGACCATCACATGTTGAATGTGAATCTGTCTCTCATCTCTTCATCACACCGTCAGTGAGTTTGCAAAACACCCTTCCAATGTTCAATCTGTTAATTGGATAACAAATGGCTCTGGTTCATGAGAAGACCTAATATCTGAGAAAGTATATTCCTATTCTTTGTTGGTTTCTATAAAATACATTAGCTACTTTGAAGTTTAATCTTTCATATAAGTTTAAAATTAACCTTGCCACACATAAAAAAACTTGATGGTATCAAATGATGACAAAATAATGCCTACTCTGTACTCTGTAGGCCCATTGAGTCACAGAGCAAAGATGAAAAAAATGTAACTGTGGCTCCTTTAGCTATTTTATAGGAGGCTATGCATATGCACACATAATTTATTTGGGAAATATCCTTAAATAGTACATAAATTAAATTTGAAAACTATGTTTGTTTAGGGCAATGCTGGAAAAGATTAGGATTTCAAGCTTGTAGCTTTTCTCTGTCATCTTTCACGCATATTAAAGACTCAAAAGTGTTGTTAGTTCAGCTCCACTTTCACTGTTGCAATGTTCTAGTTCATTGAAAAATTACATATCTTTGTATTTTGTAGAAATCCAAAGGGATTATGCTTTCTTTTTATAAAAGCTGTGATTTATTTACTGTTAATGGGTAATAAATGATAGTTTAAAAAATATTAAAATTTGGGCTATATACATACACACACACACACACACACACACACAGACACACACACAATCACAGTTGGTATCTATCACTCCACTTTCTAGATAAGGGTGAATCAGTTAAGCATTGTGTACAGGTAGGGTGAATTCACATAAGGTGTGTCTCTTCTTATCTTATGTGTCCACCAATTGTGAGATAGCAGGAAGCACATAAATACAGAGGATTAATGGAAGTTTTTTAAAGAATGTGACTTATTCTTAGTGCATCACTAAGATTGTTTTCTCCAAGCATGCCTGTTGTTTCATTGTATTCATGTTATTATTTTTCTCTTCAGTTCAGGTCTACTTGAGGATATAGAACGTGAGGAAATTTAGTATGCTGGTAGGGTTCAATCCATTCTGCTAAATCTTTTTAATCTAAGAAGCTAGAAAGTGGAAAGGTTATAAAACAAGGAAACAAACTCAAATGCTGATTTTGTTTGTTTTGGTTTAATTCTGATATATTACAGTATAAATATGCATGACAGCTAAAATAATAACTGGAACCACCATATTTGTGTCTTAACTTCACTGACATGACAATCTTAATTTCCAGTGAATGAAAATATACAAAAAAATTTGGAACTTATAGAGTTCAACTTTGAAGCTTCATTTTGACCCATTACTTGCCAGTGTCAGCTTTGCTTGGCTTTAATCTTTTACCATGGAGTTAAAATCGGTTAGAATAAAGTCAATTCTAAGATTTGAGCTTTCAGTATTGAAAAGTCAGTAAACAGGAAAGAAAACCACAAAATTCATAATGACGAGATTAAAACCATTCTTGCAAACGAGGTCTTACACATGAGGTCAGATCACAGGCAACTAGGAAAATGAGAAAGTAAGTCAACAGCAAAGAAGACATCCTGCAGGGCAAATTTTATCTCAAATATAAGTGAAATCAACGTCATACACAAATTATTACTGCTGTCACAGACATTCTACCCTAAGACAGAATCAAGAGATATTGTTACCTGTAGAACTACGGAGTAGTTTCTTGAAGCTGTTTCTCTTAAATTTTCTTATTCTTTCAAATGTTTGATAAAAGTACATACTAATACGATATATGTGAGTTCTGTTTAGCTCAGTGTTCTGTTGAGTAAGAACTGGCTAAACAAGAATGTGGATAGATATGTTTTTTTTAATATACATAGAATGATATTAAAATGTTTTAAGCTATTTCCCTAGTAAATTTAAGTTGGTTCTGACCTTATTTTTTTTTAAATTTCAGTTTTAGAGAACTTGATAATGATTAGATAGAGTGAAACCAGAGCTTTGCAAAAACTAACCAGAGACCATCAGAGCCTCTTTACAGTAAGCAACCTCAAAATTTTATTTCTATGGTGAGTAAAAAATGCTAACTTAAAGTTTTAACTTATCTCTTTAAAATGTCTCATATGAATAGAATTTTACAGCTGTTTTTCTAGAAGAATGATAGAAAATCCTTTAAAACACTAGTAGTAAAGCCAGGAAGTTTCATTCAATAATTTCAAAATGTGTCCTTGTAGATAAAATTTCTAAAGAGAATTTTAACTTAATTATGGGTATAGCAATTATATCCATGCATTTTTTTTTGAAATTGGAACATTTTGTTTATGTAGTTTTCTGGAAAGTTTTGCTGTCTATAAAGAGATATGTTTTATAGCAGGATACCCTCCTCCCCCCACCTACGACTATATATTCAGAAAACTTTAGCAATTTGCTCGAACTATATTACAGTCAACTGAAAAGTCCTAAGTAGGTGAGCATTCCTCGCTGACCACCCAGCCCTGGTGGAAATGCATGGTTACTGTTGTTCTTTCTGAGACAAGTGAGCCCTAGAGAGACATAACTTTCTTGCTTTGTTGACCTCAATAGCTTTTCTTTCAGCATTATTGGTGTCAAAATGGTTTTTGAGGATGATCAGTCAAAATAAATGCCTTTTTGTCTGCATTTTAATCTTCGTAGATCATTTCTGCGGGAGCCAGTGTGCAGGGCAGATGCTTCTGAACACGAAACTCATCTTTTCTTCCTCCTGTGGCCACCTGCTTCCTGCCTCAGCGTTTGCATCCACCTCAGGCCAGCTGCTTCCTCTGCTGCTGGCCCCATGGCTCCCCTCAGTAACACACAAGTGCTGTGTGAGCAGTGACCCGTGCAGTTTCCCTGTCATCGTCCAGCTGCCTTTACCCTGAGCACTGACTTTAACAGATTCCCCTCACATTTATGATGCCAGCCTGACACACTCTTTTCCACTGCCCTCATCCATTTGCCTTGCCTTCTGCTTCTGTTCAATGCTTGGAGATTCTATAGCATGTTCCTATCAATTCCTTACCATTGAATTTCAGAAAGAATTCAGGCTGCCCATCTCCTTGGTCTTTGCCTATACTCATCTCTAAAGGCAAATGCAATTTCCCAGAGGAGGAGGAAATGAATCAAGTTGTTCTTCTAGATAAACTTTACTATGTTGGTCAACAAAGCTTGAAAGTAATTTTGTCTCTTAAAATGTGTATCATACTAAATTTAGATGCAACTTTTATCTATAACCAGACCTAGAAGGCAAGCATAACAAGAGATATAAAACATAATAGCAACAGAGAAATTACCACTGAGAATTAAAATATATGTGGGAACTAAAATTCATCTTCAACTTTATCAGCATTTTCAGCTTCAGGAATAAGAATGATAATTCAAACCTTTTTAAAGTTTTATTATTTATTCTTATGTGCATTAATGTACTATCTGAATGTGTATCTGCACAAATTTGTGTCTAGCATTGGTGGAAGCTAGAAGATGGTTTTGGAGCCCTGAAACTAGAGGTATAGATGTTTCAGAACTGCCTCGGGGGTGCTGAGAATTAAACCTAGATCCTCTGGAAGAGCAACCAGTGCTCTTAACCATTAACAAATCTTTCCTGTATCTAAGTAATATCTTAACTGCCACAGTAATTAAATATAAATTGTAGAATTTCATGTTTTCAAACTATGGGCTTAAAGATTGAAACCAAATCTATTTCATCTTATAAACAACAAATTATTTAATAATCAACAAATCTTTACACTTCTCTCTAATAAAATAATCATATTTTATGTTTAGTTATGATTTAGGGATATGAAAAAATTAAAAAATGTAAAAAAGACATTTTAATGACTGATATTTTAAGTATTTCTAAGTGTGTATTTGTATGTGGTATGTGTATTATGTTTTCATGTTTATAGATGCCTATCTATGTAGGTGTGGAGATACAAGGTCATTGTAAATGTTTCCTTGATTGTACTTTACCTTAAATACTGAGGCTGCATCATTGCTGGATGGAAGTACTTGACTTCAAGTTTCCTATAGAGACTTAGTAACAAAAACAACATGCTACTGACACAAAAGTAGACACAGTGAGCAATGGAATAGAATTGAGGAGCCAAATATAATTCCACAAACTTATAACTCCTTGACTTTTGAAAAAGATCTTGAAAATACACACAAGAGAAAGACAGCATTGTCAAGAAATGGTGCTGAGAAAACTGGATTATCTACATGTGGAGGAATGAAACTTGATCCTAATATCTCACCATGAATAAAAATTGATTCCAAATGCACAAACTTCAGTATTAGTCAAGTTCGGATATTTCCAAAGGAAGAGAGTACATTTCAGAATAAAGCTCAGGTATAGATTTTATGAATTGACTTTTGTGTCTCAGGAAATAAAATTGTACAATGAATACTTTTATTGTGTGAAATTTAAAAGGTTTTTCACTGAAAGGAAACTGTTAAAGAGATTAAGAGAAGAATGAAAATTGAGAAAATCTTTGTTAGTGATAGATTGGTTAGAGGATATATTAAACAAACAAACAAATCCTAACATCACAAAAATAACCAAATAAGTCTTTCTTAATTTTGTCTTTGTGTGGTTTGTTTACCAAGGTAATTGTAGCCTCATAAAAAGAGTTTGCAAATGACCCTTCTGCTTCTATTGTGTGGAACAACTTGAGGAGTATTAGCACTAACTCTTCTTTGAATATCTGGTAGAATTCTTCACCGAAACCATCTGGCCCTGGGCTATTTTTGGTTGGGAGACTTTTGATGACTGCTTCTATTTCATTAGAGGTTATAGGTCATTTTAAATTGCTTATCTGTTTTTGATTTACATTTCCTTTAAGTTTTCTAGTTTTCTGAAGTAGTTTTTTGAAGTGTAACCTGATGATTCCCTAGATTTCTTCAGTGTCTTTTGCTTTGTCCACTTTATCATTTCTGATTTTGTTAATTTGAATGTTTTCTCTCTGACTTTTGATTAGTTTGGGACACGACTCCTCATACCAGGTTGCCTGGCCCAGCCTTAGTATATGGGGAGGTGTTTGGCCTTACTGGAATTTGATATGCCATGTTTTGTTGATAATCATGGGAGACCTGCCTTTAAAAGAATGCACTTGGGATAAATTTGGTCCATGGAGGGTTATCATAGATACATTACTTATGAGATGGAGTGTTTTTTACATCTGAGACATGATACCTATACGATATTCTTGACCACTGCTTGTGCATATATATTTTAAAAAATGTCCCCCTATATTCTTCATATTCCTGCTTTTAACGTATTATTTAATGTTGAGAAGAGTGGATAATGTGGTGACAATGCATTTAGTCATTTTTTTTATATAGATTAGATGACCTTATTATATACTTGGAATCCAAAAATAACTTATACTATGGGCTAGATTCAACACTGTGTTAATTGTGTTTTCAAGGGGAGACAAGCTTTCACTCATTTGATGACAATCAAAATCACTGTAGCTCACCAGCAGAAAGCCGTTATCTAATCCTCTTAATAGTTTCTCTCCTTGCCAAATCTTTTAGGAATAAAATTAGATCAATGAGGAAAGTATCTATTATGTTATACTATTTTTCTCTTCTGCTTTCCTATGGTGTATTGATTCTACACTAATCTCAATCATCAGCAGGAAAGGGTGGTCATCTTTTAAAAATACTCTTTTATGTTTTATGAGCTATGCTAATATTTGTTTTAAAAATAAAGCAGCATGTTTTCAAGTACCCGCTTAACCAGACAGGTCCCTTCACATGTGGCCTATCTATACTAGAAATTTTTCCTTAGGTGACTCTTTGTATGTTTTAAAGAAATGATGAACAGTTATCTCACAAAGGTAAACTGCCCTGTTCTATCATATAGACTCATAGATTTCATATGATCCACCCACATGTTTTATGATTATAGACTGCTAGAGTCAGGAGAGAAGCATCTCTGTCCCCTGAAATGATGCTTTTCCTGGAAACACACATTGTACAAATTCTGCAAGTGAGAACATAAGAGGCGACTGGTAAAGAGGAACAAGCATGTAAGGCTAAACCCAATATCTGACTTCAAGCTACAGAGTTTGATGAATTTGGATAGTACTGAAATGCCTAGAGATAGAGAAAAAAAAAAAAAACAACAGAGAAAAGAACTTAAATTTCATAGTTTGAAGAAGAGGTCTGGAGGTTAAAGACTGTCTTATTAGTGAAATTCGAGATACATAGAAGTTTTGTAATTGAGTTAAAATGAATTAACCTTTCTCCAAAGCAGTTCTGATTTAGGTTTCAATATCTTAAATAAGAGCACATGGTGGAATGATGGTGTCAGGAGAAGGTGACGAAATGTTTGTGAGCACATTTGTGAAGGTTGCCTCCGGTTTCCTTTATTTTACTTTGGAATACTGCACTCCGGTTTATTGCTCTTCCTTTTCCTTCATTATTTCCTTTCTATCTGTCTTTCACCATTTTTTCTACCAAGTAAAACATTGTCTCAGTGTACACTCCTGGATGGAGTTTTCCAGAGAGTGATTCAGGTGCTTTCTGATGCTACAGTGATAAAATTCAGCTTCTAAGACACCAAAGAACATGGGTTTAATTTGGTGTGGAATGACATTTCTGATAATGATTGTAGAGTGGCTAGGAAGGGTGTGCCAAATCCTTCTCCTTGAATTTCAGAGGTGAACTTTACCCATAAGAGACATCTTGTAAAGCAAGGGAGGCCTCAGTAGTTAAACTTTTTACTTTTTGTCCATTTCCTTCTCCCCCACACCCCCGTCTCTCTGGCCCTGCACAGGCACACTCTTTCTCTCTGTGTGTATAACCTCTGTTTCTCTGGGAATCCTCTTCAATGAAATAATGACAAACACCTCCAGATCGAGCAAAGCTATACCCAGGGATAGGCACTGAGTGAAAATTACATTTTGATACAATCTAAGCTGTATTTTTGGATGGGAAACAGGGGGCAGATATTATAGAGCTTCTGAATAGGGCTGTTTAATGTCAAAGCAACCTTTTCAAGGTTGGCAAATTGCAAAAGTTGGTTAAAACTTAGTGCATGTTAACTTTGGATGGATTGATACAGTAAGGTGAATAAATAGTCTCATGACTTAATAAGAAAATGAACAGAATCTTATAGTAGCAGATATTTTATGGTGTAAAAAGACAAGTTCTTTTTCTTGGTACAATATAATTTAGCATATGAAAAATAAAGCTTGTCTGGTACCAGAGTTGGCAAAGGTTAAGTAATTGTTGATTTTAAAATTTTATTCAACCCCTAACCCTTAAATGAAGAGTTAAAAAGTTAGAGCAAACATTCTCAACTATAACTCATTAAAATGAATGAAAACTCAAACTTAAGACTCCCAATTTTCATATAAAATAGTAGATTAGCTTTTATTGCACTACTTATTTAAATGTAATGATTCTGATGAGATTTCCTACTGGCACTGTATTTTAATTAAGGTCTAAATATTTCATATATGAATTTTATATATTATTTTGAGAAAAATAAACTAGAATCATTTACAAGTTTATATACAAATTATTTGAAATAGCATCAGTTAAGATTATTATTTGCAGAAGTGTTCTTGGTAACTCATGATAAAACGAGAGGAAGTAGAACTTCTTACAGACAATGCCCTTAACGTTATTGTAATGAGGGCAGAATGTAAGCAAAAATCTATTAGTAAAAATTACTGACCTGTTAATTGAAGTCATACTTCTAAAAAACACCATTATCTGTAAATGGATTGAATACCAAGCCATGTAAATACCAACAGAAAAGAAAAAGTGTCCCTAAATGCCTTTTCTACAATGAGATGAATAAATGAATGATTAAGCAGATGTGTAGCCCTTATAATCATTATGATGAACACTTTTCAAATTATGACAAATTGCATGTGAGATAATTCAAGTGTACAAAAACCAGTAAATAATCACATTTGCAGTCTGCATAATCTTGTGGCAGATGTTACCACTGCCTTCCAAACATCATTTTTCCATTTTCTTTATAATGATTTGTTTGAGAGGGAAACACATTCATAACTATGTTGTGTATATCCAGGGTTCTTGCTGGATCAAATGAGTGCTGAACAATCTTCTTCTGCCTGAATGGAAGGCACTCAGTCGTCCTCTGTCCAGTGTGAGGTTACCAAGAAGACTACATAAACTGTCACAGTAGTCAAGCAATCCTGTCTCTGCTATATCAAGAAAAAAATACTAGCCTGGTGGTGATGGCTCACACCTTTAATCCCAGCACGTAGGAGGAAGAGGCAGGTGGATCTCTGAGTTTGAGGAAAGATGGGTGGACAAGCAAGTTCCAGGACATCCAATGCTACAAAAACAAACAAACAAAATATTAACAAAAATTTAATTAAACACTTTCACATCAACAAGTTGCCGTCCATTGTCAGAGTACATTGCCAACACTCCCGTAGATGATAGAGGTATCCATCCATCTCATGACAAATAAATAACAAAAAGTAGATATTCAATTTAACTGTACTAATGTATTGATATTGTAGTTGTTTATAATTTGAACAACTTTATTCTCCCTATGCTCTATGGTAGATATTTCCAAGTATGTATAATGATCATATCTTTATTTTATAATAACAAGTTATTATGTTTATGCACATATCCCAGCTTACCTCAGTAGGTAAATACATTGCTTCTCCCAGGAAGCTTTGTCTAAACCCCTAGGCTCTGATCTAGGCTAAGATTCATTTGGATGCTTTTGGAAAAGATAGGGCATTTCTTTATATATATATATATATATATATATATATATATATATATATAAAGAAATGTATAGTTTTATTCAGCGACAAAAATGTGTGCCATGAGCAGATAAATGGATGAAACTACTGAACATCATGATGTGCAATAAGCTAGACTCAAGTCAAATACAATATTACTGTGTGGTTTCTTTAATCTGTGAAATATATGTTTACATATATATATATATACATATATATATATATTAATGTGGAAGCAGACTATTTGAAAAGAAAGACTGAGGGAGCTGAGAACAAAAGAGCATAATGGGAAGATGGGTATGGCTGTGCCGGTTACATTTTTATTTTGTTAACTTGACACTACCTAGAGTCATCTGGGCAAAGGGAAACTCAATGAGTTGCCTCCATCATAGGAACCTGTAGGAAGTTTTGTTAATTATCGATCTAACTAGCAGGGCCCAGTTCATTGTGAGTGCCCCTGCCTCCATGGCAAGTGGTCCTGAGTTGTTTAACAAAGCATACTGAGCACGCTGTGCCGGGGGGGGGGGGGTGGCAAGCCAGGAAGAGAGATTCTGACCATCGCCTCTGTCTCAGTTCCCGTTTTCAGGTTCTTGCCCTGAGTTTCTGCCTTATTTCCTTTGGTCTTAGATTATGAAGTATAAACTGAAGGAAACACTTTCCTCCCCAAGTTGATTTTGGTCATGATGTTTTATCACAGCAATAGAAAGAAAATTAGACAATTAACAAAATATATAACTTTCATGCTCAATGGTCTTATTAAAACCCATGTTTGTATGCTAATTATGTAAAATTAGGAACTCTACAAAATTGTGATGTGTTTCTTCCAATTGTGTAAAAAAAAGCATAATATATTGATTTTCTTATGAAGGAAAATTCATGTGTTTTAAGATAATTTTACTACTAGTAGTAATAATTACCTGTCAAGAAATAACAATAATTTATTGCATTGTATCCAAATAATGGAAGTCTATGCCACGATGAACTAAAGAAACTAAACCTGAAACAAACAATATACATCAATCCTCCCAAATGATTCTGACTATAGAGGTAAGAATTCAAAATTACATATTATTCTTATAAAGTTTTCAAAAATACACAAAATTAATCTGAATGTTGAGGATTTGAATTCTGAGTACCACTATTGGTTAAGTTCCTGTCTGTGATCAAATACATGAAGAAATAATCTTAAAGGAGAAAAAGATTTATTCTGAATTTCTGTTTCAAAGTGGTCAGCCATATTCACTTATCTCTTTGTCCTTTTGCAAAACATTACGTTGATAGAAGCATGTGAAGGAAACATCTGTTCACATTACAATAAAAAGGAATAGGAGAGAATAACATGCAGCAGCCAGAAGTGAAATGCCTTTAAGACCTGCCCCCTGACCTACTTCTGCTGGCTTGGTCCCACTTCTTCCCGATATTGTCTGTCTACATGAGGACGGATATTTATCACATGAACACCCATATTCAAGCCAAAAACAGTGCTACTTGTGAGATTAATGATGATAAAGAGGTTGGTGCATACTTCTGTGGGGTTTATCCTGTTAATATTCTTATAGGTCTGGCTATCTTATGTATATTCAGTCATTGTGGTTTACAATTACAACTGCTTCCATTCCTGGCCATGTATTTGTTTACACAGAAGCATCTAAACATGCTTCCACGTAGCTAAATGCTCTCAGCTTTAAAAATCTGGGCAGTAAAACTCATTGAAGTGACAGGACTGTGTCAAAATTTCAAGCAATGTCTTTGAGGGAGATTCTTCAAAGCATACTTCATGGGGATGCTCCTATTTCTTCTCCATTCTACTTATTTTGCATAAGCATCAGGTTTAAACATCTCTTCTCCACTCTGTGGGATCTTCAATATCAATGTAACACATACTGGTTGGCTTTAACAAGAGAGGTTTATAGTTTTACAGTTCTGAAAGCTATAAATCCCCTCCATCCATGCCCGTACCCCTTTATTTCTCCTCCCTCATTTTTCCTTCTGCCTCTCTTGAAACTTCCTACCTAGTCTTCTGTCATGGAGTCCCTTGGCTGATTTCCTCTTTACATGTGCAACCTGGGTGTTATTCACGCTGTTACAACTGCTGTGAGTTCATATGTGCCCCTGCCATGCTGAAAACACTTGTTACATGTCATCCAGCCCTCCAGGCTTTTAAAGTCTTCCCTTTCCCCTCTTCCACAACAATCCCCAACTTGAGAGAAAGGGGAAAACGTTTTGCAGTCTCCTATTCTCAGCACATTGACCAGTCATGGGCCTTTATGTTAATTATCATCTACTATAAAAGAAGTTTCTCTGATGGGGGGATCATTTGGATAGAGTGATAAATCATTAGAAGTTAGTTCAATATATGTCCATTTAGAAGAATAATAGTATGCTTCCCCTTAGGGCCTATGATTTGTTGAGTAATAGATTCTTGACCTATTCTACTTTAAATAATCAGAAAATGGAGAGAACATATATGTCCATTAAGTGATGGGTGAATAATGGAAATATGGTATATTTATACACTGTGATATTATTTAGTTATTAAGAACGATGAAAACCTGATATTTGCAGGTATTTGGAGGAGCTAGAAACAACCATTCAAAATGAGGTAATTTAGAAACAGAAAGATAAATAAATCTCATTTTCCTTTGTTTGTGGACTTCAGATTGGCATTTTCAGATTTGTATGTTGCCTTTGTAATGCCCACTGAGATCAGGAAATCTGTAAAGAGTTGTGGTGGAATGATTTCAAGGAGAGGACGCTGGAAATCAGGTGTCAAATGTGTAATGTGCATTTTAACAAATTCCATTCCCTATTCCATTCCATGACATCCATATGCTTTTTCTTCAAAAATTGTCTCCCTCCAACTTCCATGTTGTATGTATGTCTGTGATGTGTGATATGTGTGTGTGTGTGTATATATGTGTATATATATATATCCATGAGCATGTGTGTGTGTGTGTATGTGTGTATGTGTGTGTATGTGTGTCTCCATCTGAATTTAAATTGTGTCCCTTGCATAAATATTTGTGGGAATTTATTTACTGGAGCATAGCTACTACTCAATGGGTACAATATGAAAGAAAATGGCACCACCACCTCCAGCAAATATTAACCACCAATTGTTTCTCAAAGGGGTGTGGAACCTTGTGAACCCCTCCAGACTCCCTTATTAAAATGAGAATATTCATCCCACATACTGAAGCATTTATCTAGTTATTTCTTTTATCAATAAAAACTCCTAAGTCAAATATTGTGGTAAGAAACTGAATGATCAGAGGCGTGGGAGTAAAGCAACCAGTGATCTCCTCTCTCAGTCCTTGGTTCAAGAGGGCCGAGAAACTTTCTAACCCCGCCCTCCATCACTTCCTGTGTATCTCTATATATCCACTGTTCTTCAAAACCTTTGTAGCTAATATTAGTCAGATAGTAACTTGCTCCACACTCTGATTCAAAGTAAATTTTATTGGCACTCTTGAAAGAATCACCGTGTGATCAAAATATTCCACTACAACATACTCACTTAAATATAATGATGGATTCCACAGAAGGGTTCAAGGAGGATTGTGGATCTTTGTGGAACCTTAGCATATAGGAACAACAACAACAAAAAAAGGAATCTGCCCAGGCTTTTTATATATAGAAACAAAGCAATTGATAAAAGGTAGAAACTCTCACTAGCAATATGGGGCGCTACTTCCCAGAGGTAGATACTATTGTGCTACATTGCTTTAGACTTCCAGGAAGTATGCCATTTGTCTTAGTAAGTGTTATATTGTTGGGAAGAAAACATTTAATTGGGACATGCTTATACATTTGGAGGTTATTATTACAATGATTGTGAGCATGGTGGTGACATGCAGGTAGGCAGGCATGGTTTTCGTGTAGTAGCTGAGAGACAAATGCTGATCCATAGGCAGAGAGAGAGGAGATGGAGAGGGAGAGGGAGAGGGAGAGGGAGAGGGAGAGAGAGAGAGAGAGAGAGAGAGAGAGAGAGAGAGAGAGAGAGAGAGAGAGAAGAGAGCTGGCATGGGTTTTTGAAACATTAAAGTCCACACCCAGTGACATACTTCCTCCAATAAGACTATACCCCACACCTCCTAATCTTTCTAATCCTTTTATAGAGTCCCACTCCCTAGTGACTAAGCATTCCAACATTTAAATTTATGAGGGCCATTCTTATTCAAATCACCACACTAATCTACTCAAAGTTGGCTTTATCTTCAACATTATTAATTCATTTTTGCATTTATTTGGTTTTGTAGAGTCTAGTGATAGAAGCCCTAGGATCTTCAATTTCTTCACTATATCTAGGTCTGATACTGTGCTTGTTACTTAATCTCTCATTCTTATCTATGAGTTGTAGATAAAAATGTCTTAATGAAATCATGAGGGAATATGTATATAAGTGAGACAGCACATATGGCTTGTAAACACATAGTATATTGAAAGTACATATTTTATCAAATTTTATTTATATGTTCATACTATGTTTAGAAGTCGTAAAAATTTTGAAATAGTGAAAAATGTTGAAGCAATGGATGTTTAATCTGACTAGGGACATAATTACCTTGACAATTATTTTTTGTCAGGGGAGGATAAAAAATCTCTGTGCTAAATGATGATTCCAATTGATGTAAATAGAAAATATTCCCCAAAACCAGAAATACTGTCTTTTTACTATTTTTACCTAACACATTGAATACCTTTAAGTTGTAAAAAATATAATTGTTTCTTGAATTTGTTAATAAAATGTAACCAGGCTTCAAAAGGTCAATCAGTTGCATTCCTGTTTACCTTTTGGTGAAAACTTGCTTTTCATTATCCTGTTTATATTTAATGTATCTTTACATGAAGATTCTCTGAAAATCTGCAGGGAAGTGGTATCAGGACACATCTTAGAGAGCCAAGTCTTCAGTACTCAGATTTCTTGTGTAAAATGGCATATTAACATAAAACTTATTCACAATTTACTTTGTGTATTAGTCATCTCCAGATAATTTATAATAGAGAGTGATTACATAATTTTCTTTACAGAACAAGGAAAATGACTACATTTTTCAGTAAAATTTTCAAATTATTTTGAACAATATTTGGTTGAATATAATCAAACTATTGGGAAGACTGATTGTATAAATGAATTAGAAGATCAAAATGGACATCTATTGATGGGGTTCTGCAGCTGTGTGGTAATACTTCTCGTTGCTTGCTTTCTCTACCTTCCAACGCTTTGCCTCACTTAGGGTATTGACAGTTGTAGAGCTGTGGATTTGAGCTGTTCAGAGTAAAGACATAAATGTTCTGTGCATACACTAACAAAGTAAACATATGTGTCTTTTAAAATGATAAACAACTACAACAGAGAAACTCATGTTGAAGTGGAGTTTAAATCATTCTTTTAAATAGCAGAACAAATAAGTATAGAACTCACTCAAGCTTGGCCAATTTCATGAAGACTTCTACCATATAATTCCCCAAATCTATCTCCTCCAGTGCTGTGTGCATCTAAACACACCACAATTTCCTATCCTTGAAACAATTCAAACAATATCATTAAACCCCATGGCTAAACATCTGAAAATCCGTATTTTAAAACAAGCTTGTTAATTGCCCAACACCTGCCAATTTAGGGAATGCTACCTAATGCTCAGAAGCTGACTGATTTCCCTTCCCACTTCTTTTTTGCTTGTGTATCCTTAAATTACAGTGTACAAGAAACTGTCATAATGAAGGAATTCGAAGACAAGGTAGGAAATCACAAGGATAAAAGGAGAGGTGACAGCTCCAAAAGGCTGCAAAGGATGCCACTAGTTATAATATGGTCAGGAGAAAAAGAAGTCATCATTACTGCTCTTTTTCTTGTCACCACAGCTACTTTCTTTCCAAGTTACTGGTTGTAGAATAGTGCTTACATCTTCGGGAAAATATTCAGTCCACAGCTCTGCCCTCACTTTCTGCCATTTAGTTTAACAAGGCATGTTTTGTCCAGGTCATATAAAGAATTTGCTCACTTAACTTGCCTTTTACACATAGCCAAAATCATAATGGCATTAATTTTATGAGCAAGCTCCTCCCATTCACGTATAGTTTCATTTAGAATAAGATTCGAAAGCTCTTTCAAATTTATTTGAGACTTCGTACTTTGGAAGGATTTCTTGATTTTGTTGCTTATATAAATGCTTTTTGGATAGCAAATTCCTTCTTTAGTAAGGAACACACATTTGTATTGGTGACTACAGTAGCACCTTTTACAAAATAAAAATATTATCTAGATTTTTACCTATGTGTGTTTTCAAAAGGTTTTAATTTGACCTCATGAAGTTCTCAGATAGCTTTATGCTTTGCTTCTGGAAGTGAACACATAGCACAAAATGAATTGAAATATGCTTATTCAAAACATACATTCCTCATTATCATTTCTCATAATTTTATAAATCAGACTTAGGCATTGCTTTATGCTATCTTGGATCTATACTATATTTATCATCTAGCTATCTATCTATTATCATCATCATCTATCTATCCATCACCTGTCAGTCTATCACTTGTTACCTATTTGTCATTGATCATCCATGTGTCTGTTTAATCTATCAGTCTTCAAAATATTCATAGAATATGTGTTCCAAACTTAGGGAAAAACATTGCTGAAACATTAACACACCTGATTTCCTCTTGCTGCCTGGACATTAAAATATACACTAGGGAAGCTAGTATATATTGTTTTGTTTTTCAGTTTTCCTTGACCATTGCTGGCATTTTAACTACACAGGTGACATGTCTCTGTGAAATGCTGCAAAGAGTGTTGATAAAATACTTGACAGCTGTTGCAGTTGAGCGCACCATATTTTTCCTTTAAAGAGATAAAACTGAGCATCAGAGATTCTTCTCTGAATGGAAACCATCTCTTGGTGATGAAAGTAGCATGATGTTATACCAGAAGAGAAAGCTGAGATTGTTGGAGTGTAGGAATGGTGGCCATTTCATGATCTTTTCTATCATTGCTGTTGTTGTTCATTATTACTGAATGAACAATGTCCTGAACTTCTGGTTTGATCTTGTTCAATCAATGTCACTTAAACAGCAGAAAACCTGGAGATATAAGCAAACTATTGACTTTAGTTTTTCCTATTTACTTATTTCTTTTCAGTAAAGGGGATTCAGTTGAGAAAGACTAAATTATTTTAAATTAAAAAAAAATCTACATTAGATTTACTCTTAAAGTGAAATTTTGCACAATTCATTCGAATGATATTAGGCCACATAAAAACTAAGTAAACATTTGGCATCTTCCATCAGTGTATCATTTAACAAGCCTCAGTCATGAATAACATCATATTCATAATCAGAGCAAGAATAACGACATGCAAAAAGTCAGTGTGTTCATTCATTTTTATCAATTTCCCTGGCTTAAATATGAAGCAGACAAGAAATTACATAAAATTTATGGTTGATTTCAAACACCAAGTTAGTCAGTTTTGCAGCACTATCTTTAGACTCAAGTGTTCTATTTTGAACTAAGATTATCTGACACAGTCAGATAGTGTATTTGAATACACAATCCACAAATATTGACCTATGTCTGTAAATAAACTAATAAATATATTTCTCATAAACCTTTGCCTCCTTTCTAACTCTGTTTGTTTTTGAAGTATTTCAGTCCATTAGCATATATGCATGAATAGCTTGAGCTGTCATCATCCCTGTTTCTGTAGCCAATGTGTCTATGGCAGATGAGCAACATCTCTGAAACAGTGTAATCAAAGCTTGATGTATGTGCTAGATGTCTGATTCCCAAGTTCCTTGCATAGCATACGCTAAGAGTTTTCATTAGCACTTTTATGAAATATCCTAACATTTATGTATCTATATTCAGTCATACAGATGATTTTGAAATTTCCAAATCTCTCAAAAACGCTTGTAACTCAAACAATTTCCTGTGCAATTACAAGTATAAAAAGATAAATCCATTTCCATAAAGAGAAGACAAGAATTTACAGATTATCCCATGAAAGACCAGTGATGGCCCCATAACTTTGCAAAACCATAAAAACGGTCCCTCTGTCTAGAGCTCAGTCTACTGTAATCTCTGTCACAAGCAGAGTTTATCTAAATAAGTTGGCCATCTACACTTTTAGTTCTAAATTCATTACCTAAGGCCTTA
The DNA here is from genome assembly GCF_943737965.1 of Phodopus roborovskii. Classification (NCBI taxonomy): domain Eukaryota; kingdom Metazoa; phylum Chordata; class Mammalia; order Rodentia; family Cricetidae; genus Phodopus; species Phodopus roborovskii. The sequence continues at coordinate 11,066,172 of NW_026126470.1, read as the reverse complement.
AAAATTCAATATTACTGTATGAAGAATACTCTGAGTTGCCTCATCATCGACACACAATACTGACTCATTTATTGATTAAACCCAGCAAAATGTGTGAAATTAGAACTCATTCCTATTCAGATTAGTTCAATTTATTTGCTTAAATCGCAAGGTGTAAACGATGTATGCAATTAAGAAGTGTGAATAATTTATTTTAATGTGTGAGGGAGTGTGGTCAGGTAAAATAAATGATGCCAGCTTTAATTTAGAGAAATTCACTAAATGAAAGCCCAGTCTTGGGCTATGTGGTGTTGTTTCCTTTCCTGGTTATGAAAGATGCAATTCTGTCTTTCATAGCATAGGTTTCTACATGCTGCTTGATGCTCTTGCTACTTTGCCTCTGAAAACTGAGTTCCACATGCACATTCAATGCACATGGGTGGGAGTTTCTGACTTACCTGACCAAAAGTGTACAGCTAAATGGCTTACAGAGATTCACATAATTGATTTTCTCTTTGTAAAGTTTATTTTGTTAGGAAGCTGCCATTCCCCCCAAAAAATCCAATGTTTCAAGTAAGGTTTGTCTGCCGCTGGTCCCACGGACACACCAGCCCCAATTAACACACCAAGATTCTGTATTTGATATTATGCTGTTGGACAAGTACTAGTTTCCTACAGGCTAGCTCTGTCTTAAGTATTAGTCCATTTCTATTAATTTAATTATTTCCACATGGTCTCATCTTACTGGAGAGTGGGCCTGGACCTCTGTTCTCTCCAGTCTCTCCATGCTGACTCCTCCCTACTACTTCCTTCTTTCCTCCTTGTCTCATAGTCCCTCATATCTTCCTTTCCTATTGGCCAGCAGTGCTTTATTCATTAACAAGTATGAGAAACATATTTACAGAATGACATCTCCCATCAATCCAAATTTGCTAAAAAGGAAATGCCATTGGAAGGAACCAAATAGATAATGGTCACCATCATCCACAGAGCAGATGAGCAAATTACCTTAATATTATTCCAGGCTCAAGTTTTGAATCCCTAGTTGCAGCCCCTAAAAACTTAAAATAAGCCACACTTCTTGTGCCTTGTTGAATCCCTGGAGATTAAAAGTGCTTAGTACAACCTGGTCTTGTCCTCTCCATCTGCATCTGGATTCTAGTTCAACTCAGTGTTTAGGTATGGTGTTTGCTTCTGTTTCCAACAGGTATTAGATGAGGGCTCCATGGATAAGTTAGTTGTTGATCTCACTTTCCGGGAAGGGCATTTATGTTAGTTGGCAGCAGTTTGTAGGTATCTAGACCTTTCTTTGGGTTCAATTTTCTCTTCAAACAAATATTGGCTCCCTCTTTTATGTTCTCTCTCTCTCTCTCTCTCTCTCTCTCTCTCTCTCTCTCTCTCTCTCTCTCCTGTCTTCTATTCCTACCCTGACTCAATCTTCCTAGAGCAGGTTGCAGAAACACATAGAGACAGCTGACCTGAACAAGGAGGAGCTAACGGGCCCCCAGACTGATAGCTGGGAATCCAGCATGGGACTAACTCAGGGCCCCCTGAATATGGGTCTCAGCCAGAAGGACTGAGAAGTCTACGGGACCTTAGACAGTGGAGCCAGGATGTATCCCTGGTGCACAAAAGGACCTTGCGAACACCCCCCCCCCCCCATGGAGGGATAACTGCCTTAATCTAGAGTCAGGAGAGAAGCCCTAGTCCCTACTTCAAATGACCTATCAGATCTACATGACCCCACCTGGATGGCATTCCCCTACATATGGAATTGGGGTGGGGGGATTGGAGGGGAGGGTGGTCAGGGTGCATATGAGAGGGCAGAGAGGGTAACAGTGAGGGAGGGAGGGAGGGAGAGGGAACTGGGATCGACATGTAAAATAATAAATTAAATAAAAAAAATAAAAGTGCTTAGTACAATGACATTGTTGTATGCTACTGGATCATTCCATAGTTTGTATTCCCAGGCATAATTGCTGGAACATTTGCTTCCACTTAAATGAGTAAAGTGTGAGAAACCACTATGAGAGTGAAGTGACATGTCTATTTTATACTCAGACTTCCTAAATATTCAACAAGAACCTTCTGACAGATACGTTTACTTTTGATATGTGCAAATAATTATCTTACTTTTAAAAACGTATTTAGCTCTGTCTCCCTCCTCTCCTTCCCCACTGTGTTTCTTCTCATTCTGTTTCTGTCTCTGTTATCTCTGTTTCTCTTTCTCCATCTCTGTCTCTCTCTAGTATGTGTGTGTAATTATTTTTATATGATTTAGTATATTTGACCTTTAACATAATTAACCTTGGTTGCCTTTATTCAAATTGCAGGATGTCATGTGTGTGTTCTGGTTCCTGTCATTCCAATAAGCCATTCTTTCTTTCTACTAAATGTTTTCATTTATTTTTCATAACAACCACAGTTTCCCCTCCCTTTTCTCCTCCCTTTCTTTTGATCCACCTCCAGTCTATCACCTGCATCTACTATTCCTCAATTCAGAAAGAGGAATCCTCTCACTGAAGTCAACAAAGCATGCCATATCACATTGAGGCAGGACCAAACTCCTCCCCCTGCATTACGGCTGGGTGAGGTATCCCTGCATGAAGAATATGGCCACAAAAGCAAGCTCATGTTCCAGGCATAGGTCCTGATGCTTTTGCTAGGATCCCCCCAAATAGACCACGCTACACAACTGTCATCCACATGCAAAAGGTTAAGGCAGGTCCAATGTAGACTCTCTAGCTGTAGGTACAGAGTCAGAATCGGTGAACTCCCTTTAGTTCAGGTCAGCTGTCTTGATGCACTTCTGAATCATGCTCTTGAGCCAACTTGCTCATATGATCCCTCAACTCTCTCTTCATCTTGAATCCCCAGAGCTTAGCCCAGTGCTTGGATGTCAGTCTCTGAATCTGGTTCCATCAGTTACTGGATAAAGGATTTTGTTGAGAATTAGGGTAGTCACCAATCTGATTATAGGAGCAGACCAGTTCAGGCACCTTCTCCATTTGTGTTAAGAGCCTTAGCTGGGGTAATTCTTGTGGATCCCTGGGAGTTTCCCTAGCACCAGGTTTTTTTCCTAATTGCAACATAGCCACTTCATTACTCTCCTCCTTTGCCCCCAAGTAGACCAGCGGGTCCCTCATGTTCCCATTTTCACATCCCCTTTCTTTCACTCCCCCCCCCCACATTTTACCCCGGACATCTCACCTATTTTCCCTTCCAAGAGAAATCCATACATCCCAGTTAAGATCCTCTTATGTTAGAGAGGATGTAGGGTAAGGGGAACACTCCTCCATTGCTGGTGGGAGTACAAACTTGTACAGCCACTTTGGAAATCAGTAAGGCAGTTTTCTCTGAAAACCAGGAATCAATCTACATCAAGACCTGGAATATCAATCTTGGGCATATACCAAAAGGATGCTCAATCTTAACAGGAGGTTACTTGTTCAACTATCGTCATAGCATGTTACTTGCCATAGCCAGAACATTGAAACAACATAGATGCCCATTAACCAAAAAATAAAAAAAATATGCTACATTAACACAATGATGCATTATTCAGCTAGAAAAATATAATGACCTCATGAAATTTGCATGCAATGGATGGAAATTGAAAAAAAAAAAAACATCACTCTGAGTGGGGTAACTCAAACCCAGTAAGATAAACATGGTATGTACTCAGTCATAACGGGATGTTAGTTGTAAACCAACTACAATCCATAGCCCCAATGAACCATGCTCCTTCATAAAGGAAAGCATTGATCAGTTTTGTTTAAGTCATGTGGATTCCTATGAGAAGTAATTCCTGAAACCTATCTATCTTAAGACTCACTGAAAATAAATGGCAATAGTACTAATTTTCTGTGCATAAGTGGTAATGAATGTATAAATTTGGGCATACTTTGAGCTCATAATTGGTGTATGGTTTAATTTATGTCTATGAGAAATTATGCAATTTGAACTTCCTTAACTGCTTATAGCTATTCTCAATTATTCCCTTAGTTTCCTTTTTACCCACAGATGTAATTTTCCTCAGTACTATTGCGATGGAAATGTCTCTTGCAATGATGAGTCAAATATCAATTACAACAAATGCAGTCTTAGCTAAGATGGTCTGCATTGCCCTTTTTCTCTAAATGTCTTAATATTTTTTCTATTATTACTCTGTTGATTTTCTTTATTTATTTGTAGTTTTGTTTCACATATCAATCCCAGTTTCCTTTCCCTCCCACCCTCCCTCCCTGCCTCCCTCTCTGTTTCCCTCTCTCCCACTCTCTCATGTCCCTTGATCACCCTCCCCTCTAACCCCCATACCACATGTAGGGTGATGCCCTCCAGGAGGGGTCATTTAAATCTGTCAAGTCATTTGGAGTAGGGACTAGGCCCTCCCTCCTGCCTCTAGGTTAAGGGATAATTCCTTCATGGGGGATATGCCCCCAAAGTCCTTTTGTGAACCAGGAATACATCCTGGTTCCACTGTCCGAGGTCCCTTAGACTGATCAGGCCTTCTAGCTGAGACCCATGCTGGATTCCCAGCTATCAGTCTGGGGGCCATTAGATCCTTGTTCAGGTCAGCTGTCTCTATGTGTTTCTGCAGCCAGGTATTGTCATCCTTCTCTACCTCTGGATCCCAGTTGGGCTCAGTGTTTAGCTGTGGGTGTCTGCTTACATTTCCATCAGCTACTAGATGAGGACTCCATGAAGGTGGATAAGTTAGTCGTTGATCTCATTATCAGGGAAGGGCATTTATGCTAGCCTTTCCACTACCGCTCAAATTGTTAGTTAGAGTCAATCTTGTAGGTTTATGGACATTTCTTTAGGTTCAGTTTTCTCTTCAATCCTCCCTCTTTTATGTTCTCTCTCTCTCTCTCTCTCTCTCTCTCTCTCTCTCTCTCCCTCCCTCCCTCCCTCCCTCCCTCTCTCCTTAATTTCTGTCTTTATTTCTTCTTTCACCCAGGTATGGAGAAATTGCACATTATTTAGTTTCCATGAGTTTGTAGGGTTTCTGCGATTTGTGCTGTTGTTGAATTCCAACTTTAAAGCATGGTGGTCTGAGAAGATACAGGGAACATTTCCAATTTTTTTTTTTTTGTATCTGTTCAGGTTTGTTATGTTGCCTAGTATGTGGCTTATTTTAGAGAAGTTTCCATGTGGAACAGAGAAGAAGGTATCTTCTTTTGTGTTTGGATCAAATGTTCTATATGTGTTGTTAAACCCAATTGAGACATAACTTCTGTTAGTTCTTTTGTTTCTTTGTTAAGTTTCTGACTGGTGGTCCTGTCTAGCGGTGAGAGTTGTGTGTTGAAGTCTCCCACTATAAGTGTGTGAGGTTTTATGTGAGCTTTGAGTTTTAGTAGTGTTTCTTTTACAAATGTGGGTGCTTTTGTATTTGGGGCATAGATATTCAGAATTGAGACTTTTGCTGATGGATTTCTCCTGTGATGTATACAAAATGACCATCTTCATCTCTTTTGATTGATTTTGGTTTTAAGTCTAACTTGTTAGATATTAGGATAGCCACAACTGCTTGCTTCTTGGGTCCATTTCATTGGAAGATCTTTTCCCAACCCTTTACCCTGAGGTAATGTCTGTCTTTGAAGCTTAGATGTGTTTCTTGTATGCAGCAGAAGGATGGATTCTGTCTGCATATCTATTCTGTTAGCCTGTGTTTATTTTTTTAATTTTTTTAATAGGCATGTTAAGACCATTAATGTTGAGGGAAAGTAAGGACAATTGATTGTTAATTCTTGTTTGTTTTAGATTTGTTGTTGGTTGTGGTATTGTGAATATATTTGCCCTGCTTTACTCTTGGATTCTGGTGAAGTGGGATTATCTATTGTCTATGTCTTTGTGAGCATAGTTAACTTCCTTGGGTTGGAATTTTCCTTGTAGGACTTTTTGTAGGACTGGATTTGCAGATACATATTGTTAAAATCTGGTATTGTCATTAAATATCTTGTTTTCTCCATCTATGGTACTTGTAAAACATCTATCCATGACCTTATGGCATTGAGAATTTCCATGGAGAAGTCAGGTGTAATTTTGATAGGTCTGCCTTTATATGTTAACTGGCCATTTTGCTTTGCTCCTGTTAACATTCTTTCTTTATTCTGCATGTTAGGTGTTTTTATTATTATGTGTCAAGGGGTCTATTTTCTTTGGTCCACTCTATTTGGTGTTTGGTATGCTTCTTGTACTTTTATCACCATGTCCTTCTGCAGATTTGGAAAGTTTTCTTCTATGATTTTGTTGAATACATTTTCTGCACCTTTGAGCTGGACTTCTTCACCTTCCTCTATGCCTGTTATTCTTAGGTTTATCCTTTTCATGGTGTCCCACATTTCCTGGATGTTTTGTGTTAAGGATTTGTTGAATTTATGATTTTCTTTGGTTGATGAATCTATTTACTCTAGTTTATCTTCAGCACCTGAGATTCTTCAATATCTTGTATTCTGTTGGTTATGCCTGTGTCTGTAGTTACTGATTGTTTGTCCAGTTTTCTATTTCCAGCATTTTCTTTATTGTCTCTATTTCAGTTTTCAAGTCTTGAACTGTTTCCTTCACCTATATAATTGTTTTTTTCTTGGCTTTCTGTACTTTCTTTAATATATTAGTTCATTTCTACCAATTTTTTGTTTGCTTTTTCTTCCATTTCTCTAAGGGATTTTCTCACATCGTCTTTGAGGTCCTCTATCAATTTTATGAAGATATTATTTAAGCCTTTCTTTTCTGCTTCATCTGCTTTGGGTTGTTCAGGTCTAGTTGGTGTAGATTCCCTAATTCTGGTGGTGTCATACTTGTCTTCCGTTGTTATGCATTTTCTTGTACTTCCATTTTCCTATCATTTCTTCCAGTGGGTGCAGGTGGCATCTCTCTCTCTCTCTCTCTCTCTCTCTCTCTCTCTCTCTCTCTCTTTCTCTCTCTCTCTTTCAGGTACTCCCCCAGTGGGCTTAGTTGGGTTAGAAGTTTGAAGTCTGTAGCTTTGGGTGGTCCAAGGTCTCTAGGAGGTCTTTCCTCAGGCAGGGGCCTGATGATAGGGGTCAAAGTTCTAGCAGCCAGGGGCTCAGGATGGTCCAGTGGGGATAGGCATATCTCTGGCCAATACCGGGAGCTCCCACAGAGGACTGGCGGTGGGGGTCAGAGATCAGGCAGGCAGGGATTCAGTGGAGTGGATAGGCAGGTCTAGTGTACTCAGAGCAGCTGGAGGAAGTTCCCCAAAGGCGGCAGGATTGTTGGATCTGCCCTCTGTTCTAGTGCTCAACCAGAGTGGTGGGACAGTGGGCAGGTTATGGTGCAGGGTGAGGGGAAGGCCAACTCTTCATGGGGGAGGGGATGTATCAGAGCATCAGGAGTGCCCTTGCTCTAGCAGGGACCTGGCCATGGGGGTCAAAGATCCAGTAGGCAGGGACTCAGGATGGTCCCACAGGCATAGGCAGATCTCTGACCAGGGCCCAGAACTCTCCAGCTGAGCTGTCTTAATATTTTTTTGTCATAATTGCTGAAAAATTTTGTCATGAAACATACAACAAGCAAATAAGTATTGACTTTAAGGCCTCATTTTGCATGCTATTAGAATAAAACTCTCAGTATAAATGTTCTAGAAACAAGGCTTTGAAATATGGTGTCATTATTAGGAATGTTATCCTTAAAGATCAACTTTCTAAAAACATGATCCCTTGGGAATGATACATTTAAACATTCCATTACCTGGGGGGGAGGGAATGACAGAACATTTCAGATTATTTTGAAAAGTTCATCCTGGGAGAAATTTGAAGGATATTGAAAATTTAGAAGACCCCCATTCTGTGTGTGTGTGTGTGTGTGTGTGTGTTTGACTGTTTTCAATAATATAAAGTGCTTTACCAATTGCCCCCTCTTCTTTCCTTCCTGCCCTCCTTCCTTTCTCCCTATCCAATGTTAAACAATATAGCACAAAATAGAATATTTTATAGCTTCAGAAACATTTAACAACTTTGAAAGTTTGCCATAAACACAGATGCATTTGTTTTGATGATTCGATATTTTAAGAAACATAATTTTTCAGAATTTCTGATTACACATTTATAGATTATAAAAACACACATTATATGTAAGGTTTATTCCATGTAATGGAAACATTTACATTTTCCTTCACGCAACAAACACAACCTCTGAACAAATTCTCATCCTTGACTGAACTGCTCCTTGGGAAACATACTCCAATTTTTTCTCCAAGTAAGAGAAATTCTCCATACAAATAAAGCATCTCCTGCATTCTACTTCTTTTGATCTTTTATAGTACTATATAAGTTAATTTTTTATAATGCTAGAGAAAGATTTTCCATGAAGTCTGTTCTTTTTCCTTGCTTATTACTTTTTTTTACTTCTTATTGTTTTGTTGCAAAAGAATATGCCACTTTGAAAATCATGAATGATTAAGAAGTCTGCTACATACTGGAATATATATTGTGCTGTCCAACTTTTCCTCAGAGTCTTAAGAAGGAAAATGACTCACTCATTAGTAAAAAAGTTACATTGTCAATCAATGAAAAATAATACGAATCTGGATCAATTTCATTTGAATATGTTAATGTCAAAGATAACAGATATGTAAGAGCAAGTATACGAATACTGATAATAAATGGTTCTGTAATTAAGAAAAATATGTGTATCAAAGGATGTCCTTAGATAATATCAATTATTCAATTATCACATGAACTTGAACTAAATAATGCAAAGAATTAGAGATGATAATATGGGAAAAATAAAGATGCTCACATGCAAACAATATTTTTTACTTTTTATTTCTTGATTAACTTTATTTTAAAATAAAAGAATGAGAACATATATTTATATTTATGTGGATATATTTGTTGGTAAATTCAGAATTACAACCTATGCATCAAGTAGAGTGTAAGCAGATAATAAAACAAAAAAGTAACATGCACTAAAAAATTTGTTGTTAGATTTTCCCATTCATTGATATGGGAATAGAGAAAAAAAAAAAAAAAAAGCAAGCAAGGCTCCCATTCTGGCTACTTGTAGCTGTCTTAAAGTAAGCAAGATAAGCAGTCATGAAAGACCGATATGAGCCTGGAGAGATGGCTCGGGGTGTAAAAAATGCTTGCCATAAAGAGAAGAGCTCAATTCCTTAGAACCTACATAAAATGTAGAAGTGTGTATTGGGCAGCAATCTGTACTCCTAGCATTCTAATGGAGAAACAGGAGAATGCCTGGAGTCATGTTGGATAGCTAACCTGAAATACCCAGATGTAAAACCACACCAAAATGTAGTAGGTTGGCACTAATGTCTAACGTTTTCCTCTGACATCTGTTTGTGTGCCATGGCACATGTGCCAACATTCCTATGTATGAATGTGTATGTGTGATAAACATACATACATACTCAAAATATTTACAAAAATCCAAATGGATATGAAGCAGAGAAATGCAATGGCAAATTGCAATTTGGCAGACTCACCTAAATCTCTGATGGGGGAACAGACCCTAAACTTGTTTCAACTTTGATAATGAACAGGATACACAAAGTGTGCAGGACAAGAGGGTGCCCATCAAAAAAAGCTGCACACAGATTTGGTTTAGGACTTGTGAATTGCAATGGAATAACTGTGGCCATGATAGTTGCTGAGCCAGGGTCAAAGGAAGAACCACCACAGTTGGTAATACTCATTGGACCCTGTGTGAGGAGCAGTATCAGTTGATTCTGGAGCAGTGAAGGTTATTGCACTTTCATAGAAGCAAAACTTTGTTTTGGGAATAGATGTTGTGGTACTTTAAATGTAATTAAACGTCATAAGCTCATAGGGAATGTCACTATTAGGAGTTGTGGCTTTTGGGGTTAGATACAGCTTTGTTGGAGGAAATGTGTCACTGGGGGGGGGCAGGTGTTGAGGTTTCCTATGCCCAAGACCCAGTGTCACAGACACTTCCTGTTTCCTTCTGATCAAGATACAACCAGCATTGTATCTGTCTGCAAGCCACCATACTCCCCACCATGATGATAATAGACTGAATTTCTGAACTGTAAGTGAACCACCACAATTAAATGTTATCATTTATAAGGCTTGCTGGGGTCCTTGTGTCTGTTCACAGCAATAGGAACCCTAACTAAGACAGATATAGAGACTCTTCTGAGCCCTTACTCATCTAAGCTTTCATTATTTAACTGTAGTAAACAAAATCTTGTTTGTTAGTGACTAATTTCAAAGGAGTAGAGAAATTAGGGAAATGAATTCTTTAGAAGGTAATATAAAATGTTGAAAAAGAGTGCTGTTATGAAGCATTTCCTAGATATATAGAGATTTTTTTTTAAACTCATGTTTCCCAATTTTATACTGGCTAGTTTCCACTTGACATAGAAAATTATACTATACATGCATGAAACATTCAATCTTTCTGATATTTATTTTCTTATTTTTAAAATGTTTTTCTTAGTATATATTATTTATACATAATAATGGGTTTCACTGGCATTTTTATACATGTATAATGTATTTTGAGCATATTCACCAGTTAGACGCTTATCCCGTTATCTCCTTTCCCTCTCTGATTAATTTCCCCTTCTCAGGTCTTAGGAGTGTAGCTCAGTGGTACACACTTGCTTAGAATGCATGAGGCCTTGGATTCAAACTCTAACACCAAACCAACCATCAACCAGTCAAGCAGCCAGCCAGCCAGCCAGCCAACCAACCAACCAACCAACCAACCAACCAACCACACAGTCCCAAGACCACAAAATTTACACAATAGACTCTCTGAACATTTAAAATGTCATATAAAATAAAATAAGGTTTTCGGGAGTAAATGCCTCAAAGCTGCTTCTTTCTGATATTTCTAACTAAGGTGGAAATAATCTTATGGGAACTTCATTTGAAGTCCACATTTCTACTCACTGTTCCTTGTCTGACACTGGCTAGTTTGCCTGATGATGTCACCACAAATTCTAAGTTGTATAACTGTCTTCTGCTGCTGCTTTGAGGTTTACATGAGGTTCTTCCAGGGGAAGTACATGGCATCATTATCAGAGCGACAAGGTATTCACAGATACAAGGTTCACTATGCCGTATATTATACCCTTAAGTTACCTTTGCTGCAGGTTTTCTTTTTTAAACCCATCTACTGTCCATTTGTGGAAACCCAGTGGCAAATATGATGGTGATAGGGCACATGAAACAGATGCTTGCCATGGTTAGTTTGCTTCCCTGATGTCAGCCTTGCAAAGACCCTAATGTGTCTCCTCAGAGGATGTAGATATTTATTCTGTAGGGAGCCAGAGAGCAGGTTTTACCAGACACTGAATCATCAAACACCTAAGTTTTGGATGTAACAGACTACAGAACTGTAACAAATGAGTTTCTGTCCTCTATCAATTACCTAGTCTATGGCATTCTATCATATAATAGCAGCACCGGATATACTGATGGATCATTTGAACATTAGTAACAACACTGATACTTGTAAGTATTATTTTATCGTTTATGGAAAAATTATCTACTGTGGTTAGGTAATTCAGCTGGTTGTTTGATGTCTGTGTTCAATGTATACTCAGTTACCAACCTCTCATCCTTGTTTTTCAATTAAAAAAAAATCTATTTGGAGAGACTATTTTAATTCTCTGTAGTAAGAAATCCAGGTCTGAGAGCACAGGCTTAAAGTCAGAACTAGGTCTCTCTGATCCACAGCATCTTTCAAACATCTTTCAAGTTCTATCCTATCCTCAAACTTGAGCTCATCTATGTAAAATTTCCCTGAAATAATGGAGTGACACAGGTGTTAAAGATAGTGCCTTCCATGCAAAAGTATAAAGAAAATAACTACTATTTTTGTTTTTGTCTGGCAGTTTTGGTCTCAATTTGTTGTAAAACATGAGGTTTTCTTGAATTGTTTTTTAAAAAATTTCATTAAGCAAAAACTTTTGTCATTTATAGATATCCCTAATTCTAGGGATTCAGTAGCAGAACTTAGAAAGTCAATAGTCTAAGGCATTTGAAAGCCACAGATTAGTCAGAAGAGTTATCTAGCTTTATTATTTGTAGCAATATTATTGTCAGTATTATCTCTTTGTGTATCTAGGCACTGAGATGTCAAGAAGGAAATTAGGTTCCCCCAGCATCTGTTGAAGAGGCTGGATTCAAACCCCTAGATGTTTGATTCCAGACCCCACACAACTGCAATTGCCACCCTCATTTTGTAGCTCCTACAGTTGATATTTCATTTTATGTTTTTTTTTTTTTAATTAAGATGATCACTTTATGTTTCATTGACTTGGGGCCTCATGCTGTGGGTAGTACTCAAAATCATCCCTGAGTCTGTGATTTTCATTTTCATCTTTATTGGCTTCTGGTCTGTCAGTCAGTTTGCAAAATAAAAGGCTGCCTCCAATCATGCTTTTTTTCTTTTTTTCTTTCTTTCTTTTTTTTTTAGATCAATAGATCAATGTACAGTAAGTCTTCTTTGTTGTTGTTGCTATTGTTTTGTTTTGAGACAGGGTTTCTTTGTGTAATCTGGTTAACCTGGAACTCACTATGTAGACTAGATTGGCCTCAAATTCATAGAGAACCAACTGTTTCTGCTTCCCTTCTATGGAGTATTGGAAGTGAAGGCATGCACATCCACCACCTGGTTCTCTTTGAGGGAGGTGCTTTTATTTGTTATTTATTTTGAGACATGGTTTCTCTATGTAGCCCTGGCTGTCCTGGAACTCGAGATGGAGACCAAGCTGGTCTTGAAATCACAGAGATCCACTTGCCTTTGCATCCTCAGTACTGGGATCAATGGCATGTGCCAACACACCTGACACCAAATGTAACTTTTAATAATTTTTAAGTTATTTTCATTTATATGTTTGTGTGAGAACAGATGTCACATTACTGTGGTGCTTCTAGAGGTTAGAAGTTCCACATGTAAAGTAGTTAGTTTCCCATGTAAAGTAGTTAGTTACATGCAGTTGTCAACTGTCTGACATAAGTAGTGGGAACTAAACTTGAGTTCTCTAGAAGAGCAGCAAGTTCTGTTAAACACGGAACTATCTCCACAGACTTGTGCTGTTCATTTTTAAATAATATAACAAAAATAAGATGAGATTGTCCTATGAGCTATTTCTAATAAAGTTCCAGCCTTTGCTATAGCATTGATATGAGAAACTGAAAGAGAAAATCCTAATTGCTTACATTGCAATTGTATGACTCTACACCTACTAACTTTAATATTTAGTTTGAGTATTTATTTTGAAACCAACCACATCTGTCATGTAGTGATTAAAGATAAAGTGTGAATCTATGAAGTTTAAGTATAAGTAACCTTTGATGATGAATTAACTCGTCTGCAACTGTATCTCAACATTTTCAATCCAACCTAACGACTATAGTATGCACCTGAGAATCAGAGATCAAAACATGCATTAAAGAATTATAACTTTCTACTTCAAAAATTAGCAATTCTGGAGGAATATGACTCAAATTGACAATTTAGCCATGCAGCAGAAGTGATCCCTCATCGCCCTGTGAAGCATGGTGTTTCATTAGTCAAGACTATTCTCAATTAATTTTTGTTACATTCTGATGCCAAGTTTTCTTGGTTCATATAAAAAGTGATGCTAGAAGTATTATGGGATTGACACCATCAACAGAAGGAAATGTTTAAAAAGATTTAAGTAATGGTGACTTTATTCTAAAAAAGTCTGAGGTTTAAAATCTTTGCCAATAACTTTCTATAAGAAGCTGCAGTCACAGTGTGTTCACTGGGAAGGGGGGGGGGATATTTAATCCGTTTCCTCAGTTTCATCTTCTTTGAGTTTAAACTCCTCAACACTTGCAGTGTTAGAGCATAGTAGTTAAACAACTAGCAGATGATCCCTGTTGACTAAAGGGTAGATTTGTGAGACCTGGCTTCATTCAACTAATCTCTACCACAAGAGTCCTTCTCAGAGCTGCAATAAGACTGCATCTGCTTCTCTTCTGTCTTCCTCTCCTCCTTTGCATTTGACCTTGATAAGGGTGAAGCGTAATGAGCATCAAAAATCACCATCTCCCTCATCCATCCCTCTTCCCTCCATCCTTCACAACTGGAGACACAGTGATCTTGTAAAGCTGCCGCACCTCACCTTCTAATTGTCAGAAACTTGGATCAACACAGAAGAAAGATTAACCAATCAAAACAGACATGATAGCTAAATATTTTCATATACTCAAAGATAGCAGCTGTAAAATGCTTGTGAAAAGCTGTTTATTTTTGGGTTGTTTTAAAAATAAAGAAATAATCTCATAAATCTGAAAATGAATTATTTTGTTTTGTGTCTTATTTTCTAACAGTTAGCTCATTCTTTAGATTATAACTTTGAATGGATTCTATAAAGTTTATATGCTATGTCCTCATTGTTAATTTATTCTGTGTCATTATCTGTCTATTTCTGAAAACAAAATTTATCCATTTAAGAATATATCAATGTCTGGGTAAAGTGTCGCATAACTTTAATTTCAGCATTCAGGGAAAAGAGGCAGTTGACCTTGTGAGGTCAAGGTCTGGTCAATACAGGGAGTGGTAGGCTACACAGGGCTACATAGTGAGATCCTGTTTCAAAACAAACAAAAAACTGCATCTCTGCTTTCACGAAATAGGAGAGTGCTCATACATTTAATTGATAAAGTAATTTTGCTTAACGTGCATCTAGTTTACAGAAAAATGGAGTAAAATTATATAGAACTCTCACATCTCAGCAAATGTATCTTTTCCTGCATTATTAATCTTACACTGAAGTTTTATATTTGTTTCTGTAGTTAACCTGTGATGGCTAATGTTGGTTTTCAACTTGACCTCTTTGGAAACTAACTGAGATCCAAACATATAGGGCACACCTGTGCGGGATTTCTGCTTAATTCAAAATGGGAAGATAAACTTTTAATCTGGATCTTTGAGAGGAAGTCTCACCTCTAATCCAGATTTTTAACCTCGATCTAATCTGGGCCATACTTTCTGCTGGTAGTCTATATAGAGATGGAAGAAAGAAGCTTTTCCTCTTTGTCTGTTTGTCCTTGCCTTGATAGAAAGTTCATTCATTTGCTGGCATTAGAGCCTACTTTGTGATTCCAGCATATAGTGAAGGCCAGCTTAGATATCCATCCTTGTGAATGGAGCCAAATATTGTTGGGTTTGCTGATCACAACGTAGTTGATTTTATTTATTAAATTACATATGTCAGTACAAATATATACATATATGCATATATATGGGATATATTCATTACATATATCATTATATATATTCATGCTATAAATTCTATTACTATAGAGAACATCAACTAATTCACAAACAATACTGACAAATCATAATAAACTATAATAGCTATCTATATACTATACTTCAGGATTTGGGTCCAGTGTTATATTTTGACATATGGTGATATGTCTACCATTATAGTATCAATTTCATCACATGGAGAGCTCTTCTCTAAAGTTTGGCATCTTCCTTCTTTGTATTGGGTCTTTCAGTCATTATGTTCTGCTTTTCCATGAATGTCTTGTAGTTGAAATCACACACTGTTAGGAGTAGGTTTTTTTCACTGCTGGCCTGGGCCACCTGCTGCGCCAGCCCCAAATAACACACAGAGAGGCTGTATTAGATATAAAGCTGTTGGCCAGTTACTAGTTTCTTATCTGCCGGCTCTGTCTTAAATATCAACCCATTTCTATTAATCTACGTATTATGAGGATCCTAAGAAGATGTAGAAATCCTGGCTTGTCCCAACTGTTTTGAATGTTGGATCACCTGGGATGCAGTTTCAGGGGTTCTGGCTTGATCAAACCACATTAGTCTGGAAGGTATCCATAGCTTTTCATTTTCTGTGGTAACAAAACTACAAATTCTTTTCCCCAGTAACTTGTCCTTGGACTTAAATTTTGAAGTCAAAGCATTTTTAAAATGTATAAATTGGATTAGTCCAGCAGCATTTGTTTTAACAGTTGTTGCTATTTCCTCAGCAGTGAAATAATTTAAAGATAACAGAACAGCATATATTATCCACACTCTTTTTGTGCTTCCCATCTTTAAGTGGCTTTTTTTATTACTCTATTTCTTTTATTTTTATTTTTTTCATTTTTTGAGACAGGGTTTCTCTGTGTAACTTTTATCTGTCTTGGAATTCACTCTGTATACCAGGTTTACCTTGAAACCACAGAGATCTGCTTGCCTCTGTCTCCTGAGTGCTGGAATGAAAGGCATGTGCTACCACACCCAGCTACTCTCTTTTTAAAACCATTTTATTCTTTTTCTGTCCCAAGCCTATGTTTATCTTATCTGGTAAAAAATAGCATTGCTAAAATGAAAGCCACAGCTGTATTAGCTATGATCTATCAAAGATGGTGGTGGGTACTTACTACTACCACCAGAACTGAGAGCTGTACTTGCTGCCTTGGTCTATGCTGCCATCCAGCAGCATGCTGCCGGCTTGGAGATATGGTCACTGCCATTGCCAGCTCTCATACATACCATTCTGTTGTTAGCAGAGATCTTTAAAAGCCTTGAGGTATTTTGCTGCTTATGCTGAGTCAGGAAACCTCCCTTAAAGGAGCCACACAAGTCTCTGTCTTTAGCAAAGCAGAGCCCAACTGAGAAAAAAATGCTGCTACCAAGAAGTCTGGCTTGTCTTTGTTCTTTTATTTCTAAAACCCTTTCTTAAGCTTTTCTTAAGTTTTAAGTAGAAGTTCTTATTAGCCATGTTGTGGTCGCTATTATGTTAAGAGTAGTTTTTCCCTGGCCACTTTGTTTAGTTTCATTGCCGCACCAGCCCCAAATAATACACAGAGACTCTATTAGATATAAAGCTGTTGGCCAGGTACTAATTTCTTTTTGGCTAGCTCTGTCTTAATTATTAACCCATTTCTATTAATCTAAGTGCTTCCACATGGTCTTATCTTACCAGAGAGAGAGGCTGGAGTTCTTCTCTCTCCATCTTCCATCTTGGATCTTCTCCCTACTACTCCTCTCTCCACCTATTATTCTCTTAGTCCCACCTATCTTGCTTTCCTATTGGCCAATAGTGCTTTATTCATTAACCAATATGAGAAACATGTTTACAAAATGGCATCTCCCATCAACACATAATGTGTCCTCTTCATAGTGACACCTCACACAGAGCAACACCCATTGAACATTGTTCAGTGAAGCTAGTGTCTTGATGGTTGATTTCTTTCAATGTGGAGAAGATAGAAATCTATGTATGTACTAGTTTCTTTAATATTTACCCCATTCAAGGAACTCTACTTTGTTTCCATGTTTTGGAAATTATGAATAAAACTGTTATAAATATTCACATGTAGATCTTTGTGGTGACACAAGTTGTCAACTCATTTGCATAAGCATACACATAACAGCAAAAGTTAATGGATTTTATGAAACGGCAGTATACAACACTTTCAAAATGTTTTGAACGTGCCCACTCACCACACATCAGCTCATGAGTGTTCCTGTTGCTCTATATTCCTTTCTGCATTAGGTTTGGTCAATAGTCTACATTTTATCCATTTTAATATATGGGTCATCACATCTAGTTTTTGTTTAATTTACTATGCTCTATGGTGACTAAGGTTGAAGAACTTTTACTATTTTATTTGTTATATATACATTTTCATTGATAAGATGTCTGGTATATTTGTTCCCCATTATTTTGATTAATTCTCGTTACACTTGAAATCTTCTGAACTATTTCACTAAGGGAATCACATGACCAAAGTTTGATACATACATATGTATGTATGTATATACAAACTTTTTAGCTACTGGATTAATAAGACATGAAAGAAGGCATAAGTAAGGATAGAGCAATTATTATTACATTTAATCATTCAATTGAGTAATTACTGATGATATTTTGGTGAGAGATGTTTAGATTTGGGATATATTTCGTAGCATTTTCTACCATAATCTACAGAATGATACATAGAAACACAGATAATTTTGAGACTTATGGTGACTGTGTTCCATTTTAGTAAGTAGTAGTTTTGAGTCATTCAAAAGTTAATTAGCATGCAATCAATTGTGGATATTTTTGCTCTCTCTCTCTCTCTCTGTGACTAACTTACCACTAATGATTCATTCTTTTCATTTTGTGTAGAGGAAAACATGTGTATTGATGTTGTCCTCATATTCAAGGAGCCAGGCTGAGAGAGGTTTTTTACAGTACCACTTAGTAACCATGGTTTCCTAAGCAAACATCTAGTCATCTGACAACTAAAGAAAGGGTGGAGAAGGTACATTCTGTCTACACTACAGTAGAGAAGAAATCAAAAGGATCACTCCTGTTCACATTTTCCTGTTGCAGTATAGTCATTTTGTCTTAATATAATGCAGTGTGGATAGAGAATACAGTCTGCACTAAGTACACATATTCTTATAGTAACTCTGCTTGACAAACCAAAGAAAGAACTGTTAGTGGAAAGTTTCTCATCTCTGTGTGAGTCATTAGCAAGTGTAGAAATCTATTTCCATGTTAAAAATTGGATTTAATGGACTTCTGTATAATAGTTGTTATCAAATTCATATCACACAAAAATTGTGTAGAGGTAATGAATGTAGTTAAGTATATGATGAGTATGGACGTTTCCGACAAAATAATGATTTTTTTTTCATTTTAAAAATAATTGCTTTATGGTTTCTTCTGGAATTTCACATCATATGCTTCAATTCCACCCATTTCCCAGTCCCTTTACATCCACTCCTCACCCTTGCTCATCATATATTGGGGCTATTCCTCACAGGCAAAGCATGGAGCCAGATCTTTTACACCCACACCTTCAGGGCCAATTCTCCCACACCCATGGTGAGGGGTGGAGCCATTTCTCCCTCCCTTAGTGCTGGGTAGGTAAACTCTCCCATGAGGGTAGGCTGTATCCAACCAGCCACAAAGCTAGCTTTCTCAGCACTAGCAAGGGTTGGAGCAGGCTCAGCATGGCCATATGATTTAATCACACATGGTTCCTATTGCCCTGCTGTGGTAACATGGGCTACAGACATCAACACAAACCCCAGCTGTAGCAAGACCATGGATCTGGATGCACATGGCCCTTGACATCAGCTCAGGCCTGGATTACAGCATGGTTCCAGGTGGCAACACAGGCCACTCAGGTGAGCATGCCTCTGTAAGCAGCACACCCCCTGCAAAATACTGATTTTTTTTAATGTTAATTGAGGATGCCTCTAAGGGATACAAAAAGACTCATGAATCCAGTGTGAAATGGGAGGCATCAACTGGAAGGATAAGAACATCTAGAGTCAAAAGTCTATGAAACCCTATGACTTCTGTATGTACACAAGTACAGAAGACAAATTAGGCCAAGGGTGGTCATCACCAAATTTTACTAATCAATACTAAAATAGAAAAAAAAAATGGAGTCAGAGCTTAGTAGAAAAGATGCATCAATTGTTTTCCAATATCCTTTCTGGATTCCTACAAATAGTCAGTGATTGAAATAAGTTCCATACAAGAAAATAAGTTTCACCAAGTAGAAATTTCCAACGTTTATGCTGGTAGCAGGACTCCTATATCCTAATTTTGATTCTTTGGTAGACAGTTTCCTTCTTTGTTGATGTCCAAGTTTAATAATGGACACTTCTTAGCTCTAGGGAACAGCTGTGTTTTATTTTTAATTAAATCTGAGACTTTGAAAGTGACTCTTTTTTGTTTTCATTGTAGTTGTGAAAATAAGATTGGGAAAACAGTATTTGTCTGGGACTTTTGCCTGACTTCAGAGGGATGGCATGTGATCCCCCTGTGAAGCCACAGAGATTGCTTCAGTAAGAGTATCTCTGCTCTTAAATCTGGCATTATGGAAATGTCCATAGATCTACAAAGATGACCCCAATTAACAATCTGAGCAACAGTGGAAAGACTACCTTATATGCCCTTCCCTGTTAGGGAGATTGATAACTTATATGCCATCATAGAGCCCTCATCTAGTAGCTGATAGAAACAAAAGCAGACACCCACAGCTAAACACTGAGCCAAACTTCTGGAATCCAGTTGCAGAGAGGGAGGAGTGATAAGAAAAGGGATGAAGAGCAGGCTACAGAAACCCACAGACAGGTGATATGAACAAGAGGGAGCTCATGGACCTCCAGACTGAGAGCTGGGAAACCAACATTATACTGACTCAGACTCCCTGAATGTGAGTCTCAGTTAGAAGGCCTTGGCAGTCTAAGGACCTCTGACAGTGGAACCAGGATGTATTCCTGGTGCACAAAATCACATTGGGAGCACATTCCCCATGGAGGGATACTCCATTAGCCTACAGGCAGGGTGGGGGAGGGTCCAGACCCTACTCCAAATAACTTGACAGATTTTGATAGTCCATCCTGGAAGGCATCACCCTCCATGTGCAGTGGACTAGGGAGGGGGGGTGAATGGGATGGAGGGGGGTGTTGGGAGCATTGGGAAAGAGGGAAGGAGAGGGAACTGGGATCAATATGTAAAAAAAAAATGTATAAAAAATGTAAAACATATTTGACAACTACTAGTTAAAATAATCCTTAGCTAATTACATTTGTAGTTTAATGTGATTGAAGCTATCATATTCCTGACACTTTATGTATTGATATTTAAGAAAACTATACCAAAAAAAAAAAAATAGAAAGCAGAGGTGCTTCTGAACACTAAACAAATATTTACTTGCTAAATTTAAAGAACTGTGAATAAATTTTATCTTTGACATGATATGACATATCAATAAGTGATACACCATCTCTCAAATGTGGAGTCAAATAAACACACTAGAAAAATCAATACTTTAAATATAGATGAATGCATGAATTCTACGCTACAATTTTTGGACATTATAGTTCATTTTGAACATTTTAGAAAAAAAAAGGTGTTTTTTTCTAAATTTACAAAGCAACACTCATAAGTTATTCCTCCCTGAGCACTGTATATATTTGGATAAGTTTCCTGGAAGATAAATGTTGGCTTATTATCTCCTAGAATACTAAATTAGAGAACATACACATGTAAAATAATAAGTTTAACTATTTTAATCTGGAATGGCATAATATCTGATGTAACACAGGGTTTGTTAAAGAAAAGCAAATTAAGCATTCAAAAATGTGACTTGTGTACCTCCTGAGAAATGAGAATGTGTTTGATTAGATAAAATGAAAAAAATTAAGCATCCTTTTCTGAATCAGTGATGACAGTATTGAAGCAACAGAGAAACACTGGCTAGTTTATAAACCCAGTTTAAAAGACCCTCATATTGTTATTCTATATTTCAAATATTTTCTAGTTCAGATGGTGTTAGAAACTCTGAGCGTTACAAACAAGGATTGTGTATGTCTAACTTGCATTTTGTTACCTACACATTCTTGTTCAGTCAAAAAGGGGATCACTTTGTCCTTGTGGCAGAGGAAAATGCTAAGGACCTAATCCACACTCACTAGCTCAAGAGGGATACTTGCAGGAGCCGAGCAATCATTAATGTAGATGAAGTCTGTGGGAAAAAGGCAGGAAATATTTTCTTCTTCTTGAAAGTGTTGCAATTTCTTATTTTTTCTCTAGGTAATGAAAGCCTCTTGTTCAACTACATCGCATTTTATGATTACTCTTTTTCATAGTTTTTAATCATTTGTACAATGAAGAATATAACAAGATAGAAAATATTTGTGTTATTTAACTTAATTGTAGAAGATAATGTGTGAGGATTGTGGTGTATCAATGATTAAATGTAAATTATCACTAATGCACCAGTGTCACATTAAAGAAAGAAAAGAAATAAAAGCATGCTCTGTTGGAGTCATTTAACCAAAAGTGAGTGCTTTGACTCCTTAACTTCACAATCACTGTGAAGAATCCTCTGTCTGCCTGGTTTATGAATCTAAATCTGTTGGTCCCTGTGTATTTGTGTCTATCCTTACTTGTGTCTCTCTGTGGTATGAGCTGTGTTTTGTGGTGTGTGTGTGTGTGTGTGAGTGAGAGAGAGAGAGAGAGGCAGAGAGACAGAGAGACAGAGAGATTGAGAGATTGGTAACTGTCTCTCTGTGAGTGATGAGAGTGTCTTTTGTATGTGTGTGCTTAACTATATTTACTGAACATAGTATACGCATTATGTTGAGAATGAATGAGATACTTAACAGAAATCTTTAACAGATTTTCATAGTGCGTTAAATCACTGGCTACAACTAATCCCAACTGACCCATACAGCAAGCATCATTGTTTATCAACCAATAAATACAGATGGTTGCTTTCAACTTTATGGTAGATTTTAGAAAATTGCTTTACAATTTTATACTTGTTTGCTTTCAGCAAATGATACACACCTATTAGTGTCAGGAGCATTGGAAATGGAAGTTATGCATTAGCTTAGGGGAAAAATTTATTGCATGGGAAATTCAAGGAAAGTTGATTGGTTGTTATGTTGTTTTCTTAAAGGTAAGTAAAATAAAACAATTTTAGTGTACAGTAGACCAGCAGTTTTGTGTAAAGAGACCTCCAGGTCTCTCATTAACTTCAGCTATGAGGTCAAGCAAAAGTCCCAGTCTGTTGGAAAGTAACAGATATTTACAGATTATTGCATTGCTGTAATATAGAGTTAACTTTATTTGACACTAGAGTTTATATGCCTAGAAGATAATTCTAAACTAACTTGAGAGGAATTAAGAGTCAGTTACCATACCATACACACACACACACACACACACACACACACACACACACACACACGTATGTAACGTTCACCTTATTTAAAATTGTTAGAACCAGAAGTGTTCCAGAGTGTTTATACTTTCAGGTAAGAAGGACAGGACAGATCTGTGCTTACTCTGGACAAAGAGCATAAATTCCTAAGCCTTAACAGTGAAAAAAAAGGATAAAAGCTTGCAGATAGGTATTTGGGTTTTAAAATGTATAATAAAATACATACAAAATGAAAGAAATTTATTGGCAAAGATATGTTTATATAAACATTTGAAAATACTTAAAAATAACTCTTCAATTTATCATGAAACTATATTCATGCAGTTTCTGAATCTTAGATATAAATTGCTTGTGAGTCATGGATGTAAGGAGACCAGGTAAAAATGTTTTCATGGAACAATATGTGTCACCTTGAATAATAAGGGGACTGTAGTGAGCATCCATTTCTACTTCGGATTATAAAATATCTGGGGTTGAGGTTAGGAGAATTTGCCCTGGAGGTCTAGACTGTAAATATTTTGGGCTATACATCAAATCATAAAGCCTCTAGCAAGCATTAAACTGGACTGTTATAGCACCAAAGCAGCCACACGTTAAAATCACCTGTAAAATACAGTGGTTAACAAAAGCAGATAGCAGGCAAAATTTGGCTTTCATTTCAGATTTTTCTACTGTCTTTTGTGTGCATTAACAGCTAATAGTCTGGAATTGTGATATTTGTCCACTGTTACATTTTTGCTGGTAGGATATTTGTGCCACATGGTTCTGTATAACCTTTAATACTCACTGCCTGTCCTATATGACCATAAGTGGCACTTCACAGAATACTCATTGAAAGACTGAAAGAATTAGCCACGGAAAGGACCAGTGATGACTTCTTTACTTTACCTCTTATGGTATATTCTCTCATAAGCAGGAGTTATCCATCAGTGTGGCAGATTGATATATTGAGAAAGCATGGTATTTAACTTCTAAGGAAATGGCTGAAGTTTAAATACTTAATCTTGCTGTTACAACTTGATGGAGAGGAAGTTCACAGAATGATGCAGAATCTTTACCTGCTACATATTTAATAGAGAACTCAAACCCAGAATGTATAAAGAACTCAAAAAAAAATAATAATCAACTGAAAAGATGATTCTTTCAAAGAATGTTCAAGACTGAGACCTGAACAGAGCTTGCAAAAAGAAGAAAAATAAGTATTTTTTTTTTTAAAAAAATGGTCACTATCTGTAACCTTTAAGGAAATGTATCCAAAACAAATTAGAGAATTCATCTTGCCCTAATCAGAATAGCAAAATCAACAAAACAACTAACAACAGATGCTGAAACGGGTATGTGGAATAGGAAAAATTCATCAGCTGTTGGTAGAATTGCACACTGGTGTAGCCACTATGGAAACCATTATAGACTATTCTCAAAAGGCCAGACATTAATAGCTATACCACCACTTAACATATGATCAAATGACTCAAGATCAAAATACTAAGAAATTGCCAAACCATGTTCATTGCTGCTTTCTTCACAATTGCTAGGACACAATGTCTGTACTTCAAAGAATGGCGAGTGAAAATGTGATACACACACACTATGGAATACTGTTCTGCTCTAAAAAGAAATGAAATCATGAACTTTGCAAGTAAATGGGTAGAACTAGAAAACATCATCTTGAATGTGGTAACTCAAAACCAGAAAGACAAGCATCCATGTTTACTGGAGCAAGGAGCTACAACACTCTGATCAGCCAATTTCTTCTGCAGCAGCTTCAAGAGACACAACATAGGTGGGAAATAGAGCTCCTTTTCAAAATCAGTCCACGTACTAATTTTTGTAGTGTTTTTATGCACTTTTTCCTTGATCTCTCCTAAGCCCAGCAGCAGACAAACTATAATCAGCCAGTTAGCATGCAGCTCAATCATAGTAGTGCCTGATTTCACTGTTTAACATTTTTCCTGCTTGATTGACCCTGGCTTTTTCTTCCCATACAGGTTACTGACGACAGGATGATATGCCAAGCTTTTACTGAACTCCGGAGTAGGAGAGAGTAGTCACATAGCACATTTGCAATGTAGAGGTCAATGCATTATAATATTTTGTGTACTTTTGTGTTAAGATTAATGACTACAGTCTCAGTTTTCTCATTTATGAATATAAATTCAATTTGAAATACATATTATAGGTAGTTTCCTAATTCTTTTGAGAAATGTGGACAAAATAGATAGTACGCCTTTATGTATATTTATCTATGTACATTTACTATACAGAAGAATTTACATGATTGAAAATGTTTTATTATTTTCTTTTCATTATAAAAGAAGAAAAGAAATTCAAGGCAAAATGTAGCCATTTTTTTTTTCCTGTGAGGCTTTTGACTCTCTAGGAAAAATGATAAAGAATGTTCATTCAATCTTAGTATAAATAGTAACTCTAACCCATTTACCTCCCTTCTCATACCTGCAAAGCTGAAAAATGTTCCGGATATTAACTTATAATATGTCAGTCCTGAAAGGAGAAAAGAAAAAGTACTGTGATAAATATAGCTCCAATGGCTATATCACATTTTTAAATTTATGACACATTTTCAAGAGACTTTGGGTTTTAATGTTATAGAGAGATAGGTGTTAAAGTATGTCAAGGGGAGGGTAAACCAATATAGAGATTTAGTATATTTCCCTGTGAGTGAGTGTGTATGTGTGTGCCAGAGAGTTTGTGTGTGTGTGCACGTGTACGCCTGCATGCTTGAGAGAGACATAGAATTTATTTTAGTTTTGCTTCACTTTATCAAAGAAACTTGATTATCTTATTGAACCAGAACAAGTAATTGATTTGCATACATGCTTGAAAATAAAGTGGGCACATCAATGTTATTACTAGTGTGCCTATCAGGGCAGCATGCCTCAGCACACATATGGTGGTCAAAGTACAGTTTCCTGGAGCTGATTCTGTCCATCCATCCATGCACAGGTGCCTGGGATTGAACTCATATTGCTAAGGCTTCTCTGGCTACTATATTTTGAAAACTATTTTTCGATAATATAATGACATTATTCCCCCTTCCCTCTCCTATATCCCCCTCCTTGCTCTTTTCCAGATTCAGTACCTCTTTGTTTTCTTTAATTTGAATATAATGTACATATAAATATACACAAATACATTCTAAATGTGTAAATGCAACCAGCTCAGTCTATGTAATGCTACATGTATGTGTGTTTATTTTCCTTTTCCTTTAGTACTGCACAGGTGTGCCCTGGTTTATGTTACTGGGGATAAAACCCAGGGCCCTGTATGCTATGTAAGTAAGTGCTCAGCACTACTTTAAACACATATTTTCCTTGGTGGTTTTACCATTCTATTTATATTTGAACAATAATTGTTATTTAAATATCGGAGCTATCTTCTGAGGACAATAGGTAAAACTGATCCTTAGTATATCTTAGATATGGTGATTCAGGCTGAATACTTGGAAAACATTAAAATGAAATTCTGCTTCATATGTTATGAGATGCTACCTCTGATTCCAAGTCTCTTATGGACACAAGTCAATGCTTATAGCATATGAGATTTTTTTTCTAAATAGAAGATTTTATTTCAAACAATAGAGATTTTTATATAAGCAATGCTAATTTTAGAAAACTTATCTCCACAAATATTACCAGTTAATTTATAACTTAAAAACCAGATGTATAAATCAAACAAATTCACTGATTATTGGGCAACATTCTTTATACAAGTTCTGGAAATTCAACTGTCTTCTGGGGAATTTCTCCAACAACCTTACTGGGTTCTATGTCTGCTGACTTATGGCACATTGTAAAGCTTGCAGATGGTAAAATATTTTTGAAATCCTCTTGAAATGATTAATGTTAAGAAAAAAGCAGAAGATTTTTTAAAAAGCACATTACAGGCTTTTCTAGAGTCTCAATGAATTGCACTAAAAACCTGTTTGCATGTTAAAGCCACAATTCCCTAACTTTAAGTAAAAATCCAGCCATGAGCTAGAAGGATTATTTAATATGGGAATCGGAATTTACTCTTATGATAAACAATACCATTGATTCTATGTGTTAGACCTGATCTGGTGTGAACATGAAACAGATTTGCAGTTAATGAACGGTTCTGGGAAGATGGTTAGCTGTAAGGATATACATACGTTAGGATATGCATAATAGCTGTCATAAATCTGTTCAGGACATTTCTGACTATAACCCCTAAAATATTAAGTGTTCAAGTCAGAACTGAGAATGTCAAAAATGTCTTAGTTCTAAAACAAGTTTAAAATGAATCAAAACACTATGCACACATATAATCTTCTGTCCCGATTGCTTTCTTTTAGATAGTTCCAATTATAAATTCGTCTGCTTGTATAATACCTTTTTTTTTTTTAAACTTTGGCAGATCTTGCCATAGCAGTGACTGGGCAGATTGGCTATGGTGCTCGTGTCTTTACTGAGGTCATATCATAGCAAAGAAAAGCATGGTGATAAAGCACAAGATGAACAAGTTAAAATTTTTAATTTACAAAACTGTGTAAACCAGTAGATTGGCCATTGGGGACATGAGATAATAATATTATGAAAACAATATCATTTCAAAATATTAGGTATACTCCATAAGAACTGTGAGCCCAAGAGCGCTTTCAGCAGAATATCTTTTAGGCTGTTTTTGTTTTAAATAACTCATTTTCAGATTCTCTTCTATACTTGAATATTTTGTTGGACATAGCAAAATCCCATATACTAGTATTTCAAACAGAAACAAATACCTTATTGTTCTAGAAACTGAGGCTGCAGGGCCAGAGACCTAAAGAAGTCAAGTAACGAGGATGGCTCAAGGCAGAAAATGTGGATCTCACTGTGATGGGGAAATAGAGTTATCATCACAGGTGTATGAGGGTAGATGTCTGGATGTGGAGGTGAACATGGGAACAGGAGGGCTCATGTAGAGGGAGGATGGAAGGAGAGAATGCTTGGAAAGACAGCTGAAATCAGGGGCATCACTTTGATGGACTACAAAACCTAGAGCAATGAAAACTACCATGAACCTATGATGCTAATGCAAGCTAAGACTCCTAGCAATTGGAGACATAGAGCCTGAACTATTCATCTCCAGTAACCAGTCAAGACTTCTAGTGGAGGTATTAGAACCCCAACCCAGCCACATAACTTCTGACCTACAATTTGCCCTATTTATAAGATAAAGTTGGCACAGAAATTATCAGAGTGACCAATCAAATAATGACTGGTCCAGCTTGAGACCCATACTATGAGAGGGAGCCCATCTTTGGTAACACCTGGAGGCCCAGCACCCAGAAGCTGGGCAACACAGAGACCTAGGATAGAAGCAAACATGACTATCAGAAAAGAAAGAAGAGTCTATGAAATGATTGCTAATGACATTTTGGTATACATATAGATTGTTGTCTACACCAGTTGTTATCAGAGTTTCTTCACCCAGAAACTGGTGGGAGCATATGCAAAGACCCACAAACAAACATTAGGTGGACCTCAGGAAATCCTGGGAAGTAGAGGTGTATTGGGGTATGGGAACCAAAGGGGCCAAGGACACCATAGGAAAACACAGTCAACTTATCTGGGCTCATAGGTGCTCACAGCTACTGAACCTCTAACCATAGAACTTGGACTGGACTGACCTGGGCATATGTTGCAGTTTGTGGCTTGGTCTTCTTTTGAGACTCCTGGTAGAGCGATCTGGGACTGTGTCTGACTCTGTTGCCTACTCTTGGTGCCCTGCCTCCTGCTGGTTTGCCTTGTCCAGCCTTAATAGGAGGATAAGTCCCTAGTCTTTCTACAGCTTGATATGCCAGGGCTGGCAAATGTATATGGGAGGGCTGCACTGTTCTAGAGAGAAAAGAGAGGAAGTACTTTGATAGGAGGAGGTAGTGAGGGGAGACTTTGAGGAGAGAAGGGAGGGAGGAGGAACTGTAAATCCAGGTGGAAAAAAATGAACTAATTAATTAATAAAAAATAGTAATTGAATAAATTCAGTTGGATTTTTGTACAGCAGAGACAATCTATTTAGTTCATTCCACAGTATAGAGTAAAAGGTTCATCTAAAGAGTTAAGTGGTTTGCTCAAAAAAAAAAAAAAAAAATGGCACAGCACAGAATCAATTAGAAATCCTGAGTTCTTTTATTTTTGAGATTATATTACAGCATTTCTCTCCTCTCCTCATATAACCCTCCTCTTTCTATGTCAAATTCATGATTTCTTTCTTCACTAATTGTTAATAAATGCCTATGTGTATCTTATACACACAGCACACAGCACACACACACACACACACACACACACACACACACACACACACGCTCCTAAATATAATCTGATAAGTCCACATAATGTTATTTGCTTTAAGGGATGATCATTTGAGTTCCTAAAGTATTGAGTTTGTTATTATATTGTCTGTTTTAATTTATTGCACAACTTATGTAAAATTAACATACTATGTATTGTGTTGCACCTGGAGATGTACAGGAGAAATGAGGAAAGACAATATAGCAGACAGAGAATTTTTGCCTGATACTGTTCTAATTTAGCGTCTGTGATTAAGTATGCTTCAACAGAATCCAAAAATATTCTTAACAGAAAAACTGAAATTAATTGTATCCAAGGTCTGAACCAACAATTGATATGATATTATGCTCATTGTATCTAACTTACTCATATTAAAAATTCTCTTTACTAGAATTCCTGATGTTTGATTTCTTCCTTTGTCTCCTTTATCAATCTCTCACTACCTTTTTTCCTTCTTTTCTTTCTCTCCTTATCACTTCTACTTTTTTTTTTTTAATGGGATTGGCATATGAGCCCTATAGAATCTTACACACACTAGGCAGACATCCTGTCATCCAGCTGCATCCTCTGCTTTTTCCTCTTTATCTCGAGATCCATTACCAGTCAGTTGCTCAGGCTGCCTTTGAACTCACTCTTAACCCATGTAGTCCTTACATTCCCGACCTTCCTGTGCCATTCAGCCTTGCATGGAGATGGAATGACAGGTACATGTCACTTGTCCTCACTAGATGGATCATAGCTAACAGTGGTGACTTTCTGGAAGTTTTTAAATATGTACCTGTAAAATGTGTTATTTCATTTTACACGAGATGATATCACAAAGTATCCAAGAAAATTTTGTTTAAAGAAAAATACTCCGAAAGCCAAAGGTGGAACTGATTTAAGAAAAGATAAAATATACAGTAAAAGTTGATCACCAAGATTGCCATTCACAATTGATTTCTTTCTCTTTTTCAAATAACTTACAGGTATCCTTTAAATCATGAGTAGGTACTTCATTTTGTAAGGCTCAAGTTTCCAAACAGAGAGATCTTTTGAATTCCAAAAGATTTGTAAGCTAATCAAATTGCAAAAATTAAATAAGTTAAAAACAATATTAACAGATATATGAAAGTAAGACATATACAGGCTAATTGTAACCAAATATTGTATACTCATATTAAATTAACCTTTTGAATAAGATTGTTGTATTTTATAATAAAATAGAGACAGAGAAAAAGATTGAAGATATTGTTTTTCATGGTTATCTTTAAATCATGGCAAAGGATATGTCATAGATCTTCTGATACTCTTTCCTAAATGTGAGTTAGAAAATTTGTATGACAATAAAGGCTCAGCTGCTAGAGAAAAGTAGAAAACAACCATTTGCATATCACATCTATAAAGTCTAGTGTTTATTATCCTATATGTGGCATCACATCCTTCTCAATCAAAGCTTCTCAAATATAAATCAAGAAATTTGATTTCTTATATTTCCTTTGGAAATGGAATTTGAGGTCATTAGAAAATATACATATAATATCAAAAGTAATCACATTCTACAATCCAGTAAAGAAAGTCAAGCAGCTTTTTTGATACAGTTTTCGGTTATTATGTCTATATACCTTCAAATTTTCTTGTTTTTTACAATGACTATATTCTT
Organism: Phodopus roborovskii; assembly: GCF_943737965.1. Classification (NCBI taxonomy): domain Eukaryota; kingdom Metazoa; phylum Chordata; class Mammalia; order Rodentia; family Cricetidae; genus Phodopus; species Phodopus roborovskii. The sequence continues at coordinate 11,035,561 of NW_026126470.1, read as the reverse complement.
TAGTTTCTGTGCTACAGTTACAGAAACTAGTTGAGCCTTATACAGTGAGGTCAAAGCCAAAAGCACCAAGTAATAACTATTAAAGTTTAAAATGTCATCAAATTTGCCAACTTTTTTTGTAACCATTCTATTAGTGTTCATCTAAAATTATTTCTGGTTTTACATCTAGGTCCCAATCTTGCTGTTTCATATAATTTGTCTTTCACTAAAATCACATCGTTTTCCTGTGTTTGTCTATTAGGTTACACAGAGTGTATGGGGGAGACAATTCACTTCTGTATTATTCACATCTAAAAGATTACCTTATTTAAAATTCAAATTTAGTTGACCAAGCCCCCTCCCACCAGGAGTTGATGGGTGTTGGTTGGGGGGAGAGAGAGAAAGAAATGGCGGAGGGGACTGTGGTTAGTATGTAAAATGAATAAAAATAGATAAATAAAATATATCTAAAAAGAAAGTGAACAGTTCAAGGTGATGAGCTGGGACCCCTCATGGTCTCTGCTTCAGTTCCTATTTCCAGATGTTTCCTTACTTGGTATATAAGCCAAATAAACCCTTCCCCCCAAAAATTAAAAGGAAATTTAATGTATAGTTGTAGAATGAAACAATGCATTGTTTTAGGGATACACACTACATTTTCAGTCCTGCAATATTAAGTCCATGATAATTTACTTGCTAAAAATATCCAGCAATGAATGAAGACTAATGTGTGGTTTCTGCAGTTTCAGTGGAGTCATTTATATAGTTCCCTTGTCACTTTCTATGTGTCAGCGAGAATTTAGAGTATCTTGGACCAACTAACTGTAAAGCAACTGGGCTTTGCTTAAGATTGGCTAAACTAACAATTCTACCAAGTCGACAAGTTAACTCCTACCACTTTTTCGTTCTCTAGTAAAACTCTGACATCTCAATTCCATGTCACTTGGAACAATGTGAAAAAATTAGAAATATCTGTAAGGGAGTCAAATAGTTGCTTCTCCATTTTTTTTCACTCACAAGGATAATAATTATGAGCACAGACTGAAAATTATAATCCTAGATTTTATTTATCTGAAAAAGAAAGCAGTTATTTAAGTTTTTGGAGAAATCCTTTTAAGAGAAATATATTAAGTTTATTAAGAGGAAATAAAACACCATTTTTTCAAAAGGTATGCACAAAAAATGTACTCTGAATTTAAAGAGGGATTAAGTGGAAGTTAGAAAAATTAACATTTTCTGCATAATTTTTAATTCTATTCTAAAATTAGATTCCTGTCTTATTTTCTGCAAAAGATATTATTTTGAGAACAAACTCACATGTTTTACCTGGTAATATTTACCCAGAAATGAAATCTGTCTCCTTGTAATTTGTGATATTTTATGTTTAGTGTCCAGTTGTGAATAGAAGAAGGTTGGTCTTTTCCCCCCTTAATTATTTATTCATCCATTCCTTCATCAAACAGCGTTGAGTTCATTTATATTGCTAGGTATTGGACTAGACCATCAGAAGGAATAGATGAGTAATGGAAATTTTCTCTCCCAGGGAATCTTTTTTTTTATTTATTTAATTTATTATTTTACATGTCGATCCCAGTTCCTCCCTCCCTCCCTTTCTTCCTCCTTCCCTCACTTTTACCCTCTCTGCCCTCTCACATGCACCTTAAACACCTACCCCTCCCATCCCCCCACCCCAATTCCATATGTAGGGCAATGTCATCCAGTTGGGGTCATGTAGGTCTGACAGGTCATTTGAAGTAGGGACTGGGGCTTCTCTCCTGTCTCTAGGTTAAGGCAGTTATCCTTGGGGGATGTGTTTGCAAGGTCCTTTTGTGCACCAGGGATACATCCTGGTTCCACTGTCTGAGGTACCTTAGGCTGCTCAGTCCTTCTGGCTGAGACCCATATTCCGCGGGGCCTGAGTCAGTCCTATGATGGATTCCCAGCTGGGGGCCCCAGTCTGGGGGGCCCATTAACTCCTCCTTGTTCAGGTCAGCTGTCTCTATATGTTTATGCAGCCTGATCTTGTCCTCTCCATCTGCATCTGGGTTCTACTTCGACTCAGTGTTTATGTTTGCTTCTGTTTCCAACAGGTATTAGATGAGTCTCCCTGGGAATCTTACAGGTCTATCCTATCACAGTTATCTGAATTCCAATATTCACAACAAGATTCCAAATTCCCCTCTGCCCAGTTGTCCCACTGTTTATTCATGTGTTCACATTGGAAAAATTGAAATTCAGTTTAGAACTTAACCATCTTTCCATTCTTTTCTTTGCTCTATATCTTAGCTTGTTGGAGATATCTTTAAGGGTCTTGAAACATCGATTTTCCTCAATCCCACTAAAAACTCTGTACTCTGATCCATATCCATCTCTCAAAAAGCTAGTGTAGTGGGGATGAATAGATAACTCAATTAATAAAGCACTTCCCTTGCGAGCTTGAGATCCTGGACTACATCTTCAGAACTCATAAGAAAAGGTGGGTAGCTTGGCTTGCATTTTCTTTTGTTGATCCAAAGCTAGGGAGTTGGAGGCAGGAAAGTCCTGGGGGAAACACTGCTAGAGAGTCTAGTAAACTTAGTGTGTTCCAGAAAATAGAGGCATGTCTCAAGAAAAAAATGTATACAGTACAAGAAGAAAAACACCCAAGATTTTTCTCTAGCCTAAATATGCATGTACAAATGTGAACATGTGTCCTATGCATATTCACTTGTGCATACATGAACACATACACACATGTATTCACACACACAACATTTTATAGCATTTGTATATGTGTTCTTATTTATAATTTCTATTATTTTATCCATCTTCATGCCTAGATATTGTGAATTGCTAGAAATAAGGACTTTCTAAGATCTTGGTAATAATTCTGAAGTTGAAACACTTAACATTTTCATGAAATTTACTGGAACACTAGCTTTCATTAGTTTGCTAGGCTTTTGCTCTTAGATTTTGCATGTAGTATCTTGTTATTTTTGTACCAATATTCAAAGATATTCTAATAATGAAAGTGAAACAGCAATTCTTCTTAGCACTTCTTAAACCTCAATGAGCTCTATTTTTACAGAAAGACTCCACTAGCTACTGAAATGAAAGTGTCAGGATTCTAGCACCTAGGCCAAAAAATTTTGTAGGGGAGGTTTTCTAGTCTAAAACCAAGATTTAAGTCAAGAGCAGATTCTTTTTTTTTTTGGCAGGGGGCAGAACTTGGATGCTTCAGGAAAGGAAAATGCCTGCATTTTAGGAAAATAGTTAAAAGTTCTCATTCATTTTTACAAACAAGTTATTTTATAAATTCAGGATAAAATATAGTAATTGATGATTTTATAAGCCTTGAACATAACCATTTTTTTTTACTTCCACATATTCTTCCCATTGTTACCTAGAAAAATTCTCCAATGCCTCCATTTTCCTTAAGAATCTACTGTGCACAAATTTTTAATCTACACACACAGGAGAATATATATATTTTCGGTGAGGTATGTTCTTGTGTATGTTATGAATATATGATTCTCTTATTGGTCGATGAATAAAGCTGTCTCAACCAATGGACTCGCAGGATTTATCTAGGCAGGAAATCCAAGCACGGATAGAGAAAGGTAGTATGTGAAGACAAGGAGATGCTATGTTGCTACCGAGGAAGCGACAGGTATCACCGATAAGCTAAGAACATGTTGAGATACACAAAATAATAGAAACTGGTTAATAATTAAGAGAGAGATAACCAATAAGAAGCCTGAGCCATCAGCCAAACAGTATATAATTAATATAAGCCTCTGAGTGTTTATTTGAGACTAAACTGCTAATGGACTGGGTGGACAGAAATGTCTGTCTACACATATGTATTCATACAAACACACACACACACACACACACACACACCATATAAATTGAAATGATCACACTTAGGCTTATTATGCTCCCACCAAAGCCATAGATTTCTATCTCAGTAAAACCCAGGAATACGAAACTCCCTTTTAACTTCTTGGTTATGAGAGTCTAAAAGATTCTCCACCAACACTGTAGTCTATTGATTCCCTTGCTTGCCTTTCAAAAAATTAAAGTATTGTCTTATTGTTGAAGTGACTCTAAATTTTTGACAAACTATTAGAATTTCATTTAGATCTGGTCCTGGGAGCCTCCTCCCCCAAGCATAAGCTAGTAGCACCTCAACATGCTCTGTGAATTAAAAGACAGTTTTCTTCATTGGAGTGACACTAGTCATTGTTATTTCAATCATACTGTATAGCATGCCACATGCTCAGAAATAGCAGTTCAACACAGAACAGGGTCAGTGTGTGTGTGTGTGTGTGTGTGTGTGTGTGTGTGTGTGTGTGTTTTATTTTAATAGAGAGAAAACACACTAATTTGGGTGAGGGGGGAAGGATCTTGAAAGAGCTAGGAAGGGCAAAGAACACTATCAAAATATGAAAAGGTAAATTAATACATATTATTTGTGTTTATTTTGTGTGTGTGCATATTGTGGTCTGAAGGTGGAGGTTAGTATTGTAATTTGAATGTAATTGCCCACATAATCTCATAGGGACTGGCACTCTTAGGAGGTGTGGCTTTGTTGGAGTGGGTAAGGCCTTGTTGGAAGAAGTGTGTCACTGTGGGGCAGGCTTTGAGGTTTCCTATTCTTAGTATACAGTGTCTCAGTTGACTTCATGTTACTTGCAATCTACAGCACTCTCACTTCCAGCACCATGTCTGCCTGTATGCCACTATGCTCGCCATCGTGCTGATAATGCACTAAACCTCTGCAGCCATAAGCAAGCCATCCCAATTAAGTGTTCTCTTTATAAGTGTTGCGGTGCTCATGGTGACTCTTCACAGCAATAAAAACCCTAACCAAGATAGTTAGAGAGTCCCTGTTGGAGAACTTTCTCTCTTTCTCCCCTGTGGAGATCAAATTTAGGTCATCAGACTTGGCAGCAAATGCTCTTACTACAGAGCCATCCAAGAATATGATATTTTATTCCATAAAACATGATCAGCGGCTCAATTTACTTTCCTGGCTTATACCACTGCCCCCTAGATTTATCTCCAAAGCCTTGTAGGGATTTTCTGTGTTGATTCACTGGACCAGCTCCAAAAATATCCTAACTAAATGCAGAATATGACTTCTGAATGATTATTTTATTTTTGCCATTTTGCTAACACAGTGTGTCTATTACATACCTAAAACAATGAGTTAACTGGACAATTCAACTTCACTGAAACTCAATAAACTGGAAACAATTAGAGTTGGGTTTTCTTTCACGCTCAGCCTTCTCTGCCTGACACATGCCCTCATATTGTAGTCCCACCAACATTGCACATGGTTACAGAATATCTTTATGTTGCCCTGGTACAAAAAGTTTGCCAATACAAGGTTATAGTTTCATATGTGTTCTGGGGTATTATGTCAGCTATTCTGAACTACTAATTTTTCCTATTGGCTCAGTTGATTTTAAATATTAGTTTATGGGTCTATCTTATGTGGAATATTATTTTATATATGACATTATATAAAATTAGAATATGTAATTTTTAGGTTCTGTTATTTGAAGCCAAAAATCTCACTTGTGGACTGTTATCCAGGAATATAAAAGATGAGCCTTTTATTATTATTATTTTTTAACTCACACACATTATTTTGAAATGTTCTGTGCTACCAAACGTATGATTTCATAAGCTCTGACATCATAGATATATGCCATGGTTTGTTTATACTCTCACTCTTGAGAGACATTTATTGAGAATAAAATTGATAGAACTCTCAGCATTGTACGGAGATACAATATCATTTGAATTGAATAAATATCTATATTTGGAAGAGCAAGTCAAAGTTTAAATGTTTGAACTAAAGTCAAAGGGATTTTTTCCAAAGTATATTTGGAAAATATATTTAAATTTCCTGCCAGCCCCGGTAGTAGTATAATGTTTACAGTCACTTCAATGTGATTTCACACTTATTCCATAATAATTAGTGATACTGCACATCAGTGCATGGATCAGATTGTTTAAAATTTAGTACATTTTAGTGCATACAAAAGTATGTTAAGGTGACTTTATGACCTTGTAATTTAAGTTTTAAAGCATGCTTATTTATGCTTACTGGAATTCTGTGAATTCCCCTTGATGAGCTATCTCTGTCAGCATCCCAGGTCCTATTTACTTCATATTTTTAGCTGTACATCACACACACACACACACACACACACACACACACACACACACACACACAGACAAACCATATATTTATTTCATGCCTGAAAATCCTTTTTGTTTGTATTTATTAGTTTTTATCTAGATTTCTCTGCCAGTCTTTATTAAGGTATAAGTGATATGTGTACCTATTTCATGGATGTGAATTGATGAGTTCAGGACTAACATACTAAACACTAATGTTTGTAAGCACCATCCCAGATAACTACAGTGACCCATAGTATAATAAAGAACATATTAAATATTTTCCAAAGTTCTCTCGTGTCTCCCTCTTTGTAAATGAAAACACAATACTGTCCATGTGTCTTTTTTCCAGTTCTGGGTAATGTATTTAATGTTTTCACACATTAAGTAAGTGCTTTACTACTGGATTATATTCCTACCCTTTTCCTTGAAATTTTGAAGTGCATAATAATGCATTGTTAACTGCAGGCACTATGCTACAGAAGAGATATCAAGATTTCATTCATATGTCATAACCTAAACTTCATCATCAGTGAAGAACCATGTCCTGCTTCCTCCTGCACAAGGCCTAGAAATCACTATGTGTCAGTTTCTATGAATTTCACTATCATATGCACCATATGTTAGTGCCATCTGCAGAATTTTTACCAGTATGTCTCATTTCGGTTAGGAAGATAATCTCCATATTTTGTCACAAATGTTAGGGTGTCTTTTGTGTTAAAGACTTACAAACATTCCAATTGAAACATATATGGAATTTTTGTTGCCTATTAAATGGATAATACTTGGGTTGCTTACATATCTTTGTTATGTGAGTAATATTTTAGTAAGCATAGGAGCACATGCAATAAGCTTACGATTATGATTTCAGTTTATTTGGATAAAAAACAAAAACTGAAGTCTGAGGTTATGAGCCCCTCCACATCTAGCCATCTATACACTCACTAGGTAAGATGGGAGTCCTGCTCAAAAAAGACCAGAAAATGAACCATCAGTTATAGATCATGTCAGCACATTATATATATATATATATATGTGTGTGTGTGTGTGTGTGTGTACGTACACGTACATACATATGTACGTGTGATGGGAGATGTCATTCTGTATATGTTTCTCATACTGGTTAATAATAAAGCACTGTTGGCCAATAGGAAAGGAAGATAGGAGGGACTAGGAGACAAGGAGGAAATAGGAAGTAGTTAGGAGGAGTCAAGATGGAGAGTCAGGAGAGAGCTGGATGCCAGCCGCCTCCCCAGTAAGAGAAGGCCATGTGAAGATACATAGATCAGCAGAAATGGGTTAATAATTAAAGGCAGAGCTAGCCGATAAGAAACAAGTAACCAGGCCAACAGTATTGTATCAAATACAGAGTCTCTGTGTATTATTTGGGGCTGGCGCAGCAGCAAGACCAGGAGGCGGCAGGCGGAAAAACGATACTCGTTACATACGTGTACGTACACACACACACACACACACACACACACACACACATATATATAATAAAGAGTAGTGGGACATCTAAGAGCACATTTATTTTACTCTGCACATTTTTATTGTTTGAACCTAAGCATAATTTCTTCTTCAATCATGAATAGGTTATATAGAACACAGTGAAAGTAATTAACTAATTTCTGATTACGAGATCAGCATCAACTGATACCTATGCAAAAAAATGGGTATAGTAACATATGTTGCCTCCATTTTTATATTTGGGGAACACTTTTCTGTAGGTGATAAATTGTTTTCATTCTCCATAATGGTGTTCAACTTCAGTAAGTAATCTGAAAACATAGCCCTCTTTAATGCTTGTTTAAATATTTATTGGATAAGATCAGAAGCAATCTTTATTATGAGTGCTTGATTGGTGATGCTTGCCTATGGAGACATGCACTCCCAGTCAATTTTTTCCACTCATGCCACGTAGAACTGGACAATCCTTAAGCTTATGTAGGATCTGTAAGTAGCCACACCTGCTAATATCATGGTGAACACTCAAGAGAGGTCATCTACAGATTCCTATATAAGTTTGGCAAGCTCTAGTCTTGACTGCCTGCAGGGACATGTGTCTCGACTTTGTCTGATTAGAGAGACTGGGGCTTACTTTTTGTTTTCTTCTTGACTGCTGCTTTAAGTTTGTTTTTCCTTTGTAAAGCTCTTGTTTTGTTTTACTGACTACTTAGTCTATGAAAAAATATATATCCATTTTTTTATTTGTTTTAGGTCAAATAAGGGAAGGATTAATCGTGTGTGAAATCAGAAACAACTGGAAAACTGATTCAACCAGCTATTACAATTTTTTTTTGGTTTGCTAAGGGATTTATTGATTAAACAGCCAGGAAGTAAGAAGGCAATGCAAGTGTGTCAGGAGGAAGAGTATCCCTGGTTTTTAAATGTACGTAAGAGGTGGAAACTATCGTATATTTTCAAACAATAATAAAAGAAAGATAAAGATAAAGGTAGGGCAAGAATGAGGGAAGATAATATATGTTTTAATAAACTGTGTTAATGGCTTTGTTTTTTATTATTATTATTTATTTATTTTATATAACCAAGTCCATTTAAATGAAATCAAACATTTATAGACATATTTGGGAATTTGGGCGTCATTCTTTCCAAACTACTTCTTGCTGGTAAGGGGTGCTGCCATGGGGGAATCTAAGAACATGCAGAAATCATGGCTATAGTCTGTAAAGCTGCTTTGTCCAGCTGTTTTGAATGTAGGATCACCTGGTACTCTGTTTCAGGCGGTCTGGCTTGATCAAACCACATTAGTCTGGAAGGAATCCACAGCTTTTCATTTTCTGTGGAAACAAAAATAGAAATCCTTTTCCCCAGTAATTTGTCCTTGAACTTAAATTTTGAAGTCAAAGCATTTTTTTTTATTTAACTTTTTACATGTCAATCCCAGTTCACCCTCCTTCCCTCCCTGCCTCCCTCCCTTTTACCCTCTCTGCCCTCTCACATGAACCCTAACACTCCCCTCCCATCCCTCCACCCCAATTCCATATGTAGGGCAGTGCTATACAGTTGGGGTCATGTAGATCTGACAGGTAGGGACTAGGGCTTCTCTCCTGTCTCTAGGTTAAGGCAGTTATTCCTCCATGGGGGATGTATTCCCAAGGACCTTTTGTGCACCAGGGATACATCCTGGCTCCACTGTCTGAGGTCCCTTAGACTGCTCAGTCCTTCTGGCTGAGACCCATATTTAGGGGGGCCTGAGTCAGTCCCATGTTGGCTTCCCTGCTATCAGTCTGGTGGCCCATTAGCTCCTCATTTTTAAGGTCAGATGTCTTTATGTGTTTCTGCAGCCTGGTCTTGTCCTCTCCATCTGCATCTGGGTTCTACTTCAACTCAGTGTTCCATGGATAAGTTAGTTGTTGATCTCACTCTCCGGAAAGGGCATTTATGATAGCCTTTCCATTGAAGATCAAATTGTTAGTTGGGAGCAGTCTTGTAGTTCTCTAGACCTTTCTTTGTGTTCAATTTTATCTTCAAACCGATATTGGTTCCCTCTTTTATGTTCTCTCTCTCTCTCTCTCTCTCTCTCTCTCTCTCTCTCTCTCTCTCTCTCTTGTCTTCTATTCCTAACCAGGTTCAATCTTCCTGGTCCCACATGTTTTCTTTTCGTCCCCCTCATTTTCTTCTAATTCTCTCTCCATTTGTGCCCCCCCCACTTCCCGTGAGCTCTGGAGGACTTCTCCCTTCCCACTTCTGTGAGGGACATTATATGAATCTCTTAGAATACACCTTGTGTATTCTAGTTCCTCTGGTGGTGTGAATTATAGGCTGGTGATCCTTTGCTCTAGGTCTAAAATCCATATATGAGTAAGTACATACTGTGTTCCTCTTTTTGTGACTGGGTTACCTCATTCAGGATGGTTTCTTCAAGTGCCATCCACTTCCCTGCGAATTTCAAGATACCATTATTTTTTCTCTGCAGAATAGTATTCCACTGTGTAGATGTGCCACATCTTCATTAACCATTCTTCAATTGAGGGACATCTAGGTTGCTTCCAGGTTCTTGCTGTTACAAATAGTGCTGCTATGAACATAGTTGAACAGATGTCTTTGTTGCATGGATGTGAATCCTTTGGGTATATGTCTAAGAGGGGGATTGCCGGGTCCTGTGGTAAACTAATTCCCATTGTCCTGAGGAACCGCCATACTGATCTCCAAAATGGCTGTATGAGTTTGCACTCCAACCAGCAGTGGAGGAGTGTTCCCATTTCTCCACATCCTCTCCAACATGAGTCATCATTAGTGTTTCTAATTTTAGCCATTCTGGCAGGGGTAAGATGGTATCTCAAAGTTGTTTTGATTTGCATTTCCCTGATAGCTAAGGATGTGGAGCATTTTCTTAAGTGTCTTTCAGCCTTTTTGATTTCCTCTATTGAGAATTATTTCTTCAGTTCTGTACCCCATTTTTTAATGGGGTTAGTTGGTGTTTTGTTGACTAGTTTCTTGAGTTCTTTGAATATTTTGGAGATCAGCCCTTTGTCTGATATAGGATTAGTGAAAATCTTTTCCCAGTCTGTGGGCTGCCATTTGGTCTTGTCCACTGTGTCCTTTGCCCTACAGAAGCTTCTAAGTTTGAAGAGGTCCCATTTATTAATTGTTCTCTCAGTGTCTGTGCCCCTGGAGTTATGTTCAGGAAGCAGTCTCCTATACGAATTTGTTCAAGGGTACCTCCTACTTTCTCTTCTAAGAGGTTTCATGTGGCTGGATTGATGTTGAGATCTTTGATCCATTTGGACTTGAGTTTTGTGCATGGTGACAGACATGGGTCTATCTGCAGTCTTCTACACACCCTCATCCAATTGTGCCAGCACCATTTGTTGAAGATGCTGTCTTCGCCCCATTGTATAATTTTAGCTGTTTTTGTCAAAAATCAGGTGTTCATAGGTGTGTGGGTTAATGTCAGGATTTTCAATTCGATTCCATTGGTCTACCTGTCTATTTTTGTGCCAATACCAGTCTGTTTTCAGAACTATAGCTCTGTAGTAGAGCTTAAAGTCAGGAAAGGTGATGCCTCCTGAAGTTCTTTTATTGTATAGGGTTATTTTGGCTATCCTGGGTCTTTTGTTTTTTCCATATAAAGTTGATTATTATCCTTTCAAGTCAGTGAAGAATTGTGGTGGGATTTTAATGGGGATTGCATTGAATCTGTAGATTGCTTTTGGCAAGATTGCCATTTTTACTATGTTTATCCTACCTATCCAAGAGCATGGGAGATCTTTCCATTTTCTGGTATCTTCTTTAATTTCTTTCGTTAGAGCCACAAAGTTCTTGTTATATAGGTCTTTTACTTGTTTGGTAAGCATTACACCAAGATACTTTATGTTGCTCGTGGCTATTGTAAAGGGTGATGTTTCTCTGATTTCTTTCTCTGTCTTTTTGTCGTTTGAAAAAAGTGGAGCTACTGATTTTTTTGAGTTTATCTTGTATCCTGCAATTTTGCTGAAGGTGTTTATCAGCTGTAGGAGTTCCCTGGTAGAGTTTATTGGGTAACTTATGTAAACTATCATATCATCTGCAAATAGAGACAGTTTGACTTCTTCCTTTCCAATTTGGATCCCCTTTATCTCCTTTTGTTGTCTTATAGCATTAGCTAGAACTTCTAGTACGATATTGAAGAAATTTGGAGAGAGAGGGAAGCCTTGTCTTGTTCCTGATTTTAGAGGAATTGGCCTATGTTTCTCTCTACTAAGTTTGATGTTGGCAATTGGTTTGCTGTATATTGCGTTTATTATATTTAGGTATGTTACTGTTATCCCTGACCTCTCCAAGTCCTTTGTCATGAAAGAGTGTTGAATTTTGTTGAAGGCTTTTTCAGCATCTATGGAGATAATCATATGGTTTTTCTTGTTCTGTTTGTTTATATGGTGGGTCACGTTGATAGATTTTCATATGTTAAACCATCCCTTCATTCCAGGGATGAAGCCTACTTGGTCATGGTGGATGATTTCTCTGATGTATTCTTGAATTCGGTTTGCCAGTATTTTATTGAGTATTTTTGCATCGATGTTCATCAGGGATATTGGTCTGTAGTTTTCTTTCTTAGTTGTGTCTTTGTGAGGCTTAGGTACCAAGGTTATTATGGCCTCATAAAAAAAGTTTGGCAATGAACCTTCTGTTTCTATTTTGTGGAAGATTTTGAGGAGTAGTGGTATTAGTTCTTCCTTGAATATCTGGTAGAATTCTGCAATGAGTCCATCTGGCCCTGAACTTTTTTTGGTTGGAAGGGTTTTAATGATTGCGCTTTTACAACTTTTGTATGTTTTGACAGGTCTAAGCATAAAATCTGAAAGGGCTTTTCTAAATAATCAAATGTGTAGAATTGCTGGCAAGTGTCTACCAACCCCTTGCATTAATATGATGAATGAGTTTTGTAGATGACTCTATCCCTCCTAGTCTAGAGTTTAAGGAAAATCAGTGCTGATTTTATGAATTGCCTTCCTTTAGAAAGGGCTTTCCAAATCTTCTTGAACAGTCCTGGAGGAAGCATAACCAACGATGTTAAGGGTATGAACACAGCTTCAAGTACAGAACATCACTTTCTCCTGTGAATAGATACCCTTAGACAGTTGTCTGTGGAAGGTCTAATCTAAAACAGCAAAGAGATGTGCCCAGACAAATGAAGTCTTGAAATTCTTCCATGAACACAAGCACATTAATGTGGAATTGATATTGTAAAAAAATTTGGACAGTTCACATTTACTTATTAAACTTAATATAATATTTAACATGGTGTAGGTATTTATAAATATAGAATGATAAATATAGATATTTTGTAAATACAGACTTCAACAACTAGTTTCTTTTAAAGACTAGTTTCACATTGTTTCTATAATAAAGTACTCTGTAACTAGGATCTATAAGAGAACGTTTGTTATTTTATTCAGTCTACATTTTTTTAACTTTCAATTGAAATGGTTTCTTCAGTCTTCAACAGAGTATGTATAAGATGCTAAAAGAAAGTATTAAATTTCTCTACAGAGATGGGTAGAAAATATAACTCTAACATTCATATGTTTTAATGATCCTTATGGTTTCTGAAATTAAGAGTGTTGTAGCTTTGGAATATCTCGTTTAAAGGTCTTAAACTTGATGACTATCAAATATAGTGTGCAAATATCATATCCCCAGAATACAATGTTGAGTCAGATCTTGTGATATCCTAAACTCAAAGAATTCATGATGTCTGGTAAGAATGATATGCGTATAGTTAGTTGCAATAAACTGACACAATTTTGATAGTCTTCAGTGTGTATACATTACATTATAGTGATTCTGTTTAATCATGGGGGATTGCTTAATTCTTGAGCCATAAATCAGAAGCAAAACAGAATTTATCAAACCAGTGACTCTGAAGTAAAGCATCCACACAGCTCAGGCAAATTGTTGTTGGAGAAAATGTACGAGTACCCGGCTGTGCTTGCTAGCTATTACTATTATATTGGATTATATCAAGTGGCCAAGATAAACTATGTTCACTGAAAGTGCCTAATTTAACTAGATTGTCTTTATTAACAAGGCCCTATTAAGTGGTTTCAGCTGTAATAGCATTTGAGTTCCATTAGGGTTTGAAGTGATTTAGAAATCCAAGTTATTTTTTAAAAATTAGATTTCAGGATGGTAGATAATTAGTAAATACTAGGTGGAAGTTGCAAATTTGTGCTCAGTGGTGGAAATGGGCAGAAACGTGTTGCTGTTGAACCACAAACATTTTTAAAGTGTGATAAAAAATATTTAAGTATTTTTTAAAAAGATTACATTTGGTATGGTAACATGTGAATACAAAATTAAATTAATTATATACTCTTAAATGATGGTAAAGATGAGGTATATTTTATTTGTTTGCTCTCAAGTGCAAACTACTTTTAATTAGTTCTTTCAATGTGAAATTTCTAAATGTATTTCTAAAATAGGAAAAGAAACATTTATATAAAGCATGACCTGTTATTACTCTTTTGAAGATAATTAGGCAATAGAATTTTGAATTAATGTTAAGTAGAGAAGATAATGCCAGGCTTCTTAAATCAATATCAGAAAATAGATCAAAACAAAGTTATTTTACTCTTATTTATTTAAATATTTCCTATATTGTACAAGTGTTTTCTGGGCTGCTACAAAGCAGTCTGCATTCTTGTCTGTCTGTTTGTTTGTTTTATTTTGTTTTGCAAGACAGGGTTTCTCTGTTTAGCCCTGTCTGTCCTGAAACTCACTGCGTAGACCAGGCTGGCCTAGAACTCACAGAGATCAGCCTGCCTCTGCCTCCTGAGCACTGGAATTAAAAGCATGCACCAACACCACCCAGATGCAGTCAGCAGTCTTTAAAACTCTAACTGTATGATAATAAGAAAGACAGGAATCATTTTTACTTGATGTTGTGAATTGATATCAAGTAGTGACATTTGTTAAGTTCCAGAAAAGAAACTTCAAGGAACAAAATTTAAATCAACTCTTGGATGACATTATAGAAGTTGAAAGACTTTCCAACTCAACCTGTGAGTTACAAACTAACTAGATTTGGAAACAATTTACAGTGATGGTTAGATAAAAATAGATATTGACTGTGGTCATCCAACTGTGTAATATAATATTAGATCCTATACTTCTCATTTTCTTGCATGTCTATAACCATTGAACAGCCTCTACATATGTACCCCACACTCTCCCTGAATTTTATAAACTTCCAAAAGATTAGTCATTTTATGTATACATATTGTATGTTGTAGGCAAGGAATCCTATCCTTAGCTGTTAGTTAGAGAGAAAGATAGACAGGGAGAGAGAGACAGAGAGAGAATGATGGAAATGGTGAGGAAGGAGAGACTGAGAGACACTAATAGAGAGAGAGAAGGAGAGAGAGAGAGAGAGAGAGAGAGAGAGAGAGAGAGAGAGAGAGAGAGAGAGAGAGAGACAGAGGTGAGAAGGGAGGAATGGAAATTGGCAAAGTTTTCTGAATACTAGTGGATTGAGCATGTTCTGGAGAGTGGTCACTCTCCCAAGAGTATATTGGCAGTGCTATTTGGAGTTTATGGTTTTAAAAGACAATGGGGACATGAATTTGTAAGGGTGTATATTGGGGTAGGCCAGAGAGGAGTTGGGTGAAGGAGGTGGATATCAAAATATAATGTGTGGAATTCTAAAAAAATATAAAACAATGATGGAACCCAATATCAAAATATAATGTATGGAATTCTAAAAAAAAATATAAAACAATGATGAAACCCACTTTATGAGACACATATTATGTTTTTGTAGGAGCTGTCCATTACTTTGTTTTAGGTTTAGTAATACAAATAAAAATTATTATTGTGTCTTGTAGGGCTTTTTTTTCCATTACAAATGTGTAGTACAGAATGGTAGAAATAAATGTGTGACAAATTTTGGACAGAGAAGGCTTTGTTTTGTTTTGGCAGTAAGAAACAGAGTGTGTGCAACTAAACAGTATGTGTTTTAAAATATTCACTGATAACTACAGGCAACACAAAGAACCTAATAAATTCTCAAATGATACAAGACAGTAAATTATTATTTTCATAGGTCTGATGTTACATATGCTCAGCACTCTTTATAGAATAATACTGCATTAATCATTAGGGTTCTCTGTTGGCTTTGTATTTTAAAACTTAACCTTGCTCCAACAACAGAATGGAAAGGAATCAGTACCGCAAGATATCTAATTATTGTCGCTATTGTTTTTAAAACATTGTCTGGAAGAGAGGCTAAAACATACAGAAAAATTCAAATTAAAGTTGAAAGCATTTTCTGCTTTCCTTGAGTGGGATTTTAATTATGCAATGGATTGATTTGTTGTTCCTTGAAAAAAAAAATCTTTAAGTGATCATTTCAGTATAACAGGTCCAAACTTTAAATACTAATGAAGGCTTTTCTCAGGAAGCAAAGCTCTGATCAGTAATATAAATTAGTTTTTATTTAACAACTCTCCCTCTATAGATTACATTCATGACAACATATAAGTTCTTATCTATGAAACTACACAGCTGCCATCTACCTACTATTATCGGACCCTGACTGCTCCGTGAGTGCTTATTTGATCAATTAAAGAAATCACTAACAAAAGATACACAATTATTTTCCTATCTTTCATATTTTGGAAAAAAAACTTAACTAAAGCAGATCAGATCAAAACTTTGAGGTTAGGACTACATTGTTGTAGTAGAGGAGTAACTGATTGTGGCAAGAAGTCAGGAGACAAGTTCATATATAAAAACAGGAGAAACTGATGCTCTAATTCTTTCTTATTTGCAAGCTGGGCTGCTATCAAATTGTAATGCCCATCTGTTTGTTGTTTACTGATTTATTTATTCCTGAAATGAAGTAGCCCAGGAACTTTTTGAGTATTTAGACTCCTAAAGAAGCCACACTTACTGGGATTAAAAAAAATACTGATACTGTAAAGAGTGTGTGTATTTTATTAATCTCTCTCTGAAGTGTGTAACATTGGAGGAAGTTGGGGATTATGCCTGGTTCTATTATTGGAATAGTTAGTGCTACAGAGAAAATCAGCATCAGGACAAGGAGACTTGTCCAAAACCTACAGGGTACAGATGGCACAGGACAGTAGTGCAATCTGCAGTCAGAATGATGGCAACCAGGATCTGAGCTTTTGCAACATTTCTTCATGTTAGGAGCCTTTATTCCTAGTCTCATCTTGTTCACTGTCAAGGGGATTTTATTTTATTTTATTTATTTTTTTAATATTTCATGTAACTAGCAGTATCTCTTATGAAATTCCCCTAAAAGAATAACATGAAACATGGAAAAATCTATCCATTGAAATATTTAGATAAATACTGTAATAGTTAAAAGGGGACCATAATTTATAATATGAAATATTTGAGAAGTTATAGATTTTTGTTTTCAGAAGAAAAGATTTTCAAGGCAAGTTCAATTTATTGTGACCATAGACTGTGTTACACTCTGCTCAAATCAATTGTCTTTATAAGAAATGCCCACCCATCAGAAAGGCAAAATTCTCAGCTTCCTTGACTTGTAGAAGTCAGTGTAAGCTCTCAAAGTTCTCACAAAGTAAATATGGAGAGGGAAAGAATTATGAATATTTTAAAGTTTTTGCTTTATTACTTTTTATTTCATTGGGTGTTTTCCAAATGGCCAACACAGGAATATAAGTGTATTACAAATAAGTGTTCTGTTATTATCAATTTGGTGTCCACATTGTAGAAGTATTTAGTTAAACCTAAATATTCTGGCTGGCTTAGAGTGAAAATATCTTCAGGAGTTTTAGGTGTCTAAACTTCTTTTGAGGTTTTTCTTTGCTCTATTTCAATTCTTAAAGATGATATTAATTCTTATTGTACTCTTCTTTGTCAATATCTATACTAAGTAAATCTGTATGAATTTTTAAAAAGTAATTTTAAGTTTTAAATTATATATAAAATTAATTCTTTCTACATAGAGGGATACTCCCTCAGCTTAGACACATGGGGGAGAGCCTGGGCCCTTTTCCAAATGATATGACAGACTTTGAAGACTCCCCATGGAAGGCCTCACCCTCCCTGGGGAGCCAAAAAAGGGGATGGGATGGGGGTTGGTGGGGTAATAGGGAGGACTGGAGGGTGTGGGAACTGGGATTGTTATGTAAAAAAGCTTATTTCACATTTAAATAAAAGAAATTATAAAAATGAATATTTTAAAGGAACAAAATATTTACCTTTCATTTGTAATAGTCCAACTAGTCTAGTTATACTTGTCTTATAAATTGGTTAAAAATCTAGAGGTTGTAACATTATGTGGCCCAGGCCAGGCCTTAAGGTCAAGGCAGATCACTAAAATAGGAGGGACTTATTTTAGCATGCAGGTCACATGTGGCCAAATTTTACTATTTTAGAGGTACTAGTTGGTATTAAGAACAAATGAGATAAATACAAAATTAAATGCAAATATGTGTTCATAAAAATATATATAAAGAAAATCGAGATAATACCAAGCTACAGAAACCCACAGAGACAGCTGACCTGAACAAGGGGGAGCTAATGGACCCCCAACTGATAGCTGGGGAACCAGCATTGGACCAACTCAGACCCCCTGAATGTGGGTCTCAGTTAGAAGGCCTGGGCAGGCTAAGGGACCTCAGACAGTGGAACCAGGATGTATCCCTGGTGCACAAAAGGACTTTGGGAGCACATTCCCCATGAAGGGACACTCCCTTAGCCTAGAGGCAGGGGGGGGGGGGAGTGCCCAGTCCCTACTTCAAATGACTTGACAGATTTTGTTGATCCCTCCTGGAAGGCATCACCCTCTCTGTGGAGTGGGGGTGGGGTGGGATGGGAGGAGATGAGAGGGATGGAGGGAGGGACAGAGGAAGATGGAACTGGAATCAATATGTAAAATTAAAAAAAAAAGATTGATATAAAAATAAGAATGCAGTAATAGCTTAAGATATAATGCCACCACTCAAGATCGTAGAGTTGGATTTTTCTTTATGGTGGTAGCTCACAAGAATGACATGGTGACTTATTATTAAGTAAGAAAGTTTGGGTTATGGCTTGGCTTGTCACATTAACTCTAATAACTTAAATTAATCCATTTTTTATTAGCTATGTTTTGCCTCTTGGCTTTTTATGTCTCTTTCTTCTTGCACCTGCTATTTCCTCTACGTGACCTCTGGCCTCTTTCCCACACCTACATTCATCTTCTCTTCTTTCTCTGCTTGGGAGTCCAGCCTAACCTCTTCATGCCTAGCTATTGGATATTAATCTTTCTATTAAAACAGTCAGAAGGTACCTTGGCAAAGACACATCTTCACAGTGTACGAAAAAGATTATTTCACAAAAAAGGTCTCAAATTTAAAGCATGACTCTCTATCCTAATTGTCTTTCTTTATGATCATAATCATCATTATGTGAAAGATATCATTTATTAAAATAGTGTTAAAGTGTAGCTCTCTTACCCATATGCAAATATAGACAAAATCAAGTGGACTCAATACTGGGGGAGGGACCAAGTGGAGGGAGGGAGATGGATGGATGGATGAACAGACAGGCATAATAGAATAAAGTTGAGAGGGGATACTAGAGGTGGTGGTGATCCGAGAGTAAATGGAGAGGAGGGAATGAACAGTCATAAACTCTGAAATCTCTGTACTATAGGTGCATCCATTGTATCTAATAACCATCCTGTGGAAGAGGAGACTAATTTTGTAAATCTTCCTTAGCCAATTTTTAGGTACAAACCATACTTAAACAAAGTGTGTATATCTATATATGATTTGGTATTTACTTGAGCCAATCATGCAAAGTGCTGATAACTGGACATGGAGATCTGTGGTACTCTCTGGGTCCTTCAGTGAAGAGAAGTCTGTATGCATTGTGTCCATAATTCAAAACATCACTTTATCAAGCAGGTCAGTAACCAAGGGTGTCTCTCCTTTTGTGTGGTCCGATCTTATCACTTACATCATATCACTTGCTTTCAGCCTGTTCTACACTATGTTCTTCTCCTTACAACTGAAAGAGTCTTAGAGTATGTGAAATAAGAACTTTCTCAGTGACATTTCTGTTAGAACTAATTCTAAAGCCTAGTGGTAGCAATGCATGCATACCTTTAATCCAAGCAGTAGTTAGCAGAGGCAGGCAGATGTCTGTGAGTTCAAGGTCAGCCTAGTCTATAGAATAAGTTTCAGTACAGCTAGGACTATTACACAGAGGAGCCCTATCTCAAAAACCAAAATTAATAATAATTCTGAGAATTTGCAAATGAAATGTTAAAAAATAAATGTACTCTCAGCTTGAAAAAAAATGTACTTGCAAACTGGATTTTATGAAAATATCTTATTTGTCTTTCCATTCTAAAATGAGTTGTTTTAAAAGATTCCATTGAGATCATTTTTCTTAAAATGTGACTAGATATTGAATATGTCAGATTACTCATTAAGCTTAATATCAATTTACCAAATACATGATTTAGTGAATGGATTTTCAAGAACCAATGCTATTGCTGACATAATTTCTCTTCATATTTCATCTAGAAAAGTAACATGTTTGCACCTTTTGGCATAATATCAAATGTGATGATATACTTTTATACTATTATTTCTAAAGTCATATTTTAAAGTCACAGTTTTAATCTTATTACTAGAAACATAATATCTGGAGATAAATTGAGTGCTTTTCATTTGAATCATTACTTTTATGTAGCAGAATGTAAGATAACATATAACAAATAATATTTGAAAATCATAAAATGATTTCATGCTTAGTAAAGGAAAGATTCATATGTGTTAGTGCTTGTGGTTATGCAAACATTGGATTCTTAGAAAGTTTAATACAGTTGTTCATCTGTGTGAATACTTAATACCAAAATCTATAATCACTCAAGTATAAGCAGCATGCACAAAAGTTCCCTATGACTTTTAATAATAGTAATAAATGTTGCCAACTTCTTTCTTAAACGATGCATATCACTACCTTTGTACTATTAGTTTTTCAAGATAGCTGTTTGGATTACTTGAATTTTAGAGAAGTATCAGGGAAAGAGTCAGGGAAAAAATGAATTAGGGGAGTAACCCTGGAGGAGATTTGCTGAAAACAAACTTCCTTTAAGCAGATACATTCTAAGCTCCACTGAGCTGACAATATGCTTCCCAAAGAGTTGGTAAGTGAAAAAGTTTTGCGAGGTCAATTGAGTGAGTTGGTATAAACTTGGAAAAGTAGCGTCCCTCAAAAGGACAAACAAAACCTTGCAAAGAACAAATTTAGCTAAAAGAAAGAAAAAAGAGTTCAAAATGAACAATTGTAAGAACAAGAATTTTAAAAAGAATAAACTAAAAGACTCTAATTTAAAAGTCCAAGGAAATGGTGAGTATATTGTAAAATCAATTATAATCTAAAAATTCAGGGAAAAGGTGAATATTTTGTGAGAATAAACTATGCAAATATTTTATTTGTAATTATGTCATGTATTCATAATTGTTAGCTTCATGTCACTGAACAAATAATGCATAGCACATAGTGGAATTAAAAAGTATGCAAGATGTTGAAAAATTATATATATATATGTATATATATATATATGTATATATACACATATGTATTCATAAAAAACCATACATCATTATAGAACAGGCTTAAATTTCCTCCTTTGTCCAAGTGAACCTTGTGTTTACTATAATTGGTTCGTTGTTTATAAAGAATAGATATTTTGAGTTTAAGGTTATTTTAATTAAGAAAAATTTACTCAACAAACTAACTAGAACATACAATATTAAAATTAGTTTAATTTTAATTTAAAAGACAAAAAACCAACAAAAACCAAAACAAAACAGTTTGACAAAAAAAAAAAAATTATTTAAAAATGTTGTCATCCTTGCGCAGAGGCCATGCTAATCTTCTCTGTATTGTTCCAATTTTAGTATATGTGCTTCATGGGTCTCAGTTAGAAGGCCTGGCAGTCTAATGGACCTCTGACAGTGGAACCAGGATGTATCCCTGGTGCACAAAAGGACTGTGGGAGCACATTCCCCATGAAGGGATACTCCCTTAACATAGAGTCAGGAGGGAGGGCCTAGTCCCTACTCCAAATGACTTGACAGATTTTGTTGATCCCTCCTGGAAGGCATCACCCTCCCTGTGGAGTGGGGAGAGGGAATGGGATGGGAGGGTGGGTGAGGGGCATTGGAAGGAAGGAGAGAGGGAGAGGAAACTGGGATCCATATGTAAAATAAGAAAAAATAAATAAATAAAAAAATAAAAGAAAAATATATGAAACAGAACTGGTAAGAAAATTGGTAGTTTTTCACACTTGGTCCTAAGCTACAAGAGAGATGGGTTACTGAAATTGAAAGTATGGCTTGATTCTCACATTTCTTTTCTTTTTTAAATATTTGCTTATTTGGGAGGTGGTGGCTTGGACATTTGATCCCAGCACTCGGGAGGCTGATGCAGGCAGATCTTTGTGAATTTGAAACCAGTCTGATCTACAAAGTGAAAGAATTCCAGTATAGCTAGAGCTGTTATGTAGAGAAAACCTATCTCAAAAAAAAAAAAAAAAAAAAAAAAAAAAAAAAAAAAAAAGAAAAGAAAAGAAAAGAAAAAGAAAAAGAAAGAAAGAAAGAAAAGAAAGGAAGGAAGGGAGGAAAGAAAGATTTCCTTCATTTTTATGTGTTAAGTGTGTGTGTCTGGGGGTATTTACGGGGACTGTGTGTGTAGGCATCCATGGACATATGAAGAGGGCATCAGATGCTGTGGGATAGGAGTTACAGGTAATTGTGTGATACCACATTGGTGCTGAGAACCCATCTTAGAGATTCTGTAAGAGCAGCAAGTACTTTTAACCCCCTGAGCAGTTGGTCTCTCCAGCACTGTTCCACACTTAACTGACCTTAGCCTTACCTTGCTGTGATGAAATGAATTTCAAATCATGTCAGTTTTCATTCTTTAGATGAAATTTGATGATTTTTCTCAGCTGACACTTTGAAAGTCACAAGTGTGAAAAAGTCAGAGAAATGAGATTTTAAGGGAAAATATACTGTGCTGATTTAATTAGGCATCCTTACACTATAATAATCAAAATTCCATATTAGGAAGGACACTTCATTTTAAGGATTTCTGCTCTTGTAATCTTTTGTGATGATAGAGAAAAAGGGAAAGGCCAGTTAGTTATTGAAGATCTCTCATTTATTATTGTTTCTTAGTATAACATAAAATAAATATGCTTTGCTTGTGCTTATTTAAAATGAAATGTGAGAAAAAAGAGAAACTTTCATGTCTAGTTATAATTTTCCTGTTAATTATCACTGGGCTATTATGAAATTAAAATACATTCCACTTTTTTATATCCTAGGCAGGCAATATTCTGCAGTTTCATTCTTTGACATCTAATCCCAATTTTTAAGCAATCAAATCAATGAGCAATCCCCTTGAATAAACGGAGATATATGATAGATATTTAAAGCCTGAAGCTTGAGTTTTGTTCATGACCCCAACAGTCAGGAAAATATTCCTCAACAATTAAAATACTAGAGCTATGTTTTAGGAAATAGACGTGTTAGTTGAGATGGAGATAGAGACAGAGGAACAGAGAGAGAGAGAGAGAGAGAGAGAAAGAGAGAGAGAGAGAGAGATTTAAATGAGATTTAAAGGAATGGTTATAGGCAAATTCTGTTAGATTTATAAATATATTTGAAGGTGATAGGAAGGGTCTCAAATTTGCTTCATTCATGAAGATATTCTAGAGGCCTTATTGAAGTTTTAGTATGCCTTTCAGTTGTTTTTTGCATGTAGTACTGATTGATTTGGAAATTTCTTCAATTCTAATCAGAAATAGTGTACTAGCCTTTATTCACATTACATAGCTGTCATTGCTGTAAAACTTCTGTTGAAAGATTTGTGATGTTAGTATCTCTGTTTTTATTTTTCTCTCCAAGGAATCCCATATTTATCTTTAAGATTAGATGAGTAAGTGATGAATGAATGGTCACAAATATTAACTAGTATGATAATCTCAAAGCTTCTAACAAATTAAGGTTTATTAATTTATGCACAAAAAAGGATTTGTGATCGTTTGTGTATGTACAGTATATGTGTGCCTGTAGCCAGGTTAGAAGAACACATCAGTTCCCATGGAACTGGTTATGGAGGGTTGTGAGCCATGATTTTGTGTGTTGGAGACCAGGTACCATTCCACTGCTAGAATAACGAGTACGCTTAACTGCTGAGGCATCCATTTCTCCAGCTCCCTTCTTTGCATCTTACCTCATTTATTTTGATGTGTATTGCAGTATATCTATTTATGACTTTACAGTTTGAGTTTATCATATTGTATTATTTCTGTTCTTATAATGTTGAAATCATCATGACTTTGGTTTTTGTCCTTGCAGTAATCAGATAAGATTTTTCCTAAAAACTCACGAAACCTTTATCACCCTTAAATCCTGTAACTGTCTCTACCCCAACTAAGAGTCTAAGTAATATTGAAGATGCTACCTTAAAGGCCCTTTTGCTATAATGAGATTGATGGCTACCTTATATGTCATTCAAGAACTTTCATCCAGTAGCTGATGGAAGCAGAAGCAGAGATTCACAGCTAAACACTGAGCCAAATTCCTGGATTCCAGCTGCAGAGAGAGAGGAGTGGTGAGAAAAGGGGTCAAGACCAGGCTGGAGACATCCACACGGGGGAGCTCATGGATCCCAGTCTGATATCTGGAAAAATCAACATAGGACCAACCCAGACCCCCTGAACGTGGGTGTCAGGAGATCTGGTCAGTCCAAGGGGCGTCTGGTAGTGGATCAGTATTTATCTCTAGTGTACAAATGGACGTTGGGAGCCCATTCCACGTAGAGTGATACTTTCTCAGCCTAGACACATGGGGGAGCCTAGGCCCTGCTCCAAATGATATGACATACTTTGAAGATCCCCCATGGAAGTTGCTCTTCTCAACAAGAACCTTGTTAGACTGCTGTTCCCTGAGAATCTTTTGTATTTCGAAATCTTCCTAGTAGTAATTTTCTACTCACAAATTTCCAAGCCTATCTTGCTGCTCTCCAGACTGATCATGATGTTAAACAAGAACTGCTCTTTTTTTGCCAAACTTTGAGAAGTCCTATTAGTTTTATTTTATATATATATGTGTGTGTGTGTGTGTGTGTGTGTGTGTGTGTATACATATATGTATGTATGTATGTATGTGTATATCTATATCTATATATTCCTATATATATATACACATACATACTGGCCATTGTCTTTGTGTGTTTCTGTGTGCTTGAAATTTCCCAAGAGGCACTGGAATCAGATGGAACTAAAGTTAGGGATGGTTCTTAGCTGCCGTATAGGTTCTGAGAATTGAACTTGGTCATAAGTGAGAGGAGCTGTGCTCTTCTTAACCACCAAGTAATCTCTATGATCTGATTCCTTTAAACTCATTTGAGATAATTGAAAATGTATTCATTAATTTTCTCCTGTTTTGGTGAAATGCTTTTTGGAAAGCCCTTTGTATCCATTGCTAGGTGTTAAAGTTGGAACATATGAAATTATTGTCTTCTGATTTTTATATTTAATTTACAGTCTTCGCTGATGTTCACTTCCTGTGACCATCAATTTTGTTTTATGTGCTTTGTGTGAATTACTGACCCCTTCCTGACTTTCATGTGACTGTTTCCTTTCATTTTATTCCACCGGGATCATGACATAGAGATTTTTTTTTTCTGGTGAAGGAATCAACCAGAAATTTTGAGGAAATTAAGGTTTTTAAGTGTACTTGATTCTAACATTGTTCAGGTTACCATTGTTCTGATAACAACCCTGAAAATTCAGCATGTTAAATGACTAATATTCATCTATTTTGTTCCCAAATATATACGTTTGGTGTTTCCCAGGAGGGAAATCATATTTGTTTACTACTTATCACAGGCTGATGTAGTTTGTCTGTATTGAAAGTTGGGATGCACACAGCACTGCTAACATGAATCAGCTTGAGTCTCAGTGCCAATTTAGAGCCCAGCTGGGATACTCAGTTGGGAGCTTCAGTTTCTAGCTTCTCTCTGTGAGTCTCTCTAGGAAGCTCTGTAGATTTAGATGCCCAACACTGCACCCTTACATTAAAGACTGTATTTTGGTAGCACTCCTTTGATAGCTCCCCTTATATACCTGATTGGTTTTTGACCTTAATTGACATCCCAAAAATTCCACATATTTCAAAAACAACACTCACTAATGAGACAAACAGGGAACATTGTCTATCTTGGGTTGGGTTAGCTTCTTCAGAATGTTTGAGCAACATCGATTTCCATTAAGTTAATCCTACCAATCTATGAACATGGAGTTCACTATTCGCTATAGTATCCTCAATGCTTTTAATCCAGTTACTCAAACATTTTATTTTCAAATACTTCACTTCCTTGATTAGATTTATTAAAATACATTTTAAAGGCCATTTCAAAAGGGATTATTTTCTTGATTTTTTCCTTAGTACACTTGTCATTGGTATATTTGTTTTATAGGATTTCTACGTTTTTTTGTTTTTTTATCCAGCATGAATTCTGTATCCTTATTTTTTGATAGGTTTTTCAAATGTATATACTTTCTAGTGGAGTTTTTAGGGTTTTTATGTATAGAATCATATCATCTGTAAGTAAGGATACTTTGAATTTTTTTCTTTCCTATTTTTACCCAAAATGTCTCCTTCATTTTTCTTACTCCTCTAGCTAAATTGGACAGGAATACAAACAATGAATGATCTTCAGCAGATAGTGAAAGTACATTTTTCTTTTAGTGAAGATTCTTTGAATCTTTCATCATATGACATTATGTTGACTGCATGTTTGCTATGCATTGCTTTTGTTACATAAAGGTATGTGATCTATATCTTTAGATTCTTCAGAATTTTTGCATGATGGATTTTGATAAATAATTTTCCTGGGTCCAATGAGATAATTGTGTGGTTTCTGTCCTTGTCTTTTCGTGTAGTAGATCATTTGTAGTGGTTTGTGTGTGTTGAACCATCCTTAAGTCTTTGGGATGAAGCCAAAGGGATTGTGGTGGATAATCTTTTAGATGTATTCCCAAGTTCCATTTGAAAGTCTTCATTCAGTATTTTTGAGTCTGTGTTAGCCAGAAATATGGCCTATAATAATTTTCTTTATTTGTGGTGTTTTATTGTTTTTTTAATATGGTTAATCAATGAAAGTAGAAATATTTGTTCCCTTTCTTATAACATAGATAAAGATGAAGTATATAATTTAAATAGGTATATAGCATCTATTGAAATATATTCTGTAATAGAAATATCCAAACAAGAAGACATCAGAACCAAAGGATTAACACAGAACTCATCAAACTATTTTTCATATATCTACTGTGTGGAAATTTTAGCATATGATGTGACATATCAAAACATATTTGGGGTTTATCATCCACATATCTAGATGGCTGATCATTTTGGTGAATGGATGAAGCCCTGTTTTTAAATTCATGTACCACACACTTTTTGTTTTAACATGTTTTCCTTTGGCACATCTTGTGGGGCAAGTGGAAATACATTTTCTCTATTTAGTTGATCTAGGTAAATAGTTATTTCTCTTAAATTCATTAAGATTGCTTTAATGGATGTATTTTTCTTGAAGGGATGTTACTCTCCAAATATTTTACCAGCTCTATTCTGAATTGTGTGTTCTTCCCTGAAAGTTCATATTTCAGCAAATTGGGACTCTTTTATGTATTATTTTCTCATTTGCTCATTTTCTCTTGTGTCCCTGAGAATCTTGTTTCCACCTTTCACCCTTTTAAAGATGGATGTTATAATTATATGGAGGTAGACTTGGTTTAATCAAATGTAACTGGTGACCTTTGCTTTTTGCTGTTGCTGGATATTTGTATCCTTCTGCTGTGTTTGATAATATTTATGTTATTCTTTTAATAAGCTCTCGACCCCCTTGGGATCATCAGTTCCATCTTTAGTTCCAACAAGGAACATCCTATTTTTCAATGCTGTCACAAAGTTCCTTTAACTTTTTTCATTTCTCTTCAGTCTTTTTTTGTTCTATATCTGAGCATTTCTCAAATGGCCTGCCTTTGTGCTCACCAATCCCTTCTTCTATGCGATCTTTCTATTCATGCTTTCTATTGCAATTTAAATTTTGGTGGGTAAAGTTTCAGTACAAAATTCTTATTTGACTCTTCAATCACTTTCTCTTCTTTGTTAAGTGTTTCTGTTGGAAAGTAAAATATTTCTGAATATTTTCTTTAAGTTCAAAGTTTTCTTAAATTATGGGTTTCATTTTTTTTAATCTTAATCTTAGCAATTTCATGTGCTGCATATTTTTTTCCAGTTTCTGAACCTTGCACATCTGATGAAGTCATAGCTTCCCAGAACCTCTAGATTCTGTTAGGTATCAGTAGTGCCTGGATATTGATGAAGTAAATACTTTTTGCAGTGTTATGAATCTGGCCATTCATAATGCTGTATTCATAGAATTTCTTCAGAACTTACTTTTCTTACTTATCTTTATATCCAAGATAGCCAATGTTTATAGTATTGTTATTTTCAACATCAACAGATGGTCCTATACCATATAGTTCAATCTCATAGTTCAGAGTGAACCAAGCGATCGTATCAATACTTATGTCCCTTCAGTCTCGTTGGAACCTGTGTCTCATAAATAGACAGAACCTTGCTCAGATACTAAGATTATTCCTGACCATAATCACCATTAATTCATGGACCTTAGGCTCATCAACATATCCATGATTACTAATATTACAATGATATACCACTCAAGTCAATAGCTTGCCTTGCCGCTATGGATTTCCTGTTGATAATGTGGCCTTTGTGAACAAGATCACTGGAACTAGCCATCAGTGATACTTATTGTAGGAGAAGTCTAATCACTCCTGGGTATCATGACTAACTCTGACATTAGCACTGATCTAGAAGTGTCCTATGCAGGGAGACCCAACAATCTGGGTGAAGTAGTATATTCACTGTTATATTTTACCTACCACAAACTAAGCTCAAGGTTTTTAGATTACTACCTTATCATATCCTTACCAAATAAGGTTTTGATTCTTACTTGTTACTCATTTTCCAGACACATTCTTAAAGGTAAATTCCTGTCCACATGCTAAGATTGGTTGCATTCTCACAATTATAAGGAACTATGAAATCTAAAGGATTCACTGGAAATCATGCCACAGCTAGTAATGATACAAACTTAATTCCAGTGTACAGTAGCAGTGCATAGGTCTGGAATTTTATCTGAGGATACTATCCTAGTGATATTTGTATTATTAGGGTTTGAGAGAAGGGTGGTGGTGACAGACTCCACACTCCAACATCATGGAATTTAAGCATTACAGCAATTTGAATCAAGAGAAAAATGAGTGTGTTTCAGGTCCATTCCAAAGCTTAGCAACGACACATAAATTGTATCTTCAATCTAAACTACTGGCACATTGTTATTTACCTTGTACTAAAGCAGTTCTGGAAGATCTGTCTGGGGTCTAGTTTGTATTCAGGTCTTTTGGTTTCTTTCACTTGCTAGGACTTTCTGTGATAGTCCTGGCACTGAGCTTGAAGACACTTTCCTTAGCTGATTTTCCTGTCCATCTTCACAATGGGTAGAGGCATTTTATTAGCTCTACTGCTGAAGGTAGAGGGAGTGATTAAACAGTCAGATAGATTATGGATACTGATCTGGCCATATGGGTCTTGGAGTTGTGCATGTGTTTCTTTCTAGCACAAGGTTTCATCATGGTAGATATAGTTCCAGGTGTCAAAAATGAAACATGTATCTAATACCTCTCCCTTTTCCAGTCAAGAGGTGTCGCTTTAAAGACTGAGTTGCTAGGAGTTGAGGATGGATGCGAACAGTGGTTTTTCTTTCCTTTTTTGCTTTCTTCAAAAAGCATATTTTTGTTTTGCTATACTTGAGGAAGAAGGCACTGTGGCCTGTAAGCTATATTTATTTGCATTTGAAGGATAGATTGTTGTATGTATAGTCCCTCAATATGCGTGTCTGAGTCATGATCATCTTGATCAGGTCTTTTCACTTCATGTCCTAGTATTTAAGATATGTTATTATAGTTACAAGTCTTGACAACTTGGGAAATATTTTTATGGTATTAAAATCTCAGTCACAATACCATGGAATTGGCTATGGTATGGATCAGAGACTAGAGTCATATAGGACTAGTCATCTGTCCTTTCTTATTCAGATATTCTTTCCAAAGCTCTTATTTATCCAATTCTGCAAGCAACATTTTTCTTTATTTTTCTTAACAGAGATGACTATTTCCTTTTCTGTTTCTCAGAATTACTGTCTGTTGTCTGAAGCAGTAGTCTCTTGAATATTTTATATTGCATCCTTCTATGGTTGGAAGCTAAATTTGAACACATTCAATTCTGGTTACTCTATCTTCATTTATGTGGGAAGAAAAAAAAGTGTATGTTTGTATTAACATATTCATAAAATGAACCAATTACTCATTATTAAAATATTATAGACAAAACAATGCTGATATAGTCACCACAAAGGTTTCCTGAGGAATGCATGAAGTCTTTGGAATATAGAAGGGTTGCTGTAAGGAGTAGGGTTTTTCCTGCCTGCCGCCAGTCTTGTCCTGCCGCCGCGCCAGCCCCAAATAACACACAGAGACTCTGTATTTGATATTATGCTGTTGGCCAGTTACTTGTTTCTTATCGGCAAGCTCTGTCTTAAGTATTAACCCATTTCTATGTATTTCCACGTGGTCTTACCGAGAGCAGAGGAATGGCGGTTCTGTTCTATCCAGACTCTCCATCTTGACTCCTCCTTACTACTTCCCCTTTCTCCTTGTCTCCTAGTCCCTCCTATCTTCCTTTCCTATTGGCCAACAGTGCTTTATTCATTAACCAGTATGAGAAACATATACAGAATGACATCTCCCATCATATAGCTAGCCGATAAGAAACTAGTACCTGGCCAACAGCATTATATCAAATACAGAGTCTCCGTGTATTAATTGGGGCTGGCACAGCGTCGGGACCAGATCAGTGGCAGGCAGGAGGAAAAACCTTACTCCTTACAGTTTGCCAATGATAAATACATCCTGATGTTTGATTTAAGGTAGTATTATGTTTACCTGTATTCATTTAAGTGCAATTGATTTGGCATGATCTCATTATAATGGTATGAACGTAAAATAGTTGATGATACTTTATACGATTTGTGTAGAGAAATAGTAGATTGAATCTGCAGATTTTAAAAAGAACAAAACTACATTTCATCCAGCTGCTTCTGAATTCATTATGTTTAGTTAAGACGCTGTATATATCAAATGGACCATGAAGATGTAACATGGATTATGGAGTAGCCTTGGTCTGACCTACAACTGTACCACCCCAGCCTCTTCATAGGAAGCCGGAGACTAATGCAGATGAGCCAAGCATGATCAAAAGCTGATCAGAAAAATATTCATTTCAGGATGATATAACAAGTAACAAGACTCACTAGAATGCACCACTTAAACACTAGAGATATAATAGGAAGGGGCATTGTCACACATTTTAACAAGCAATTTGATGAGGACTACATTCCCACTGGACCCTGGACCGCTGGGAGGACTCCTATGTTATATGATTTGTGAAACTACTTACTTTATTTAATTCTAACTGAGACAAGTGTTTGAGTCTATTTTTGACCATGAATGATGACACATACCCTGCATGAAGAATGACACACATCCCATGATTCATTACAAAGAAAGGTCATCGGCCTAAGTACAAAATACCAAATGACTGAATCTAAGGGAACACTTGCGTCATTGAGTCTTTCTCCGTTTCTATTTGGCTTTGTTATACTTGTAAAAAAAATAGCAAAATAAATTTCATTTGTATTTAATTTTTATACTGTACTTCTTTGTGCAAGGTTCTGTCTCAATGTATTTCTTTAAAAGACAATTCTTGCAGAGATCTATAAATAGGTAAATAAAAATTATATGAATATAATAAAAATTACAATCATCAAGGTTTATTAAACAACTTTATAACTAGTTATAGTTCTCAATGAATTGCTTTTGATAGACCATTAGTTGGTTACAGCAACATATAGTGTTCTAATACTTCAGGATATTAATCTGACTTTAATAATTTCCAATCTACAGTATCTATATTTACATATAAATATGATAGAGGAGGTTGTATTGGCTTATATTTGACTATAAACTTATTAAATTTACTTATATGCATGAGTATTCATTCACATTAATAAAATTTTGTGTTCATTTATTTAATTAAATGTGCATTTAAAGCTTATGCATTTATTTTTATTAGTGTGCTTTAAGTAAATATATATGTAATGTATATGTGATTTTTACTGAGATTATAGAAATGTTAAATAACCAGCCAATAATGGCCTACAATATTCCACATGGCATTTGCTCATGTGATTCTTCTCTGAAAACCATCCTGTTAGTGGCTACAACCATGCAAATAGTTGTTTCTGCGTGTGTTGAAGATAATTTCCCTCTAATGCATGGTGTTTTTCCAGGTGAATTTTTTTAGTCTCCTATATATTTGGCCACTCCATAAAACTTCAGCAATCACCAAACTTTTCATTCTAATTACCCTAATTATTTCACTGCCCTTTGCACATTTGTTAATTTCTATGTCACAAAGTATATTTCCAGGGCATTTTATAGTATGCAAATCTGTGATCTCCTCAAACATCTTATAGTCTTTGAAGCTAAGAATGCTTATAACTTTCCTAACTATGCAGTTCAGAAAGTATTTTCTGAGTCTTTCAGTCCTAAAGCAAATGTGGTGCTTGTCACACAGCCTCATGTGTGAGGTGTTCTTTTCAGTTACTGGGAGAGAGGAAAGGAGAGAGGAAAGGAAAGTGCATCTGGGAAAAAAGAAAAGTCAATAAGGGCAGGTATCGAGCTGTTTACTCTAGTGATAATTGAGGCTCAATACCATTAACAGTGTGCTGTGGAACTCTGTGGAATGTTCCACAGAATAATCTGTCTTGAAGAAAGTAGAGAAGGGGTGCTGGACCAATGGCTTCATGTGAAGGACATTTGCTGCTCTCCCAGTGTGTAGTCAGTTCACAGAACCCACAACTGGTGGCTCACAATTTCTTGTAACTTTGGTTACAGGTACTTTGATTTTCAGTAACAGACATGTGGCATGCGAGCGTGCACACACACACACACACACACACACACACACACACACACACACTTTTAACATTTGGAAGGAGAAATTGAAATGTTATTGGTGTGTGTGTGTGTGTGTACATGCGTACGTGTGTTTTCATCTATGCACATTTGAAAGCAAAAGCCCAATATGAAATGATTTCTCCTTCTTTCCATCTTATTTATTGAGACAAGGACTCTCACTTAACCTAGAACTTTCCATTTTGACTAGGATGGGTGGTCATTCTGCCCTGAGCACCTTTTGACTCTATTACCCAGTACTGGGGGCTAGGCATACTCTTACACATTTGACTTTCAAGTGGGTACTTAGAATCTGAACTCAAATACTAATGCTTGTACACAAAACACTTTGCCAAGTGAACAATCTTATTGGCAAATAGAGGGTGGCATTTTATAAACATGTATTAGCACATAAATAAGAAAATCTCACAAGGTGGCTAATGTATTTTGTGGAGACAATGAGAATAACCCATTTTAATTGCATTATTTATTCTGTCCTCCAGATTTTTGTAAGTTTATTGTCTAATCTTGTGATATTTTGCAACTATTATTCTAACAATAAGATCACTCCCATTATCCATGCAAGGGACACCGAAGTCCCATTTTTGAACCTATTGCCCTCACATGCAGTACACGTTAAAATACATAACTTCCTAGAGTCTAGACCTAGGCAATTAGCCATGATAGTCAGTTCTACACAAAGAAATACTTTACATGGCAAAAATGCTGTGTGGGTGCCTTAAGAGTTACCACTTGAAATACAAAGCAAAGAGCATTTTGTGTGATAATACAATCTTGCTGTGGTTTTATCATTAACTTAATTTAGATATGGTTATGTGAAAAGTATTATAGAAATATTTACACAAGGTAGAGATTGCGTGTCTTAGAGACTTCAGTGTTTTTTATACAGAAGGCATCAATGAATTCACATATAAGCATATTTTTGTCTCTGCCACACTCCACCCCTGTGCTACCTGACAAATTTCTAATTTCCACTCAATATTTTAAAGTAGACATTCTGAACTGGCATTATTTTCAATGTATGGATAATCACAGTGGATTGGAAATTTAATTGACTTTTCAAGTTCCAACCTCTTGGAAGGCATTCTAAGGCTTAATATTTTTGTGTAGTATTTTACTTTTCACCATATTTGAAATTGTATCAAAATGATTTTAATCAGCATTTGGATTGAGCCAGGATTGGTAGTTTGAAAATGAGTTAGGAGACTATGAAAACATACAGAACTTCAAAAAAGCCTTAGCTAAAGAAGTAACCACAAATGTAAGAAAAATGAATTCTTTGTCACAGAACTTGGGTGGATGGACGACTTTTAAACTTGACTGTGTAATAGAAGTTACATAAAATTAATTGAAATAAAACTATTGTTATCTATAAGTGATGTAATATGATAAAAACGCCCCAAAGTAAGTTAATTAAAACTAATTTATGAGCTTTCAAAATTTACCAATGACTTCCATTTTATTTTATTGAATTCAATTATTTTTATTATGATAAAATATTGTACTATCTTCACCTTATATAAGGAAGAGATATATTTCAGTATATTTTTGGAATATTTTGCAGAACAATGTTTAACTTGCCAATAAGTTATAAGATACCCATGCATCACATTTAATGTATTTTGATAATATGAAGTTGTTTCTCATACATACTATGAATGATTATTCTGAAAATATTTTCTTCCAAGTATAATATCACATAACAAAAATATTTTAAGTGGACCAAACAGTACTAGCAGAAAGTGATTCAAATCAGACACATGCTGCGCTATGAGTCAAACATGTCCTTTCTTTCTTTTTTTAATTTAGACTTGTTTGCTCATAGAATAAGTAATATTTTACCCTTGAAGGAGTTTTCTTTCTTTCATTTATGGGAAGACCAGATGGGTCTCATAGGTCATTCACAGTTATGAAAGAAACAAACAAAAAACTTCTCTTCAGGGGTGATCTATCCTTTATTTTTCACTAAAAAACAAATTATTTGCTTGGATGGAAACCTTTTGTATAGCAGTGTAATTGCTGCTATCTGTGGGGTGTCTTGGAAAATGAGATGCTCTGTCTCAAGGAGTTATAACTTATCCTTGTGCATAAAATCTGAATAAATAAATGAAAACAGGCCATAGAGTTTCTTGAAGAAAATAGATATTTGAATCAGGGCTGAGGAATTAGAAATAAAATCTCACCAGATAATGAGTGAACACACAAAATGATTTAGCAGTTGGATTAGGCTGAATTTTTTATAACAGATACATTTAAAGAAATTCTATATTTTAACAAATACTTAATTATTTATTAGAATAGCCAATTATATTATATAGTCAAGGATTGATGATGGTAAAATTTAAACACCCTTAGTTACTGTATATAATATATGATATAGTCAAGTATTGATGATGGTAATATTTAAACACCTTTATTTAATCAACAATATCATATGAAATCAATTAGATGTAATGTGGTAAATGGTTTATTTATCTATTCCTTAAAAAAATATTTGTTGAGTGCTTCTATAAGTCAAACACTTTTATATAAAATACAGTTGGAGCCATAAACAAAGAAATCCATGCTTTTTTTCTCATGGGAGCTGGAAATCACATTCAGGACAAGAATACAAATATAAAATAGTCAAATTGTGATAGGTTCTATGAAGAAATGTAAGCTTGAGTTAGAAAATCTTTTGTACATAAGGAATGTTAGATATTTTAACTGATATTTTAAAAGGGAGAGCAAGATCAGCTAAGGGCTTAGGCTGCTCTTTGAGGGAAATTAGAGTTCAATTCCTAGCACTCATATACCATGGCTCACAAATCCCCCAAATCCTAAGAAACTGGAGCCAGCTTATGTGCTACACAGGCACTCACAACATCTGTACATGCACACATACATATATACATACACAAATTCTTTCCTACATGAATTAAGATAAGATAAAGGAGACAAATATAAAGGTATAGAACAATTCATAAAGGTATTTGGAAGATTTTATGTGAGCTTTGAATTTTACTAGCATTTCTTTTACGAGTGTGGATACAATCCCACTCTTAGGCATATACCCAAATGATCCACATCCATGCAACAAAGACATCTGTTCAACTATGTTTGTAGCAGCATTATTTCTAATAGCAAGAACCTGGAAGCAACCTAGATGCCCCTCAACTGAAGAATGGATAAAGGAGATGTAGATTCCATCTACACAATGGAATACTACTCTGTGGAAAAAAACAATGTGATCTTGAAATTTGCAAGCAAATGGATGGAAATTGAAGAAACCATCCTGAATGAGGTAACCCAGTCACAAAAGGAGGAACATGGTATGTACTCACTCATATATGAATTTTAGACATAAAGCAAAGGATCACCAGCCTATAATTCACACCGCCAAAGAAACTAGGTTATAAGGAGGAATCTAAGAGATTCATACAAGACCCCTCACAGAAGAGGAAGGGAACAAGATCTCCTGAGCATATTTGGAGGGGAGACAGGGAGCTAGGAGAAAAAGAAGGGGAGGAGAGGAAAGCATGTGGGACTAGGAGATTGAGTCAGGAGAGGAATAGATGAGAAGAGAGAGAGAGAGAGAGAGAGAGAGAGAGAGAGAGAGAGAGAGCATAAAGAGGGAGCTATTACAGATTTCAAGAGAAAACTGACTCTAGAGAAATGTCCAGAGACCTACAATACTGACCTCAACTAACAATTTGAGCAATAGTGGAAAGGCTAACATAAATGCCCTTCCCTGTTAATGAGATTGACGACTAACTTATCCACCATCATAGAGCCCTCATCTAGTAGCTGATATAAACAGAAGCAGACACCCACAGCTAAACACTGAGCCAAACTGGAATCCAGATGCAGAGAGGGAAGACAAGACCAGGCTACAGAAACCCACAGAGACAGCTGACCTGAACAAGGAGGAGTTAATTGACTGATAGCTGGGAATCCAGCATTGGACCAGCTCAGACCCCTGAACATGGGTCTCAGTTAGAAGGCCTGGGCAGTCTAAGGGACCTCTGACAGTGGAACCAGGATGTATCCCTGGTGCATAAAAGGACTTTGGGAGCACATTCCCCCATGGAATGATACCCCCTTAACCTAGAGGCAGGTGGGAGGGCCTAGTCCCTACTCCAAATGACTTGACAGACTTGATATCAACCTCCATGTGGAGTGGGGGGGGGTGGGATGGGAGGGTGGTCAGGAGCCATGGGAGGGAGAGCGGGAGGGAAGTGGGATTGATATGTTGATATGTAAAATAAATAAATAAAGGTATCTGAAAGAAAAGGACTTGCAAAATCCCTGAAGACAAAAGTATGTGTTTCTTGTTGTTGTTTGTTTTTTATTTAGTTATGTTTTTCATTTTACATTACAACCCTAGTTCCCCCTCCATACCCTTCTCACAGTCCCCAATTCCCCAATCCCACTCCACATCCACTCCTGAGAGAGGGTAAGGCCTCCCTGGGTCAGTCAACAAAGTCTGCATACAAAGTAGAGAGAGAACTAAGCCCTTGCCCCAGTATCAATGCCAAACAAGGTATATCATGGTAGAAACTGGGCTCTAAAAAGCCATTTCATGTACCTGGAATAAGTCCTGGTCCTATTTCTGAGGGTCACCAAACAGATAAGTCACATAACTGTCACCTACATTCAGAGGCCCTAGTTTGGCCCTAGGTAGGTTCCCCAACTGTAACTCCATATAATCTTTCCCATATAATCAGATCAGTGACTACCTAATTGTCATCATAGAACCTACATCCAGTAACTGATGGAAGCAGATGCAGTGATCCACAGCCAAGCACTGGGCTGAGCTCCTGAAGTTCATCTGAAGAGATGCAGAAGGGACTCATATGAACAAAGCTTGGTGGCGGAGAGGGGTTGGTCAGTAACATGATGGAATTTTTTTTTATCTAAAATTAACCAAGGGAGTATGTATTTTATGTTATAGTTGGCCTACTCAGGCTCAATATTCCACAGTTTCTTATTTTTCATTTAGCAGAGTAGTTGGAGTAGGCTCTCCTGTAGGGCCTATGATTAGTGTAGATGTATATTCTTGGACCTAATGATAATGAGAGATGGTTTTATCTTGTGGATTATGCTTTAAATTTAATCCAAAAATGGTTGGTTACTTGCAAAATATTCATAACACTATTTTGTCTGTGGACATGTTTTATCAAGTTGGTCGTTGTATCTCAGAGGGTTTACTGGGCCTAGGCACTATTTTGAAACAGGGGAAAGAGGAATGTGAGAGCCATAGGTGGTGGTTGACTACAAGGAAATGGTATTTTATGGACACAACAGTGTAGTTGTGCATATGAATCCACCACAATTAAGGAAGTATGCATAAGATGTGTGAAGGCTCAAGCCAGACAACATTTCAGTATGGAGGAGGAAGGTGGGCATGAAATTCCACCGCTAGCTAAGGTTCTGTTGACATCTGACTGCAGCCAGGAGAGGGGACATTTTTCTTATACATTCTGCCTGAATTGGATAAACTCCCATACAGTGAAGGCCACACATTCAAGAGTATATGAAAAGCACAACATGTATTTAACCTTTGTAAAGACATAAAGTTTAGTAAGTAGGGAAGGAGGCATGAATCTAGATAGAGTGTGAGAATGGCTGAATAAGATCAAAATGGATATAAGAAATCCTCAACAAACTAGTGAAAATAAGAGGAAAAGAAGAGTTATAGTGAACATTGAAGTAGAGAATACATTTGGTATCTTAAACACAATGAATTTATGGGCCATGTCTTATATTCTTGGCCTTCCATTTATTTATTCTCCTTGATTAGTTCTCACAAGAAGGCCAATACTTTGATTGAAGAATGGCTTTCAGGTGGCTAAAAGCAAGTCCTCAGCATCATGTAAGCTTGTGTAGTGGCCTATGCTTGTATTGTCCACTGGTATGTGGCAAGTAGAAGGATGATCAAAAGATACAATAAAATAAAGGGGAAATAATCACCTTATCCATGCCTGGGTTTTCTTCATGTTAGTCTGTTAGTCTTGTTTTCCACTTTCTATCTGAGCATGAAGGGCTGAGTTGTATCCATTCTTCTTCCACAGTCATAGGTTGATCATAGCCACTTGCTTCAGGCTGAGCCCGGATGTAAACAGATTCTGAGGGCTTCAGGAACAAATTTTATCATTGTTATTTTCCACAGTCAATGTGGTTTGTGAGTGTCCAAGAAGAGAGATTTTAACAACAAAAAAATGAAGACAGGAGGAAAAGTTCACCTTTAAGTAAGCAGAGATGCTTCCAGAAGAACCCAATGTTACCAAAATTTGTATCTTAGACATATAGTCTTCAGATCATGAGGAAATTAATCTATTTAAGTAATTTGATATGTGGCTC
This sequence comes from Phodopus roborovskii, assembly GCF_943737965.1. Lineage (NCBI taxonomy): Eukaryota > Metazoa > Chordata > Mammalia > Rodentia > Cricetidae > Phodopus > Phodopus roborovskii. The sequence goes on along the minus strand of NW_026126470.1, from coordinate 10,996,365 downwards.
TGTTTTGGAAGCCACATCAACCATAAAAGTGTTCCATCCACCCATCAACTGAAAACATAGCTGAGGTACCATTCCTCACCTTCCAGATCAAGCTTAATCCTCCTTTTTGGAAGATTATCTCTCTTATATAGATGACCTATCTCAGGAAATTATGAGTATTTACCTCCTCAAATCAGTATCTACAACTATTCTATTTTCCCTCTTTGTATTTTAACAACAAATTCTCTCTCCACGATGAATTAAGTCTCCAATCTGGCTTCTTCTCTCCATCCCCACTGGCATGTATATAGTTCAGAACAGCATAGTCTCTTCTTATTAGAGTTATTGCTTCAGGTTCCTTGATGGCTGGTTCTTTGTACCCTTCAAAACATCTCTGCAAAATAAAAATCTGACCAATCACTTGCCTATTCTTTCTGTAGTCCCATCAATTTCAGGGTAAATCTTGAAGTTCATAAGGCTGTAAAAGCCCTTCGTGCACTTTCTCATATTTATTTCTCTACTCTGGTTTATCTTCCCTTTGCTTGTTGAAATTTTATAAAATTTATGTTACAGAAATTGAACTTTCTGGAGCATATTTTTTACACCCTCACTTATACCTAGACTTCTCTGTACATGTTATTCTTTTTTGTCTGAGAAACATTTCTAGAGTTTTCTGTCTTTACTCTCAATGTTCCTTGAGTTAGTATCCCCAGGTGTTGAATTTTGGTGTTTCTTGATCTGAGAACCTCCTTATGATCAGAAAATGTTAGGGTCTCATTCTATATACATCTCAACTTTGTTGACATTCAGTGCAGTCACTGTAAAACTAGTGTGCCTGGCTTTCTCAATAGACTGCTGATGATCGTGATGTCAGAATAGTTTGGCACATTATAGTTACTCTATAAGTAGTTTGAATGATTGGATAGATGATTGATGATACACAGAAAAATATTAATTAGGATTATATAGTATAAGCTGATTAATAATTTTGTAATATTATAATGTATCCTTTAATATTAAACTACATTTTTAATAACATACTATCTGTTTAAGATAGATTAACATATATAGCATTTAGTTTGCTGCAGAACTTAAAGGTGCATAATGAGATAAAATATAGCATGGAATTTATAGTTAGTAAAAGGTCTAGTATCATTTGCTATTTTTATATCCAGTCAAACTTAATAGTATGTAAAGCTATGCTTACTACTATTTAAAAGGGAGATGTCTACATGTATATGAAAAGTAGTATATTTACTAATATAATTCTTGATTTTTCAAAATAGAAGAAAAATTTATTTCAGTTAAAACTTATTCTTCAAAAGTTTATGTACTATACACCATCAATTTACTTCTGTAAAATATGTAAGTTTCTTTTTAAGCCTCTATGTTCAAAAGGGAAACCCAGTGAAAACATCTGTTATTTTTCTTTTTAGATTGCTTATTTTGGAGATCATAACATATAACTTAACTTAATTCTGAATATTCCAGGAACTTCTATCAGTAAATTTGATTGTGTACAGTGTTTGATAATTTAACCAACTCTTAAGAAAATATTGTAAGATAAGTATATTTTAATTATGGAATAAGTCAATTTATATACCAATACCAGCCATATGCTCAGTATAGATTTACCTTTGATAATAGTATAAAACATAGTTGAACTATTATTTGTGACCCTTCTTTAATTAATATATTTAGAAATCTACTAATTTAACAATGAAATAATAGTAATAGTTTCCTGCCTTGTATTTTTGAGGGAATTAAATAAGGTTATAAATTTAATATATATTTATAACATATAATACCATCTTATGTTGCATGTAATAACTTTCGTTTTGTGTTACATTTTTGTCCTTTACCACTTATTTAGAATCATACAATCCATTGTGTGCTTTTGCTTTTGGGTTCTGAGACTTCAGGAGTCATCTCATCAGTGACTTACAAAATAATCTTAATCAAAAATTCAAGTCTTACATTCCTGTTTTATTGAGCCTTTTAAGGAAAAACAACAACAAACCCGATTCTAAATCTTTCTGGCAGCTTTACTTCACGAGATAATTAGCCTCAGCATTATTTCTTCCGGTTCATTAAGGTACTATTTATGAAAGTTCCTCTGTAGTGAATTCATCGGCGTTATCGAGTCAGATCATCAATGTGTCTCCGCCACTGTCCTACACTATTTTCTGGGAACAATTCATGGCAATAAAGTTGTGTCTAATGATGATGTTAGTTAATATCCTTACAGTTAAAGTAACTTACTCTTTCAAAAGAAGTGGAACTATGAAATCTAGTCAGAGTTGAATGTCCATTTTTACAATGAATTTCAAGTTGCTGTCTGCCAGCAGGGCACTAGACAAGTAGAACAGTGCTGTCCTTCAGCAATACCAGCAATTATGCAGACAAAACTAGTTTTGTTCCATGTATTCCAAAACCCAATGTTTTAAGCATGGATGACTTCATTTTACTTATTTCAAATTCAAAGTCATAGAGGACATCATATATATATATATGTATATATATATGTATATGTATATATATATATATATACATATACATATATATATATATCACAGAAAGTTTGCTTGTTTCCAAGCTATCTATAACAAGCTTCCAAAACTTGGAAAGCAAGACCGCTGACAAAGCAGAGAATGTGAGTACACTTCTTCTCACACAATCACCCCCAAATGAAAGAAGAAACGAAAATTCAACCAGAAATAAACCCCTGATTGTAGTCCTGTCAGCCTGTCACCTACACGAAACAGCTGCTAAAGCAAAGACAGCTGTTTCTGCTAAAAGCACGGGTGCTGATGCTTCCCATGGACTTCATCTTCATTAATATAAAAAGTGTGCTGACATGTTGTTTCAACTCAGTGACACTGCCCATCTCAATTAGAACTTCACAAAGCCCTCACTGAGGCCAGAAAAGGCGGGTCCATTTCAGTGTCATTGCATTTTGTTAATAATAAAAGGTCTCCCACCACCTGCCACTCCCCACTTTCGCTAGAGCCTTTTTTGTGAAGAGGATTTTTAAAACCTTGGAAATACAGAAAACCAGATAGACTGCCCACAGACCTTCTCAATCTCTCTCTCTCTCTCTCTCTCTCTCTCTCTCTCTCTCTCTCTCTCTCTCTCTCTCTCCCTCTCCTTCTTTCTGTTCCCTCAGACCCAATCCATCAGCCTTTATCCCTAGTGTTGCAATAAAACAATACCTGCAGCCCCTATTCTCCATGCCACCATCTCCGGTGGATCATACAGACCTCCTTATCTTAACCTCTCTTCCCCTACTCCTTGCATTATTCCAGCTCCCAGTTATAGCAGGCACCTCCCATGCAGACACTGGCCATGCCAATAGAAAAAGAAAGAGGGAAACAAAACAAAAACAAACAAACCAAAAAACCAGGTAATTTGCCTGCAGACCTCCTCTCTCTCTATTCCCCTAGACCCATGTCCTTAGTCTTATCCCCAATGGCTGTGTCAGTTCACCAGATTCAGCTTTGCTTCCCCTCTGCCACATCTCCTGGGCATTCCACAGGACATTCCTTCTGATATCGCCTCTCCCCTCTTTGCATTGAGTCCTGGCTTCCAAAAACATAAGGCATTCCCTGTGAGCAAACCAGCTGAGGAGGTCAGTAAACACGGCAACACACAGTCATCACATTCCTTGAATATCCAGAGAGGAAACAAACATCAAGGAACAGAACATCCACCCAACAAGGATGAATACAGAAATCAGCACCTACATATACTGTCATTCCAGTCTCAGATGCCTACTCATCAGCACAAGAACACAGGGAATAACAGCCTGGGCAACATGTCTCCACTAGAGCCCAGTTATCTTACCCTAGCAGGCCATGAATAGCCCAACATTGCTGAAGCACAAGAAAGTATTAAAATAAGATGAACTATATGAAGATAATTTCCTTAAAGAGGAGATGAATACATTCCTTAAACAAGTCTGTGAAAATACAATTGGAGGAAATAAATCTTATAAAGAAAGCCAAGAAAATGCAATCAAACAGTTGAAAGAAACAAAACTGTTCAATATCAGAAAATGGAAATACAAACAATAAAAAAAAAAAACTGTGGGAATTCTGGAAATGAAAAATTTAGCTATTCAGAAAGAAACAACAGAAGAAGATTCACTCACAAAATAGAAGAAATGGAAGACAGAATTTGAGACACTGAAGATATCATAGAAGAAAAATGGATACATCCATCAAAGAAAATGGTAAACCCAAAACATTTCTGACACTAATCACCTAAGAAATCTGGGAGATTATACAAAGAAGAATCCTAAGAACAATAATTATAGTAGAAGGACAAGAATTTGTGCTCAAAGACCCAGAAATTATTTTCAACAAAACCATAGGAGAAAATTTGTGGTGGCATTTTTATGTTCTAACAAAGATTAACTGAAGATCAGAATGCATATCTCACTGCTCTAGTTAGCCATAGAGGCCAGACCGTGGTGGCACAGACCTTTAATCCCAGCACTTAGGAGACAAAAACAGACAGATCCTTGTGAGTTCAAGGCCACCCTGGGCTACACAAAATTCATCCAGTCTAAAAGAGAGACAGAAGTCATACAAAGTTGATCCTAGCATTTAGGATCACATGCCTTTAATTCCAACACTAGGGAGGTGGAGACAGCAGTGATATGGCTAGGTGGAGAGAGGATTCTAAGAATGGAGGAGACAAGAGCTTAGTGCAATCTGAGCAGCAGTCAGTCTGAAGACATGATAGTCCCTTTGGTCTGAGCATTGGTAAGGGTAACAACTCTAGTGGTTGGCCTCTCTGCTTCTCTGATCCTTCAGCTTTCATCTCCTGAGAGCTGACTCCAAGATTTTATTATTAGGACCAAAGAGAATTTGTGTTACAAAAATTTTCCTAACCCAAAGAAGGAGATGTCTATAAAGGTAAAGGAAGCCAAGAGAACAGCAAATAGATTGGATCAGAAAAGAAAGCCCCCTTAACACAAAATAAGCCAAACACCGAACATCCAGAACAAAGGAAAATATTAAAAGCCACAAGGGAAACAGACCAAATGCCATACAAAGGCAGAGTATTTAGAATTACATCTGCTTTCTCAATGGAGATTCTAAAAGCCAGAAGGGCCTGAATAGATATACTGTAGACCATAATGAGGGTTTCTAATCATGGGAATATAAGTTTCAACTGACCATCTCTTATAGCCAGGTGAAGCTTCCAGTAGAGAGATTGGGTTGCATTCAATTGAGCTGTTTGACAAGGGGGTTCAATAGAAAACTCAAAACAAAAACAAAACAAAACAACAACAACAAAACAAAAACAAAAAACTAGATTGATGGTAAGACAAATGGTGGCTCTCAGCAAACTGACAACTGGGCCCTATTGCCAAGGGCAACATTCACACAACTCATTGAACACAGAGAAGTTGAACTTGTAATTAATTACATGGAAATTACACCCCTATATTCCAATGTTTTTGGTATGGGAAGGTATTGTATAGTATACCAAAAGAGAAAAAAGTTGACAAACTCAGGCACAAAACCTTTGACCTACGTTCTTTCCTGCCTCCAAAATATGCTAGGGGAATTGTGGCAGACCTTGTGGTGTGACTTGCCAACCAATTTCTGATGTAAGGTCCATTCCATAAGGAAAAAAACCATTCTCAATACTGTTTGGGTAACCAAGAACCAGAGACTAGATAGCCTAGAAATTAAGTGTAACACCAAACATAGCTGCTCTAAAAATATCAGTACAATGATTCGTATATGCTCTACTATACCTATATACAAATAAGAACAATGATACTCTTCCATACTCACAGATCAGGGTTTTATCCAGTTATCATCAGAGAGTGTTCCCCTGGCAGCAGATTGAAAGAGCTGCAGAGACATACAGCAATTTAACCAGACATAAATTGGAGATCTCGATCAAATCTCTCCCCTCAGAGTTCATGGAATCCCTACAAAAGGAAATGGAAAGATTTCAAGAGTTAGGGGATGGAGGGCAGAAGGAGAATATGGCCCTCTGAATCAACTAAGCAAGGCTCGTATGAGCTCATAGAGTCTGGAGTGGTAATCACAGGGCCTGCATGAGTCTATAGCAGGTCCTCTTAATGTGCAACTACTAACTTACTATTTTTATAGGAATCCTGTTAATAGAATGAGTGGGTCTGCTCTTGGGACTCATTTCTCCTGTTGGGCTGTCTTGTATAAATTAGATATGAAAGTTTTTGCTTCATCTTATATTTTATTTTGGCATTTTGGTTGTTATCTCTTAGAAGCCTCTCCTTTTCTAACATCAAAGCTAAGGTCTTGTCCAACAAAAGAACTGTGTAATTTATAAGTGAATGAATGTCATGAGATTTGAATGAGATAATATTTCATAGAAATTAACTAAAGGTAAACATTTTCTGCATGTATAACTGTATATCCTGGCATAAGGAATTTTTTTTTAAACAAAACCCTGATGAGAAATGAGACAGCTAAACAAATGTAGTCTCTTTTAAATAACTTGTGCCTCTTTATTTTAGAGATAAAATGTGATAGCCTCTTTCTACATAAAACAGTGGGCCTAGATACACAAATAATGAAATGTTACTCCATTCCAGTTATTAAATGATAGGGCTTAGAACAAATAAGTGGAGGTACTTGGACAGTAAGTTTTATAAATCTGGATTTCAAGGATTTATAAAAATGAAGAGGGGTGGTTCTTGGTCCCATAAAAATCTAATGTAAGGGAAACTCCCACAAATCAACAAAGATGGCCCTAGCAAAAATTCCTAGCAATAGTGGATGTATAGACTGAACTAACTATCTCTTGTGTCTGGATAGGTGGCTATTCCAGTTGTCATCAGTGACTGATGGAAAGAGATGCAGAGACCCACAGTCAAACCTTAGGTTAAGCCCAAAGAATCCTGCTAAAGAGAGGGAGAAAGAATTATCAGAGCTAGAGTGGTTAAGGCCACCACAGGAAACCCTGAATAAACAACTAACCTGGCTCAAAGGAACTCACCGTCTGAACCAACAACCAGGTATCCTGCATGGGACTGACCTAAAACCCTACATATATGCAACAGTTACATAGCTTGCTCTATTTGTGAGTGGTTAATACTGTCATAAATGTAGGTACCGTTTGTCAATTAAAATTCTATAATATTGGTATTCTACGAACAGAGTAAAATATTAAAGACTGAGTTTTACAGCATATTGTAGTATTTCAGATTTTTCTCATTTGATGCCTTAAGGGTACAGGACTCTGTCTTTAAGATAATTCGTTTCTGTTGTGGTACTGAAACAGCAACTTCAAACAACATGGGGGAAATGAGTTTGTTTGGCACACTGGTTAGAGTGCTTAATATAAGTAATGCATTCTAGAAAAATAATATAAGTAATGCATTCTGAAAGCAAAGCAGTGGTCATGGAGAAATGCTGCTTCTAGCTTGCTCTAACTCCAGTTCAGTTATATTTCTTACAAAATCAGAGCCCAAATCTTGTGTATGTCATTGCCCTCTGTGGGCTGAATCCTCCTATATTAATAAACTATCAAGAAAATCCCTCCACAGACATATGTATGGGGCATCTTATACAGGTAACTATTCAACTGGAGTTCCTATTTCTGTTTGTGGCAATTTGACAACATATAAACAATTCCCCCAAGAATCCCATGATTTCACAAGATGCTTGTTGTAGGCATATCACAACAAGTAATCAAGTCTTCATGAAGATGCTGAGCTTGTTGAACTCGCTGGGCACTGACATCTTCAGGGAGGAACTAGAATGGTACTTTTAATTTCATACATATTAAAATAATCAAATGCATACAATAGTTTCATATATATATATATATATTTGGCTGAGAATTACAAAAACATATAAAAAGACTTTTGGGTTAAAAGTTAAAGTGAGGAAAAGTTCTATAAAATATTTGCACATTTATTTTTGTTTAAAAAAACAGCAAATACTTTCTAATAGACAGATATTGGGCAAATAATTTTTCAGAGATGATACTAAATGAGATCTTTGGAATATAACATAAGAATAAGAAATGTAATCACTATATATTAGCCAGAATGTTAGCTTTGTGCCCCCACATAATTCATAAATACATTTGGAAATTTGCAAACTGTTCAACTGAACTGTTGGAACTAATTGAAGAGTGAGTATGTTAAGTGGCTTATCTGAAACATCATTATCAGTGGTTCAGGGTGAGAAGAGAAGACATAATAAGGCTTGCTCTACAGAGACTTGGCCCAGTTCTAGTTAACATTCTAATTCATGACCTAGATAACAACATGGAAAAATGCACTTGTAACTAAGGATAGGGTTATTAGCATACTAAGATATTGTAAATGTTAGAAAAAAATGAACATGAAAGAAAGGGAAAAGCATTTGTTATTATATAAGCCAATAGGGGGTAGATAGAAATGTAACTAGCTTATATAATACACCAGCTTATATAATATGGTAATGAAGTGTTCAACTTCATCAGTAGACCATAAACTAAAGAGACCCTAATCCTAATATTTTAAAATCCATGACATATAAGTTTCCAAAATGAAATCATAATCATATCACACACACACACATACACACACACACACACACACACACACACACACACACGTTAGACTCAAATTTGGCAAAAATCTAACCTAGTGTTAGAATACTTATTAAAAATTGGTTTTTAACATAGTTGAACAGATGTCTTTGTTGCATGGATGTAGATCATTTGGGTATATGCCTAAGAGGGGGATTGCTGGGTCCTGTGGTAAACTAATTCCCATTATCCTGAGGAACCGCCATACTGATCTCCAAAATGGCTGTATGAGTTTGCACTCCCACCAGCAGTGGAAGAGTGTTCTCATTTCTCCACATCCTCTCCAACATGAGTCATCATTGGTGATTCTAATTTTAGCCATTCTGGCAGGAGTAAGATGGTATCTCAAAGTTGTTTTGATTTGCATTTCCCTGATAGCTAAGGATGTGGAACACTTTCTTAAATGTCTTTCAGCCTTTTTGATTTCCTCTATTGAGAATTCTTCCTTCATTTCTGTAAACCATTTTTTAATGGGGTTAGTTGGTGTTTTGTTGACTAATTTCCTGAGTTCTTTGTATATTTTGAAGATGAGCCCTTTGTCAGGTATAGGATTAGTGAAAATATTTTCCCAGTCTGTGGGCTGCCGTTTGGTCTTGTCTACTGTGTCCTTTGCCTTACAGAAGCTTCTAAGTTTGAGGAGGTCCCATTTATTAATTGTTTCTCTCAGTGTCTGTGCCCCTGGAGTTATGTTCAGGAAGTGGTCTCCTATACCAATTTGTTCAAGGGTACCTCCTACTTTCTCTTCTAAGAGGTTCAATGTGGCTGGGTTGATGTTGAGATCTTTGATCCATTTGGACTTGAGTTTTGTGCATGGCTACAGACATGGGTATATCTGCAGTCTTATACACACCCTCATCCAATTGTGCCAGCAACATTTGTTGAAGATGCTGTCTTCGCCCCATTGTATAATTTTAGCTGTTTTGTCGAAAATCAGGTGTTCATAGGTGTGTGGGTTAATGTCAGGATTTTCAATTCTATTCCATTGGTCTACTTGTCTATTTTTATGCCAATACCAGGCTGTTTTCAGAACTATAGCTCTGTAGTAGAGCTTAAAGTCAGGAATGGTGATGCCTCCTGAAGTTCTTTTATTATATAGGTTTGTTTTGGCTATCCTGGGTCTTTTGTTTTTCCATATAAAGTTGATTGTTATTTTTTCAAGGTCAGTGAAGAATTGTGGTGGGATTTTAATGGGGATTGCATTGAATCTGTAGATTGCTTTTGGCAAGATTGCCATTTTTACTATGTTTATCCTACCTATCCAAGAGCATGGGAGATCTTTCCATTTTCTTGTATCTTCTTTAATTTCTTTCATAGCAGCACTATTTGTAATAGCAAGAACCTGGAAGCAACCTAGATGCCACTCAATTGAAGAATGGTTAATGAAGATATGGCACATCTACACAATGGAATACTACTCTGCAGAAAAAAATTATGGTATCTTGAAATTTGCAGGCAAGTGGATGGCACTTGAAGAAACCATCTGGAAAGAGGTAACCCAGTCACAAAAAGAGTATGTACTCACTCATTTATGGATTTTAGAGATAGAGCAAAGGATCATCAGCCTATAATTCACACCATCAGAGGAATTAGGATACAAGATGTGTTCTAAGAGATTCATATAAAGTCCCTCACAGAACCAGGAAGGGACAATTCCCCCAGAGCACAGAGGAAGAGGGGGGGGGGGGACGCGGCTGGAGAGAGAAGTAGGAGAAAACAAGGAGGAGGAAAGGAAAACATGTGCGACCAGGAAGATTGAGCCCTATTAGGAATAGAAGCCAGGAAAGAGAGAGAGAGAGAAAGAGAGAAAGAGGGAGAGAGAGAGAGAGAGAACATAAAAGAGTGTACCAATATTGGTTTGAAGATAAAATTGAACACAAAGAAAGTTCTAGAGACCTACAAGACTGCTGCCAACTAACAATTTGAGCTTCCGTGGAAAGGCGACCATAAATGTCCTTCCCGGATAGTGAGATCAACAACTAACTTATCATGGAGCCCTCAACTAATGTGTGTTGGAAACAGGAGCAATACCCATACATATACACTGAGTTGAAGTAGAACCCAGATGCAGATGGAGAGGACAAGACCAGGTGGCAGAAACACTTAGAGACAGCTTACCTGAACAAGGAGGAGCTAAAGGGCCACCAGACTAATAGCTGGGAAGCCACCAGGGTAGTGACTCAGGCCCCCCTCAATGTGGGTCTCAGCCAGAAGGACTGAGCAGTCTAAGGGACCTCAGACAATGGAGCCAGGATGTATCCCTGGTGCACAAAAGGTCCTTGGAAACACATCCCCCATGGAGGGATAACTCTCTTAATCTAGAGACAGGAGAGAAGACCTAGTCCCTACTTCACATGACCTGTCATATCTACATGACCCCAACTGGATGGCATTCCCCTACATATGGAATTGGGGTGGGGGGGATGGGAGGGGAGTGTGGTTAGAGTGCATGTGAGAGGGCAGAGGGTAAAAGGGAGGAAGGGAGGGAAGGAGGGGGGAATTGGGATCGACATGTAAAATAATAAATTAAATAAAAAAAATTCTTTGACTCCAAAATTTAAGTTCAAGGACAAGTTACTGGGGAAAATGATTTCTATTTTTGTTTCCACAGAAAAATGAAAAGATGTGGATTCCTTCCAGACTAATGTGGTTTGATCAAGCCAACCTGCCTGAAACAGAGTATCAAGTGATTCTACATTCAAAACAGCTGGACCAAGCAGCCTTACAGACTACAGCCAGGTTTTCTGCATCTTCTTAGAATCCCCCATGACAGCCCCTTACCAGCAGGAAGTAGTTTGGAAAGAAGAACGCCGAAATTCTCAAATATTGTCTATAAATGTTTGTTTTCATTTAAATGGACTTGGTTATATAAAATAAATTGGAAATTTTATTACATATCTAGAATTCTAATTCTACATATTAAGTTATAAATAGCAAATGCAGTTACATTTGATTGAAAATACTTATATACATACTAAATATAATAACACACATACACACATTTTATATATATAATATATATATATTTATATATATAATTGATATTAGGCAGGCAGTAATCAGAGATTACTTAGGGAAAATACTGTTGATATATCTCTACCCCGAATGACCAAATATAATAAAGTAGATAACGTTGGAAGGGTGAATAAGAGAAAAATTCTATGATTTCGGTATTAGACATTAATTGTTTAGGATAACCAATCTGGAAATGTGTAACACCAGTGCTACTTAAGTTATGTCTGGGTCAACTCTGCTTGCCCTTGCTTCCTGTTTCAAGACCAGGGAACAGGACTCTGTCATTAAAACATTTGGTAATAAAGCTCATTTGGAGTCTTTGTTTAGCCCACTTCTGTTGGCTGATATTATTAGACGGGACAATACGAACCTCATATCTGTTAAATAAAATATTTTTGTAGTACTCTCACCTTGAAGAGATGCACGGCTAATTATTTCTTTTAACCAATCAAATATTATTGGGCATGCACAGTTTATCTTGGACATACACAGTTGAATTTAACTCTTAAATTAATTGTGTATAATCTAATTTAAAAAGGTGGTAACTGGGATATTATTTATGTTACTCAAACGAATTCACTTTAGAATTTATAAATCACTTTCAAGGTGAGAAAGCCTGAGGACTATCTGAGGCAACTCTGAAGTTGGTCTTCCCACATCCTGTCCTATGCTGAAAGTACTGTGTTCAGCCTAAGGAAAACCCCAGGAAGAAGCTCCACCCCAAGATTCCAGGATTGCCAACATTAGGAAGTATGGAATATAAAAGTATTTATCTCTTGCCACCAATTTTTTGGAAATTTTCCCAGTATAGAAAATTAAAGTATATATAGCCACAGAGCAGAGCACAAGTTTTAAATCAATAAGCTTGACATTTCATAAAAGTTTTAGCACTAGTTGATGACATTTGTCTAACTTAGGGGACTTCTGATCACTTTGTATTTTTGACTATCCTTTAAGACTTATTAAAAAAAAAAAAAAACCTCTCAAAGTATTCTATAGATTTAAGACTAGTCTAGAAATGAAAACCTGCCATGTGTATAAACCTGGGACTGTAAATCTGTCTCTGGTTCTGGCCTTACTCTTTTAGTCATATGTATTAGGCATCCTCTGTTCTTTGACCTTTGGATTTTTACTTGGTCTCTTTCCGTGTTTCTATGAATTCTTGATACTGTTTTATATTTCTATCCTTCACTTCCATGAAATACATTTTTCAATCATCCTAACTACTAGGTAAGCTCAGGAAAATTTCTGTAATTTATTCAAGAAATCTATTTTATAGTTGAAGTTGGCTTTATGCAAAAGTCTTTTTATTTTTTCGTATATGCAAGTAGAGTCTTAAATTATGAACTTTATAATTATAATCCATGCAGGAGTAGGCAATAAAAGAAGACAAAAATGAAATCAAGGGTATTTCTTGAGTTTTTGTTCAAAGGACACTGTAATGTTAAATTAGAAAATGATGGTTGACAAAGACATAAACTAAAATGATATAGTAGAGAATTTCAAATGTAAATGCTAAATAGGATCATATCCAGCATGTAATATTTTCCCAAGGAGAATTCAAAGAAAAGAAGTTTTTAGGTAGCTAATTTTAGGCACTTGGAATAAATAGTTAAGTCATCAGAGAGAAAAAACTCTATGCGATGTCACACGATGTTGGGATTTGTAGCATTAGATAGGCGGGTCAAAGAGAAATGATGAGGGGGAAAGACCAACAGTGGAAATTGAAGGAGCACCAACTTTTATGAGGCATGTACAACTTTAGCCTATGGAGCATCAAGAGCACTAAGTAACACCTGAATGGGAACAAACAACAAATGGAGGCTGAGCAAAGTTAGAACGTGTTTCACAGTAAAACAGATAAACATTAAACGAAGTGGACCCCGATTCTGCTTTGACACTGCTTCAGATGGCCATTTGTGCTCTTAGTAAAATGCTTGCAAAGAAGTGCAATAGTAAGTTTAGTGACAGCGTTACTGAAAGAGGGAAGAAAACCAGCATCGCCTATTATCACCCCAGGTTTCTCCTTTTCTCTTTAGTAGTAAGCTCTATGAAACCGTTGCCTGGTTAATTATTTGTCTCTGGGTGTCCAATTTAAGTCTTTCTCATTATTTAAAAAAGTATTACAGTTATGTAGTCTGTGTCTCTCTGTGTGTGAATGCACATGCCAGTGTGCCCTTGAAAGTCAGAGGACAACATAACGCGAGTTGGTTTCATCCTTCCAACAATCTAGTGGATTGAACACAGGTCTGTAGAATGAGACCAGTGCTTTTACTCACAGAGTCATCTCACTCATGAACGTTTCTGCCTTTCTTAACAATATCGACTGGCAAATTCATTTGATTATGTTTACAAACAAAGTAACACCATACAAAATAAAGATAAATATGTAGGATTTGAAGCACTGATTGGTTGATCATCAGGATGTATGCCACTCTACATCATTCCAAACTGATGTAACAGATGTACCCATGCCTCTAGAGACAAAAAGAAGAAGAATTAGACTATGCCTTTTTATTTTATTGCTTGTGACATATTGGAAATGGACCTGGTGTTCAGCAATGGCCACCTCCAAATTGTTAACTTCATTTTGGAATACTTCCATTACTTTTATTTTATAGACTTACTTGAACATGCTTCTTTTCTCTGCCCATGTGTTTAAACTCATTTCCTGAAAGAATGTTTCATTACTAAAACAGGGTTTACAAAAAAAAAAAAAAAATAGCCTCAGTACTAAAATGAACAGAAAGTCTTTGGTCAGGTCATGTTTTCCTTTCATCCTTTAGAGACTAATGGGGACTAAGAGATAAACTGAGGGTTCTGAATTTTTCTTACTATTATCTACTCTTCTTCAATTTTAAAACTGTGTTTTTCATCAGATTTAAAACTGTCCTTTAATTCGTGTAGCCATTGATAATTCCATTCTATTTAAAACAATTAAATAACAGAAATGTCCATCTTTATATTTACCACCATTTTAGAATCCGGAACAGGAGGGTTGGGAATCAGGGAATAAAATCCTCTTCATGGAAATGTCTGCCTTGGCCCTGGAATGAGCAACTTGGCCTGGAATCTTCTACTGTTGGAGTCAGTTGTTCTGATATTCTTGTCTGCCTGACATCATTTTGGAATTGGATCAAATTGCCTTAGTTTGAAGATTTGGTTGCAATTATACTGTTGCTTAAAGAAATGAATTTTAAAATTTCTATTTACTGTCTCGAATTTCATATAAAATGTGCTGTTTCTGTTTATAGTTAATATACAATACTGAATGAGAAGTGGTTTAGAAGATAAGTGAGCATCGATATTACCCGGCAAGAAGCAAAATCTCTTACAAATTTCAAAAAGGAAATTGGGAACCTCATCAGCTGGTGACCACTACTAAATTTAAGGAGACGCTCTTCTTCACAGAGATATCCAGGAACCAAAAGAAAACAATACTCTCCCATATTTTAAAACGCACTTTTGCTGTCTAATTCAAATATTGAATTATGGAAAGCATACTGCTAAGAAGCTGCACTATATTAAAAATAAATATCAAGTAAGTGTTGTAATTTAAGAAAAGCAGCACTTGAGAGAAAGATGCCATGAGACAAGGTTCAAGCAGAGATTTTTTTTTAAAAAAAAAATTAGGGTATGGGATCATAAAAAGTGGGAAGGGGATGAGGGAGACCAACCCCTGGATATAGCAGTAGCAGTAGAGAGGAGAGATGAAAGCAGGGCAGGGCAGGAGAGAGAAGGGAGGAGGGAAGGACGAAGAGAGGGACTGGGGAGGGGAGAGGGGGAAACAGAGAAACAGACAGAGGGATGGGAGAGGTGGCTCGGGCCTTTTAAAAGGGAACATAGTAAATATGCACAGGTGGTACTCTAAGTGGTTGCAGCTGAGGGTGTCAGAATCCCAAGGACAGGCCAGTATAGATACCTGAGTACTAACATTCCTCCCTTTTTATTTATTTTTAAAAAGATGCATTAGAAAGGGGTAGCTGATGAGGTGGGGAAGAGGATGCTGTGTTCTCAAGACTACTTCCTGCTGACCTGGGGGATGTCTTTCATCTTTGGGGAAGCTAGGGTGCTGAGCACATCCTGGAGTAGCTGGCTGTTTCACTTCCCTGTCCAGGCTCTTTGGGACCATCAAGATACCTCCTGGACCCGGTAAAATGCCATTCTTGGTGAATCCAAATTGACACCCTAGGGCTTAAAGCACCTCATACTTTTCCATCAACACAGCCTCACCTGGCCATTTTTGGTAGCCTTGTGCCTCCAGCTCTAAACAGCCGGTAGTCTTGCAACAATAGCTGATTATAGGAATGGTCAGTGGCTCCCCCAAAATATCCCAATGGGAGCAAAGAGGTATAGATGATGACACAGTTTCCATGAGTGAGGCAGAGAAGTAAGACCCCAGGGCCTGCAATTCCTAGCGTCCCAGGAATTCAGAGAGCTGATTTGGAGGCAGGCATAGACCACCTCATGAGCCATCACTCAAAGGATGGGAGCCAAGGACTCTGAACCCAAGAGAGACAGTCACTTGGTATCAGGACTTTGAGAAAAGCCAGAGTGTGAGGAAAGGACTGTGCTCGCGAAAGGAAGCTTCACATCCAGGGGAATGGTCAGAAGAAGATAACTCCACCACAGACCCAATTGATATTGAGTATAAGGCAATGTCATCAGCAAATGAAAAAGCAGATTTGTTGCAGGTGGAAGAGGGCAGATCTATTGAGGGTAGATCATGTGGGTAGGAGCCCAGCCTGAAGTGATTACGAAGTGCGGGGAAGCTGATTTTTGGTAGGCATATTCCACATGAGTGAGGCAGAACATGGTCCAATGGCTTTTATCAAGCAAGGATGGAGTGAGAAAGGCACAAGCTGCCTTGGTGATTCATCATTCAAGGGACGGGAGCAGAATGACCAGATGGTCCGATACTGGCACAGGCTACCTAATCGGTGGTCACACAAAGGATGTGGGCCAAAGGCTCAGAGCTCGAGAAAGCCGTGGTTGCCTGATAACCAGGACTTAACTAGGCCAAAAAACAAGAAATGAGAGAAGTCCTCACTGGTGGGAATAGCCTAAGGTGGAGAAGGTGAAGTGGCTCACCAATCATGATAGTTATGGATGGAAGGACCCAGCGATCCGCAAAAGCAAGGCTGTAGCATGTTAGCGAGGTCCCAGCGTCCTGGCATGCCCCAAACTGCCTGGATAGGAGCAGATGCCAGTAGAGCCTTCCTGGTCAGGGAACCAATGTTGTAATTTAAGAAATTCAGTGCGTGAGAGAAAGATGCCATGAGGCAGGCAGAGTTCAAGCTGAAGTTGTTTGTGTGTGTGTGTGTGTGTGTGTGTGTGTGTGTGTGTTTGGATAAGGAATCATAAAAAGGGGAAAGTGGAGGGAAGAAGACACCTGCCTCCAGAGACAGGAAGGAACAGCAGGAGAGAGGAGAGAGGGGACAGGGAGAGACAGGAAGAGGTAAAGGGGGGGGGGGGAGAAAGAGCTGAACAGAGAGAGGGAGAGAGAAGGATGGGAGGTGGGTCAGGGCCCTTTAAAGAGGGAACATAGTGAATGTGCCCAGGTGGCGCTCTTAGTGGCTTCAGCTGAGAGCTTATCCTGTTAGAACCCCAAGGACAGGCCAGTAGAGATGCCTGAATACTAACAGGAAGAATAAACATTAATGACAAAACATAAAAATTAAACACACTTTTTTTGTTAAAAGATTTCCTTATGAATATACACTCAATTAAAAATATCTTTGTAGTAATAGAATTTTAACTATAAAGAAAAAAATGGAACTTGTTTGACTCTGTCAAATTATTAAAGTCAAAAGCCTTAGAAAAGTTAGAAAAAGCATTCCCTGGCCACAGAATTTCTCATTTTCTTTAGAAAAGGTACCACTTAATGTCATTTAGTCAGCCTAAAATTTAATTATAGAGTAGTTAAAACAATAACCAATGGAAACAGTGAATCAGATTGTAAGGAATTATAAAAAATTACTAAAACTGCATAAAATGTACTGAGATTTTAATACAACCAATAAAGGCTTTTAAGTGGAGGATAGTTTTAAGTTTTATACTGTCTTTTACACTATTATATACAAGAATGTTCAAAACTTAGAGTAAAAAAAAGAGATAAGCTGAGGTAACAGATTTCTTGATATTGACATTACAATGAAATAGTAAGGCACATTCAAATTCATTTTATTTTCAAATGGCTGTTAGAAGCATAGTAGGAAAATAACATTCTTCAACACACAATGGAACTCATATTTTATTTATTATTTAGTAACATTACAGTCTTTATCGTTAAATCACACCACTCAGGTAGAAATGCATGCCTGAACATGAATAATTACTTGACATAAATAAAATAAATGTATTAAAATATAAACAATTTCAAAATGAGAAGTCATTCAATTATAGAACAGCCAATATAATGTTTTGAACACATAAGTTAGAAAGTAAAATTTTCCAGAGTGATTAATGTAGAATCAGTAGGATCCATGATTATATTTATTTTTATGAGAGATGTATAATGAACTTTGATCACCTGAATGTGACAAAGGTATTTTCCCACATCTTGAAAATATGATTAATTTGTAATTTGCAACCCACAGCAGTAGTGTGCATATACATGGAGTTACACTGTTTATTTGCATAAGACATAAACACAAGAACTTCTCATACCTTCTAAATAGTTTTCTACTATATGCATGTCTAATCATTTATAAAAGTAAAAAAAATTAAAGTTTGAAGATGTAAGTTATATTAAAATGTTATTTTAATGCCTTGTGCTTATTTAAGAATGTAAATTATTTTATCAATGCTCATAAATTCTATTTATAGTCAACCTATTCTGTACAAACATGACATTCATCAATTAATTGATATCTGATTTTTATATCATTAATTCTTGTATCCTACTCTGATTCCAATAGAAGTTATCAAAGTGTCCTAAAAACTCTTTAATTATATAATATGAATTTCAAATCATGGACAAAATATTACCTTTTATACTAAAAATAAACCCAAGAAGTTTTTAAAAGGTATATTCTATTAAATTCAATAAAATTAACTTATTCACAAATTAAAGTAACACATTGAAATTACTTAAGTGACATTAATTTTGAAGAATATTAACTTATACATCACCATAATATATTGGATTAAATTTAACTTCATTTTTAAGATTTTGTACAGGTGGAAAGATGCCTGGTTAAATATTTTGGTAAGATAGGTCTTAAGTTACTATTGTTCATACTCTATTCCAGCTATAAGAATAAGAGTATAAATAGTATAAATTTGCATGTTTGGTAAAATGTTATTTTTCATGTAATCTGTAAGTGTGCTCTTAATTTTGAGAAAAGATAAAGTATACCCTGTGTTTTAAACATGTCTTCCAAAACAGAGTCTTATCTGGTACTCTATTTAATGTAGAACTTTGAAATAACCATTATGCAATTATATATATTCTGCATATTGTCTTTTTAATTCACTGTTATCAGCCTTACCAGGTTGCCTCATATTTATGTGATCCTAAATTTGTCTTAAGCAAGAGAGGTTGGGGAATTAAGGGGAATATCTGCGTGGATTTTATAATAGGGATTTTAATTCTTATCCACAGTGCTTTGTTACTTTATTTTTAAACTTGAACATTTTTTCTAGTCTATAATTTTAATGTCTAATGAATGTGTTATAAATAACTTTATTTCTTCCATCTCCAGGTGTTTAATTATCAAACAGCATAGAGGTCTTTTGTACTACTATTTCTCTTTTATAGTTTATAATGATATTAACCTGGTAGGACAATCATTTTAGCTATTGTCACTAAATATATGCAACTCATTTGAGAATAATTCTTTCTCACAATTGTATTCCTACCCAGCACAATCCATTTTCAATAATTTAGTATGAGTGAAATATACTGACATTTAACTCATGATTCTTGCTGCTTAAATTTTGTGTTATGGTTTTGTCTGTGTACCTATCAAAAATATACCTGACTATTGAACTCATCCCCATCCTAATGTATTTCACTCTGTATAATTCTATTTTAAGGCACAATCAATTTAGTATCTAGAAATCTCTAAAAACAGTTCTCTTTTCTTCATTTTTTTTTTTTTGGAATGCTGTATTGATTTTTATTCCTTGCTAATTATTTAGAGATCTACCTCTGAGTCCATGGTCCTTGATGATGTAAGAAAGAAGATTGAGCAAGCCACAAAGAGCTACTCATTGAGGTAGTACTCTCCTTGGCTCTGTTCTATTTCTTGCTTCCAGATTCTTGCCTTGAGTTATAGTATATAACTCAAGTGATATAGTATGACCTGAAGAATATTAGATGAAATAAATCCTTTCCTCCCCAGCTTGATTTTGATCATGGTGTTTTATCATAGCAATGGAAGATCTAAGTATGCAGAAATTGGTACCAGATAAGACCATGGGATATTGTGGTGTCAGAACTGACCTTGTGTTTTTGGAAGGGTTGTGATTGCATTTGAAATTTGTATCACAAGTGCTGTTGAGTGCTCAGAACTTAGTCTCATAGCTTTGTGAGGCCTTGAACAATAACATTGAAGATGAGGGAAGCCTGGCTTAGGAAAATTCAGAGGGAATTTGAGAGTCCATTAAATATTTTATCAGAGAATTCATGTGATATTTTGAATATTGAATCATTAATGTGGGACCTCTGCTTTTCTGTGGCTTATGATACTGGTTAGCTAGGGCTGAAGAATTGTCTTTGTTAAGAAGAGACCAGCATCAGTAAGTTGAAATATTCTGGAAAGTGTTATTTCAGTCTCAACACACAGCAATGCTGGTTCTACCTCATGCTGTCAGCTGAACTTGGTAATGTGTAGGAGTTTGCCAGGTGCTACTGGATTTGAAGGCATGAATGAGTTGTGGAGAACATCTGAGACTTGGTACTATGAGAGGCTAGGGGAGTCCACTGTTGAATGTGCAGCCATGGTTGATATAGAAGTCCCATGATTAAATGGGTAATGGAAAAAGTCAGAGGCTTGGTATACTGTTTGAGGGTCAGCATATTTGAACAGAGCCCAGAAGAGGTAAAGATACTTGCAATGGAGACCTCAATATTTAGGAATATACAGGAGCATGGGATGAAAATCAAGAACAGAAACATCTGTGGCATAGAGCCAGCCTGTGCCTTGGAGACAAAACACACATGGTTTCCACAGAAGAGCCAGAAAAGTGTTATTACCAAGACTTTTTGTAACTTAAAGATATCGTGTGTGGTATCAGATAGAAAGCATTAGACTGTTTACACTGTTGAGGTTGTTTTTATTTTTTGTTCAAAATGTAACCATGGCCTAGTTCGTCCCTTTTGGAATAAGAAAATATTTAACTTCCTTTTGACTTTTCAGGAGCTTACAGTTACGAGATCTTGAAGTTTTTAGAGATATTTTGGATATTTAAGACTGATGATGAACCTTTTTTTTTTCATAGGCTTTGAACTTTAGAAGAGACTTGGGATGTCTTAAAGATGATGAACTTTTATAGACTGTGAGACTTTTTACCAGTTAGGATGTTTTATACTGTGAGGTTGAAATTAATATGAGATCTTCTGGATGAACAAGAAATGAATGGTTCTGATTTAATAGTAATGTGTTTGTACATGAAATCAACAAGAGTTCAATTGTCCTGCTTAGCATTTTGTCAAGTTGATACAAGCCAGAGTCTCAAATACAAGAGGGAACCTTAGCTTAGGAAATATGTTGACAAGACTGCCCTGTGGGCAAGCCTGTGGGGCATTTTTTAAATTAACGATATATATGTGATGACCCCACCCACAAGTGGTAATTGAACTTTTGGGTTCATGGCCTGGACAGTAAAGAAACAAGATGAGAAAGCCATAAGAAGAAAGTCAGTAAGGATCACTTCTCCACCGCTGCTGCTCCAGTTCTTAATTCCAGGTTCTTGCCTGGAGTTCCTTCCCTGACTTTCATCAATGACAGAATATGAACTGAAGGTTGTAAGATGAGATAAATTCATTCTTCTCCAAGTTTATTTTGGTCATGTGTTTTATCACAACAATACAAAACCTAAGGAAGACGGCTGAATTTCAATATTTCTAATGGCACGATTATACACATTGCAAGTTCTCATAAGTTGTAACAGACATGAAATCCAGCAATATTCAGGTGTTCTGTTGAAATGTTAAGGCCTCACTTTATTTATTTATTTATTTATTTATTTATTTATTTATTTATTCATCACATCCCCTCTTCCCACTTCATAGGTAGGGTGATGCCTTTTAGGAAGGGTCATCAAAATCTGACCCCAACTAACAATTTGAGCAACAGTGGAAAGGCTACCTTAAATGCCCTTCCCTGATAATGAGACTGATGACTAGCTTATTTACCATAATAGAGCCCTCATCTAGTAGCTGATGGAAGCAGATACCCACAGCTAAACACTGAGCCAAACTGGAATGCCTCACTTTCTTAACTGCAAAAACATTGTCAAAAATATTTATCTCTCATTTTACTTTAATAATTAATATTCAACTGGAAATGTAGATCCAGTATTTTTAATAACTTTCTTTTATACAAATTGTCATATTATGGAACTAAAATATTTCACTAAGTAATGCATGCTCTTACTAGATAGATCATCACTATGATTTAAAATCATATTAAGTCTTTACATGTTTGAATTTGGACATGTTGGCATAGGATGGCTTGAAATGAAACCCATATAATCACACTATCTAGGCACACACTCTGTGTTTATTAACTTTATCACAAGTCTTGGTTGGTTTTGCTTGAAAAATCATTTCTTTTTATCATTTTGTTCAAAGTAATTGAAACGAAAGCTTTCTACTGCCTGATGATTTAACACAGTGGTTGTTGATGATAAAATAATTATGCTATCTTACACTTCATTACAACACAGCACACAGCAATGTGATGTAATAATATAATGTAGTGTACTTTATAATACATAATATGGATACAATGAAAGGCACAGGAAGTAGAAATTAAGAGAAAGATTTTGAGCAACATTTAAAATATTTTGTTCACTGAATTGTCCACTGTTCGTTTTAGTGCATATGGGAAATAATGTTAATACACCACAGATAGGACAGCAATTCCATAGAAATTTATGTTTCATAATTTTTGAGTCTTGGAAGACTAGGGTCTAGTCAGCATCAGATTCAATGACCACTGGACATGTGTTCGTTCTCAATCATAACCCAGGATCTTATTTTGTTTTTATATGGTAGAAGAGGAATGGAATTTCTTGCTGGTTTCTTTTATTGTGACATATTTGTTCATTAACACTCTTCTATTTTGTCCTAACTAAATCCCAAAAGATCCATTTTAAAAACCATTAGATTTTAACTTAAGAGTTTGTGAAGAGAAACAGACATGAAAACCATTACAGTAACCTTTTGAATTTCAACAATTTTATTACTTATCCAGAACACCAAAAATTACAATCATAAAGTACATCTAAACCCACACAAAACATTCATAAACACACATATATAATTATTTATTTGTGCATATATATATATATATATATATATAATTGAACCATTATCAACTTCACAAACATACTAAAATAAACTTTTCTTTATTAGTCACTCTCAAGATTATATGTATGTATGTGATGCTCAGTGGGGAGATGCAAGTAAAGCCATCATCCATAGTCTAGAAGTCTTTGGATCTTCGCAATGACCACAGAACTTTATAATATATTTTAAAATGTTTTTATATAGTATATATTTATTCATTTCCCTATGAGGACTAATTATGAACAAAATGAGTGCAACAGGAAATTCAAAATATTTAAGTAGTGTAGACAGGAGGAGAAACTGAAATGAACACTAGAGAGGTGTTTCATAATAAACTGGTAAGAGAAATGAAAACAGATTATTGTGTACTGATGAATAACAGCGAGAACATAAGAAGGGAGAAAATATCTTGGGATTAGTTGGTAAGAGCCATCAAATAGTACTGAATAGTGGGAAGGTAAAGTTCAAGGGAAATAGACATATTATATAAATGGGGATGTAAGAACACTTCTTTTTTCCTTCAGGGACAGATGATTGCTTTCCCTTAGAGTTCTCAGAAAAAAAAATTACCTAGCCTTTAATGTCTCATTACTAGCAAAACACCATTTATTGATGCAGATACTAGGCTCTGGGGATCAAAAACTAAACAAAATTGTTCATCTGTTCATAAATGCAGTTGAAAACAAGATATATAACTAATTGAGACGTGGCACAGTAGTGCTTTAATGGGACCACAATGAAGATAGTATGGGAGCGTTCATATCTGCTGTAATGCAGTTGGAGTTACCAGACTAAAACTCCCACTACTGTAAAACACAAAATCAGAATACAACATCTTCAAAAATGAATGTTGTAAAACAATTAAAGAGGTGAAAAGTCAAGAATGAGCTCAGCATCCAACAAGCAAGGAAATACTCTCCGATGGCTCCCTTCTTTCAGAAGACTCTCCCTACCAAAGCATTTGCAGGGTTATAGATGAAGCAGAATTTAACTCCTCTGACATTGCAGAAAAGTGAATAAAAAGTACATCCAGTTAGTTAGTACTTTACATATAGTGGATACTGGAGCACAGAATATGGAAGGTCCAGCCCCCAAATAGCTATGAAGATGAGATAATCAAGGTATGTATTTTCAGATTACCTGTGCTTGGGTCATGAGAACATCTGTTGTGTGAAGAAAAGAGCTTTGAAAACTTTGTAAGACTTCAGAATCTGTGTTTAATTTTGGTCCATTTCAATTGTCACTAACATTATTCATTCCAAAAGCACATTTGAAAATGATTTTTTTCAGTTTCATATTCATGTTTGCGATTATTTTATATTTTACTTTTATTTTTATTCACTTTACATACTATCCACGCGGTTCCTTCTCTCTCCCTTCCCCCCAGTCTTGACAAACATTTCCACCTTCTCTACTGGACCCTAGCTCACTATCATGTCTTTGTTTTATTTTGTAATACACTGACTTCAAGTAGGGTTATATATGTGACCATGTATTATTTCTATTGGAGCTGGTGGGCTCACCCATGTGTAGACAACTGAAGACAAAGACTGTCCTTCCCTCACTATGTACTGGTAGCTTATGATTCAGCTGGAACAGACAGGACTCCATGAGTTGATTCCAAAACCATGACTAACTAATGACAAATACTTATACAGGCCCAGCGAAAGCAAACTCAATTGCTATAGGATCCTGATTGCAATAGCTATATCACTCCTACAAAGTAACATCTGACAGCCCTTCTCTTGGTCAAGATCTATTACAGTCTTTATGCCTTTTTTACAATAACATTACCTGAGCCTTAGAAGGTGTGGTACAAATGTCTCGTTCAATAGCTAAATGGGTTGATGGAATAATGTATTATATACAAATGTTTTGCTGCCAAATAATGCATGCCTCCAAATTCATGGGTCACTATTTCTGGAACAGAAAAC
This sequence comes from Phodopus roborovskii, assembly GCF_943737965.1. NCBI lineage: Eukaryota > Metazoa > Chordata > Mammalia > Rodentia > Cricetidae > Phodopus > Phodopus roborovskii. The sequence continues at coordinate 10,971,333 of NW_026126470.1, read as the reverse complement.
ACATTTACAAAAAAGAAAGTTTCATAAGAGAATATCATGACTAATAATTTACTATAATAATTTACTATAACATGTATTTAGGTCTTGTAAGGATGTGTAATATTAATGTATAAAGATATCATTAAAATTTTCAAAGAGTTGCTATTAATCAAGTCTGGCTGTTGTTGATAACTTGTTATTTCTTTTCATTCAAGTTATCAAGAAAAATTAGTGAATTCCTAGGACTGAGAGACTAAAATTCAAGGAGAGTTATAACTTAAATTGCTTTCGTCAATTATCAGGTATTAATTGAAAATCTATATTAGTTTGTCATATTCACCTATAGGGTGGAATTTTATTTTGTTTCAATTATAAGCAATGAGCTTCATTTATTAACACTCTGATCCATTGATGATTTCCTTATCATGAATGGTAAGTAATTAAACTGCCCTTAAGTTTTATTAGTACCATCATTTCTAATAATCATAAAACTTACAAAATTATTGTAATAATATAGTGAAGGTCTGGGTGGTGGTGGCACATGCCATTAGTCCCAGCACTCAGGAGGAAGAAGCAGAGGCAGGTGGATTTTTGTGAGTTCAAGATCAGCTTGGTGTACAAGAACTAGTTCTAAGACAGGGTCCAAAGCTACACAGAGAAACCTTATATCAAAAAACAAATAACAACAACAAAAAACAAAGCATAAAAAAGAATACAGTGAAAGACAGAGGCTAAACTAAACTCTAAAACCCTAGTAAATAAAAAATCACATACCCCTTTATATTTAAATTAAAATATATGTGTAACCATATAGGATAACAATGATTCCAGAGACTGAAAATGCAACAGGCTGATTCAAAATACCTATTTTCATGTTAAAGACATTTAATCCAGTTTGATCTTTACCATTTTTATGATGCTGTCTTTTACCTAATATGTATTTTCAGCTGCCTTAATCAAGTGTCTAACATATGGGGAATCTTCAGTTCTACTGATTAATGTCTATTTTTAATTCCTGTACCATGCTATATTTATAACTCTTATTATACCTTGAAATAAATCTCAGATTGTGATAAATTCAAAGTATTTATTTTGTTTTTTGAGATTAAAATACAATTACACCATTTTTTCTTTTCTATTCCTTCCTCCAAACCTTTCAATACACCTTCCTTTATGTATTCATGGCTTCTTGTATTAATTGCTTTTACACACATATCTAGCAGTGGTTTTTTTTGGTCTTTGTGACTCTAACATCATTCTGGTCAGTTCTTAATACTCTGAATAAAGTTATTTAAAGCAGCAATATCATGAGTAAATTTTTCTCAATTTTTATGTGAACTCAATGAGGACCAGAGACTTTAGTGTTTTTATTTATGAAAGGCAGAGAAAGCACCACACACACACACACACACACACACACACAAGGAATTGAGACTGGCAAGGTTAACTATTTCATCTTTATCCTCTGAAGTCACATAAATGATGCCATCTTGTTAATATAAAGAAATGTACTGAACATTGTAGGTAGATTTAAGTGGTTCTGCTTCTTCCTGGGGATCATTGGCTGCATTAGTCAATGACGCTGGAGGGAGTACTAGTGGTGAATATGGTTGGGATGGCTTGGGTTTGATGGAGATGGCCCTCCTGGAGATGACTTTGGTGAATCATCTCAACTTAATTCCATAGTATTGGGAATATTGGGAAGCCTGGAGACAAACCATGATTTACATGTGCCTATCATGAGGTTTCCTATGTGTCAGCAGAGTCCGAGAGAGAAGCTCTTACTTACCATGTGAGCAGCAGGGGAAAGGCTTCTAGCAAGAAGTATGGCAAGTATTGTGCAGGCATCCAGGCTTAGAAACAGCTTTCAGGTAAGGTCAGGCCTCTAGGCCTAGAGGCATTCTCCAGATAAAGGCAGGAAGACAGCAGGAAATCTCACTAGGCAGGAGGTTGTAGAGCTTAGTTATGGTACACTGAAAGCTATGACCAGCTGAGCTTCACAGTTTATTTGAGTGGTTTTATTATTATTACAAATAATGTTGTGACATTATTTGGGATTCAGGTAAAGTTAAATACAGAGAGGTGTATTGCATGGTCCGGGGGAGGAAAGGGAAGGGGTATGGTGTAACTGCTTATGATTTCAAATAAATAAAAGAAATAATTTGAATACAAAATTCTCCTTAAGGTTCTATTGTATTTATTTTATTTGGTTTGACTACAAATACCAAACTTTTTGAAAAGCTAAGAAGCAAATGAATACTAGTGATTTCTTAATGTGATTCTCTCCCTGGTGAAGTTGTACACTTTGTATAAAATATGAATTAAGGTGTACAAGTACCTACATTTTAAAATTTAGCTTACATTCACTAAACTTTCAAAAAGTAGATTGTTTTGTGGAGTGATACAGTTGAGCCATTAAATACATCAAAACACCAAAGGAGTTGCAAATTGTTACTATTACAAATGCCTGTAGCTGTGATTATAAATATAGATGACTACACTGAACAGTTAAATCTGTGCTCACAAAGTTCACAAAAGAGGAACTTGCCATCACTAGCACACTTATGTGGCAGTTTTAAGCAGAGAATTAGGAATTAGCACATTGATAGCACCTCAATTCCATCAATGATACTAACAGACAATCAAAAATGACACTGTCAAGTACCAACAGCAGGAATTCAGCACATCAAACACACTCTCCAATCTGAAGGCACAAGCACTTCTAGGACAATTTGACCTAGGGTATTGTGGTTTTACAAGAACACTTTCCATGAACTAAACGTCAAACTTAAAGTAGGAGAAATATTTCTAAGATAATACAATAAGAAGTTTCATCAAGGCTCCAATCATCACTATTGGTGATGACCAATAAGGCAAAAATTATCAGTTAAAATAAGAAAATTAAAACTAACAAAGTGGAATAATGAACATCACTTTGTTAAGAAAACACTAATTAAAAAACATAATTTGCTTTTATGATTTCTCTTCCTCTCTAGTAACAGTGTTATGTGTTTCCCAAAACACATGTCTATAATTTGTAATTCCCAGTATACTCAATATAAATTCAATATGGAGCAAAGAGGAAAGATATCAAGATTTGGCAATGATTGAAATCAATAATTATAAAGTCTCTATTTCAATGTGAAAAGTGTTAATGTTTTTCTAGTGAAAAATCTTCAAATATTAAGCTTCTTATTAAATTTTTAACATAAGAATCAGCATCCTCATAGAAACTCACATTAACTGGCAGCATGCACAAAATCTGTACAAATTCCAGGAAGATAGCATCCTAGCTCTAAGATGGGGAAGTAGACACGGTGTCCCACAGCTAACCATGAAGCAATGTAACGATACCCTCTGGAAAATAAAGAATCAGTTTTTACCCAAAGAGTGTCACTTACTGAGTGTATCATTGACATTTCAAGGTAGGCCACCACAGAAGGAACTATATGATATTTCTCTTAATATTTTTATCTTCACTTGAGATTTTTGTTGTTGTTGTTATTTTGGTCTTTGTTTTTATTTTTAATTTTGTTAGTCTTTTTGTTTTTAAATTTTGGCAAAAATAGAGAATATAGGGAGGTTGGGAAGATTTGAGAAGAGTTGAGGATGTGGGTATAAATGAAAAAAGTCCAGCATGCCAAAGGCACAACATATTTTGTCTTATGGCATAGAGAAATCAAATTGGAGCTGAGCTGATTGCTTCCCCCTTCTAGTAAGGGGCCAGCAGGTAGGTGTGTGTATGTGTGTGTGTGTTTTCTGCAGGATACAGGAGGCATTGGGGGAAGCCACCAGTAGTCTTAGTTTTATCCAGATGTGCATTTGTGGAGAAGAATGAACTGCTAGGTATACCCTCAAGTGTAATAGTGGAATGAGTATTATAGGGTAACCAATCATCAAATGGGATTTGAGGCATGTTTCATGGGAAGGGTATCATACTTGGTTCTATAAAACTTGTCAAGTGTTCTTTAGCTAGGGAAGTCAAAGTCTTAGGTTTTTTTTTTTTTTTTTTTTTTTTTTTTTTTTTTTTCAGAGACTGGGTTTCTCTGTGTGGCTTTGGAGCCTATTCTGGCACTCACTCTTTAGACCAAGCTGGCCTCAAACTCACAGAGATCTGCCTGCCTCTGCCTCCTGAATGCTGGGATTAAAGGCATGTACCACCACCTAAATATTCATTTGTATATTAATAGAATAGTACTGTCCCTAGACCTAAACGAAAAAGTGTCTTGCTTAAGCAAAAGGTTGTTTATTGAAGAAACCCGCAAGGGCAAGAGGTGCTCTGAATAAGGGATGGTAAAATATTTAGCCCTAAATGGGATAGCAGAAAAGGTACAACAGTTCAGCAAAATAAATGACTCGATCTTTTAATTAATGATGCAGTAAAACTAAATTATCTGTATAAGACCTGCACAAGATTGGTCATTTCAAAATTTTATCATGTATGGGATGGGAGAATAAGACACTATCTCTTCCTAACAGAATATTGGCTATGGTGAGTGCTTGTAGGTTCAGGGTATCAGTGTTTTAGCCAATGGTAACTTGCACTTTTCTGAGCAAACAACTTTCTGTCATAGTTTTGTAAAGAAAACAGAAGTAAATTTAATGTAACACACACACACACACACACACACACGCACGCACATGCCATCATATTAGAAAGGAGACTTATTAAAAAAAAGGTTCAAACAGATAAGACAAGAGGATGAGAAAGGAGAATGGGGGGGAGGAGAAGTACAATTCATTATATAAAGATAAATCTGATATAATAAACTAATTTTGAAAATTAGATGCTGTAATGAGAAGAGCTTTGAGGAGGGAAATGCAATGTTTGGCCTATTGCTCACTTTGCTTTCTGTCTCTAATGTAATAAAACCATTTATGAATTCGTATAATTGCTGGCAGAATTAAAATTCTTTCATGTTTGTGGAAAGTCATCTCATTCTACTCCAAATCGTCAGTTGCATACAAAAGCATCAATCTGAAAAACAGCTTTAACAAAGGGGTTGTATAATATAGGTTATTTTGGCCACAGAAAATATGTAAAAACAATACCACTTTAAGAAAAATCCTTCCATATGTAGAAAAAGTAGTTGTAACAATTAACTTATACCTATTCAGCTTAGTGAAACTTCTGCTTTATGACTTTTTTTTTAATGTTTTGTTTTGTTTTTTTGAAACTCTTGTTTTCTGTGTAAAAGTTCTGGCTGTCCTTGAATAATTTATGACCTTTTGATGCCTCAATGGAATCTTGAAAAAAAAAAAAAGAAAAGAAAGAATAATGGTCATCTAATATAGATAGGATACTTGTATTCTTGATATAGCATTGTTTTCCCTTTTCCAGTGGTTCTTTACTTTCCTAACATTGAGGTGCTTTAATACAATTCTTCATATTGTGGTAAGCCCAACCATAAATTTATTTTGTTGCTACATTATATCTGTAATTTTGCTACTGTTATGAGTCATAATGTAACTATATGATATGCAAATTATCTGATATGTGACCTCCCCAAAGGGGTCTCAACTTAAAAGTTGATAACTGCTAAGTTCTAGACTGTTTTAGGTACTTAGACAATTTTGGACAAATGACTGGACACACTACCATGTAAGTAATGATAGAGATTTGGAAGAAATTTTATTCTGATTATATAAAGATTGAGGAGTGATTCTTAAATACTTTAGGCAATTTACAGTTTTTGAATGATATTAATTTTAATGAGTGCCCACCACTAAGATTCATTTGTAATGACTAATAAATCATCAATTTTACCAATTGTAGCATGCTTCTGAAATTCATTATGCTTTTTGAAAAACTGCTTGGTATCATTTAAATTGATAGTAGAATACTTGCTGTAGTTACTTCCAACTTTCTGTTTCCTACATCTAGTTACAATTGAATATTTTTATAGTTTTGATTCATTATTAGGATGAGTGACTAATCCGAGTTGTAATACAATGAATGTGTCTACTACAATATTAATTTCTAAGTATAGTCATAAATACAAGAGCATTCAGTTTGTAAAATAAAATGCTTTGAAGTTTTTTCCTGTGGCTGGATTGCTAACCAGAACATCTCAGAATTTCATTATGTTCTGCTTCTTTTGGCAAAAAATTCTCTGTTCATCCTTCAGCATACTGTATGACTTTCTTATTATCCTTCCAACTGTAATCATATGAGTTATGGTCACTCAGTCTATTTTTAGGAAGAACTCATGTTTTTTTAAGACATTCCTGAGTTTTCTTAATACTTATTGCATTTATCTTACTTTATCTTCCTAGCTTTACCTATGCTAGGTAAGTACTGTACCTGACAACTTTATATCCCCAGATACTTTTCTATATTTTATAGGCTCTTGATATGTTATCCAAGCAGGCATTCAATTAAGGAGTCCTGCATAGCTTCCCCAGTCCCTTGGATTATAAACATTCATCGATTCGTTGCCTGTTTCCAATATTTCCTCTAACTCCAAAGTATTTAGAAAGGCTTATTTGCCATCTGAATGCTATTTAACAAAATTAATCATTCTCTGACACTTAAAACAAAAATTCTCAATTTTAATTGCTCAGATGAAGTACATTAATAAATTCAGCATTTATTTGATTAATATAATTCAGGCCCAACTAGGCATAACCTCTTGTGTTGGTTTCCCTTACATATAGCATTGCAAAAAAGAATGGAGTCTAATAATAATAGGTAGAGTAACAATTGATTACTGGAATTCATGAAAAGACTTTGTAATTACCATAAAGCTTCAATGAAAACAGTCCAGAAAAGCAGCTAATTTCAGAAATCTTGTGGCTGCTTGTCAAGGGTTTAAGCAGCCAATGATAGCCAGGGTCATTGGTTCTGAAAAACTAAGGGAGCCTGCTAGTTGTAGGTTTCAATCACACCATTGGGAACTTTCCATTTAGTCTGATGCTTAAAAAATGGCCAGTGGGAGTTTGAAATAAATGCAATCGATGTTGAAAGCAAGCTGTTATTAAAAACATGGGTAAACATTGATTTTAAGTTTCAGGTCCATTCAGGACTAATGTTGGATAGGTCTCTAATACCTTCTTATGGAAAGAAGTGAAGTGTTCCAGCAACGTGTAAACCACATAGAATGCTTTCCAGTGAGCTTTCTGCTTAGATAATTGAATTGTTGTATTTTTGAAATCATGTAGCTTTTCTTAGTAACTAACTACATCAAAGGACTAAAATAAAAAAAAAAATCTCCTTAGGCTTTATGAACTTCTGCAGCTTGCATATCTAATTTTCAATATGAATGTACTTTTCGTCCATGTGAAAGGCAACAAATTTGATATTTTGAGAAGTTCCATTACTGTCACTTTGGAATCCATCATCATTCAACTTATGTCTAGTGAAACATGTTTTGCTGATCTGGATGTAAGTGGGCTTTGAATTGCAGCTACAGATGGCTCAGAATTGTACTGTATAATGTGCAAACTCTGAAAGACTGGAAGAAAGCTGACAAAAATACTACAGAGAAAAGTTATATATCACTTCAATAAGAACAGGAACACACTAAGGTAAAAACAGCAAGAATTATAACCAATAAGTTGTTCTCCAACCAAAGAACAAAAGCCCATAACCACCCAATAGATGGTAAAATAAGGGTAGACATTTCCAGCAAAACCTACAAGATTTTTATCGTTCTCCAATTTTCTGGCTATTTCTTGTGCTGGTAGGGTATGAGAGGCCATGTGCTCTCAGAAGTGATCCACAGTCGGGAAGGTCAGTAAAGAAAACTGAGCCAAAGACCTCAAGGGGAGCCAGGATCCTGCTAAATAACCCTAAACAAATGCCAAGTCCAAAGGGATGGTGTTGGATGGCAAGCAGCAGGCGATGTTCTATTTGCAACCAGACTGGAGCTGAGTCAGAATGCAAAGCAAAGGGACACACAGCCAAGGGTTTTGTCGAGCTATTTAACCACTAAATTGTAATAATAATTGGTTAGAATGCTGTAGAAGTTCTTGAAATGTTACTGATAACTATTTCCTATTTAATAATTTCCCTGCTACACCATTCAAATATTTTTTTCCTGTGTGAATTAAAATAAAGCTTAAAGCACTGTGAAATTTCACTCTGTTATTTTTGTTGATCTGGCAGCTTTAAAGATTTTTGTTGTAGTTTTCTGGAATTTTGTACATCTTCATCTTGGTATATCCTTAATTTTCCCTTCCTGACAGTGGTACCCCATTCCAATCTTTGGAAGAATTTCCCAACATTTGTGAGAACATTTCCACACTCCTATTTTCTATTTTAATTCTTCATAGTTTAACAAATGCCACCCCTGAAAAGTTCTGTCTTTCATACTGGGCTAACTGCACTTATCTATTAAAAAGTGTAAGTTTGCTTTCAAATTTATTAACTTTTCATTCTCCACTGATTTCATTTTTTCAATTTCATTATTATTTTCTGTAGAAAATCTTTTTTTTTTTTTTACAAGTAAAAGTCTTAGTAAGTGAATATCAATTTACAAACTTAATCATTTTAAGCATTTCTTCAATTTTCTCCTTCATGTATCTTTAGGGGCAATTTCCCAATAGTGGAAAGAAGTTTGGTGTTGTGATTTTTTTAATGCTCCAGAATGGATGGGGTAATTTGAGTTATAGCTTTTAAAAATATTTCGTAGTGTGAGTGCTTGATTTTCAGTCTACCAGAAATATTGCAGTAGTGTGAATCACATAAAGATAAGAAGATGTCCTGGGTTTCTTCAGTTATTACTTCATTACTTATTTTGTCAAAGGTTTGCATGGCTTTAGAATCAGGGAAACTAAGATTTGGCAGTTTGTGGAAGAGCTACAAACGCTGAATCAGTATTATTATTTGAGTGTGGAATGCTTTTCTCCTGGTGGAGCTGACTTCCTATGAACCCTTCAGGAAGTATAGCACAGATGGAGAAAGTGGGCCACTGTGTGATGAATCTTGAGGTTTATAGCCAGGAGCTACTGATACAAAAATCTAGTGGTGTCTTTCAGAGAGGCAGAACTGTTTTTTTTTTTTGTTTATATTATTATTATTATTATTATTATTATTATTATTATTATTATTATTATTATTATTATTATTATATGGCTTTAGATAGGGGAGCTGGGGTCCCATAAATTTGTAGGTTACCAAAGCCACCCTAAGCCAGTGACCTTCAGCCTCTTTTCTTGTAAATTCAAAGACTGGAATTCACAGACCACAGAATTTGAGTTTTAGAACGAGATGTTTTATTAAAGAAAACTTACCAGAGAAAGAGAAGGAAGGCAGAGCTCCTGGACAGCAGGAATGATTCCTGGCTTAGGATCCCAGTGAGCATCCTACCTTGGAGTAAAACAGGATTTACTGGATAGAGGTCAGAGGGTTAAGCGCAGTTTCAATGTCAGGTATCGAGGTGTCCAGCAGTTTCAGTCACACTCAGTATAATCACTGGAAACCAGTATTCCTTTAGGGGTAAGAGATAAGAAGAAACCAGATGTCCGTCCTGGCATCTTCAGCCTAGAGACAAAGCCTTTTTGCTTAATTGCTTCTGGAAACTCTGGTCTCTGGAAAGAACAACTCTACCCAAAGACACTCCCAGCTTTTAGCCAAGAAAGGAGTTGGTCACCTTTCTTTGGTATCCCTTTTATCCTAAAATGCCTAGCAAATTTCTACCTTCTGGCTTTATTGCGATTGCTTCCCATATTGTGATTTCTAATCCTCTGAGATGGAAGCCAGCTACTACTCTCATGGTATCTCTTAAGCCATGAGCCCAAATAAATCCTTTCTCCCTTAAGTAACTTTATTTTTGTTTTCAGGTATTCTATAGTAGCAATGGGAAGTGCAAATACTTTGTAAAGTATATGCAGAGACAAGATAGAGACAAGCTGCTGCTCTCCAACCATTCTTCCTCATTTAGGCAGAGATGAAATAATTGAAGTTGCCAACATCACACTACATTTCTCCTACATTTGCTGCTTCAAGAAGTAGCTGTGATTTCTGCAGCTCTCTGTGAGCTAAATAGTGCCAATCATGAAAGCAACTTTGACCCTTGTAACATTCCATTCTAATTTTGATACCTCAACTTTCACTCTCAAAATATATTTATTCAGAGTTCGTGGCTTTGTTTTTTTTTTTTTTTTTCAAAAAAAACTTACCATGTTCTTCTTTCTGGGCTAGACAGAAGCTTCTTTTATTCTGAGTTTTCTTTACGTGCATATATCTATTTCCCAATCTGATAGAAATGTTTTTATAGCATTTGCATGTTGATGATAGACTTAAACTCTCCACAATCAAGACACTAATATATTTGGTGCCTGGCAATGGGTGCACTTGGAGTACAATAAAGCTACTGTTAATTGATGGCTCTTTTGATTGACTTGTCTAGAAATCATGAAGACATTGTACAATTTTGTTAATGTTACTGTTTCAAGCTTTTAGTGTCAGTGACTCCAAGCTGTCAGGATTAGCAGACCTCCTCACACCTCCTCTTCCTGGATCTTTCAGTGCCATTTCAACCACTGTTCTCAGATTCTATTCCCTGTTCTGAGCATCTCCCTGCAACTCTAGGTAGCTTCCTCAGTCTAGTTTTTCCTGGGGCAAATACTCCTTAATAATACTAGTCCCTAGTGCAATGATTTTAATTTACTTGATTAGAAATGCAAACCTAAAATAGGCAAAAATACATCTAAACTAGACTTTATTTGAAATATTTGTAATTTGTGTTGTGCACAGAGGAGACAGGTTTGAAGAGATTTCCCATACTTCTTACTTACTGACGAGGGAAGGGTTGTTTACATAGACAAATGGGCATCCCCATACCTGCACATAGTGCAGTGGTTATAGTGCTCCTTAAAGCCAGTCTGCACCAAACCATCAGTTTTGACTGCCAAGGGAAAGGAAGGTGCTCCTTAAGATCCCACTTGGGGAAAGTGGATTGTTAATGCAAAGGTCAAATCTCTTGAACCATACATAGGCATCTGGTGTAGCTGTGGCTGCAGTGAAGACCCGTTGTCAAAACTGATATCTAATTCAGTTGTCAATTGACCCTTCAGTGTAAAGGCAAGAGTTCCGTAGGTATGCCTAAGTATCAACTGTTCATTCAGAGGTGCTAACAACAAGTGTATAAGGTTAGCATTCCAGATAGTATGTCTTTATTTCCATTATTGCTTATTTTCAAACTTTCCTACATAGCCTGGCAAGGATCCTTGATCACCCTAGGATAGTAGCTGCTACAACCAGCAACCAGATGTGGGGGAAGAACCAGAGGGACAAGGCGACTATCTTCCAAGTGGCTGGACTCCTGATGTTCATTGCTAGTTATGAGACAGCTATGATTGTATCAATGAGAATTAAATAACAGAAATTGTGTCAGTTAATGTGTTAAAGAAATTTACTCATTGTCAATCACTCACAAATTAAAAATAAAGTTCATTCAGTATCTTAAAGAAACAAAGATTCAGTATAAAGGCATTATCAGGTCACTAATTATTTCATGGCCTGTGATCTTTGAAAAGATAGAAAATTAGCATTGGGAAAGTTGAACCCTCCTATTCTATTTCAGGCTGATAACTTCTTGTATCTTTTGGAGCAGATGGACATGTGTCTTGATATGATAAAATCCAAAAAAATATCAGAAAATGCTTCTTTGGATCTTGATTCCTTATCTAAACGTGTTTAATCTCTTATAAAATTTGGTCCTTGTTATTTAGCTACATCCTCAAGGCTATCCCTTTTAACACATTTTCATTAAGAGCCAAATAGTTATCATTTTATAGAGGAAATCATTATTTAAAACTTAGCAATCACCATAACATAAGAGTGAGATCTTTAAATTGGTCTAACTACAAAAGCGAATGGTCTCAAATATTTGTTTTTTTGTTTTCTTGTTTGTTTTGTTGTTATTGTTGGTTTGGTTTTTGTTTGTTTGTTTGTTTGTTTGACAAGCTTTGGAAGCTCTCCTGGAAATAGCTCTTGTAGATTGTAGACCAGGATGGCCTCAAACTCATAGAGATCTGCCTGCCTCTGCCTCCTGAGTGCTGGGATTAAAGGCATGTGCCACCACCCCACTGCCCAGCTGTCTCAAGTATTTGTAACAATGAACACACATAAACAATTGGCTCTACACCTATGTAAGAGCTGGCAAGAGAAAATTTCCAATTTCCATTGAAAATTTACCTCTAAGGTTCTTATGGTGAGCAAATGAATCTCAGTTTTAGGCTGAAAAGAAAAAAAAGTGGTGTTTATACTAGACACTAACAGGAAGCTAGGGATGGTGCATACTGGGCTGGTCTGAAAAGGACAAAAACAACTTAACCATGGCCAGCCATGTCTATTGGGGTGAATGTGTGAGGGAAGTATCCTATATGAAAGCAGCAGTCTGTTTTCCATGTGATGGCTGACCTTCCTCCAAATTTATGAGACAGGATATAGCATCGGGGTAAGCTTCTAGAAGAAACTAATGCAATATTCTGGTTTATCTTCACTCATGTCAGATAGAGTACTATTTTAGACCTCTTGTCCTATCCTGGCCCAGAGTTGAGAAGAAATGAATGGAGATTTGCTGTTACTCATGTTGTTTATACAGAACATGTCTGTACTAAAACAACAAAGAAGTCATCATATCTCTAATTGTCTAAAATCTTTTATGTACTGTTGCTATTTCACTTTTTTGGGTTTTCCTAGGATCTCAGAAGTGTTGTCTTCTAATGAGTTTTTCTAACTGTGATATCCTATTAATAATCACAAATCAAGCCTTGTGCAGAATATATAGTAGACTGTGAAAAAAGAAAAATGATTAAATTTGGGTCCCATTAGTTGTACCATTCAAATTTGTTTAATGACATTTACATGAAATGGTACATTTTCCAATACAATTACTTCTCTAAATTGTTTAGGTTCTAAGTATGACATTTACAACATTACATTGTTATAGCAAACTTATACCAAATGAGCCTTTTACTAAGAGAATTTTATTATATTGTGTTTCTAAAAAATATGGTGTCTCTAAATTTGTAGTAGTATACTCCACCTTATTCAAATCTCTCTATTGAAAGTCATCCTTATAGAAAGGCATTGTCAATATATTGATAGATGACCAATAACTTAGGCTTTCTACATTGCTTCTGTTTGTGAACAAAGCCACATTACAAGAATTAAAGCTATTACTTTAAGATTAACAGAACATAAAATGCAATCAATAACACATCTTTCAGAAGCTGCATAATTTCACTCATGGAAATGATTCAGAACCTGAGGTATTAATGATGTGCAATAGAAACGGCTAGTTAGCACACTATACACAATGTTCTTGTATGACCAGGAAAAAAACATTTTGGCATGCTATAGTTTGATGAAGAGGAACCAAATGCACTCACACGTGAGGTCTAAGTGTCAACTCTAGGCCATTACAGGACAAGAGGTCTAGAATAGTCCTATATCTGACTTGAGTGAGAATTGAAGGACTCACACACATCATTGGCATCTTCTGGGATCCTAACACCAAGATGCTATTTCCTCTCCTATACATGTGGATGAATAAGCATATTTTGCAATTTTTAACTTTGTGTTTCTTTTCTCATTACTTTTTTTCTATGGTTAGATTGTTGCCTCAAGACACTTCTGAATTTAGAAGAACAGTACATCAATATTCTTACATTAGGAAATTAAAAAAAATTATTAAAATTATTCCCATTCAAATATTGTTTGTGACTTGACATGTAACACAGTGACATATTATAAGAAGATATTTTATCATTTTTACTTTGTACAGAAATATGTGATATTTTGAGTTCTCATTTTTTTAGGAAATACATTTAAAAAATTAAATGATAACAATTACTTTATTACATAAAATAATCACGTTTGTTTTTTATTTTTTAAAAATTCTCTTTTAATATATGTACATAGACACTAGTTTTTATCTAATCTCTTGTTATATTTTGAAAATGAATGACACTGTGTGAAATTATGAAATTCTCTAGTCTTAAACATTTCTCTCTGGCAGAAATCTAAGGGGAGAAAAACTTTATAAGAAATATATTATCTGACTTTCAGTACAAATAGAATACACTTTAAAAACTTAGTTTTGAAAGACATTATTTCACTAGAAATAAAAATCACTGTAATAATATTCCTATCTCATAGCATGAGGAATTCAGAACTCTAAGGAGAATGTCAGCACAATAAAGTGATTATCTATTATTAACAGCTATGAAGAGAAATTTTCTTTCATTTAATGAAGAATTATTTCAGCTAGGATATCATAGTTTGACTAAGTTTAGGTTTTAATACCATGATAATTTAAGTTCATTTTTTTTTTATTTTAGTCTAGATTAAAGAAAGCATGAATGAAACATTTATCAATGACTTCTGTCATCTCACAACTCCATGATGTGAGTCTACCAAGGGACCCAAATCTCAATTTCAGTATTTTCATCAGTTTATGGAGGGAATTATGTATTAGTTCATTCATCAATGTAACAATAGATTAATTTAAAAGTCAAAGCAATTTTATAACTGTACATATAGTTATTCAAACTATGATCTCCATTTTACATAATAACTCAATATGTGTGTGTATTCTTGCATTCTGTAATACTGTGTAATGTATTTGCCTTAATTTGTAATGAATAGTGTCCTTATTGTATTTCTCTATACTTATACCTCTTACCCATTCCAGCTATAAGCTAGATATTTTATAGTGTTTTATTGACTTTTCTTAGTATCTACATTATTAGTCACTTATATTGCTTTTCCCTGTCTCCTTGAGCTAATTTAATCATTTTAGAACTAGGTTGTATTACTAATTACAAAGTCGTGACCAATCTGCTTCTAAATGCCAAACCAAAAATCATTTTCTCTGTATTTTTACATTTTTGATAGTTATGTTTTATATTTTATTCTACCTCTGATTGTAGTCTGTAAACTTAGCAAAGATTTATCTGTACAGAATCATTATTGCTTGGTGTATAGCTACATGCAAGATGACTCCTAGTTGGTTTATTTTAATAAACTTAGTGTTAAGTTATATATGCTATAATTAAACAAAACAGAATTAAGTTATATATTTATATTTGTTAATGAATTCTAGTTTTATGACAAAACATTGGGAGAATATAAAAAAGTGAGTAGAATTAACAAAATCTTGTATTTTGATCTAATTTTCTATTCCTGGAAATATACTTGTGATGCAATATAGGTATTTGTTCACTTTATTCTCTTAGCACCAGTCACTGTATTATGGAATGCTTTGGTTATTAATAAGTGTTCAGTTAATGGAACATGGGTAAATATCATGTCAAATTCTGGCTTTTTGCCTCACTTTACTTTCCTTTTAGCAGACTTTAGGTATGTCTTAAACTTCTGCTGAATTATATTGGAGTAGTAACAATTAATTAGGTCACAGTTTATGTTACATTGGCTTTTATTTTAGTCTCTTTAATGAGATTTGAGAAGCCCTCTTGTGTAATCATTTTCACATTTAGAAACCATCTGTTAGAATGGGTCACTTCTGCAGAAGGCTAATCTCATTAATTTATGTTGAATCTTTCCAGCTTTAGTATTAGAGTGGAATTTTCCTATGAGTTCCAAATCTTGGGACAAGCATCGCATTTGCAATGTTCACCTATCCACTGCAGAAGGAACCATAATGTACCCTGATTTACATTCAATTGTTTTTTTTCTTTTTTTTTTTCATTAAAAAAGAACCAGATCACATGAGAAACAAGGGAAACTGACATTACATTTGTGAAGCTTGCTTTACCCAGCCACCATGGAGATACAGTAGGCCCTTTAGAAAGTTTATTTGAACTTTACCCTGGACTACTATGTTCCTCAGGTATGATACGGGTTGAAGCCTCTTGAATTCCTGCGTACTTTTATTCAAACGCTAACAGAAGCAAAAGTTGAGTTTGATCCCTTCATGAAAGTACTTCTTCAGTAATTTGATAAAACATTTGGTAAGCACTTATTAGATATATCAGCTGTCTATCATGGCGTAATAATAATAGATTTGATGGAAGTCTTCAATTGTCTATTTCACATAATTATGAAAGAATATTCACATATGTGGTCTAAATAAGTCAGAGTACTCAAGCATCCTAGAAAAGGGATAATAACCTCCATTTACAAAAACATGAAACAATAAACATATTTCATCATGAAAGTGTAAAATTAGAGTTAAAAAGGTCAATTACAGTCCAGAGAGATGACTAAATGTCACAGTGAAGAGAACCTGAAGGACTCTAGCCATCTTTTCCTCTCCAGTGAAGAAGGAAATAGACAAAACTGTTGTGAGCTCTATGTGATCAAATAGCTAATTAGTAAAATCAGTACTGGCAAGGTGATTTAGAAAGTGATATTTTTTTCTATAAAGTTGTAACACTTACAATTAAGCACTATTACTATCTGCACTTTTGAATAAGTGAAAAAAAAAAAAGACCTCGTTAGCAAGTCTGTCTCTGCTAAGTTCTGTAGGGTCGAGGCTTAATTATTTGGGATTTCATTCTCTTGCTTAAGTCAGAGCACTTTGCCACTCCTACCACTTTACCATCCTCTTGTGTCTGGAGTTGGCTCAGGAATTGAGGCGGCACAATGACAGGGTTCCCATTTACACAGGGATAGTATCTCTCTTTTGGTCTAGTCTGTAACACTGAACTATTTAATTTCCTGTGGGGCACTATGATCAGTTGATGATGGACAACCAGAGTCTGACTTCATTTTTTATTTTGTATTTTTTAATTAATTATTTTTTTATTATACATGTCGATCCTAGTTCCCTCTCCCTCCCTCCCTCCCTCTTACCCTTCCTCCTTTCCTCACTGTTACCCTCTCTCCCCCCTCACATGCACCCTGACCACCCTCCCCTCCCATCACCCCCCAACTCCACATGTAGGGCTATGCCATCCAGGTAGGGTCATCTAAATCTGACAAGTCATTTGAAGTAGGGACTAGGACTTCTCTCCTGTCTCTAGGTTAAGGGAGTATCTCTCCATGGGGGAAATGTCTGCAAGGTCCTTTTGGGCACCAGGAATACATCCTGGTTCCACTGTCTGAGGTCCCTTAGACTGCTCAGTCCTTCTAGCTGAGACCCATGTTCAGGGAGTCTGAGTCAGTCCCATGCTGGATTCCCAGCTATCAGTCTGGGGGCCTGTTAGCTTCTCCTTGTTCAGCATTTTCTTACTTGTCAGGATGAAGAAAATTCTCACTTTACAAATTACCTTTATTATATGACACAGTTAGGACTTCTGTCCCAGCCTTTGAAGGAAAACATTATAATGATATTTAAATACCATTTTCATAATAGCATCTATGATAAACAAATACTCCAAAATAAGGAAGTTAGTTTCTGAAGAAAAACGTGTATAAAATGTACATACTCATTGAGGTGGTCTTTCTAAAACTTTGATGTGTAAATCTGTAAGGGAATCTATTTTATCATTTTCATGGGAACTGGAAGAAAAACTAGCATTCCCCATTTCATATTTTAATTCTTAAATATATAGGTAATGAAAGACTCTTGCAAAGCATATATTATATTGGGTATTACTACAATGACATAGAAAAATGTCTATAGTCAAATATGAATGGCTAATATATTAGAACCACTTATTTTTTGAATAAAGGAGGGTGTAGCAATCTAAATATCAAACAAATTAGACTTTAAATTAAAATCAATCAAAAGACATGAAGAAGGTCATTTCTTCTTCATCACAAGAGAAATCCATTAAGATGAAGTCTCAGTTCTGAACATCTATGCCCCAAGTACAAAGATACCCACATTCATAAAAGAAAGATTAATAAAACTGAAAGAGCACATAAAACCTCACAGAATTATAGTGGGAGATTTCAATGCACACTTCAACACTAGACAGGTCCATCAGACAGAAATTAACAAAGAAACAAAGGAACTAACAGAAGTTATGACCCAATTGTGTATAACTGACATTTATAGAATATTCCATCCAAACACAAAGAGGCTACAATTACCAAACCACACAAAGACACAACTAAGAAAGATAACTACTGACCAATATCCCTCATGAACATTGATGCAAAATTAGTCAATAAAATATTGGAAAATCGAACCCAAGAACACATAAGAAAAATCCCACCATGACCAAGTAGTCTTCATCTCAGGGATACAGGGATGGTTCAACATATAAAAATCCATCAATGTAATCCACCATATAAAGAAACTGAAAAATAAAATCCACATAATCATTTCAACAGATGCTGAAAATACCTTTGACAAAATACAACACTCCTACATGATTAAGGTATTGAAGAGATCAGAGATAACAGGAACATATCTAGTCTTAATAAAGGCAATATACAGTAAACTAACAGACAATATCACACTAAATGGAAAGAAACTTAAGGCGATTCCTCTAAAATCAGGAACATGACAAGGCTGTCCACTCTCTCAATATCTCTGCAATATTGTACTTGAAGTTCTAGCTAGAGCAATAAGAAAATGAAAGATCAAGGGGACATAAATAGGAAAGGAAGAATTCAGACATTCACTATTTGCAGATGATATGATAGTTTACATAAGTGATCAGAAAAACTCTACCAGAGCACTCACACAGCTGATAAACACCTCTAGTAAAGTGGCTGGATACAAGAATAACTTAAAAAAATCAGTAGCCCTACTATTTACAGAAGATAAAGGGGAAGAGAAAGAAATCAGAGAAACATCACCCTTTACAATAGCCACAAACAACATAAAATATCTTGTGGTAATGATAACCAAACAAGTGAAAGACCTATATAACAAGAACTTTGAGTATTTAAAGAAAGAAATTAAAGAAGATACCAGAAAATGGAAAGATCTCCCATGCTCTTGGATTTTGGTAGAATCAACATAGTACAAATGGCAATGTTGTCGAAAGCAATCTACAGATTCAGTGCAATCCCCATCAAAACCCCAGAACAATTCTTCACAGACATTAAAAGAACAATACTCAATGCACAAAACTTACCTCTAAATGGCTCAAAATCCTGCACATAAATCTAGCCACACTGAACCTCTTAGAAGAGAAAATGGGTGATTCCTTTGAATGAATTGATATAGGAGATCACTTCCTGAATATAACATCAGTAGCATAGACACTAAGATACTCAAATAATAAATGGGACCTCTTGAAATTGAAGTTTGTCTAAGGCAAAGGACACAGTCAACAAGACAAAACAGCAGCCCACAGAACGGGTAAAGATAGTCACCAACCCCATATCTGACAAAATATGACTTCCAAAATATACAAATAACTCAAGAAGCTAGTTACCAAAAACCAAATAATCCAATTAAAAAGTGGGCTACAGAACTAAATAGAGAATTCTCAGTAGAGGAATCTAAAATGGCTGAGAGACATGTAAGAAATGGATCAACATCTTAGCCATTAGGGAAATGCAAATCGAAACAACTCTGAGATACAATCTTACTCCTGTCAGAATGGCTAAAATCAAAAACACTAAAGACAGTTTATCCTGGAGAGGATGTGGAGAAAGTGGAACATCCCTCCATGGCTAGAGGGAGTTCAAACTAGTACAGACACTTTGGAAATAAGTATGGTGGTTTGTTCCTCAGGAAAATGGGAGTCTACATCAAGATCTAGTATTTCCACTCTTAGGCACATTGAAAAGAACAAGGACATCTGTTCAATTATGTTCATAAGCATTATTTGTAATAGACAGAACCTGGAAGCAACCCAAATTCTCAACTGAAGAATGAATGAAGAAAATGTGGTGCATTTATACAATGGAATACTACTCAGCAGAAAACAAACAAACAAACAAAAACCCAAAAAACAATGGAGTCTTGAAATTCAAAGACAAATTGATGGAACTAGAAGAAGCCATCCTGAGTGAGGTAACACAGTCACAATAAGACACACATGGTATATACTCACTCATATATGGTTTTTAGACATAGAGCAAAGGATTACCAGCCTAAAATCGACACTGCCAGAAAAATTAGGAAAAAAGGAGGATCCTCACAGAGACCTACATGATCCCCTAGAGAAGGGAAAGGGACAAGATCTCACAAGCAAATTGGGGGCATGGTGGGAGTGGAGAGGGAGATAGGGGGGAAAGAGGCAAGGTGGGCATGACAGAGCAGGAAGTTTGAGTCAGTGATAGAATAAAGGAAAACAAGAAAAGAGATTCCATAATAGAGGGAGCCATTATAGGTTTTTTTTGTTGTTGTTGTTTTGTTTTGTTTTTTCTTTTCTTTTTTATATATTTTTTTTATTTAATTTTATATAACAAAGTCCAATTAAATGAAAACAAACATTTATACACAATATTTGGGAATTTGGGCGTCGTTCTTTCCAAACTACTTCCTGCTGGTAAGGGGTGCTGTCTTGGGGGATTCGAAGAAGATTCAGATATCCTAGCTGTAGTCTGTAGGGCTGTTTTGTCCAGCTGTTTGGAATGTAGGTTTTAAGAGAAATCTGGAACTAGAAAAATTCCTGAGATCTACAAGGATGATCGCAACTAACAATCTAAGCAATAGTGGAGAGGCTATCTAAGTGCTCTTCTCCAGTGATGAGATTGATGTCTACTTTGTATGCCATCCTAGACCCTTCATCTAGTAGCTCTTGGAAGCAGATACAGACACCCAGAGATTAACGCTGAGCCGATCTCTTGGAATCCAGTTGCAGACAGGGAGAATTGATGAGCAAAGTAGTCAAGACCAGGCTGGAGAAAACCATATAAACTGCTGATCTGAACAATTGGGAACTCATGGACTCCTGTCTGATAGCTGAGAAACCAGCATTGATCTGACCCAGACTCACCAGATGTGGTGTTAGTTGGGAGAACTGGGCAGTCTATGGAGCCTCTCTTAGTGGATGTGTATTTATCATTAGCATATGAATGGACTTGGGAGCCCATCCTACCCTCAGCCTAGACACATGTGGGGGAGAGCCTGGGCCCTGCTCCAAATGATATGACAGACTTTGAAGACTCCCCATGGAAGGAAGGCCTCACCCTCCTTGGGGAGCAGAAAGGGGACTGGATGGGGGTTGGTGGGGAGAATAGTGAAGGACAGGAGGGTGCAGGAACTGGGATTTATATATAAAACAAACTCCTTTCAAATTTAAATTAAAAATTTTTGAAAAAATTATTTCAGTAATTCAATTTCTGCCAATCTCAATGGGTAAGGCATCCTTCATGAAGGGGTATATAAGCTATTAAATCTTAATAGATTTTTAAATCATTTTAAATGAACTTTAAAATCATCCCAAACTCTCAATATTCCTGAGACCATTATTATTTATCTGTCTCATCAGATGTTTTATGATCCGCTTTGTATCTGTTGACACTTTAATCATTAAATGTATTTCAGTTTACCATATTTTAACACAGGCTATTGAAATCACGTGAATGTATTCTATTTATCACGTATTTGGGTAATAAGTAAAAGATAAACTTTTCTTATTGGCAGATTGATTCAACAGCATTATATTACAAAGATGAAGTTTGATCAATGCCCTGGCTGCTGTTTTGCCTCTAAGGAGCATAGCGCTCCCTGATCTATGTGTTTTGAGAAGGAAGGGCTTTGGCATGTCAATCCACTTAGACAATGTTCTAATTGTTATTCCTTCATTTGAAGCAATAAGCTTCACTTGAATATGACATTCCATCTGTTAAAATCCTTGATATTATAAATAAACAAAGTGAAAGAAATCAATCATCATTCCACAGCATGTTCTCTGAATTTTAGGGATTCCTAGGAGGCTACCAAATTGAGTGTGATCACCAGTTTGAAACTGCAGTTTAATGACAAGCTAGGAGGAGGATAGGAATAATGAATTATCACCAAATAAATAGAATGACTTGTGAATAAATTTCTAACTCTGTACCCAGTCCTCAAAACTTCTGAAATTTTGGTGTCATTTTATAAGTTTTAAAGGATTCTATTAGTGTTTTCTCCAGATTTCACTACTGGGGACAGACTTGTCCATTAAGAGATGTAGATGTAGCCTACTAAGAACTCAATACTTTCCTCTAGAGAGAATAACTTTGAGGTTTGGGGGAAAGGCTGGTTTGGCAGGGGTCTTCTGTTAGGAACCATGTGCCCCATTGCCATAAATGACTGCAATAGGGACATATTCACATAGTTGCTTATAGCTAGTCAGTACTATGGGCTGCTTTAGCAGAGATTCACATTCTTTCCCACACATTTATTCCATTGTTTGCTCAGATTTCCTTGTCCTGTCTGAGAGTTTTCCTTCAATTAATATCTTTGGTGGAAATCCATGTCTCAGGCTAAATTCTTGAGAACTTGTCCAAGATTTCAGAATACTTACTAATAGAAACATAGAAATTAATATTTATTCATATTGTATTTAATAGTAATCACATCTCTCCAGGAAACTATAAATTAATAATTACTATTTACTGGTAATTTTCTCAATAGCAGTCAATAATGAATTAGTTATTTTATCAGAAATTTTAGTTCCTAAAATGCATTTGCTAGCATTGGTTTTTAATAAAAATCTATTTTCCTTTTGTTTTTCTTCTTCTCTTTGTCCTTTTTCTCATTTTGTCGTGATATAGGGTGTCAGAGCTGGCCTGAGCTGTAAACTAGACACAGCTTAGAATCACCTGAGGGATTCTGTATTTAAATAATGTCCAGGTGAGGTTTGTTGGCACCACCACCTCTATGAAGAATAATTTTTGTTGATGGTTGATGTGAGGGCACTGTGGCTAGCCATCATCCTTAGGCAAATGTGCCTAGGCTGTACAAGAAAGCTAGCTGTACATGAGCAAGGAAGTAAACCAAGAAGCCACATTCATCCATGGTTCCTGCCTCTAGAACAATTTTCTACTCTTATTTGTCTAAAAGAAGGGTGTTGATTAGTCACAGCTCTGTTTTTTTATTAGAACACTCTGACCCAAAGAAAATTAAGTAATGGAGAGAGTTTATTTCATTCTACAGGTCACTCTCTGTAATGATTGTTTACATTTTGGGGCAGCAATCCCTATTAAGTTGATAAAAGAGCTGAGATACCAAACACAGGCAAAGGTGGGGGTAATTTATGCAGATTTCTCTACTATAAGCATCTTGGGCAAAGGAGTAATAAGTTCAAAGTCCATGAGTCTACATAAGGCAACAGGCAGTGATTACGATTGTTAGGATCAGAGAATCTGGGGTTAACACACCAATCAAAAGCAGGTGGAATGCTCATGTTTACACCAGTGTGAGGCATTTGGTGAGCTGCAGACTAGCCTCAGGAAATCGCGGGGCAGATGGGGCAGAATGGAAAACAGGCAAAATGGAGTTTCTGTTGCTAACTAGGATCCAACATGATGTAGCTCAGGCTACCTCAAGAGGAAGGTAAAGAATGCAAGGGCATTGGTTCGATTCTTACGAGCTACATTTTGGTCACCTATTGAACATAATAGTGACATAACTTGTCTTCCATCTCACATAGGTCCCTCAGGTAGCTGTGCGTGTTTCTGGGGCAGGAGAAGCAGCAAGAAAATAAATTAGAGATCCCAAGTACGTGTACTCAACTGGGACAGCAGAAAACAAACAAGCTATGATCAGTGTAGTGATGTGGAAATTTCAAGAAGTGCCAAGGTTCTAGACAACTTTGAATTAAGTCCATTCATACCAAATTTGAAACATGCTTCCCCGCACACCTGCCACTTTTTCAGCGGAGTCTTATTAACGGCCAGGGCAGTTGTGTAAAACACAGAACTGGCTGGATGGCTGCCAGGATTCCAAGCGAGAGAGGAGCAACTGTGCATAATGAAATGAAGAATTAGGACCTGAAGTGTGGGGCAGGTAGAGGTTGATAAAAGAGACACATCTTTGGAGGGAGGAACCAGATAAAGAAGTGCAGATTGCTGCACCAGGACGTCTTCCCCGCTGATTCCCAAATCCTCCATGTCCCTCCAACATTCTCCTGCTGATTGAATTTCTTGTGGTGAGGCAGCTGTTTTGAAACTTGGCTGACACAGGGATGGAGCTGAGAGGCATCAGGATAACACAGTGAGGAAGCCTCCAGCAGACCTGGGATTATTTGAGATTCAAGAAGCACCCGGTGAATTGAGTTTATTAGTCATTTTGTTAGAAATGTTTCCACCCTGGACCCTGCAAGAACTAGACAGGAATATGCCCTCATAGTTCTATTGTTAATATGAAAGAAGAGAAATATGTTTTTCAAGTAGGTGCTTAGTGTGGCTATGGAGAGTTCTAACCTCTCCGGCTTGGTTTCACGCCGTGCACAGCACTCCATCAGTCTCTCTTCTCCTTCTCTATGGATCCAGCAGAGAGGCGAATCTACTAAGCAGTGGGAGGGATGGTCCGGATTTCCCTTCTCTAAAACTCAACTGTCTACTGCATGAAAAAGCCATGGCAGGAGAGCCAAGACAGATTACTTCGGGAAGCACATTCTCAGAAAGAGACTGGGCAGAGAAAGCAAGATATTTTCATAGCAAATGCCATTGTACACATAATATTTGTGTAGTTTCACATTTTGTCTTTGTTAGACTCCCTTTTCAGTTTTTACTACCCAGTCTCCTGCAAGTCCCAGGAAGGTTCTATTGTCAATAACAAAGAACATAAACATGCTACTTTAGAGTATTCATGTGACACTTCTTATTAAATCAGAGGGGATGAAATAGATACCATAGCTTTAATAAATATTTTCAACTTACTACTCCATAGTAAACATATGAGGGAAGCAGTTTATTGCATACCTACATCTAAATCTATGAAAGTTTAACTTGACACTTATTGAACAAAATAATAAGATAAATCTACTTAATTTTTAGTTATGAGTTTTGTCATGACATATGAGTGAATTTAATCAACTGAAGATAGAACATAATGCATTTTGTGTAATTTTATAAAACTGGAGAGCTTACAATAGATTCTGATTGTGAGGGAAAAACACGTTTGAAATTAATAAAAGTTTAAAAAGTGCTAGATAAGTGAAATCTTACAGAAAGAAACATTTGTTTATTTGACCTTTCAAAACCAGCAGGTATAGAGAATACACATAAATTCTGGTTGGGTTTATGTTGATTTTCTCAGTGAAATCTAATATCACAATCACATTGCAAAGTAATGAGATTCAAGAAAGCAGTATTGTTCAAACAGAAACTCAGTGGGATCAAAATAAATGTTAAGGGGTGTAACTATTGTTTCCCAATAATAGCAAGAACGTAAGAAATGACCCTGGTAGGGGATAGAATCACATTCTTTATAAATGTTTTTAATTTCAAATATTAAAAGACTTCCCTAGTACCTGAACATGACATATCACACTCTGAAAATCTCAGTGGTAGCTGGAACCTGTTTGCAAAGAAAAGGATCATTTTTGAGCTTAGGCACAGGGTGTGCTCAGAGGGCGGCCTATGACTTTCAGCATGACTCTGTAACTTCTTTTTACAGGAAGATGCCAATTTCATGCTCTACTCTTTAGAGAGATCACTTAAGTGGGTGTTCTATTTATATGCAAAAAGATGTAGTTCCTGTCAGAGGAATGAACAAAATCTAGTTTCATTGTTGTGTTAGTAGAGGGGAAAAAAGCAAAATAAAATATGTAGATAAATCTTACCTCCTCTTTTGTATGTATATTACCCTGTAGGAATGGATAACTTAGTGCATGAACTCACAAGTTTTTGTATTAAAATTTCCCATTCATTTTTTTTTACAGTAACCGAAATACAGAATTCAAGTGGTAATAATAGATTTTCCAATTTAATAAATATTAAGAATTATTATTAATGTATCATGTGTTGGTACACAAATATCTTAGCATTTGCAGTTTCACACTTGTTAATGGCTCCAAAATTGCAGTTCAATTTTTCTAAATGTAGAAGAAAATATTCAAAAGGCATTTTTAAAATTTTTTGAACAAACGCAGTAGTGGAAGAAGCTAGTTAACTTTTGCTATCTGATGTTTTCCTTGGGAAATTTATTTTACATGTGTATCTATGTAAATCTGTATCCATCATGCATATATGTATAATAAACATTCTGAATGTCTATAACTAAATTTTGATTATTTAATTTTTATTCGGTAAATCTAATGCAATTCATTCCCAATATTTACATAAATATGTAATGTACATATACAAAACCCTTTTAAACAGTAGTTGTGAAGTTTTCATTGTTTATAAAACTTTTCATCATGAATATCTGTTAAGAGTTAATTTTTGTATTCTCATATGTTTTTATATAATTAATATCACGCATCTAAATCTCTTTGTCAGTGGTCAAATGTATCTAAAAGGACAGAATTCTATGCTTCCTATTCACTAGACTGTTGCAAAAGTGGATATAGATACCTAACACCTCACATGAATACACATACACACACACACACACACACACACACACACACACACACACACACACATTCACTCAAGTAGGCATGTATGCACTTGAGTTGAGATCATGAACACATGTACATGTGTGCTAGTGTGTTTAGTCAGAAGTTCACAATGTGTTCAGCCTACTCTTTGATGGAGACTGACTCTTGGCTGTATAATGCAATTTTCTTCAAGTCTTTTAATGCACAATGCTATTGGGATGGCATGAAACATGCAATGTGGTCTGAAAAGAGCTTTAGGAAAGTGATGACAGGAATGATGATTTTTATGGAAAAGGGGGAGGAAATGGTTTATTTGCTCTTTTAGAGCAAAAGACATGGTCAAATTATTAGGGAATGTAAAAAGAAAATGATTCCTATCTGTCACCACCTCAGGATCAGATATGCTGAACTCAAGTGAGAAGAATATGTATAATTTTTCATTATTTTTCAGCTTTTGAAAACAGAATTTAAATTTTTTTACTGGAAAAGAATCTGGACTCAGTGCCGTTGTTTTATCATGTTGACGATCTATTTACACTCTATAGACAAAATGGGTTTTAAAAATTATCGCCTCTTTCTAAAATTATTTGTTTCCATCAATTTACATTTTTTTTCTCAGAAGATCACTGTTTCTCTAATTGTTACATCAATCTGTTGATGCTTTCAGTCCACTAGGAAGCTAATGTTTAATTGTGACTATTGCTTTGTGTGAATTTTGAAAATACCAAATTTGAGTGATAATATCAGAGATTTAATTCTGAGGTTTTTTTTTTTGTTTTAATATTTTCCTTACTTCAAGCTTTCCAACCAAATTGCTTTCCATACTTAAGGTCTAGGTGGCAATCATATAGTCCTGTAAATACCATTTTTTTTTCAAAAGACATTGATATTACTGAGGAAAAGCAAGTATCCATACTCCTGATACCTTTATAAGGACTTTGGGCTTACGAAGACAAAATCGTATGTAAGAAAAGTAAAAATTCTATGCATTTATCAATAACAAATAAATGTTCTTATTAAAATGCTAATAATCCATTTCAGAGTTTAATTGAATAGAAAATAGTGTAAGAGTTACCAGACCAGCTTTGATGAAAATCCCTCAAGTGGTACACTTTGAGAAACTAGAATGGTGTGAATATAGTCTAGACATGGCTTTTATTTCATTTTACACTCACAAGATATTAGGAGAATTGGGAGAAATAAAAATTCTAAGTGGGATGAAATATGTAGACTTAAGTGAGAAGTAATCAAATAGAATATGAATTACATTGATTTTATAATCAATCACTAGAAGCAGAATTTGTGAACTGGGGAGATGACTCGATTGCTACAATGCTTTTTACATATATGTGAGGACTAGAGTTCAGATCCTTAGAATCACTATAAATGCTCAGTGGGTGTGATGACACACCTATCATCCCATCTTTCAGTGAGCAGAAAAAGAGCTTGCCTGGAAGAAGCTGGCTAGGCAGGTTAGCTAACAAGGAAAGCTCTGGGCTCAGTAGGAGACTCAATCTAAGCATTTCAGGTGGTAGAGGAAGACCCCAAAGATCAGCTCCCCTACACACACACACACACACACACACACTTGATCATAGCTATAACACTGAAGTATATTTGTATTTTGCAATATAGTTTGAAGTTAAATTAAAAAATACCTAAACACATAATGGGATTCAACATCTGGAATGGAAAAACATCATCATGTAAATGGAGTTCTCAATTGGTCTAGATAATAAAAACCCAGAGACAGATATAGAGCAAAATGCTGAGAGATCTGAGAGAAGGAGCAAGCCACAGCCACACCTTACCTCCTTAGTGTCACAGCATACAAGAGATCTGTTTCCTATTTATCCCTGCTTATCCTGTTTCTGCTCAGCTACCTCATTTCCTATCTGTCTGTACAGACCTCCAGACCTCTGTGGTTAGCGAGTGGCAAGTTCCATTTTCTGACTACCAAACAGGTTTTATTTGTACAAGCAAATACCACCAAATCATGAAGCATCAAGATTGGAATGATACTATTTTTCAACCCTTTGTGTATTCTTTTTGGGGTAATTTTTTATTTAAATTAGAAACAATCTCATTTTATATATCAATCCCAGTTCCCTCTCTCATTCTCCCATTCACTCCACTGACTCCCATCCCATTTCTCTTCTGCTCCATAGAAAAGGTAAGACCTTCTATGGGGGATCATCAAATCTGTCTGTATATTCTACGATGGTTTAACCTTTCCTCCTGCTTACAGTTTTCTTCACATCATGATTATAAAATAATTTTAACCTTTATATTGATACTCATAGCATCAAGTGGCAGGGTTACATTCTAGTGTACAAAAGAGGACCATCTGTTTGGTCAGGGCTGTTTTCTATTTGTAAACATGTATAATGGTACACGTTTTCTCAGATAAGGAAAATAGTGTTTCGAGATTGTGGTGATATGCAAATTTTAAATTTATGATACAACCCTCTTTTAGATTTGAAAATTGCTTAAATTCATAATGGAAAATGCAAATATCTTAAGCATATTATATCAATTATACATAAAACACCATCTTTTCTTTTTCTTATGTTGATAAATTTCACTAAACACATTTCTCTCCAAAACAAGCCCAATGAATTCAAAGATATTTTTTCGAATTTATTTATAAATTATTTTAAAAATGTGATTTAAATTTTATATGTATCACTCAGTCATTTGATGTCACCAATAATTCAATCTTAAAAAGTACTAGGTTCAATTATTTTGGTCACGAAGGATAAAAATAGTTTAAGTAATGCAATTCAATGTGTGAGATGCCATGTTATTTTTTTTTGTGCATGGATTAAATTAAAATGTGTATACACTGAGAACAGGATAAATTGTTTTCCTCTAAGAAAGCACACCAATTGTTATCTAACACCACATGGTCAGAGCTGAAAACAAATACAAGTAACATTATATATACTTAATACTTAAGAATACACACACAACAAAAATTAAAGAAATTTTAGAGAGCAAGAGGAAGGTTAGCAGGGGGATGATGTAATTGTCTTTAGTCTCAAAAAATAAAATAAATAATTAAAAATGTGTGGTTTTCAATAATTATATAAATGAGAATGACAGGGCTGGGAATGGAATGCAGTGGGAGAACACAGGCCAACATTGCAGAGGTCCTTATTGTACTCCAGTAGCAAAACAAACAACAAAGTTAAAGAAAAAAATATACAGTCATTACCACTTTTACAGTGAAGCTAATTTACCAGAAGTTAATCTGCTTAAATATATACGCATGTTTATCTAATGTGGACATAAGTTTAGTTACTCTTTAGTTTCATATGGCATATATACTGTGTAATACGTACTACAAAGGTAAAGGCCATATAATGAGAGAAAATAATGCTTAGAAATTCGCATTTTATTAGCTTATGAAAAACTTATCTGGAAATGACTGTAATAAGGGTAGTTTAAGTAATTTATGTTTTTTGTACATACAAGTATTTGCAAATGTGTTCAATATACAGATCCACTTTGGGGAAAAGCTCAATAGTTTGCAATTGTAATAGTACAAAAAATATAAGAAAACCATATAATTTCTGGAATTGCAGTGATGTACAATTGCAGAATGAAGGATTACGACTAGGAATCTCTTCTAGGATTTTTTTTTTTCATTTTTTGGTCCATTGTTTATAAGATTATCCTGCCAAAATCTTAAGAAAGAAGAATTGGCTTTCTGTAGAATGAGGGATAGGAAGCCAAGAAGCAAATGGATTGTCAAACTTTGTCAGGTTATCCCTTAGAGTTTCCCACATGAAAATGACAGGGAGGATGTGTGATGACCTCAGACTTAAATGATAGTGGAGCAAGTGGATAAAAAAAAAAAAATAGAAATGGCTAATCATCTCTAGATACTGAAGTTGATGCATCCCTTGGTGTAAGAATGTGAGCTGACTTACAGGTGCACAAGGTTTGTATTGTTACAGCCTCAGAATGCTAAATATGCTGTGTTTGTATAATGCATTGAGAAAGATGATCATTATTTTTCCAAAAGAATATTAATGCAGTCTTCTTCCAAACCAAGCTTCAGAAAAGCAGGCTGGATGTTGGCAGCTCCTCACATGACCCTCAGAGAAGAGGGCAGCCATGTCACTCTTATAAAAAAGTTTATTTGCTTCTTTCCGAAGAGTGAAGATACTGAAAATCCAGAAAAATAAGCAAACACTTGGCTACAATATTAAGATGTATGGAATAAGACACATAAAAGTTTTTCAATTAGTACTTTTTAAATTAGTCGTGGATAAAATAACTAGGGAGATCATGTAAAGTGGAATAAACTCAAAATAATGTAAGGAAACATTAAAATATGTTTCACAAATAAAACAGTGGTGAATCCGGGGAGGGAGATGCTGTGGTGTTCAGAAAGCAGTTTCGTGGGAAAGAAATGCAGGTGTGGATTCTGTCTCAAAGATCCCAGTTTGTGTGTCCTTCTTCTTTTTAAGGAACTCCTAAAATCTGATTTTATTGAATATTGGAATGTAAGTGTGTTCCTGTGGAAGATCTACGGCTCTGTTAGATATTTTTAAGGTAATTCATAAAAAGATTCGATGAAATTTTACCTCAAAGGATATACAAATATATATATATTTGTATATGCGTGTTCATAATGCCTATGACCAGGGATGTACTTCTTGTACTATTGCTCCCAATATATTGACTTACACACAAGCCTATCATGATAAAATAAGAAGATTAAGAATACTAAAATGAATTTCAAACAATATATTAAAATTAAAGTAACAATATAGATCATAGTATTTATATTTATTTGACTATTAGTAGCCTAGTACTACTAAATTAATTATAAATATAGGATTCATGAAAGACAGAAAGGAGGTGAATTTATTCAAATTCCTCACTGTAAAATACCTCTTATTGGGAAAAATTGTAACAACACTTAAAGATAAACTATCATACTACAAACCCAACATATGCATTGATCCATACAAGGGGGAGGGGTTAAGGTATGTGGAGAGAATATGGACTATAATGACATCTATTGTAAATTCATTCAGCTGCACAATCTGCCCTAATTAAAACCGGAAAACTGTATTTTAGTGACTAGCTGGATCTTAATACTCAATTCCTTTCATGTCTTCTGTTTCAGTATTTATTTGGTTCAAAAAATTAACATCAGTGGAACATTCTGTTAGAAGAAGGAGGTAGAACTATGGTTCATTCAGGACCCTGAAGTTAGGAGTAGGATGTGGATAGGTCAATGAAACTATATTATTTTATAGATGAAGCTAGTTATTTTTACATATTTTGTAATATATTTATATATAATAAAAATCATACATTATATATGGAAAATTAATGAATACATATATATAATAAAAGAGGCATGATTTTCAAAGAGCAAGAAAGGCTATACGGCATTTAAAGGAAGAAAAGGGTAGGGAAATCTATAAAATTATGTCTTAATCTAAAAGATTAACATTAAATTAAAATTCTTCATCAAGTACATGAAAATGTACTGAGACATCAAAAGAAAACCTGTCATGCATTATTATGAATGCTATTTAAATATCCATTTTTCATTTTAACTACATTTCAAACATGGGGTTAAATGTCCTTAAATTTTTGTGTGGTCTTCAAAACAATTCTATACCAACAGAAATGGTGCACACCTAAAATTTCGGCAGAAGCAGGATGAACACTGCAAATATGTGGACAAACAGGTCTACATGGCAAGTTCAAATGCAGCTAGAGCTGAATAATACATTTGTTTAAAAACCAACCAACCAAAATCCCCTCTCTAGAATGTTTACATCTTCCTAGGCTCCATACTGGTTAATATATGTTTCCTCTTTTGTTTTTTCCATTAGGCCTTGAGAAACTTTTCCATCTCCATGAGTATGACTAATGCATTCATCTACGTAGTATGATTATGTACATTTATTTGTTTATTTCACTTAATGCAATCATTTCTCAAAGGCTATGTTGTTCATGCATAGGAATTTTGCTTTTAAGTCTCAATAATAATTCAATAAAAATACATATATAATTCTATATTTTGCTAATGTCTATCTATAATTGACAATTTAATCACAAAAATTTTGCCATATAATACTTACATAAATATAAATGCAGAAATTACTGCTCAGTCATAGATTAACTCCTTAAAATTTCTGAATGTTAAGTATGCAAAATGTCAACAAAATATAATAAACATATCCATTCAACTCTAAATATCATTCTACTAATCCAATGGAACTAATTAAGACAAAACGTTAAGTTATTTTTGAGCTCTCCTAGGGCTCGAATTACCAGCGGTTGTGAAGTACCTTACCTGGGTTCTGGAAACAAAACTGAGTCTTCTCGGTCATCTCCCCATACACGCAAGATTTGAACAATATGGAGAACTGGATAATGCTTTTTTTTTAAAACACCGGACTGGAAGCTTTATGTTCTTGCTAGTCTGGCTGGCCAATGAGCTCCCAATATCCTCTATCCCAATATTCTTTGTCCTCTACTAATGGAGTTACAGGCATGAACAGCTATTCCCAGGCTTTCATGAGGGTGTTATGGATTTTAATTTCAGTCTCCATCCTTTCACAACAAAGACTCTTATCTATTTACATTAGGAGTAAAGAAGTGAATGGGACAGTTTTACAGTACATGGCTTTTTCTGTCAATGTTTGGTATTGATCCCCTCCACCACATGTTTTCTTTATAAAGAGAAAATATTTAAGCTTGTTTAAACTAATTGTTAGAATACAAACTGCTTTGTATTTTATTGATATTTATAAATGGTTATCTCCATTTTATGAGAATTTCTCAGTTATCTCATTATAGCCAAACTGTAAAGCCTAACAATAGGTTTATACTGCCTAATGGCCCATGATTAAATCAATTTGAACTTAAAGTACTTACCTGTAAATACATTCACAAATAAACCAATTGTTGCCTAGTGTTATTTTCCAGTTTCCTGATCTGCCAAAATCATAATTAAAGTTAACACGGAGAAAGTATCAAAGTGCAAAGATAATAAAAATCACTTTGAACATCTTCAACTTGAGAGATTTTGGGTGATTTTCAAGGCATTAGCCTTTTTTACTGAGAATCAAAGCCACAGTGACATTATGAAACACATTACAGATAGGCTGGGATTCCCAGAAGTATTTTGATATCATATCTTTTCTAGAAGCACAGAACATCTTTTGGTTGCTTCTCATCTTGGCTTTGGACCAACACTATGCTGTAATTCAGATACACTTTTCAGAAGTAACCAGGTACTACTGATACAACATGCAACTTAAGGGACAACATCTGTTAAGAAACCGTAAGAAACCAAGTTCACATGAGGCTATAGGGGCAGTGGTTGCAGAAGAGCTACTGTAAGCTTTTTAAATGTCTTTGAATTATGGACAGAATCTTTATTTAAACTAAAATAATTTTAATAAGAATCATTGTATATTATTTCAGTCTATACTGATCATAAATTTGTACTTTTTTTTTAAATTTGGATTTCTAAAATTGTCATTGCAGTTTTTCTTCCTTAAGAGAGAGAAATCTCCCACAGATGTTATTTGCCATATTAAATTCAAAATGAAAGAATTCATCATTAATCAAAACTACAGAATACACTCAATGACATCCTTTCAAAAGGCTTATGTTTTTTCTTGTTTTAATTATGTATGTGTATGTACTTTGGTGTGTGGGTTTTTACACATCTGTGTAGGTCAGTTCTTACGGAGGGCAGAAGAAGGCATAAAATCCCCTGAAACTAGAGTTACAGGTGGTTATGTTTCATCTGACATGGGTCCTGGAAATCAAACTTGGGTATTCTGTAGGAACAATCTAAACTCATTTCTTTTTCAAAATTATTTAATATATATATAAAATATTTTACATATTGATTCCAGTTCCCTCTCCCTCTCATCCTCCCATGTGTCCCCATCAAATCCCTCATCCCTTCCTTCATCCACTCCCCAAGGAGGGTGAGGTCTTCCATGAGGGATCATCAAAAGTTGTCAAGTTATTTTGGGTAGGGCCTAGGCCCTCCCTGTGCCTCTAGGCTAAGGGAGTATCCTTCCATGGGGATTGGGCTCCCAAAGTCTGTTCATGTGGTCTAAACTCTTAATCACTGAAACATTTCTATACTTCTTTCTCAATGAAACAATGAACAAATCTAAGCGATGATAGAAAATAATAAATCACACTATAAAAGTAGAGAAGTAAGTTCATACTAGGGAGTTACCAACCATTAAAATTAAAACAACAAGAATTGATACACATTTTAAAAATGACACATCTTCCTATATTCTCAGTTTCCCAAACAGTGAATACTGACTAGAAGGACTAGACGACTGGACTAAAACAATATGTTTCTGTTTTCTACAGGAAATGCAGCCCATTGGCAACAACACAGACATCCTTAGTGTGAAAGAATGATAAAAGATCAGAATGGAATGGAGATTTCTGTGAAGAGATTTCTGCTCTAGGAACCCATTACTCAATCAAGGGAGTCTCTAAGATGTCACCTGAAATAGTAGTTTCAATAATTTTAAAGAACATTATTGGTATGTGACACTAATCCATGAACACTTAAGCCCTCCTCTTCCTTTGGATAAAGTCACATGAACCTCTTTTTTCCCCTTTTACAACAATCAAACAATCCTGTTTTCTCATAAATTTTTAAAAAATCATGCCAGAGAGGATGTGGAGTAAAGAAAACATCATCCACTGCTGATAGGGTTTTAAACGTGTTCTGTCACTATGGAAAACAGTACAGCAGTTCCTGAGGAAGATGGGGAGAGATCTATCTCAAGATCATACCAATGTTGGGCATATTTTCAGATTATTTCATTACTTATGCATAGTTATTGTGGCAAAAATGTACAGAATGTTTACAACAGCACAAATTGGAAACAACACAGGTGCAAAGTGCAGCATTAAATCACTCAACTCAGGATACCCCTAGGAAACTTGCCATTTAATATTTTCTTTGTGATTTGAACATATGTAATCATTGTTGCACATGCTATTTGTCACTGACCCACGAACTGTAACATGGTTGTGGTTGTACGGAAGTGAAAATTACCTAGTAAAACAGGGAATATTAATGTTTTCATGTTAGCAAACCAAAGCTAATACTTAAGTAGACTGAAAAAAATATAGAAAAAGAAATCTTAGGCATGTTGGACACAAAGCATGGATCAACCAAGGACTCTAGTTCTCTGATTCCCCATGAAGGGACAAATAAAGCCAGATGGAATCCACTTGTGCAACAGACACTGAACAGCAATGAGAAGACATTGAATAGGTATACTCAAAACCCTGAGTGTGGCTAGAATATCTACTCTTCCTCCTATCCAGAGATTAGCTAGAATATCCACTCTTCCTCATATTGAGAAAAAGGGGAGACACAGATAAAGAGAGTTTACTCTGGCATGCAAGCAAATTCTAAATTTTACAGAGAGTAGACATTCAAATAATGGCAAGCAAATATCTCCTGTGAAGCCTCTGATCTTTTTAATCCAAATCATGCTTTTAACTCAATCACTTGTTTCTCACCATGCACAAACATTAAACTATTCACAGAGAGCAGAGTTGTTTATAAACAACAAGAATTTGCTTGGCAGCATGGTTTGGAAAAGTTTGACTTGCATGCTAGAGAAACAAAAGCAAATAATTCTTGTGATGAGAATGTGAGTGATTCCTATTCCTTTAGTTCTTTTATATCTCCACATGTTCCCTGAAGGTGACAACATAAAGTATAGAATACTGTATATTCAATTTGTCATATGACAGCTTTTTTGCAAATCCAACTTACATTTTAAAGACATGTGAATTGTGGAAGTCAATCAAAAACAATTCTATTATGTCCCTCAAAGATCCTTGAGAATATGTTTATGGTAGATATTTACCCACTTGGAGAAAAACATGGACTGCATGTTTTCCCTTTCATTCTTTACTGAAAAAATTAAGAGAAATCAGTATAAGATAAAATGCACTTACTGTTGTTTTCCCAACACTTACAGTCACAATTCACAATTTCAGCACTTTCTTGGAGAATGATTTGTTAGTAACCAATAATGTTCTCAACTTTACAATATTGTTGAACTTGTTGGTATAGAAAAAGACTTTCTAAACAGAAAGACCATTAGCACAGACACTAAGATCAACAACTAATAAATGGGGCCTAATAAAACCAAAACATCTTTATAAGGCAAAAGATTGTTTCATTCAGAAAAGGCAGTAGGCTACATAATGGGAAAAAATATTTTTACCAACTACATATGATAGAGTGAAGGCAAGGGTGTAATGACTTCACTAGACCCAAGAAAAATGGTAAATGGGTGTTTATTAGGGAATACTTACAGAGAAAAACACAAAAATACTGTGGGAGCATTTCTCTTCCCTTCCTACTGAATCAGCAGACCCACCAGAGAAAGCTTAGAAACAGAAGCCACACCTCAAGCTTCCATCCTTCTGGGGGGGGGGGGCGGTGGCCACCGTTACAGGTTCACAGACAAGAAAGCTTTAATTTGCTAGGGTACTATTTTAACATAATGAAATATGTCTTTGAGACAGAGTTTTTCTATGCAACCAGGCAGATATTTAAACACTAGATATTTAAACTAGATATTTAAACACAGCTACTCTCAATCTCAAAGAGATCCTCTTGCCTTTTCCTCCTAAGGTTCAGATTAAAAGTGTGTCACCACAAATAACTCAAGAAAGTATTATTGATCATTTCAGAAATTATTATATGAAATATATTGATAAACTTCACCTTCCATTCCCTTTTTTTTATATGCCCCCCTCCAGCACCCTTTTCTCCCAATTTTATGTGTTGTTGCTGTTTGGAAAACTAATCTAATGAACTTAGTCTACAAAGCTGCTGCAGGAAGGCCTAGGATTTTGAGCCCCGAATATATAAGGAAACCCCAAATTTTCATTCAGCCTCTGAAGAGTTTTCAAATAAAAAGAGCAATGTGCTAATATTTCTAGATTTCACATATTCTGAAGTAAATATATGAATGTGTGTGACTGTGCTTGTATATATTCATATGAAACCATTCGTTCTTTAATAGTAAAACGTATTTGTATATGTATGGCTATTTGGCCTGCATGTATGTCTATGTAGGACATGTATATCTGATGTCCATGGAGGACAGAAGATGGCAAGGATGAGATATCCTGGAGTGGTAGACCCTTGTAAGCCACCATTTAGGTACAGGCTATCAAACCTGGGCTCTCTGCAAGAGTAACCAGTACTCTTAACCTTTCAGAAGTCTCTCCAAACATCATTTCCCACTGAACCGTCCAGACATCTATTTCTTTATTCTAAAGTGGGGTCATGCATAGTACATTAAAATATTCACTAATTGAATAATAATATTATAATTATATAAACATATATATGTACATATATATATGTATATATATAAAATCATTCATTTTATTTTCATTTAAACCATTACTTTGTAAGATGTGGTGATGTTAGTAGGGGTTTCTTCTTGGGACAATATGGCAGATGCCCACCATAGTTGCTTATTTTACTCTGGAAATGCAGATAATCTGCCTGAGAAATTGAAGGTTAATTTTCTCTAGTATAAATTATGTTAAATCAGAATTTAAATAGTCGTGTTTAATCAGTGACCTTCGCTTTGCACTTCATAACTCTAAAGACAATACTATGTATGGCATAAATCTGATAACCAAAGGTATATATTGTAATAAAAATTATTCATCAAATTGTTCAAATAATTTTTAGTGTTTTTTTTCCTTTTTCAAATTATTTAAAGGCACACTACTAAGTAGCACACACCCCTTCCTGACACTCGGACATATGTGTTGTCTGGTAGTTGTTCTCTGATTTTCCCCACAGCTGGCACTTCATTGCAGCCAGAGGGCTACCAGGTGCATTGCAACCTGTTCTGTATGTGGCATACTTTGAGCCATTGTTTCTCACAGCAATGGATCTCATGTTTTGTCACCAGTTCCATGGCCCTGCTAAGGTTATGCTCTTTGGGGGGCAAGCATGGAACTGCATATATTCATCTGTGCCATCTGCCACTGGAATGTACTTTGTGAGGGTTGGCAGCTTCTCTGCAAGCCTCAGTTCGCTGGCACAGGGGCCAACACCATGCAAATCAAGGAGCACAGAAATGTAAGAATATCTTAACCATTGGTGCAATCTATGTTAATCATAATCACTGACTATATAGACTTAGAAGATAATTCTCTTTATGGCATTTATTTAGCACTTTGTATTTCATCAGGCTGTCATGTGAATATATCACTTAAGAAATGCATACAACATTATGAGGAGCTGCATATGTTTAATAGTGGGAATGAAAGTAAGAAAAAATAAGTGTGTTTACCCAGCTGAAACAACACCCATTTGCTTTCTGTCTGGATGGATTCTGTTTGGCTGATTTATTAATACATTTTGATTTTTTTCATGTAGTTTAACATCTGTTCAATTATCATATTCTTAACAAGAATTTCCTTGGCATGGTTTCTGCTCCATCTTCTCTTTGTTCTCTTGGACAAATTAATGCTGATTTCATTTGGGAAGTGCAATATTAAAGGTTAAGTGGAGATTATGTAAGTGAAATAAGCCATCAGGATAAAGCTGGAGAAGTTCAAAGGAGGAATAATGGAGGAAAGGTGTTTACTAGAGAAAGGGACATAGAATAGTAAAAGGAAGACACATTTTAGAATCTACAGTAGTGATATATTGATATATCTTTTTCACAAATGTTCACTCTTGTGATGTGGTAAGTATCATGCCATTGTTACCTTAGATTTCTGAAATAGCTCAATTCATGATTGTGGGATTTACTCTTTTTTTAATTCCTGTTTTCTACTAGGTACTTATGTTTTTATGACATAATTGGTTTACAAATGGAACTTTTTTTTCTTTTTCAAAGTAAAATATTACTTGATTTTTAACTTGAACATTTCAATGTCTTCTTTTCTGATTTATCCTAAATTTTTCTTTATCTTTATTCTGAACTTCACTACCTCTAAAACCATTAATAGAAAACCACATAATGAAAATGTTCCAGCTGGAATTTGATTTCTGATCATTCTTTTTCTTCCGTCATATTTAGAAATAAAACCATTGAGTTGAATACTGTCATTAAGTATAAATGATCTTTATGTATAAAATCTAGAACTTTCACAAATTGTCAGATGTGTTTATGAATTAATGCTCTAAGGAACACTAGAGAACACACACAGACATAGCTGACCAATTAAATCAGAGTATAAAGCACTGGTCATTTTATGTGTTTTAATAAAAATATTTTTAAAAAATTATTCTCCTTTCCTATTCAGTTTTTAAATTCTTAATAATATGTCTTTTATTCATATGAGATTTTTAGAATTTAACATGCAAAAAGGGACAAGTTACAAGTTACATATGCAGAGATATTTGGACAGTTATTTTGTTAACTTCAGGTATGAATATTTTTGGACATGGTTTCTCAGAATCTCTTAAAAGTTTCTCTGTAGCTTTGGGTTGACTGTAAAATCCAGGTGATTCCTCTATGTCTCAAGTGCTATAATTATAGGTATAAGGTAACATCCCCAGTTTTTTCATTATCTTGGAAGCAATATCATTTTAAAATTAATCACTTTTAATATCAAGATTTGATTTAATTATTAAATTGCTAGGATATTGTTTTAGCTTTTAATCATACAGTGAAGTATATCTTTGACACAGAGCTTTTCTATGTAATCAGGCAGATTTGGAACTAGATATTTAGACATTGCTACCCTTCAACTCACAGAGATCCTTTGGCCTTTTCCTCCGAAGGTTGAGATTAAAAGTGCATGTCATCACAGATGACTCAAGAAAGTATTATTGTTTCAGAACTTCTTATATTAATCCCTTCTCCTGTGTCCCACAGGACCCCTTTCTTCCAATTTAAGTGTTAATTGCTGTTTAGAAAACTTATTTAGTGCAATTACTCTGTGGACATATGACCATCCACTTGATGACGGGTAGCCTTTCAGTGGGCTAAACCCTGGAGTTTTAAACTCTGAAACTGGCTCTCCCTCCCCCAGTGGGTACCAGTTGTCAATAGTTCCTCACTTGTGGTGGTACTGCATAGACCGGTCAGCCATCCAAGCTTGGAGTTTGCATGGTTTGACATTATGCAGGTCTTGAACACACATTCACAGATTCTCTGTTCATGTATGCAACTGTGCTGTTATTTCAGCAAATACTGCTTCCCCCCAAAGCAAGCAAGCAACAAACAAACAAACAACAACAACAAAACCAAAAACATGTCAAGATTTCTGGCTCTTCTACTCTTTGTCCTTCTTCGATGCTCTCTGATTCTTCTTGGGAGAGATGTGACATAGCTACTCCCTTTAGATCTGAGAAATTCCAAGGTCTTTTATTCCCTACAGTTTGAACAGCAGCAGGTGTATGCACTAATCTCCAACTACTATGCCAAAGTGTGTGTAATGAGGGTTGTGAGATGTACAAATTTATTGGTATAAAAACAATAACTTTTCCCCTGTTTGCATCTCCATCATCTTTTTCATTTTTATTATTCTAAGACTTTTCCAAATATTTTTGATATTTTGCCATGATCACAATGTAAAGTTCCCAGTGTTCTTTCTTTCACATTTCAATGTCAAATAATAAATGGCTATATCTAATCATTATAGAAATCTTATAGAACTATAAGATTTCATCACAACTTTCAGAATGGGAAAATAATTAGTTCTTAATCAGAGAGTTTAACTTCACATATGACTTTCCTCAAATAACTAAAAATTTAATTGAAGTTATATTTGAACCTATAAATTTGAGTCAAATATTCTAATTATATGGTTGTAAAGATGGTTCAATGGTTAAGACCCCTTACTGTCATTCCCAAGAACCTGTATTTTGTTCCCTCTACCCACATTGAGTGGCTAACTGCAGCCTGTGACTTCAGTTCCCGTGGATCCCTTAATATCTTCTGATCTCACCAGGGATCTGTAAATACATGCCATTTATACAGACAAGCAGACACATTTATTACATAAAATAAAAGTGTAAAATTTTGAAAATATACTTGCTAATGATTTATCTCACAAGTCGATGCCAATAAACTAAGATAATTTACTAAGGGCTTTCACTTTTCCATAACATAAATAGTAGCTGGGCATTGGTGGAGCAAGCCAGGCATTGATGGCACACACCTTTAATCCCAGTACTCAGGGCAGATCAGATCTCTGATCCGATCAGAGGCAGGAGGATCTCTGTGAGTTTGAGACCAGCCTGGTGTACAGAGCCAGTTCCAGGACAGGTTCCAAATCAAGACAGAGAAACTGTGTCTCAAAAAACAAAAACAAAAACAAACAACAACAAAAAGAATACTAATTTGTTTACTAGACAAATTTACTCTGTGATACAATTGTTCAACCAAATTTAGTCTTAAATTATAATGTATTACAATCTGGTTTACATATTAAACATGAAGTAGTGAGTATGGCATTTTTATCTATTCAGATTTCACAAACTTTTATGTAGGCATATAAAATTATAGTAATGTATTTATCTGTTATTTTTTATTAGAGTGACTAAAATGCCTGTAATAACTTATAGAAGAAAGGGTTTATTTTAGGCTTATAAATTCCATAAGATACAAGTCCATCAAGGCAGGAAGGCATGGACAAATGTCAGTCCTAGTAGCTGAAATAGAAAGCTCTGAGATCTCATTGTCAACATCAAATCCAATCAGAACAAAAAAAAATTAGAAATTGAGTAAGGCTATAAACTCTCAAAGTGACCCTCAGTGACACACTTATACCAGCAAGGCTGTACCCTTCCTTCAAACAGTGTAGTAAAGTGAGGGCCAAGTACCCAGACTCTTGAGCCTATAAAAAACATTTCTCATGCAATCTACCCCAAGCATACCATGCTTTGTATGGATACCATGGATACCTAGGGAACTACAGAAGTTTATGATCACAGAGAGATTATAACTTAGGACACTAATATTGTAGGTTTTTGTTTATAATATTTTTGTTTAAAATAGCCTTGTGTCTCTTCATAGCAATAGAAATCCTAACTAAGACAAACAAGTTCCTTTTGACATTTGTACATAGCTCTAATGAGGACAGGTGTTCTTGCTGCAGGATTTTTGAGGTTTGATCAATGTTTTAACAACTTTGTTGGCTTATTGTATTCATAGTAAGTAGAATTTTTCTGTTGATATGTTTATAAATGCCCAGCATGTTATTTTTGGATGTTTCTCAAAAACTATAGGAGCATGTGCAGTATCCCTTGACCACAGGAATTTTTGACCTGGTATCAGCCTTTTTTCAAATTCAACTCAGTTGACATAATTTCCTACATGTTCATGTGTTATCTTTAACATGAGTTAATATGACTCTTGTAGACAAAAAGAAACATTTCCTTTTGTGGTCATTCAGGATGAGATGGCAATACAAGAGGTCTCAGTGACAATGCTTCAGGGACATATTTCCAGGATCTGACACACTGAGTAGAGAAAAAGAAGATGAAAAAGTGGCCTTTTGCTGAAAATGTGTTAAAAGCAGTCTCACACCAGAAGAAAACTAATAGCCAATGGAGGTAGATCCACCTATGAGACCTGGAGGTCAGCTTTTATTCAAGTGTAGATCAGAGAATGAGCTTCCCCAGAAGAGGAAGCAGAATATCTAAGAAAGAAAGCATTCCTACAAAGGAAGTGTTCTATTCAACAGAGCCTGACTTCTGTATCAGTCAATCTAAGGGACTTTACACAGAGGGAAACTTCCTGGCCCACTGTCTACAAAAAGCAGGCATACCAATCCCAGATTAAAAAAAAAAAACAAAAAACAAAAAACAAAAAAACATGCTATGAGGTCACTTTATCAGCTGTCCTTTATAACTTGTAGCAAATGAGTAGTATCAATAAGCAGAATTTCTTGCCCTGAAGGGAAATTATATTCTTTACACATACTTTTTAAAAGCTAACAAATATAGACCAATTATATGACAAAGATCAAGGGAGATGTTTTGGAAGATCACAATGATTTATTCTGAACACAGAAAATGTTCTAGCATGAGAAGGTCATTTTGAACACCCAAGTGACTGTTAACACAAAGAAATTCTGTAATGCTTTGATGTAGAAACCAGAATTCTAGAGGTAAAATCTTAGGCAAACAAACAAACAAACAGAAAAATAGACATCAATAAAACTACAGGAGTGAAGAGAATATATTATATGTGTCAAACAATACCAATGTCAAGAAGCTATGCTGACAGAAAATAGAAACTCCTAAACTTCTCATAGTTCTGTAAGTAAAAGTAATATGCTTAAATATAAAATTTTATTAAATAAATATCCCTATATTGAAATATTCTAACCAAAAAAATTCATCTTTGATTGAAATATAATTATATAACTCTATCGCTACCTACCTTCCATCTTCTCCTAAATTGCCTTTCTCCTGACCCTTTCAAAATGCTAGAAGATTAGTATTATTACACACACACACACACACACACACACACACACGCACGCACGCACGCACGCACACACACACACAAACACAGTATATATAGACACAACCTTTTGAGTCCTTTTTTTTTTGTAGTTTGTGTTTGTATGGTTTTCAGTGACCACACTTTTTTTAAGCTCTTAAAATTTGATTAAGTGATGTTTATTTGTAAGTAAATGTATTTGGGCATTTTAGATTCCAAGTATATTTGGTATTAATTCAACTTTATTTATTTATTTACTCAAACACTTCATTTTGAAGTGTTTGTATTAACATGTGCTTTATCTCTGTATTTTTTTAAAGATTTTAATTTTCTTATTTAAGCATGGTCACAGAGTGGGGAATGTGTCTTTTACATCTTACCCATTTTTCTCTTGAAAACAATTGAGAATTATAAGATTTTCTTTGCCTATGATCAATACATTAATTTAATATAAACATTAGTTAATGAAAACATATTTAAAATATGTTTCATGAAGTATATATCTGTAATCTTAGCAACTTGAGAAGTGGAAGCAAGAGATTAGGCTATCCTCAGCAATGCTATGATTCACATGTTCCTGTCTTAACAAAGTGAGATAGCAAGATAGCAAGAAATACAACAAAAATCATAGTGGAAATTTTACCAATTTGAATTGGTAAAATTGTGTTTAGTACAAAAAAATTAGTTTTGGATTTATATGCAAAAAACTACATGATTAATAAGGCATGTGAATGACCAATGTATGTAGTTATGAATGCACTGTGCACTTTTTATACACTCAATATGAGCCAACAATTAGACCAGACAGACAAAATGACACAAGCTTTGACTCTATTTTTAGTAATAACTGGAGAGGAGTGACGGTGACTTCTTTGTGCTAAATCAACTGTCAGACCACATGTGCAACTCTGACAATGTTTCATGGCAGTTTAAAGAACAAAAGCAAGCTAATGCACATTTAGAGGAAGTGGTCAGTATCTTACAGGAGCTTCACCAGTGATCCA
Source organism: Phodopus roborovskii (assembly GCF_943737965.1). Taxonomy (NCBI): domain Eukaryota; kingdom Metazoa; phylum Chordata; class Mammalia; order Rodentia; family Cricetidae; genus Phodopus; species Phodopus roborovskii. The sequence continues at coordinate 10,926,563 of NW_026126470.1, read as the reverse complement.
AACAATTAATAAAGAAAGCAAGGTTGTTTAACATGAAAACAGACAGCAAAGGGTTCATGCTATGAGCTGCAGGTCTAAAAACACTTTGTGAAAGCCCATCCCTTATAAAATTAAAAAAGTCAGAATTGAAACTAGCAAGATACATAATGAAATCTTAAATGTTTCTATTGTGAAACTGTCTTTGATATATTGATACTTTGGATTTTTTCCCATCCTCAAATTTGACCTTCTAATCTAAAGGTGATTTCTTAAGCACATATTTCATGGCATACTGATTCAGTATGGTTTCATTAACTGGGCCTACAAAGATATTCTTTTCAAAAACTGTGTGGTTATAAGTTTTACCATACTTATAAGAAAATTTGTTACATTACCACCTTCTCATGAATACTTTCACAATCACAGCACTCCAATATCAAACACCAATGACCTTCTCAATCAAAGAGAAACAATGTTCTGTTTATCCAAATGCTATGCATGATTTTGATCTAGGAGATAACATAGTCTTCTCTTAAGTCTATGGGAAAATGAACGCACTATTTTCTCCTACTAGACATGAAAGAATAGAAAAGCTTAGAAAAAAATTACACACTAGAAACAGGTTTTTTTCCCTGTTGTTTTTTGCTTGATTTGTCTGTTTTTAACTATCAGTATGTGGAAGTTTTCATTTATGTGCTTCCTCCCAAATTGTGTATGGAGTAAGGAGGTCACTCTCCTTTTATTTCATTTCCTTAACATGACTATTTAGATTTTAAACTATATTTGTTAAAGTTTATTTTACTCTTTCTGTCAGCTTGGATAAATATGCTTCCAAGAGGATTACATATTTTAATGCTTAGTTATCAGGGAATGGCACTACTTGAGAAGGAATATGAGGTGTGAACTAGTTTGAATACGTGTTGCCTTATTGGAGGAAGTGTGTCACTGAGTCTGGGTGTTTTATCTGGGTTTTAATTTTTGTGAAGAGGTATCATGATCACAGCAACTCTTACAAATGAAAATGTGGTGGCTTGCTTACTTTTTCAGAGGTTTAACCCATTTTCATGGAAGGGTGCATGGAGGCATGTAGTCAGACATGGTGCTACTTAAATCATGATCAGAAGGAAGTAGACTGAAATTCTGGGCAGATTCTTGAGCACAGGAAACCAAAAGCCCTCCCCCACAGTGACATACTTCCTCCAACAAGGCCATATCTACTCAAACAAAGCCACATCCCCTAATAGTGCCACTCCCTATGAGCCTATGGGTGTCAATTACATTCAAATGACTACAGTTGTTTTTGAAGTTTCAAAAGCCATGCCAGGCTCAGGATCTCTCTTCTCATACCTGTGGACCAGTATTCAGAATCTCAGTTACTCCTCCAATACCATGTCTGCCTATGTGCTGCAATGCTTTCATCTGTGATTTATTTCCATTCATACTAGATCAAACTTCCAAAACTACAAGACAGCCACAATTAAATACTTTTCTTTATAAGGTTTCCTATATTCATGGTGTCTATTTCTAGCAAAAGAACACTGACTGAGACACTCTTCTATTTTTGCTTATTTTGTAGACCCTTCTAATATCAACTAAATACTCAGTCTACATATATAATGCATATATGCACATAGAAATGAACACAGATGTTCATATATATTTCATATTATTTAATTTGGATTTATATTTTCATGCACAGTAATTAAAAAAACATGTAGTAAATACATGGTTTCTTTGAGGGAACAGTTAGGGCAGCTCAGTATTATAATCACATATCTGAGGAATGTGGCCTGGTTGTTTATTCATAAAGAAGTTGTCCTATTTGATTTTGGTTCATACCATGCAAATGAGAGTAGTTTGTAATGGCTGATAGTTAACTCCAGGGAGTGGCTGGGCTATGAGACCATAGTTCTGGTATAACAGGGTTCACTTTGACAGACCATGTGAAATCACACTGTTGCTACAATCATACTCAAGGCTTAGTAGCTTGAACTTGGAATTACCTGGATATTATCCATCCTGGTTTTCCATTTGTGTTCTTTGTATATGATGTTAAAACAAATGTCATAATGATCACATGAAAGTGAACATGCACACAGGTCACTTTTGTCTCTCTTGTCCAGTCCTTATTTGTTCAGTGGTAAATCATAAGTCTACACCATGCATATACAGGAACTTTACATTTTCTGGCTCTGTTTTCCGTTTCCTTTTTGTACTCTTTATTTAATAATCTATTTTAACTTTGAATATATTCCTGATGGGAGATGTCATTCATTAAATATGTTTCTCTTACTGGTTAATGAATAAAGCACTGTTGGCCAATAGGTAAGCAAGATAGGTGGGACTAGGAGACTAAGAGGAGAGAGGAAGTAGTAGGGATAGAGGATGGAGAGAGTAGAATGCCAGCCCCTCTCTCCAGTAAGATGAGACCATGTGGAAACACTTAGATTAATAGAAATGAGTTAATGTTTAATACAGTGCTAGCCAATAAGAAACTAGTAATTGGCCAACAGCTTTTTATCTAATATAGCATCTCTGTGTCTTATTTGGGGCTGGTGCAGCTGAGGGAACATACCGGCAGGGAAAAACCTACTCATAACATGATCCTTTGAATTAGAAGCATTTTTCCAATTTGAAGGCTCATGAGTTATGCATTCTCTGAGTTTCAACATGTGCTATAACACATACTGCTTTCTAGACTACATGCCTAACCTTTAAGCGCCAGTTAACATCTCCACAAGTTTTTTTCTCCTTCTTAGACTTTACTTTTTTACTCTAATATTTATCATAACTTGACATATTGCTCATTACGTTTTTGTGTTCTTTTCCCCCCACACTGTAATACAAAGGCCACAAGGGGAGAAATTTTAACACAGTGGGATAATTTATGTCCTCAACAAGGTACACTGAGTAACTTAATGAATTATTTCTCATACTATCTATTCATAATCTCATTAATATTTTAATATTTGGAGACATTTAATTCTTAATTGTATTGCAAGAGAATAGGCATAAATTTTGTTTTACCACTTCATTATGCAAATACATTTCACAGACTTTACATAATTTGGCTAAGGTCATTTACCTTATAAATTTCAATAGCAGGAATCAGTCTGTATTTGACTTTCAAGTTCTTCTTCATCAAATTCTCTTTTAATGTAGGAAAAAATGAAAAGTGAAGAGTTTTTATTCATGAAATATGTGCTACCATGTAAACGCACAATTTTAGTTTACGTTTGTAACTTTAAAGCATGACCCAATAAAGAATGGATTCACAATAGCAATCACCTTAAAGAAGGATAACAACAAAAGTGCCTACGAATTTATCTAGTCCACTCGTTAGCTACACATCACACAGAAGGACATATGACTAGGTTCATGTTATAGATCTTAGCATTGAGGTTTATATATTATAGTTAAGGAATATAGAGAATAAATAAATTTAAAGTGGAGTTGTTAAAAGTGGAGAAATTAGACTAATTCATAATGAAATTATTTGAATATTCAATATTGAGTCAATAGAACTCAAGCTTTGTCTTCATATAATAGATGTACACATGTTTGAGTTCCATGGTAAAAATTTGACATATGAAGTAATCAAGAAAAAATTATCAGGTTTTGGTGCAATTTTTTCTTGCTGTACAATGTGTCATTTGCACTTGACTATAATTATGAAGTACCACCATTGTGCCTGATTTTGCTATAGGTCACTGTATGTCACCCTGAGCTTTTCAAAATTTCAGTTTAGATCATTACATCAACAAAAGTGCAGGGAAAGAAAAGGTTACTAGGATCTGATGAAGTAGAATCTGGAAGAATGTAGCCATGAGTATTATCTCAGGAATGCAATCAGAAATGCCCCACTCCATTCATCTAATAAACCTCTCTGACTTATTGTTCTAGATATGTCATGCCATGTCTACCATATCTACCTATTCCTCAATTACAGCAAGCAAACTAGTACCAAATATACTTTTGAAGAAATTCTTTATACTGGAACAAAACATATGCTTTAACTTTAATTTGTGACATTATTTGGGGGGGGGGGTGACTGAACCATACTGAAAGAAAAATGAGATATATGTAACAATACACTTGTGTTTACTCTTTGAAGTTTCAATTGCTGCATTTTTTTGATGCTATGAAATCCAATCACAGCTAAAGTGAGTCCACCATGTTTTAGCTACTAAATTAAATATTACAAAAGTAATTGTCTAATATGGGAATTAATCTTGAATTGACATGTTTAAAACAGACAAATGTAACTTTGCTATATAATTGATGACTATGTATGAGAATATCAGTACTTACATGACAGAGAGCATTGAAGTTGCAGTTAGCATTGGTGTCTAAGTAACGTGAGTAAAAGAATTTTTAAAAGACAAGTACTAGCTTTAAGATGTAACTCAGAAGTAGATTGGTTGACTATCAGTTGGGATATTTTAGATTGTAGTCTTTAGACTTGGAAAAACAATGCAATGGGCAAAATGTTCATTTTTAAAAGTACTTATGTATATATGTTCATGCATAGGCATGTGATTATTTCAGAAGTTAGTATATGAGAAATAGCCATGTTGAATATGTGAAGGTATAATCTTCCTAAAATTTATGAATAATGCAAAGAATGGAAAAACAAAACTATGATGTAAAAAATATTACTGTATACCTTGGCTAAATAAAAAATGTTGAGAAGTGTAAAGTCATGAATTTTTTTTAATTTATTTTTCATTTTTATTTTACATATCTATTCCAGTTTCCTCTCCTTCCTTCCCTCCCTCCCTTTCTCCATCTCTCCCACTCTCACATGTACCCTCCCCTCCCACACACCCCCCACTCCACATGTAGGGTGATGCCCTCCAGGAGGGGTCATCTAAATCTGTCAAGTCACTTGGATAGGGACTAGGACTTCTCTTCTGTCTCTAGGTTAAGGGAGTATCCCTCCATGGGAGATGTGCCCCCGCAGAACATTTTTTTTTTATGGAAACCTAAAGTGATGCAATGTCAATATTAAATTCCAATTAAAATCACATTTTGCTGTAATGCGATTCTTAGTTATCTTTCAGACTAATGTGTCTAGTAACTTTTGTTCACTCCTTCCTTGTCCTTGTCTTTTAGATTTATTCTGATTTCTTATACATGGGGTAGAATATTATGCTAGGTTGCACACTGAAATCTTAGAACTTTAATTGTTACACTGAAAAAAAAAAGCTTGTATTAATTTCCAGTGCTACTTTGAAAACCATCAGACATCACTAGGACACTATGTATCTTTTGGATTTTAACATGCTGTTTTTTCTACATTGTTAGCATTCCTAGGAACATAATGCTGAATGTTGCCTCTTTGATTTACTTAGTTATTTTGGCCACATATGCTGATTAACACTAATCAATATTAATTTAAAATGAATTATATTATAGAGAAGTTGATAATTGAATTGCTACTCACAGACTGATTACTAGAATATTGGTTGGCTCTCCCATTCTCAGCTCAAGAATCAGGTACTAGAGAGATGTGTGTGTGTGTGTGTGAGAGAGAGAGAGAGAGAGAGGCAGAGAGAGAACCTACTTATTTAATATCTAAGAAAGGTTACATTTTGTAAGATATAAAGTTATTAAACAATAATTATTTTTTTACATTCCAAACCATGTGCCCCCTACCTCCTCTCCTCCTGTTCCCCCATCCCCAATTAACCCCCTCCAATCTTCTCCATGGAGAGGGTAAGGCCTCCCATAGGAAGTCTATTAAGTATGTCCCATCATCTAGTTGAGGCAGGATCAAGGAACTTCTCCAGCTCCACATCCTTGTGTCTAGGCTGGGCAAGGTATCTCTCCATACAGAAAGGGCTCCACTAAGTTTATGAATTAGTGTTAGATCTTGAACCCACTGTCAGTGGCTTCATATATTGTCCCAGTTATACCATTGTCACCAACATTAATGGAGTCTAGTTTGGTCTTATGCAGGTTCCCCATTTGTCAGACCCAAGTCAGTGATCTCTCACTAGCTTGTGTCAGCTGATTCTGTGGGTTTCCCCATCATGGTCTTGACTCCTTTGTTCATATTATCACTCCTCCATCACTTTGCTTGTACTCCAGAAGCTTGGCCCATTGGTTAGTTGTGGATTTCTGTATCTGCTTCCATTTGTTTCTGGAAGAGAGATCAAGCTTCTCTGGGGTTATGGATTGTAGGCTGGCTATCTTTTGCTTTATGTCTGCTATCCACTTATAAATGAGTACATACTATATTTGTCTTTCTGGTTTTGGATAATCTCACTCAAGATATTTTTTCCTAGTTTAGTTGATTTGCCTGTGAATTTTAGGATGTTGTTGTTTCTTACTGCTGAAAAGTACTCACTCCATTATGTAAGTATACCACATTTTCTTTATTTATTCTTCAGTTGAAGGGCATCTAGGCTACTAAAATTTTCTAAAAATGTAGGACACACACTATTTTATTGCCTCTATCTTTCTCTGTACTACTGGAAAAACCTACTGTATTCGCTCTTATTACTGCAGGAAGAAACATTTAAAATTGTAGCAGTCCTACCATTTCAAAGAGGTTTCATTTTATTTTTATCACCACTTAAACATATATATTCTTGGTTTTGTTATTCAATAAGAATCAGATTTACTTGCTTCCATTAAGGCAATCTATCCATCAATGTTCCTCTTTCTTTACCTTCCAGAACATGCTTTCAAAATAACTTTTTTTGATGCCCCCAAGGAAGCCTCAGTGTTCTATTATATGCCACTCTGAGTTGTATCATATCACAGTAGAAGTAATCTCAAGTTACTAAGCCAAACAGATATTGAACCTGAAAATTTTGACAGGGTAAATACAGGGCTGTCATCTTAAATGTGTAGCACTAACGGTTCCGCAAAGTTCTCAGGCTGTGGAACCACAGTCATGCACATAGCCAGTGTCGCACAACACTAAGACAGGAGCCCTATTGATTTCTAGTTAACAACATGCTGAAAGCCTGCATTTCATTCCCATCTAAGATTAATATCAACTCTGATAGTTCTTAGTACCTTCTTTGGTCAGAACTAGTATTAGTTCTCTTCAGTAATTACAAGGCGATAGAGATAAGCTTGCAAATCCTAGCATTCTAAAAGGAAAAATTGATTATGACACAGTTTTCAGTGGGATGTTCACAATGAATTCTGCACCAGAGATATTATTAGACAAAATTTTAAATGTTTTAAGCCTGTGTGGTTGATCTGCCATTTGTCTACCTTTTGTTTGGTTTAATTATTCATCTATAATGTTAGCAGAGGATGCTTTGTTATTTGAGATCTTGTTTTATTTGGGTCTACCTTATTACCTGTTCATAAAGTCTTTCTTTGAACAAATGAGTTCTGTAAATGTGTTTGTTGAACGAACCTTGATAAGTTGATATCTGTACAGAGATTTGAAGGTTAGTCATCTCCTGAGAGAACAAAAATTTAATGTGGCTTTTATATAATATTTAATATATCAATTATGCTATTTGTTACAGTAAGAAATTACTTTGAAATAAAATACTGAAAGGAAAAAGTCCCTACAGTTCTGTCTCCTGGAAATTTGATGAAGAGTGAATGATGATGAATGACAAAAAAAAAAAAAAAAAAAAAAAAAAAAAAAATCAGCAATAGTTGAACTAGGAAGGGTCAGCTTCCAATCTGCCTTAAAAACACATTGTGACCATAAATAGAGCAGCTTATTATCATATACAGAAAACAGTTGAGGCTGCAGAATCAGAGGAAAGCTTGGTGCTTGGAAATGCCACAGTGAAAGTGGTAAAAATCCTTATTTTCTCTGTGATTACTTCACTCCTTAGTCAGTACTGCTCAGCTGAGCACATGGCTGCTCCCCCAGAGAGAGAAAAGAATGGGCTGCCTGTCTAATCCCAGCTTTTGGGAAGACTGCCAATGCACTGGTGTTTGTCTTCATTCATACATAGTGCCAAGAAAATCTAAATGCTCTGTATGCCTAGGGCATGCTAAAACAAGGGGATCAAGGGTAGGTGAGCCTGCAGTAGACAGGCGAGGAAGGCTCAATTTGATCATGCACAATTCGAAGTCACTACCACAGGAATTAGGAAAATAATGGAGAGTGAATGCAATGTGGCTTTTGGAGTGCTTCCCAAAGAAGGTCTCTCTCACCTGATTTATATACTGACCACTATCTAGTATATTTTGGAAGTTTGAGTTCCCCTATGAACAAAAGTAACCACAAAAGGCCAACTTACTACTGTGATGTTCAAAAACTCAGTCCTTCAACAGGGCACCTTAGTGATCAAGAAAGTTACGTTCCCATATGAAAGGATCTGGGAAAATTCTCTAAGCAAGAAATAACACACAAATATTGGGAACTGCATCCTTCTTGAGGATTTCAGCATGTCCCAGAAGCTTTATCCAGTGAATTAACAATGGTTTTGCCAAAATGAAATCCTTACTATATAGACTGGGAGAGGTGACTAGTGTTGTTGTTTTATTGTGCTTCCTGAAGTTGATGTTCTTGTTTTTATTTGTTACAGGTTACTACTATATAACCCAGGTTGGCCTTGATATTCCTAGCTCAGTTGCTCAAGTGGTAGGATTGTAGGTTTGTGTCTTACCGAGGTGACTGTATATTAAATGTCTAAAATCCAGAATAGAAACATAACTATCACATGGCAAATAATAAAAGCAGAGAAGAACATATAATCCACAAAACAAAATGAATTATTTTAAATTAACTCCCCAAGGAAAAGATCTGCCTAATATTTAAAAGAAATAAAATAATATTTAATAGAAAGAAATAAAAAGAAATATTAGAAAAGTTTCATAATGAAACACAATGATCTAAAACATAATACAATTCTACATACAAATAATATCAGAATCTATGTAAAGGTCACCTACATTGTACCAATCTTGTGTAAATGATATCAGAAAATAGTAAATATGCACAAATAGTATCAGAGAGGAGACAAAACTTGCCCTGGTTTTCTAATGCTTCTGTAACAAAGTACCTTAGCCTGGATATCCTCTGTGTATCAGAAACTTACTTCATACAATGTTGAGGACTAGACCACTTTTTCTTAAATGTCTTCCTTACATTTTATATATCCAAATTAATTCAAAGTATAATTGCAAATAAATATTTTCCAATTTATCATTATTTCAATATTCAAAATGTCTAATATGAAAGTGAGTCATGAGGCTGACCTCCCCCCCCCCCACCACTGGTGGTCCTCTGCCAGAATTCTGTGCCCTGGACAGAGATCCGCCTATCCCAGCAGGACCATCCCGAGTCCCTGACCCCCATAGCCAGGCCTCTGCTGAAGGTGACTCTGGGACCAGTTCAGGTTGAATCGTGCCCAAACTGTTCCCTGGAAACTCCGTGGATTGTCCTCAAATCTTGCTCTCCCCTGTGTCCTGTACCACGGAGAGTGCTCTTGGTCTCCTGATGCTCTGATACATACCCATCCACACACACACAAAGAGCCTGACCTCCCCCACCCTTTGATATACCCTGCCCACTGTCCCAACACTCTGATTGAGCACTGGAACAGAGGGTGGATCCAACAATCCAGCTACCTTCGGGGAAATTTTTGGAGCTGCTCTGAGCACACTAGATCTGCCTATCCATGCAAGACAGTCCTGAATCCCTGACTGCCTGCTCTCTAACCCCCACCTCAAGTCCTCTTGCTAGAGCTCTGGGCCCTGGCCAGAGATCTGCCTATCCCTGAGGGCAGGACCACCCTGAGGCCCAGCCACTTGATTTCTGACCCCATTCTCCCAGCATCCGCTGGAGCCTGATCTTTATCCCCCATCGCCGGGCCCCTGCCTGAGGAGAGACCACCCAGAGCTCCAGACATGAACTTCTGACCCACATAAGCCAACTGCAGGAATAGCAAAGAGAGAGACCCCACCTGGACCCATTGGAAGAAGCAATGAGTAGACAGCAACAAAAGAAAACACCTAACAATAGAAAGACAAGCATGACACCACTAGAATCTAGGGACTCTACACCAACTACACCTGAACACCCCAAAGCAGATAAAACAGAAGAGAACGACTTAAAAAATCTTCATAAAAAGGATAGAGGCCTTCAAAGATGATGTGAGAAAAATCCCTTAAAGAAATGGAAGAAAAAAACAAACAAAAAAATTGGAAGAAATGATCAAATCTCTTAAAGAGTAAGGAAAGACAAGAAAAAAAAAAAAAAAAAAAAACAGGTGAAGGAAACAGTTCAAGACTTGAAAACTGAAATAACTGAAATAGAGACAATAAAGAAAACACAAACTGAGGGAATGCTGGATAGAAAAACTGGGCAAATGATCAGGAACTACAGATGCAAGCATAACCAATAGAATACAAGATATGGAAGAGAGAATCTCAGGCGCTGAAGATAAACCAGAGGAAGTAGATTCATCGATCAAAGAAAATCTTAAATACAACAAATCCTTAACACAAAATGTCCAGGAATTGTGGGACACCATGAAAAGGCCAAACCTAAGAATAATAGGGATAGAAGAAGGTGAAGAAGCCCAAGTCAAAGGTGCAGAAAACATAATTAACAAAGTCATTGAAAAAAACTTTCCCAATCTGAAGAAGGGCATGCCCATGGAAGTACAAGAGGAAAGGATCACCAGCCTATAATTCACACCACCAGAGGAACTAGGATACAAGGTGTATTCTAAGACATTCATATAAAGTCCCTCACAGAAGCAGGAAGGGACAATTCCCCCCCCCCCCAGAGCACATGGGAAGTGGGGGGGGGGCAGTGAATGGAGAGAAGTAGGAGAAAGAGAAGGGGAGGAGAGGAAAGCACATGTGACTAGGAAGATTGAGTCAGGGTAGGAATAGAAGACAGGAGAGAGAGAGAGAGAGAGAGAGAGAGAGAGAGAGAGAGAGAACTTAAAAGAGGGAGCCATTATTGGTTTGAAGAGAAAACTGAACCTAAAGAAAGGTCTAGAGACCTACAAGACTGCCGCCAACTAACAATTTGAGCATCTGTGGAAAGGCTACCATAAATGCCCTTCCCCGTGTACTGAGATCAACAACTAACTTATCCACCATCATTGGAGCCCTAGTACCTGTTGGAAACAGAAGCTAACACTCGTACCTAAACACTGAGTTGAACTAGAATACAGATGCAGATGGAGAGGAGAAGACCAGGTTGCATAAACACATAGAGACAGCTGACCTGAACAAGAAGCTAAGGGTCCCCCAGACTGACAGCTGGGAATCCAGCATGGGACTGACTCAGGCCTTCCTGAATATGGGTCTCAGCCAGAAGGACTGAGCAGTATAAGGGACCTGAGATAGTGGAATCAGGATGTATTCCTGGTGCACAAACGGACCTTGCGGGCACACCCACCATGGAAAAATACTGCCTTAACCTAGAGACAGGAGAGTAGTCCTAGTCCCTACTTCAAATGACTTGACAGATCTACATGACCCCACCTGGATAGCATTGCCCTACATGTGGAATTGGGATGAGGGGAGGGAAGGGTGGTCAGGGTGCATATGTTGGTGCAGAAAGGGTAAAGGGAGGGAGGAAGGGAGGGAGAAAGTGAGGGAAGAAATGGAGAGGTAACTGGGATCAACATGTAAAATAAAAAAATAATTAATTAAAAAAAAAATAAAATGAGCTTGAACCCCAAATCTGGGCCTCTGCTAAAGAAAGAGGCCCCAGCTGGAGAGTTCCAGTTTCCAGTGAGATCCCACTATCCTGCAAAACCTTCCCAAGTTTCAGCTCAGCCTTTGTCCTCTTTTGCCAGCTTTGGCCAGAGGTGAGTTTGGGCCCAATCGGAGCTGCCTGTCACCTACAACCTCTTCTTCCCCCCCCCCCCGGACTCACTGGGTTGGCCCCTGATCTTGATGCTCCTGTGTCCTGTCCCCAACCAGAGCACCCTTGGAGATCTGATATACACCCACCCATCCCCACTGTGAGCCTGACCCCCCTACCCTGTGCCCTACCCTGCCCACAGCCCTGCTACTCTGGTTGAGCACTAGGACAGAGGATGGAGCCAACAGTCCACCCTACTTCGGAGACGTCTTGGAGCAACTCTGAACAAAAGAGACCTGCCTATCCATGCAGGACCACCAGTAATTTCTATCTGCTTAGTCTCTGACCCCCACCTCCAGTTCTCTGCTAGAGTACCAGGCCCCTCCCAGAGACCCGCCCATCTCTGCGGGACCACTGTGAGTTCCTGCTGGTATCTTCTACTGGATCCTCATCCTTGACCCCATCCCTGGAGATGACCTCCTACAGAGCTTAGACCACACAGAGCTACAGATATTGAATCTCTGACCCACATAAGCCCACCATAGAGAGAAGGGGAGACCCCACCAATACCCACTGGAAGAAGCTATGGGAAGAAGGCAATACAAGAAAACACCTAACAACAGAAAGACAAGCATGACACCACCAGAATCTAGGGAATCTACACCAACTAGAACGTAACACAACAACAAAGCAGAGGAAGCAGAAGGGAACAACTTAAAAATTCCCATCATAAAAATGATAGAGGCCCTCAAAGAAGATGTGAGAAAATCACTTAAAGAAATGGAGGAAAAAACGAAAAAAAAGTGGAAGAAATGAACAAATTCCTTAAGGAAAGTACAGAAAGCCAAGAAAAACAAAATTAAGCAGGTGAAGGAAATGGTTCAAGACTTGAAAACTGAAATAGAGACAATAAAGGTAACACAAACCGAAGGAATGCTGGAAATAGAAAAACTGGGCAAAAATCAAGAACTACAGACACAAGCATAACCAACAGAATTCAAGAGATGGAAGAGAGAATCTCAGGCACAGAAGATAAACTAGAAGAAATAGATTCATCGACCAAAGAAAATCATAAATCCAACAAGTCCTTAACACAAAATATCCAGGAAATGTGGAACACCATGAAAAGGCCAAACCTAAGAATAATAAGCATAGAGGAAGGTGAGGAAGCCCAGCTCAAAGGTGCCCAAAACATATTCAACAAAATCATCAAGGAAAACTTTCCAAATCTGAAGAAGGACATGCCCATGAAAGTACAAGAAGAATACTGAACTACAAACAGGCTGGACCAAAGAAAAATACCCCTCGACATATAATAATCAAAACACCTAGCATACAGAATAAAGAAAGAATATTAAGAGCAGCAAAGGAAAAAGGACAGGTAAAATATAAAGGCAGACCTATCAAAATTACACCTGACTTCTCCATGGAAACCCTCAAGGCCAGAAGGTCCTAGATAGATGTTCTAAAAGTATTAAGAGAACAAAAGATGCCAGCCTAGGCTACTATATCCAGCAACTCTCAATCACTATAGATGGAGAAAACAAGATATTTAATGACAAAACCAGATTTTCCCAATACATATCTACAAATCCAGACCTACAGAAAGTATTGGAAGGAAAACTCCAAGCCAAGAAAGGTAACTACACCCACAAAAATGTAGGCAACAGATAATCCAACTACACCAGAAACCAAGGGTAAAGCAGTACTAATATATTCATAATACCACTGCCAACAACAAACCTAAATCAAACAAGCATCAACAATCAATGGTCCTTACTCACCCTCAACATTAATGGTCTTAACTCACCTATAAAAAGACACAGGCTAACAGAATGGATACGAAGACAGAATCCATCCTTCTGTTGCATACAAGAAACACATCTAAGCTTCAAAGATAGACATTACCTCAGGGTAAAGGGTTGGGAAAAGATTTTCCAATCAAATGGAAGTAAGAAGCAAGCAGGCGTAGCTATCCTAATATCTAACAAGTTAGACTTCAAACCAAAATTAGTCAAAAGAGATGAAGACAGTCATTTCATATTCATCGCAGGAGAAATCCATCAACACAAAGTCTCAATTCTGAACATCTATGCCCCCAATACAAAGTCACCCACATTCGTAAAAGAAACACTACTAAAACTCAAAACTCATATAAAACCTCACACACTTATAGTGGAAGACTTCAATACACTACTCTCAACATTAGACAGGACCACAAATCAGAAACTCAACAAAGAAACAAAAGAACTAACAGAAGTTATGTCTTAACTGGGGTTGACAGACATCTATAGAACATTACATTCAAAGACAAAAGAATGTACCTTCTTCTCTGCTCCACATGGAACCTTCTCTAAAATCGACCACATTCTAGGTGGCATAACAAACCTCAACAGATACAAGAGAATAGGAATAGTCCCCTGTATCTTATAGGACCACCATGCTTTAAAATTGGAATTCAACAACAACACAAATAGCAGAAAACCTGCCAACTCATGGAAACTGAACAATGTGCAATTGCACCACTCCTGGGTCAAAGAAGAAATAAAGAAAGAAATTAAGGACTTTCTAATATTCAACGAGAATGAGGATACAACATACCCGAACTTATGGGACACCTTGAAAGCAGTACTACCAGGGAAGTTCATTGCACTAAGTGCCCATATGAAGAGAACAGAGGATAGTCACATAAGAGGATTAAAAGAGCAACTGAAAGCCTTAGAACAGAGAGAAGCAAATTCACCCCGCCCCTTGCAGGAGTAGATGCCAGGAAATAATCAACTTGAGGGCTGAAATCAACAAAATAGAAACCAGGAAAACAATACAATAAATCAATGCAACGAAGAGTTGGTTTTTTGAGAAAATCAGCAAGATAGACAAACTATCCAAATTAACAAAAAGCAGAGAGAGAACATGAAAATTAACAAAATCAGAAACGAAATGGGGAACATAACAACAGACACAGAGGAAATCCAGACAAGTTTCAGGTCATACATTGAAAAATTGTATTACACAAAAATTGAAAATTCAAAGTAAATGGACAAATTTCTGGATAACTATCACTTACCAAAATTAATCAAGAACAGACAAACAACTTAAATAGACCTATAACCTACAATGAAATAGAAGCAGTCATCAAAACCTTCCAACCAAAAGAAGTCCAGGGCCAGATGGATTCAATGCAGAATTCTACCAGACATTCAAGAAAGACTTAATACCACTACTCCTCAAACTGTTCCACAAGATAGAAACAGAAGGTTCATTGCCAAACTCTTTTTATGAGGCCACAATAACCTTGGTACCCAAGCTTCACAAAGACACAACTAAGAAAGGAAACTACAGACCAATATCCCTGATGAACATCGATGCAAAAATACTCAATAAAATACTGGCAAAACGAATTCAAGACTACATCAGAGAAATCATCCACCATGACCAAGGAGGCTTCATACCTGGAATGCAGGGATGGTTTAACAAAGTGATCTACCATATAAACAAACAGAAAAAGAAAAACCATATGATTATCTCCCTAGATGTGGAAAAAAGCCTTCAACAAATTTCAACACCCTTTCATGATAAAGGTCTTGGAGAGGTCAGGGATAACAGGAACATACCTAAACATAATAAGAGCAATATACAGCAAACCAACTGCCAACATCAAACTGAATGGAGAGAAACATAAGCCAATTCCTCTAAAATCAGGAGCAAGACAAGGCTGCCCTCTCTCTCCATATCTCTTCAATATTGTACTAGAAGTTCTAGCTAATGCTATAAGACAACAAGAGGAGATCAGGGGATGCAAATTGGAAAGGAAGAAGTCAAACTGTCTCTATTTGCAGATGATATGATAGTTTACATAAGCGACCCAATAAACTCTACCAGAGAACTCTTCGGGCTGATAAACACCATCAGCAAACTAGCAGGATACATGATAAACTCAAAAAAATCAGTAGCCTTACTTTTTTCAGACGACAAAGAGACAGAGAAAGAAATCAGAGAAACATCACCCTTTACAATAGCCACAAGCAACATAAAGTATCTTGGTGTAACACTTACCAAACAAGTAAAAGATCTATAAAATAAGAACTTTGAGGCTCTAAAGAAATAAATTAAAGAAGATACCAGAAAACGGAAAGATCTCCCATGCTCTTGGATAGGTAGGATAAACATAGTAAAAATGGCAATCCTGCCAAAAGCAATCTGCAGATTCAATGCAATCCCCATTAAAATCCCACCACAATTCTTCACCGACCTTGAAAGGATAATAATCAACTTTATATGGAAAAACAAAAGACCCAGGATAGTAGCCAAAACAACCCTATAAAATAAAAGAACTTCAGGAGGGATCACCATTCCTGATTTTAAGCACTGCTACAAAGCTATAGTTCTGAAAACAGCCTGGTATTGGCACAAAAATAGACAGGTAGACCAATGGAATAGAATTGAAAATCCCGATATTAACCCTCACACCTATGAACACCTGATTTTCGACAAAACAGCTAAAATTATACAATGGGGCGAAGAAGCATCTTCAACAAATGGAGCTGGCACAATTTGATGAGGGTGTGTAGAAGACTGCAGATAGACCCATGTCTGTCACTATGCACAAAACTCAAGGCCAAATGGATCAAAGACCTCAACATCAATCCAGCCACATGAAACCTCTTAGAAGAGAAAGTAGGAGGTACCCTTGAACAAATTCGTATAGGAGACTGCTTCCTGAACATAACTCCAGGGGCACAGACACTGAGAGAACCAATTAATAAATGGGACCTCTTCAAACTTAGAAGCTTCTGTAAGGCAAAGGACACAGTGGACAAGACCAAATGGCAGCCCACAGACTGGGAAAAGATATTCACCAATCCTATATCCCACAAAGGGCTGATCTCCAAAATATACAAAGAACTCAAGAAACTAGTCAACACAACACCAAATAACCCTATTTAAAAATGGGGTAAAGAACTGAACAAAGAATTCTCAATAGAGGAAATCAAAAAAGGCTGAAAGACACTTAAGAAAATGCTCCACATCCTTAGCTATCAGGGAAATGCAAATCAAAACAACTTTGAGATACCATCTTATTCCTGCCAGAATAGCTAAAATTAGAAACACAAATGATGACTCATGTTGGAGAGGATGTGGAGAAAGGGGAACACTCCTCCACTGCTGGTGGGAGTGCAAACTCCTACAGCTATTTTGGAGATCAGTATGGCGGTTCCTCAGTAAAATGGGAATTAGTTTACCACAGTACCCGCCAATCCCCCTCTTAGGCATATACCCAAAGGATTCACATCCATGCAACAAAGACATCTGTTCAACTATGTTCATAGCAGCAATATTTGAGATAACAAGAACCTGGAAGCAACCTAGATGCCCCTCAATTGAAGAATGGTTAATGAAGATATGGCACATCTACACAATGGAATACTACTCTGCAGAAAAAAATAAATAATGATATCTTGAAATTCGCAGGCAAGTGGATGGCACATGAAGAAACTATCCTGAATGAAGTAACCCAGTCACAAAAAGAGGAACACAGTATGTACTCACAAATATATTGATTTTAGACTTAGATCAAAGGATCACCAGCCTATAAAACACACCACCAGAGGAACTAGGATACAAGGTGCAAGGTGTATTCTAAGAGATTCATATAAAGTCACTCACAGAACTGGTAAGGGACATGTCCCCCAGAGCTCAGGGGAAGTGGGGGGGGGGACAGCGAATGGAAAGAGAAGTAGGAGAAAATGAGGGGAGTAAAGGCAAACATGTGTGACCAGGAAGATTGAGCCTGGTTAGGAATAGAAGACAGGAAGAGAGAGAGAGAGAGAGAGAGAGAGAGAGAGAGAGAGAGAGAGAGAGAGAGAGAGAGAGAGAGAGAGAAAGAAAGAGAGAGAGAGAGAGAACATAAAAGAGGGAGCCAATATTGGTTCGAATATAAAATTGACCACAAAGAAAGTTCTAGAGAACTACAAGACTGCTGCCAAATAACAATTTGGGCTTCCGTGGAAAGGCTACCATAAATGCCCTTCCCAGAGAGTGAGATTAACAACTAACTTATCCATGGAGCCCTCAATTAATACCTGTTGGAAAGAGGAGCAAACACCCATACATAAACACTGAGTCAAAGTAGATCTCAGATGCAGATGGAGAGGACTAGACCAGATGGCAGAAACACATAGAGACAGCTTACTTGAACAAGGAGGAGCTAAAGGGCCACAAGACCGATAGCTGAGAAGCCAGCATGGGACTGACTCAGGCCCCCCTGAATATGGGTCTCAGCCAGAAGACTGAGCAGTCTAAGGGTCCTCAGACAGTGGAGCCAGGATGTATCCCTGGTGCACAAAAGGACTTTGCGAACACATCCCCATGGAGGGATAACTGCCTTAATCTAGAGACAGGAGAGAAGCCCTAGTCCCTGCTTCACATGACCTGTCAGACCTACATGACCCCAACTGGATGGCATTCCCCTACATATGGAATTGGGTTGGGGGGGATGGGAGGGGAGGGTGGTTAGATTGCAAGTGAGAGGGCAGAGAGGGTAAAATGGAGGAAAGGAGTGAGGGAGGAAGAAATAAAGGGAAGGAGGAAGGGAGGGAGTTATGGAGGGAGAGAGGGAGGGAGGGAGAGGGAACTGGGATTGACATGTAAAATAATAAATTAAATTAAAAAAAATGCTTTGACCCCAAAGTTTAAGTTTGACTCCAAAGGACAAGTTACTGGGGAAATGGATTTCTATTTTTGTTTCCACAGAAAATGAAAAGATGTGGATTCCTTCCAGACTAATGTGGCTTGATCAAGCCAGACCACCTGAAACAGAGTACCACGTGATCCTACATTCAAACAGCTGGACAAAGCAGCCTTACAGACTACAGCCAGGATTTCTGAATCTTCTTCGAATCCCCCAGGATAGTGCCCCTTACCAGCAGGAAGTAGTTTGGAAAGAACAATGCCCAAATTCCCAAATATTGTCTATAAATGTTTGTTTTCATTTAAATGGACTTGGTTATATATAAAAAAAGGAAGAACAAAAAATAAATAAAAAGTAGCATACCAAGCACCAAATAGACTGAACCAAAGAAAAAAGACACTTGACACATAATAATCAAAACATCTATCATATAGTATAAAGAAAGAATATTAAGAGAATCTAAGGAAAAAAAGGCTAGGTAACATTTAAACGCAGACTTATCAAAATTACACCTGAATTCTCCATGGAAACTCAGAAGGCCAGATGGTCCTGTATAATTATTCTACAAGTACTTAGAGTCCACAGATGCCAGCCCAGGCTACTATACCCAGCAAAACTCTCAATTACTATAGTTAAAGAAAACAAGATATTTAATTACAAAGCCAGATTTTCATAATATGTATCTACAAATCCAGGCCTACAGAAAATCCTGGAAGGGAAAATCCAACCCAAGGAAGTTAATAAGCTCACAAAGACTTAGGCAATAGATAATTGCACTTCACCAGAGCCCAAGTGTAAAGCAGGACAAATATATTCACAATATCACTGCCAACAACAAATCTAAAACAAACAAGAATTAACAATCAATGGTCCTTACTTTTCCTCAACATTAATGTTCTTAATTAGTCTGCAAAAATACACAGGCTAAGAGAATGGATACAAAGACAGAATCCATCCTTCTGCTGTATACAAGAAACCATCTAAGCTTCAAAACAGACATTATTACCTCAGGGTTAAGGCCTGGGAAAAGATCTTCCAATCAAATGGACCCAAGAAGCAAGTAGGTGTGGCTATACTAATATCTAACAAGTTAGACTTTATCCAAAGTCAATCAAAAGAGATGAAGACTGTCATTTCATAATCATCACAGGAGAACTCTGTCAGCACAAAGTCTCACTTCTGAGCATCTATGCCCAAATACAAAGGCACCCACATTCGTAAAAGAAATGCTACTAAAACTGAAAGCTCACATAAAACCTCCCACTTTTATAGTGGGAGGCTTCAACACCCCACTGTCACTGTTAGACAGGACCACCAGTCAGAAACTTAAAAAAACAAAAGAAATAACAGAAGTTATGCCACAATTGAGTTTCACTTACATCTATAGAACATTCCATCCAAACACAAAAGAATATACCTCCTTCTCTGCTCCACATGGAACCTTCTCTAATATCAACCACATAAGAGACCCAATACACTCTATCAGGGAACTCCTACAGCTGATAAGCACCTTCAGCCAACTAGCAAGATACAAGATAAACTCAAAAAAATCAGTAGCCCTCCTTTATTTAGACGACAAAGGGTCTGAGAAAGAAAACAGAGAAACATCACCCTTTACAATAGACACAAACAACATAAATTATCTTCGTGTAATGCTTACCAAGTAAGTGAAAGACCTATATAATAAGAACATTGTGGCTCTAAAGAAAGAAATTAAAGAAGATACCAGAAAATGGAAAGATTTCCCATGCTCTTGGATAGGTAGGATAAACATAGTAAAATGGAAATCATGCCAGAAGCAATCTACAGATTCAATGCAATCCTCATCGAAATTCTTCACAGACCTTGAAAGGATAATAATCAACTTTATATGGAAAAAAACAAAAGACCCAGGATAGCCAAAACAACCCTATACAATAAAAGAACGTCAGGAGACATCACCATTCCTGACTTTAAGCTCTACTACACAGCTATTTGTCAAATCTTGATTATTTTTGAGCTTTATGAGTCTTCCTCAGTTACCTATACCAAAATTTCAGTCATTAAAGTGCTTTTTTGATTCATATGTTCTTTTGTATAGATTGAGAGATAGAGATCTAATTTTACTATTTTCTGTCTGGATATTTAATTTTCTTTCTCAATTTCTTTTGGTGAAATGCCTCTCTGTTTTCAACAGTGAACTCTGGGTGCCCTTACTGAGAATCAGATGTCAATAACTGTGTGAAATTTTCTCTTTGTCATTTATTCTATTCCATTGGTCTTTGTTATTTTCTTATAATTTGTAATAGAATCATGTAGTAATTATGTTTTATCTGGGTTAAATATTGTTTTGTAACATTTTATGAGTTTCATGCTTTCATTACTTCCTATGACTTTGATTACATTCTTTATATCCACTTGATTAAATGTATTAGTAATATTGTAGATATTTATCCATACCTTTAACTTTCATAAGTAATATTTTAAAACCTACCAGTACCCTCTAGATTTCAGTGGTACCAGTCTAATATTTTCTTTTGCTGCCATTATATTTTTACTTTAAAAATGTGTAACTGAATTAACACTTACTTAAGAAGAAAATCAGAAGAATTACTTGCATCTAGGTACTTAAAATCAGGCAGGATGACATCAAAAAATTCATAGCATAAAATACAATTCATAACATTTATAGTCATACTTTTGAACTTTACAGTGGTTTTAATTTTTACTTAGTGACTATTAATAATTACAGATTGTAAATAATCTAGCTGCATAGACGGAGATATCTTCTGCTCATGATCCTATATTCAGACTACTCTAGGACCTAAAGATATGTAGAAAGGAAAAGAAAACAAAAACAAAATTTAACAAAACAAATTTGTAAGAACAATTTTGATAAGATTTCCAACATTGTCACCAGATAAAACACAGATTTCTGGCAGCCAAACTTTCTCTAATGGTGAGGAGTATCCAGGGATCTAGCCAAGTAAAGGAAATAATGTTGGTGGTTCCAAATCTTGTTACATCATAGAGGACATCAACAGTGAAACATGGAATACTCCACTAGCTAAAAAGTAATATTTAAAGGGGAAGTATCTCAACAAAAGTGTATCTGGTAGTGGAAAAAAATAACAATAGGACTTTCCACATTTCTTTTTTTTTTTTTTCCTTCTTAGTATCATATCAAATTGTATATGCTTCTTTCAATTTTGTTTCTCTTTTCTTGATAAAAGTTTCTGTACTATGTAGGCTGTGGGCCACATTAAAATATGTGTGCCTTAATAGTTTATCCATCAGGTCAATGCCAATGTGTATTTCTTCATGACTGGTTACCTGTTTTGACAGGAATACATCAGAAGTGATAATGTTTCCCATCTGAGCATATTCTAAAGGACATCATGTCAGTTTATTGTGTTGTTGATGTTCATTTTGGCTGCTAAAGGTGCTTGTGACAATTCACACACTAATACTGTCATTTTCTCTTTGCAATTAAAATGTAATGTATAGACTTGTTCTAGACTGTTTCAACATTATATGACTGAAAATGTTACCTAAAGCACAGTTGCCAATGTTGATTCATGTTTGAATCAATTGCTGTTCTCATGGCTTCAAAATGATTTACCAAAAATATCATTTTCTCTAAGATTTTACGATGAATTCTATGTAGTAGATGCCTTTTCCTCATTGATTAGTTTGCTTTCAATCCCTGTGGTAAATACTTGAAAGATATGACAAAAGAGTTAATTACTCATTTTCTTTTGTCTTTTCAGGGATTCAATATGTATGTGGATGACTCTTGCACTGTAAATTCATGGCAGGAAAACGTAATATAGCATTAGGGAATACGACCGAAAAGACACTTCCCCTCAAATTGTTATATATGTGTGCATAGATAATACATCTAAATGCATATATGTATACACACACACACACACACACACACACACACACACACACACATATCTTTTGGATAGCTAAGCTATCATAAAATTTTTTTGTGTGGTCTCTAACTGCCTTGAGATTTTGACCATCTCCCTGCCTTCATCTTGGTTCTGGGATTACAGGAGTGTACCAACCGACCTGGATTATGTGGTACTTGGGACAATTCAGAACTGCATGTAATCAGTACATCAACTGAGTTATATGTTCAACCCCCAAGGTACTTCATAATATGTCTCTGTTCAATAATTTGATGACATTTTCACTTCTATTTTTACCTCTATGAAGCAAATTATTTCTTATTGCCTAGGTATTTGAAGTCTTAAACTGAGGCTGCTATACAATGCTGCAAATACTTATGAGGAACCATGCTTAATTGAGCCCATGTATTGACACCTCAGGAATCTGTTAGGAATATATCAGGTGTAGTGGTGGCTCTAATCCTAGCATTGGGAACTGGAGGCAAGAGAACCAGATGTTCAAGAATAGACATTGTTATATATCTTGGAGGTTGGGACCAGTCTTGATTATGAGAAATTTTGTATAAAGTTGAGTAAACAAGCAGATAGATAATAGCATTGTGTGTCAGAAATCATGCATAATGTTGTCCTTATTCTGGCATTCACAGTTGATAGAATCTGCCTGCAATTTACACATTTCCCTTTTAGTATCTCATCAATATTTATTAATTTGTGTCTGTATATAATGCTATACTTTGATTTTCCAATATTAAATTTCATTTCCTGTGTTCCTCAATGGCCTTTGGGGTTTTTTTTTTTCTTCCCTTATTTAGGCTTCATGTGGGCAGAGATATTTGTATCCCTGGGGCCAGCATTTGTGTATAAGAGTGGCTTAATAAATATTGATGAATATGAAAATGAATGGGTATGAGTATGGAGGCTGACTTTCCATAAATGCCTGACAATTTCCTGTTATAACTTCTCAAAATATGCTGTATGAAATCCCAAAATGATCTTTAGCTTTGTCATAAAAGCCAGACAACTACCTATCTATCGTGCAGGTGTTGTTTTTCCTGTATAAGCATCTCCTGCAGCACAATTTAGTCTGATGTCGTGTATGTATCTCAGATATACTTTTAGAATCTGATGATGAGAAAGATTAACATTAGGAAGTGACGATCACACATTTCAAGCCGATATTATTGAATCACGCGGATTATGATGGGACAGGTGGAAAAAAACAAATCAAATTTTTCTCCCCTTCTGATTTCCATCTAATGGACCAAACTTGTTAACATTTTTTCAAGATAAAATAATTTTCTATGTGCCCTCGAGATTTTTTTTTCCACAGCTGAATATAAAAGCAGTTGCCAGGAAAGAATATATTACCATGTTCCATTTAGAAACTACTTAAATGAATTATATATTCTATAGATTTTAATTTTATGATTGAAAGTTAACTTGCTTTGAATTTGAGGTTATCCAACTAAGATAGTTCTTGTGAGTGGAGAGTCCGTGTGTATGGTCAATGCCCACAAATAATGCTAGATAATGGATATTAACATTAAACCCAGCCTCAGTGCTGCCCAGCTTACTTATGTGAGACCACAAAAATAACTTTGTGTTTATCATTGTTATGGTTCTCTGTACAAATGAGGAAGAGGAACAAAAAATCTGCAATCAGAACTAAAGAAGAATCCCATGGACTCAGAGTTACTGAACAGATAAAAATTTACTTTGTTAGAAGTGCTTTGTTAGAGGTAAGTTTTAAATGTCAAAGTGGAATTTTATCTAGAGCCAGCACAATATTTTGGGTCGTATACACAGCAAGACTGATTGTATTGCTCCCAGAGAGATCTAGGTACATTACAAAAACAAAACAAAACAAAACAAAGCAAAATGACCTGATTTTCTACACATTACTTTTTCCTAAAGTAAATATGAGTCTAGAAGGAGGTGGATTTTCTTTTATCAAGAAAGAGAATAATATTATAAACTCTCCAGTTAATAATAATTTTGGTTCCCCCTTTACACTTTACATCACTGTATGTACACAGACAAATCAATTTGCTTCTTGTTGAGTAGTGAAGAAAAAGGCAAGACAGAGAATCATATTTATGAGTAATATGTTAGTATTCAATATTACAGCAATGAATATAGACACTAACATTCAAGATTGTCAATTGTCCTTTGCTTCCAATTGATTTCTAACAGATATTGATGACTGAACTTTTCACACTGTTGTCTCTGAAACTGACCTGTTCTTCTTTCTTTGAACTTATAACTAATGTGTAATGGGATGCAACAAGAGAGAACTTACTAAATGTAAATGCTGAAAGTAACTTTTATTTGTTTGTTTACTTTTTTGTGGTGCAGAAAACATGGCCAGGAAAGAGTGTCTGCACTCTCATCCAGCCTCAGCAATATAAATTTTGAAACCACGTTAAATGACTCGATCATTTATTTCCACTCATCTTGTCTGCAAAATTTTCCTTGGCTTTGATCAAGGGGAACTCTTACTTTAATATGCTATGCTTTCAATATTGTGTCTAACCTAATTTTTTTCTTAGTCTCTTTGTCTTATGTACCATACTTAAGCATAAGACATTTAGAAGAACTAAAGGGAATATGATACTTGATCCCCTTTCATCCATGTAATTTTCTTGTTCTTTTAAAGTAGAACAGAAGAGGAATTTATCACCTATGCCTACATCCGTGTAATACCTGATTATGGAAGTCATTCACTGTGCTCAGCATCTCTCTGTTTACTGTGATCCATTCTGACAGCTTTTAGAGGCACACATCAGCTATCAGATTTCTTGTGAACAAACTGTACTTTCTTGGTACATGAACACCAACCTTTCCTTAGGGATGCTTTGTCTAACAGAGGACATATTATGATCATTTTGTTGTCGCTTATAGCTAATGGGTCTAACTTCTAAAACAGCTGGTCTTCCAAATGACTAGGAACCATTCATTGTCACTTCAGTTCTTTGTCATTTGAAAACAATATTCAAAATGTAAGTATCTGTTAATCACTTCAAAATAGCTGAAAGAAGGTAGGTATTTCTGATTTTGCTATTGTCATAAGGTGGTTATAGAAGGGAGAGATAGTAGATAGAAAATAATGAAAACATGAATATAAAATTAACTTAAAATAAAGGAATAGGGAAATAACATATGACAATTAGGAAAAGAAAAGTAACAGAGCAAGAGGTATGTATTCAACATATAAGAACATATAAGTGTATAATTGCATCTATATGTAGTCATTGAAACAAAAATAATACCCCTTTAGCATTATTCCACTCATCACGTTTTCAATAAACTGGCACTCAAATTACTAAATGTTTGATAATTATCTTATACTGAAACATGGGGAGATTTCAATGATAACTAATGATAATTTGGCTTGTTCTTGTTTAGGATTGCTAAATGAAAGTTATGTCAAACGTTTAAGTATATTTAGGCATTTGTTTTACTGATTTCCAGTGGAATATATGGTAAATTCCTTTACAGTGGAAGGAAATGAATGCAGGGTGCCAAGTGAATTCTTTGTAACCATTTTCCACAGTCACCTGCTCTCTCCGCCCTTGATGAGAAAGACAATTAATTTAGATAAGGTTTCTGTAACTTTCTTGAGAAAGCCTGGAACTTGTGACTCTTCTGGTTCAGATTTACAAGTCTCTGGGATGGCAGGTCTCCACTGTCTAGTCTAATATGTACTGATTCTAATACAGGGATATGACATTGAAGGCACGGCATGGATGTGATAAAAGTGACAGAAGTGAGACGTGTTATTGCTTTCTTGTGTCCTCTCAGAACACAGCATTCTCTACAGGATTTTACATAGTTAAAAGACTTTCATTTTGCACTGTTTTTTTTTTTTAAAGCACAATCATAATATTTAATAAGAACTTTCCAATGAAACCCAAGGATAAATTTTGATGGTACCATCAGTCTTGAGATGTCAAAGAATAATACTGCCACGCTTAAATCCTTACCAGACTAACATTCATGTGACCATTAGGCTATTTTTTCTTTTTAAAGCCAAAGTTTAGAGAGAGCTAAACTTCCTGTTGTGATGAATTTGCTTTGCCACTATTGTAGTCAAGAGGGAAGAGCGCAATGGAAACAATGTTTAGAATATTTTTAAAACTGGCTTCAGAGTTTAAGACTGATATTTTCATCATGTATGATAGAACAACTTTCTGGGAAATTTTTCACACTCATAGATTTTCTAGGCCAGCTTTCCTTCGCTGTCTCTTTGGGAGATGCTATGCATCACACTTTACCAGGCATCCTGGGGCAGTAACCCTTACATTCCATCCAAGATCACAGCCTGTAAAGCAAAACTGCTATGGCCAAAAGGTTCATCTGCATAAAGGTACTCTGTGCTTGAGGCAGAAGTGAACAGCCAACTATTAGGGCCCATGGAATTATAGCTGGCTTTTAGCAAACAACAAATGAACAAGCTTCACATTTCCCCCAGCTTTCAGAACTAGCTATGAACAGGGAGACTGCATCACTACAACTGTAAAAAGCTGGAGGACTTTTGCTGTCCCTCATTCCTTCATTGCCTTGATAGTTCCATTTTTTGTCAGCCAAGACTATATCAATTAGATTGCACTAAGGGAACTTGGATCACTATATCAATTTCTTTTAGATTCTTTTTCTAGATTACTGACTGCCTGGAACTGGGGATCCCAAATAATGCTTAGCCAGCAAATAAGCTTAGGGGTCACCTAACATTCTTTGACTGGCCAACTATACATCAGGAAGTTAAATTCTCAACACCCCTGACACTTACCTTAACACAATCCCAGCTTTTAAGCCTGTGCTGTCTTGAATCACTCATCCTCTTATCCATCTTCTGTTTTCTTTGAACTTTCATTTTTCTCCTTTCTGACCTACAAGGGTGTAATATTTGGTTGCTGACAATCATAGATATGCAAAGATCAGAGACATTATCATCATGAAACTACACAAAACATTGTCTGCATATAGTTAGACTTACCAATGTTGTCTTTAGGGAATAAGGAAGCCCTTTCTTCATGCTTAGCATTTTAATTTACCTGGCTACATTTGTTCATTATTCAGATTTTAGTAGTTCCTTTTAAGATATTTCAGTTTGTAGAGTATTTTGGGGGGTCACAACAAAATTGATAGAAAAAATAGGATATGTATGTATGTATGTATGTATGTGTGTATGTATGTATGTATGTATGTATGTATGTATGTATGTATTCTGGCCCTTCAAACTCAGGGTCCTCCTCCATAGTCAACCTGTTTCACCACAGGGTACATTCATTATACCTGATCATGCAAATTAACTGCAATTGTCATTTTAAATAGCTAGAGTAATCTGGGAAGAGTCTCAGTGAGGGATTTATACAATGGTTTGGCTTGTGAGTATATCTGTAGGGGATTATTTTAGAGTAATTGATAGGGAAAGAGCCAGCCCTTTGTAGGTTTCACTATTCCTTAGACAAAGAGCCCCAAACAGGGAAAAAAAAAAAACAAAAACAAAAACAAAAAAACAACAACAACAAAAAAAAAAAAAAACAAAAACAAAGAAATAGAGCTGAGCACAAGCAAGCCAGCTAGTAAGCAAACAATTGTGCTTTTTTTTTTTTTTTTTTTTTTTTAATCTCTGCTCTTGGTGGTGGATATAATGTGAGCTGCTGTCTTTAATTCCTGACACTATGATTTCTTTGCGGTGATGGAATATAATCAGGAATATGAAGCTCAAGAAATTCCTTTCTCAAATTGCCTGTGGTCTGGGCTGTTTTATCACAGCAACAGATATTGACCAGCCAATTTTAATGTGTTGGTAAAAGATTATTCATGATTTACATCAGTTGAACTATTGGACATAGATTTTTTTTTCTTATTTATTGTTTTGGGGATTCTTTTGTTTGTTTGATTTTTTGTTTGTTTGTTTTTGTTTTTGAGTCAATCTTTCTATGTATTCCTAACTCTCTTGGAACTCAATATGTAGATCAGACTGGAATAAAACTCAGAGATCTGCTTGCTTCTGCCTCCTGAGTGCTAGGATTAAAGGGTGTATTTGGAGGCCACTATGTCTGACAATCATTATGGAATATGTATGTTTTATGGGTGTTAACAAACATATAGTGAGATGTATTCATGATTATACTACATCTGTTATATTGCTTTAAAAATGTGTTTTCCTCCCTGTTTCTTATTCTCTTCGCCCATGTCTCCAGTAAAACTGACCCCTATGCTGACTCCTGGCTTTACCTTTGCCTAAGTAGAATATAGTTAAATTCATACAGTAAGCAATCATTATTGGCTTTTTAATAATAGTATATATTTATGTTCCTATCTTGTCTTCATTCATTTATAGGACATTTTTTCCTGCTACACAATAACCTTTATCTGGATCTAACAGGATTTTATTCTTTTACCAATGGAAGGGCAGCTTGGTTGTTTTCTAATTTGGTCAGTTATTCATGAAATGACTACAAACAACCACTGAACTATATTTGTAGACCACTTTTCAAGTCATTTGGAATAATACCAATGAATATGATTACTGAGTCATATGGTAATGGAGTATTTCCTTTGAAACAAACTGCTAAAGTTTTTTATAATGCAGTTAAGCAATTTTATATTGTCATCCATAATGGAAAAGAGCTTTCTTTGTTCCACTTTTCACAAGCCATTTGTATTTAATCAACTCCTTAGAGGATATGGCCTAAATTTTACCTATATATGTCAATATTTAGTCCCAAAATTACAATAATTTAAAATAAATTCGAATTATTCCTGTAGCATTACATCCCAGGCTAGCTACTCTACCTGGCTTTGTTAAATAAAGACTATAATACTGTACCTAATTACTGTGAATTCAATATGATATAATTATATACCTTTTAATGATAGCATGACTTTCATTGTGCTGTTCCATGTATTTGGGACATATGACATTTCTAACCTAAGGTATCTGAAGAATATTTATTAGCTTTATATTTTGATTTAAAATTCAGTCATTGCCTTATCTCAATATGCCAGACATTATCTTAAATCCAGGGATAAATATATGAATAAAATACAGAATTTTGTACTTACATAATATATTAGTCTTTTTTTAATGTGACAGAAATACTATTGTACTACTGAGGAATAAGTGTAAATTTATTGCTCAAATAATAAAGTATTGTGGAAAGTCTTTAAGGCTCAGGGCCTCTCTCTCATGTCTACTTCAGAATTTTTTATTCTGCCTTGTGCCTTATTGTCTTGGTATAGATGACTATTGCTAACATGTTGATTGTGATGCATTGGTCAATCAGTTCCAAAAGTTTTTACCAACTTATAATAATACAGAATGCTTTGATTTTAGAACAAAATTAAAAATACACTTGGATGATTTTCATAGTAGTTCAACTATATGGTATTTATGGATTAGAATTAGAGAGTAAGATTATGATTGCAATAAGAATTGGTTAAAAAAGGTGATGAATGCAATAAAATATATGTATATGGTAGAACTTTTCATCAAATGAAATCATGTTTGTAAAAGCTAAAAGACAAAAAAGTAAAGTTAAAGAAACCCCTCACTTGAAATGAAGGACTAACCTGGAAACCAATATCTGTTCCTTGGAATTTGCTAACTTCCCCTCACAAGGCCCTGAGATAACAAGAATTCACACTGCCCCTCCTTTCTTGTGAGTCAGCAGGTGATGAATAGAGTCCTTAGGAAATAAAGAGATAGCTGCAACTCTGGTTTGCCCAGAAAAAAATTAATTAGCACACCCTGAGGCCCTAAGGTCTGTTGACCCTAATAGCAGACCATCTGGCCTCCAAGGGTCACATACTCAATGGACAGAGGGTCCCACCCCCTCCCTAAGCTTGTGGGTTTGCCTTTAAAAACACCTGTGCCAGGGGGAGGGGGCTTCTCTCTAGCCTGCATGCTGGAGGAGCCTGTTTGCACAAACGTTTCCTGTTCATTAAAACCTCTTGCGTGTTGCAGCAACTGGACTGGACATTGAGTTCTTGGGGTACCGACTGAAACTGGAAGACTCCTCATTCTGAGGGTCTTAAAAAGCTACATTTTATTCTTCTTTGATGCTTACCACAGGGTTTGAAATACATATTAAACATCCTTTTCTCACAGTGATCAAATTATTTCATGGGTTCATTAAGTAATTTTTTTCTTATTAACATAATATGATCAATTTCAAAGTTCTGTCATCAAATCTAAATCTAAACTGGAACACCATATTTTAGATTTTTTATATAAGCAATTTAATCACAAATGCATAGGAAAAAACATGCATTTTACAAAATAGTACCAAAATTAAAGCTGAGCATACCCTAGTAGAGAGAGGGTTTATGGAATTTAAGATCTTTGGGAAGAGTAAAATGAGTAAAAAAGATATAATTAGTACAGATAAAATAAAATCTCTTTAAATTTTTCTTGGGTTGGCGTCCTGAACTGACAAAGCTGTTAAGTCCTATTGACATTACTTCTGCTACTCTTCAGCAAAGCCATTGTCAAATATGCCTATGAGGCATCATTTTAATTTTATGTGTGCCATTTTGTAGAGGAATTTCAAAGCCTTTATTCTACAACAAAGAATAGTCTTTTAGGTTGTTTTTTTTTTTTTTTTTTTTTTTTTCTTTTAAGTTATCAGTCAAGGGAGTGAGAAAATATATTTGTTTGCTAGCCTGTGGTGTCTAGTAGGGGCATTGTGGTATTTGAATGAGAATGGCCTCAAAACTTTCATATGTCTGAATAATTGTTCTCTGGTTGGTGATTGTTTGGAAGGATTAGGGGTTATTGTCTTGCCAGAGGAAGTGTTTCTCTGGGAATGGGCTTTGAGCTTTCAAAAGAATCACATTTTGGATTAGCCTTCCCTGTGAGCCAGTTTACCACCCTTTCTACTGTCTTATCTTTGTCCTGCCATCATGGACTGTAACCACATGGAACTGGAATCCCAATTGAGTGCATCATTTTAGACATTGATTTGATCATGGGTTTTTAATCACATTAATAGAAAAATAATTAAAACAGCCATTGTCTTCCAATTACAGGCTAAAAATTCTGTGCTTTTTACATGCATATGTACAAGAAGCCTCTATAATAGTAGATCTCCATGTGACTTTCTCAAGAAATCTTCAGCATTTGTTGTCATTTCCTATAGTCCCTGCGTGGTGGTATATCCCCATTTGCCACCACAAATAATTCTTCCTAGCCACACTTCCTATTTCTCATGGTCACCTTCTAGAACTAGATGATGAAATTATATTGGAGAAAATGACAAAAAAAAAAAAAAATAAGTTACAGACCACGGAGAATTCCATATGATACTGACTTCAAGCTTTTATCCCTACTCGTTAGCTTTCATAGTGCTGGCAGAGGCTCTGCATTCTACCATAGGAAAAAAAGCAGTCATCAATCCATGAACTAGAAACTCATGAGTTATAATAATGGCTGAGCTAGCAAGGTAAGTTCACTGGTTTAATAGTGGTATGAATGGTATGGGGATAGCAAAGTATTTTCTAATTATATTTAAGATTCACTCTGCAAGATAAAACTTATACCATTTTGGGTCATATATCTGAGGCTAGCTATGGGCTATTAGTATTATTCTGCAGAATAGACATAATAGTCTATCAAATCCTAATGACTTATCATTATACCTATACATTATTATTTTTCTCAACCCCTATTGGAAGCTTCCTTTTAGTGTAGATGGTGAGTAATACAGAGAAAAATAATTGTTGAAATCGGCACAATACTATACAGAATCCAGATGTCCGTGTATTTCCCATCTTCATATGGCTTTTTACTTTTGCATTACTTTTGCTGTCTTTTTTACTTTATTGTTTTTAATCTATTTATTTCTTTTATTTTTGTAAAGTCTGCACATATTGGGGAACACAATGGAACCTGTTTAGAGGTTTTTCCTACTGGATCTCTTTTACTGTGCATGTATGTATCCCTAGTCCTTTCTGACTGCAGGAGCAAACTTTAGACTGTTAAGCTACTACACCTGGATCCTCTGTGTGCAGCTCTATTAGCTGGTTTCACTCACTCTTGGGTCATGTTTTGAAAGCAAAGTCTAGAGCTCACAGCCTGGTCAGAGGTTCATGACTGAGAACTGCATTAAACCTTCCCAGCTTTGGAAGCCCATATCTGCCTTTTCAGCAAGTAGTTTTTACTTAGCTTGTCATTTTTTTTGTTTCTATTTAGTACTGCTGGATGAACAGTGATTCTTAAAGGTATCCTATCTTTTTGTCCACCCCCACTAGGCTCTAGATAGATACCACAGCCCCACAACGGTACGCTATTTTAATGTGTCAAAAGCTTTGCACATATAATTGTAACATCAAAAATAAAAGACCCAGGGACTGACATTTGAGTTCAAGTTTCAAGCTGAAGATCAGAAAAGCAAAATAGCCAGCCACTAGCTCTTAATCAGACTGAAAGGTGATCCTACCTCTACCAAACCTCAGACTGTAATTCCAGACTGCTATGCTCTTCTCAAGGTGTCTGGAGAATCCTGACACTGAATGCAAGCTCTGAGACCTTGCTCCTGTCTTATATACCCACCAGGTATATAAGCACCTGGGCGTGTGAGCCCAGGTGCTGGAATCAAAGGCATAAGCTCTGTTATGTAGTCCATGGTTGTTTTGAACTAACAGAGATACATCTACCCCTTAATCGTGAGTCCTGGGATTAAAGATGTGTACCACCACTAATTGATTTCTATAACTTGAGGCTGACTTTGCTTTTTGAATCCTCAGGCAAGCTTTCATAAAGCATAAATAATATATCACCGCAGATGAGACATATAACTTTTGCTCTGCTGGTTCTGTTTCTCTAAAGAACCTTGCCTAGTACAAGGATAATATTATAATAGTAAAAACAGGACTGAATCAAGGTGACTGATTCTTATATTTTCAACAAGTTTCCTCTTTTTCCAATTTTCTTTGATAGATGGCACAATTCTCTTAACATTTTTAGTTTTCTCTCTGAGTGGCCATGATGCAGAAGAAAAATCAGAATCTTCTAGATTCCAGCAGCATACTAGGGTACCCTGCAGCCTTCCCTTTCCCCAGGAACTCAAAAAAAAAAAAATAAGTTATGTAAACTTAATGAAAACATGAAAAGAGATACCATAATAGCAGGAGCCATTATAGATTTAAGAAAAATTCTGGCACGAGGGAAATGCCCAAAGATCTACAAAGATGAACCCAACTAACAATCTAAGCAATACAGGAGAGGCTACTTTTATGTACTTCCATGATAATGAAGTTGATGAATTGAGAGAAACATCAAAGGAATTTTGGCTACAACCAACAATGCATGAATAGAAAAGTTATCCCTTTGAAAATCTGGAGCCTGAATGTCTTATAAGTTCTAAAAACGTGATTCAATGACTCATGTCCTGTTATAACAGTTAGGCATAACTATGATCAGGAATATCAGGACATTGAGATATGCCCCAGAAATCCTATGAGAGTATAAGAAAAGGGCATTTCTTTACCAATCTTTTGGGATATACTAAATTATCCTTAAAGTTTAATCTTTGACTTTTTAATGCATCATTTCATGCAATATGTAATTCTAAGTATTCTTTTTTAAGAATGATGTAATTAATATTCTGAAACAAACTTTACTTTCACTGCTCAGTAATAGGCTGTCATCAATTTAGAAAAAGTCACTTTTTTCTAAAAGAAAAAGTGACTTTAAGAGAGTTCTTCGATTCTATTTCTTCTTATCCTTTCTGTTTAGAAGGACTATGGCCAATTCTGAGTCTATTGGATAAAGATGACATTATTTTTAGTATGCTTGTATAATGTAGTTACTTTGTTATTGAGACTTCAAGGATGTAGCTTTCCTGATATTTCTAATTGGTATACGCTCATAGCAAACTTCCTATTTCCCTGGTTCGACAATCTTTGCACCCCCTCTTTTTCAGGTGATTCTTCATCCTTAGGTGCAAACACTGTGTTTTGGTTGGGACTGGGCTCCACAACTATGCGGTTTTCTTTAATGATATTCATGTCCAGCAAACGTGAGAGAGAGAGGTGACAGCAATAAAGCTTAACCTTAGAAACAAGATGGCTGTGAAATTTCCCAGGGCTCTCAAAATTTGCCAGTGAAAATCTCCTTTGCTTTGGCTAAGAGTTAAGCATCCACACCCTACCTCTACATTGCTTTGTGGACACAAAACACTGCCTGGCCACACTTTTCTTTTTCAATTGCCTCTATAAAATCCCAAGCTCCATTCTCTCCTTAGATTGTTCTTACTAATGAACATTCTTCTTATAGCAATAGCTTGAATAAAAGCATTCCCTTAATTGCCAAATGAATCTTTATTTCTGTGCCTAAGGAGCATTTTGGTATAAAAGCAAGAGAGTACAAAACCCAAGGCTTAAAAAAATGAAAAGAAAAAGAACAGAGAAAGTTGCAAAATGATTTCCTGAACTCAGATTGTGACCAATTTATTTTTTTTTAAGTGAGAAAGGCTCTGTACTTATCTCTCCATGAAACAAAATGCTGTTAGAAGAAAAAAATCACATGTATTAATACCCAACAGCTTGACACAGGAAGCTATACAGACTATTGGGAAATTACCCTGAATTTGTCTGGAGAATATACTACAAGGTCAAGAAAATGTATTTAATGTTATCATTTTATCTTTCTTATGACACAAAACCACAAATACCAGTCACAAAAGTTAGAATAATTTGCTAATATAAATCTTATAGGTGAACTTGATATGAAAGTATATTTTATATCTCCTATAAATTATTTTCTAATGAGTCATATGTTTTCAGAAGTTTTTTTCCATATTCTTGAGGAATTTAAAGAAAATAAAGGACAAAACAAAATGAATCTGTATGACTATTAATTAAATAATTTTATCAGAATCATTAAAAGTGAATTGAAAACAGAATAATTTATAATATGTAGGCTTTTGCTTCTGCGAATTTTTAATTCATAAAATACTAAAGATACATTTTATAAAAATATAGGATCAATTAATATAAAAAAGTAATAAAAACAACAGTAATAAAAAATATAAGATCGAGGTTAGCGTGGAATACAGTTGTACTTTCTAATCCTCAGTTTAAAGATTTCCACAGTTCAGTCACCTGTGGTACAAAAATACTACTGTAGTAAAATAGAGAAGTTAAATATTTGATGAAGAACATAGACATATAAACAAACAAGAGTACTTTGATGTACAAGTTTTATAATTTTTTTCCAGATTTTAACTGTTATTCTTTTATTGTAAAAATACTATAAATTAAATAGTATATGGGTACATTAGCAAAAGATATCATTTATACAGACAGAGTTTGTTTTATGTATGGCTCCTGGCATTTATTTGGGATGAGGAATTAATTTGGCATCTTGAGATAAAGCGGTTCTGTAACTATTTTATAAGCTTACACAATTAATTTCCATGACACAAAATGTAAGATATTTTCAATTTAAGCTTCTGTTCTCTATTGTTTCATTTCAATTCATTGAAAGCATCAAGTTTTCATGAATGACACTAGAGTTTGATTTTAATATTCTGTAAAAATTATTTACATTAAAATGATCATAAGCCTGAACATGAATAAGGCAATAAACCAAATTCTGTTTCATGAAATATTTACTTTAAATTATAGTTAACCTTAATACAGAAATACACATTAATATACCTAAATGTTCAGGCATGCATTCCTTAATTATATATTATCTTTTTTGATGGGTAAATACATTCCTTTTAAAGTATTAGCTACAGTAACTGAACAGAAAAATTAATATACTAGTTGCTTTCCTGTAAAAAGTTAAACAAGCTACTTCTGATGCTTTAGTGTCATTTTTATCAATGAATTATTTAGTAGTGAATGTGTACCTTATTCTTCTTCTATTGAGTAGGTACATGCGTCCATGGTAATAGGCTGAAGTCAGGTAGGTTGATTATTCCCTCTATATGAGCATGCCAAGAGGAAACAAATTTTGTTGTAAAGAATAAAAATGAAAGTGATGAGCTTGGTCTCACATCAATAAATATAACAAGCAAATTGGGTATTGGAAAAAATACATTGGACTCTAATTCTCTATGTTGAATCCCAGCTTGTGCACAGCTCCTATGCTTGACTCCAAAGAAAGTCTATTATTTTTCTTGTCAGCTCAAACAGAAGGAAAATGACACTTCAGAAATTATATCAAAAGTGGCTAGGTGGTCACTACCCGCAGGAAGGCACATTTTACATTGGGCCTACTATTAATCACATGTACCAACTGCAATTTATAAATGCTAATTTGAAT
This sequence comes from Phodopus roborovskii, assembly GCF_943737965.1. NCBI lineage: Eukaryota > Metazoa > Chordata > Mammalia > Rodentia > Cricetidae > Phodopus > Phodopus roborovskii. Next base: position 10,889,952 of record NW_026126470.1, on the reverse strand, counting down.
CTAGAAAAAAAGTCTTCAATAAATGCATCACAATCAAGCAGAGTAGGCTAAATATTTTTTCACATCATTTACCAGTGATTGTTATAAATGTACTTCCACCTTAATTAATAAAAGATGATTTCAGAATGAATACATCACAAAGGATTTTCTTTTAGCACTTAGCCAAATGATGAATAAATGAAGACAAGAGAACTCAATTGGAACATAAAGACACTTTCTATTTTTTCTTTAAAGGTGAGCTAAAATGACTTTTTTAAAAATACACAAGTGTGCATTACTGAAAAGAAAAAAAATATTCATTTGGCTGTATTTGACATTAAAGTTAAGGGAAATCTCAAGAAATATAGTCTCTTCAAAGACCTGTTTCTATGTAGGCACTATGATGACCTGATCAAGTATGGGACAATAATATTTTTCCTCCTTAGGTTTTAAAAAAGTTAAAAATAAATGCAGTTAATAAAAATACAATAAAAGAATCATTCGAGTATAGCAGTCAATGTTAAAGAACAGAGAGATAGTAATAATCATAACAAAGGCAGTTTTAAAATAGGGAAAGAAATAGAAAGTGCAATTTACTGTTTTGTTAGCAGGAGACTTTTATATCCTTATGAAGGAAATTGTCTTAGAATACTTTGGTATTTTTGTATTTTCTCATGTAGAGGGCAAATACTATTTTAAGTCAATTTTTTTAAGGGAAAGAACTGTTTTGTATCTTATTAGTGCTCAGTTTTGGGTTAACTGAGGAGAAAAATGGGATAACTGTGATTCTTAGGTCAAGCACTCATCTTTGCCCATTAATGACTTCTTGTGGTCATGAAAGCCACATGTATTCCAAACACTGAATGTTCTTTTATAAAACAAAGAGGAAGGAGAGGATTTTGAAGACATAGTGACCAGGGATTTCATTGACAATAGTTTGATCTTTTAAAACATCTGATTAGTGTACAAAAATAATGGAAAATAATGACTATGAATCCCCCCAAAGTCACTGTTATGATGGAAATACTTGTGCCTTGCTTAAGTTTACATGTTTAATCCTAATCCTTGATGTACTGTTAATGAGAGTTGTCAAATCACAGTTAGAATAAAGGTTCTAATAATGTGATGGCAAAGAACTAGCCAGCTCTCCCATCCAGAGAAGAAGACAGAAAAAGACTTTGTGGATGAGATTAATGAGCCCTTATTGGACCTTGAATCTGTTGATGCCTTGATCTTGGAATCACAAGCCACCATATCTGCCGTAAATAAATTTGTTACTGGTAAGCAAGCCAGTTTATTTCATTTTGTAACAGTCACCCAAATGGACTAAGCAATCCAGACAACCAGACAATGTTATACATCATCCTTTCATTATAGCAGAATTTATTTTAATGTTTATAAGACAATTGGTTGAAACAAAATATAGCAAACTTCTCAGCATATTCCAGGGGCAGAAATAGGAGAAACATAAGTCTGTTGACATGACAGGAATTTATATTACATTTAGCTGAGACAGAGTTTAGAACAGAAACAACGGAGAGATGAGTTGTGTTAAGAACTGCTGATAAAAAGCTATGATCCAATGTAGGATCAGATATCAGAAAGACAATCACAGGCAGTATCAAAGTCAGAAAAACTAAAACCCAGAATCACAGTAAATGTTCTAACATCATATTTCAAAGGTTAAAAAAATAGTATAAATAGGAATACAATAATAATTTCCAATAGGAATGGATTGAAACCCCTTGAAAGATTAATTAGTTGCTCAACCTTTTATATTTCAGTGACCACAGCACCTTACAAAAATAAAATATTTCAGTTATTCAGTTTTGAATCTTCACTATGGCTCATTGTATCTAGAAAATAAAACCACATTTCTGAAGATGGATGAGCTTCTCTGTTGGGATACCTACCTAGTTGTGACAATACAGCTTTTTTCTATGAGGTTTATCCTATCCTACTTTGTTATGACAATACAACCTTACCCTATAATGGCTTCTCATAGGCTCAGAACTGCTAGGGTAGGCAAGGGGCTGGTCAGTTGCAAGGATAGCCAGATATCCACAAAGGAAAAATAAACTTTGCAGATGCTAACATTTAAAAAAGCAATTCTCTATTTATTTAAAAAAACAAAACAAAAGAGAATCTTGGAGCCCTAAACCAATCACAAAGCCAAGGGTAAACTGGGGACAATAAATACAATTATTGCTCATCAAAGCTAATAAAAGACAATTGCAGTAATAAACTCAGCCAGATATAGCCTATGTCAGGAAGCTATCCTGAGTTTTGGGGCTCTCAGAATAGGCTTTAGTTGATTAAAAGTTAAAAGCCTCATTGGGAAAAGACACAGCTATGCAGTTCTTCATTCTCTCTGCTGTTCCAAAGTTGATCTTGCAAGATGTATATTTCTTTACTAATGCACCCTTATCCTTCCTTTATGTCTCAGCTCTAGAGATGGTTTCCTAACTTCAGGCTCCTCAACCAATTTTCTAGTGGCAACTGTCTAGTCCTTCCCATAAAACTACACAGTACACACTGATTTTATAGTAAATTATCAGTGTGTAGATAACAAGAGACGGTGAGTACTTGGAATCAGTTAGTACATCCACAAAATTACCAAAAGCTCATGGACTGTATGACAGAGGAGGTCAAAGCAAAAAAAGAGGGTGGTCTCTTGGAAGCAGCATCATCTCAATGATACTGGGATGCTGCACCCTGAATTCTCAGCAATAGCTTACCAGTTCAAACCTATGTATGTATGGAGAGTTTCACAAGGCCCCCACTCCCAGATGAAGAGCTACATAATCAATGTCTGCTGAGAGAGTAAGGCTAACTATTTTTTGGACAGGTCATCAGATACTAAATGGTCAAACATAAAAACTTAAGATACTATCTTGATAAATTTCTTGGGCCATTGACTACAAAAATGAAAGCTAATTTGATATGTACAACAAAGTTACAATGTGGATTTATGAAGAAAAAAATTTCAGCTTCTATTTTTTAATATCTGATAGTAACAAGTCAAACAACAGTGTGAAATAAAGGTTTACTGGGGTTTAGAATATCATTGATTTCTAATCAGAGTAACTTGTACAACCTTGCAAATAATAGAAATAGCAAATACAATTAATAGATATCCAGTAGTTACTTATTTGATGACAAAAATATAATTATTATTGAAACAAAATTCCTTGCTTAATACTATAACTTAGTGTCATTTATATTTCAGTTTTGGTTTTTAGTATAGCACAGAAGTGTTCATAGTTAATTAAGAAAAAGCTAATATTCAATCAAATGCTAGATTCATTTTTCAAAGGACTTAGCATCAATTTGACATTTCTTTTTCAGAAAATATTCCTTAATATATATATATATATATATATATATATATGAAGAACATAAAGATTTTTAGTATGTAGAAGATATTGTTACATTGTGTTTTTCTTTAAAAGCTGTGTTTCTTGAACTAGTCATTCTCTACTAAATATTTTTGAATTATAGGAAACAACAATAAGCTATAGAATGTTGAAGATTTTGGCAGAATACAATAATGGAATATAATAGCGATTACATACTTTTCATTTGATTTTAAATATTTACATTAAAATTTATATTGCCTTATTGCTCCTTAATATTTAAATGGTTCATATCACCATAAAGAATAAGGAGATAATACATAGTTTATATACACATTTTCCTTTGTTCCAAAATACAATAAGTAGAACATAGCAGACATAAGTCTGAAGTTACTAACCAAAATTTAGTTTATGGATAAAAGTTTATGAAATTATAATTTTGGTTATTCTTTCATTTTCTCTACAAAGCAACTCACATTTCAGACTTATCTTCATGCCTCTTGCCTTCTTCCTTCTTGGATTGTCATTGCTTGCTTTTAGATATGGGGTTTGGCAGTAAATAAGTAATGCACAGCTGATTTCTTCTTTCTTTTTATTTTACATATTGATCCAAGTTCCCTCTCCCTCCATCCCTTCCTCCCTCCCTCTATCCCTCTTTCTCTCTCTCCCAATCTCTCTTGCCCCACCCCCGGTCATCCTCCCCTCCCATCCCCCCTCACTCTACATGTAGGGTGATGCCTTCCAGGAGGGGTCATCTAAATCTGTCAGGTCATTTGAAGTAGGAACTAGGACTTCTCTCCTGTCTTTTGCTTAAGGCAGTAACCCTCCATGGAGGATGTGCTCCCAAATTCCTTTTGTGCACCAGGGATACATCCTGGCTCTACTATCTGAGGTCCCTTAGACTGCTCAGTAGCTGAGACCCATGTTCAGGGAGCCTGAGTCAGTCCCATGCTGGATTCCCGGTTATCAGTCTGGGGGCCCATTAGCTCCACTTTGTTCAGGTTCTATGTGTACAGTTGATTTTGTTGTTTCTCTTGTTTTGTTTTTTGAAGGAACACCATGAATGCTAATATAAAAGAAAATGGCTAATCATTCTTGGTAAACACCAAGTTGTATGATAATATATATAATCTAGCACAGGACATCTTCCTTAAAAGCCAGGACTCTGTTGTTCTTTGCTTGTTTGTTTTGTTTGTGTTTACTTGTTTTTACAGAAGTTATTTCCACCGTACCATGTGTATTTTGAAATATTCAAAGAATGACTTCAGAAAAAAAAAATGTGACAATATACTAAATCATACTCTGATCATTTACAACAATCAAGGTTACATTACTTACTTACTGAACATATTTACAGTAATGTTTTACCACATGTCAAGAGAGTTTTTCCTTATTTCCAAATCACTAGATAATTAGCAGATAATTTTTATGGGACAATGAATGAATAACTTTTATGTGACCAGAACTGTAGGTGACAGTGGTCAGCTGAAAGGAATTTCCTTCATTGCCCATTTGTAATCAATTTTAATACATGTTAACTGATGGCAAGCTTCATTTCTGAGAACAGCTTATTGGATGTGACAAAATAGAAACCAGAGACCCTCTTTTCCATCCCATATATCTTTCAAAGAGGGTGGACCACATGTATTAGGAGAAGTGACAGTAAAGCTCAGTGGTAGAGTACTTCCCATCTAATAGGAGGACCTAGGTTCAATATGCTCTAGTCTCTCACCCTCAAATCTAGGATAAAAGATATAACTAATGAGACAAATAGGAAGGATTTTTGTATGTTCAAGATCTGTGTTGGGTATTGTCCATGGATTCTTGTGTTTTAATGACCTGTTTTCCTCATTTGGGGATTGAACTTAATGCAATAGATATTCATTGTTTCCTTGCTTTATCAATGAAGACTGTAAAATGTGGAATGCTGTCTCCATTGATTCTAGAGTTTCTTTAACAAAACAGAAACCTTGTAGCAGCTCACAAAATATTTAAGATTTAGAAAGTTTTCTTCACTAACTTTTAGATATTGTCTCACGAGAACTGAATGGCCTCACATCATGTTCTCCTTAGAATACTTTGAAAATTCTGTATGTTCAGAGATAAATAAAACATTGCTGCATGGTAAAGGGCAAAAAGACTCTGGGGGCTACAGAATCAGGATCCTCTAGCACTCCTTGGCATAACAGTTTTTCAGCAGGATCATTTGATTGTAATGTGTTTTACTTCAAGATTCCCAGGAGTATCCTTTCTGTTTTTTTTTTTTCTTCCCCAAAAGCTAAGAAGAGCTAAACAGTTTAATATAGTTTAATTTTTGATGAAGATCCTACTCTAAGGATACTTGGCTAATATGTATGAGAAAATAGTTTTATGAGCTGATTACAGTAATAGGGATTTTAGGAAGAAGCATGCTGAAATGAACATTTGCTGGTCATGAATCAGTACTGCTTTGGCACTATGCATTCATCAAATGTTACAGCAGGGGCAGAAATATTCTGTCCGTTGAAACTTTGTGATTTGAAGGTTATGCCATTCTTATGTCTACTAATTGCATCTGGTTGCAATTATGTGGTTTCTACAAACACATAGTCTAACTTAATATAAGTCTGGGTAATACTTTGTTGGTTAGGGTATGTCCGAAAAGAGTTAATCTACATGGAAAAAATTGTGTCTCAATACTGTGCTGAAAACTTGCTTTTGCACTGATGCACTATTAGGGAAAGTTTGGGCCACTAAAATATCAACAAGTGATGTGCTCTAAAATCTTTTCATAGAGGGTTCATTAAGTGAGTCACAACTGGATAATTACCTCAACCTTGGCACTGTAATGCAAGGAATCCCAGTTTAAACAAATTTGTTTTTCTAGTGTGATGATTAGAGAAAATACCTCCATCAGGTTGCCCTGTTGGTAAGTCTGTGGGACACTTTATTAATTAGTGTTTGATGTAGAAAGGAACAGCTCACTGCTGGTGGAGTTGTGCCTAGGCAGGTGGATCCAGGTTTTATGAAAAAATAATCTGAAGAATGTATTCATATGTTATTTACTTATATGTATATGTAACAACAACCTTTAAGGAAGAAAAGGCCCTACATTTGAGAGGAATGGGTTTAGGTAATGTAGGAGTAGAGGAGTGTGCAGAAAATTATATGAGTTATATTTTAATTTTTAAAAATGCAGGCTGAAGGAGCCTTGGAGAGGAGAGGAAGATTGTTCTTTCATGGTCTTTGCCTCAGGTATTTCCTCCTGGTTCCTGCCTTGAGCTCCTGCCCCACTTTTCCATGATAATTAACTCTAGTCTTTAAGCCAAACAAACCCCTTACTTCCCGAGTTGTTTTGATCATGTTATTCATCATAGCAATAGTAAGCGAACTGGTTACCCTTGAATAAAATGCTAAAAAGGAAGATGTATGAAGAACTTTCAGTTGCATATGTTGGAAAGTCATAGTGTGAAGCCATGCTGCAGATTCAGATTCCACAATTGGCAATGACCTTTAAAGGACAATAGCAGCCATTATTCCTAGCAGAAAGCCCCTCATGTTTACTTTATAGCAAAGATGAAAGCTTTCATCGAAAACACCTTGAAATCGCTGAAGTCATTCTGCAAGGGCAAACTGCCCTCCTTGATAACTTCTTTGTACTCAGAGAATAAATAAAGGAAAATGGAGTAAAATGTCACTCATTTCCACACATCTAGCCTGGTTTAAGACTTCTAAATGTTAGATTGCACTTGCTTTTGTTCCATGAGATGATCTACATAGCCAGTCTCCTGTATGTATGAGTAAATTTTGTCACAGACTATGAGTTACTGTCAGAAAATGCAAGCAATGAACCTCATATATGAACATTTGTAATAATTATTTCCTTTATTCTTTAATATTATATTTATGTCACTCTCTTCTTTCCTTTCCTCCCTCCAAACTCTCCTGTATCACCAGCTCCTTGTTTCCTTTAAATTTCATGGCTTCTTTTCTCTTTTTTTCCCCATTAATTGTTGTTTCATATACACACAAACACACAACCATGTAATTCTAAATACATAGGTATACTTATTTAAAATGGATCACAGAAAGGAAATCATACACATAAAATAAGAAATTAAACTCTTAAAAGTAAAATTAGCATAAAAGAGCTTCAGGGAATATTTTGATAAGCAATCACAACTGGTGTACAGATTTTATCTATTTTCCTGTTGTAGTGAATACAAACAATCACTTCTACTATGAAGCAGGATAGCTGTAAACGGATAATTGTGGTGATAGAATATTATATACAAATCATATGGTAGGCAGCTATTCTATCCTATTCCTTTGTAGAAGGCATATCTCTAATAGCATCACACCTACATTTATATTATGTCTGCTTATCATGTAAAGAACAACAGAATCTTTCTTTTAATTAATCTAATCAGTAAAAATCAGGGAAAAAAACTAAGTTAGGGTGAGCAAAAATAAATTATTTATCACCTATTACCTCATATGTAATTTTGACAAAGACATCACTAATGTTTCATTTTTTGAGGATCTTTAAATAGTTGAGGTCTGAATATCATGGGTCATGATTCCTCAGTATGATAAGGATTTTATTGAAAGACAATGCAGCTGAGGACACATTTCTCAATCTTGAGTGTGTGGAAGCACATTAATTTTATGTATCCAGCCTAATCTTTTAGAAAAGATTCTATTTTAGAATATTTTAAGCACATAATATTAAATAGAATTTACTAGAATTAAAGTTTAATCAGAAATGCATTCATTATGTTATGCATGGTGTCCATTATTTGCCACACATTTAAATTCACTAAAATAAAAGAAATATTTTCCTACCTGTAGGGGAAAGCATTTAGGTGACACAATGAGTTAATATTAATGCTGTCTTATTTATCTCTAAAGAGTTGAAGGTCACATTTACTTATATTGACTTACAAATAGGAAGTTTAGTGGGTCCAAAATTCAACCATGTACCAAACAAATTGCCAGTCATGGAGATGTAAGCTCACAAGAGTCACACAGCAACAAGGTGAAAATGCCACCAATATAAAAATCATATAAGTCTTTAAAAGAAGGTTTTCTCTATGAGGCATGAAGAACTCTAACTGTACTTCTTAATACCCTCCTTAATGTTGTAGAGTGATAAGGCTTAGTAATCCTTTTCCATTTATTCTTCTCTTTGATTTAATGAAAAGAAAAACTGTGAAACAAGAAAAACCAAGTAACATGGTTAAGGTGAAGGTCACAGAGTAATTTAACACAGAACTCAGAGGGAGCTGAATCTCTGAGTTAAAACTTGAGAAATCATTGGAATTCTCTGGCAATATCAACCAGCTTTGTTGATTTTTCCAAGGTTACTTACAATTGTTGTTCAAAGTAAAGGTAGCAAATATTTTCACTCTTTTGATTTATTGTGATTTTTAAGATAGCACTAAAATATTTATTTAGTAAAGGTTAATGCAAGCATGGACTTTATGTATTTACAACTGATGTAAAGCAATAAGATATTGTCAGCAATTTAAGAGAAAGTAGCCTTAGAAGATTTAAACACTGCATTGTTCAATTTTGTTGTGGTGAAATGAAATATAACTAATACATGACTTTTTAAAGAAATGGGGATTATTTACTGAAAGCTCTAGAGACTTGACAATCAAAATATGATGTTCCCAGGTCTTTTGCATCTACTGATGACATCATTGGTGATGACATCATGATGGCCATTATTTTTACAAAAAGAGATCATATGGCCACAGAGGAAATGCAAATTCAGGGTAGAGGTTTGGCTATATACTTTAACAATTTGTTTTCCAGAGAGCTCCATCCCAAGAACTTACATTCACTTCAGAGTGTAGTATCCTTCATTGTCTAAGTATCCTAAATCAAACACATCCCTTAATGTCTCCCTAACCAAAAAAAAAAAAAAAAAAAAAAAAAAAAAAAATCTATTCACAGGGACCAAAGACCTAACACTTGGGTCTCTAGAGAGCACAGAACATAACCAAAGCCCAAAGCAGAGCAAGTGCTACAAACTTAGAGATTGCTACACTTGCCTTTGAATGCTGAAAATGCATTCTTCCTTTACTGTTCTTTGTGATTCCTACAATGGTGAATTATTCTTAAGCAACCAGGTTTAAAGAGTGATCTCTATATAGAGTTGTCTTACTTGTGTAGGGAATTGTGAGGATTACTGTTGACATCTTATTTTAGGAAGGATTGTTTTTTCTAAAGTAGTATTGGAAGCTAGAGGAGATGAATGGTATACTACATTATGATGATGACAAATCTTTAAGATGGGTACAAAAATACCAAAAATTTATTTAAGTTAAGCCTACTAATATCATTTCTTCATTCTAACACATATAATCAGTATTACATAGTTATTTGTTCCTTTTGGAATATATGATTTATCATGCTTTTATTATCCTCTTTATTGTGATTAAATCTGACTAATTAAGTGGATAGACCAGTATAATTTCTCTAGTTTATCCACCCATCACAAACTTTAACCAAAATTATTGTTTTAATTTCCTTCAAATTAAGAATAAACATCTCAAATCAAATACAGTCATTACCTTAATATTGTTGATACCATGTATAAAAGAAAATATACCACTCCCACCTCTGAAAAGTTATTGTCCAACATTAATTGAAAAATTAGTCATTCCTGAGAGATTGATTGTGGGACATGCTATTATGGGCCTCTCTCGGAGGTCCTGATGTGTGAAAAAAGGTATATAATTCGATGTTTGAAACAAGAAACTCCCATGGCAATTCTAGTAATGGTCTTTGGGAGGCTCTTTAGAAGCTACTGTTTTGGATCACCACTGCTAAAGACTTTTGTTTTCAGTTCCAAAGCTTCTTTCCACTTGATCTGAGATGCACTTGAGATATCGTGTGTTCCCTTTGTGCAACTCTACTTGATTAGCTTTCTGTTGATGACTTTTTTTTCTCCTGCGAACAGTACTCAAGCTGCCATTCTTAAACTTGTTACCAAGATTCATTAGCTCATGAAGATTTACTGATCCTAGCTTTCTATCTCCTTCATTTTCTCATCTCCAATACCTCTGCCACCCAGTCCTGGTGGTTTTGCATTAGATGATATAAGATTTTAAGTGGTATAATATTTAATAAATATATGAGCATTATAATATTACAATAAGATCCTTTTAAATAAATTGGAAATGTACTTACTGTTTTCAAAGGTTAAAATGATCTGGAGGAATTTGTGTATACTCTGAATGGATGTATACTGTATGGATAATTGTAGCTATTAGTACCAGCAGTAGTAGTAAAAGTTTACTGTAGAAGGGATAGCTATAAATTAAAAGAGGTTGAGAGGTCATGATACAATGATAAATAGATAAGTTAGCAGAAAATAGATGATAGAGAGGTAGATAGATAAAGAGAGGAAGATGATAGATACATATCTGATAATCACAGTGCTAAATAAATATCCTTTATCCCAAAGGTAGGAATGGTTTCTTTCCTGCCGTGATTTTGCTTTCTCTACATAGTAAGAATTTCAGTTGGTTTAGTTCCATAAGTGTCCACCTCTTAAAATGGTTTGCAGCATACTTTCTATGCCTAGATTTCAATTATTTTCAACAATTGTATCAGATATTACTCTGTTTTGTTGTAGGCTCCCACAGTTGCTCTCTAAACAGTTGACTTGAAGCATCCCAATTATTTTATAGTTAGCACTATTTGTTTTCCCAAACTTCATCTGGTAATGACATTTATTCAGAAATGTTTTGTTTCTAATCTACTTCTCATCACTTCTATTGGCTTATAGATTTTTTTCCCCTTCCCTCTTTGTATATATTCTAAAACTTCTACTTCAAGATCCAGTAGTTCTACTCTTAGGCAAATACCCAAACGATGCATATTCACACATCAAGGAATGCGGTCAACTATATTCATAGCAGCATTATTGGTAATAGCCTGAACCTGGAAGCAGATGCCCCTCAGCAGAAGAATGAATGGAAAAAATGTGGCACATATACACAATGGAGTATGACTCAGTGGAAAAACACAATGGAATCCTGAAATTCACAGGGAAATGGATGGAACTGAAAGAAACCATCCCTAAATGAGGTAACCCAGTCAAAAAAAAAGACAAACATGGTATGTACTCACTGATATATGGATTTTAGACATACAGCAAAGGATTATCAGCCTAAAACTCATACCGCCAGAAAAGCTAGGGAAAAAAAGGAGTACCCTCAGAGAGACATACATGGTCCCCTCGAGATGGGGAAAGTGACAGGATCTCCCAGGCAACATGGGAGCATAGAGGGAGGAGAGAGGAAGTTATGAGAAAGAGAAGGGGAGAAGAGGAGGGGAGAGGTGGGCATGAGGGAGCAGAAAGTTTGAAACAGGGAAAGAATATAGAAGAGCAAAAAAAAATTATAATAAGTATAATAGAGGGAGCCATTATAGATTTAAGGAGAAATCTGACACTAGGGAAATGCCCAGAAATCTACAAGGATGGACCCAACTAACAATCTAAGCAATAGTGCAGAGGCTACCTTTAATACCCTTCCATGATAGTGAGATTATATTCCATTCTAGAGCCTTCATCCAGTAGCTGATGGAAGCATAAGCAGACACCCACAACTAAACACTGGCAGAAATCCTGGAATCTGGAGAAACCCACTGAATCAGCAGACCTGAACAAGGGGGAGCTCATGCACCCCAGTCTGAGGCAGACCACCTGAATGTGGGTGTTAGTTAGGAGAACTGGGCAGTCTATGGGGCCTCTGATAGTGGATCAGTATTTATCCCTAGTATATGAATGGATGTTGGGAGCCCATCCCACATAGAGGGATAGTTTCTAAGCCTAGACACATGGGGGAGAGCCTAGGCCCTGGCACAAATAACATGATAGACTTTGAAGACTCCCAATGGAAGGCCTCACCCTCTCTGGGGAGCAGAAAGTGGATGGGCTGGGGTTTGGTGTGGGTGATAGGGGAGGATGAGATTGTGAGGGAACTGGTATTGACATGTGAAACAACCTTGTTTCAAATTTAAATAAAAAAGGAGGTTATAAAAGAAACTATTAATATTCTTGGTGAATTTGTCATAAAATAAAAGTGTATTAAAATCCATATGTTAAAATGTGAAAATTCCTTATAATAATTTCCCCAATCTAAATCCCAATATTATATTTACCTTAAAAAAAACTCAAAGACAGTAGAAGAAATATTCACGCAAAACACAGTATGCTTCTTTCTGTTGAGACTTAAATATGTCTCGTAAGATTAGCATGCAGTTTCTTGGACTTTGTCTCTTCTCCTTCTAAAACAGAGAGGATGGGGAATCTCTACTCTCCTGAAACCTATTTCATCCAAATTAAATCTGGTATTTGTCTGAGCTGTGTTATTTGTTTTCATTAAAATTAAAATAAGAAGATTTCTCAATACACACAAAACATCCATTTGAGTTTTCTCCTTAGATTCATAGTCAACACTGTCTTTGTTTTCCTGTTCTGTCTTCACCGCTTTCTTTGTATTCTTGGAACTCAGACCACTTTTTTGAATTATGTATGCCTTTGTAATGCTTTCTGTCTTTCATTATTCTACTTGTCACCTCACATATATTACTTTTATATTGTTGAAATACACTTGATTTCTAATATGTAGATTGTTTTTTGAATTTTAACACATTGGCTTTCACAAAACTATGTTGTATGAACATACATATTTTGCAAATGATCATGCCAAAATTGATAGAATGGAGTATTTTTTTGAATAATAATTATTAAAAATATTCAAATCAGTCCATATTTGGTGTCATTTCATTTTTCATAGGAATAATATTTGCTCTTTAAAACATTGTGTTTGGATTCTATGGAATGGTTTATTTACTAGATGAAATATATAAGTTAACTGCTGTCTGTGACCTTGTAAAAATAAAAGTATCACAGAATAAAAAAAATCCCATTACCAAATATAAGTTTTTTTTTATTATTGCTTAAATGTCTCATTATTTGTATATAGACATTCAATTTTGGTTTTAAACTTTGAAATACACACAATTATTTTTGTATAATTAAGTCATTCATTAAAATTGTCATAATTGTTTTTGTCCCAATAAAAATGACAAATACATACCTTGAGTGTGTTTAGTGGTTTAATTATTCTCTATGAGCTAGATTATGCAATGATGACTAGATTCATAAAATATTTTATGCACCATTTGCTTTTGAATTGTAAATGGTTCCATTATATTATAAATTTCTGAACAAAGATTAAATAATTCTAATGAGCATCTATCCCTAGAAAACATCTCTCCCCTTGATATACATTGCACCACGCACTGTGTATAATTTCATACGAACAATTCACTGATAGTGAAATATATAGTAAAACAAATAACAAATTGCTGACTTTTTCATTTTAGTGCAGAACACAGCACAAAATAAGGATAAGTGTAAAATATCAATCTATTTTTTATAAATTCACAAAGTTGATACAGTTTAAACTAGTGTGGGGAAGACAGGATGAGGTTGCATAGTGAGATGTCTTAGTGTTTGCAACTTTGCAGATTCTGACACACATTTTTTTTACAATGAAGACAGTACTCATTCTTTAATAAATATTTCTGGAAATATCAACTACTATTCTAGGTAGTTCATCTCTTTCTCTGTCCTTGCCTCTCTGTCTCTTAATCTCAACTATATAGCATAGAGAGAGAGGACGGAAGGATTCTAATATGTTCTTCAAGTATATTACTCTATTGATGCCTGCTCTTAACATGCATCTCAATACCTGTCAGTAATGCCAAAGTCAGAGAACACAGATTGTCACACATGGCCTTTTCAGGAACAAAACTTAAAATAGTATCAGAAAATAGTAATAAAAAAACAAACAACAACAAAACTTGCACTGTGGACTGAGTTCTATGATGCAAAGAGACTACTATGGAAATTATATCAAAATGTTAAAAGAATGGGTGCTTTCACTTCAATAGTCCTTAAGTGCTGCCTCTAAAGCCCTCTGGAATTACATTCATTTGATATTGTGCAACACATGTACTGCTCGTATCTCAGAGTACAAAACCCTGGTGTGTGTTTCTTCCAGAAACTGCCATTTGAAACTTTTCTCATCCTAAAGCTCCCTTAATGTTGTGGAGCTTCAAGGTTTTGAGGTTGTAAATATATTATTAATTGTGTATTCAATGAAACCAAAAATACACACCATATCTGTTGATTTCAAATTACATTAGTTTTCAAAATATAGCACTCCCCACAGTATCCCTGTTTACCTCCAAGTGTGATTATTCTTTCGGCCCAGGGTACAGTAAGTCATCAATCAAATGCCACATTCTCAGGTAACACAGATTTTAAAAGACATCCTTAAAGATTATGGTAACTCTCTCCCTTTTATTCAACCACAGTTCTTGTCGTAGATTTATGATCTCTACATATCTATTCATGATTTCTCTTATAGAAAATTTAAAAATATTCAGTAAATGAAAACAGTTATAAAAAAACAAAAAACAAACAAAAAACACCAATTATCCCCAGTAACTCAATCTTCCATCAAGGCTTTTGTTTTTCTTATTAATATAAAAATGGCTGATGTAACCATAGACTCCGTTAGTCTGCAATGTCCATGAACATATACAGTCTTGAATAGGACAAAACAAAGAAATAGAAGCAAAGCAAAACTAAAACTACTTATGTAGATACAGAGACCCACATGCCCATACACAGAAATCTCTTTCCATTTTAATTGTTGAGACAATCTTATTGAACTTGAAATTCACTGATATGGCTACACAGGCTGAACAGTGAGACATTGGGTTTTTCCCATCTCTTCCACCTCAACTCTAAGGTTACAGGTGCCATCTGCTTCACCTCTCCTTACTGCAGTCTCTAAATCTGAGCTCAACCCTTCATGCGTATTCTGCAAGCATGGGACTGACTGAGCCAGCTCCATACCTTGAATGTTTTAAAAATAACTGTAGATAAATAACTATATTCCACAATTTGTTTTGCTTTTCTTCCCTGAGTAGGCAAAAATAGTGGCAAAAATAAATAAAACTAGAGCTAAAAATCCATAAATAATTCTGTATTCACCCTATCCTGTCATTTATATCTTGTCATTTTTACCTCTTAAATTTTTGTAAGAAATTGGTTTCATATTAGGAAAACATAGGTATCCATGCTTCTGTGATATTTCCAGGAACTTTTTTCTTTTGTCATTCTCAAGACAATTGGCTGTGTCCATAGTCATATCATCATGCATTTTCTCTCTAAGTTTTCTATAAATGCGTCATACAGACATCTGGATATAGGAGGTCAATTCCCTGACCTCTATTACCACATTAGATTTTTATTTAACAGTCACATTTGGCTGTCAAATCCTTTAATTCTAAGAACATCACAGACAGTTGTATTGATTAGTTCATCAATTTTTGACCAGTTTTAATGTTACAGGAATTAAACAAATACTAATGCCATCAAATAACTTCTCTATCCCATTCAATACCATTTACTTTGTTAATTAATATCTTGAATGAATGTGGTACATGTGTTAGAACTGATGAGGCAGTTCTTATTAATTAAAGCACATTCTACGGTTTACATCATGATTAATTCTTCATGTTACCTATTAGTTTTGGGAATGCAAAATGTCATGTTTCACAGTTATGATGTTTTATAAGACAGACTAACTGTCCTATAAGTCTGTAATCCATTGGTTCATCACTCCCTTTTATTATAGGTAATACTGCTTTGCTGGTCTCTCCATAGCTTGCCAGTTACAAATTCTCATACAGTGGTAATCTTGTAGTTTGTCGCTTTTCATATCAGTCTCTACTCCTAAGCAGTATACGTTTATATTTTATGTTTATCAGCCAATGGCTTATTAAATTATAGTACTATATAATAAAGCTTTTTATAGATGTACTATTTGTTACTCATTTATCTGATAGATGTAAATATCGTCCTATATTTTTATCAATTTGCATTGGTAAACAGTCTTGTGGTTCTGACACAAGATACTTCTTCCTGGTTATTTTAATCTTTACAGTGTTATAATTGAGAAAATTTATTATCACAAAAGTCAAATGAGTTTTTTAGGTGTAAAAGTTATCACAGGGTATGCATTTCCAGAAATCTTGATACCAAAAAAAAAAAAAAAAAAAAATCCAAATCAGTGTAGAAACTCAGTTATTTCTGAATTATTCAAAGTATCTATCTAGTATATAGAGTTATGTTACCTTCTTCTACTAAGCTTTCCTAAGAAAATGGTAACATATTTACTGTATTTTCAGAATGTTCTATTAACTTTTTTTGCTTTATCACAAAATAGAATGAAGCTTAAGTTCCACACAAGAGGGCTATTAGTTTGTCTAGAAATTAAACTAACAAGCATAAGGAAAAGTTCATACATGCATAAATTATCAACGGCACATTTAAGTTTCTTATTACTTTGTGCCATACTTGCTATTATTTTTAAAATTATCTCTGTTTTCTTGTTTTTTATTACCATGGAAAACCTGAAAGTTATATGAATCAAGAAGAGATTTGCAAAATTATAGAAATATCTCAATAACATCTCAAATTAATAATTCAATGATAAATAATTGTGTATGTATGTAAGCATACCTATTTGTTTTATCTTTATTCCTGATAGAACACACACAAACACACACACACACACACACACATACATACATACATACATATATATATATATATATATATATATATTGAACATTAATTTTAAATAAAATATACAAGCTACCCACACAGAGATAATTTTTAGAGTTAGGGCTATTATAGCACATTAAAGTTAAAATTGCACATAATTCCAATAATTCAACATCTTAGGTACTACACAAAAATGGCTATTATTAAAAGTGAAATGTTTAAATGCTATTCTAGGGACATTCAATAGATGGTTTAGGAGGAACTTTTAAAACAGAGGTATAATTTTTATCCATTGAAATGCATAAATGATCTTAAATGTATAGTTTGATTTTTGACAAATGCATACACTTGAGTAATTCACATGCCCATCAAGATGTGAGAGTATTTTCTCTGCCAGGTACAGTTACTCATTGGCCTTCTATCATTCTGTATGAAGTTGGCTTGTTCTAAATCATCATATGCATACAATCATGCTGTAGGTACTGTTCAATATATTGCTACTTTTACATACCACCAATCTTGAAGACCCAGTCACACTGTGCAGTGGATTCATACTTTACCCCATTTAGCCTTTTAAAGAACATTCCAACATAGAATTTATGACAATAGTTTGCCTAGTCTCAGGTTGAATGTTCTCCAATGTATTTTTCCTCTTGGAGCTAGATCTGGTTCTGTTTTTCTGTCCTGTTTTAAGTCATTTGTTACTGAGCTTTGATAAGTACCAACGTCATTTTTGTGTTGTTACTCTGGGAGGAAATTTAGTACCTTGATCATACTTTACTTTGATGTGCCAATGTTTGGTCACAAGCAAAGAGTGAAGTTGACAAAATTCAACACTAATTGAAAAGACACTATCAATAATGTCTTTTAACCTCTGTTTTTTTTTTTTTTTCTTTCTATATTTGCTTCTCAGTGACAGGTAAAATTTTAGTTTCTTTTCCTGTGGTTGTAATGAAACATCATGACAAGGCAGCTTGAAGGGAAATGGATTCATTTTAGCAGGTGGTTCAATGTTCAAGTACATTATGGCAGAAATTCATAACATGCAGAGTTTGAAGCCACTAGTCAAGGAGTAAATGAATGCATGATATATAATTCCTTTCTAAACTTCAATAGTTTGGATCACAGCCAGGAAAAGGTGTCACACACCATTGGAGAGTCTTCCAAACATAATTAGTACAGATGACATAATGGCTATAAGTATTCCAAGATATCCATCTCCCAGATTATTCTAAATTCTGTAAAGATAACAATGAATAATAAACATCATGGGGAATAAAACATATGATCTTTAAAATGTAATTGTAGAATGCTTGTATAATAAAACAACATACATAAATAATCCTTATTTAGATCTAACTCTTTTGTCTAGGTCTTGATTTAATATTGAAAGAATTTCAACAAAGGAAGAGAATCTATTATATTTTAAGCCTGGGATATTAAGCATGTTTGCCATCAGATTTCCCTTTCCGATATCACATCCTCTTCCACACCAAGGAGTGAGAGTATAATGTAAGCACCTTTAGGACTCACTTAGGGTTCTTTCCTTTTTTTAAAATTAATTTTACATAACAACCTCAGTTTTCTCCTCCCATAGCTATCTCTAGCCCACTCCCATACACTCCTCAGAAAAGGTAAGGCCTCCCATAGGGAGTCAACATAGTCTGGCACATTTAGAAGAGGCAGAACCAAGCCCCACCCTGCTGCATCAAGGCTGAATAAGGCATCCTACCATTTGGAACCAGCTTCAAAAACTCAGCCCATGCACTAAGGATAGATTCTATCTTACTGCTAGGGGTCTCAACAAGCTTCATAATGCAATAGAAAAACTAGGAAATTGGCTAGTTCAGCAATGAATTTGGACTATTCCCATCAATGCAACGATTTTTTCTAATTTTGGACAACATGTGTTTTTGTCTGTTTTTTTTTTTTTTGGTTTTGTTTGATTTTCTGCTTCCTTCTAGGTAGATAAGTCTGTCAAAAATAGACAACAGTTTACTCATATTTCTCACCCCAAATTTCATGTCACTTTAAAAGCAGGATTCTATGAAGGTTTACTGTTTATATAAATATCACATGTATAACTATCAATTTTTAGCTAAATGAAAGAATGAATAAATATTAACTTTTTGCTTTTAATCCTGATTTAGTTGGCAGTGAGTGACACTGAGTCATAAAATTTCAAAGAATTTATTACAAAACATGGAAATCTTGACTGGGTAAAAAAGTAAAATATTTAGAACAACAACACTTTTGGAAAGTTAATTTGAACATTCTTTCCTTTAAAAACCACATTATTTGATGACCTCTAAAACATATATTTGTAAGTATGTTCTTATAAAACTACAAAAATTAAAACTGAAATTCAGGGTCCAACTGCAATGTCTTACTGTGTACACTCTACTTAAAATATATTCTCTGATCCCTCAGTCACAGGTGACCACCAGTTTAAGGAACAAATAGCAATAAGAACAATACAATTGTTTTTTATTAGCTTGGGACCTTAGAAGATTTCATGCATAAAGAAAATCCCATACAAACAAACAAAACAGCAACAATAACAACACAACAAAAAATTATTACAAATGACATTGTAGTGTATGGGTTTCTCAGAATAATTTTTAATTTAAAAGTCATTAGTTTCCACCATTTATCCCTTATTTTCTTGGTGAGCACTGTAATCAAAATTAAATTTGCCTTGAAATGCCTTAGTAATGTAATAATACATCCCAAGAGCAAATTCCTCCTGGTATTCATCTTTAGAGTCTGCACAACTCTCCACCTTCAACCACTGTCTCAAGTGTCTAATAATTATATGTTGCATTGTACAAAATGTGACAGGTAACTTGTTATTCATTTTTCTTCATTCATTTGTTCCTTTATTCATTCTTTTCAATAATCAAATTCTATAATGTGTCAATTAATGAGTGCATAAAGATGTAGTCCTTGAAATCAAGAAGCAATTAAAT